>NC_056726.1:954708167-955918952 GCF_019279795.1 Protopterus annectens
GGAAATTCTATCACTTTTTTTGTTTTCAAAAATACAGTATTTAAATTGATTTTAATTGTGTTGCAGGAATATTAACTGAACTGGAAGTTAGTCAGTGTTTGCTGAATTTTGTTATTTGCTAGTAATTACAGGTGTGGGGGTAGCCACATTCTTTGATTTCCTGTCCTTGCCTATTTAAGTGGTACAGTGTGAAATATTTTCTGCTTAAAACCTCAGCTTTGGCCGGCTAAGAACTTGCTGTATTCAACTGGACGTATAAGAGAATTTAAGTACCTTTATCTGCACTTTTTTTTCAAAAAATACAGTATTTAAATTGATTTTAACTGTGTTGCAGGAATATTAACTGAACTGGAAGTTAGTCAGTGTTTGCTGAATTTTGTTATTTGCTAGTAATTACAAGTGTGGGGTAGCCACATTCTTTGATTTCCTGTCCTTGCCTATTTAAGTGGTACAGTGTGAAATATTTTCTGCTTAAAAACCTCAGCTTTGGCGGCTAAGAACTTGCTGTATTCAACTGGACGTATAAGAGAATTTAAGTACCTTTATCTGCACTTTTTTTTCAAAAAATACAGTATTTAAATTGATTTTAACTGTGTTGCAGGAATATTAACTGAACTGGAAGTTAGTCAGTGTTTGCTGAATTTTGTTATTTGCTAGTAATTACAGGTGTGGGGGTAGCCACATTCTTTGATTTCCTGTCCTTGCCTATTTAAGTGGTACAGTGTGAAATATTTTCTGCTTAAAACCTCAGCTTTGGCCGGCTAAGAACTTGCTGTATTCAACTGGATGTATAAGAGAATTTAAGTACCTTTATCTGCACTTTTTTTCAAAAAATACAGTATTTAAATTGATTTTAACTGTGTTGCAGGAATATTAACTGAACTGGAAGTTAGTCAGTGTTTGCTGAATTTTGTTATTTGCTAGTAATTACAGGTGTGGGGGTAGCCACATTCTTTGATTTCCTGTCCTTGCCTATTTAAGTGGTACAGTGTGAAATATTTTCTGCTTAAAACCTCAGCTTTGGCCGGCTAAGAACTTGCTGTATTCAACTGGATGTATAAGAGAATTTAAGTACCTTTATCTGCACTTTTTTTCAAAAAATACAGTATTTAAATTGATTTTAACTGTGTTGCAGGAATATTAACTGAACTGGAAGTTAGTCAGTGTTTGCTGAATTTTGTTATTTGCTAGTAATTACAGGTGTGGGGGTAGCCACATTCTTTGATTTCCTGTCCTTGCCTATTTAAGTGGTACAGTGTGAAATATTTTCTGCTTAAAAACCTCAGCTTTGGCGGCTAAGAACTTGCTGTATTCAACTGGACGTATAAGAGAATTTAAGTACCTTTATCTGCACTTTTTTTTTCAAAAATACAGTATTTAAATTGATTTTAACTGTGTTGCAGGAATATTAACTGAACTGGAAGTTAGTCAGTGTTTGCTGAATTTTGTTATTTGCTAGTAATTACAGGTGTGGGTAGCCACATTCTTTGATTTCCTGTCCTTGCCTATTTAAGTGGTACAGTGTGAAATATTTTCTGCTTAAAAACCTCAGCTTTGGCCAGCTAAGAACTTGCTGTATTCAACTGGACGATAAGAGAAGTTATGTACCTTTATCTGCACTTTTTTCAAAAAATACAGTATTTAAATTGATTTTAACTGTGTTGCAGGAATATTAACTGAACTGGAAGTTAGTCAGTGTTTGCTGAATTTTGTTATTTGCTAGTAATTACAGGTGTGGGGTAGCCACATTCTTTGATTTCCTGTCCTTGCCTATTTAAGTGGTACAGTGTGAAATATTTTCTGCTTAAAAACCTCAGCTTTGGCCGGCTAAGAACTTGCTGTATTCAACTGGATGTATAAGAGAATTTAAGTACCTTTATCTGCACTTTTTTTTTCAAAAAATACAGTATTTAAATTGATTTTAACTGTGTTGCAGGAATATTAACTGAACTGGAAGTTAGTCAGTGTTTGCTGAATTTTGTTATTTGCTAGTAATTACAGGTGTGGGGGTAGCCACATTCTTTGATTTCCTGTCCTTGCCTATTTAAGTGGTACAGTGTGAAATATTTTCTGCTTAAAAACCTCAGCTTTGGCTGGCTAAGAACTTGCTGTATTCAACTGGACATATAAGAGAATTTAAGTACCTTTATCTGCACTTTTTTTTCAAAAAATACAGTATTTAAATTGATTTTAACTGTGTTGCAGGAATATTAACTGAACTGGAAGTTAGTCAGTGTTTGCTGAATTTTGTTATTTGCTAGTAATTACAGGTGTGGGGGTAGCCACATTCTTTGATTTCCTGTCCTTGCCTATTTAAGTGGTACAGTGTGAAATATTTTCTGCTTAAAACCTCAGCTTTGGCCAGCTAAGAACTTGCTGTATTCAACTGGACGTATAAGAGAATTTAAGTACCTTTATCTGCACTTTTTTTTCAAAAAATACAGTATTTAAATTGATTTTAACTGTGTTGCAGGAATATTAACTGAACTGGAAGTTAGTCAGTGTTTGCTGAATTTTGTTATTTGCTAGTAATTACAGGTGTGGGGGTAGCCACATTCTTTGATTTCCTGTCCTTGCCTATTTAAGTGGTACAGTGTGAAATATTTTCTGCTTAAAACCTCAGCTTTGGCCGGCTAAGAACTTGCTGTATTCAACTGGACGTATAAGAGAATTTAAGTACCTTTATCTGCACTTTTTTTTTCAAAAAATACAGTATTTAAATTGATTTTAACTGTGTTGCAGGAATATTAACTGAACTGGAAGTTAGTCAGTGTTTGCTGAATTTTGTTATTTGCTAGTAATTACAGGTGTGGGGTAGCCACATTCTTTGATTTCCTGTCCTTGCCTATTTAAGTGGTACAGTGTGAAATATTTTCTGCTTAAAAACCTCAGCTTTGGCCGCATAAGAACTAGCTGTATTCAACTGGACGTATAAGAGAATTTAAGTACCTTTATCTGCACTTTTTTCAAAAAATACAGTATTTAAATTGATTTTAACTGTGTTGCAGGAATATTAACTGAACTGGAAGTTAGTCAGTGTTTGCTGAATTTTGTTATTTGCTAGTAATTACAGGTGTGGGGTAGCCACATTCTTTGATTTCCTGTCCTTGCCTATTTAAGTGGTACAGTGTGAAATATTTTCTGCTTAAAAACCTCAGCTTTGGCCGGCTAAGAACTTGTTGTATTCAACTGGACGTATAAGAGAATTTAAGTACCTTTATCTGCACTTTTTTTTCAAAAAAATACAGTATTTAAATTGATTTTAACTGTGTTGCAGGAATATTAACTGAACTGGAAGTTAGTCAGTGTTTGCTGAATTTTGTTATTTGCTAGTAATTACAGGTGTGGGGGTAGCCACATTCTTTGATTTCCTGTCCTTGCCTATTTAAGTGGTACAGTGTGAAATATTTTCTGCTTAAAAACCTCAGCTTTGGCCGGCTAAGAACTTGTTGTATTCAACTGGACGTATAAGAGAATTTAAGTACCTTTATCTGCACTTTTTTTTTCAAAAATACAGTATTTAAATTGATTTTAACTGTGTTGCAGGAATATTAACTGAACTGGAAGTTAGTCAGTGTTTGCTGAATTTTGTTATTTGCCAGTAATTACATGTGTTGGGGTAGCCACATTCTTTGATTTCCTGTCCTTGCCTATTTAAGTGGTACAGTGTGAAATATTTTCTGCTTAAAAACCACAGCTTTGACCGGTTAAGAACTTGCTGTATTCAACTGGACGACCTACCTTCTTTATTGAGTCCTGTTGCTGATACTTTTTTCTCTGATCCTCTATCTTGGATTGTTCCAACCCGCTCCGTTCACCCTGTGGGCTCACTCCACTCCCCTACCCTACCCCCAAATTCCACCCACCCCCAGTGCATCTACACTTATGCTCACCTAACCACTCCTACTTCCTCCCTACATATTACACCCTCCCCTTTTCCTACCACTCCTACTTCCTCTTTATCTATAATACCTCTCCCCTTTCATCACCATCTTCTACACCCCTATAATTCACCTCCTCACACATCACACCTCCTTTCATATTTAACAACACAATATATATTTCTAATCCCTTCTCCCAACACTACATATTCTACCTTAGCTAAGCCTCAACCTGCTTACAAAGCTTCTGTCATTCTCAATCTAACTATTACTACTTCTGAGCCTTACTTATATCCACTACCTTTCCCAGCCCAACACCACAAATCACACACCATTACTTCACACAACCAGCTCACTCCCTTCAACTCACTTACACTCATTTGTCTCAATCTCCTCTGGTCTATATCCCATTTATACCCATCTATTTTTTCACTACAAACTATCCTCTACTTATAAACTCTCTAACCCCTCTTTAACCATCAATATCTACTCAAACCTGAAAATATACAATATACAAACAAGGCAATCCAAACATCTCATCAACATAATCCAACACCTAACAACCATACTACTATCTGGAGATATACACCCTAACCCAGGCCCAAACACTACTTCCCCTACATCTAAATCCATCCTATTTGCTTCTCTAAATGCCCAAAGCATAGTTAACAAAATCCCCAATCTCCATGCCTGGCTTCTCAACAACAGACCTGACATCTTAGCTATTTCTGAAACCTGGTTAAACCTCACATAAAAATATTGAAATAGTGCCACTAAACTACTCTATCATCAGAAAAGAAAGGGCCCACAAGAAGGGTGGTGGGGTAGCTCTACTCTACTCATCCACCATTTCCATTAGTCCCTACAACAAACCCATTCCTCACTTCTCCAATGCTGAATTAGTTCTAGCTCTGTTTCAATTAAATAAACACAAACAAATTTGCATAGCCTCACTTTACATACCCCCTGGAGATAATACCTCTGTACTTGAGGATATCCTATCCTGGCTTTCTACCAATATCAGTAATGAAACCATTCTCATGGGAGACACAAATATCAATTGGTCTTCCATTAATTCTCCTACACACCCCCTAAACATCAACCTATATAAGTACTCTCAGCTAATCAACCTCACTACCAGGCCCTCTAAAGACTTCTCCAGTGGCAGTACCCTAGACTGGATATTAGTCTCTCACCCGCACTACTTCACTGATAGTGGAACTCTTCCTGACTCCCTCAGTGACCACCTTCCCATTTTCACTAGACGACTTCCATCTCCATTACATGTAACTCATAATTACATCAGCACTCGGAACCTTAAAAACTTCAACCCAATAACCTTCTCAGACTCCCTAAAATCAATAAACTGGAACCCCCTAAAAACACTACCCTTGGACAATGCTGTTGCACACTTCAATACAACTTTCCTTAAACTACTGGATAGTCTTGCCCCCATAAAAACCAAAAGAATATGAAACAACTCCACCCCCTGGCTAACAAAAAACACACTAACTGTCATGCGACTTAGAGACAAAACCTGGGCACAGTACCAAAGATGCAAAACTCCAACCACCCTTAATGAATTCAAAACACTCCGCAATTCCGTAAAAAAAATTATCACAGCAGATCGATAGAATTACTTCTCCTTACTCCAAAACAACCACAAAACCAATCCTCAAAAATTCTGGAAAGGCATCACTACCCTCCTAAAACCTGGCACAGCAGAAAACCCAACTCCAGACCCAAATGCACTAGATATAGATCTGGCTACCCAATTCAACTCTTTTTTCATAGACTCTATTACCAAACTAACCTCATCCTTCTCTAATAACACCTCACCCCCTGCTTCTGCATCCCCCCTCTTGTCATCCCCTTCATCTCCAATCCCTCAACTCCCACCTTTCTCCCTAAAACCCATTCCTACTTCTACCATAAGAAAACTCCTGCAAAAACTAAAACCATGCACCAATAACATTCCCTCATCCTTCCTCAGCATAGCTGCCGAAGCCATTGCCTTCCCCATCAGCATCCTAATCAAGCGTTCTATCCAAGAAGGGCTTGTACCCAAACTCTGGAAAAGGGCATTCATCATTCCCCTGCACAAAGGAGGCAATAATAACAATATTACTAACTTTTGTACCATTGCCATCCTCTCTCCTATATCAAAACTTCTAGAGAAATGTATTCATCTTCAACTCCTTCCCTATCTCTTAGATAATAACATACTAACTCCCACACAACACGGATTCAGACCCAGCCACAGCACCATGACTGCCCTCCTTTCCTTCCTGGAAACTGTAAATAAAGCCAGAGTTTCTGGCTCTACTGTATCTATGCTCTTTCTTGACCTTTCTAAGGCCTTTGATACTATCTCTCATAACCTTCTCCTAACTAAACTATCTAACCTAAACCTATACCATTCCTCTCTCAATTGGTTCACCAGCTATCTCTCCAACAGGCAACAAGCTGTCAAGTGGAAAAAAGCCATCTCCTCTTTTTAACACACCCACTGGTGTCCCCCAAGGTTCCATTTTGGGTCCTCTCCTTTTCAATATATTTATAAATGATTTCTTCCACTTAATACCTCATGCTAAACTTATTCAATATGCAGATGATTCCACAATTATCTGTTCAGCCACATCCATCCCTGCTGCCTTAAAACTGACTCAAGACGCCTTTTCTACCACAGAACAGTGGGTGATGGACAATCATCTAGCACTCAATGCATCAAAAACCAAACTTATGGTATTTTTCCCCTCAAAAACCAACACCATTGATAGAAAACTATTTTCCATTGCTAGCCAGAATAACACACCTCTTGAACTGGTATCTGAAACCAAACTACTAGGAGTCCAGATTGACGACCAGCTTAAATTCAATAACCACCTACAACTAAACATAAAAAAACACCAAAAACTTGGCATGCTCTATCGACACAATTGATTCCTCACTACATCTACTAAGCTCACTCTTGCTACTACATTTCTCATCCCTTCCCTCCTTTATGGTGCCCCTCTGCTAACAAACCTACAATCCTCTCTCAAAACAAAACTGTCCTCGTTATAATAAAATTGCCAAATTTGCAACTAGCCACAAATCATCTACCCATCACTGTGTATCTCTCCACAAACTTAACTGGCTAGAGCTTCCCAACCATCTATCCTATACTCAGCTTACTTTTGCTCATAAACTAATTTTTCAGCCCTCCCTCTGTCCCTCCCTCAGCTCCACCTTTAAAATGCACCTGCCAGAAAGACTCCTAAGATCTAATAACCAAAACCTAATAGAACTGTACAAACCCCGTCACTCTCCAGGACAAAACCTCCTGTCTTTTGCCCTGGCACACCTATGGAACTCCCTTCCTCCCTCCATCCGTATCACCACCAACCTCCCTGCTTTCAAAAAATCACTGCATTCACATCTAACATCCTCATGGGAATGCTCCTGCTCCCACCCCTCCTAGCCTATTCATCACTTCCTATGGGCAGCCTTACCATATATTACCAGACACCGAATAATAAGCCAACTGTAATGACATCTTATAATTCTTTTATTCTACTATTTCACTCAAGAAACTATATATTTACTGCAGCAATGCTTTGTTTTTCTATAAAATGTAACCTTAACATTTTTATTATACCTGCTTAAATCTTAGTGTTTCTACAAAATGAAAAAAAAAATTCCTTGGTAAATGCTTAATCTTTGTTCTGTCTTGAAACCACAAATTACCACAATTGTAAACTGCTGTAATCTTTTTTGTTTACCAATGTTTTAAAGCTTTGTCTTTAACTTAAGAATGATTGAAATTGTAAACTGCTGTAATCTCTTTTGTAACCTTTGTTTTGGAGCTTTTCTCCCCAGGACTCCATTGAAAATGGGTTCTTATTGGCCCAATGGACTATCCTGGTAAAACAACAGCAAATAAATAAATAAATAAATAAATAAATGTATCTGCACTTTTGTTTTAAAAAAAATACAGTATTTAAATTGATTTTAACTGTGTTGCAGGAATATTAACTGAACTGGAAGTTAGTCAGTGTTTGCTGAATTTTGTTATTTGCTAGTAATTACAGGTGTGGGGGTAGCCACATTCTTTGATTTCCTGTCCTTGCCTATTTAAGTGGTACAGTGTGAAATATTTTCTGCTTAAAAACCTCAGCTTTGGCCGGCTAAGAACTTGCTGTATTCAACTGGATGTATAAGAGAATTTAAGTACCTTTATCTGCACTTTTTTTTCAAAAAAATACAGTATTTAAATTGATTTTAACTGTGTTGCAGGAATATTAACTGAACTGGAAGTTAGTCAGTGTTTGCTGAATTTTGTTATTTGCTAGTAATTACAGGTGTGGGGTAGCCACATTCTTTGATTTCCTGTCCTTGCCTATTTAAGTGGTACAGTGTGAAATATTTTCTGCTTAAAACCTCAGCTTTGGCAGCTAAGAACTTGCTGTATTCAACTGGACGTATAAGAGAATTTAAGTACCTTTATCTGCACTTTTTTTTCAAAAAATACAGTATTTAAATTGATTTTAACTGTGTTGCAGGAATATTAACTGAACTGGAAGTTAGTCAGTGTTTGCTGAATTTTGTTATTTGCTAGTAATTACAGGTGTGGGGTAGCCACATTCTTTGATTTCCTGTCCTTGCCTATTTAAGTGGTACAGTGTGAAATATTTTCTGCTTAAAAACCTCAGCTTTGGCCGGCTAAGAACTTGCTGTATTCAACTGGACGTATAAGAGAATTTAAGTACCTTTATCTGCACTTTTTTTCAAAAAATACAGTATTTAAATTGATTTTAACTGTGTTGCAGGAATATTAACTGAACTGGAAGTTAGTCAGTGTTTGCTGAATTTTGTTATTTGCTAGTAATTACAGGTGTGGGGTAGCCACATTCTTTGATTTCCTGTCCTTGCCTATTTAAGTGGTACAGTGTGAAATATTTTCTGCTTAAAACCTCAGCTTTGGCGGCTAAGAACTTGCTGTATTCAACTGGACGTATAAGAGAATTTAAGTACCTTTATCTGCACTTTTTTTCAAAAAATACAGTATTTAAATTGATTTTAACTGTGTTGCAGGAATATTAACTGAACTGGAAGTTAGTCAGTGTTTGCTGAATTTTGTTATTTGCTAGTAATTACAGGTGTGGGGGTAGCCACATTCTTTGATTTCCTGTCCTTGCCTATTTAAGTGGTACAGTGTGAAATATTTTCTGCTTAAAACCTCAGCTTTGGCCGGCTAAGAACTTGCTGTATTCAACTGGACGTATAAGAGAATTTAAGTACCTTTATCTGCACTTTTTTTCAAAAAATACAGTATTTAAATTGATTTTAACTGTGTTGCAGGAATATTAACTGAACTGGAAGTTAGTCAGTGTTTGCTGAATTTTGTTATTTGCTAGTAATTACAGGTGTGGGGTAGCCACATTCTTTGATTTCCTGTCCTTGCCTATTTAAGTGGTACAGTGTGAAATATTTTCTGCTTAAAAACCTCAGCTTTGGCGGCTAAGAACTTGCTGTATTCAACTGGACGTATAAGAGAATTTAAGTACCTTTATCTGCACTTTTTTTAAAAAAAAAAAAATACAGTATTTAAATTGATTTTAACTGTGTTGCAGGAATATTAACTGAACTGGAAGTTAGTCAGTGTTTGCTGAATTTTGTTTTTTGCTAGTAATTACAGGTGTGGGGTAGCCACATTCTTTGATTTCCTGTCCTTGCCTATTTAAGTGGTACAGTGTGAAATATTTTTTGCTTAAAAACCTCAGCTTTGCCGGCTAAGAACTTGTTGTATTCAACTGGACGTATAAGAGAATTTAAGTTCCTTTATCTGCACTTTTTTTCAAAAAATACAGTATTTAAATTGATTTTAACTGTGTTGCAGGAATATTAACTGAACTGGAAGTTAGTCAGTGTTTGCTGAATTTTGTTATTTGCTAGTAATTACAGGTGTGGGGGTAGCCACATTCTTTGATTTCCTGTCCTTGCCTATTTAAGTGGTACAGTGTGAAATATTTTCTGCTTAAAACCTCAGCTTTGGCCGGCTAAGAACTTGCTGTATTCAACTGGACGTATAAGAGAATTTAAGTACCTTTATCTGCACTTTTTTTCAAAAAATACAGTATTTAAATTGATTTTAACTGTGTTGCAGGAATATTAACTGAACTGGAAGTTAGTCAGTGTTTGCTGAATTTTGTTATTTGCTAGTAATTACAGGTGTGGGGGTAGCCACATTCTTTGATTTCCTGTCCTTGCCTATTTAAGTGGTACAGTGTGAAATATTTTCTGCTTAAAACCTCAGCTTTGGCCAGCTAAGAACTTGCTGTATTCAACTGGACGTATAAGAGAATTTAAGTACCTTTATCTGCACTTTTTTCAAAAAATACAGTATTTAAATTGATTTTAACTGTGTTGCAGGAATATTAACTGAACTGGAAGTTAGTCAGTGTTTGCTGAATTTTGTTATTTGCTAGTAATTACAGGTGTGGGGTAGCCACATTCTTTGATTTCCTGTCCTTGCCTATTTAAGTGGTACAGTGTGAAATATTTTCTGCTTAAAAACCTCAGCTTTGGCCGGCTAAGAACTTGCTGTATTCAACTGGACGTATAAGAGAATTTAAGTACCTTTATCTGCACTTTTTTCAAAAAATACAGTATTTAAATTGATTTTAACTGTGTTGCAGGAATATTAACTGAACTGGAAGTTAGTCAGTGTTTGCTGAATTTTGTTATTTGCTAGTAATTACAGGTGTGGGGGTAGCCACATTCTTTGATTTCCTGTCCTTGCCTATTTAAGTGGTACAGTGTGAAATATTTTCTGCTTAAAACCTCAGCTTTGGCCGGCTAAAAACTTGCTGTATTCAACTGGATGTATAAGAGAATTTAAGTACCTTTATCTGCACTTTTTTTTCAAAAAATACAGTATTTAAATTGATTTTAACTGTGTTGCAGGAATATTAACTGAACTGGAAGTTAGTCAGTGTTTGCTGAATTTTGTTATTTGCTAGTAATTACAGGTGTGGGGGTAGCCACATTCTTTGATTTCCTGTCCTTGCCTATTTAAGTGGTACAGTGTGAAATATTTTCTGCTTAAAAACCTCAGCTTTGGCTGCTAAGAACTTGCTGTATTCAACTGGACGTATAAGAGAATTTAAGTACCTTTATCTGCACTTTTTTTCAAAAAATACAGTATTTAAATTGATTTTAACTGTGTTGCAGGAATATTAACTGAACTGGAAGTTAGTCAGTGTTTGCTGAATTTTGTTATTTGCTAGTAATTACAGGTGTGGGGGTAGCCACATTCTTTGATTTCCTGTCCTTGCCTATTTAAGTGGTACAGTGTGAAATATTTTCTGCTTAAAAACCTCAGCTTTGGCCGGCTAAGAACTTGCTGTATTCAACTGGACGTATAAGAGAATTTAAGTACCTTTATCTGCACTTTTTTTCAAAAATACAGTATTTAAATTGATTTTAACTGTGTTGCAGGAATATTAACTGAACTGGAAGTTAGTCAGTGTTTGCTGAATTTTGTTATTTGCTAGTAATTACATGTGTGGGGGTAGCCACATTCTTTGATTTCCTGTCCTTGCCTATTTAAGTGGTACAGTGTGAAATATTTTCTGCTTAAAAACCTCAGCTTTGGCTGGCTAAGAACTTGCTGTATTCAACTGGACGTATAAGAGAATTTAAGTACCTTTATCTGCACTTTTTTTCAAAAAATACAGTATTTAAATTGATTTTAACTGTGTTGCAGGAATATTAACTGAACTGGAAGTTAGTCAGTGTTTGCTGAATTTTGTTATTTGCTAGTAATTACAGGTGTGGGGGTAGCCACATTCTTTGATTTCCTGTCCTTGCCTATTTAAGTGGTACAGTGTGAAATATTTTCTGCTTAAAAACCTCAGCTTTGGCCGGCTAAGAACTTGCTGTATTCAACTGGACGTATAAGAGAATTTAAGTACCTTTATCTGCACTTTTTTCAAAAAATACAGTATTTAAATTGATTTTAACTGTGTTGCAGGAATATTAACTGAACTGGAAGTTAGTCAGTGTTTGCTGAATTTTGTTATTTGCTAGTAATTACAGGTGTGGGGTAGCCACATTCTTTGATTTCCTGTCCTTGCCTATTTAAGTGGTACAGTGTGAAATATTTTCTGCTTAAAAACCTCAGCTTTGGCCAGCTAAGAACTTGCTGTATTCAACTGGACGTATAAGAGAATTTAAGTACCTTTATCTGCACTTTTTTTCAAAAAATACAGTATTTAAATTGATTTTAACTGTGTTGCAGGAATATTAACTGAACTGGAAGTTAGTCAGTGTTTGCTGAATTTTGTTATTTGCTAGTAATTACAGGTGTGGGGGTAGCCACATTCTTTGATTTCCTGTCCTTGCCTATTTAAGTGGTACAGTGTGAAATATTTTCTGCTTAAAAACCTCAGCTTTGGCCGGCTAAGAACTTGCTGTATTCAACTGGACGTATAAGAGAATTTAAGTACCTTTATCTGCACTTCTTTTTTCAAAAAATACAGTATTTAAATTGATTTTAACTGTGTTGCAGGAATATTAACTGAACTGGATGTTAGTCAGTGTTTGCTGAATTTTGTTATTTTCTAGTAATCACAGGTGTGGGGATAGCCACATTCTTTGATTTCCTGTCCTTGCCTATTTAAGTGGTACAGTGTGAAATATTTTCTGCTTAAAAACCTCAGCTTTGGCCGGCTAAGAACTTGCTGTATTCAACTGGACGACCTACCTTCTTTATTGACTCCTGTTGCTGATACTTTTTTCTCTGATCCTCTATCTTGGATTGTTCCAACCCGCTCCGTTTGCCCTGCAGGCTCACTCCGCTCCCCTACCCTACCCCCAAATTCCACCCACCCCCAGTGCATCTACACTTATACTCACCTAACCACTCCTACTTCCTCCCTACATATTACACCCTCCCCTTTCCCTACCACTCCTACTTCCTCTTTATCTATAATACCTCTCCCCTTTCATCACCATCTTCTACACCCCTATAATTCACCTCCTCACACATCACACCTCCCTTCATATTTAACAACACAATATATATTTCTAATCCCTTCTCCCAACACTACATATTCTACCTTAGCTAAGCCTCAACCTGCTTACATAACTTCTGTCATTCTCAATCCAACTATTACTACTTCTGAGCCTTACTTATGTCCACTACCTTTCCCAGCCCAACACCACAAATCACACACCATTACTTCACACAACCAGCTCACTCCCTTCAACTCACTTACACTCATTTCTCTCAATCTCCTCTGGACTATATCCCATTTATACCCATCTATTTTTTCACTACAAACTATCCTCTACTTATAAACTCTCTAACTCCTCTTTAACCATCAATATCTACTCAAACCTGAAAATATACAATATACAAACAAGGCAATCCAAACATCTCATCAACATAATCCAACACCTAACAACCATACTACTATCTGGAGATATACACCCTAACCCAGGCCCAAACACTACTTCCCCTACATCTAAATCCATCCTATTTGCTTCTCTAAATGCCCAAAGCATAGTTAACAAAATCCCCAATCTCCATGCCTGGCTTCTCAACAACAAACCTGACATCTTAGCTATTTGTGAAACCTGGATAAAACCTCACATAAAAGATATTGAAATAGTGCCACCAAACTACTCTATCATCAGAAAAGACAGGGCCCACAAGAAGGGTGGTGGGGTAGCTCTACTCTACTCATCCACCCTTTCCATTACTCCCTACAACAAACCCATTCCTCACTTCTCCAATGCTGAATTAGTTCTAGCTCTGTTTCAATTAAATAAACACAAACAAATTTGCATAGCCTCACTTTACATCCCCCCTGGAGATAATACCTCTGTACTTGAGGATATCCTATCCTGGCTTTCTACCAATATCAGTAATGAAACCATTCTCATGGGAGACACAAATATCAATTGGTCTTCCATTAATTCTCCTACACACCCCCTAAACATCAACCTATATAAGTACTCTCAGCTAATCAACCTCACTACCAGGCCCTCTAAAGACTTTTCCAGTGGCAGTACCCTAGACTGGATATTAGTCTCTCACCCCCACTACTACACTGATAGTGGAACTCTTCCTGACTCCCTCAGTGACCACCTTCCCATTTTCACTAGAGACTTCCATCTCCATTACATGTAACTCATAATTACATCAGCACTCGGAACCTTAAAAACTTCAACCCAATAACCTTCTCAGACTCCCTAAAATCAATAAACTGGAACCCCCTAAAAACACTACCCTTGGACAATGCTGTTGCACACTTCAATACAACTTTCCTTAAACTACTGGATAGTCTTGCCCCCATAAAAACCAAAAGAATATGAAACAACTCCACCCCCTGGCTAACAAAAAACACACTAACTGTCATGCGACTTAGAGACAAAACCTGGGCACAGTATCAAAGATGCAAAACTCCAACCACCCTTAATGAATTCAAAACACTCCGCAATTCCGTAAAAAAACTTATCACAGCAGATCGACAGAATTACTTCTCCTTACTCCAAAACAACCACAAAACCAATCCTCAAAAATTCTGGAAAGGCATCACTACCCTCCTAAAACCTGGCACAGCAGAAAACCCAACCCCAGACCCAAATGCACTAGATATAGATCTGGCTACCCAATTCAACTCTTTTTTCATAGACTCTATTACCAAACTAACCTCATCCTTCTCTAATAACACCTCACCCCCTGCTTCTGCATCCCCCCTCTTGTCATCCCCTTCATCTCCAATCACTCAACTCCCAACATTCTCCCTAAAACCCATTCCTACTTCTACCATAAGAAAACTCCTGCAAAAACTAAAACCATGCACCAATGCCACCAATAACATTCCCTCATCCTTCCTCAGCATAGCTGCCAAAGCCATTGCCTTCCCCATCAGCATCCTAATCAAGCGTTCTATCCAAGAAGGGCTTGTACCCAAACTCTGGAAAAGGGCATTCATCATTCCCCTGCACAAAGGAGGCAATAATAACAATATTACCAACTTTCGTCCCATTGCCATCCTCTCTCCTATATCAAAACTTCTAGAGAAATGTATTCATCTTCAACTCCTTCCCTATCTCTTAGATAATAACATACTAACTCCCACACAACACGGATTCAGACCCGGCCACAGCACCATGACTGCCCTCCTTTCCTTCCTGGAAACTGTAAATAAAGCCAGAGATTCTGGCTCTACTGTATCTACGCTCTTTCTTGACCTCTCTAAGGCCTTTGATACTATCTCTCATAACCTTCTCCTAACTAAATTATCTAACCTAAACCTATCCCATTCCTCTCTCAATTGGTTCACCAGCTATCTCTCCAACAGGCAACAAGCTGTCAAGTGGAAAAAAGCCATCTCCTCTTTTTAACACACCCACTGGTGTCCCCCAAGGTTCCATTTTGGGTCCTCTCCTTTTCAATATATTTATAAATGATTTCTTCCACTCTATACCTCATGATAAACTTATTCAATATGCAGATGATTCCACAATTATCTGTTCAGCCACATCCACCCCTGCTCTCTTAAAACTGACTCAAGACGCCTTTTCTACCACAGAACAGTGGATGATGGACAATCATCTAGCACTCAATGCATCAAAAACCAAACTTATGGTATTTACCCCCTCAAAAACCAACACCATTGATAGAAAACTATTTTCCATCACTAGCCAGAATAACACACCTCTTGAACTGGTATCTGAAACCAAACTACTAGGAGTCCAGATTGACGACCAGCTTAAATTCAATAACCACCTACAACTAAACATAAAAAAAAAACACCAAAAACTTGGCATGCTCTATCGACACAATCGAATCCTCACTAAATCTACTAAGCTCACTCTTGCTACTACATTTCTCATCCCTTCCCTCCTTTAT
Source organism: Protopterus annectens (assembly GCF_019279795.1). Taxonomy (NCBI): domain Eukaryota; kingdom Metazoa; phylum Chordata; order Ceratodontiformes; family Protopteridae; genus Protopterus; species Protopterus annectens. The sequence continues at coordinate 954,723,957 of NC_056726.1, forward strand.
GGTGCCCCTCTGCTAACAAACCTACAATCCTCTCTCAAAACAAAACTGTCCTCTTGTTATAATAAAATTGCCAAATTTGCAACTAGCCACAAATCATCTACCCATCACAGTGTATCTCTCCACAAACTTAACTGGCTAGAGCTTCCCAACCATCTCTCCTATACTCAGTTACTTTTGCTCATAAACTAATTTTTCAGCCCTCCCTCTGTCCCTCTCTCAGCTCTACCTTTAAAATGCACCTGCCACAAAGACTCCTAAGATCTAATAACCAAAACCTAATTGAACTGTACAAACCCCGTCACTCTCCAGGACAAAACCTCCTGTCCTTTGCCCTGGCACGCCTATGGAACTCCCTTCCTCCCTCCATCTGTATCACCACCAACCTCTCTGCTTTTAAAAAATCACTGCATTCACATCTAACATCCTCATGGGAATGCTCCTGCCCCCACCCCTCCTAGCCTATTCTTCACTTCCTATGGGCAGCTTTACCATATATTACCAGACACCGAATAATAAGCCAACAGTAATGACATCTTATAATTCTTTTATTCTACTATTTCACTCAAGAAACTATATATTTACTGCAGCAATGCTTTGTTTTTCTACAAAATGTAACCTTAACATTTTTATTATACCCGCTTAAATCTTAGTGTTTCTACAAAATTAAAAAAAAAATTCCATTGTAAATGCTTAATCTTTGTTCTGTCTTGAAACCACAAATTACCACAATTGTAAACTGCTGTAATCTTTTTTGTTTACCAATGTTTTAAAGCTTTGTCTTTAACTTACAAATGATTGAAATTGTAAACTGCTGTAATCTCTTTTGTAACCTTTGTTTTGGAGCTTTTCTCCCCAGGACTCCATTGAAAATGGGTTCTTATTGGCCCAATGGACTATCCTGGTAAACCAACTGCAAATAAATAAATAAATAAATAAATAAATAAATTTATCTGCACTTTTGTTTTCAAAAAAATACAGTATTTAAATTGATTTTAACTGTGTTGCAGGAATATTAACTGAACTGGAAGTTAGTCAGTGTTTGCTGAATTTTGTTATTTGCTAGTAATTACAGGTGTGGGGTAGCCACATTCTTTGATTTCCTGTCCTTGCCTATTTAAGTGGTACAGTGTGAAATATTTTCTGCTTAAAAACCTCAGCTTTGGCCGGCTAAGAACTTGCTGTATTCAACTGGATGTATAAGAGAATTTAAGTACCTTTATCTGCACTTTTTTTTTCAAAAAATACAGTATTTAAATTGATTTTAACTGTGTTGCAGGAATATTAACTGAACTGGAAGTTAGTCAGTGTTTGCTGAATTTTGTTATTTGCTAGTAATTACAGGTGTGGGGTAGCCACATTCTTTGATTTCCTGTCCTTGCCTATTTAAGTGGTACAGTGTGAAATATTTTCTGCTTAAAACCTCAGCTTTGGCCGGCTAAGAACTAGCTGTATTCAACTGGACGTATAAGAGAATTTAAGTACCTTTATCTGCACTTTTTTTTCAAAAAATACAGTATTTAAATTGATTTTAACTGTGTTGCAGGAATATTAACTGAACTGGAAGTTAGTCAGTGTTTGCTGAATTTTGTTATTTGCTAGTAATTACAGGTGTGGGGTAGCCACATTCTTTGATTTCCTGTCCTTGCCTATTTAAGTGGTACAGTGTGAAATATTTTCTGCTTAAAACCTCAGCTTTGGCCGGCTAAGAACTTGCTGTATTCAACTGGATGTATAAGAGAATTTAAGTACCTTTATCTGCACTTTTTTTTCAAAAAATACAGTATTTAAATTGATTTTAACTGTGTTGCAGGAATATTAACTGAACTGGAAGTTAGTCAGTGTTTGCTGAATTTTGTTATTTGCTAGTAATTACAGGTGTGGGGTAGCCACATTCTTTGATTTCCTGTCCTTGCCTATTTAAGTGGTACAGTGTGAAATATTTTCTGCTTAAAAACCTCAGCTTTGGCCGGCTAAGAACTTGCTGTATTCAACTGGACGTATAAGAGAATTTAAGTACCTTTATCTGCACTTTTTTTTCAAAAAATACAGTATTTAAATTGATTTTAACTGTGTTGCAGGAATATTAACTGAACTGGAAGTTAGTCAGTGTTTGCTGAATTTTGTTATTTGCTAGTAATTACAGGTGTGGGGTAGCCACATTCTTTGATTTCCTGTCCTTGCCTATTTAAGTGGTACAGTGTGAAATATTTTCTGCTTACAAACCTCAGCTTTGGCCTGCTAAGAACTTGCTGTATTCAATTGGACGTATAAGAGAATTTAAGTACCTTTATCTGCACTTTTTTTTCAAAAAATACAGTATTTAAATTGATTTTAACTGTGTTGCAGGAATATTAACTGAACTGGAAGTTAGTCAGTGTTTGCTGAATTTTGTTATTTGCTAGTAATTACAGGTGTGGGGGTAGCCACATTCTTTGATTTCCTGTCCTTGCCTATTTAAGTGGTACAGTGTGAAATATTTTCTGCTTAAAACCTCAGCTTTGGCCGGCTAAGAACTTGCTGTATTCAACTGGACGTATAAGAGAATTTAAGTACCTTTATCTGCACTTTTTTTTCAAAAAATACAGTATTTAAATTGATTTTAACTGTGTTGCAGGAATATTAACTGAACTGGAAGTTAGTCAGTGTTTGCTGAATTTTGTTATTTGCTAGTAATTACAGGTGTGGGGGTAGCCACATTCTTTGATTTCCTGTCCTTGCCTATTTAAGTGGTACAGTGTGAAATATTTTCTGCTTAAAACCTCAGCTTTGGCTGGCTAAGAACTTGCTGTATTCAACTGGACGTATAAGAGAATTTAAGAACCTTTATCTGCACTTTTTTTTCAAAAAATACAGTATTTAAATTGATTTTAACTGTGTTGCAGGAATATTAACTGAACTGGAAGTTAGTCAGTGTTTGCTGAATTTTGTTATTTTCTAGTAATTACAGGTGAGGGGTAGCCACATTCTTTGATTTCCTGTCCTTGCCTATTTAAGTGGTACAGTGTGAAATATTTTCTGCTTAAAAACCTCAGCTTTGGCCGGCTAAGAACTTGTTGTATTCAACTGGACGTATAAGAGAATTTAAGTACCTTTATCTGCACTTTTTTTTCAAAAAATACAGTATTTAAATTGATTTTAACTGTGTTGCAGGAATATTAACTGAACTGGAAGTTAGTCAGTGTTTGCTGAATTTTGTTATTTGCTAGTAATTACAGGTGTGGGGTAGCCACATTCTTTGATTTCCTGTCCTTGCCTATTTAAGTGGTACAGTGTGAAATATTTTCTGCTTAAAACCTCAGCTTTGGCCAGCTAAGAACTTGCTGTATTCAACTGGACGTATAAGAGAATTTAAGTACCTTTATCTGCACTTTTTTTTCAAAAAATACAGTATTTAAATTGATTTTAACTGTGTTGCAGGAATATTAACTGAACTGGAAGTTAGTCAGTGTTTGCTGAATTTTGTTATTTGCTAGTAATTACAGGTGTGGGGTAGCCACATTCTTTGATTTCCTGTCCTTGCCTATTTAAGTGGTACAGTGTGAAATATTTTCTGCTTAAAAACCTCAGCTTTGGCTGGCTAAGAACTTGCTGTATTCAACTGGACGTATAAGAGAATTTAAGTACCTTTATCTGCACTTTTTTTCAAAAAATACAGTATTTAAATTGATTTTAACTGTGTTGCAGGAATATTAACTGAACTGGAAGTTAGTCAGTGTTTGCTGAATTTTGTTATTTGCTAGTAATTACAGGTGTGGGGGTAGCCACATTCTTTGATTTCCTGTCCTTGCCTATTTAAGTGGTACAGTGTGAAATATTTTCTGCTTAAAAACCTCAGCTTTGACCGGTTAAGAACTTGCTGTATTCAACTGGACGACCTACCTTCTTTATTGAGTCCTGTTGCTGATACTTTTTTCTCTGATCCTCTATCTTGGATTGTTCCAACCCGCTCCGTTCACCCTGTGGGCTCACTCCACTCCCCTACCCTACCCCCAAATTCCACCCACCCCCAGTGCATCTACACTTATGCTCACCTAACCACTCCTACTTCCTCCCTACATATTACACCCTCCCCTTTCCCTACCACTCCTACTTCCTCTTTATCTATAATACCTCTCCCTTTCATCACCATCTTCTACACCCCTATAATTCACCTCCTCACACATCACACCTCCCTCCTTTCATATTTAACAACACAATATATATTTCTAATTCCTTCTCCCAACACTACATATTCTACCTTAGCTAAGCCTCAGCCTGCTTACAGAGCTTCTGTCATTCTCAATCCAACTATTACTACTTCTGAGCCTTACTTATATCCACTACCTTTCCCAGCCCAACACCACAAATCACACACCATTACTTCACACAACCAGCTCACTCCCTTCAACTCACTTACACTCATTTGTCTCAATCTCCTCTGGACTATATCCCATTTATACCCATCTATTTTTTCACTACAAACTATCCTCTACTTATAAACTCTCTAACTCCTCTTTAACCATCAATATCTACTCAAACCTGAAAATATACAATATACAAACAAGGCAATCCAAACATCTCATCAACATAATCCAACACCTAACAACCATACTACTATCTGGAGATATACACCCTAACCCAGGCCCAAACACTACTTCCCCTACATCTAAATCCATCCTATTTGCTTCTCTAAATGCCCAAAGCATAGTTAACAAAATCCCCAATCTCCATGCCTGGCTTCTCAACAACAGACCTGACATCTTAGCTATTTCTGAAACCTGGTTAAACCTCACATAAAAATATTGAAATAGTGCCACTAAACTACTCTATCATCAGAAAAGAAAGGGCCCACAAGAAGGGTGGTGGGGTAGCTCTACTCTACTCATCCACCATTTCCATTAGTCCCTACAACAAACCCATTCCTCACTTCTCCAATGCTGAATTAGTTCTAGCTCTGTTTCAATTAAATAAACACAAACAAATTTGCATAGCCTCACTTTACATACCCCCTGGAGATAATACCTCTGTACTTGAGGATATCCTATCCTGGCTTTCTACCAATATCAGTAATGAAACCATTCTCATGGGAGACACAAATATCAATTGGTCTTCCATTAATTCTCCTACACACCCCCTAAACATCAACCTATATAAGTACTCTCAGCTAATCAACCTCACTACCAGGCCCTCTAAAGACTTCTCCAGTGGCAGTACCCTAGACTGGATATTAGTCTCTCACCCGCACTACTTCACTGATAGTGGAACTCTTCCTGACTCCCTCAGTGACCACCTTCCCATTTTCACTAGAGACTTCCATCTCCATTACATGTAACTCATAATAACATCAGCAGTTGGAACCTTAGAAACTTCAACCCAATAACCTTCTTAGACTCCCTAAAATCAATAAACTGGAACCCCCTAAAAACACTACCCTTGGACAATGCTGTTGCACACTTCAATACAACTTTCCTTAAACTACTGGATAGTCTTGCCCCCATAAAAACCAAAAGAATACGAAACAACTCCGCCCCCTGGCTAACAAAAAACACACTAACTGTCATGCGACTTAGAGACAAAACCTGGGCACAGTATCAAAGATGCAAAACTCCAACCACCCTTAATGAATTCAAAACACTCCGCAATTCCGTAAAAAACTTATCACAGCAGATCGACAGAATTACTTCTCCTTACTCCAAAACAACCACAAAACCAATCCTCAAAAATTCTGGAAAGGCATCACTACCTTCCTAAAACCTGGCACAGCAGAAAACCCAACCCCAGACCCAAATGCACTAGATATAGATCTGGCTACCCAATTCAACTCTTTTTCATAGACTCTATTACCAAACTAACCTCATCCTTCTCTAATAACACCTCACCCCTGCTTCTGCATCCCCTCTTGTCATCCCCTTCATCTCCAATCACTCAACTCCCAACATTCTCCCTAAAACCCATTCCTACTTCTACCATAAGAAAACTCCTGCAAAAACTAAAACCATGCACCAGTGCCACCAATAACATTCCCTCATCCTTCCTCAGCATAGCTGCCAAAGCCATTGCCTTCCCCATCAGCATCCTAATCAAGCGTTCTATCCAAGAAGGGCTTGTACCCAAACTCTGGAAAGGGCATTCATCATTCCCCTGCACAAAGGAGGCAATAATAACAATATTACTAACTTCGTCCCATTGCCATCCTCTCTCCTATATCAAAACTTCTAGAGAAATGTATTCATCTTCAACTCCTTCCCTATCTCTTAGATAATAACATACTAACTCCCACACAACACGGATTCAGACCCAGCCACAGCACCATGACTGCCCTCCTTTCCTTCCTGGAAACTGTAAATAAAGCCAGAGTTTCTGGCTCTACTGTATCTATGCTCTTTCTTGACCTTTCTAAGGCCTTTGATACTATCTCTCATAACCTTCTCCTAACTAAACTATCTAACCTAAACCTATACCATTCCTCTCTCAATTGGTTCACCAGCTATCTCTCCAACAGGCAACAAGCTGTCAAGTGGAAAAAAGCCATCTCCTCTTTTTAACACACCCACTGGTGTCCCCCAAGGTTCCATTTTGGGTCCTCTCCTTTTCAATATATTTATAAATGATTTCTTCCACTTAATACCTCATGCTAAACTTATTCAATATGCAGATGATTCCACAATTATCTGTTCAGCCACATCCATCCCTGCTGCCTTAAAACTGACTCAAGACGCCTTTTCTACCACAGAACAGTGGGTGATGGACAATCATCTAGCACTCAATGCATCAAAAACCAAACTTATGGTATTTTTCCCCTCAAAAACCAACACCATTGATAGAAAACTATTTTCCATTGCTAGCCAGAATAACACACCTCTTGAACTGGTATCTGAAACCAAACTACTAGGAGTCCAGATTGACGACCAGCTTAAATTCAATAACCACCTACAACTAAACATAAAAAAACACCAAAAACTTGGCATGCTCTATCGACACAATTGATTCCTCACTACATCTACTAAGCTCACTCTTGCTACTACATTTCTCATCCCTTCCCTCCTTTATGGTGCCCCTCTGCTAACAAACCTACAATCCTCTCTCAAAACAAAACTGTCCTCGTTATAATAAAATTGCCAAATTTGCAACTAGCCACAAATCATCTACCCATCACTGTGTATCTCTCCACAAACTTAACTGGCTAGAGCTTCCCAACCATCTATCCTATACTCAGCTTACTTTTGCTCATAAACTAATTTTTCAGCCCTCCCTCTGTCCCTCCCTCAGCTCCACCTTTAAAATGCACCTGCCAGAAAGACTCCTAAGATCTAATAACCAAAACCTAATAGAACTGTACAAACCCGTCACTCTCCAGGACAAAACCTCCTGTCTTTTGCCCTGGCACACCTATGGAACTCCCTTCCTCCCTCCATCCGTATCACCACCAACCTCCCTGCTTTCAAAAAATCACTGCATTCACATCTAACATCCTCATGGGAATGCTCCTGCCCCACCCTCCTAGCCTATTCATCACTTCCTATGGGCAGCTTTACCATATATTACCAGACACCGAATAATAAGCCAACTGTAATGACATCTTATAATTCTTTTATTCTACTATTTCACTCAAGAAACTATATATTTACTGCAGCAATGCTTTGTTTTTCTATAAAATGTAACCTTAACATTTTTATTATACCTGCTTAAATCTTAGTGTTTCTACAAAATGAAAAAAAAAATTCCTTGGTAAATGCTTAATCTTTGTTCTGTCTTGAAACCACAAATTACCACAATTGTAAACTGCTGTAATCTTTTTTGTTTACCAATGTTTTAAAGCTTTGTCTTTAACTTAAGAATGATTGAAATTGTAAACTGCTGTAATCTCTTTTGTAACCTTTGTTTTGGAGCTTTTCTCCCCAGGACTCCATTGAAAATGGGTTCTTATTGGCCCAATGGACTATCCTGGTAAACCAACTGCAAATAAATAAATAAATAAATAAATTTATCTACACTTTTGTTTTCAAAAAAATACAGTATTTAAATTGATTTTAACTGTGTTGCAGGAATATTAACTGAACTGGAAGTTAGTCAGTGTTTGCTGAATTTTGTTATTTGCTAGTAATTACAGGTGTGGGGGTAGCCACATTCTTTGATTTCCTGTCCTTGCCTATTTAAGTGGTACAGTGTGAAATATTTTCTGCTTAAAAACCTCAGCTTTGGCCGGCTAAGAACTTGATGTATTCAACTGGATGTATAAGAGAATTTAAGTACCTTTATCTGCACTTTTTTTCAAAAAATACAGTATTTAAATTGATTTTAACTGTGTTGCAGGAATATTAACTGAACTGGAAGTTAGTCAGTGTTTGCTGAATTTTGTTATTTGCTAGTAATTACAGGTGTGGGGGTAGCCACATTCTTTGATTTCCTGTCCTTGCCTATTTAAGTGGTACAGTGTGAAATATTTTCTGCTTAAAACCTCAGCTTTGGCCGGCTAAGAACTTGCTGTATTCAACTGGACGTATAAGAGAATTTAAGTACCTTTATCTGCACTTTTTTTTCAAAAAATACAGTATTTAAATTGATTTTAACTGTGTTGCAGGAATATTAACTGAACTGGAAGATAGTCAGTGTTTGCTGAATTTTGTTATTTGCTAGTAATTACAGGTGTGGGGGTAGCCACATTCTTTGATTTCCTGTCCTTGCCTATTTAAGTGGTACAGTGTGAAATATTTTCTGCTTAAAAAACCCAGCTTTGGCCGGCTAAGAACTTGCTGTATTCAACTGGATGTACAAGAGAATTTAAGTACCTTTATCTGCACTTTTTTTTCAAAAAATACAGTATTTAAATTGATTTTAACTGTGTTGCAGGAATATTAACTGAACTGGAAGTTAGTCAGTGTTTGCTGAATTTTGTTATTTGCTAGTAATTACAGGTGTGGGGTAGCCACATTCTTTGATTTCCTGTCCTTGCCTATTTAAGTGGTACAGTGTGAAATATTTTCTGCTTAAAAAACGGCTAAGAACTTGCTGTATTCAACTGGATGTCTAAGAGAATTTAAGTACCTTTATCTGCACTTTTTTTTTTCAAAAAAAGACAGTATTTAAATTGATTTTAACTGTGTTGCAGGAATATTAACTGAACTGGAAGTTAGTCAGTGTTTGCTGAATTTTGTTATTTGCTAGTAATTACAGGTGTGGGGGTAGCCACATTCTTTGATTTCCTGTCCTTGCCTATTTAAGTGGTACAGTGTGAAATATTTTCTGCTTAAAAACCTCAGCTTTGGCCGGCTAAGAACTTGCTGTATTCAACTGGACGTATAAGAGAATTTAAGTACCTTTATCTGCACTTTTTTTCAAAAAAATACAGTATTTAAATTGATTTTAACTGTGTTGCAGGAATATTAACTGAACTGGAAGTTAGTCAGTGTTTGCTGAATTTTGTTATTTGTTAGTAATTACAGGTGTGGGGTAGCCACATTCTTTGATTTCCTGTCCTTGCCTATTTAAGTGGTACAGTGTGAAATATTTTCTGCTTAAAAACCTCAGCTTTGGCCAGCTAAGAACTTGCTGTATTCAACTGGACGTATAAGAGAATTTAAGTACCTTTATCTGCACTTTTTTTCAAAAAATACAGTATTTAAATTGATTTTAACTGTGTTGCAGGAATATTAACTGAACTGGAAGTTAGTCAGTGTTTGCTGAATTTTGTTATTTGCTAGTAATTACAGGTGTGGGGGTAGCCACATTCTTTGATTTCCTGTCCTTGCCTATTTAAGTGGTACAGTGTGAAATATTTTCTGCTTAAAAACCTCAGCTTTGGCTGGCTAAGAACTTGCTGTATTCAACTGGACGTATAAGAGAATTTAAGTATCTTTATCTGCACTTTTTTTTCAAAAAATACAGTATTTAAATTGATTTTAACTGTGTTGCAGGAATATTAACTGAACTGGAAGTTAGTCAGTGTTTGCTGAATTTTGTTATTTGCTAGTAATTACAGGTGTGGGGGTAGCCACATTCTTTGATTTCCTGTCCTTGCCTATTTAAGTGGTACAGTGTGAAATATTTTCTGCTTAAAAACCTCAGCTTTGGCCGGCTAAGAACTTGCTGTATTCAACTGGACGTATAAGAGAATTTAAGTACCTTTATCTGCACTTTTTTTCCAAAAATACAGTATTTAAATTGATTTTAACTGTGTTGCAGGAATATTAACTGAACTGGAAGTTAGTCAGTGTTTGCTGAATTTTGTTATTTGCTAGTAATTACAGGTGTGGGGTAGCCACATTCTTTGATTTCCTGTCCTTGCCTATTTAAGTGGTACAGTGTGAAATATTTTCTGCTTAAAAACCTCAGCTTTGGCCAGTTAAGAACTTGCTGTATTCAACTGGACATATAAGAGAATTTAAGAACCTTTATCTGCACTTTTTTTTTCAAAAAAATACAGTATTTAAATTGATTTTAACTGTGTTGCAGGAATATTAACTGAACTGGAAGTTAGTCAGTGTTTGCTGAATTTTGTTATTTGCTAGTAATTACAGGTGTGGGGGTAGCCACATTCTTTGATTTCCTGTCCCTGCCTACATAAGTGGTACAGTGTGAAATATTTTCTGCTTAAAAACCTCAGCTTTGGCCGGCTAAGAACTTGTTGTATTCAACTGGACGTACATGAGAATTTAAGTACCTTTATCTGCACCATTTTTTTCACAAAAAATACAGTATTTAAATTGATTTTAACTGTGTTGCAGGAATATTAACTGAACTGGAAGATAGTCAGTGTTTGCTAAATTTTGTTATTTGCTAGTAATTACAGGTGTGGGGTTAGCCACATTCTTTGATTTCCTGTCCTTGCCTATTTAAGTGGTACAGTGTGAAATATTTTCTGCTTAAAAACCTCAGCTTTGGCCGGCTAAGAACTTGCTGTATTCAACTGGACGATAAGAGAATTTAAGTACCTTTATCTGCACTTTTTTTTAAAAAATACAGTATTTAAATTGATTTTAACTGTGTTGCAGGAATATTAACTGAACTGGAAGTTAGTCAGTGTTTGCTGAATTTTGTTATTTGCTAGTAATTACAGGTGTGGGGGTAGCCACATTCTTTGATTTCCTGTCCTTGCCTATTTAAGTGGTACAGTGTGAAATATTTTCTGTCTCAAAACCTCAGCTTTGGCCAGCTAAGAACTTGCTGTATTCAACTGGATGTATAAGAGAATTTAAGTACCTTTATCTGCACTTTTTTTCAAAAAAATACAGTATTTAAATTGATTTTAACTGTGTTGCAGGAATATTAACTGAACTGGAAGTTAGTCAGTGTTTGCTGAATTTTGTTATTTGCTAGTAATTACAGGTGTGGGGTAGCCACATTCTTTGATTTCCTGTCCTTGCCTATTTAAGTGGTACAGTGTGAAATATTTTCTGCTTAAAACCTCAGCTTTGGCCAGCTAAGAACTTGCTGTATTCAACTGGACGTATAAGAGAATTTAAGTACCTTTATCTGCACTTTTTTTCAAAAAATACAGTATTTAAATTGATTTTAACTGTGTTGCAGGAATATTAACTGAACTGGAAGTTAGTCAGTGTTTGCTGAATTTTGTTATTTGCTAGTAATTACAGGTGTGGGGGTAGCCACATTCTTTGATTTCCTGTCCTTGCCTATTTAAGTGGTACAGTGTGAAATATTTTCTGCTTAAAAACCTCAGCTTTGGCCGGCTAAGAACTTGCTGTATTCAACTGGACATATAAGAGAATTTAAGTACCTATATCTGCACTTTTTTTTTCAAAAAATACAGTATTTAAATTGATTTTAACTGTGTTGCAGGAATATTAACTGAACTGGAAGTTAGTCAGTGTTTGCTGAATTTTGTTATTTGCTAGTAATTACAGGTGTGGGGTAGCCACATTCTTTGATTTCCTGTCCTTGCCTATTTAAGTGGTACAGTGTGAAATATTTTCTGCTTAAAAACCTCAGCTTTGGCTGGCTAAGAACTTGCTGTATTCAACTGGACGTATAAGAGAATTTAAGTACCTTTATCTGCACTTTTTTCAAAAAATACAGTATTTAAATTGATTTTAACTGTGTTGCAGGAATATTAACTGAACTGGAAGTTAGTCAGTGTTTGCTGAATTTTGTTATTTGCTAGTAATTACAGGTGTGGGGTAGCCACATTCTTTGATTTCCTGTCCTTGCCTATTTAAGTGGTACAGTGTGAAATATTTTCTGCTTAAAAACCTCAGCTTTGGCTGGCTAAGAACTTGCTGTATTCAACTGGACGTATAAGAGAATTTAAGTATCTTTATCTGCACTTTTTTTTCAAAAAAATACAGTATTTAAATTGATTTTAACTGTGTTGCAGGAATATTAACTGAACTGGAAGTTAGTCAGTGTTTGCTGAATTTTGTTATTTGCTAGTAATTACAGGTGTGGGGGTAGCCACATTCTTTGATTTCCTGTCCTTGCCTATTTAAGTGGTACAGTGTGAAATATTTTCTTCTTAAAAACCTCAGCTTTGGCCGGCTAAGAACTTGCTGATTTTACTGGACGTATAAGAGAATTTAAGTACCTTTATCTGCACTTTTTTTTTTCAAAAAAATACAGTATTTAAATTGATTTTAACTGTGTTGCAAGAATATTAACTGAACTGGAAGTTAGTGTTTGCTGAATTTTGTTATTTGCTAGTAATTACAGGTGTGGGGGTAGCCACATTCTTTGATTTCCTGTCCTTGCCTATTTTAGTGGTACAGTGTGAAATATTTTCTGCTTAAAAACCTCAGCTTTGGCCAGTTAAGAACTTGCTGTATTCAACTGGACATATAAGAGAATTTAAGAACCTTTATCTGCACTTTTTTTCAAAAAAATACAGTATTTAAATTGATTTTAACTGTGTTGCAGGAATATTAACTGAACTGGAAGTTAGTCAGTGTTTGCTGAATTTTGTTATTTGCTAGTAATTACAGGTGTGGGGTAGCCACATTCTTTGATTTCCTGTCCTTGCCTATTTAAGTGGTACAGTGTGAAATATTTTCTGCTTAAAAACCTCAGCTTTGGCCGGCTAAGAACTTGTTGTATTCAACTGGACGTATAAGAGAATTTAAGTACCTTTATCTGCACTTTTTTTCAAGAAAATACAGTATTTAAATTGATTTTAACTGTGTTGCAGGAATATTAACTGAACTGGAAGTTAGTCAGTGTTTGCTGAATTTTGTTATTTGCTAGTAATTACAGGTGTTGGGGTAGCCACATTCTTTGATTTCCTGTCCTTGCCTATTTAAGTGGTACAGTGTGAAATATTTTCTGCTTAAAAACCTCAGCTTTGGCCGGCTAAGAACTTGCTGTATTCAACTGGACGTATAAGAGAATTTAAGTACCTTTATCTGCACTTTTTTTTCAAAAAATACAGTATTTAAATTGATTTTAACTGTGTTGCAGGAATATTAACTGAACTGGAAGTTAGTCAGTGTTTGCTGAATTTTGTTATTTGCTAGTAATTACAGGTGTGGGGGTAGCCACATTCTTTGATTTCCTGTCCTTGCCTATTTAAGTGGTACAGTGTGAAATATTTTCTGCTTGAAAACCTCAGCTTTGGCTGGCTAAGAACTAGCTGTATTCAACTGGACGTATAAGAGAATTTAAGTACCTTTATCTGCACTTTTTTTCAAAAAATACAGTATTTAAATTGATTTTAACTGTGTTGCAGGAATATTAACTGAACTGGAAGTTAGTCAGTGTTTGCTGAATTTTGTTATTTGCTAGTAATTACAGGTGTGGGGTAGCCACATTCTTTGATTTCCTGTCCTTGCCTATTTAAGTGGTACAGTGTGAAATATTTTCTGCTTAAAACCTCAGCTTTGGCTGGCTAAGAACTTGCTGTATTCAACTGGACGTATAAGAGAATTTAAGTACCTTTATCTGCACCTTTTTTTTTTCCAAAAATTACAGTATTTAAATTGATTTTAACTGTGTTGCAGGAATATTAACTGAACTGGAAGTTAGTCAGTGTTTGCTGAATTTTGTTATTTGCTAGTAATTACAGGTGTTGGGGTAGCCACATTCTTTGACTTTCTGTCCTTGCCTATTTAAGTGGTACAGTGTGAAATATTTTCTGCTTATAAACCTCAGCTTTGGCCGGCTAAGAACTTGCTGTATTCAACTGGACGTATAAGAGAATTTAAGTACCTTTATCTGCACTTTTTTCAAAAAATACAGTATTTAAATTGATTTTAACTGTGTTGCAGGAATATTAACTGAACTGGAAGTTAGTCAGTGTTTGCTGAATTTTGTTATTTTCTAGTAATCACAGGTGTGGGGGTAGCCACATTCTTTGATTTCCTGTCCTTGCCTATTTAAGTGGTACAGTGTGAAATATTTTCTGCTTAAAAACCTCAGCTTTGGCCGGCTAAGAACTTGCTGTATTCAACTGGACGACCTACCTTCTTTATTGACTCCTGTTGCTGATACTTTTTTCTCTGATCCTCTATCTTGTATTGTTCCAACCTGCTCTGTTTGCTCTGCGGGCTCACTCCACTCCCCTACCATACCCCCAAATTGCACCCACCCCCAGTGCATCTACACTTATACTCACCTAACCACTCCTACTTCCTCCCTACATATTACACCCTCCCCTTTCCCTACCACTCCTACTTCTTCTTTATCTATAAAACCTCTCCCCTTTCATCACCATCTTCTACACCCCTATAATTTACCTCCTCACACATCACACCTCCCTTCATATTTAACAACACAATATATATTTCTAATCCTTCTCCCAACACTACATATTCTACCTTAGCTAAGCCTCAACATGCTTACAAAACTTCTGTCATTCTCAATCCAACTATTACTACTTCTGAGCCTTACTTATATCCACTAACTTTCCCAGCCCAACACTACAAATCACACACCATTACTTCACAAAACCAGCTCACTCCCTTCAACTCACTTACACTCATTTGTCTCAATCTCCTCTGGACTATATCCCATTTATACCCATCTATTTTTCACTACAAACTATCCTCTACTTATAAACTCTCTAACTCTAACCCCTCTTTAACCAACAATATCTACTCAAACCTGAAAATATACAATATACAAACAAGGCAATCCAAACATCTCATCAACATAATCCAGCACCTAACAACCATACTACTATCTGGAGATATACACCCTAACCCAGGCCCAAACACTACTTCCCCTACATCTCAATTGATCCTATTTGCTTCTCTAAATGCCCAAAGCATAGTTAACAAAATCCCCAATCTCCATGCCTGGCTTCCCATTTTTTTTGGGCCCCCTTTTTTTCCTCTTTTCAATATATTTATAAATGATTTCTTCCACTCTATACCTCATGATAAACTTATTCAATATGCAGATGATTCCACAATTATCTGTTCAGCCACATCCATCCCTGCTCTTAAAAACTGGACTCAAGACGCCTTTTCTACTACAGAACAGTGGATGATACAATCATCTGTAATTCAATGCATCAAAACCAACTTATGGTATTTACCCCTCAAAAACTAAACACCATTGATAGAAAACTATTTTTCCATCACTAGCTGTGAATAACACAACTTGAACTGGCATTCAAACCAAACCAGTATGGTCCAGATTGACCTAATCAGCTTAAATTCAATAACCACCTACAACTAAACATAAAACCCACCAAAAACTTGGTATGCCTATGGACACAATCAATCCTCACTAAATCTACTGCTTCACTCTTGCTACTACATTTCATCCCTTCCTCCTTTTGCGCCCCCCCTCTTACTAACAAAAATTGCCAACTTCAAAACAAAAACTGTCCTCTTTATTATAATAAAATTCGCCAAATTTGTAACTCAGGCCACAAATCATCTACCCATCACATAGTGTATCTCCGTTGTGCCCCACCAACTGGCGAGCCTTCCCAACCATCTTCCCACTTCAGTTACTTTTGCTCATAACCACTTTTTCAGCCTCCCTGTCCTCTGCCTCTACCTTTAAAATGCACCTGCCACAAAGACTCCTAAGATCTACACCAAACTTCCACCTGAACTGTACAAAACCTCGCCACCTCCTGCGGACGTCCCGTCCGCTCCTGGCAATTTGGCGGGAACTCCCTTCCTCCACCAGACACCACCAACCTTCTGCTTAAAAATCACCGCATTCACATCTAACATCCTCATAATGCTCCCTCGCCCCCACCCTCCTAGCCTATCTCTTCACTTCCTATGGGCAGTTTTTACCTGATATATTACCAGACACCTACTTCAATGTCAGTAATGACATCTTATCTCTACTATTTCACCAAGAAACTATATATTTACTGCAGCAATGCTTTTGTTTTTCTGCCAAAATATTTTATTATAACCGCTTTAAACTGCAGGTTTCTGACAAAATTAAAAAAATTCGCCAGCTAATCTTGTTCTGTCTTGAAACCACAAATTACCACACCTCTTAAACTGCTGTAATCTTTTTGTTTACCAATTGGTGTTTTGTCTTTAACTTACAAATGATTTCAGCCTTGTAAACCAGTTGTAATCTCTTTTGTAACCTTTGTTTTGGAGCTTTTTCTCCCCAGGACTCATTGAAAACGCTATTCTATAATTCAATGGATCTAATCCTTGCGTAAAACTAACTGCAAAATAAATTATCTGCACTTTTTTGTTCAAAACAAATACAGTATTTAAATTGATTTTAACTGTGTTGCAGGAATATTAACTGAACTGGAAGTTAGTCAGTGTTTGCTGAATTTTGTTATTTGCTAGTAATTACAGGTGTGGGGTAGCCACATTCTTTGATTTTCTGTCCTTGCCTATTTAAGTGGTACAGTGTGAAATATTTTCTGCTTAAAAACCTCAGCTTTGGCCAGCTAAGAACTTGTTGAATTCAACTGGACGTATAAGAGAATTTAAGTACCTTTATTTGCACTTTTTTTAAAAAAAAATACAGTATTTAAATTGATTTTAACTGTGTTGCAGGAATATTAACTGAACTGGAAGCTAGTCAGTGTTTGCTGAATTTTGTTATTTGCTAGTAATTAAAGGTGTGGGGGTAGCCATATTCTTTGATTTCCTGTCCTTGCCTATTTAAGTGGTACAGCGTGAAATATTTTCTGCTTAAAAACCACAGCGTTGGCCGGCTCAGAACTTGCTGTATTCAACTGGACGTATAAGAGAATTTAAGTACCTATATCTGCTCTTTTTTTTTCCAAAAAATACAGTATTTAAATTGATTTTAACTGTGTTGCAGGAATATTAACTGAACTGGAAGTTAGTCAGTGTTTGCTGAATTTTGTTATTTGCTAGTAATTACAGGTGTGGGGGTAGCCACATTCTTTGATTTCCTGTGCTTGCCTATTTAAGTGGTACAGTGTGAAATATTTTCTGCTTAAAAACCTCAGCTTTGGCCGCCTAAGAACTTGCTGTATTCAACTGGACATATAAGAGAATTTAAGTACCTTTATTTGCACTTTTTTTTTCAAAAAAATACAGTATTTAAATTGATTTCAACTGTGTTGCAGGAATATTAACTGCACTGGAAGTTAGTCAGTGTTTGCTGAATTTTGTTATTTGCTAGTAATTACAGGTGTGGGGGTAGCCACATTCTTTGATTTCCTGTCCTTGCCTATTTAAGTGGTACAGCATGAAATATTTTCTGCTTAAAAACCACAGAGTTGGCCGGCTAAGAACTTGCTGTATTTAACTGGATGTATAAGAGAATTTAAGTACCTATATCTGATCTTTTTTTTTCAAAAAATACAGTACTTAAATTGATTTTAACTGTGTTGCAGGAATATTAACTGAACTGGAAGTTAGTCAGTGTTTGCTGAATTTTGTTATTTGCTAGTAATTACAGGTGTGGGGGTAGCCACATTCTTTGATTTCCTGTCCTTGCCTATTTAAGTGGTACAGTGTGAAATATTTTCTGCTTAAAAACCTCAGCTTTGGCCGGCTAAGAACTTGCTGTATTCAACTGGACGTATAAGAGAATTTAAGTACCTTTATCTGCATTTTTTTCAAAAAATACAGTATTTAAATTGATTTTAACTGTGTTGCAGGAATATTAACTGAACTGGAAGTTAGTCAGTGTTTGCTGAATTTTGTTATTTGCTAGTAATTACAGGTGTGGGGGTAGCCACATTCTTTGATTTCCAGTACTTGCCTATTTAAGTGGTACAATGTGAAATATATTCTGCTTAAAAACATCAGCTTTGGCCAGCTAAGAACTTGCTGTATTCAACTGGAAGTATAAGAGAATTTAAGTACCTTTATCTGCACTTTTTTGTTCAAAACAAATACAGTATTTAAATTGATTTTAACTGTGTTGCAGGAATATTAACTGAACTGGAAGTTAGTCAGTGTTTGCTGAATTTTGTTATTTGCTAGTAATTACAGGTGTGGGGGTAGCCACATTCTTTGATTTTCTGTCCTTGCCTATTTAAGTGGTACAGTGTGAAATATTTTCTGCTTAAAAACCTCAGCTTTGGCCAGCTAAGAACTTGTTGAATTCAACTGGACGTATAAGAGAATTTAAGTACCTTTATTTGCACTTTTTTAAAAAAAAATACAGTATTTAAATTGATTTAACTGTGTTGCAGGAATATTAACTGAACTGGAAGCTAGTCAGTGTTTGCTGAATTTTGTTATTTGCTAGTAATTACAGGTGTGGGGGTAGCCATATTCTTTGATTTCCTGTCCTTGCCTATTTAAGTGGTACAGCGTGAAATATTTTCTGCTTAAAAACCACAGCGTTGGCCGGCTCAGAACTTGCTGTATTCAACTGGACGTATAAGAGAATTTAAGTACCTATATCTGCTCTTTTTTTTTCCAAAAAATACAGTATTTAAATTGATTTTAACTGTGTTGCAGGAATATTAACTGAACTGGAAGTTAGTCAGTGTTTGCTGAATTTTGTTATTTGCTAGTAATTACAGGTGTGGGGGTAGCCACATTCTTTGATTTCCTGTCCTTGCATATTTAAGTGGTACAGTGTGAAATATTTTCTGCTTAAAAACCTCAGCTTTGGCCGGCTAAGAAATTGCTGTATTCAACTGGACGTATAAAAGAATTTAAGTACCTTTATCTGGACTTTTTTTCAAAAAAATACAGTATTTAAATTGATTTTAACTGTGTTGCAGGAGTATTAACTGAACTGGAAGTTAGTCAGTGTTTGCTGAATTTTGTTATTTGCTAGTAATTACAGGTGTGGGGTAGCCACATTCTTTGATTTCCTGTCCTTGCCTATTTAAGTGGTACAGGGTGAAATATTTTCTGCTTAAAAACCTCAGCTGTGGCCGGCTAAGAACTTGTTGTATTCAACTGGACGTATAAGAGAATTTAAGTACCTTTATCTGCACTTTTTTTTCAAAAAATGCAGTATTTAAATTGATTTTAACTGTGTTGCAGGAATATTAACTGAACTGGAAGTTAGTCCGTGTTTGCTGAATTTTGTTATTTGCTAGTAATTACAGGTGTGGGGGTAGCCACATTCTTTGATTTCCTGTACTTGCCTATTTAAGTGGTACAGTGTGAAATATTTTCTGCTTAAAAACCTCAGCTTTGGCCGCCTAAGAACTTGCTGTATTCAACTGGACATATAAGAGAATTTAAGTACCTTCATCTGCACTTTTTTTTTTTAAAAATACAGTATTTAAATTGATTTTAACTGTGTTGCAGGAATATTAACTGAACTGGAAGTTAGTCAGTGTTTGCTGAATTTTGTTATTTGCTAGTAATTACAGGTGTGGGGGTAGCATATTCTTTGATTTCCTGTCCTTGCCTATTTAAGTGGTACAGTGTGAAATATTTTCTGCTTAAAAACCTCAGCTTTGGCCGCCTAAGAACTTGCTGTATTCAACTGGACGTATAAGAGAATTTAAGTACCTTTATCTGCACTTTTTTTTCAAAAAAATACAGTATTTAAATTGATTTTAACTGTGTTGCAGGAATATTAACTGAACTGGAAGTTAGTCAGTGTTTGCTGAATTTTGTTATTTGCTAGTAATTACAGGTATGGGGGTGACCACATTCTTTGATTTCCTGTCCTTGCCTATTTAAGTGGTACAGTGTGAAATATTTTCTGCTTAAAAACCTCAGCTTTGGCCGGCTAAGAACTTCCTGTATTCAACTGGATGTATAAGAGAATTTAAGTACCTTTATCTGCACTTTTTTTCAAAAAATACAGTATTTAAATTTATTTTAACTGTGCTGCAGGAATATTAACTGAACTGGAAGTTTGTCAGTGTTTGCTGAATTTTGTTATTTGCTCGTACTTGCATGTGTTGTGGTAGCCACATTCTTTGATTTCCTTTCCTTGCCTATTTAAGTGTACAGTGTGAAATATTTTCTGCTTAAAAACCTCAGCTTTGGCCGGCTAAGAACTTGCTGTATTCAACTGGACGTATAAGGAATTTAAGTACCTTTATCTGCACTTTTTTTTCAAAAAATACAGTATTTAAATTGATTTTAACTGTGTTGCAGGAATATTAACTGAACTGGAAGTTAGTCAGTGTTTGCTGAATTTTGTTATTTGCTAGTAATTACAGGTGTGGGGGTAGCCACATTCTTTGATTTCCTGTCCTTGCCTACTTAAGTGGTACAGTGTGAAATATTTTCTGCTTAAAAACCTCAGCTTTGGCGGGCTAAGAACTTGATGTATTCAACTGGACGTATAAGAGAATTTAAGTACCTTTATCTGCACTTTTTTCAAAAAAATACAGTATTTAAATTGATTTTAACTGTGTTGCAGGAATATTAACTGAACTGGAAGTTAGTCAGTGTTTGCTGAATTTTGTTATTTTCTAGTAGTTAAAGGTGTGGGGGTAGCCACATTCTTTTATTTCCTGTCCTTGCCTATTTAAGTGGTACAGTGTGAAATATTTTCTGCTTAAAAACCTCAGCTTTGGCCGGCTAAGAACTAGCTGTATTCAACTGGACGTATAAGAGAATTTAAGTACCTTTATCTGCACTTTTTTTTCAAAAAATACAGTATTTAAATTGATTTTAACTGTGTTGCAGGAATATTAACTGAACTGGAAGTTAGTCAGTGTTTGCTGAATTTTGTTATTTGCTAGTAATTACAGGTGTGGGGGTAGCCACATTCTTTGATTTCTGGTCCTTGCCTATTTAAGTGGTACAGTATGAAATATTTTCTGCTTAAAAACCTCAGCTTTGGCCGGCTAAGAGCTTGCTGTATTCAACTGGATGTATAAGAGAATTTAAGTACCTTTATCTGCACTTTTTTTTCAAAAAAATACGGTATTTAAATTGATTTTAACTGGGTTGCAGGAATATTAACTGAACTGGAAGTTAGCCAGTGTTTGCTGAATTTTGTTATTTGCTAGTAATTACAGGTGTGGGAGTAGCCACATTCTTTGATTTCCTGTCCTTGCCTATTTAAGTGGTACAGTGTGAAATATTTTCTACTTAAAAACCTCAGCTTTGGCCGGCTAAGAACTTGCTGTATTCAACTGGACGACCTACCTTCTTTATTGACTCCTGTTGCTGATACTTTTTTCTCTGATCCTCTATCTTGTATTGTTCCAACCTGCTCTGTTTGCTCTGCGGGCTCACTCCACTCCCCTACCATACCCCCAAATTCCACCCACCCCAGTGCATCTACACTTATACTCACCTAACCACTCCTACTTCCTCCCTACATATTACACCCTCCCCTTTCCCTACCACTCCTACTTCTTCTTTATCTATAAAACCTCTCCCCTTTCATCACCATCTTCTACACCCCTATAATTTACCTCCTCACACATCACACCTCCCTTCATATTTAACAACACAATATATATTTCTAATCCCTTCTCCCAACACTACATATTCTACCTTAGCTAAGCCTCAACATGCTTACAAAACTTCTGTCATTCTCAATCCAACTATTACTACTTCTGAGCCTTACTTATATCCACTAACTTTCCCAGCCCAACACTACAAATCACACACCATTACTTCACAAAACCAGCTCACTCCCTTCAACTCACTTACACTCATTTGTCTCAATCTCCTCTGGACTATATCCCATTTATACCCATCTATTTTTTCACTACAAACTATCCTCTACTTATAAACTCTCTAACTCTAACCCCTCTTTAACCATCAATATCTACTCAAACCTGAAAATATACAATATACAAACAAGGCAATCCAAACATCTCATCAACATAATCCAGCACCTAACAACCATACTACTATCTGGAGATATACACCCTAACCCAGGCCCAAACACTACTTCCCCTACATCTAAATTCATCCTATTTGCTTCTCTAAATGCCCAAAGCATAGTTAACAAAATCCCCAATCTCCATGCCTGGCTTCTCAACAACAAACCTGACATCTTAGCTATTTCTGAAACCTGGTTAAAACCTCACATAAAAGATATTGAAATAGTGCCACCAAACTACTCTATCATCAGAAAAGACAGGGCCCACAAGAAGGGTGGTGGGGTAGCTCTTCTCTACTCATCCACCCTTTCCATTACTCCCTACAACAAACCCATTCCTCACTTCTCCAATGCTGAATTAGTTCTAGCTCTGTTTCAATTAAATAAACACAAACAAATTTGCATAGCCTCACTTTACATCCCCCCTGGAGATAATACCTCTGTACTTGAGGATATCCTATCCTGGCTTTCTACCAATATCAGTTATGAAACCATTCTCATGGGAGACACAAATATCAATTGGTCTTCCATTAATTCTCCTACACACCCCCTAAACATCAACCTATATAAGTACTCTCAGCTAATCAACCTCACTACCAGGCCCTCTAAAGACTTCTCCAGTGGCAGTACCCTAGACTGGATATTAGTCTCTCACCCCCACTACTACACTGATAGTGGAACTCTTCCTGACTCCCTCAGTGACCACCTTCCCATTTTCACTAGACGACTTCCATCTCCATTACATGTAACTCATAATTACATCAGCACTCGGAACCTTAAAAACTTCAACCTAATAACCTTCTCAGACTCCCTAAAACCAATAAACTGGAACCCCCTAAAAACACTACCCTTGGACAATGCTGTTGCACACTTCAATACAACTTTTCTTAAACTACTGGATAGTCTTGCCCCCATAAAAACCAAAAGAATATGAAACAACTCCGCCCCCTGGCTAACAAAAAACACACTAACTGTCATGCGACTTAGAGACAAAACCTGGGCACAGTACCAAAGACGCAAAACTCCAACCACCCTTAATGAATTCAAAACACATCCGCAATTCCATAAAAAAAACTTATCATAGCAGATCGACAGAATTACTTCTCCTTACTCCAAAACAACCACAAAACCAATCCTCAAAAATTCTGGAAAGGCATCACTACCCTCCTAAAACCTGGCACAGCAGAAAACCCAACCCCAGACCCAAATGCACTAGATATAGATCTGGCTACCCAATTCAACTCTTTTTTCATAGACTCTATTACCAAACTAACCTCATCCTTCTCTAATAACACCTCACCCCCTGCTTCTGCATCCCCCCTCTTGTCATCCCCTTCATCTCCAATCAGTCAACTCCCACCTTTCTCCCTAAAACCCATTCCTACTTCTACCATAAGAAAACTCCTGCAAAAACTAAAACCATGCACCAATGCCACCAATAACATTCCCTCATCCTTCCTCAGCATAGCTGCCGAAGCCATTGCCTTCCCCATCAGCATCCTAATCAAGCATTCTATCCAAGAAGGGCTTGTACCCAAACTCTGGAAAAGGGCATTCATCATTCCCCTGCACAAAGGAGGCAATAATAACAATATTACTAACTTTCGTCCCATTGCCATCCTCTCTCCTATATCAAAACTTCTAGAGAAATGTATTCATATTCAACTCCTTCCCTATCTCTTAGATAATAACTTACTAACTCCCACACAACACGGATTCAGACCCGGCCACAGCACCATGACTGCCCTCCTTTCCTTCCTGGAAACTGTAAATAAAGCCAGAGATTCTGGCTCTACTGTATCTACGCTCTTTCTTGACCTCTCTAAGGCCTTTGATACTATCTCTCATAACCTTCTCCTAACTAAACTATCTAACCTAAACCTATCCCATTCCTCTCTCAATTGGTTCACCAGCTATCTCTCCAACAGGCAACAAGCTGTCAAGTGGAAAAAAGCAATCTCCTCTTTCCTTAACACACCCACTGGTGTCCCCCAAGGTTCCATTTTGAGTCCTCTCCTTTTCAATATATTTATAAATGATTTCTTCCACTCAATACCTCATGCTAAACTTATTCAATATGCAGATGATTCCACAATTATCTGTTCAGCCACATCCATCCCTGCTCTCTTAAAACTGACTCAAGATGCCTTTTCTACCACAGAACAGTGGATGATGGACAATCATCTAGCACTCAATGCATCAAAAACCAAACTTATGGTATTTACCCCCTCAAAAACCAACACCATTGATAGAAAACTATTTTCCATTGCTAGCCAGAATAACACACCTCTTGAACTGGTATCTGAAACCAAACTACTAGGAGTCCAGATTGACGACCAGCTTAAATTCAATAACCACCTACAACTAAACATAAAAAAAACCCCACCAAAAACTTGGCATGCTGTATCGACACAATCGATTCCTCACTACATCTACTAAGCTCACTCTTGCTACTACATTTCTCATCCCTTCCCTCCTTTATGGTGCCCCTCTGCTAACAAACCTACAATCCTCTCTCAAAACAAAACTGTCCTCTTGTTATAATAAAATTGCCAAATTTGCAACTAGTCACAAATCATCTACCCATCACTGTGTATGTGTGAGGATATGAAAGGGAAGCGTGTTACCAAAGGCGCAAAAAAAGGTGGTGCTTCTTCGAATGTAATCCACAAACCAGGTTAAGCAAGTCAAGCGATCCTATGTTGAAAAACAAGCAGGTAGTACTTCTTCGAGTATAATCCACAAACCAGACTAAGGAAGGTGAACAATCCTTTTATTTAGAAACAAGTAACGTAAAAAATAAAAGGATTGTTCACCTTCCTTAGTCTGGTTTGTGGATTATACTCGAAGAAGTACTACCTGCTTGTTTTTCAACATAGGATCGCTTGCCTTGCTTAACCTGGTTTGTGGATTACATTTGAAGAAGCACCACCTTTTTTTGCACCTTTGGTAACACGCTTCCCTTTCTGGTCCTTTTTGTAGTGTATTGCAGCGTGTTTTGGTTCTATGTGTGAGGATATGTTGGTCTTGTATTAAAAACCGAATCAACTCAGATTTTAGTAAGGTGCTTAAAACTCTGCACATTGACCTATACCTAGTAGTATAAGAAATGTTGGCTTTTGAATAATAGAAAGGGCTGGATTGAGGTGACTGCTGCCCCAGGTCCTAGCTTGTATGGCATGACAAATAGGTTTACAGTTCACAAACTGTCATTAGACTGACTGCACTTGCTGTAATGATAGATTGTAAAATTACAAACTTTTATTTTCCTTTAAAGGTAGCAACAAGTTATTGCTTTGTGTATGATAACCCTTCTGTTACATTAAAAACATCTATTGTTTAGTGATCAAAATCACTTATACCAGTGGTGGATGCCAACAGGTGTGTTACTCAAGATGCCCATGTCTAGTCCTATGCCTCTTGCTGGCAGTATCTGGTAGTGTTATATTGGTCAAATGTACCCGCTCATACTGACACTCTGTCACATAACTACACTGTTATCTTTCTGTTGTCCTCACTATTCATCATCACAGCAGTCAATACAATGTTATATTAGCATGTGCCACAAAGGTGCTGCAGCCAAACACTAATTTTATTAACTGGTAAAATAGAAAAACACTGGTGATACCAAGGTAAAATCACCAAGACTTTTAAAAAGTCTTGGTGATTTTACCTTGGTATCACCAGTGTTTTTCTATTTTACCAGTTATTTATTTTTTGTTGAATTTACTAATTTTATTAAGTGCCTTGGTACATAGGAAAGGTTGGAAGGCACCACAATAATGCCTTGCACCCAGTGGATTAGTTTGCTTTAGGCAGTCTTAAAATTACACCAAGAGCACTGTTAAGACTTGACAACTGTTCCACCCTGTGAATCCGTATGACTTACTAATACACTGATACTCCTAAAACTATAGCAGGGATGGTTTATTAGTGAGTATAGATTGCTAGGATTGCTATTAATTATGGAGTGAGCATTGCACAAACATAGGTCACAAAGATAGTGTTTGCATTTTGTCTACACAGTTTCTTGAGCCTTAGTTGCAGACCTCACTGGCCAAGCAACATTATCTAAGCATTGTGCACAAACAGTGAAGTCAAGACACCTTGATTCTAAGTTCCAGGAGGAAAATGATTTAATGACTTAGAAAGTTTTCTATTAAAAATACAATAAAATGGAGTTATTTGCTTATTAAATGCATTTACAAATATATCATCTGGCGGTATATGTACTATTTTGGATAGCTGCACTTTTTTTTTTTTTTGCATTAATTGCAGCACACCCTTGCTCTTAGCTTAGAAAGCTGATAAAGCTTTTGCAGGGTTTGCTTCCTCTAGGGAATGATGACACACTGTCAATATAAACAAGTATCAGGTTTCAGCATACTCATCCATCTACATGTCTTAATGCCAAGAGTTCTGTTCCTCTAGGAACAGTACATTTACTAACTCCACCCTTGAATAACTATTGCAGCCTCACCTGAAAGGGAGTGGCCCTAACATCAGGCAGAGAATAAGTTCCTGCTTGTTGAATTGTCTGTCCGTAGGTGTGGAAAAGCAGTACTGAAAGATGATCAAACATTAAGAAGAGAACAGGAAATATGTGACTAAATACTCTGTGTGTTTTGTTGCTAGGCAAAAACAGTCAGAATTGGAGCAGGAAAGTATTAGCCGTCTGAGCAGCAGTTTAGCAATTTACCATCATGGGTACTGTGTGCAAACCTTCAAACTACATTTCATCAAGGAAATAAAAATAAAATAAATAAATAAATAGTATGATGGAAGCCATTTACGATGGCACAAAGTTTACAGCAGAAACAATACTGGAGAAGACACTAAATCAGGACTGAGAAAAGAAGGGTGGTGGCTGGTATTACAGAAATGCAAAGTAGCTCAACATTTATCTACAAAGTCCAATAAAGATATAGTTTTTAGAAAAAAAATGTAGTTTATTAGGACCACATGATTCTCAGGAAAAAAAAAGAATATTCAAGTAGTAGCAGGAAAAATTAAAGCTGTAAAGATGCAGAATAACCTAGCGGAAACCTGTAAAATTTCTTCATTTGTATGCTGCAAATAGGTTTTACCACTCATCCAAAGTGGAAGAGACTGCAACAACTTCAGGATTTAATTCCATTAGGTATTGGGTGGTCCCAAGCCAGAATAAATGGGGAGGGTTGCATCAGGAAGGGCATCCGGCATAAAACTTCGCCAAATCTTTTTCATGCAGTCACCAGTTAATATTTCCATACTGGATCGGTCGAGGCCCGGGTTAACAACGACCGCCACCAGTACTGTTATCCAACAGGGTGCTGATGGAAATTGGGCTACTGTTGGCCGAAGGAGGAGAAGAGGTGGAAGGCATGGCCGAAGGCAGGAAGAGAGGAGAAAGGCTAGGACTGTGGTAGTGAGGGTCGGAACTTTGAATGTTGGCAGTATGACTGGTATAGGGAGAGAGCTAGCTGATATGATGGACCGAAGGAAGGTTGGTATATTGTGTGTGCAAGAGACCAGATGGAAGGGGAGCAAGGCTAAGTGTATCGGAGGCAGTTTCAAGTTGTTTTATCATGGTGTGGATGGGAAGAGAAATGGTGTAGGCATTATCCTGAAGGAACAGTATGCTAAGAGTGTTTTGGAGGTGAAAAGAGTGTCGGCTAGAGTGATGTTTATGAAGCTGGAAATTGATGGTGTAATGATGAATGTTGTTAGTGCTTATGCTCCACAAGCTGGGTGTGCAATGGATGAGAAAGAAAAAATTTGGAGTGAGTTGCATGAAGTGGTGGTGACTGTACCCAAGGGTGAGAGACTGGCGATTGGAGCAGATTTCAATGGGCATGTTGGTGAAGGGAACAGAGGGGATGAGGAAGTGATGGGTAGGTATGGTGTTAAGCAAAGGAATGCAGAAGGTCAGATGGTAGTGGATTTTGCGAAAAGGATGGGCATGGCTGTGATGAATATGTATTTTAACAAGAGGGAGGAGCATAGTGTGACATACAAGAGTGGAGGAAGATGCACACAGGTGGATTATATCTTATGTAGAAGGGCCAGTCTGAAGAAGATTGGAGGCTGTAAAGTGATGGCAGGGGAAAGTGTAGTTAGGCAGCATAGGATGGTGGTTTGTAGGATGACGTTGGTGATCATGAAGAGGAGGAGTGTGAGGGCAGCACCAAGTATTAAATGGTGGAAATTGAAAAAGGGTAATTGTGAGGCAGAGTTCAGGGATGAGTTAAGACAGGCACTGGGTGGCAGTGAAGAGTTACCAAATAGCTGGGTAACTACAGCAGAGCTAGTAAGGAAGATGGCTAGAAAGGTGCTTGGTACCACATCGGGACAGAGGAAGGACGACAAGGAGACATGGTGGTGGAATGAGGAAGTACAGAAGAGTATACAGGCAAAGAGGTTGGCAAAGAAGAAGTGGGATTCTCAGAGAGATGAAGAAAGTAGACAGGAGTATAAGGAGATGAGGTGCATGGCAAAGAGAGAGGTGGCGAAGGCTAAGGATAAGGCATATGAAGAGTTGTATGAAAGGTTGGACACTAAGGAGGGAGAAAAGGACCTGTACCAATTGGCTAGACAGAGGGACCGAGCTAGGAAAGATGTGCAGCAGGTAAAGGTGATAAAGGATAATGAGGGAAACATACTCACAAGTGAGGAGAGTGTGTTGAGGAGATGGAAAGAGTACTTTGAGGGGTTGATGAATGAAGAGAATGAGAGGGAGAGAAGGTTGGATGATGTAGGGATAGTGAATCATGAAGTACGATGGATTAGCAAGGATGAAGTAAGGATAGCTATGAACAGAATGAAGAATGGAAAGACTGTTGGCCCAGATGACATACCTGTGGAAGCATGGAGGTGTTTAGGTGAAATGGCAGTGGAGCTTTTAACCAGATTGTTTAATGAAATCTTGGAAAATGAGAGGATGCTTGAGGAATGGAGAAAGAGTGTTTTGGTACAGATTTTTAAGAATAAGGGTGATGTGCAGAGCTGTAGTAACTACAGAAGGATTAAATTGATCAGTCGCAGCATGAAGTTATGGAAAAGAGTAGTGGAAGCTAGGTTAAGAAGGGATGTGATGATTAGTGAACAGCAGTATGGTTTCATGCCGGGAAAGAGCACTACAGATGCGATGTTTGCTCTGAGAGTGTTGATGGAGAAGTACAGAGAATGTCAGAAGGAGTTGCATTGTGTTTTTGTAGACTTGGAGAAAGCATATGACAGGGTGCCTAGAGAGGAGTTGTGGTATTGTATGAGGAAGTCAGGAGTGTCAGAGAAGTATGTAAGAGTGGTACAGGATATGTACGAGGGTAGTGTGACAGCGGTGAGGTCTGCGGTGGGAGTGACGGATGCGTTTAAGGTGGAGGTGGGGTTACATCAAGGATCAGCTCTGAGCCCTTTCTTATTTGCAATGGTGATGGACAGGTTGACAGACGAGATCAGACAGGAGTCCCCATGGACTATGATGTTTTCAGATGACATTGTGATCTGTACTGAGAGTAGGGAAAAGGTGAAGGAGACCATGGAGATATGCTCTAGAGAGAAGAGGAATGAAGGTCAGCAGGACTAAGACAGAATATATGTGTGTGAATTAGAGGGAGGATAGAGGAATGGTGAGGATGCAAGGAGTAGAAGTGGCAAAGGTGGATAAGTTTAAATGCTTGGGGTCAGTAGTTCAGAGTAATGGTGAGTGTGGAAGAGAGGTGAAGAAGAGAGTACAGGCAGGATGGAGTGGGTGGAGAAGAGTGTCAGGAGTGATTTGTGACAGACGAGTACCTATAAGAGTGAAAGGGAAGGTCTACAAGAGGGTAGTGAGACAAGCTATGTTATATGGGCTGGAGACAGTGGCATTGATAAAAAGGCAGGAGTTTGAGCTGGATGTAGCAGAGTTAAAGATGTTAAGATTTGCACTGGGTGTGACAAGGGTGGACAGGATTAGGAATATGTATATTAGAGGGTCAGCCCAGGTTGAAAGGTTTGGAGACAAAGCCAGAGACGCAAGATTACATTGGTTTGGACATGTGCTGAGAAGGGATGCGGAGTATATTGGGAAAAAGATGCTAAGGATGAAGCTACCAGGTAACAGGAAAAGAGGAAGGCCTAAGATAAGGTTTATGGATGCGATGAGAGAGGACATGCAGGTGGTTGGTGTGACAGAACAAGATGTAGAGGACAGGAAGAAATGGAAACAGGTGATCCACTGTGGCGACCCCTAACGGGAACAGCCGAAAGAAGATGATGATGAGGTATTGGGTGGTGCAGTGGTTTGCATTGTTGCCTCACAGCAAGAGGTTACCTGGTTTGATTCTTGTGTGGGATGCCTTCTGTGCGGAGTCTGCATGTCCTCCCTGTGTTTGTTGGTTTCCTTTGGGTGCTGTAGTTTCTTTACATTTTTACAAACATATGTGTCTGTCTGGAGCATTTCTCTCTGAGCCTCTGCTGAAAATTGGCTCATTCCAAGTTGGACTTTCCTGGTAAACAAATAATAAATAAACATTCTGGGCATCCATGTTAAGAAATGCTGAATTTTCCAGAAAGCAATGTAAATGTGAAGTTCAAATTGGCAGACTTGGTGATTCATAGTTCCTTATCTCTGCAAATGTCAAAATACATATGCAAAAGGTCATATGGAACAATATAGTCTGTACATGGGAAGAGGGATAAGCAATGTAAAAAAACATTATGTTTTTGTATACAAGTACAGGATGTAAGGAACTGATAATGGTGTATTCAGAGATTTCAGATTTATATTCTAAGCTTCTAGATTCCGCACTGATTCTAGTGCCCAATCTGACACACACACACACACACACACACACACACACACACACACACACACACACACACACACACACACACACACAGTTTGGCCTGTATTGCATATCCAAAATGTTAAATTGAAAATGCACACTCTAAAATGTGTATAGAAGTCTTTAATATGAGTAGTTTTTAAAGTCATAGGGATATAGTCATAAATATGGTTTGTTTGTGTCTTTCTGCTTTTCTCGGTTAGGGGTCGCCACAGCAGAACTCCGGTCAGCTAATGATTGGTAGTTGATTTTTATGTGCTGAGTTACCAGCCCTGACGCACAACCTTCAGTGAAGGTACGCCCATTCACGCATGTCTCCACGCAGAAGACGCTCTAGCTGAGAATCGAACCGGACAGCGTCTTACTGTGAGGCAACAATGCTACCGCAGCACCACCACAGTTTTATAGTTATATAATAAAATCACGCGCCAGAGTTCTGTGTGATTCATAAAAATCTAGTCTGTATCTTCCATGGCACATCTACGTACAATACTGTGTACCAAGATATAGCCAAGTGTGGAACAGGTATGCAAATGAAGGACCTAGATATCATCAGAGAGTCACAAAGTGTGTGAACTATGCATTAGTAATTGTAAGTGTGCTTAAAATGTATGGTATCACCACAGATGAACAGCCCCAAAGAATGTATGTTATATCCTCGATTGACAATGAAAGCTGCTGTTGTGTTCATCAACCCACGGCTAAGGTACCCATCAGCAATCCACTGTATATAAAAGTACAGAACTTCATATATTTAGTATTCCACAGTGGAGCTATAGGTCCATAGGATGTTAGTAGGCTAACGAAAAGTGGGGTCCTTAAAAGTCCAGTTATGCACCTTAAACCATTTGGGTCCTGAGTATTGTGGGCATCCATATGATGAGGGACATGTTAGTGTGGTGGTTACTGATGATTTGTAGGGAGGGATGTTAGTTAGGTTAACACTTTTCTTAATGACAACCTCTATCCATAAGGGACATAGGGGCCACACCAGGGGTAAATTTACAATTTCCCATCCAGTTTTGTAGGTTTCATTTGAATAGGGTCAGGGAAAAACTCTGTTTTACATGGACGGGGAGCCCATTCCATAGTGTAGGGATCCTTTGGGGCACAGATCTGTCTGTCCAGCATGTTTTATTTAATTTACAAGCAAAGTTCATACCCCTGGATCTGGTGCTTCTGGTGCTGTTTGTTGCACACATAAGCAGCAAATCTATCAGAGCTGGGTCTCAGGAAGCCCTGTAAGCCAGACAAAGATCCCTTTTCATCAGCCTACAAGAGACTGAATACAGACACAGAATCTTTAGGCAATCAATGTAGAACATGGTATCCATGTCCTGAATTCTCCTGGTGAGAAACCTTTGTGTGTCCCTTACTACTAGGTCAACTCCTTCTCAAAAGTCCAGGCAAACTTGGACGGCCTATAGCTGATCAAGTTTGCTGACAATTGCAAATTGGGAGCAATCACTGAGTCTCCCAACAATGTGAATATATTGCAGACAGGTTTAACACAGACAAATGACTGATGCGAAAGTCATGGCTTAAAGCTAAATGCAAAAAAAAAAAAACATTATTATTCCCTTTGGGAAAGCTGACATCCCTACTAATTGCATTATAGACAGCACCCCATAAATGTAGACTCAGTGGAACATGATCTGGATACTGATGTTGATAGCAGTCTGAACTTTGACCACCACATATCCACAATAGTAAGGAAATCCTCCTTTGTGGGTCATCTTATAAGTAAAAGGCATCACATCTAGATCTAAGGATGTTAAAATTCCATTATACTCAGCCCTCATCAGACCAATAATTGAGTACAATGTTCCCTTTTACATGTACATTACCAGACACCTGCAACAATTGGAGATACCAAAGAGGTTTCTCAGCAAGAAATTACAGGTACACAAAACAAGTATTACATGGAAAGACTGAAAATCCCGTCACTGTTTTCTGCCTCCTACAGGTTGCTAAGGGGGGACCTGTGCATGGCTTACAGGGCAGTCTCTGACCCACCCCTGATGGAAATGTGACACATTTGTAAATCAAACTGCACGAGGGTCACTCACTCTAGGAATCTTAACCTAGCCTCTGACATGAACAGGTCATGCTGGATAGATAGATGCATCTCCCAGAGCCTGCCACTTCTGTGAAACAAGCTTTCAATTCATGTGAAACAGAGCCCCTACCTAACCATCCTCAAATACAGCCTAGATCAATAGATGGGTGACCGCAAATTCACTCCTGGGGTGGTGCGCATGTCTCTCCTGGACAGAGGAAGTTCGTATTAACTACCATAGATCCTTACCTCTGAGAACTACATTCACCTAACCACCGACATTTGGGACAATGGGGGATAAATATAGTTAGGCTTGTAAGGGCTCTAGGGCTATTAGCCTAGTAATCTCTTATGAACCTATGAACTGTTGCAAGCGTGTGGTTAGATACATGCCAAAGGGGGCATTGTATTCAATGACAAGTCTGATAAGGGCCGAGTAGAGTGGTACTTTAACTTCCTTGGACCTGGATGCAATACCTTTGCCTATAAATTGGGCAGCATAGAATGATTTTCTTATTATCTTAACTATGTGTTGGTCAAAGGCCCAATTGCTGTCTACATATGTTCACAGATCCCTTACTACCAAGTCAACTCTGAGGAGTGTTTTATTAGTGGAATACTTAATTTAGATTGACAGTTTCCCAGAGGGCATTATAATGCATGTTTTGGCATTGCGTTTTAGCCCATGGCTTTGGCACCAGACATTCGTCTGTGTTAAACCCACTTACAAGATATTGGTGTTTTGGGAGAATGTATAATAGCTCCCAATTTACAGTCATCTGTGAACTTGGTGAGCCAGAGGCCTTGAATATTAACCGTGTCTCCTGAGAAATAGATGCCAAACAGGAGGGGTCCAGCACAGAGCCCTGGTATACTCTGCTGGTGACTGGTCTCTTGGTAGAGGTGGTCTCACTGAACCTGACTTCTTGGGTCTTGTCTGTGTGCCAGCCAGCAATCTATTGAGTTATGTAAGGATTTATACCTAGCTCAGTGAGCTCATCAATAATGCTTGAGTGGAGATCTTGTATCAAATGCCTTATCTAGGTCAAGGTACACAGTATGTGTTTTACCCTCATCCATTGCCTTGGTGACCCTCTCAAAGATGTCTACTAGGTTAAGCAGGCATGACTTTCCCCTAACAAAGCCAAACTGGGATGGGTCCAGTGTCTGTAGGTTGCCAATGTCC
Source organism: Protopterus annectens (assembly GCF_019279795.1). NCBI lineage: Eukaryota > Metazoa > Chordata > Ceratodontiformes > Protopteridae > Protopterus > Protopterus annectens. The sequence continues at coordinate 954,758,110 of NC_056726.1, forward strand.
TTGTTTTATCATTTCCATGATAATTTACTCCATGGCTATGTTTATTAGGGTTGTTAGGCTGATAGGTCTGAAGTTCCCTGGGTTGATGATGGCCCACCCTTGTGGAGAGGAATGACTGTTGTAGTCCTCCATTCACCTGGACTATAGCCTGTTTCAAGGCTGTAGTTGAAGAGTGCTTCAAGTGGTCCTGATAGGTCATGTTTTAGACTGTTCAGAAAGCAGCTTGGGATGTTGTCGGGAGCCATGGAGACGATGTTCTTGACTTTAGCAAGTGCTGCCATCACCTGGTCCCTGATGATAGCTGGGGAGAAGTACATTGGAGGGGATTTCACTGGGTGTAGCTGGTGGGGGAGAGTGGGGGGTGAAGTTTGAGTTGAATGTATCAGCCAGGAGATTTGCTATTTCACCCTAATTGGTGAAGGTGGTACCATTCACCAATAGTTCAGCACACTGCTGTGTGTTACCTCTAAGGTTCTGGACATAGCTGAAGAAGGCCTTCTGTTTGTCCTTAGCCTGCAAGGCTATCCTGACCTCATAGACAGCTTTTTTGGATGTAATTAGACCTCTTATCCAGGTCCAAGGAAGTCACAGTGCCACTTTATTTGGCCCTTATCAGACCCATCATTGAGTATAATGCCCCCTTCAACTTTTACCTAACCAGACATATGCAACAGTTGGAATGCCCACAAAAATTCCTTACCAGCAGAATCCAGAGTATAAATGCATTTTCCTATATTAATCACCTTAAAGCCCTTTCTCAGTACTTGGTCTCCTGCAGGTTACTGAGAGGCAATGTATGCCTGTTATATAAGGCATCGTCGGATCCACTTCTGATGGACCTTTTGCACATTCATAAAATAAACAGCAGCAAAACAACTAGATCCAAGGATTTAAATTTTGCTTGCAACATAAATAGGACATGATGGCAAAACAGATATGTGTCTCGGAGGATCCTCATACACTTGAACAGGGTCCTCATTCATGGGAAGCAGAGTCCATCCCTAACCGTATTTAAGCATAACCTTGACCAGTGGATGGGAAATCAGAAATTCACCCCATGTTTGGCCCCCATGTCTCTGACAGACAGAGGCAGACAGTAACTATGCCCAAACTAACATACCCCAACTCCCACATAGCATTTAGAAACTTCCTAACTAGCACACACCCTACTAATAAATGCCCATGATACACAGAGATAAAAATAGGTTGGATCACACAACTATGCTTATAAAGGCCTTGGTGGCCATAGCCTAGTATACACCCGTGAACCTATGAATGTTGTGGAAATGAAGTTAGAGTGAAATCAGAGAAGTAAGCTAAAAATGTCCACATTGTTGAAGCATCTGAGTGCTTGCTGTATTTTAAATATTGGACAGCACAACATAAGCATCATTCTCATTGTCATACCTATGCAGTTATATGTTTAAATGGTGGTAGAGCTAAGAATGCTAAGGTCTGTCTCAATGCAGAAGGTAATTAGTTGACAATGATGGGCATGTTATCAAGTTTGAAGATCTGTTGTTCAGTATGATGATGACAATGTCACCTCCTCAAACCCATGCCAAATTCAGATATTTTCATTCTGTTGAACTTACTAATTATAACACACTTTCTCAAACCTTCTCAGGCATGTCCTGCAACTTCTAGATGTGGTGGTCATACAGTGTTAAAAAGACTAAGTCTTGTTTAACAGAATAGAGTGTATCACACTTCTTAATTTGCAGGAGTCTTTTCCAGAATTGGCGAAGGTGCTGTATGATGAAACTTTATCCCCATTCTATCTTATTTATCTGCTGGTGTAGCTTTAGGTACCTGGTTCTAGCATTTGTAGAGATATTTGATGTGAGGAGATTCAAGAGATCCAGAACTGCTGGGTCTCTAATGGGACAGAAGGTAAGGCATAGAGCAACCCTCAGGAATCTATAAAAAGCTGAATAAAGAGAAAGTGCTTCTGTTTTTTCCTGGTAAGTTAAGGTTTCTAAGACCAAAGATCTACTTAGGAACCTCTGAGATCTTTCTAGTTGTTTGATATGTTTAGTGAGGTGCTTCCTCAATCATTGTCCCAATCAATGCTGAACACAGTGGAACAATGACCTCTTTCAATCTGAATGCCATTCCCTTGGTAATTAGTTGTGTTATATAGAACAATTTCCTAACCACTGTCATTATATGATAATCAAAGGAGAAAGAATTTATAACCCAAGTTCCAAGGTCCCTAACAACATTCTCATTTTGAGGTGTAGTAGTGTGTATACTGTATGCTGGGAGAAGGAACTACCAACATTGGCGATGTTGCACTTCTTTGCATCAATCTGAGCCTATTTTTAATATTTATAAATGTGCGTTCTTTCTGAAGGGTTTGAGAGTCAGACGGGGGACTTGAAAATGACTCCCAGTTTGCAGATATCAGGAAAATGTGTTAGCCAGAGATCTTAGTACTTGTTCTGGAGATCAGAAAAGTAAGTGCTGAACAGGAGGAATCCCAACACTGACTCATGTGGGACACCGCTAGTCACCTTTGAACACTCTGATGAAGCATCTACCACCTGAACTGTTTGGGTTCTATGTTTTAGCCACTTTGTTATTCATCTCATGACATAGAGATTTGTGTTTAATGTGTTAAGTTTACTAACTATGCTATTATTGGTGTGATGCTGTCAAATGCCTTGGCCAGATCAAGGAACACAGTGTACACAGCATCGCGACTACCAATAACAAGTGTTATCCTCTTGAAGAATTAATGAAAATGTCCTTCCATTTCACTGTTGCAGTATTCATTACAGTATGGATCCCTTGTCAAGGGCACCCTGATGTCCAGCCAGTATACTAAAGCCTTTAGACTGCTTTAAGGTATGCCATACTTCATACGTATGCTCCTCACGTAGAATAGGGCATAAAGGTGATGCCCGGATGTACCATCCTCAGAGCTTATTTGCCTCCAGTCTGAGTGCCATCTCTTGATCATTGGTCTGAACACCCGTTCCATTGCTGGAAGTGTCCCGTTGGGGGGTTTTGATCTTATCTTTTTCTTTTTATATTATTGCTTGTGGGGTTTCATGTCATCCAAGAAGTGTAGATGCCAGTGTGGGAGACAGATTCTTCATAAAAACTATAAGAAGCAGTGCTTATTTTGTCTTGGCACTTCCCACGACCATACATTTGCTTTCTTCCTTGTTCTTGTATTTGGAGAATCAACATTTCAAGCTTTTAGCTAAACACACAATGGAAGGAACTTCCCACTCCAAGGGACAGCTGTCCATGAAGAAGAAGACCAAGAAGTCTAGGCCTGATTCTTCTGCTGTGCAGCCTCTACCTGATGTCTCTCCTGAGGTAAGTGAAAGCCCAGAGGATCACACGTCTCTGTCATTGGATTCTTCTGCTGTGACCATCTTGGAGGCTGGCATGGATCCAACCTTATGTACATCCTTGGAGGCCTTCCAGACATCTGCTTCAGCTGTTCAGGTGGAACAGTGGCTGATTATTTCTGAGGGGCCTAGGGGTGTTCCTCCGATTTTAGTCAAAGAAGAAGTTCTGATGACTATTACTGAATGCTGTCCAGAGTTTCAGACCTCTAAGTTTTATAAGGTGGATGCCCCCTTGGAGAAAAAGCATAAGACTAAGCATAGTTCTCCAATTCCAAAGGACCCATAGATTGAATGGCAGAATTTCACTCAGGGGTTGTTTAGTGCTTTGATGGCTTTGAAACGTCATCGTGGGGTCTATGTTCCAGCCCCCCCCCCGGTCCTCCACACCCATAAAAAGACTCGGAACAAGATTTCTCGAAAGAGGAGGTGGATTCAGATGAAGAATTCCTTGCTTATTCATCTGAAATTCCCTCTCCTTTTGACTATGGGTCTGAGAAAGAGGAATCTACTAGTCCTGACACTCCTTTCAAGGAAATTTCTTTTGAGGACACAATCTCCAGAATGATGGAGTTTTTTTTTAAATGGGATTGTGCTCAGGTTTCTGGGGTACAGATAAGGTATTACAAGCTCCTGCAAATGGACTCTCCTAGACTCTGCTCTTCCTCCTGTTTTGGCTGCTTTATTGGATGTCTTTTCTACTACATCTAAGGCTCCTGATTCCCAGCCCCCTGCCCCCCAAGAAACCCAATAGGTTTTATAGGTTGCCTGGGGACTGTAAAGTCTTTATAGGTGCTCTTCTGCTGACCCTTCTGTGGTGGCTGTGGCATCTGACAAGCCATCTCAGTTGCTGCCTTCAATAAGTTACTTCCTTCTGATAAAGACAGCAAAACTATGGAAAGGCTAGGTAAGAAAGTTTATACTTCTGCTACCTTAGCTTTTAGGGCTGTCAGTTATCAGACCCATATGTCCAGGTACATTTGACTCTTCTTTCCCAGACATGTCAGGTAATTTTTGACTCTGAGGGGAAGACTTCTGCTCTTCGTCTGTTAGGTACTTCATCCCAGGTGGCTCACCATTCAAGCTAATTATGATGCAGCAGATGTTCCTTCTAGGGCTGTTGCCTTTGGTTCTGTGATGAGGAGATATTCCTAGCTTCAGCTTTAACCTTTGCCTGATGATATTAAGGCTAAGTTGATGGATGCTCCTCTGGACAACAAACACTTGTTTGGTGAAGTTGCTGCTGATTTGTTTAAGTCTCTTCAGGATAAGGACAAGACCTTGCAGAAACTTAAATATGTTTTTGTTTCTTCTGTGCCTACATTTCAGAAAAATGACCCCAATAAGCCAGCCTTTGTTCATAGGCAGTCTTGCCCTCTCCCCAGGGTAAGAAGGGTGGGAAACTGGCTCCTCCTGCTAAAGCTACCCAAACTTCTGTGCCACAGAAGTCTCCTTTTCCTGACAAACCAGGTGCTGTCTAACTATCCTGGTCTTCTCAGCCATATTCCTCTTTCTGTTTTGTCTTTCCTTTCTCTTCCTGTTTGGTTAAAGAATACTCAAGATTTCTGTATTCTGTCCATTATCTGCCTAGGGTATTTCATGGACTGGAAATCTCTTCCCTCTTTTATGGGTATTTCTCAGCCCCCCTCATGAGCAGTTGCCCTTCTTTCCAGGGGTGCTTCAGGATCTCTTGACTTGGGGTACTATTTTGGAAGTTCCAGTTTCCCAAAGGGGGAAGGGCTTTTACTCCAGAATGTTTTTGTTGTCCAGGAAAGAGGGCACTTGGAGACCTATTCTGGATCTCTCTCATCTAAACACTTTTCTGAAGGTCCCCTCTTTTCAAATGTTGTCCCTTCAGACTTTGTTTCCTCTTCTGCTTCCTCAGGCTTATCTGGTGTCTCTAGACCTCAAGGATGCTTATCTTCACATCCCAATTCATCCCCTTCTCAGGAAGTGTTTATGTTTCTGTGTTGCTTCCTGGCACTTTCAGTTCTCTGCTTTGCCCTTTAGCCTTTTCTACTGCCCCAAGGATATTCACCAAATGCCTCATTCCCATGATTGCTTTTTGCAGGCTAAGGGGGTTCCAAGTCTTTCCCTACTTAGATGATCTCCTGTTTCAGGCATCCTCTCAAGATACTTTGTTGCAAAATCTTCATTTTGCCATCTCCCTTCTGCAGAGCCTGGAGTCACTATAAATTTCAAAAAGTCCTTTCTGACTCCTCAGGATCATGTCTTTCTGGCGTTCAGAATCCAGACTGTTCCTATGCTGGCATTCCTATTTCCTCCCAAGGCCCTAACTCTCATTTCCTTTTTTTCAATCCCTTTTTCCTCTAACCTCAATAACAGCAAGGCAATTTCTGAGAGCTCTGCGATTCATGGCTTCCACCATTCCTATAATCCCTTTTGCCAAACTCCACATGAGAAAACTTCAGTGGTTTCTAAAATCATTTGGCTTCAGCATTCTCATCCCCTCAAATTTTTAGTTCCTTTTCTTACATGTTTTATAAGACCATAGGATTATAGTAGGTTACTAGGCTATTGACCCAAAGTTCATTTCAAGGCCTAGCTATTTCATCCCAATGTAATACCATACATACTCTAGTCAATACCCAGGATAGTATTTAATAATGACTGCTCATGTCCAGGAGGGTTGTGGGCACTATTCCTGATAAGAATTTACAGTGCTCCATCCACATGTCCAGGTTCCTTTTGAACAGTGTCATAGAGGTGCTCTGCTTCACATGAATGGGCAGCCTATTCCAAAGACAAGGCAGTCACTGCAAGACAAATCTGTCCCTCCAGCATGTCCTATTCAAGTTGCATGCCATATTTAGGTTCCTGGAATGGGTAGCTCTAGTCCTGTTTGATTTACAGATGTGTAGCAAATTCATTAGGTTTGGGTCAGAGATTGCTCTGTAAGCCAGGCATAAGTCTCCCCTTAGAAGTCTATACGATACTGAGTATAGTGACAGGGACTTTAGTTGGTCTGTGTAAGGCACATGCTGGAGTCTCTTGATCTTCTTAGTTAGAAACCTCAGAGGTCTCTCCAATTGCTGCAGGTGCTTTATATGGTACATGCCGAAAGGGGTGTTATACTCAATTATGGGCCTGATTAATGCCGAGTATAGAGGAGCTATAACCTCCTTTGCACTAGAAGTGATGCCTTTGCTAATCAAGTGTGATACATAGAAAATCTTCCTTACTACAGTAGACACGTGGTGGTCAAAGCTAAGGTTGCAGTCTACTTCTGATCCCAGATCTCTTAACACTTCATAGGTACATAGGGTATTGTTGTTAATTTGATAGTATGAAGGGACATTGTTTTTACTGAAGGGAATGATGATGCATTTTTTTGCATTCAGTTTGAGACTGTGGCTAAAACACCAGTCAGTTATCTGTGTAAGACCCTCCTGAAGTATACTGACAATCATTTGGGGATTCAGTAATTGTACCCAGTTTGCAGTCATCCACAAACTTGGTCAGCCGCCGCCCCTTATTTTGGCCTGAACTTCTGAGAAGTGTATTCCAAACAGTAGGGGACCCAGCACTGACCCTTGTGGCACCCCGCTGGTACAGGTCTGCTGGTTGATGTGGAGTCACCCACTTTGATAGTGTGTGACCAGTCTGTGAGCCAAGTTGGGTCAGATCCAGGGTTTGGAGATCACCTATATCTTTATTTATGAGATCCATGATGATACGCTGCATGGCTTTATAGATGACGCTAGTCAAACTTATGGGTCTATAATTCCCTAGGTCTGTTGGTAAGCCATACTTGTGGAGAGGAATAACTGATGCTGTCCTCCATTTTTCAGGAACAAAGCCTGTGGTTAGGCTTTGATTGAATAGGGTACTTAATGGTGATTCTAGTTCATGTTTTAGTTTGTTTTGAAGACAGCCTGGGATGTCATCTGGTCCCACAGAGACTGTGTTTTTTGTCTTAGACAAAGCTTTAATGAACTGTTCTTTGGATATGTAGGGGGAGGGGATTGGGGACAAGGTTTGTGATAAGTTTGGAGGGGATAAGGGAGTGAAATTTTTGCCAAATCTGTCCACTAACAGGTTTGCTCAAGCAGGAACTTCAGTGGTGGATTCAGCAGTTGACTCTCAGTCCAGGGCTTAATTTTCATCAACATTTTCCTTCTCAGAAGCTGTTCACAGATGCATCAGATGTGGGATGGGGATCAGCTTTTGGATCACTAAAGTGTGGGGAGTCTGGATGCCTCATCAGCATCAAGGAGATGAAAGCTCTTCTGCTGGTTTTTCAGGCCTTTCATCCTCACTTTTCCCCAGGAACTCTAAAGGTGTTAACAGACAATACTACAATGATGTGGTATGACAACAAACAGGGGACAAGGTCTTATCTTCTTTGCCGGCTGGCCCTCAAAGTGTGGAAATTAGCTATCCAGTATGAAGTGACTCTTCAGGCAGTTTACATTCCTTCAGATCAGAACATTGTGGCAGACTCTGAGAAGGTCCGTAACTCAAATATCATGAATGGATGCTTCACAGGGATGTGTTTCTAGACATTGTCCAACAGTGGGGTACTTCTCAAATGGATCTTCTTGCCTCCCATCTGAACAAACAACTTCCTCTATTCTTTGCCAGAGTCCCAGGTCCTCTGGTTTGGAAGGTGGATGCCCTCTCTTTTTCTTGGAAGGGGATGTTTCTTTATGCTTTGCCTCCTCTTCCCCACATTCCAAAAGTCCTGTTCAAATTACAACAGGATGCTCCCGAAATCTTGTTGATGAATCCCTTTTGGCTGAGACAGCATTGGTTCCACCTTCTTCTGAATTTCCCTAAGGACAGTCATCACAAGTCACCTCACAGGGTTGATCTACTTACATAAGACATGGGATCTCATATCCATCCGTATCTGTTCACTCTTCAACTGACACTGTGGGTTATAGGATTTTGATTCAACATAGACACCTTTTTTCTTAGGGTGTGTTTAGGGTCCTGCAGGAGGCCAGAAAACCCATTACTAGGAAGTCCTACTTATCCAAATGGAAGAGGTATTCTGTTTGGTGTATTTCTTGTAACCTGGATCCACTTTCTGTGGATGTTCCCTTGGTTCTCTCTTATCTGTGTGAACTGCTCAGTTCTGGGTTGGTTTATTCTTTTGTTAAGGCCCACTTATCAGCTATTTCTGCTTGTCTAACTTTATCACCTCCTTTAGCTTCTAGATTTGAAGCTAAGCAATTCCCTAAAGTCATCCACTTATTAGGCGGCCCAGGAAGCCTGTTCCTCCTCCCTGGGATCTTAATTTTGTTTTAAAAAAATTGACCCAGGCTCCTTTTGAACCTGCATCTTCAGCTTCCTTGCAACATTGCTCTTGGAAGACTGTTCTTCTATTAGCCCTTATTTCTGCCAGCCAGGTGTCTGAGCTTCAAGCCATTATGGCCTTTCCTCCTTTTTTGGTGTTTCATAAGGACAGGGTGTCCCTTCATATTAATCCTTCTTTTATGCCCAAAGTGGTGAATGAGTTGTTCCTTAATTAATCTATTAATTTGCCCACTTTTCTTCCTTCTCCACAATCTGCCAGTGAGAATGTGCTCCACACATTGATGTGCATAGACAACTCAGATTTTATTTAGATAAGACTAAGACTTTTCGTAAATCTGATCAGCTCTTTATTTATTTTCACCCAAGGATCTTAGGATTGGCTGTGTCCAAGCAAACTATTTTCTCATGGATTTCTAAAGCCATTTCTTTTTGTTATTCCTTTCATGGTAAGAGCCTTCTTTCTTCTGTTAAGGCTCATTCTACTAGAGCTGTGGCTTTTTCAGTTTTTTTTTTCAAGGGTTTGGATACTAACTCTATTTCTGAGGCAGCTACATGGACATCTGTGCATACTTTTACCAAGCACTACAGTTAGATGGAATTTCCAGAGCTAGAACTGATTTTGCTAGGGCCATCCTTCATGGGTTCCTAGAGAGCTCTGCTGGTCTTTCCTCCTCCCTCTCTTCTTCCTGAGCTTTGGCAATTTTCTTATTGTAATGAATACTGTGACAGTGAAATGGAAGGACATAGTACAGTTGTTTAAGATCTTATCATAGTGGTAGATGTCCTTCTCTTCACTGTTTCACTATTCACTCCCTTCCATCCTCCCCTGGTCCTTTTCTTTTCTAGAAGTATTGATTACCTCATTTCTCTTTGGCTAGGCATTACTACTGAGGCTGTCAGTTCTGAGGATAGTACCACCGGATGTCACCTTTATGGCCTATGCTACACAAGGAGAATATGTGTGACATAAAGCGTACCTTAAAGCGACCTAAAGGCTTTGGTATACTGGCAGGACATTGGGACACCCTTGGCAGGGGAATCCTTATCATAATAAATACTGCAACAGTGAAGACAAGGACATCAACCATTACAGTAAGATATTACACTTTAATTTTTAGTACTTTTATGAGACAGGATCTACCCTTCACAAAACTAAACTGCTGTGGTTCTAGTCTGTTGAGCTTTTTGATATAGGTTCATAGGTTGATAGGTGTTTACTATGCTAATGACCACAAGGGTCTTTTTAAGCCTAGCCATGCATCCCAAATCTCTGACAAGTTCTGATACCCTTGATAAGTGTAAGCATGGGCCTGGGAGATGAACCATTTACAGGTTACCTGTATCCATTAGAGACATAGGTGCCAAACTGGGGCTGAATTTCCGGTTTCCCATCCAATTGTCCAAGTTGCACTTGAATTGAGTTAGGGAGGAACTTTACTTCACATGGATGGGGAGCCTGTTCCATAAACAGGGTATTCTCTGGGATATATACCTATTTCTCCAGAAGATCCTATTTATATCACAGGCAAGTTTAAGTCTTTATACCTGGTAATTCTGGTACTGTTTGTTTTGTGGATATGCAGGAAGTCCATCAGAGTGGGATCCGACAATGCCCTGTGTGCCAGACATAGATCTCCCCCTCAAAAGCTTTTAGGAGGCAGAATGGAGGGATAGGGCATTGAGGTGGTCTGCATAGGACATATTACTTATGCCCTGTATTCTTTTAGAGAGGAACCTCTGTGGATGTTCCAGTTGTTGGATATGTCTGGTTAGGTACATACCAAAGGAAGCATTGTACTCAGTGATAGGTCTGATGAATGCCGAAAACAGTGGAACAATGACTTCCTTAGACTTAGATGCCATACCTTTGTTTATAAGTTATGGAACATAGAATGATTTCCTCACCACTATATACATATGTTGATCAAAAGCTAGATTACAATCTATGTGTATTCCTAAGTCCCTGACTACTAGGTCAACTCTAAGGGGTATGTTGTCAATATGATAGTTACCAGGGATAGATGGCTTTCCAAAGGATACTATTATGCATTTCTTGGCATTTAGTTTTAGTCCATGGCTCTGACACCAGTTGCTTGTCTGTGTCAGCCCCTCCTGGAGAACATTTGTGTCAGTGGGAGATTCAATGACAGCTCCTAATTTGCAATCATCTGCAAATTTAGTCAGCCAGAGACCACTGACACTGGCCTTGACTTCTGAGAAGTAAATGTCAAAAAGGAGCGGTCCAGGGACTGATCCCTGAGGAACATGGTTAATCAGGTCAGTCTAAATATGTTCCATAGATTTACAAATGAGACTTGCCAGGCTAATATGCCTATAACTCCCTTTTGAGGACTACTGTCACAAGTTGCTGTGGCGCATAAGGTCTCTCAGTATATCAATTGTTTGATCATACATGCTAGAACACATACTAAAGACCACTGGGCATTTAGCGTATACATTATCTACCACCAGCATTGTTGTCTCCAGCAATATCAACATGGATCTGCTACCAGAGTGATGTTATTCATTCTCACAGATGAAGTCATACATATTTTTGCTAATTCTGAACAATCTGGCATTAGCAGCCTATAAATTTCATTGTCAAAAGTTCTATCTCTTGATCAGTTCAGAAATAGCCCATGTAAATTCTAGCCAGTGCCTTCATTTTCACTACTCCAATATGACCTGTATGAAATAAAACACCCCAGGTGTGAATGTAGTGGGTATGATAGTTCTTATCTGTATCATCAAACAGCCAACATTTAAAGTAAGTTTATCTCATCTTGGATCGTAATCAACAAATAAAGCTTTGTGCTTGGTTTCCCAGCATTTTAAGTCATGCCATACTCATGTGATTTGATTTTTATCATGTTTGGTTTCTGTTTTTAAATATGTCTGCTGTAACCAAAAGTCTCCCAATTTGACTAAAAGAAAACATTTCCAATGCTCCCTTCTCTTCATGTTTATCCCTTGTAGACTATTGTGGTAATTAACTGAAACCTTCAGCGTTTGGATTATATGAAATACATTTATAGTGAATCTTCTGTTGGTATCCACCTAACAACAATATTCATCGTTTTATCAAAATAGTGTCTGTGGTAGGAATTGAATCTTTCTAGCAGCAATGCACATAATTGCTCCCCAGTAGTGGCCATGGTAGGAATTAACTTTTCCAGGCAAAAAAAGAGATCAGGGGCTGGTGAACAGTACCAAACATAAATTATTGGAACCTCTTGACACTGAAGACAAGACTAAATGCCCCTCAGTCAATATGAGCATAATTTTCTCACCTGAGGGCAGGGAGTGTGAAGTAAATGCTCCAAGTCTTTTACTACCATCTTTCATGGCATGCACTATTACTGTTCCAGTTTCAGAGGTGTTGCATGGTAGCTTCAACAGAAGGAATGGGTTATAGTTCATCAGTATGGTATCGGATGTGACCGACCTCAGTGCTTCATAAAGTAAGTATTAACAGTGTTTATTCCATTTCCATGGTCTACCGACTCATCAAATATCATTTAGTGAATGTAATGGTTGGCAGCATTAGCAAAACCCTACTGTGATAGTTTACAACCCCCAAACAAGATCATAGGTTCATAGGTTCATAGGTTCATAGGTTGGTACTAGGCTATTGGACCTAGGGCCTATACGAGCCTAGCCATAACAATTCCCTGGCTATTTCTTCCCACACTATTTACTTCCCTGGACCCATGTGCAGCAGGGTGACTGACATGATCCCCGGGGTGAATTTCTTTCTCCCATCCAATCATCAAGGTTCCTTTTGATGCTTGACATGTATGGGCAGTCTATTCCAGAGTCTGGGGAGTCTCTGGGTCAGGAACCTTTCCCTCCAGCATGTTTTGTTTATTGTAATGACAAGATTTAGATCCCTGGAGCATGTGGCTCTGAGGGATTGGGATTTCTTTAAGTGTAGCATGTCCAACAGCTCTGGGTCTGACATGGCCTTGTATGTTAAGCAGAGATTGCCTCGGAGTAGACGATATGCAACAGAGTATAGCTGAAGTTTTTTAAGGCGGTCAGCATAGGGCATCTGCTTTAGGCCTGTGATTCTTTTACTGAGTTATTTCTGTGGCCTTTCCAGTTGTTGCAGATGCCTTGGGAGGTACATACCAAATGGGGAGTTGTATTCTATAATGGGTCTAATGAGGGATAAGTACAGTGGGACAATGACCTTCTTTTTTCTGGATGAAAAGCCCTTAGTGATGAGGTGTGCCACATAGAAGGATTTCCTGACTGTTGTGGCGATGTGGTTATTGAAGGTGAGACCACTGTCCATCTGTGTCCCTAAGTCTTTTATCACACTTTTGGTGTTTAGTGTACTGCCACCTATGTGATAATTCACGGGCACATGTTTTTTCCCAAAGGGGGTAACTATACATTTCTTGGCATTGAGCTTGAGCCCATGGCTCTGGCACCAAGCATCTGTTTCAGTAAGGCCCTTTTGTAGAGTATCCACATCATTTGGGGATTCAATAATGGCTCCCAGTTTGCAGTCATCTGCGAACTTTGTTAGCCAGAGTCCATTAGTGTTGGCCTGTACTTCACAGAAGTAGATGCCAAACAAGAGAGGTCCTAGGACTGAACCCTGAGGTACTCCACTTGTCACTTGTCTGGAGCTGGATTTGGAGTCAGCTACTTTTACAGTGTGGGTTCTATCAGTAAGCCAGTTGGTAACTCATCGATTGATGTATGGATTAATGCCCAGCTTAGTAAGTTTATGTATGATTCCAGAGTGGGGGATGGTGTCAAAGGCCTTGGTGAAGTCCAGATAGGCTGTGTGGACTGCCTTACCCTCGTCCACGGCTTTGAAGATTGATTCGAAGAAGTCAATAAGGTTCAGGAGACAAAATCAGCCCTTCACAAACCCAAACTGGGTGGGGTCCAGTGTTTTAAGGTTGCCAATGTCTTTGTTTATAAGTTCCATGATAATACGTTCCATGGCCTTGAAGATCAGGCTCGTCAGACTGATGGGGCGATAGTTCCCGGGATCCAAGGTGGATCCCCCCTTGTGGAGTGGGATAACTGTAGCTGTGCACCACTCAGTGGGCACAAAGCCTGAGGTGAGGGTATGATTAAACATGACACTTAGGTGAGGTGCCAGTTCATTTTGTAGTTCATGTAGTACACAACCCGGGATGTCATCTGGTCCCATGGATGCTGTATTCCTAGCTTTGGAGAGTGCGTTTTTTACCTGTGTGGCCATTATTACCGGAATTTGGCAATCTTCCAGTATTGAGACGGGCCATTTATGAGGTGAGAGGGGGGTTAAGTTGGCACTGAATAGATCTGCCAGGATATTGGCTATATCCTTGGGATCAGTATATCTAATGCCATTCTGTTGTAGCTCAGAGCAGATCTGAGCATTGCCATTTAGATTCTTGACATAACTATAGAATGCATTGTGGTTGTCTTTGGAATCTTTGGAAATTTTATTTTCGTAAATAGGTTTGGAGGATTTTATGAGGGATCTCAGCTTCTTACTGAAGCTGGTAAGGGAGTTTTTTTGCATCCTGGGATTTTCCTCTTTTCTGCAGAAGTTTTTTTTCTTTTGTTGTAAAGTTTGTTTATGGCAGGGGACCACCAGATTATCTTCCCTTTTTGGAGGAGAGCATCTTGGTTCTATTTATATGAAACACCCTGTGGTGGTGGAGCCTTTGGCATAGCACTGCATTTTACCCTACCTATGTAGTCCTTGAGCTTTGATATTGTGCCCACAGTACATGACAACGGGCTTCAAAAGATCAGAGCTGTCTCTTCTAGCTCTTAGCCTGTACTTGTCCAGTCTTTTTAGGTCTCTTTTAGCCAGTTTACAGAGAAAGTAAAGATAAGTTAATATAACACAATACCAATAAGGTCTGGAGCTGGTGTAGATCTTAAGGGTATCCTAGCGGATGAGAAAAAACATCGTAGCACTGGATGTAACACAGCAGAATATCCAATTTATTGTAAGTAAGCCCTTTCAAGGGTTCACCTCTTCATCAGACTTAGATAAAAATGACTTAAAACAACTACATTAAATAGTATTCCAATTAACATTAATTACTTCAATTAAAACAATTACATTATATGCCATGGTGGTACGGTGGTAGCGTTGTTACCTCACAGCAAGAGGTTCTCCCGTTCGATTCTCAGCTTGGCTTGGGAGTGCCTTCTGTGTGGAGTCTGTATGTCCTCCCCACGGTTGGGTAGCATTCGAAAGACATGCGTGCATAAATGGGCATGCCTTTGGTGTAGATTGGGCGTCAAGCTGGCACCACGGCATTTTGTAAAAATCTACTGCAATCAATAGCGGAACAGAGTTCCGCTGTGGTGACCCCTTACCGGGAAAAAGCCGAAAGACAAACAACATTATTTAAAGCCATACTTAACATTTTTAAAACATCACAGCATACATAAACTAAAAACTAGTGCTCAACTGTCTCGCTTTCAGGAAAGGTTTAATGGAGACCATATTATTCAAACCAGGTGCTTTATCAGCATGCAGTAACATAATCCATTCTTGTACAGCCACCTCAGTAATATTCCTCATATCTCCTCCCCTTTTTCTGACTGCAAGTATTTCCAAGACCAGAAACTTAAATATATGCTCACTACCTTCATTCTTGATGTGCATAGCCAAGGCACTGCTTTCCTTTTTATTTCTTATATCCCTCATATGTTCAAGTATCCTGTCTTTGAACTGTCGATTAGTTATGCCAATATAATATGAAAAACATTTGACACAATAACTCCTATATATTCCATTGACTGTTTTACAGTCAGCATAGTGAGAAGGCTCTATTCTGAAGCCTAGCTTTGGGTGTACAAAGTTAGTACCTGTGTGTATATTTGCACAGGCAGTACAACTCCTGCATGCATGTGTAGCTACTCTATCTGATCTGAGTAGTCCTATTTAAACTAGATTTATAACAAAGATGGTTCTTTAGGGTCTTATTATTGCGAAAATTAAATTTTGGTTTGTCTCCTACTATCTCCTTCAACCCATCCAAAGTAGAGAGTATATTCCAATTCTTATTGATGACATCGCAGATGATATTTATATTACTAGCATATGTCAAAGTTATTCTCAAATCATCACTACTCTCATTAGTGATCTGTCGTGGCATCTACTTTCAACAACACTAGCTACATGTGGGTCACACACTGTTGCATTGTTGGTAAAGTATGGTTTACACTTCCCATGTCTATCTTTCCATACCTCTTTAATGTGCCTTTACAACAGGTGGAATTTCTAGATGTGACTGTTAGTAAGCATTTGCTCAGTACTGTTAAAACTAGTTTGTATAGGAAACTGGTTAGAAAGAATAACCTATTGCACAATACAGGTATGCACCAGAACCATTGCAAACATAATATAATAAAAGGATAGGTGGTCAGGTTGATGAGATTACATAATGATGATGCAGAGTTGAATTCAGCTCTAGAGTCCCTTAAACTGGATTTTCTAGAAAAGGGTTATAAATGTAAAGATATAGACAGGCACAATAAAGAGGCATGGAAAGATAGACATGGTAGGTGTAAACCATACTTTACCAACAATGCAACAGTATGTGATCTACACGTAGGTAGTGTTGTTGAAAGTAGTGAGATGCTACGGCAAATCACTAATGAGAGTAGTAATGATTGGAGAATAACTTTGACATATGCTAGTAATATAAATATCATCTGTAATGTCATCAATAAGAACTGGAATATATCTTTACTTTGGATGGGTTGAAGGAGATAGTAGGAGACAAACCTAAGTTTAGTTTTCGAAATAATAAGACCCTAAAGAACCATCTTTGTTATAAACCTAGTTTAAATAGGACTACTCTTAGATCAGATAGAGCAGGTACATATACATGCAGGAGTTGTACTGCCTGTGCATATATACACACAGGTACTAACTTTGTACACCCTAAGCTAGGCTTCAGAATAGAGCCTTCTCACTGTGCTGACTGTAAACAGTCAGTGTAATATATCTGAGTTACTGTGTCAAATGTTTTTCATATTACATTGGCATGACTAATCGACAGTTCAAAGACAGGATACTTGAACATATGAGGGATATATAAGAAGTAAAAAGGAAAGCAGTGCCTTGGCTATGCACATCAAGAATGAAGGTAGTGAGCATGTTTAAGTTTCTGGTCTTGGAAATACTTGCAGAAAGAAAAAGAGGAGGAGATATGAGGAGTATTACTGAGGCAGCTGAACAAAAATTGATTATGTTACTGCACGCTGATAAGGCGCCTGGTTTGAATAATATGGTCTCCATTAAACCTTTCCTGAAAGCGAGACAGTTGAGACGCTAGTTTTTAGTTTATGTATGCTGTGATGTTTTTAAAAATGTTAAGTATAGCTTTAAATAATTTAATTGTTTTAATTGAAGTAATTAATTTTAATTGGAATACTATTTAATGTGGTTGTTTTAAGTCATTTTTATCTAAGTCTGATGAAGAGGTGAACCCTTGAAAGCGCTTACTTACAATAAATTGGATATTCTGCTGTGTTACATCCAGTGCTACGGTGTTTTTCTCATTTGCTTCTTTTTGCTCTGGTTGTTTTATTGCCTGAGGCTATATTCTTTGTTTGTGTCCTAGAGGATCTTGGTCATGAACCATCAAGTCATTTTTTACAGACAGCAATCAGGTTATAGCCAACACAAACCAATTAACAAGTTAGCACAAAGTAGAACGGGTTTCCATTCATTTACTGAATGCAGAAATCAGGAAGCTAGGCAGCTCCTATCTTTACTAATATCCAAACTACACTTTTATCTAAGTTAGAACAAACCTATCACAATATAGCTCGATTTGCTGCTAACTTACCACACAACTCACACCACTGCCTTGCTCTTGACACACTTCAGTGGTTAGAATTTCAGGGATTCTAAAGCTTGTTTCAATGTTATTTCAAGAGAAACTAAATTTTCAGGGATATTGGGGGCAGCAATACATCTAAGTGGGAACAATTTGTCTGCTAATAGATTAGTTATATCTTTGGGATTTGATTATATATTTACCCAGCAGCACTTGTGTCATCAATATTTTTAACTAGATCATTCACTCCTTTGTAGGTTACTCTGCAGATACCTAGAACTTGAAGTAGCACTATTTCACAAAATTTTGGAATGCTAGATGCATATATTGTGGATCACTACCTTATATCAGTTTATCTGATACCAGTTTTGGACAAAATAGAATTCAGTATTGTAACAACACCAGTTTAGTTTCATGAACTGTACAATTTCAAGAAATTTGAAATAGTAATTCAAACACAAGAGTTTATGTGTATCTTTGTACTGGAATAACCCTATTTCCAGTTTCATACAAGGATAATTTGAAATTTCATGTGGCACAATTTCCACCTTTTGATTCATATTCCTTAAAATATTACAGGCATTACATTGCTGTACCAATAGTTCACTATCTTCAGACATCTTTGGCCAGTAAAGAATATCTCAAACCCTTTCTTTACACAGTGACTCTTGAATGTGATAGATGGATTTATGCAATGAAACATATATGTGGGTTGAATAATAACTCATTTATCATCAGACAACAAACTTGTTACACAGAAAGGTTCATATTGATACAGAAAGAAAGCAAAAGTATTTTGATGTAGTGATTTAGCATTAATTATCAAACCATTCAGTACTACAACTCATAATAACTATAGTTCAAAGTCTTCCTGGTACCAGTGCTAACCTTTACAAGCTTATCAATTGATACTGTCCCTCTGCACAAAGGTGGAAATTCTACTGACCCATCTAACTTTAAGCCCATAGCTATACTTTCCCCTTCATCAAAAATGCTTGACAAATGCATCCACACTCAGCTCATACATTTTATTCTCCCTGAAACCCTGCTAACTCCCACACAACATGATTTCAGGCCACACCATAGTACTTCCACTGCTCTACTATCTTTTACCCACACAGTAGCCGAGGCTAGAGACAACAACCAACTAGTATCCTCCCTTTTCCTTGACCGCTCCAAAGCCTTTGATACTGTTTCACACTCTCTACTTCTCTCAAAACTATCAAACCTCAATCTCCTGGGCCCTCTCTTGACTGGTTCACAAGCTACCTCTGCAATAGACAGGAACCAGTCAGATGGCTTACCTCCTGTTCCCCCTTCCTACCCATCAAAACCTGGATACCCCAAGGTGCCATTCTTGGACCTGTACTTTTCAACATCTTCACCAATGACCTACATACTGCATGCAAACAATCCTCCATTATTAAATACGCAGATGATTCCACACTTCTTACCATCTCACATTCTATCTTTGACCTCCACACACACACACACACACACACACACACACACACACACACACACACACACACACAAAATTAATTTCTTTCCATTGAAAAATGGCTCTTAGAAAACCAACTCATTCTAAACCCCCCAAAAAAACTTTTACTATTTCTCCCTCAACCTCTAGATCACCATAAATCCTCCTTCACTATCACATCCTTTGATAATACCACCATTAAACCAGATCCCCATACCAAACCTTTAGGTACCACTATTGCTGATGAACTGAAATTTAACCTACATATTCAACAAACTATTAAAAAAACACCACAAAATAGGACTATTATATAGAAACAAAAAAATTCTTAATCTCTGATGCTAAACTTTCCTTGGCCCAAGTAATCCTCCACCCTCCCTTCTCTATGCAGCTCCTATCTTTACTAATATCCAAACTACACTTTTATCTAAGTTAGAACAAACCTATCAAAATATAGCTCGATTGTCTGCTAACTTACCACACAACTCACACCACTGCCTTGCTCTTGACACACTTCAGTGGTTAGAATTTCAACAGCAACTCCAACTGACTGCATCATATACTCCATCCTTTACAAACCCACATCCTGCCCCTCCCTCTCCTCCCTTGTCACATACTACACTCCCAGTCACTCTCTCCACACATCCAGATGTCAAAACATGATTTATGTAGTTGATCTGGTACTTATTTATGTTTAACTTCAAGCCTTTTTGCTTTAATCTGTCTATTAGTTTAATGAGCAGAACATATTCTTGCACATAGACCAAAATATCATTGGTCATTGTGACAATGCTTTCTAGATCTTCAGTCATCTCAGACACTGCTTTTCAGAATACTTCTAGAGCTGATAAGATTCTAAATGGTAAACCTGGCAATCTGTATCTGCTTAAAGATGTGTGGTACACAGTTTCATGCTAGTTCCATCTAAGCTAATAAAAAACTACCATTGGTTAACATCAATCACAGAAAAGAACCTAGTATTAGGCATAGTAATAGCTACTTTTTCAGTCATTTGAAGTAGAAAATATTCCTTTTTAATCCACTTGTTTATTCTTTGAAGCTTTATACACAATTTCAGCTTGCCCTGATTCACAACACTTGCTATGCTATTCAACCAGTCATTTTGTTGTTCACTTAACAGACACCATTGCTTTCACTTACTTCAACTTCTGCATGCCTCTACTGATCAGTTCACAAAAAAAATGTATTATGGCATGCACAGTAAGCATAATCTCTTCAGAAATCTGAATATGGTGTTCTCCTTGTTAGCAACACATACTACTCAGCATAATTCTAGAAAATGTAATCAGCATTTGAGTTGCACATTCTGCAGTTTGTGATTTTTGTTGTCAAACTTGTGGTACAAGTGCTGTTGCACTGCATCTGCTAGTAATGTTTTATATATATATATATATATATATATATATATATATATATATATATATATATATATATATACATACATACAAACACACACACACACACACACACATATATATTATCTATGTGTATGTGTGTGTGTGTGTGTGTGTGTGTGTGTGTGTGTGTGTGTGTGTGTGTGTGTGTGTGTGTGTGTGTCACACCAAGTCCGTTTATACCTAATATATACCTTCATAAACATACCTGTTGCCTTCTGTGACATTATGCATGTTCTGAATCAATGCCTTTTCATTAACGGTATACTTACTGCTCTGACCCTATGACTCTTACTAATCACATAATGTGTTTCACAGGTATTAACTCTGGAAAATATAAGATAAAGAAATAAACTCATACTCTGGAAAATATCCCATATCATCCCCCTCAATAAGGGAGGCTCATCTAAAGATCTCTCTAATTATCGGCCCATTGCCATTCTCTCATCCCCAGCCAAAATCTTAGAGAAATGTATCCATAAGTAGCTCCTAGACCACCTCACTACGAATAACCTCTTATCTAGTTTATAGAATGGCTTCCTTCCAAAACACAGTACCTCCACAGCCCTCATAAGTTTCACTAACTACATCCACCTCTTCAAAAGCAATGAACAGCTAGTCTCTAGTGTATTCCTTGATATGTCCACAGTTTTGATATGGTATCCCACCAACTACTACTCAACACTCTAGCTCCCTTTAGCCTCAACTCTGCAGCTCTCAACTGGTTCTGTAGCTACCTTACTAATCGACAACTGGCAACTAAAGGGGATAATAAACTCTCCACACTCCTCCCTGTCTCACTTGGGGTTCCTCAGGGTTCTAACCATGGCCCTCTCCTTTTTATTATATTCACAAATAGTCTAAACACTGCCACTAAATCTGCTTCAGTCATTCAATATGCCAATGATGCTACTCTTATTTGCTCTACTCCCACACCCCAAGAACTCCAGCATAAACTGCAAAAATCATTTCTAGATATTGAAAATTACCTAAGTGAACTCCTACTCATCCTAAACTCAAACAAAACAAAGTTAATGATCTTCTCCAACAGGAAATGCAAAGCAAATCCACCTCCTCTCTCCATCTATTCCACTAATGGCACTATAATAGAATCAGTTAACCAAACAAAACTACTTGGTGTCACAATAGCTAACAACCTAACATTCGCTAAACACATATCATTCACCATTAAAAAAGTTCACATCAAACTTGGTGCACTATATAGGGCCTAACCTTACCTCACTCAATACACCATACTAGCCACAGCCAGATGTACTCTCCTCTACTGTTATCAAATTTTCACTAATCTGCACATATCTGATTTACATCTACTTGATTCCTGCTATAATAAAATAGCAAACATGACCCATCGTTGCCTTGCTCTTCAAAAACTACACTGGCTTGAATTTCCCAATCTGTTATCACTCAGTCAGCTCACCACTGCCCACTTCATTATCCACAAACCTGAAAACTGCCCTGCACTCTCCAACCTAGTGCAACTAAATACCAACCGCAGGACCCTTAGCTTATCTGATAAACTTATACTTAAGGTAACAAAGTACCATAACTACTTTGGTGATTCTCTCTTCCCTTACAACGTAGCCAAACAGTGGAACCTAACACTCCAGAATATCCTAAAAAACACAGATAATCATAGCTGCAAACACTCCTAAAGGAATATTTTACTCAACAATGGCTATGCTCCTGCAATACTCCTGGGTAATTTCTCAAGCCATCAATCAAATGTTTCTTTTCTGCTATCTTCTTGTCTTACTTCTACCAAATGAAAATACCACAATAGTTTATTTTTAGTTATGTATCTAATGAGTTTCATATTACTGTCTGTAGTAAGGCTTAGGAAATGTAATTCTTTCTGTTTCTATTCCCTTTTTGTAAATTGTGATTGTAGGCAGCTGTTAAACTTTTTGAATGTTCTTTGTAAATCTTTATAAAATGTTGTAATCTTTTTTGTACTATTGCAATGGAGCTTTTTTTCCCAGGGTCTCTGATGAAAACAGGATACCTGCCCAGCCGGACACTAGCCAGTTAACAAATGTAAAAATAAATAAATAAATTAAGATCCAGTGTGTTTGCTTGCTTTGAATACTTTTTCAAGAACATTACTTAAGCAATAGTCTGTACTTTCTGCACCTGAACACACATTCCAGCCAGCTGTATCCAACAGGCTTTAATTTGCACCCAAAATGCATCAAATGACTTCACAGAGACTAATATACATTATTAGCAGATTCACAGCTTTGAACTAAGATTCAGACAGTCTATTGCGTTCTGCAGCAGTATTGATCTTAAATGTAACATTCATGCCTTCAGTCATTACTGTGGCTGCTTACTGTTTGTACTGCATTACAGTATGGATTTCAACAATGCCCACAAACATTTTTACTTAACTTTGTTAATTTACTTTCAAAGCAAGTAAACGTTGCGGCAACACTATATTACAGCTTTTACACATCTTTATGAAATGATTATGAACCCCAAATAACCTATAGACTTAGTTAATTACTTTAAAGCATGCTTTCCCATGTCTGTAGCCACACTACCTGCAATAGGTATGGTTTTTCCTATTTATGTATTACCAGATACCATTTTGGATACTATGTAATTGCTATATTTTTGCTTTATTGTTATTTTTAGCATTTATGTGCTTCATGTCACTGTTATTTTAACTCATGACCTTTATTTTGCATATTTCCACGAGTTTTGTTTCCCATTTAATTTTACTTATTTATTACACTGATTTGTTGTTTTATATTATTAGGTTCATACATTCATACTAAGCTAACTGTCTCGCAAGGCCATTTTAAGCCTAGTCAGTATCCCAAGGTTAGAATTAAACCTTGAGACTTGTGTTTATGAGGCAAATACCTTAACCATTATGCCAGACCTACCCCCCCAAAAAAACACTGAAATTCTCTGACTGGGAATCAAACCCTGACCATGGTAGTAAGCGCACCAAGCCCTAACCACTAGACCATTAGGGACATTTTTATGTCACAGTGCCTTTAGTGTTTTTGTACTATCACAGCTTTGTCTACATTATTTTAACCTATACAGTGCTTGGGCTTAAGCACTCAAATAACCCTAAAGCTGAAGTTCCAGTTTGTCAGTCAAGCTTTTAAGGTAAATGTTTGAAGACTTGCTCTCCTTTCATTGTGTAGCTCTTTATCAACCATGTAGTTGGTTTTCCTTTAAAAATTACTCCTTCCATGGTCATTTCTTATTCCACACACAATTCTCTTATAGGAAATCATGGACGTTGCTAAACTCATAAGCTTAGATTCTGTTTCTAAAATCAGTCATGTAAAGATCTACTGACTGATAAATTCTTTGATTTCTAGTGAAAAATGCATGTCTTGTATACTGTATTATCTTCTCCAGCTTGCAACAAACTTGAAATGTGTCTTTTAAGACAGAAAGCTTATATTTTTCTCTTTCTTAAAGTTAAAAGTGTTAAATACCTGAGTACCTTCCTCAGTTCTGATGTGAAAGAAATGTGCATGATGTATTGTTTTTCTTACCAAGCCTATGACTTCTATATATATATATATATATATATATATATATATATATATATATATATATATATATATGTATGTATGTATAAATTACGTATAGATGTTTGTGTGTCTGCATGCATGTATTGTGTACATATGTGTCTGTATCATTTCCATACTGCACTACACAGCTCCAGTCTAGTTTGTGACCTCTTCCTAAAGCAACTAGAAAATTCTGCTCAGTCAAGAGATGACAAGTCAAGTGATTTCTACTGACAACACATAAAGCCCATCCATCTTTGTATTAACTTATTTTGAATCCCAGCTGCTACTTTACCAGTTACCTTTTTCTTCCTAATGGTTCAGTGTCTTTCATTACCATTCCCCTTAGCAGTAATCTCTGCCCATTTGTAGACCTGCTGCTCAGGGTCCCCAGTACCTCCCCACAGTAGTAGTGAAGTGAATGGCATAGAAGAGGACTAGAGAGCTGCCACAGACACTTATAGTGTTGCTCCCCCCACACACATGCTGATGTATCTTTTCATAGATCAATGTCTGCAATGACACATGGACTAGGACTCTAGAAGCTTTACTGCCTCCCACACTAGGCAGTGATACTTTGCCAAATCCTCCCCCACACACCTAGCCCAGTCACTGGTCTAAGTACTGATCTCCACTAGTACTTTCAGAAATGGTCTACCATTAAAATAGCATGTTGTTCCAACCCTCCTCCTGAAGAATGGTGAACAAATTGAGCCTCGTAATTCTCTCTTTTCCCATTCCATCTCCTGCAGACACCCTAACTGCTAACTGAACTCAAATCACCTGTGTCAGTCTGTCAGCACGTTATCCCTTGGTGCCAGGGCCACCTTGAATTAAATGTAAAACTGTGCATTGCCACTCTAGGTACCATAACCCAGTAGTTGTGCAACACTACAACTACAAGCAAACACGCATGGTGGGGTGAACCCTACTTAGTTCTTTACTCAAAAAACATTCCAGTTACGACTTTTCAGAGCTAGTTTCAATAATTAATGTAAGCAATTCATACTAATATACTGAATATACATGCTCTGCACATTACACCTCATACATTTTCTTTAAGAACTTTTATGCTTGATTGTGTATTGAAAGTTCCTTATTGGGAGACTATTTTGCCATTGTAACCATAACTCTCATGCGCTGTCCATCATGATATTCTGGCATGCCTTTCCATGATTTGGATGGGCTCTCACCATCAGTGCAGAATTCAGCAGCTTGCAAAACTACAAACAGGATAACAATGAAAGGTGAGCAAAACAGTTATTACTTCCAGTGGAATAAGGGAATCAGAAGCTAGGGACATGGCTTAAACATAGAAACTGGATGGCATAGAAGGCTGTCTGTTTACCTGTATAGCACAAGAGTCTACTCTTCTAATCTACTCACTTCAGGTGGATGAGGAATTTTCTAGACCCAGGCCATTTGCTTAATGAAAACGAGAGTAAAGTTTCCTGTAAATGGGGCACTGTTACACCAGTCTGTATAATAACAATACCCTCCATAGGACAACAGCAGTAATAAAAATGTTGAACATGATCTAGTTAGTATGATCTTGCAGTTTAACAAAATGAAATTTAATAAGGAAATAATATAAAACTCCTCAAGTCTCTGTAGAATATTGCTGCAGTACGCAGAAACAACTATACATAATAGCTGGACACATAATATTTTTTTCTAATAATCTACATCAGCATATCACACTTTAAGAGTTAAGTTAGCTATTTAAATCATTCCTCCTAATAGGTGATGTGACTTAACGTACAGTTTTGCATTTAACCTTGTCAGAGGTAGTACAAGACACTGCAAAAATTCACTTTGCATTTACATCCTAGTGAATGTGAACCCTGAAAGGGCACATAAGGTAACAACGTTCTCTTCACATAGTTGGCATTTCACAAAGTCAGTGACTTTTAAATAATGCTATACAGCATGCAGATAAGGCAAAACACTATGCTCATTCGGTCAATGTTAATCATATTTTATTAAAACAACATCTGCAAAACTGTTATCATTTCAAAATCTACAACCAAAAATAAAATATTAACACAAGAACCACATGGCAGTCAATGAAGAAGTGTTACTGTAACAGTGTAAGTTCTGTGACAGGAGAGAACCATCAGGCAGGTCCAGAATAGTCATACATAAACTATACTGTAAGGAAACATTTCTATATCATAGGTTCATAGGTTCATAGGCAGGTACTAGGCTATTGGACCTAGGGCCTATATAAGCCTAGCCAAAGGCACCCTGGCTTTCGCCACCCAAGAAAATTATTTTCCTGTGCCATTGTTGAGCAGAGCCACAGAAGTGATCCCCGGGATGAATTTCCTATCTCCCATCCAATCATCAAGATTTTTCTTGAAGAGTGCTTATGAGGAGCTTTGTTTGATATAGATAGGTAGTTTGTTCCAGAGTATGGGAAGTTTCTGGGACAGGAATCTATCCCTCCAGCATGTTCTGTTTATTGTGGTGACAAGGTTTAGGTCCCTAGACCGTGTAGCTCATAGGGATTGGGATTTCTTTAAGTGGAGCATGTCTAAAAGCTCTGGGTTTGACATAGCTTTGTGTGTTAGGCATAGATCGCCTCTGAGTAGGCGATATGCAACAGAGTAAAGCTGCAGTTTTTTGAGACGGCCTGCATAGGGCATCTGTTTGAGGCTGATAATCCTCTTTGTGAGGTATTTCTGTGGCCTTTCCAGTTGTTGTAGATGTCTTGTGAGGTACATACCAAAAGGGGCATTGTACTCTATAATGGGTCTAATGAGTGACGAGTAGAGGGGAACAATGACCTCTTTTTTCCTAGATGAAAAACCCTTTGTGATGAGGTGTGCCATGCAGAAGGATTTCCTGACTACTGTGGCGATGTGATTATCAAAGGAGAGACTACTGTCCACCTGTGTCCCAAGGTCTCTTATCACACGTTCAGTGTTAAGTAGACTACCGCCTATGTGGTAGTTCAGTATGAAATATTACAATGCCTTAATATTACACAGCATGCTGCCAACACAAAATGCATCTTGGGATTAAGACATACACTTTGAACTCAGTTTAGCTTTCACTTTCCCGATTACAGAACATATGTCAAGAAATTCTAACATAGTTGCTGTATGAATCCACACTAGATGGTGCTTTTTTCCCCACTTTTCATCCCTGTAATGTGTTAAACTCACACAGTGTATTTCTAGGGTACAATGCCACATAGTTTGATTACCCCCAAACAGTATCTGTTGCAAAGTCTGAACATCAGCTTAAAGGAGCAAGCCTTCATGAATATGAAGTGTTAGAGGTTGAGTGAACTCAGACTAAATGTTTTTTTAGATTCTGTCTCTAAGAGCTCTGTGAAGCCATTTTAATAAGGCATGCAAAGCCAAAGTCAAGTGTGTAAAAATATTTAATTTTAAAACTGTATGTAACTGAATCTGGGCAAGTGATAAGAAAACTGTTTCAGTCTGCTGGCAAATACAGGCCCTGCACAGTATCAAAAACCCAGACCTCCCTGTCATTTTCTAGAGCAACTCCACTGGTCGGTTTCTGTATTTATTCTGTAAATTTATAAATTCAAATGCCCTTGAACAACTGGTATGTTCTCCCACTAGAGGGGATAACATATTGGATTTAGTCATCACAAATATGGGCGCCCATTGTACCACACCCGTTATCACTCCCTCTCTGGTCAGATCAGACCACAAACTGATAACCCTGGACATCCTCACCCCTCCACCTCCCCCAGTCAAAGAAACCATTGTAAAAAACCTTTCCAAAGCAAACTTCAAACTACTTGCGTCAGAAGTGGAAAGCTTCACTATCCCCCTGCAGAAGGATAATGATATCCAGGATGCAAATCCTACACCAAGGCACTTTATATACATCTTCAGGATTGCATGGACCGTTCTATCCCAAATAAAACCAAGACTCCTTCCTCAAGCAAGAAGAAACCAGTCTGGTGGACCCCGGCCATAAGCAAACTATACAATAAAAGGAGGAGACTTATACAAAAAAAGGCCAAATCTCAAGTAGAAAAATCATCCCTGATCAGCATTAGTAAGAAATTGAGGGCCCTCATCAAATCAACTAAAGCCAATTTCGAAAAGAAAGTTGCCAAGGATGCCAAGAATAGCCATAAGGCCTTCTATGGTTACGTCAAAAACCTAAATGGCAATGCTCAGGTCTGTAATGAGCTAGTACAAAATGGTTCAAAATACACTGACCCTTCTGACATTGCCAACATCTTGGCTGACAGGTTCAGTGCAAATTTCTCTCCACCCCCCCCCCCCACCACCTGCAGGGCCTATTACTATTCCAGGGGATTGTGTAACTCCGATTATTACTGATATGTTGGTTAATAAGGCTCTATCTAAAGCTAAAAACACTGCCTCCATGGGACCAGATGGTGTCCCGGGCTGTGTCATACGCAAGCTCCAAAATGAATTAACCCCACATCTGAATACCCTGTTCAGTCTCAGCCTCTCGACAGGATATGTGCCCATGGAATGGCGCACAGCAATGATGGTTCCGCTGCACAAGGGTGGGCCCACAACTGACCCTGGAAACTACCGACCAATAAGCCTGACCAGTCTGATCTGTAAGGCAATGGAGCAAATCATTATGGAACTCATAAATGGAGAGACTGGGAACCTCCAAACACTTGACCCCACACAGTTCGGCTTCGTCAAGGGCAGATCATGCCTCCTGAACCTGGTGGACTTCTTTGAGACAGTTATTCAGGCTATAGATAAGGGAAAGGAGGTACACACGGCTTACCTTGACCTTGCTAAAGCATTTGACACCATTCTGCATTCGGGTATTATTGATAAACTCACCAACCTGGGCATAAACCCTTACGTCACAAGATGGATCGCAAACTGGCTCTCATAAAGATCCCACAAAGTAAGAGTAGCGGGATCTATGTCCAAATCCAGACCAGTAATGAGTGGTGTGCCTCAGGGCTCTGTCCTGGGGCCCCTCCTGTTTGGCATATACTTCTCAGAAGTACAGGCAAGCACTGAAGGGCTGTGGCTGACCAAGTTTGTGGATGACTGCAAACTGGGTGCTATAATAGAGTCTCTGACCGACATGGAAATCCTCTAGAAGGGCCTTAATGAGACTGATGCATGGTGTCAAAGCCGTGGTCTCAAGCTAAATGCTAAAAAAGCGTAGTAATCCCCTTTGGAAAAAACAGAGTACCCGTGAAGTACCACATAAGAGGTAACCCCCTGAAATCTGAAGAAGTAATAAGGGATCTAGGGACCCAAGTAGATAGTCAGCTTTCCTTTGATAACCACATTGCCAAGGTGGTTAGAAAATCCTTCTATGTGACCCATCTGATCACGAAAGGGTTCGCATCAAGATCTAAGGATGTAGTGGTGCCCCTCTACTCTTCCCTCATCAGACCCATTATTGAGTACAATGCACCAATTGGAATGTACCTGGCCAGGCATCTCCAGCAGCTGGAGATACCACAGAGGTACCTCACTAAGAGGATTACTGGCCTCAAACAGTTGCCCTATGCAGCATGATTGAAAAAACTAAGGCTTTTCTCTGTTGCATACCACCTTCTCAGAGGAGATCTCTGTCTAACATACAGAGCCATGTCCAACCCAGAACTGTTGAACATGCTCCATCTTAGCAAAACCAAATCTACTCGAGCTACACACTCTAGGGATATAATCCTCAGCACAACAATGAATAGAACATGCTGGAGGGATAGATTCCCTTCACAAAGACTTCTCTTGCTATGGAACAAGGTCCCGATCTACATAAGACAGAGCCCCTCACTATCACTCTTCAAGAGGAACCTTGATGAGTGGATGGGTAACAGAAAATTCACACCAGGGATCATACCAACAGCTCTACTAGATAGGGGCCAAGGGTACTAGCTGCTAGATCAAGGGCCTAGGGAACTAACCAAAGGGGTGGTGAATACCGCAGAACATGGCTGGGCTAATATATGCCTTTGGGCAGATAGCCCAGTACCTACCTATGAACCTATGAACCTATAACTATGCTGACTTTATCACACACAACTTGCAAAAACTGAAATGAGTGAGACATGAAAGCCATTTTAAAACTGTGTCAGTTATTATTTCAGTAAAGTAAGGAATACTTATTTTCAATATGTGTCGTATCCATTGATTTTATATAATACTGTTATATTTGGAAATTAACCAACTTTCCTCTCATAAAACTATTAACAAAGATATGATCTTCAAAGGAACCAAGTTATTGGGAGCAAATAACTAGAGAGCGAAAGGTAATAGAATGGAAAGATGCCATGAACTTATTTGGACAGCAGGCTAGAGAGTGCCTTCCATATCAAGGACTGATATCAGAGTATAGACAAAGAAAAAGAAATAGGGGGTTCCTAAATGAAAGAACAGCACTGGTAGAATTTTTAGTAGAATCTAGAACAGAAGTTACCATTACGAAAGAGATAATTAGCAGAACATATAAAACATTGCATGATAACTATAAAAATCAATCGGAGGTTAGGAAGGATTGGGAAGTGAGGCTGGATAAGCAATTCGCAAAGAAATAATGGGGGATATATGCATATATGCCTCCCAAATATGCAACAAAATCTAGAAGATTTAGGATCTTTGCCTGGAAGTGTTTACTTAGATATTTTTATACCCCAAGCAGCCTCCAAAGAGTTTTTCCTCAGGTAGACAGCGAATGTTAGAGGTATGATGGGGAAGAAAGAGGTAACTGGGAACATTTTCTGGGAGTGTAATGAGCTGGCAGTTTTTAAAGATTCCCTGCAGACTGCTCTGTCAGAGATGCTGAGTGAGTGAATTGGAGTGGCTAGGGAAATTATATTTTTTTTTTTTAGCTATGGTATATAGTCAGAATTGCCTAGACATGGTAAGGCCTTGCTGAGTCTAATTATGATAGCTGCCAAAAAAGCAATTACTAGAACATGGAAATCAAAGTCTAAGGCAACATTACTAGAAGGCATGAAGATAGTAACAGGTAAAACAACTGGAACTGGGAACCTTATTAAAGAGTAGGAGTAAATTACATATCAAATAAAAGAGAGATGTTCATAGGTTCATAGGTGTGTACTAGACTAAAAGCCCTGGAGCCTATATAAGCCTAGCCCAAGAAGATTCCCTGGCATCATGCCAATGTGGGATCAATACATGCAGAACAGGAACAGGGTTTAAAAGAAGGCAGGATTTGAGTGAGCTTTGTAATGGTTGACTAACAATGACTGAATATATGTTTGCACTTTGCAGCTAAAGTTGCATCGGCATGGTTCGGAATGTATAATGTTTGCAATTGAGATTGTATCGCTATGGTTTATTTTCATTTATATAAATGTATCATTGTCTATGTCATACACGATAAATTAATAAAAATGTTTCTTATTTAAAAAAATAACAAAACAAAACAAAGATATGATATTATGATCCGATTTTTAGTCAGGTGGTAGAGTAGCTGCAAAACTAGGTTTTCTTGCAGAACCTGTTGCTGGTACAGATGGAACCACTATTGTGTGTTCTCATAGTTTTTGCCTCAGTCACATGTCTTGACAAAGAGCCAAGCTTTGTTTAACCTGGAGCCATGGCTACAGTCTGCTAAATACATGTATATTTGGAAAGGTGTAAAACTGAAATGTGATAATATGCATCCCGCTACACACTCACTATAAGTACTGGGCTGGTTGGTGAAGTTGTAGCAATTTGTGTGCTGAGATAGCTATTTTTTGAAAATGTAAATAATTATGCACTTTAAGAGCTATTACAGTAAATAAAATAACACACATACACCACAGAATTTCATTGTTAACAGTTTATTCATTTACTACTGGTCACCACAACTTCCTGTAAATGAAGTGTTCTGGCTTCAGGTGTACAGACCATATATGCACATTTTCTTCAAAAGGAAACCATATATATTTTGCCTTATATAAATAACCCAGATAGCATAGACAAGTGTGATTAATAGTTCTGGGTGTTGTTTAAGGAAATGATCTGCGAACACACTGCACCATACAGATCTAGTTTTGATTACAACAGTTTTCTGCACAGGTATGATCCTGAGCAAATACTTCAGCCATAACAAAGTTCTCAGGTCATCTCTGAAATAAGGCAGTTGCATTTACAGTTACCTAGTTAAAGTTTTTTCCCTTCACTGCCTGCTTTAACTTGCCCATCCACACCCACTTTGGTTTATGGGCTCTTAAGTACCTAGCATGCAGTTGAGAAAAACAATTGAGAAATCTTGTCAGCTAACCCCCAATTTTTTTTATTTTACTTTCATTTAACAGGTTTTCTGACTAGGTTTAAGTGAAAAAAAAAACTTTTTAAAGAAGGTCCAGGGAGAAAAACTCCAATATTTTGCAAGCATTTTAAACAGACATGTAGTAATATGCATGAACAGACATTAAGTAACATACATCAACAATTGCACATAATAAGATCACATTCATAAAAAATGAAGAAAACTATTACAGTATAAACAATACTTGTACATTTAGTAGATGTTGGAAATAGATCATTTAAAGAAATTATTAATGGGTTTATCATACAGATAACAGATCTTATGATTAGTGATTATAAGTTCAAAGAAATGGAAGTGAGGGAAGGAACTTGGTAGGGCAGAAGATGTTAATATTGTTAAGAGGTGGAGAACTAAGAAGGTTCAGAGACAGTTATATATGGCTGCCATAAGGGTTATAATAGAAGTATAGAAATAGGGTGGTGAGCAGTACCACAAAATCGCACATATGGCTGGGAGATGCTTGCAAACTATTCAGGTATTTGTGAAGATTGGTTGTGGGGCATAGGATTTTGAGTGAAGAGAAATGGTTTGACAATATGGCAAGCTGAAGATTACAGTGGCATTTGTTCTTGAGATATACAGGAGCAGAGCCATTGATCTGACAGATGAAGTTTTTGTTGTTTTAAATTACTTTACATTCTGAATGGATTTCAGTGCTAGTGAGATGTGGTTCCACAGTTTAGTCTGAATGAGGAGGACAAAGCTAGAATCAGAGGGGCTGGAGTCAGCTGACACAGAGTGTCAGTGTAATATATGACAGAAGAATGCCAAAGAAGCTAAAAAGTAAGGTGTATAAAATGGTACGACCAATACTATGGTACAGAAACCTGGGAAATAAAGTCAGAG
The DNA here is from genome assembly GCF_019279795.1 of Protopterus annectens. Classification (NCBI taxonomy): domain Eukaryota; kingdom Metazoa; phylum Chordata; order Ceratodontiformes; family Protopteridae; genus Protopterus; species Protopterus annectens. Next base: position 954,791,155 of record NC_056726.1, read on the forward strand.
CAGTTGAGGAAGTTAGAGGTTATAGAGATGAAGTAGGGTGCACACTGTGAAACAGATGAAGAAAAGAAGACATAAGAGCAGTAGCCAGAGTAGCTCCAATTGCAGAAAAGGTCAAAGAGAACAGAGAACAGTGGCTCAGGCACGTGCAGGAAAGCAGAAGACAATCTGTTGAAGAAAATGTGGGACAGACAGGAAGAAGGCAAGAGGAAATGAGGCTAACCTGAAAATATCTAGAGAGGGATTGTATGAAAGAGAACTGTGATAGTCAGGCAGGAGTATCAAAGAAGGCAGGGAGTGGCATTGAATAGAAAGATGGCTACAGTTCACACAACACCCCAACTCCATGTAAAAATGGGTAAAAGGGGGTTGATGGTGGTGAAATCTATGATGGATGGAATGTGAGTACACATTTGGAAATCTGATTTTTTAAGCAGTATAGTGGCACTACTTTCTTTCTGTCTCTTTTCTCTGTCTCTCTGTCGCTCGCTCTGTCGAGTTTAACTTTTTAGTAGTTTTCTTGTTATTTAGGCATATAATTTGCTTAATGTTGAAAGGTTTCTGCATGATTCAGTGACTGCTAGTACGTGTGGCTTATGTGTCCATACATGCCTGGTCGTATGCTTTCTCCAAGTCTAGGAATGCCCAATTGGACTGTTTCCTCATCTGTAGCTTCTTTTCCACAATCTGCCTCACTATAAACACTGGTTTGGTTGTGCTGCATCCTGATCTGAATCCAAACTGCTGTGTACTACTGTATGCATGCATCTATTATCAAACACTGTTTCTAGCAATTTCATGCAGTGCGAGCGGAGTTTGAAACCTCTATACTGCCCACACTTCTGGATATCACCTTTGTTTACTCTACAGTCATCTGGGATATACCTTTCACTCCTTATTGCTATAAGTACCCTCAGGAGATATTTCTCCCCTATCTCACACATCTTGATCACATCTGCTGTGGCCTCATCTGAGCCTGTTGCTTTCCCTGATTTCAATTTCTTTAGCTGTGTTTTTACTTCTTCTAGGTGAGCTCTACTTCCTCTTTCATCATAGGCTGTCAATGGGGCAGTGCAGCTTCTATGGATTTTTCTTCACTCAGAATCTGGTGGAAGTACTCCTTCCATCTGCCTTTGATGCCTTATGGACTGGTGAGCAGGTCACTGCTGGCATCCCTTATGACTGATGTCTGATGACTATCTTCTTTATCTTTCTGTCTTCTCCTTGCAATGTGATAGACTTTATTTGTGTTATCTACTGTGTCACTTTCCAGAAGCTGGCAGATTGCCTGTGATCTTGCTCTTTACTCTTTGTTAGCCAGCTAATAGTCCTTCTTAGCCTTGTCCATATTTTCTAACTCCTATTTTTTCCTGCACCCCTTTTTTCTTTTTGATAGCATCCTAGACATCTGCATTCCTCCACCAGCTATTCTTATGCACCTTATTTCCGTACTTGGATCAGCCACATATCTGTCCTTTAAGCTTCACACATGCTGTTTTGAAATTGAAACACTGATATTCTTCTTCAACTCGACCTATTTCCTCTTCTTCCTGAGGTGATAGAGCCCAGAGTATTACCATGAACTCTTGGGCATTCATTCCAGTCAACTTTCAGGTCATCAGACTAGCCTCTGTTGACAGCCACGGTGGTACAGCGGTAGCATTGTTGCCTCACAGCAAGAGGTTCTCCTGTTTGATTCTCAGCTGGAGTGCCTTCTGTGTGGAGTCTGCATGTCTTCCCCGTGGTTGAGTGGCCTCCGAAAGACATGCATGAATAGGTGTGCCTTCAATGAAGGTTGGGCATCGGGCTGGCAACTTGGCACCATAAAAATCGACTGCCAATCATTAGTGGACCAGAGTTCCACTGTGGCGACCCCTAACCCGGGAAAAGCCGAAAAGACAAACAACAGACTAGCCTCTGTTGACCTTAGAGCCTACTCTGACTACTGCTTGCATCTACCAGTAGTTTATGCTGTGGGCCAGCCATTTCACAAGGGATGACTTTGCAGGCTGTTTTCTTAGTAGAAGAGAGGCTAACTGAGTTGAATGTTGGCCAGACTTAAGTGTGATCTTGTGACTATCTCTCTTGGTGAATCATGTGTTGGCTATGATTAAGCCATTTACCAGAAAGATGTCTGTAATGGCCTCTCCTTCTTTATTCCTGGCACCCTACCTATGTGGACTCTGGCAGTCATTATACACTGTCTGTCCCGCTATGAGCATTTAGGTTCTCTATCAACATCATCTCATGTTGTCCTGCTTTATCTAGAAGGTCCTGTAACTGCTGTATGAATGCACTCTTTTCCTCACTATCACAATCAAGTTGCGGTGCATAGACTTAGATTATGAATGTTGTCCTATCTTTACACTGGAGTCTGAGCCATGAGTCTGCCACTAATTCTGATGACATCTCTCATTGCCTTCAAAAGCCTCTCCATCCCCACAATTCCTACACCATTTCTAGTCTGTCCTCATTCTGAGTAGTAGACCCTGGATACCAAGCTAAGTGACCTTGCTACACTTCCCTTCCACCTTGTCTCCTGGACACACATGATGTCCACTTTCCTTCTCACATCAAGTCTCCCACATCCAAGCTGTGTCTTGTCAGTGAACCTGTATTCAGTGCAGCAGTTCTCAGATTATGCTTAACAGATTAATTGGTTTTATGTCCCGTTTTCACTCAGCAGAGCTGACCCAGGTAACCCAGTTTGGGCAACTGGTCACTGTTCAGCAAATAGCTTATACACCCAGTAGTTTAATCCAGATGTAATCAGCAGCCCAGATCCTCTGCCTCTTCTGTTGCCATCAGTTCCACTTCTCTCAAACGATAGCTCACAAGGGTTTATTGCGGAAGTGTGGTGCTTTGCATGTGTATACACTGAAACTCAACTGTCACATTTCTGTCCACTTATTCAGTCCTTCCAAATCCATCACTAGACTCTTTTCCCATCTTCCCCTGCTACACCTACAGTGGATGTAAAAAGTGTACACACCCCTGTTTAATGCCAGGTTTTTGTAATATAAAAAAATGAGACCACAATAAATAATTTCAAAACTTTTCCCCCCTTTAATGTGACATATAATCTGTACAATTCAACTGAAAAAAAATAAAAAAATGTACAAAAAGCTGGTTGCATAAGTGTGCACACCCTTAAACCAATACTTTGTTGAAGCACCTTTTGATGTAATTACAGCATTCAGTCTTCTTGTGTACACACCTGCCATCAATTAAAGAGACTGATTAACCCCAAATAAAGTTCATCTGTCCTAGCAGGATTTTCCTGACATGTACTCAGTTGCCTGTTACAGCAAAAGCCATAGTTCGCAGAGAGCTTACAAAGCATCAAAGGGGTCTCATTTTTATTTTTTATATTTTTCCCCTAACAGATTTGTTTGTTTTTCAATTGAATTGTACAGGTTATAGGTCACATCAAAGATGGGGAAAGTTTTGAAATGATTTATTGTGGTCTCATTTTTTTATATCACAAAACCTAGCATTTTAACAGGGGTGTGTACACTTTTTATATCCACTGTATCTCTGTGTCATCAGCAAAGAAGTCGGCCTGTTCTCTATTCCATCAGATATGACTAAGGCAACACACTGTACAGTACTGTACCCAAGATACACCCCTACAGTACTCCACTAGACACTCTTCTAATTCCTGACATTGTCCTTCTCACAATTCTTTATGTCCTGTTAGTCATACCACAGTACAGTTCCCTAGTTCAAATCCTGCCCCATCTCCTCCATTTTTCTTATCAGTTTCCTGTGTAGCTCTAAATCATTTGCTTTGCTGAACTCCAAGTAGACTGTGTCTACTGTTATTGGTTCATAGGTTGGTACTAGGCTATCAGCCCTAGGGCCTATACAAGCCTAGCCATAACAATTCCCTGGATATTTCTTCCCACAATATTTACTTCCCTGGACCCATCTAGCAGGGTGACTGACATGATCCCTGGGGTGAATTTCCTATCTCCCATCCAATCTTCAAGGTTCCTTTTGAAGAGGGCCAAGGAGGCACTCTGCTTGACATGTATGGGCAGTCTATTCCAGAGTATGGGGAGTCTCTGGGTCAGGAACCTATCCCTCCAGCATGTTTTGTTTATTGTGATGACAAGGTCTAGATCCCTGGAGCATGTGGCTCTGAGAGATTGGGATTTCTTTAAGTGGAGCATGTCCAGTAGTTCAGGGTTTGACATGGCCTTGTACATTAAGCAGAGATCACCTCTGAGTAGACGATATGCCACAGAGTATAGCTGGAGTTCTTTTTAGATGGTCAGCATAGGGCATCTGCTTTAGGCCTGTGATTCTTTTAGTGAGGTATTTCTGCAGCCTTTCCAGCTGTTGCAGATGTCTTGTGAGGTACATACCAAACGGGGGCATTGTACTTTATAATAGGTCTAATGAGGAATGAGTACAGTGGGACAATGACCTCTTTCTTCTGGATGAAAAGCCCTTAGTGATGAAGTGTGCCACATAGAAGGATTTCCTGACTGTTGTGGCGATGTGGCTATCGAAGGTGAGACCACTGTCCACCTCTTTCCCTAAGTCTCTCATCACACTTTCAGTGTTTAATGTACTGCCACCTATGTGGTAATTCATGGGTACATGTTTTTTCCCAAAGAGAATAACTATACATGTCTTGGCATTAAGCTTGAGCCCATGGCTATAGCACCAAACATCTGTTTCTGTAAGGCCCTTTTGTAGAATATCCACATCATTTGGGGATTCAATAATGGCTCCCAGTTTGCAGTCATCTGCAAACTTTGTTAGCCAGAGTCCCTTAGTGTTGGCCTGTACTTCAGGGAAGTAGATGCCAAACAAGAGCAGTCCCAGGACTGAACCCTGAGGTACTCCACTTGTCACTTGTCTGGAGCTGGATTTGGAGTCGGCTACTTTTACAGTCTGGGTTCCGTCAGTAAGCTAGTTGGCAACCCATCCAGTGACATATGGATTTATGCCCAGCTTAGTAAGTTTATCTATGATTCCAGAGTGGGGGATGGTGTCGAAGGCCTTGGTGAGGTCCAGAGAGGCTGTGTGGACTGCCTTACCCTCGTTCACAGCTCTGGAGACTGATTCAAAGAAGTCAATATGGTTCAGGAGACAAGATCGTCCCTTCACGAACCCAAACTGGGTGGGGTCCAGTGTTTGAAGGTTGACAATGTCTTTGTTTATAAGTTTCATGATAATGCATTCCATGCCCTTGCAGATCAGGTTCGTCAGACTGATGGGACGGTAGTTCCCGGGATCCAAGGTGGATTCCCCCCTTGTAGAGTGGGATAACTGTAGCTGTGCACCACTCAGTAGGCACAAAGCCTGTCAAGTTCACCTGTATCATGTTTGACCATCAGCTACTTCTGGCCAAGAACCCATGCTGGCTGTTAACCTAGAGATTGTTGTCCTCTAGAAATCTAAATGGCCTTCCTGCTAGGATTTTCGGCATGATTTTCCCCTGCCACAAATGTTATGCTAACAAGCATGTAGCTCACTGATTTTTTTTCTGCCCCACTTCCATTACAAGAGAATAGCAACTGCTGTTTCCAGTCCTCTGACATGTCTGTTCTAAATGAAAAATAGACAACGTTGCATTAAAACTGGCAGACTAAAAAGACATAATGAGATAGCAAAAAATCTGCCAAAACCACAGTAGTGTCACTGGTGATAAATGTAATAACACTAGGTTTAAATGTTCGCAGACAGCTTCATCAGGCTTAAATACATATCCGAAGTCTCACATTTTATAAAAAATGTAAAACAGTCACATGATCAACAAATAATTAAAACACCAGTTAAGTTTAAAGAAATATGCTCATTAAATCTGATTATGCAACTCCTTTAAAACTGGTTTAATGGTTAAATGTCCATTTAGACCTAAAGGTACATGCTCTCAAAAGTGTATATTCCATTTTAATTCCTCTTTCTCAGTAAAATTTATTAAGTTACCCCTTCTAATACATGTACATATCACTAGTAAAATAAGGAACTTGAAACAGTGTCTCATCAGTTGCGCTAATATGCTTATGGAGCCAATTAATATATACTTTCCTTCCTATACCTGACATATGATTCCCAATCTGTTTTTTAACTTTACTATTGGTTTTAACAATGTAATAAGCCTCACAGGACATACATTTTGCCATATATATTAAATTTTTAGTTTCACAGTTTCTGAATCCTCATAATATAAAAGTATTCCCATACAGGGGTTGCTGGCTGGAATTCTGAGTATAAATGTGTATACAATACACACATTTATGGCATTTAAAGGTCCCCTGTCTACAAGATTTAATGAAATTCAAAGTCTTTGGTTGCTCTTTATAACAAAGTTGATTCTTAAGATAACTACATCTTTTATAACCGAACTTAAGGCCGTGTTGTGTACTAACGTTATGCTCCGGTATTTGTTCAACAATTGGCCAGTCTTTTTAATGCTATCTTGGATGGCCTTTGTATTTCGATTGAAAGTGAGCATACATCTCTATCCTGTATTCACTTTAAAACCTCGTTGGGAATTCTCTTTAGATGAAAAAATAGGTCTAACCTCAATGTCAAGTTTGTTTCTCTGTATTACTTTGGATATGCTTAACATCAGCAGACTTATAACCTCTTTGCTCAAAATCTAAAGATAGGAGTTGCATTTATGTGAGCATGACATCATATCTAGTATTAAGTCTAACTATCCTACACATTTCGTTCATAACAGTATTACTGAATACAAATGAAGGGTGCATACTCGACCTGTGTAAATAACTATTACACGTTCTTTTTATATAATGTGGTGTTGAGTTTACCCCTGCGGTTCTTAATTATACTAATATCCAAAAATCAGTGTTAGATTCACTAATACATTTTTGAATCTAAGGAAATCCATTTTACCAGATATGTAGTCAAAAAACTCATCAAATAATGACAGATCACCCTCCCATATTAGAAAAAGATCGTCAACAAACCTCCTATAAAAAAAAATGTTAGCAATGTCTTTGCTTAAAATAAACCTTTGTTCCCAAGTATATGTGACAGTATTAGCATATGTATTTGCAATGGGCATACCTGTTGCAACACCCTTTTGCTGTTTATACAGACTTTTTTGAAATATAAAGATGTTATTTGTTAGGATGATGTGCAACAACTCACAAATAAGATTAATATTTTCTCTTTTAAACATAGGTAAAGACAATAAGTGCATTCTAGTAATTTCAATACTATCAGAGTTAGGTATTGCAGTAAAGAGAGAATCAACATCTAGTATAATAAAACTTGTTAGATCTTTATCAAAGGACCATTTATATAGCTGACATAAAAAATCAGATGTATCCCTAACTATTGGATTAGCATCTTTCAAACTGTCCTTCAACTGCAAGTCTAAGAATTTAGATAATGGTTCAGTAACCCAGCCACGAGCTGTGACAATTGGTCTCATTGGGAGTTCAATGACAGACTTATGTATCTTAGGGATTCCATAAAATAATGGAATCCTAAGGGCAGTCGTGTGAAGATAATGTAACAACTCAATACTGATTTGCCCTTGCAAATGCATATCATGTAATAAATATTCAACACGCTTAATTATAGCAGTGCTGTATTTCTTTGCAATTTCAACATAATCTTGTTTCTAACATTTTTCGCATACTGCTTAAATAAAAATCAATATCTAAAACGACTACACCACCACCCTTGTCTACACATTTGATTACAATTTGTAGATTGTTAATCAGTGCTTCCAATGCTTAAGTTTGTTCAGAAGTTAAATTGTAAAATGATTTTCTATTTCCATTTTAATATAATTCATATACCTTTTGTTCAACAGCCTTTTCAAAGGCCTGGATTAATGGATTACTGGGAGGTACAAAAGTGGTCCTACATTTTGTTGTGCATACATCAGTAGTATTTTGGTTACCAAACATTACTTTTAAATTTAAAGCTCTAACAAAACATTTGATTCAGTGAGAGTTTGTGAAATATCTGAGCTTTTAGGTGCAATAAAAGTTAAACCTTTAGTAAGTACACTAATTTCAATGCCATTCGAAGAATATTGGATAAATTAAATACTAGTCCATGTCCATTAATTAGTTCTTTGACTTCTCATCATGGGTCAGTAGCCTGCTTTCTTGCCCCTTGCATTGTTCTGATGACTCTTCATTTGAGTTTTTGGCTTCCGGCAATGGAAGTGGTTGTTGTTATAAACTGCGAAAATCCACTTGGTTTCCAAAAGTACTGATAAAACCAACCAAACACATCCGTGAACATGAACAAGTTTGTAAGGTCTCTAATTCCTCTGTGCTGAACCTCAGTTTTCTGATCAGCAATATGCTTTTATAGCTCCACGTGTGGTATCAGCCTTAGACCCAGTGAAACATGGCTAACAACAAATAGAATATTTAATATTATATATTTTTATTTTGCTGTAATAAAACAGTGAGTAAAACGGTCATGCAGAAAAATGTCATAGGCAAAAGCATCAAAAAGACCCTGGCAAACCAGAAACTTCACTGTTTAATACCTTAAACCTCTTTTGGCAGAGCATGGGAAATATGCCTGCTCATTTTTCATTTTGTATTAGTCTTTATTCAGGCATTTAAACTAATAAAAATCAAATAGCACTAGCTGTAGACATGACATGTTTCACTCCTTTTATGGGTTCATTAGTACAGCACAAGTGGATAGTCTAGCCATTTTTTGGAAACACTCTGCCTTTAACAAAGCCTTATGTCCATAATATTATGAGGATTGCAAAATGTCCCAAATGTAAGACTTCTGCCTTAAAGATGCTGCAGCATTTTCTTGATATCATCTGAGTCCAAGTGAATTAGCATATCTATCTCCCAGTGTCAGCATAAAAGAGAGTTACTACCATGTATGCCTTCTACAGTCTAGCAAACTTCCTTGAGATGTTTGGGACAATAAGTTGTACGTATGTGGCTGTCAGGGCCCCATCTGGACCTGGGAGGGTACCATAATAGGAAGGGTTACCCTTCCAACAGCTGCCAGGTAGTATGTGATACACATGGCTGTATCACCAATGTAGCAACCCAGCATCCTGGCAGTACTCACAGTTTCCACATAGGCACACAAGTTCACTGTATGGTCACTTCCTGCATGGTAGGATACAGCATAGACACCATGTTGGTAGGTGTACAGTAAACCACTTTGTGTACCATTGCTATTTTTCTATAATACTAGGATTTAATGACTAACCATCCCATTTTCATGTGCCCCCATCCCATGTTTTTCAAGTGATAGAGGCTACCCATTTGAACCTTAGGCACCTACTCTGCCTTCTTGGATCTACTGGAATCCATCAAGATAGATCCAAACACCATGGTTCTGGGAGATTTTAATTACCCATCCATTGACTGGGTAAATTGCCCATGCTCAAACTCACTTGCCCAAAGGTTCCTTAAGTTCATTAATTCCACCGCCCAGGACCAGCTGGTGGATACCCCAACTAGGGGTGCCAACATCTTGAATCTGGTGCTTACCAGTATGGAGGACCACTGTAGCACACACACTGTGAGGTCTTCCCTTGTCAGATCTGACCACAAATCAGTCTCATTCAAAGTAACTATCACACCATACCCCACTCCCAGCAGCAACTAAACTGCAAAATTTCTCCAAAACAGATTATATCCTTCTAAGGGATGGTATAAATAGCTTCACTGCCCCTCCCTCTTAGATGGAACTGGCAACTATGCCGAGTCCTACACTAGTGCTTTTTACAAACACCTGTATAAGTGCATTGGCATGGCCATACCTAATAGAACCAAAATGAGCTCTTCAAGGAGCAACTAACCTGCCTGGTGGACAACTGCCATTAACAGGCTTTATAATAAGAGGAAGAAATTGTTGTCCAAAAGTAAGAGGGAGTGTGCCCTAAACTAGAAATGCTCCCTCTTCAGCTTAAACAAACAAATAAGAATTCTTGTGAAGTCCTCTAAAGCAAACTATGAATCCAAATTGGTGTTCTTAACTAAGGACAACCACAAGGCATTTGTTAGCTACATCAGTACCTAAAATGTATGATTCAGATTTGCGCCTAACTGGTAGTTAATGATACCACATATGCTGAGCCTGTGGACATAGCAAACCTGCTACCAGGCAGGTTCTGTGAAAACTTCACTTCCCTGTTCCCACCACACATACCTCATGAAATTCCTTTTACCTGTCCCCCATCTTGTATCTCTAGAGAGCAGGTCATAAATGCCCTCTCTAAGGCCAAAAATACAGCATCTATGGGAACTGATAACATCCCAGGGTACATCCTACATAGGCTCCAACAAGAATTAGCAACATCATTGGGTACTCTTTTCAATCATAGTCTAAGTATCAGCTTCGTTCAGGCTGAATGGAAAATGGCCACCATTATCCACTTGCACAAAGGTGGTGCTTCTACTGACCCCAGGAACTAGAGACCTATTAGCCTGACTAGCCTTATCTGCAAGGCCATGGAGCGAATAGTCATGGACCTTATCAACAAAGATATAGGTAATCTCCAAACACTTGCCCATACTCAGTTTGGATTTGTCAAAGGGAGATCATGCCTGTTAAACCTGGTGGACTTCTTCGAGACAGTCACCAGGGCCCTGGATGAGGGGAAAACTGTGCATACAGCCTACCTGGACTTGGCCAAGGCTTTTGACACTATTCCCTACTCAGGCATTGTTGACAGACTCACCCAGCTAGGTATCAACCCTTATATCATTAGATGGGTCACTAACTGGCTCACAGATAGAACCCATACAGACAAAATAGTTGAATCCACTTTCAACATCCAGACCTGTAACCAGTGGTGTTCAACAGGGATCAGTCCTGGGAGCTCTGCTGTGCAGAATCTATTTCACCGAAGTGCAAGCAAAAACTAAAGGTTTGTGGCTGGCAAAGTTTGCTGACAACTGTAAACTGGGAACACTCATTGAATCCCTAAATGATGTCAACATCCAATGGCTAACTACCACATCAATAGAAACACCCTAAGCATGCACTCAGTGGTGAGAGACCTGGGCACACAGGTTGACAGCACCCTTACCTTTGAGCACCATGTCTCCACAGTGGTAGAAGGGCATTCCATTTTGCTCATCTCATAAGTAAGAGCATTGCCTCCATAAAAAATGAAGTTATAACCTCCCTGTACTCTTCCTTCATCAGGCCAATAATTGAGTTCAACACCCTTTTTGGTATGTACCTTTCCAAGCACCTGCAGCAATTGGAGAGACCACAAAAGTTCCTCACAAGGAGAATTCAAGGTCTTCAGCATCTGTCCTATGCAGATTTGCTGAAGTCAGTGTCACTATACTCTCTTTCATCTAGACTACTCAGAGGTGAGCTCTGCCTTCCATATAAGGCAATCTCTGACTCTGCTTTATTGGAAATGCTGCATATCTGTAAGTCCAGTGGCTCATAGGTTACTCGCTCTAAAGACCTTAACCTGGTATGTGACATTAATAGAACCTGCTGGAGGGACAGAGCCTGTGGAACAGACTCCCAATTCATGTCAAGCAGAACACCTCTTTAGTCCTCTTCAAGCACAGTCTGGACGATTGGATGGCTAACTGTAAATTCACCCCAGGGGTTCCACCTGTGTGTCTCTTGGGCAGGAGGAGTGATGATGTGAGGTATTGTCAGCTATGCCGGGAGAAGTAGAGCAGTGGATGTGTAACATATGTCAACATAGCTAGCTGGAGTTTTGTAAAGAATTCTATGTCATTTGTATATCAAACTGGTTTGTACAAGTGCTTGTGTTGAAAATGTATTTGTAAAGCTGCTTGTGTTAAAAATGTACCAGCAGTGGGTCATGCTGGACAGAAAAGAAGTAGATCTGTATGTCAGACTGTACTGTAAGTGTTGAAATTAATATATTGTAACAGAGGATGCTGGAAGAGTAGAGGTTAATCTCAGTCCAGCTGCCAGAGTCAACATTTCTGTGAAAACCATGACTAGGAGTACTACTGTATTTTCCTTAGGGCTGAACTAATTGATGCCCTGGAAGGGTGAAAGTTGTTGAAATGGTTTTATTGCTTCCAGATGTTGTAACTCATCTTAGCAAAGCTCTATGCGTGTGTATTATAACATATATGTGATATATTATGGTTCAGTTTCTAGTAAAGAGCTAGTGTGGGATCCAGAGACAGATGACCAACTGTGATATCATTCTATAGCCAACACTGAAGTGATATTTAGTTATCTGTGAGAGATGTCACTTAGCTCTCAGCAGTCTGTTTTAGAAACCTGACAAAGAAGAACCACTCACCTGCATCATCTTGCCTTGCTCTAGTAAGTGAACTAGGGAACAGCAATTCTTTAGTAAGTCAAGAAAATGTAGTGAGATTAGTTAAGTATTGTTTTTCTGTATCTGTGTAAACATTTCCATCTGTGTTATTTTTAATATTTCCTGTGATTGAAACTCTGGTGTTTATTGTAAATATATATTTAGTATTTTCATGTTATTTTATTATTATTAAATATATTTAAATGTTTCATTGTGGCTGGTCTCTTGGAGAATATTTTAACTTTTGAGAGTGCTTATATTTATTCGGTGACAGTGTGGTTACTCCTGAAACCTTTGCTGCATTGGTCAAACACTACCATTTGTATTAGTATTAATTTTACTCAGTATAATTGGGTACCCTTTTAAGAGCCTTAGAGTAGCTGGCTTTGGAGTATTCTGGTGGCAGTACCTACCTTATAGTCTGAGCAGAGGAGCATATCTAGTAAATCTGTGCCAGCCTTTCCCAGATGTGTGTGTGTGTGTGTGTGTGTGTGTGTGTGTGTGTGTGTGTGTGTGTGTGTGTGTGTGTGTGTGTGTGTGTGTGTGTGTGTGTGTGTTTAAATCAAATCTCCAAGAGTGTGTATGTCAGCTACTTGGAGCAGAGACACAGAGCACTAGTTTCACAGAGAGGGTGGTGGAGGACTTGGCTTAGAACACTTGGCTGAGGACTCGACTCTACAGCTGTGGTCATTGTGGGGTCTTATTTGGGGCCTGTTGAGAAATAGGGAAACCCAGCCCCAGGACGAGAGTGTGTTCCCTGTGTGCGCCTAATGGAAATTGTGCTTGGTGCAGAGAGCTGCATCTGGAAATACTGTGTGTATCCATTTTTGTTCCAAGTGAACGTCCCTCACCAGTGTCTGTGATTAGGATTGGGACTCCTTAATTAGTGGCCCAGAGGAGGGACATCACAGGGACAATATGTGGTGATTCTAGAATCAAGGGCAGAACTTAGCTAGGCTTGTAAGGGCCCTAGTTCCATTAGCCTAGTAACTTCCTATGATCCTTAACTAATGACACCAGTCCATAATCTACAAGGAGATGCAAAAGAGAGCTATAATACCATTCTATCACAGATACTGATAGCAACTGATTAAATGTTTGGCCTGCATCAAGCCCAAGGTTTTGCAAACTGGAACTGAGTGGATGGTAATGATTATAAATATGTAAAAGAGCATTCAAATAAGGTGGACCAAGACTGTGAACTAAAAGGTATACACTAAGAATCTTGTATATTGTACAATATCCTACAGGAAGTCAGTGTAGGCTTTGAAGAAATGGAGTAATATGATAATATTTTGAAACATCAGAAAGTAGACATGCTGTTGAATTTTGCACAAATTATAGACATGTAATCTCTGACTTAGTAAGGCCAACAAATAAAGCATTTACAATAGTCCAACTGAAAAGATATTAAAGAATAGACCACAGTAGGGAGGTCAGTGGGAGGAATAAGGTGATTGATCAAGGAGATATTCAGAAGGTGGAAACAAAATGATTTGATAACAGCTGAAATGCAGTCCTTGAGAGTCAGCTGCTCATCAAGAATTATACAAAGATCACTCACTCTAAACACAAACGTAAGTTTATAGTCTCAATATTGAATATCAGGTGACAATACTAAAACGGAAGCGTTTCTCAAAGTTGCATAAATCATCATTGCTACTGTTTTAGAGGTATTGAATTTAAGCCTATTTCTGACAATACAGTTGTGGCTAAATTCTAAATCATATAAGAAAAGAAAGTAAAGGAAGATACAAAATCCTAAGGGAGAAAGAGGTACAGTTGTGTCTCACAACTGAACCTCATTATGAGGAACACTCCTCACTTTCAGTCTTAAAAAGTCTATGTTCCACATTGTTCCATATTAAAAGAATCTATCATGCATTCAGCTTTAAGAATTGTTTAAGTAATATCAATGGTAAATAATACTAAATTGCATTAATTCATCAAAATAACTTTTTTATAAGTATCAGGTAACTCATTTAGCAGTCCTCTGAGATTCCCAGTTGATATTAGTAAGCTGCTAGGAAGTTTTCCACTTTTTGTCTGCCCCACATTATGAGAATAGTGTGCTATATTTTGCCTGTCTGTTCCACATTATGAGAGGTAGTGTTCCATATTTTGGAGATGGAATGTTGAGAGGTATAGGTATAGCTGTATGTCATCAGCATAACAATGGTGTTGCATACCTCTCAAATGAATAACATCTCCTAGTGGTGATAAGTAAATGGTAAATAACAATGGACTGAGAATACAGCATTGCCGAACCCCATAAACCAAAGAGCAAGTGGAAGAATACATACCTGAAACAACCCTCTGGATACGTCCTGATAAGTAATAAACAAACCAATCAGGACATATCCAGAATAGTCCACAATAATGCTCAAATGCATCTAAGAGAATAGAATGGTCAACTAAATCAAATACCAGTGAGAGATCTAAAAGGACCAGTACAGAATAATAACGTTGAGCTCTCACAACTAGGAGATAGTTAAAAAACTTTAGTGATAGCTGTCTCACTGCTGTGTCTTTCCCTAAATACAAACTGGAACATTTCTACAATGACCTGGTTAGTCAAGAATTATTCCAGCTGAATGTAAACTACTTTCTCAAGAACCTTTCCAACAAAAGAGGGGTTAGTGACAGAATGATAGTTACCGAGATTGTGAAAATCAGGACAAATCTTTTTAAGGATTAGGGTCATCAATGCCTCTTTCAAATTAGAGGGGAACACACCAAGCCTAAGAGAGGTGGTGACAATCTCAGATAAATGAACCTATGGTCTCAAGGGATGCCACCACAAGCCAAGAAAGACATATGTCCAATGAGGAGGTAGAATTATGCATGCTAGAAACCAGGGAATTTAGGTCACTGATGTCTGGAATGGCAAACTTCTCCCAAAATAAATGTGTGAATTCTTCCTTTGACCAGTTCCAGGAAAGGAAAAAATAAGATTAGACAAAGAATACCGAATAAGCAAAATTTTAATAGAAAACTAATTTTATTTATTTATTTATTGTTTTTGTTTACATTCTCAGAGCAAGCATGGGGAGAAAAGCTCTAGTACAAAACAATGTAATACAAGTGAACATTGACAATAACATCTAACATAGATACTATACACTTAAGAATGAGAAGTGGCAGTTTTATATATATATAGTGTGTGTGTGTGTGTGTGTGTGTGTGTGTGTGTGTGTGTGTGTGTGTGTGTGTACACACACACACACACACATATATATATATATATATATATATATATATATATATATATATATATATATATATATATATATATATACACACACATACACATGGAGAACAAGAAATCAGTAGTGAACTTATATAGAAGCAGGTATAGTCTTACAATGGCGGTTGTTTATTACATTATAGCTACAGTATTCAGACATATTGTAGGTTGTAATTTTATGCAGTTACTCTTTGTTTTAGAAGGGATAAAGAGTTTAGCAAGTAGAGAAGTTAGAGAAGAAAAGATGGTTTAATCAGGTGGAGATCATTTGCAGCGGCACGAGTTGAGTAGGCATGTTTCTGGTTGAAGCTTAAAAGACTTTAGTTATGGATCTTGTCTAATTATTGTAGGGGGGCTGAAGTTGCAGGTTTTGAATACTATGTGAGAGTATAGGGAGCAGCCAGCCAAGCTGTTAGCTTTGGATATTAGCCAGTTCTTCAACAGACAAGAACCATCTGTTATTAAGACAGTTAGGATTCGAAAGGCAGTCCACTACTTTATATAGTGCAGATAGGTGATATGTTGCCTAAACAAAAAGATAAACTGATTTAGAATGAAATACTTCAAAATGATAGTAAGCAAAGTGATTGTCAAGAGCAAGTTTATCCGCTAAAGTGTCAGTTCAGCACCACCTGCATTCAAGTCTGCAACCAGTCCTTCTTAGCATGTAAAGAGATGACTTAACCGAGGTTCACATAGGACTATACTGACTGGACGCATTTGAGCAGAGGCAACTGATTCAAGATAGATGTCAACAAAGTATTGTAAGTATTGACAAGTTTGTCAAGGTTATCAGAAATAGTTACAGAAAATAAATACATGGCAGAAATAAAAAGAGTCAAATGACACAGCAGAAGTTTTCTGACAAGAAACACAAGAGAATTCAGGGAAACAAATAGCTGGACAATTAACAATGAATCTGACAGCAAAATGATCTGACCAGGAAACTGGACTAATATCAAGGTCTGAAATGGGAACATCAAGCTGAAAGACAAGATCCATGGTATATCCTTGAAAGTGTGTAGGAGAGTCAATGTACAGTTTAAATCAAAGCCATTCATGATGGCTAAATTCTTTAACAGATGCCACTGATGTTTTGTCTAATCTAATGTTAAAGTGAAGTGACCAGCTATCAACTAATGCGGATAAGTTGAAACATGAGATAAGAAAATCTACCGATTATTGTAGAAATGGTCAATAGCTACCTGGAGGATGGCAAATAACAACGTAGCCCAGTGAAGAGCCATGTACAAAATCACATTCAAGAACAATGACTGACCCAGTCATAATGCAACTAAATGTTAAGGTGTCATGATAATTTATAGCAACACTACCCCCAAAACGGTTAGTTCTAAAATACTGGAAGATCATATAATCTGCATAATATGATCTTGTATTTATCTGGTGTGTCATTGCCACAACCAGGGAATGATGAAACACTTAGCAGTCATATAGCTCCTTCTATTTCACCCAATTATCCTTGTATAAGTGACAATAGTGATGTTAGCCAGCCATTAGCATGGCATCCCCTCAGTTAGGCTTGTGCAGGCTACATGTCAGGCAAAGTGGTGCTTCTAGCCCACAGCTGTAGGCCTTGACATTCACTGTCTGACAGTGTAAGGTCACAAAGATAAAACTTGGTGCATGTAGTGTTACCTGTGGGCTATGCTTTGTAATGCATAGTCAGCTTACACTGTACATCAGAAATTCCTTCCCACACCATACACAAATGTAAAGTTGAATCAGTCACAGTTATCATCATTTCCAGAGGGGGTCACTGTGTCTCAACACAAATGCTAGTCATGCCAACAGGCTAAAGTTGGAACAATGGGCTGTGCTAGGTTATGACTTAGGAAGATTATGACAGAGTAACCTTTTATGGAGATGCAGGCTTGATGGGTAATGCTGTGATGTTTGTTTAATGAATTTGTTCTCAACCCTTCTTCCAAAGGGAATGCTGCTGATTCAAGTTATTTTTCGTTAATAGGCTATGTGTCTTTTTTCTTCCTTTGTTATCTGTACTGACAGGGTAGTGTTTTTGTTGCTGTGTATACATATAGAATAATTTTGATTTTCAGTTATTTTGCCAATCCTTTCATTTAAGTGCAGTTTTTGTTATTCAGCTTTACTGATGTTCTTTATTGTGTTAGTTTAGCTTCAATCATGAAAGTTTTCTGTGTAGATGCTCCTGCCTCTGTCTAGGACTGGTGAGGGAATAAAGGTTGGAGTCAGGAGTTTGTGAAATTGTGAGTGCCGGTCGCATCTGTATTGTGTTGTACCGAATGTACCCTAATGATAGCATGACGGTGGTCCAAAAGCTTGGGAGCAACACAACTGCTGCCATGAGAGCTTGATAAGGAGTTGCTACAACAGTGAGGCCTACTGGATACTGAAGAAGCCCTTGGGAGTGAGCAGCCAGTGCTGCGACACCATAATCTTGACAGATTCTTCTATGCGATATGGAAGTCAGCGACAACCAGCTGTCTGACTTGTGCAGGACTGTATATCTCTGAATGCTGGACCTGCTTGAGCAAATCATGACACATGCCCAATATCGCCACCATGCATGAGCACCTGATTTCTGCCATGCTCATGTGTATCAACCGTGTGGTCTGGTAAGTTCTCAGAAGCGTGGAGATAGAAGCTGTCATGGATGTTGAGTGAGCAAGCATGCCCTGTAAGAAGATTATCATGACATTGCCCCAGCCCCCACCATTCCCAGTTATTGATGTATTTCCACCTGCATTCCTTGCAGCAATCTAACCATCACTACTTGATTCTCAGTAACTGCAGCCTGTGCCTGAACAGTGTACTGAAACATTTGTTCTGTAGACAATGCCTTACACTTCAAAGGAACCTTTTGTACCTGATTTCTTTATCAGACATTCCTATGGACAGGCTGTATGGAGGGCATTTGAACATCCAACATTATCATGTCCTCTTCCATAGGTTCCCATGTATATCTAACAGAAACATTAAGCTTTGATTGAATTCATCTCCTGTCAGTAATGGCAATTTCTCATGGTGCACTACCTGTGAGTCTGCCTTACCTATTCCAGAATTATCAACCCCCTTTTTTTTGGGGGGGGGGCTGTCACTATACTTTGTGACTGTGCATCACTGTTCTCAGGCTGTGTTATAAGTATGTGACTAGTGGCACCATCATCACCAACTATCTGGCTTTCGATACCAACCTGCTGCGTTTAACCACAGCCTAAACTGATGTTTCATTTGGTAGCATTCCTTTGAGGAAATACATATTTTAATGTACTGTGCCTCATTATTCACTTCTCAGTAAGCCCCTAGCCATCTATTAGTACAGATGGAAATCCACATGTACCATGTGATGTTTCTATTTGCTGTGGTTACATTTTCAGTCCTGAAGTACCCGATGAGCAGACAGCTGAAACTGGTTATGTAGGAATTTATTTTTTATTTATTTTATTTTTTCTTTTTAATTTATTTATGGGATAAGTGGACTGGTCAACTGACCTTTTCAGCCATGACCCAAGTACAGAAAAAAAGAAGTGTACAGTTGATTGTACAAGGAGTTAATACACAGTCCGTTTACAACAGATGTTAGTTGCTTAGCAGCAAAATGTAATAAAAATTAGTATTTTTGGTTTGTATATTATAGTCAGAATATATATTCTATAACTCCTGAGGATACTCATAGCAGTACGGAGTGAAAGGTGTATCCCAGATCTGTGGATAATAAGCATACTAGTGCCAGTGTTCAAGAACAATGGGGACATCAACAACTGTGGCCAGTAGAGAGGTATTAAACTTCTGTAACACTGCATGAAATTTCTGGAGAGGGTGATTGATAAACAAACATGCGGAGCAGCAGAAAGCAAGCTGGGAAATGAGCAGTTCGAATTCAGATCAGGATGCAGCGCAACCAACCTGATGTTTGCAGTGGGACCGATACTTAAGAAGAAGCTAGACATGAGGAAAGAGTCCAATGTGGCATTCCTAGACTTGGAGAAAGCATATGACAAAGTCTCAAAAAAGCTGATTTGGGCAGTCCTGCAGTGTTTCAAAGTCCCAGAAACATTTGTAGAACTAGTGCAGGCTATGTACAAGGATCCAGTGACTCAAGTGCAAAGTGTTTGGTCTCACAGAGGATTTTCCAGTGGGAGTCGTTATGCATCAAGTTCAGCCCTGGGCACACTGTTGTTCATATTGGTAATGGACTACATTAGCAAACAAGTCAGAGGGGACAGATCAACAAAGTTGCTGTATGCAGATGATGTGGCATTACATGCAGACTCTGAGCAAGAAGTTCAGCAAACATAGGGGAATGGAATGAAAACTGAAAGCACATGGGAAGAAACTGAGTACAGATAAGACAGTTGTAATGACAGCAAATGGGAAAAATCAGAAGAAGCAGGGAATTAAGATATAAGGGAAATAATCGAACAGGTTAATAGTTTTAAGTATCTGGGGAGGGTGGTTGAGGAGAAGAGATGTCTGAATAAGGATGCCAAAGCTAGATTCATCAGGGCTGCAGCCAACAGGCACAGAGTGTCAGGGGTGCTGTATGAAAGAAAAATACCAAAGAAGCTGAACTGTAAAGTGCACTAAACAATTATGTGACCAGTACAACCTCATGGTACAGAAACTGGGTAGTAAAGGTAGAGCAGCTGAGGAACCTAGAGGTGATGGACATGAAGTGCATGAGACAGGTGGTACGATACACACTGTGGGACAGATAAAGAATTGACATCAGAGCAGAAGCCCAAGTATCTCCAATTGCGCAGAAGGTCAAAGAGAGCAGAATAAGTTGGTTTGGGCACGTTCAGGAAAGCAGAAGACAATCTGATGAAGAAGATTTGGGACAGA
This sequence comes from Protopterus annectens, assembly GCF_019279795.1. Taxonomy (NCBI): domain Eukaryota; kingdom Metazoa; phylum Chordata; order Ceratodontiformes; family Protopteridae; genus Protopterus; species Protopterus annectens. The sequence goes on from NC_056726.1 coordinate 954,811,506, forward strand.
CAGGAAGAAGGCAAAAGGAAACAAGGGTATCCAGCAAAGAGGTGGATGGATTGTAAGAGAGAAGACCTGTAGCAGTCAGGCGTGAGTGCCAAAGAAGGTAGGAGAGTGGCATTAAACCAAGAGAGATGACAAGTGACACAACATCATGACCCCATGTAGAAAATTGGAAGAAGGGGATAGATGATGATGACGATGCTATACACACACACACACACACACACACACACACACACACGCACACACACACACACACACACACACACACACACACACACACACACACACACACACAAAATTAATATAAAATGTATTGACTATGTATATGAGATGTGCTATGAATAAAATATGCATGTTAAAAAATTATAAACATCCATGAGGTAAATACACATATTATATGCTAGGATTGTTAGTTTAATATTTCATTAAAACTCTATGTGTTAGCCTGTATCACAAAAGCAGGAGCATTTAGTTTCCTTAATAAGGGTTTCCTTTAATGCCTTTTTAAAAGTATCTAAAGTGAGGCTGTTTTTTACTTCATTTGGTAGGTGGTTACAAAGTGACCCAGCCCTTTTCTGGAGAATACTTACTCACCTATAGCTTGTTTGAATCTAGGTTTGGAGAGTATAGAAGTGACAACTGTGTTGCTTCTAACAGTACAATTTCGGTCACTCGGCAAAGTTTTCTTTTGAGGTGGGAAAAGTACCTTGTAATATGAATTTTGAATATAATTGTTCCTAGTAGCAGAGTAGCTCTTCCTGGTATTAGGAGCCATATTGCCTGAAGACCTTCACAATGGTGCACTCTTTGCTCAACTAGTAGAACAACTTTACATATTTTTAATTCAGTGGACTGTAATTTTTGACAGTTATATGAAGAGTGCATGCTGACTAGAGGTAGGCCATATTCTAGTTTTGGAAATTGGACATTTCTGGCTATAGACTTATGTGCAGCAGGCAAAAGTAGGTGAGATAAATGGTAACATAGTTGTAATACATTCTACTAACAAATAACTCTCAGATGTAAAATGTATTACACAAAAACACTGACTTGTTCCAACACGTGTGTGAACATAGTGAGGGCATACCAAACTGCCAGTGTCCACATCGCCTTGAACAATATCTATTCCATCATCTTCTGCATCATAAATATCACTGTGCAGGGAATAATAAATACTCTTCATTAAATGTTAGTCTTTGGGCAGTCGAAGGACCCTCACCTGTGGCACTGTGAAGAAATGCATCCTGTACTGCTTTGCTCCTGGCATGGGACACCATGTCATTAGCTCTCTTCCTGTATTGTGTCAATGTTTGATGTTTTCCCCCAAATAGCACTAAAGTAGCTAAGGTGGGGTGAAGGAAGCAGGTGCCTTAGGTGTTAAGTACTAAGGGACACAATCATCAGATGCTAGTTGGTCTTCAGTGCATAAGCATTACCGGCATTCATATACTAGTATTGCATTTGTCGATGGAAATTAAGCTCAGTATGTTCTATAAATTGTAGCATCTGATTTCTGTATTGTAACAAGTAGTTTGCTACAGTTTAAAAAGGAAAGATTTTTTTTAAATCTGAGGCATTTTAGCACTCCATATAAAGTGCAGCAGTTTGTTTGCTACAAATGTAGCAAGCAATTTACCACAACTTAAAAGAAAGGAAGGAGGAGTTTTTTATAACCAACTATGTGAATGTGTGTGTGTGTGTGTGTGTGTGTGTGTGTGTGTGTGTGTGTGTGTGTGTGTGTGTGTGTGTGTGTGTGTGTGTGTGTGTGTGTGTGTGAGTGTGTGTGTGTGTGTGTGTGTGTGTGTGTGTGTGTGTGTGTGTGTGTGTGTGTGTGTGTGTGGCTAAATGTAGCAAGCAGTTGTAACAGTTTAAAAAGAAAGAAGAGTTTCTCTTTCTCAAGCAGAGGACCTTTTTTCTTTGCTCCTCAACTGTGAGTTTAGAAGAGTGGCATAAGATCTGGGGATGGCTTCAGGAAGCAGAGTAGCTAGCTACTACTCTCTCCAGTGGCATTTATGTTTACTAGGACTTGATTCCACGTTAGCTTAGGCTACCTTTCAATGACTAATTTTCCAAAATGCATTTTTCTTGGGTCTTAAGTGTATCCATGAGGATGTAGTGCTCCTCATGTTTGAGCTCGAGGGGGTGCCAGTTTGAAGAACTGTAGAAGAGGTTGCCAGTTTGGAGAACTGTACATGTGCCAGACGAATTGGATATAGATGTTCTTCATGTTTCATTGTTACAGTCATCACATTTTGGGTTATCCCCACCTGTGTAGCCCTAGGCCGGCCCGAATACCAGAGGCTTAGTATTTCTGCGTCAGTTGCTGTCTCTTCAGGACTGACATCAGGTCGTCAGTAGCATAAAGTAAGGCAGCCGACACCATTACATCAGTCTTTCTTGCCATAAAGCCCTAAGCAGAAGCAGTTCTCATGAGTGCCGATTGGCAACTACCTGAGTTTCATCTACCGATTTAAACCTGAAGTCTTCTAAAGCTAAGTACCCCAATGGGGATCCTTTTTTCTTGACTAACTGATGTCAGGAAAAAGTTAACGATTGTCTCTTCTGTGGAAAGCAAATACCACACCGAGACTTTTATTCTTACTGCATCACTTGTTTAGGCCCAGACCACGACATTCCCTGCTGTCACTTCTGTGTTTTGTTCAATGCCAGAACTATCCATCGTTGGGCCCTTATTGTAGCTAGATATTTTTGCTTACTGTCCTCGAACTCCGATATGGCTTCAGTAAGCCATCCGACAGCAGATCTTCTGAAAAAACATAAAGATAAAGACAGAGACAGAATGCACAGGTCCAAACCTACAGATGACGCTTCCATTAAGCTAGTCATCAACTCTGTGGTCCTCAGTGAGGCGCTTTCGCAGCCCCTGATGCTCGCTTCTGTGGATTCGCAGGCCGCTACCAAGACCCTTTCGGAATCTGGTATGCTGCAGAACTCTTCTTCAACTAAGGATCCTGCGGTCGTCTCTACCTTGGATGGGTCCGGAGCCACTGAGCAGGCACCAGCTTCTGAGGAAGTCCTTCGCACTACTGATTCTCGACACAAACCACCGTTTTCTTTCGCAACTATTGTTCTTTCCAAAACTACCGAGTTTCTTAGGCCCAGGGTACGAACCTCACCCAAGAAACTGACGACTCAGTCTCAGGCACCTGCTTCCTTGCCTCAGTCTCACATGCTTAAAATGGTGGAAGACCTTATCATGCTGATCAGGGGAAGCCAAGCTACCCCCTCCAAAAGGAAAAGAGATCTGTCCCCTGTAGTTTTGTCTGAACAAGAGTCAGATGACTCTGATGCATCTGAATATGAAGACATGCAACCCCTCTCTACTTTTGAGGATTCTGATGCAGAGGATTCCATCCCTTCCAACTCTCCCCCAGAGGATATTTCCTTTGGGGAAACTCTTCATACCTAAAGGGAGCATTTCCAATGGGAGAGTCAGGACTACCCTCAGTCTAAAAAGAGACTCGGGGAATTCTTAGATCTTCCACAGCATAGACCCTTGGCCATCCCCCAGTCCTGGATGTTGTGGAGGATGTTTTCCTGGAATCCAGTTTCACTCCTGACACCTTCCCTTCCTCCTGCACCCAGAAAACCAGACAGGTACTACAAAGTCCCTGACTCACACAAATTTTTTTTTAAGAATCCTAATGCTGACCCTGAGGTAATTTCTCAAGGGCCTAAAGGTATTAAAGCAACCTCTGCTAAGAATCCCACCCCCTCATATAGGGATTCCTGAGCACTAGACAGATTGGGTAAAAAAGTATACACCTCAGCTACTCTTGGTATCAGGGCACTAAATTATCAGTTCCATATGCTAAAATTTCAGCAACCTACCCTGGAACTCCTCAAACAAAAAATGTCTTCCTTTTCTGCTTATGCAGAATCTAAAGAGTTACAAGAGTTAATGCATTCTGCAAGTCAAGTAACTAAGCACACCTTGCACTGTGGTTTTGACACCCTAGAAGCTTCTTGCAGGGCAGCAGTCACCAGATCAGTCATTACAAGGCATGCATGGCTTAAGGAATAGCCCTTGCCAGACCATGTCAAATCTAAATTGTTGGATGTCCCCCTGCACAAAGACAACTTATTTGGCACTAAGGCAGAAGAGGTCTTAAAAAGGATGGAAGAAAACACAAAATCTATGCAGACAGTTAAGGATTTCTTACAGGTCCAGCCACTCAGGTTCAGCAGGCCTTGTCCCACCAAGCACTGGTCCTTTCCTGCTTCCACTAAGCCAGTCCAGCCCAGACCACCCCCCCCCAGACAGCAGCCACAGGTAATGCAGAGATCTAAGCAGTGGACTACCTCCACTTCAAAACCAGGGAGTTCTAAGCCACCCCTTTATAGTAAGAAATCACAATGACTCACCTCCCTGCCCTCCCTTTGCCCACCTTCTCTTACCCTTAAGAGGAAAACTCTCCTTTCACGCAAGCACCTAGGCCACCATTACCAATGACTGCTAGGTTCTCAACATAGTTTCCCAGAGATACAAATTTTCTTTCCACACCCTTCCTACCCCAAAAGGGTTCCCAGATCTACCTCCAAACCAGTGGGCAGAGGCGCAAAAGCAAGTCCTTTCCCTGCTCTCTGTGAGGGCAGTAGAGCAAGTTCCTGCAGAACAGAGAGGCCAAGGTTTCTACTCCAGATTTTTTCTGGTACCCAGAAAAAAAGGCACTTGGTGCCCCATCCTCGATATATCCATTCTAAACACCTTCCTAGTGATCCCAAAATTCAAAATGTTCACCCTCCAGCAGCTGCTACCTATGCTCTCCAAGGATGCTTGGCTAGCCACCCTAGATCTAAAAGAGGCCTACCTCCATATTCCTATCAGTGAATCATGCAGGAAATATTGCCGTTTCAGGGCAGGATCTCAGTACTTTCATTCTCTGCGCTTCCCTTTGGCTTATCTACTGCTCTCAGAGTTTTTACAAAATGTCTGGCTCCAGCCATTGCCTTTTGCAGACAAAGGAATATCTAGATTTACCCATACTTAGACAACTGCCTAATTCAGGCAGACAGCCAGGAAGAGCTGCTGAAGCACCTGGCCTTTGTAAAGTCCCTACTAAGCTCCCTAGGGTACACAATCAATGGAAAGAAATCCAAACAGGTGCCCACCCAAAGGATTATATTCCTGGGAGCATGCCTGGACACAGCATCCCAGATGGCATTCCTTACACCAGAAAAGCAAAATTTCCTGACAGCCTACTTCCCTCAACTAGCCACCAGACCCCAGGTATCTGCAAGGAAGATCCTGCAAGCTCTGGGGTTCATGGCATCTTGCATACTACTCAGTCCATATTCCAGACTGCATATGAGGAAACTTCAATGGTACCTAAAAAGCCTTTGGTGTCAACACTCTCAAGACCTGGAAACTCTTATACCTATAATTCCTTGCTTCAGAAAAGATTTTCTTTGGTGGGAAACAGCCTGCTCCCACAACAAGGGACTACCTTTCTCACCACCCCCCGCTGCTCAGACCCTCACCACAGATGCATCAGACTATGCCTGGGGTGCACACCTGGATGGCAGGTGCATACAGGGCCAATGGAGCTCACAGCAAATCCCTCTGCACATCAACCAAAAAGAGATGATGGCTGTCCAGCATGCCTTGATAGCTTTCAGGCCCCTTCTATCCCCAGGGGCTCTCCTGATCAAAGCAGACAACACCACTGTAATGTGGTATATCAACAAGCAGGGAGGGACCCACTTCTACCCTCTATTCAGGCTGGCCATGACCCTTTGGCACACAGCCTCTGCCATGCAACACCACCTGTTAGCACAATTCCTACCAGGTTCTCACAACTCTCTGGCAGACCAATTAAGTATAAATCTTCTGGACTCACATGAGTGGCAGCTCAACAGAAGAACCTTCACCCTAATAACTCAGAAATGGGGCACCCCAAACGTTGACCTCTTTGCTTCCCACATCAACCATCAGCTCAGCAAATTCTACACCAGGGAGCATCACTGCATGACTTGGAAAGTGGATGCCCTGTCCTTCCCCTGGGTCAATCTATCGGTCTATGCCTTTCCTCCACTACCTCTCACCCCCAGGGTACTGCTCAAAATAAAGGAGGAAAAACCATGGACAATTCTTATAGCTCCAGACTGGCCTTGCTAGCACTGGTAACCCTTGCTGCGCAGCCTGTCCCCACTGCCATAATGGCATCTTCCTCAGATTCCAAACCTCCTGACCCAGAGGGAAGGGGAATTCATGCATCCCCAATTGCAGACACTCAGTTTGGCAGCTTGGCTTATTCCCTAACTCCTGATCAATCTGCCAACCTCAGTAAACAGGTTCTAGATGTTATATGTGAGGCCAGATGCCCTAGCACAAATGGAAAAGGTTCTGCACCTGGATTCAGGCTAAGGGAGCCAATACAGCTCAGCCCTCCCTCCCTCTCATCCTGGATTACTTAGCTGACCTACTACATAGTGGCCTCTCTTTTTCCTCTATTAAAATTCATGCCTCTACTATCTCAGCTCATTTTCCCACTGAGCAGCCCCTTTTCTCACACCCCTTGATCAAACAGTTCCTAAGAGGGGCTAGCAACTTGAGGCCACCCAGAAGTGCACCAACCCCAGCTTGGGACCTTAACTTTGTGTTGGAAAAGCTCACCCTGCCCCCCTTTGAACCAGCTTCTTCTGCAGAGCTAAAATTTCTCTCCTGGAAGACAGCTTTCCTTCTGGCCATCACTTCAGCCAGAAGAGTCTCCGAGCTGCAAGCACTAATGGCTGTGGAACCCTTCATCATCTTCCATGCTGACAGAGTATCTCTCAGGACTAATCCATCCTTCATGCCCAAGGTGATGTCCAGTGTGGCTTTCAACCAATTCATTCATTTGCCCACCTTTTTTCCTAATCCCCAGAACAAGGGGGAAAGGACCCTGCACTCTATAAATGTGCACAGACAGCTCAGATTCTATCTAGACAGAACTAAATCCTTCAGAAATTCTGATCAGTTGCTGGTTAGCTTTGCTACAGGGGCAGAAGGCAAAGCCATCTCCAAGCAAACCATTTCTAAATGGATAGCACACTGCATCCATTTCTGCTACAAACAACATGGAAAGCCTCCCACCAAGGGGGTCAGGACTCACTCCACCAGAGCAGCCTCCACCTCTGCAGCTTTCCTCAGAGGAGTCCCCATCCTGGAGGCTGCCACCTGGACCTCTGTTTACACTTTTACCAAACATTACCACCTGCCACTCTTCTCCAAATCCAGGGCAGGGTTTGCTTCTGCAGTCTTGCAGGGTATCTTAGCAAGCCCCTGGTTTCCTTGACTGCCTCCACCCATTTCCTCAGCTTTGGGAATCAACCCAAATGTGATGACTGCAACAGTGAATCACAAAGAGCATAGTACAGTTGTGTACACTTACCATAAATGTAGATGTTCGAGTGTATTCACTGTTGCAGTCCTGGTTTCCCTCCCTCCATCCCCGTTTTTCTTCTCTTTCCTTACAAAGGATATATTGGTATTTACTTTCTACTGGTGGGGTTCTTCCACCAGAATCTGGCTCCTACTTGGGGACTCCTGACAGGTTAGGGCAAGAAAAACTGATGTAATAGTGTCGGCTGCCTTATTTTATACTACTGACGACCTGATGTCAGTCCTGAAGTGACAGCAACCGACACAGAAATACTAAGCCTCTGGTATTCGGGCCGGCCGAGGGCTACCCTGGCAGGGATAACCCCAAATGTGATGACTACAACAGTGAATATACTCGAACATCTACATTTATGGTAAGTATACACAACTGTACTTTCTGGTGGGCAGGGACATGAATGGGCATCTAAGTACATTAGGTATGCACTTTATGTTTCTCATAGCTGTGCATAACCCCTCTCCTACCTGAGCTATACTAAGACTTATAGTCATGTTACATTAGAAATTGTTCAAGTAGCCATGTGACTTGCTGAGACTCACAATGCTGAGTCCTGGAATGAGAAGACTGAATGACTGAAAATCTGAACTTACATACACTATATCTGAAATTGCCATTTCTCTGAATATTCCCTTTTCTCTCAGGTCTGGCAATCTCTGAGTTGGTAGATATATATATATATATATATATATATATATATATATATATATATATATAGATAGATATAGCTATATATATATATATCAGGGGGTGTCTGGGGTTACCCACCACAGTGGGGGGTGCAGGGTGCTTTTCCTCTGCAAAAAGCAAGTTTAAGAGTTTAAAAGACAAAAGAAATGTGTAGTGTTCACAATTTTCCTGCACATTTGGTCTTTTTTCAACATTTGAGGACTCTGCATTGTGAGTCCAGATATTTCAACAAGGAACCTAAAAGTCACACAATAATGGTCTCACTTTTACAGAACAGTCACCATTTTATATTTTGACACTGGCAAGGTGACATGTTTTGCATGAGACTTCAGAGCAGAACCCAAACTGATGAGTTAAGAAGATTGAAATCTTTCTGATCCTGTTCTGCACCCTCTATATGGGTGGTGCATGGTCAAGATGGAAGTCCTCAACTGATTTAGCTGATGAGTTTTCATCTCAGACTGGCATACCTCACACAAGTGAGCAGTATTGCCATGGGTGTAATGACTGCAGTACTGGCAGCCTAACCAGTTTGTCCAGTGAGTGGCAGACATTCAGAAGCAGTACCCTGAGCCATTTATTAAGAATTTGAGCACTTGGTTTTCAGTGTGATGCAATTCAGTAGTAATAGGGTGGGTATGGTTCCAGTATCAGTACTGCCAACTTAATACTATTGCCCTTTGGATTATTATGCAAAATTGCCACAATGTCCAGCAGCTGCAATCAGAATAGAGTAAACTGGATGTATATAGCTTTAAGGTGGGGTTATATGTAGTTTCTTATCCTTTGGGTGGAAAAAAGGAGAGAAAGAGAGAGAGAGAGAGAGAGAAAGGAAAGGTCATCACTTTACTGAAAATTTAACAGACACTGTACAACTCTGACTCTGAATTTATGTAACACGATACTATTAATATGTATCACAGCATTTTATGCAGTTTCTCTAGACAGTGATAAGCAAATGCAGAATATTAACTTTTGTTGGGGGAGGGTATACTTTTCAATTTACTTAGTCAAGAATTCTAGACAAAGCCAAAAATAAATGGTGAACAAAGGGCCAAAAATAGGGACAATTTGTTATTATTACACTCATTCACTTAAAAACTTAATATAACAACAGGTTTTACATCAACATGCATTTTTGAACAGTGAGTACTATGAAACTCAAATGACTGGCATTATTGACTGACTGTAATCCTCAGTGAGTTACCAGAAAATCAAAAACTTTTTTGAGAAACAGAAAAAGTATGAGGCAAAAATCAGAGACAGTCTACAAAATCAGGGACAACTGAGATATGAGATGTATGAGATGCACAGACAGAAAAGATCTTTTTACTAGCCAGGATTTCATTATAGTGATGAAAGGCGCATCTGCAGATAGTCGTGGTCTGTGGGCATACATTTTAAGAGGCAGACAATACCAAGAAGTCCCCTGACAATATTGTACCTGTCACAGGAAATTAATTACTAACAGAAGGGAATAAGAGAAAGTGGAAGATGTGTGTGTGTTTGTGTGTGCGTGTGCGTGTGCGTGTGTGTGTGTGTGTGTGTGTGTGTGTGTGTGTGTGTGTGTGGTGGGGGGGTGGCTGCTTACAACCAAAGCAGAGTGTATTGTTTCCTCATTCAACACACACTTCACCCAAACCATACTATCACTAGCTAAACAACACAACCCCCCTCCCCTCCAACCCACACCTTCAACTAGTAATCTCCCCACTGCCTTCTCTTTTTCTCCTGTACCTACCTCCAACATAAAAAAACTCTTAACTAAACTTAAACCCACCAAATTAGCAGCAGACAGCCTCCCAAGTGAATACCTACAAATCGCAGCTGATGCTCTGGCCTACCCAGTATCCATCTTGATTAACCGATCTCTGTCAGAAAGTTACGTTCCCACACTGTGGAAAGTATCACATATAATTCCCTCCACAAAGGCGGACCCTCCACAGAACTAACCAATTACCGCCCATAGCTATTCTCTCTCCACTCTCCAAAATACTAGAGAGATGCATACACTCTCAGGTCTCAGACTACCTCCTTACTAACAACCTCCTTTCCAGTACTCAGCATGGTTTCCGACCAAACCATAGTACCACCACTGCCTTACTCTCCTTTACTAACACTATCCTTCAGCATAAAAACAATGGCTATCTCTCCTCTGCTACTTTCCTAGACCTATCTAAAGCATTTGACATGGTCCTACACAAACAACTTATCTCTGTCCTCAATAACCTATCCTCACAATCGGTCACCAGCTGGTTTCAGAGTTACCTGTCTGACCACCAACAATCCATTGTATGGCAGAATGACATATCTCCCCAACTACCTGTCTCCATAGGGGTTCCCCAAGGATCCATCCTTGGACCCCTACTCTTCTCAGTTTACACCAATAATCTAGCCTCTGCCACCAAACATGGCACACTCATACAATACACAGATGACTCGACCATCATCTGCTCAGCCCAGTCCCTACCAAAACTGCAAAAGGTCACACAGGAAGCCTTTTCCTCTGTTGAAACATGGTTATCCGATGCCCGATTAATACACAACCCAAACAAAACTAAACTACTCATCTTCCAACCCACCAAACATACTCAAAACAACTCTCACTTTAACATCACGGCAAAAGACAACACCACTATATACCCAACTGAACATACCAAATTGCTAGGAGTGGAAATAGACAATAAACTAAAATTTGACATTCACATATCCATGACTATAAAAAAAGTCCACGAAAAATAGGAGTGTTATACAGAAATAAGCAATTTCTCACCAAAGCAGCAAAGATTTCAATAGCAAATTCCCACCTTATCTCCACCCTACTTTATGCCTCTCCAATATATACCAACCTAAGGCAATGTGATCTAAACAAGCTAGAGACCTGCTACAACAAAATCGCCAAATTCACCACAGGGGCATCCTACCGTAGTCACCACTGTCTCTCACTTGCTGAACTGGGCTGGCTTGAACTCCCTCACCTCCTTCAATGGTATCAACTCTCACTCTCCCACAAACTAGTAAACCATCCACTAAATGTCGCATCCCTCCAGAATCTACTCCAACCCTATCGCACCACCAGACCACTAAGATACAGCAGCAAAAATCACTTGCAGATCACTAAAGCCAATAACTCTGCTGGTGAAGCACTATTCTCTTGCGCCATAGCCAAATTATGGAACTCACTCCCACCCACAATTACCTCCATACAATCATGCACCCATTTCAAAACTTTACTAAAGGCACAACTAAAAACATGCTGGCTATGCCCTTGCAACTCCCACTCTAATATCATCCACCCCATCCAACCACTACCTTTCTTTCCACTCCACTAACTACCTTGATTATAGCAAGCTCAGATGCTCATAAGCCAGTACTTATTATACAGCACGAACTTCTTCTTCTTGTAACATTTGTTAATGTCTGGTATGCACTTCACAGATAAAGATTCTAGTTGTCTACTGTTGTACTATGTTCTTCATCTGTAAATATGTTGTAAGTAATTGCTATGTAAATTGTTAATCACTATGTAATCCAATGTAAATAATGTCTGTTTATTTCAACTGTGGAGCTTTTCTCCCCGGGCCTCCGCTGAAAATGGACCTACGTCCAGTCGGACACTCCCGGTCAACAAATTTAAATAAATAAATAAATAAATAAATAAATAAATTACCAGTGTAGCATAATGCTGTTTTTTTATACTAAAACTAGATGTCTCAGCACTTTGATAACAATGTCATTTCTCTTCTTCCATTTTGTTTTGCAGCATGGAAGCAGACTGATATGAACCACTTCCTCTACCACATTAGTTGCTGAGGCTAGTGCTTCAACCCTGTAACTACTTTTCCTTTCACAAAATAATTCATTACTTGATGTGAAATAATTACACAACTGTGTCATGTTACAGATTGTTTGTTTTTTTCTTATTTCTTCTGTAGGTACTAAACAACCTGGTTATCTTGGCTGAAGCCCTACATGGCAGCAAGGGAGCAATCCCCTCTACCAGCATATCCCAAGCCTCCATTGTCAAGGAGAAATGGTGGCTCCTGGCCAGCGGGCAGCCAGGGACGTTCCAGTCACCACCATCCACAGGTGGTCCAGCTACAGGCAGTGGCAGAGACTGCCACAGGAGGGCTGTGGAGAGGTAATGAGGCTGTATTAGCATCTCCTGAAACATTTACAAAACTCATTGGACCAGTATTCTCTGGACAGCAAGCCTCTGGAGGCCAACCCTCTACTACATGGTCGGCCAGCCATAACACTTCTGGACAGATCTCTCAGTGAGGGTCTCAGGGCCAATATGGTGGTTGCCGTGGTCCCATGCTCCCCATCCCCATACATCAGTTCACTCACCCTATTCCATCATAGCCACCCCTTGTGCATTTCTACAACTCCTCCTCCATCACCATTTATCCATCCTCTGCTTGTCTGTCTTCCCATGCCTTTGTGTACCCTATTATTGTAGTATCACCCACCCCTGACTGTGTTGTCTGCCTTTTTATGTGTTTTGTCCTAGCCGTTATCTGCTTAACACTAGTTATACTTTCCCTTTTGCTTTCACTTATTCTTCTCCCTTTCCTTATATATTTCAAAAAAGGGGGGGGTGTCCTCACCAAAAAGTACCCTCCTCTCCCACCTCCTCCAGTACAACCCTCGTTGTCATCCTGCTGCATTTCTCCACCATACTTTTTCAACTTTTGCCATCTGACCTCTCCACCCCTTTTCCAGTCTTCTAAATCAAATAAAATGGTGCCAATCAAATCAGCAGAGCAAGGCTACTGGTCAAAGGGATCTGCCTGTTTGCCAGTACTGCTCATCTAAGGTATGCACAGCTTTTTGTTTTCCCAGAGAAGTCTTGTGATACCAGTCTGTTTACTAAGTTCAGAAATGAATGAAGATACATCAGACATCCACACATGTACAATTTGCATGATTATACACAAGTATTATCTGCAGACTTTTAAGTTCAACTTATATGCTTCCATATGTGCACACTTTAATTGGGCGGTTCTTTGAAGACTGTACATATTTGAAAACCAGCACCACTGATTTATGCTTACTGCAGTAACAGATTAGTAAACTGCTGCTATTCACACATTTGACTCATACCCTTGTGCAGGGTATGCCTATTAATATCACCCTGTTTTATTTATCTATCTATCTATCTATCTATCTATCTATCTATCTATCTATCTATCTATCTATCTAATCATTTATTTATTTTACTGCTGAATCACCAGTAAGTGAGTTTGGTAGTTGAGTTCACAATATTTTAATCTGAGAAATTTGTTGTAATAATTCATAAAGTTGCACAGAGATGGTTCTTTATAATCTCATATAACCAATAGAGTGTTCTTATTGTTTGCCAATCTGTTCACAACAAACTCTGTGCCTATCTGAGTTATGAATTAATACTAAACATAACATTACTTTCTGAAAATTTGATAGTTGTTATTTTATGCTACAGCATTGTATGCGTAGCTTGCTTACAGCCTTTTTTCCTCTTGGCAATCACACATGAATGGTGTTGGCTTTGAGGGCTGTCTGTGGACAAAAACCGAGGACAACTACTCTCACTAAAGTGATTGTTGGTGATGGCAGAAACAGTGTATAGTGTATGGCAGCAAGAAAATGAGATACATATTCTGTTTAACCGTATCAGCTATTGCAGCAAATTTCACAATTATATCCACATCATTACTTGGCCAATGTACAAAATTGGGATATACAGGGGTTAGGTTACTGAACAGTGTTTACAAAGAGTTAGGAAATGTGTTAAATATTTCCCATATTTGTATTAAAAAATCAAAAATGGAGTGTGATGTTGTTAAATTCGGGGGGGGGGGGGTCTATGCACGCAGTAGGTGTTATGAAAAAAATTATATTAAACACACTTGGGTATTAATATTAATTTATTCTAATACTGAAACTAAGAACTCATGAACAGTAAGTCATAAAGAAAGATGGCATCCACATTCTGACAGAATATAGTAGGGATCAACAGAGAAATCACTCCTGTTGGGTGTAAAGGACTTGATTCACTGAGCACTGGTTGCAAAAGCTGATATGAAATACTTCTATACTTGCATTAATAAATCAGAAACTGAGTGTGGTACTTTCATGAGGGGTTATTTAAGGCAGTGGGTGCTTAGAAAGAAATGGTACCAAATATACTTGGGGAAGACAAACACAGTAAGAAACAGAACCATATATTTAAGGTCCACTACCGATATTACCATTATTCCAATATTGGACTAATATCTTACATTAAGAAGTAAGGAGGCATCTGTAAGCTGGCAGGATGAGACAGGTAACCACAGTGAAATCATTACTGTGGTATATATACATGGCTTGAGTTACTGAGGTGTGTTTGCAAAAGGTTATAAAAATAATGAAATATTCCCCTACTTGCATTAATAAATAAAAAAGACGTATGATACTATCATGCTGAGAGGCCTATGCAAACAGCTGGTGCTAGAAAACAAAAAAGGTAAGCACTCTTTGGCAAGAGAAACACAGCAAACGTATAATTATTTATTTGATGTACTCTATAGTAGCATTATTCTAATACGAACACTAATAGGTCATAACTTAAGAAACACTGTAGCATCCATACACTGACAGGATATGATGTACAGGGACTGAGGAAACAGTGTTGCATAATGTTATGAAAAATATTATTTATTATATATATTTGCATTAATAAAACAACAGTGAAGTGCAATACTGTAATATCAGGTGGCCTATGCAAGCAGGAGTTGTTAGAAGAAAAATAATAGAACATACACTGTTGGGTAAGACAAGCACAGAGACAGATGTATTTGAGGTACACTGTATTAATATTAACAATGTTCTAATATTAGCATAATATTTAATGAATGACAGATGCTGCTTAAGAGGCTAAGGTGCTGTCTGAAAGCTGACATGCTTTTTCTAGGCATGCACAGTGAAACGGTTAGAATCAAAGTTAAAGAGTGTTTGTAAAACACTATGAAATATATGACATATTTTCCACATTTACATTCGATATATGGAAATGGAATGTGACTATCATGTTGGGGCAGCACATGCAAACTGTGTGTGTTAGTTAATAATTGACAGTAAAAGAAGCTGGGTAATATGAAGGCATATGAATATATAACTAGAAAATGCATTATGAATATTAACTACATTTTCATATTTACATTGATATATATTGTAAAAGCTGGGCGGCCTACAAGCAAATACATGCTTCTGTCTTATACACTACATTCATGTACATGATTTTGCTACTTATACTTGCCATCTGACATGTGTTTTTGTATACTAATATTGCTGTTTTGTAATACATGAAAATATATCTGTTGTTTAATATCACAAAACAGCTGTGTACTACATATTCTTGTCACATATAACTGAAAAATTGTCGAAGAGAGGAACAATTTGCTCATTGATAAATTGATAAATCGGGTCCAGCTAACAGACCTTAAGAAAATGAAATTCATTGTTTGACCATAATACTTCTAATTTTTGGCAAATGAAATCCATTTTTCTTCCATATATTTGCAATACAAATTCAGTGTTACCAAATACACGCTTGATACTAACCAATGTGTAGCCCATTTGTGAACAGCTGCCATAGTTTACTTTTTTTTAATTTTTCCAATTCATATCTCTTTAAGAGATATTGCATATCATATTATGTGCACTTTTAACAGAGGGTAAATGGCCTCTCAAAAAGTGATTTCTTGTCTTAAAACAAACTCCAGGAAAAAAGGGGAATAGTTAACCTTCTGATTCCCAGAATTTAATGGCTTAGCTGCCAGGACACTTAATCTTGTTCCCAGTCCTTGCTGTACCCTTGTCCTATTCCTGGTATTGTGTTCTTTCTCCTCTCTGATCTCATATCTAAAACCTTCATTTATGTAGATATCTGATCCGCCCATCTTTCATCTTCCTGAACAACCTTTACCAAGACAACTTCATGTCCTACCCATAATGTCTACCCTCCCCTCTTGCATCACTGCTTGCATTGTCATACCCAGACTCTTCACACTAGAAAATAAGGCTATCCAACCATGGCTCAGCTCATCCTCATTTCATCATCTCTGCACTTCTTTTTGTCTTCTGTCTACTGACTAAAACTTACTACCTTCTTCAGCTTATATCAGTATCAGTTTCTCCTTCTATTTTACTTTGAGTATGATCATTGCGGTGTACCTTTGCAACTCAGCATTAAACACAGCTGTCCCTTCTAGAATAAGGAGGAGCCTGTCTCTTGCAAGAGTTGATCCTACTGTCAGGCCTCCCACAGTTTTGTTGTTAGCCCTAAGCCCCTCTCCATTGTCCACTGCCACATCCAGGCATTATGCTCCCAATTTTTCCTTTTCTTCTGTCTGTAGTTTGCTGGTACAATTAACACTTCTGAGCAAGCTATGTTCATATCAGCATCTGCATGCCATCTTCCTGGCCCTGCTTCTGCCACTTCACCTGCTTCCTCTGACAGATCATTGGTGTATATGTAGACCACAACATGCATCCATCCCTTCCCGGTGATGATCACTTGGTCACCATCTCTAATATTTCACACAATTTAAGCCCTGACTCTGATTTCACTGGTATCCCTTTTTGCTTGCCTAGATTCCTAGTCACATTTGTGACTGACTGCCCAATCACCATAACCATTCACTATGACTCACTGCCCAATCACCATAACCATTCACTACACTGGTTCTTCTCCTTTGTATCTTGCCCCATATGTACATTTCCACTTTTGCTTCCACCATTCTCAGTCTTTGTCACTATCTTTGTGGTTGCCTCTGTTCTTTTGGTGTGTGATCTTCCTACAAAATCTCTTAAATTGTTATCTTTCCCTCTGCCTCTCCATGCTCATCCCTGCTGCTCACCTTGCAGTGTTAGCACTTGCCTGGCCACCTCTAGTTCTGTTCCCTCTGATTGCTGCTCTTTGCACCTCTTCTTCTACCCTGGCTTTCTTCTCCTTGCTCTCCATTTTATGGCTTCATCTGCTGCTTTCCCTTTTCACCTTATTATAATGTACATTACTTGCCTGTATTCATCAAAGAAACTCTGCTGATGTTCTCTTGTCCACTACCTTCCCCAAATGTCCCCCAATCCTATATACAAGCCTCCTGTTGCTTCCTCCTCTCCTGCCCCACTGTATCCTTTCATGCCTGCCTAGATAGTTACTAACATACCTAATTCCCACATGTCACTGTGTTGATTCTCTTTCTTCTTCACACCCCACATCCTCTTCTTCACAAACCAATTCCACTCCCACACATCCCACATCATCTGCCATTACAAATCTCCCTGTGTCAAGCAGCGACTTCACATCCTAATAGCACACAAATTTCTCCACAATTCTTCGTGTCCAACCTGTGCTGTTCTTAACTTGTCCTGTACTTGGATCATTAATTATTTCCACTATCTATCTATCTCTGTATCTGCTTTCTGTAGACATTTATTTTTGTACCTAACTAGGCCTTTTCTACTCTCTTTGTAGGGCAGTACTAAGAACTAGGTCAGAGATTTTACCAGTCACATGAAAAATGATGGTTAAAACTATAAGGATTGGATAATGCAACTAGTGGGTCAGAAGTTGTTGAGAAAATAACTGAAATTTAATTGGTTTAACAGGAGTGCCTTGCCCAGATGATATTTTAGTGCTTCCTTGTATGAACAGATGAAATTAGTGAGGGAGGGACTACTAAATTCAATTTACCTGCCCCTTATGAGAATTTAAGAGCCAACTGACCTTAAAGTACAACAAGCAGAGGTGTAGCTAGCTATTTTACACCTTTACTGAATTATCACTTGAGACATAGGCAAACTTAGATGTATATAAAAGTAATCAAACCATATTAACAGATTCACATTTACAAACATTATACCTTCCATATAGAGTTACATGTCATATAATCTGAGCACCATTACATAAATTATTCAGTTCCTGTCTTCTCTTAAACCTCATTCCTCCTCCAAAATATTTTTTCTGCTTGTATTGTTCCCACAGTTTCTATTTTTTCAGTGTAATTTACTCCTACCCATTTCTAAATATCCCACTTCCTGTTATTTTATCTCTATTACAATATTCACTACTTAAAGTATAGTAGGTTTAGATTTTGATTTCCATCTTCTAGTAACTGCTTTCTTGGCAGCCACCAAAGTAAAACTTAACAGGGTCTTACTATGTCTAGGCAATTCAGATCCTGTATCCCAGCTCAAAAAATAATTTTCTTTGTTGTCATTTGCTCACCCAGTAAGCCTGACAAAGTACTCTGGAATTTTTAGTCTGCCAATTCATTACACTCCCAAAACATATACTAGTTACCTTTTTCTTCCTCATCACACCACCAACATTTGCCATCTGCCTGAGAAAAAAATCTGTGTGGGGTATAAAAATATTTATGCAAACAATTCTAAGCAAAAATCCTAAATCTTCTAGATTTTGTTGCATATCTGGGAGCCATACATATGTCCTCCCATTGTTTCTTTGTAAATTGCATACCTGATCTCTCTTCCTAGTTTTTTTTACCTCTTCTGTTTGATTCCTATGGTTATCGCACAGTATTTTATATGCCCTACTAATTATCATTTTTAACAGCTGATTCTGTTCTAGATTCATTTAAAAAACTCAACCAGTGCAGGTCTTTCATTTAGGATTCCCCTATTCCTTTGTTTATATGCTGATACCAATCCCTAATAGGTAAGGCAATCATTAGCCTGCAATCCAAATATCTTCCTGTCCTTTACCTGTTATATTACCTTTCCTTCTCCAATTATTTGTTCCCAGTACCTTGGTTCCCTTGCCATCTTCCTCCAGCAAATTCCAACCCTCTCTTTTCTATTCGTTGTACCACTAATTGCAGTCATCCCTATCAGCAGATCTCCTTTCTCCATCCCCATGTTGGCTTAGTTCTTAGTATACTTTCTACTACTTTATGAATATTTTTTTTAAATTTCTCCAAATCATTTGGGTTTCTAATACCATGACAGGAATGGACCCCTTTCCTAAGTCAAAGTATGATTAAAGTTGATGAAATTTGCATTGTTTCAATCTTTATCAGCCAAAACTGCTCTTTGCAGCACCTGCAATGTGCCCAGTAATGACCCCTTCTGCAATTCATATGGGGTTACATGCATTGGTAACATATCTAAATATGATTATAGATTCCTTTTTATAAGACCCCGTTGCTTCTACTACTATTGGAACTGAGTATCTTTCTTCCACATTGCTCTCGTTTCTGCCTGCAGATCCTGATATTTTATGATTTTGTATCTCTCTGTACGCAAGACACTGTAGTCACTGGGTGTGGTGATTTCAACGATCAATGCTACTTTTGTCTTCTTTTCATGGACCACTATATCCGGTTTTCTAGCATCTATCTTTTGAACTGTTGGTAATGGGTGATCCCATGTGATGTAAACTTCATCATTTTCTATGATGCTTTGTAGCTAATGTTTCCAGTGTTTTTCAGCCATTTCAGTACAATAATGTTTGCACTGTCTTGCCACATTATTATGCCTTTCAGTATACAGTGCTTCTGCCATTAGTATGCCATAATCTACAACGAGGTGTGTGACAGTTTCCAATGCGGTTTTACAAAACCTATATTTGTCTGTTTCTCCCACATGTTCACTGGACTTTGTAAACTAGTGTGTACATAGTCCACTATCTTGGGCTGCCAATATTAACCTTTCATCTCTTGGTTTAAATTCGCCTCTCCGTAACCATTCCTGCATTATTTCCTGATCCACATGAGGTTCTTTCAAAGGTTTTCTATACTTGCAACTATATTTATGGGTTTTCCCCATTTCTTGCCTTTGGCACATTCAGTTGCTGCCTGGTTTTTATCTACTTCTGGTTTAATTTCCATTCCGGCATGACACCAATATGCTTCTGCTAAATTAAGCAGAGAAGTCATCTTAGATTTACTCTCCTCACGCTTTAAAACTTTCACTACATTTGGGGCTTATGAGGTCAGCAGATAATGTGGGAGCCCCACGATTGCAGGTCTATACATGTAATCAGTTTCAAGGAGAACCATCTCTCCTTTGTAACAAGGAATATATAATCTTGATAAGCACTGATTTTTATAAATTATTTGGTGATTATGTAGCATCCTTCTTGTTTTCCTATCTAATCTACCCAACACATTTTGAGGCCAGTCAATCACTCCAAAACTGTAAGTTAGGACAGGAAGACCAAATTGGTTTATAGCCTGGATTTTGTTCCTAGATGTCAACACTGTTTTCAGGGTTAATTTGTCTTCTGAAGTATTCCTTACTAAATTTTATTTGCATTTGTTCATGTTTTATTGTTGATCCTTCATCAGTTCCCAAATATTTATACACTCCCTCTTGCTCAAGTTTTTTTTATATCACATTCTTGTCCCAAATTAATGTTTTCCTGGTGCTGCAGTTTTCCTGCTGTAAAGGTTGCTTTTGCCCATTTATCAAGACCAAATGACATTCTTATATCATCTGAAAAGGTTTTGACAACTTGCAGTTGTACTTTCAGTTCCTCATCTGATGAGCTAAACAGTTTTAAATCATTGACAAAGAAAACATAAGAAGTCTTTACACTTTGATTTTCTTCTAGGAGCCAAATTATAGCCATGGTCTAAGCTGTTAAGTAGACAGCTTAATGAGTTAAGGGCAAGGCAGAAAAGCACTGGCGACAGAGAGTCACCCTGGAATATCCCTCTTTGATTTTTTATCCCTGGGATAATAATTTTTCCTTTATCATGGCTTAATTGCAAAGTGGTCTGCCACTGTTTCATGGTTACTGTAATGTAGTTGATCAGTGTAGGGTATATCTTATACATTTTAAGCACTCTTTTATCCATGAATGAGGGATACTATCAAATGCTTTTTTGTAGTCAATCCATGCCATACCTAGATTCTTCCCCTTTTTACAGTTCTCCACTATGACTATATTTAACAACAAATGATCCTTTGTTCCATATGACTTTCTTTTATTGCCCTTTTGTTCTACTGCCATAATTGAGTTTTCTTCTAAATGACTATAAACTCTGTCATCATCAATTCCCATGTATAGTTTATATGTTGTCGGAAAGCAGGTTATTGGTCGATACTTTTTAGGGTAGCTTGCATATTTACTCTTTAGTAGGAGCATTGTTTTTCCTGTTGTTAGCCAGGTTGGTGTCTGTTTGGGGTGCACATATAAATAGTTCTTACTTATGGTTAAATCTTCATGCAAAGATGTTAATAATTTTAACCAAAAGTTAGGTACTGCATCTAGACATGGGGTTTTCCAATTAGAGGCTTTTCTTAACTTTGTTTCAATCTCTCTGGCTGTTACTTCATCCCATTTCATATCCTGTGCCTTTAAACTTCTTATTCTTTCTTTTACTTGTATCCATTTAGCATCTTTGTTATGTTCCACAGGATCTTCATAGATACTTCTCTAAAATGTATCTATTTCTTCTTTTTTTTGGCAGTCTTTCAATTCCTTTTATCTTGTTTCTCAATTCTCTATAAAACTTTTTTGGGTCTTCAACAGGCTGCTTATTTTGTACTTTTCCTTTATATTTATCTGCAAATCTTCTAAGTTTTCCACCTGTGCTGAGATTTTCTGTATGACCTTTGTTATTCTCCTTAAGGATCTGCATCCAAATTCCCATTCTTTCCTTATTTCTCGAATTACTCCCCTGCTTCATTATCATCCCTTTATGCTTTGAATTGTAGCCTTCTGTTTCTGTTATGTATAAGATATTTAACTGTGCAGCTCTAAATTATCCCTTCAAATCAAGTAATCCTAAACCTTCTTGTTCTGTTGAGAGGGTCAACATATCCCACTTGACTCTTGACCTCTTCCCTCCCAAATAAAATGATTCAACTCTTTATTAATTACTTTCCACAGCATCTCCTCTGGTTGATAAAAAAAATATACCTGACCTTTGTATAATGTGCATAAAACTAAATGGATTAAAAACATTTTTAGTGTTTGTATCTTGATATCCAGATCCATAGGCAAGAGCTTCCAGTTTCTCAGTTTTTGTATTATCTTTTGTTTAGTCTCTCCCCACATATCCTTAGCTGCCATAACCAAATACCTTTTAATCCATATTCCTAAATACTTAATTTTATCATGTCCCTATAAATATGGGTATTGCTGAACCAATTAATGTGTGGGTACATAGTTTATAGCTATTGCCTTTGTTTTATCTTCACTAATTTTAAATTCCAAAAACCTAGAACTGTTTCCAAATATTCTACAGTACTGGAAATTCATTCTCTGGTTCCATCAGATACAAAATAATATCATGTGTAAATAAAGCCAGTTTTTCTTAAATACCATACCAATTATATCTTTGAATTTTGAGTCTCTTATTTTCTCTGCCAGTAGTTCTAAATATAATGCAAATTGCAGAGGGGATAGAGAACACTCTTGCCTGGTTCCTCTGTTCAGATACAACTTAACAGAGGGGAGCCCTTCCACTTTGATTTTTTTTGCCTTCAATCCCTCATATAGCCTTCTAATCAATGTTATTATTATAACGGAAATGCAAATGCCTCTATTGCCCCACTCACAAAATCCCAGCTTACTCTGTCAAATGTTTTCTCTGTGTCAAGACCCATCAAAAACAAGTGGTACATTCTTATATTCTGCTTCCCTCTGGATCATCTTTGTTCTGTTAATGTTGTCAAATGTTTGTCTCACCTTCGCAAAACCACACTGGTCTATAGCTATCAATGTTGGCATCACCTTTGCTATTCTTTAGCCTTTATAGGCATAAACACTTTGTAATCACGGTTTAAAATTGAAATGGGCCTATGAAAAGTTGGATGAGATGAGTCTTTACCATCTTTAGGTATTACCTGGGAACACTGGCATGATGGTTAAGGTGTTTACTCCAAACACACAGGGTACAGAGTTTGATTCTCACTTTCCTGTGAAATTGGCTAGGCTTAAAATGGCCTGCAAGGCAGCTAGCCTAGTACTTACCTATGAACCTATGAACAGCCACTACAGCTTTTTTCTGTGGGAGGATGGTGCCTCCCACCCTTTTAAAATTCTGTTAAACAAAACCATCAGATCCTTATCACTTTCTTCCCTCCTAGCTTCCAAACTTCCTCAAGAAAACCATCTATTCCTGGAGACCTTGCTGCAGGTTGGTTATAAATCACCATTTTTATATCGGCTCCTCCTATCCTAAATGTTTATAATCGAACCTCATCAACCTGTATCCTTGGCTTGTTTAACTCTTCCATAAACATTTCCATTTGTACATTTTTTACTTGATTTCCATAAAATTTCTGAAATATTTCTAATATCTCTACCGGATCTCTAGTTATTTTCCTTGTTATAGACTCCCTAAGTTTGGCAGCAACCCTTTCTACTTTCTGTTTCCTAAGTCAGTGTGCCAAAAGTTTTTGTGCTCTGGGATTATTATCAAAAAACAGTTACTTAACAGCGGTCTTTCTAAACTCATGCATATTATCCAATTACGCCTTTATTTCCTCTTTAGCCCTCTACAATTGTGCCTCTTGTTCTGTGACATTCCCCTTATTTTGTAATTTTTTAACCTTTGTCAGCCCCTCTAAATAATTATTATTAATTCTTAACCAGATATTTGCCTTTTATTTCTACCCTGTTTTTGAACTCCCGTTTCATTTTATCCCACTCATTAGTTATAACTTCTGGAGTACTTTCTATCTTCCCTAATAACTGCCAGATAATTTCCAATCCCCATTCTTTAAATTCCTTTCTTTTTAACAGACAGGTGGGGAAGTGCCAGTGTTTTATCTTTACTTTATTATCCTGCATTTTTACTTTAGTAATTACTGGTGCATGATTTGAAATTGTTATTGGATGTGTATCAAAGTTTTCAATTAAACGGACTTATTCCTGTAAAATATAATTTCTGTCAAGTCTATCTCATTTATTGCATTGTTCCTACTAGTGAATTCACATCTTTTATACCAAATATTTTCATAAATTACTTCAGAAATCTAGCATCATTTGTTATATTTTCCCTTCTAGGCCCCCTAGATACATCGTAATTGTTGCAAATTAAATTCCAGTCCCCACATATAAGTAATATTCCCTGCTGATTATTTCTCCCATTTTTTTAAGCTCCAAAATAGCAGTTTTAGATACATGCCAGCATAATCCCCATCCCCTTCCAGTAGACCCTTACTACCACAAATCTGCCATTATCTTTTTCCTCTTCTATCACTACTGGCTTATCTAGCAATTAATATAAGTGTTCCTTTGTCCCCAATATTCTGTGGAATATCCGTCCTGAAATGCTTTCTTTATCAAATTCATATGCTCATCTCTTTCCAAATGTATCTCCTGTAATATTGTTCTTTGCACTCCGCATTTCTTAATATAATAAAATATTATTTACTTGTTGTTTCTTTCTGCACCCATTGTTGTCCCCCAGTCTGGCACTCACCATATCTAAGTTGCTGACAAACCAAGGGTCTTCTGCCATTAAGTGTTTCACTTCTGAAGGGAAAATGCTCTTCTTTCCTTTTAAACTATTAAAAAAACTTATTTCCTTTTAAATGGAAAGCAGCTAGCAATTCCTACATTTTATGCCACACACAAAGTGCTAAAGTGCTATAGTATAACAAGCAGCTGCTACAGTTTAACCTACACACACACATACACACACACACACACACACACACACACACACACACACACACACACACACACACACACACACGCGCGCGTACACACACACAACTAAGTGCTTCAGTTCTTATCACAAATGTAATAGCAGCATTTGAATGCCAAAAATGCACTACTCTGAAGACCGATCGTCATTGCTAGTTGCGCCCACAAGTTCTTTGCACCCACACTGGCTGCCCCTTTCACCCTAACTGAGCTACACCACTGAAAACAAAGACGACACAAAAAGTAGCTTAGGGAAAATCAAAAATGCCCACACTTTTTCTTATCTTAAATAAGAGCAGTATATTTTGGTCTTGGGTTCTGCTGCAATTCAAAAACAGGTATTATCTTTCTAGCCAAAGAAAATAATACAGATATTTGCTTCCTGGCCCTAACTTAGAGCATGTAAATTTCAAAACAAAAAAAAGTAAAACAACACTGGGATAAAATAAAGCTGATACAAGCAAGAAAACACATACTATATATATCTTTCTACTGCTTTATAAAAGGACTTATGAAATGTGGAATCTAGGTTCCCTCTGGTCATCATAAAGTACAAAGAAGTAGAATTTGTTCTACTGCTCTGTTTGAAAGTTCATTCTTTATTTTATTTTCTGTTCTTCCGTCTCTTGTTTTAATAGTAGAGATTGTAACAAACATGTATGTTAACTTCCACAAGAGCAAGTAGACGTGAAATAGGGTTGTCATACTGGAGCTATCCACAGTTGCCAGATTCAAAGATTCAGATGCCCCCCTGGATGGGTTGGAAATGCACACA
Source organism: Protopterus annectens (assembly GCF_019279795.1). Taxonomy (NCBI): domain Eukaryota; kingdom Metazoa; phylum Chordata; order Ceratodontiformes; family Protopteridae; genus Protopterus; species Protopterus annectens. The sequence continues at coordinate 954,837,019 of NC_056726.1, forward strand.
GTCTAGTGAATATTGTCAGGAGGATTCAGTAGTTAATTAGAATCCAATAACAAGTGCAAGTTTCACTTTCTTCTGAGATACATGTATATAATTCTCTATCCGAGCATAAAAAAATGCTTTTGTATAATATTAATCGGAACAACATGTGTTTTGGGATGCATGGGAATAAACTTATTGGGTTATGTGCTAAAAAATACATACAGTTTAAATTAAACTACTTATATATTAAATTTTATTAACCGCATAAATTTCAAAGTACTGCAAATTGCCAAGATTAAATAGTGAACAGTAGTGGCACCCCATCTTCCATCCTTCCGGGTATACTAGAATTCTATCTTAAACTGTAAATTATGTACAAGTCAGCATTAAAGGTTCAGCCAGTGTTATTTGTTTGGTCATTTGCAATGAGGAATATAGCAAAAGTCAAATACTCATGCAAGTAACAAACATCTAATGGCAATGCATTGCTCATGCCTATGGGTGCTAAAGTTCTACCCTAAAAATAAACCATATACCCTTTCTTCATAAAAGGACAAAGGCATCTGTGTGTAATTTAGAATGTGAAACTTTAATCAGGAAAAGGAATTTTAGAAACTTAGGAGTGCCTCTCTTGGAAAGAACTGACCAATGGACTAGCTGGCAATATGTTCCTGATGTCTCTGGAGTATTGCCTCCCCTATGTAAAATAACCCACAGGAACAGGTTAGACCATAGACAGCCAAGTTATTCTGACAGGTGTATCTAGTCTTGGATAAAAATCTATTTCCATAAATCCAAATCTCTGTATCTGGAAGGACTTATTGATAACACAGAACAGGACCTATGGGGAAAGTGCTTCCTACACTAATATCACGCTTGGTCTCAAACCAAAGTGAGTGTCCTGTTACTTGCATGGCTGTTTACCTTTCACAACATTCATCATTGCTAATGATCAAACAAATAGAATTAGCTGAGTCATCAATGTTCATTTGGATATAATTATGCAATTTTTTCAAGGACTGTGGTACACCTAGATGACTAGATGCAGTTGCCACCATTTACTGCTCATTTTTAAGTTTGGTAATAAAATCAGCAGTACTTTATGGCTCATGTGTTTAATAAATTCTGTGTCCTTTGTACTTTCAGCTCCCTATTTGTCTAAGGCAAAGTTTTTTTCATGCAGTTGCAGACTACAGTTTTGCTCTGGGTTGTACAGTTTATGTAAGTGGTTTTGCTTCCATAATGTGAATCGGTAGAATATAACTGATTGTAATTCACACTGGTTCACCTGTTTTAATGCACACATTTAAATGGTGTTTCCTTCACAGTGAACTGGGGAGGATGCTGTACTAGGCAAACTATGAAGAGACTTCTGATCTTCAATCCCAGAAGTCCACAAAACAGAACTACTTGAGACCTCTACAACTCTAATGTATAGGAAGGTCATTCAACACATATACCATAGCACTAGACAGAAAAAATGAAGTCACATGGGACCTTGATCTGGAAAACAATAGAGTTTTAGTAACATACTCCTATGCTGCTTGAAAGCTGAGCGGAGTTATGCTCTCTTTATTCTGGAAGAATTAAAATTATATATATATATATATATATATATATATATATATATATATATATATAAAACAAGATAACTGTAAAGAACATGCTGTGCCTTGTGCATTCAGACATGCTTTGCTGGCACATCCTCAGAGAAGCAGTCATCTGAGAAGTATATGCAGTTAGCATCCAACTCTAACTAGACTGCCTTCCACTCTTACTTCCTGTCTTTGCACTGGCCTTTCCAGGGGCTTCTAAGCTGTTGAGCTATTAACGACATAGTACTGTGCTGCTACTGTCACTCCATGGAATTTGAATTACATATTATAGGTTCATAGGTTCATAGGTTCATACTAGGCTATCTGCCCTAGGGCATTTATAAGCCTAGCCAGAATGTGTTTGGCTTTCGCCACCCATTTTAAATTTATTTTGCTATGCCCTTTTTCGAGGTTAGTATACTGTGCCTCTGTCTAACAGTGACATATAACTTTTGTACCATAAAAGCATACCTCTCAACTGTCCAGAATTTCCCAGAATGCTCAGATTTTTGCCTAATATTTTGGTCTGTTCCTCATAAAATTTGTATTTTTCTGGCAAATCATTGAGGACTGAAGTTACTAAATAATGACAGACATTTGAGTTTTAGACTTCATATTCTACAGAAAATGCATAATAATGCAAAACCTGTTATCCTGGCAACTTTCTAAGTTTATATGAACAACTGTTAAAATCTGTGCATATTTTTTGGGTTTTGTCTCCCCTTTATTTTAGGCTTGTCCCTGATTCTGGTACTAAAAGGTTGAGAGGTATGCATGTAAGTTGCTGGACTCGTATCAAGATATATAAGAATCTCTGACCCAGTCTTGAGGTACTAACAGTTGGAAGTCAGAACAAACAAAATAGATTGAAATAGTACTTCTATAAGATTGAAATGGAAAATAGAGGAAATTTGTAGATGTGTTATAAGCAGAACTATGTACAGTTTTACAAAAGAAAGGACAATATAAACTGAGCAGATGGGTGGAGGGTTCTCTACTATTATAAAAACTAAAGTAAAGATCAGAAGATGAAGGGCGTGTTTATAAAAGGTATTACCGACCGGGAATCCAGCCAGGTGTCAACTAATAGGGAGATTCCCCTTAACACTTTTCAAAGGTGAAAATTCAAGCTCATCTTTTCTTGGGAGTCTCCAGCTGGAAGTCAATTTAATTTAATAGACAAGGAAATGGGTGAGAGTACAGAAAATAAAAGGAAACAGATAAGGCAAGATGAACCAACAAGAAGAGAGCACAGACAATGAACAACTCATTAATTAAATGGCAACAGCTCAGCATGTTGCATTGTTTCCTCTCAGCAAGAGGTTCTCAATTTTTAATTTTTAGCTGGGATTCCTTGTGTGTGGAGTCTGTATACCATCCTTGTATCCGCATGGGTTTTTCCTGAGTTCGCTAGTTACCTCCTGTCTCCCAAAAACATATATGTTGTCAGTCTTCCAGGTTATCTGTAAGTGTTATTGTGTGTGTGTGTGTGTGTGTGTGTGTGTGTGTGTGTGTGTGTGTGTGTGTGTGTGTGTGTGTGTGTCTGTGCGTGTGTATATAAGAGCACACGTCTCTGTGGGTGTGTCTGCTTTCTGGTACAGACCAGTACCCAGGTCTGCCCAGAATCAGCTTCAAAGCCTTGGCTTCAGTGGCTGCCCTAGGACCCTATAAAGCAGGCCATCATAAAATAGATGGATAGAAGAAAGGATCAGATATTAGGAGAGAATAAAATATGAACACCGTTAAAGGTGGGACAACAAGCTGCTGTACTCATTCTTGCAAAATACAGGAGAGTTTATTTGAAGTCAAACATTAGCAATAATCATGCCCCCTGACCATTTTTTGCCATAATGTTGGTATTATAGTTAACATATTTTCAATCAGTTTATGCAGTTTATTCACTGAAATATTTATTGAGTGGCAGAATGACATAGAGGTTTAGTAATGATGTGTGAAAAAGCTACAAGCTGGGAACATGGATTTGACTTAGACAAACTCAGACTACTCATTAAATGGACAAGTTACAGAAGTAAGTCAAAGACGTGCTTAACATGTTACCTAGATTACAAAATCTAAATACATGACAAGCAAGGAGCTGCTTAAGTATCTTATTTCAATTAAATTGTGGTAGGTCAGGCCAGAAAATTAGCACTTTCCTTCACTGCCGAAAAAAAAGTTAAAAGAGTCATACTGGCACTCATTTTTGCTGGGTCATACTTCAGTTGCCCTTATGTAAATTTCATATGAATTCATGCATGGATTGCACATGTTGGCTTAACTTTTATAAAAATTTAATTACCAGTTTGGGTAATGACCTCCTTGTTACTGTTTAACAAATAATCATAACTTTTCTGAGTAAACTTCATAAGCAAGTCTGAAAGGAGTGCGGGTGTGAGAAGGGAACATCTCTGCTTGTATCCAGACACCCTATCTCCCTAATAAAAGGGAGATGGGCCTGGCATAATTGTTTCCTAGTATGCATATTCTGTCCATGCAGAAAGAGGCTGAGAACTAGGCTTGGACATTGTGCATAATACATAACACTGCAGTATCAGCACACAAAATGCACTAAGTATATTCGATTTACTGAAGGGAGGAGTCACACAGCATATGTCTGAGGGTCTCCTTTAGGTGATATTAATAGCAACACTAGGCATCTTTTGGCAGTATTACTGGAATAGTTGTACATTTGAGAACTGCGCAGTTAGTTCAGAATGATTGTGAACCCCACCCCCACTCTGTGCTGAAGACACATTCAGTCTTGCTGCAGAAGAAGAGATTCCAGTAATTTATAGGACTGCAGTAAACCCCTGAGGCTTTCATGGAAATACAAACTGCATTGTTCACATTTCTGCTGTACTCTGCTGATCTGGTCAGATGAAGGCGTTCGCTTTTCCTCTGTGACTGCTAGAACATACAGTACCTTACCCAGGAACAGTTTTTTCTTATTAAATAATTTATAGTATCATTTCTTAGAAGTTTCCTTTCATGTGTTTATCCTTGTTTTTGCTTCTGTCTTTCAAAATTTTTATTAACATGCCTTGATTCACAATCAAATGGCTATAAATAGGTAGTTAATGTGCGGAAGAAGGGTATGTGAAACAAAACAAATTTTACTTCAGTGCGAGTCCCCCAAAACTGAACAGGAGTTCATGCATAACTTTCTAATTTGATTACCCCATACATTAAATGATGGGCAATTAAATGAGCAAAATATTATGGCAGGCTGGGCAATGCACTATTTGGTGCATCCCAGACTGAATATGAGTAGCAAAAAAAAAAAGCCAGAGTGAGGAACAAAAAAAAAAAGTCTTTAGGATACACAAATTGCTACTGTGTATCAATATCACTTTTTTTGTATCAAACATCTAAACTATCGGCAGTAGCTCTTTGCTGCATTTTACTAGGTGATATATAAACTAAAAACAATGAAAAAGGAAAAATATTTTCAAGCTTAGCATAATAGCTCTTTGTTAAACTGTGATAATCTACTATGGAAACTGTAGCAAAGAGCTATGCTAGCTAGTGCCTTGCTGCAGTTCTTAGTATATATGTGTATACATATATATATATATATATATATATATATATATATATATATATATATATTCATATGATTCAAAACATCTAATTCCCATAACATCGAATCTCAAAACACTGAGACCATAACATCGAAAACCCAAAACACTGAAAACTCGCATCAAAAACTCAGAACACTGAAACTGTGCATCATAGGTTCATAGGTTCATAGGTTCATACTAGGCTATCTGCCCTAGGGCATTTATAAGCCTAGCCAGAATGTGTTTGGCTTTCGCCACCCATTTTAAATTTATTTTGCTATGCCCTTTTTCAAGGTTAGTATACTGTGTCTCTGTCTAACAGTGACACAGAAGTGATACCCGGGGTAAACCTACGATCTCCCATCCACTCATCAAGATTCCTCTTGAAGAGAGTCAATGAGGGACTCTGCCTAACCTGGACTGGGATTTTATTCCAGAGTGAAGGGAGCCTCTGGGTTATGAATCTGTCCCTCAAGCATGTCCTATTTATTTCAGTGCTGAGGTTCAAGTCTCTCGAGCGCGTAGCTCGATGGGATTTGGATTTTCTGAGGTGCAGCATGTCCATTAATTCCGGGTTGGACATGGCTTTATACGTCAGGCACAGATCACCTCTGAACAGGCAGTATGCCACTGAGTAGAGCTGGAGTTTCTTTAACCGGGCAGCATATGGCATCTGTTTGAGCCCTTTGATCCTCTTGGTGAGGTACTTTTGGGGTCTTTCCAGTTGCTGCAGGTGTCTGGTAAGGTACATCCCAAAAGGGGCATTGTACTCAATTATGGGCCTGATGAGGGATGAGTAAAGAGGCACGATGACCTCCCCTGATCTAGATGTGAATCCCTTCATGATTAGGTGGGCTATATAAAATGTTTTTCTAACCACTTTGGCCAAGTGGTTGTCAAATGAGAGATTGCTATCAACTTGGGTCCCCAGGTCCCTAATTACTTCTTCTGTACTTAGTGGATTACCACCTATGTGGTAATTTGTGGGCACTTTGTTTTTGCCAAAGGGGATGACTATACACTTTTTGGCAATTAGCTTGAGGCCATGGCTCTGGCACCAGTTGTCTGTTTCTATGAGGCCCTTTTGGAGGATGCGTGTGTCGGCTGGAGAGTCAATTATGACACCCAGTTTGCAGTCATCTGCGAACTTGGTCAGCCACAGTCCTTCCGTGTTGGCCTGTACCTCCGAGAAATATATACCGAACAAGAGAGGTCCCAGGACTGAGCCTTGTGGGACACCACTTGTAACTGGTTTGGAGTCTGACATGGCTCCAGCAATTCTAACCATGTGGGTTCTGTCCTTCAGCCAGTTTGCAATCCATCTAGTGACATAGGGGTTTATATTTAAGCTGGTGAGCTTATCTATAATGCCTGAGTGGGGTATTGTATCGAAGGCTTTTGCGAGGTCCAGGTAGGCTGTGTGGACCACCTTCCCCTCGTCAATGGCCTTGGTGACTGTTTCAAAGAAATCAACCAGGTTTAAGAGGCAGGATCTGCCCTTAACAAAGCCGAACTGGGTAGGATCTAGTGTCTGTAGTTCCCCAATATCTTTATTTATGAGGTCCATGATGATCCTTTCCATAGCTTTGCAGACCAAGCTAGTCAGGCTTATAGGGCGATAGTTTCCAGGATCCGTTGAGGCACCACCTTTATGGAGAGGGACCACTGTTGCTGTACGCCACTCTTTGGGCACATATCCTGTAGTAAGGCTGAGATTGAACAGTAGTTTTATGTTTGGGTTTAGCTCTTCTTGGAGTTCATGTAGGACGCAGACCGGGACACCGTCTGGTCCCATTGATGCTGTGTTTTTTGCTTTGGAGAGGGCGGCTCTTACCTGATCATCTGAGATGTCAGGGGGGCAGCACTCTGCTGGGATAGATATTTGCCCTTTTGGTGGGGTTTGCGCTGAACCTGTCAGCTAGGATGTTGGCAATGTCTGTGGGTTCAGTGTATTTTTTGTCATTTTGGACTAATTCTGAGCATATCTGGGAATTACCACCCAGGTTCCTAACATAACCTTAGTGTCCTGTGCAATTTTTCTCTTGAAGCTGGCCTTAGACAATTTTATGAGTGCCCGTAGTTTTTTGCTAATACTGATCAGTGATGCCTTCCCTTTTTGGGATTTTGCTCTATCATTTAGTAGCTTCCTCCTTCTATTGTATAGTTTGTTTATGGCTGGGGTCCACCAGACAGGACGTCTGCCTTTGGAGGATTGGGTCTTGGTTTTATTTGGGATCGCATGATCCATGCATTCCTGAAGGTGTTCATAGAATGCGTTTATAAAGGATTCAGCGGTCTGGGCCGTATTTTCCACAGGCCACAGGATTCCACCTCGGTTTTGAGGAGTCTGAAATTTGCTTTAGAGAAGTTTTTCACTGTGATTTTCTGGGCAGGGGGTGGGTTCGGGATGTGAATATCCAGTGAGATTAGTTTATGGTCTGATCTTACCAGTGAGGGATACACTTCTGGTCTGGAGCATAGAGTCCCCATGTTGGTGATGATCATGTCCAGTATGTTTTCCCCTCTTGTGGGAGTGGTAACAAGTTGTTCCATAGCATTTGAGTTTATAAATTCTAGGAACCTTTGGGCTAGGGTGTTGGAGCTAGAGTAATGCTCCCAGTGTATGTTTGGGTAGTTGAAGTCGCCCAATATAATGGTGTTTGGAGAGACCTTCATATTTTCCAGTGTTCTCAGAAAGGCCGAGTGGGGTTCCTGGGTTTGGGAGGGTGGTCTGTAGCAGGCTATAAACTGGAAGGCAGTTTTACCCACTGTTAGTTGCACATGGATAGTCTCTGATGCTTCGTGCTTTGCCACCAACCTGGAGGTGTGGGTATCTTTGATGAATATCGATACTCCCCCTCCTTTTGTGGTTCGGTCCAAGTTTTGGGGCCGAAAAGCATGGTATGAGGTATAACCTGGTAGTGCTGGGGTGCTCTCGGGAGCCCTGAACCAGGTTTCTGTTACTGCACAGACATCGATGTTCTCCATGCTAAGGAGAGTTTCGAGTGCGTGCATCTCGAGGTTTAGACTTCTGGCATTATGTAGCATTACTCTTAGTTTCTTATCCCTTGTGATACCTATGGAGGTGGGTTTGTCTTTTGAGCCTTGCCTAAAAAAGGCACTATGGGGGTAGCAAGAGCCTTTGCCAATATCCGAAAGCCCAGGGGTGACAGGTGCAAGCCGTCCCTAGCGAAGCATCGTGGCTTGTCGAGCATATCATCCCAAGCTGACAGGCATTGGATCCCCTTTGAATGACACCAGTACTTAAGCCAATTGTTGAAATTGATCATCTTGTCTTCATATTGTGGCATCATTCTTGGTGAGGGTAAGATGCTACTCAAGGTCAGGGTCATACCAGCCTGGGCTACATGCTCAGAGAGCTCCTTTATGTCTCTTTTCATGTAGTCCAGGGAGGTACATCTCAGGTCATTCACACCAGCATGGACAATGACTGAGTCATATTTGTACTTGCCTTGGAGTGACCTGAGTGCTTGTGTTATGTGGCGGATCCTAGCGCCTGACAGGCTGCTCACCGTGACCCTCTCCTTGTTCAGCCTGGTGAGTGGGACGTCAGTGTGCCTGACGATAGAGTCACCTATTACAAGTGTATCAGGTGTGTTGTTTAGTCTTAAGAGCTGTGACTGTTCGGCACACTGGCTTTGTGAGATATGTGTTGCACGTGTTTTGTTTTGGGGTAGCGGTTTCTTGGGTGTCTGCTTTGGAGGTCTCTGCTGCTTAGGCAGATCTTTATTTAGAGCCTCCGAGTATGTTTTTGTGTGATTATGTGTTTGGTTTGCTGTCGTGGTAGGTCTATGTGAGACTGGAATTGTAGTGAGTGTGGTTTCCTTCTCCTCCTGACTGGTTATGCCAGTACTGAGTTGAGAGAGCTTAGCCTCCAGTTTGGCTATATGGTTGCATCTCTCACATGTGTTAGAATTTGTTGGGAGGAGGAGAGGGTTGTCTGTGTACATGATGCAGTTGTAACATTGCCTCAAGATTCCTAGATTCACCAGCTAGACCGGAGAGGAGATTGACAACTGACCTTTGGACATGCTAGAATAATATTGGGAATTCCTTAATAATTGAAAACAAGGGCCAGTGGGGAGTGAGGGTGTAGTGCTTTTAATTTTTAGTGCTGACTTATATAATTGCTTTAGCGCGCAAGTGCCAGGTAACTTAAGTGCAATGTGTTCCAGGTAACTTAAACGCTAAAACGACAAACAGTAACTTTCTTTCAAGTGAAACAAGGAAATAAGTACAGTAAGCAATGCAGATATCACTAGTGATCCACAGAAGCACTGAGAAGCCGCGTATTAGGTGGAATTAGCGTTCCAGGGAAATAACAAGCAAACAAACAACAAGCATATAAACAAAGCTAGATTCAGCAGGCCTGGATCTAGTCTATGCTACAGCAAACAAGGTGTACCAACTTCAGTAAGATACAGTTCAAATATTCAGGCACTATAAACCTTTAACCAGAAATTCCCAGCTCAGAAGGGCAGAGTCCAGCCTCTTCTCCCACAAGAGTGCAGACCACGAACCTTCTTAATGTAAAATAACTGGCCTGAAGCCCAAGTGCCTAAACCAGAACTAATACACTTTAAGAATAACAGACACTGGGCTGTCAATCAGCAGTTCCCAACTTAGAAGGATGAAAGTTACCTGTCCTGCCACCACAGTGCATGCCACAAACCTTCCTAATGTAAAACAACTGGTCTGAAGCCCAAGTGCTTAATCCAAAAGACTTAAAATGATAGCTACACTTTAATCAAGTTACTACCAAGCAGTAATAAATACAATTGAATACTTTAGAGAATGCCTGGATTAGTGCTCAAGTTACACAAACAAAGCTAGATCCAGCAGGCCCGAATCCAGTCTATGCCACAGCAAACAAGGCGCACCAACTTCAGTAAGAAGCAGTTCAGATATGCATGCACTATAAGCCTTTAATCAGAAATTCCCAGCTCAGAAGGGCAGAGTCCAGCCTCTCCTCCCACAAGAGTACAGACCACGAACCCTCTTAATGTAAAATAACTGGTCTGAAGGCCCAAGTGCTTAAACCAGAATTAATACACTTTTAGAATAACAGACACTGAGCCCTCAATCAGCAGTTCCCAACCTAGAAGGATGTAAGCTACCTGTTCTGCCACTACAGTGCAGACCACAAACCCTCTCAGTGCAAAACAACTGGTCTGAAGCCCAAGTGTTTAAACCAAAAGGCTTAGAATGAGTTACACCAAGCAGTAATAAATACAAATGAGTACTTTTAAGATGATGCAAAAGTAAAATAAAGTAGGTAGAAACACAAGTACAGTAAAAGCAGATGAATTTTTTTTTTCTGAACAAGTGCTGAGATCAAAGAAACAGATTTGAGTGCTGAAACTAGAAAACTGGCTAGTTATAAGAAAAAAACTAAGCTAGAAGGCTTCCCTCCAACACAGAAGGGCTTGGGGGCTCAGAAGCCTACAAATAGTCTATACCACTTAACAGGAAAGGCAGGAAACAAGCTTATTTTTTTTTCCCAGATGCTCTCTTTGTACACAGTAGGAGTGCTTGAAATCAGAATATGATCTCACTGCACTCAGTTGAGTGAGCAAATGAGATGGGCCCAGAAGGAGTATCCAAACACAAATTTACAAGAGGGGCGGGCAGTTTCAAGGCCACTAAGATTAACACCAAAACAAAAACAGGGAGGGTGGGACTAACTGAAGAGCAGAGTCAAAACTTCCAGTTCAGTTAATATTCCTGCAACACACAGTTAAAATCAATTTAAATAACATTGAAAACTACAAAGCACATGTAAATAACACCCTCTCCACCTATAACACCACCAAACTAACAAACAGACTTTTTACTACATATCTGCAGGGAGGGGGGGCAAGCCCCCCCTCCACCCCCACAAATTCGATGTTATGACTTTTTAGTGTTTTGGGTTTTCGATGTTATGGTCTCAGTGTTTTGAGTTTCAATGTTATGAGAATTAGATGTTTTGAAGGGGAACCATTTATACATACATATACACATATACACACGTGTGTGTGTGTGTGTGTGTGTGTGTGTGTGTGTGTGTGTGTGTGTGTGTGTGTGTGTGTGTGTGCTTTTGCTAATGTGGCACTAAGCCAGAAAGCCTTGCAAATTAGCTTTAACATGGGTTCTGGGGAGAACATGTGCAGCTCACTCTTTCCTTATCAAGACTCGAACCTGGATACTCATCAAAAGAAAATCTAAAAAGCAGACTTTACTGTAAAAGCTGCTTGACCATCCTGAAGGTAGCCAGCCTCCCTCCTCCATCACCTTACTAATACATCCTAACCCTAATGTTGCTCGTACCTCTGCCCCTAATCCTAACCTTACACCTTAACTTAGAAAAACCCTTTCTGCAACATTATATTTGATCTAAATGTGATGGAGGGGGTCTATTTGAGTGGAGATTGCAATTCAGTGAGGAACAGGAAATTAACCCATTTCCCCATTGTAGTGCGCTATGATCTTGGGGTTGGTATATATAATTTTCAGGGAGGGGCACAGCCCCACCCACATGGGGGGTTCAGGGGGCTTGCCCCCCTGCAAAATAGTAAAAGTGATGTACTGCTGACTCTAGAGTGTCACGGTACATTATGGTGCATAGCTTGGGTGACTGACGTCACTTCCTGCTATGTCAAATTCATCATACTACAGGAGTTGATGTATTCAGTTTCAGGTTTCCTGCTTATTCGCTGTTTCAGTTTTCAAGATATTGGTCCAGTGTTGAGGCTGATCAATAGATGCAGTTTCAAGGTTTCAATAGTAAGTATATATACATATATATATATATATATATATATATATATATATATATATATATATATATATATATATATATATATATATATAGTCACACACACACACACACACACACACATATATATATATATATATATATATATATATATTTATATATATATACATTGTTCCATGCATTCATTTGGCCAAAGCAAATTTGGTCTAAATGCATTTGCTGTAATTTTGGATGTTATATATTACATTGATGCTTGTTTCAAAGAGTGAAATATTTTTACCACATAAATTTAGTTTTGTGATATTAGTGTAAGTGAATGTTGGTTTAGACTCTCTTACACAATTATAGGTATGCTGTAACAAATTGATTAATTTGTTTCTTGAGTGATACTTAAATGCACAGAGTATATATGTGGCCTTGTCTTTTTTGATAAGACTGAAAGCCTGCAAAATTAACAAGCAATGTTGGTGACTCCCTGCTGGTGAGGAAAAATAATCTCTTTTTTGTCAGTGTGTTGCTTAAACTGATAGAGCTGTTTTCCATTTTACCTGTTCCATTTCATTTTCTGTTTTAAGAAATCTGCTTCACCTGGTGTTTTTGTTCAATGTGGCAGTTAGACACTTAAATTACTCAGGCTGCACATTTCACAAGCTTTTTTTTCACTGGCTAATTTGTTTTTTGAGGGGCGGCCATGGTGGTGCATTAGTTAGTGTTGTCTCCTCACAGCAAGAGGTTCTCTAGTTCGATTCTCAGCTGGGGTGCCATCTGTGCAGAGTCTGCATGTCCTCCTTGTGGTCGCGTGGGTTTCCTCTGGGTGCTTCAGTTTCCACCCATCTTCCAAAGACATGCAGTAGGTAGATTGGACACTCTAAATTGGCTGTAGGTGCAAGTGTGTGAGTGGTATGGATGAACTACCGCAGCATGGCTAGCCACCCGGTGGTGTAAACCTTGGCACATGATGATTGTCACTGTTGAAGTGACACCCTGACCCTAAGTGCAAAATGGGAAAAAGAGGATGGAGGATGGAATTTGTTTTATGAGTGACACTTAAATACACAGAGTATATCTGTGGCATTGTCTTTTCTGATAAGACTCAAGGCCTGCAAGAAAACTACAAACATTGTTGATGACTCCTTGCTAGTTATTTTTTCCCTCTACCTGCCCATTTCTTGATCTGCTTTTTAAACTTGGAGATTTTTAAGCTGCCAACCCTTACTGTAAATTAAGCTATATAAGCTCCTTCCCTTTTACACATCTGTTGATATCATGAATTATTTATTTGCCTTTCTTTGTAGTTATTTTGAAAAAATATCCATTTGGCATCTCATTGTCTGTTCTACTGATTTACTTGCTATCTGGGGCAACACACTAGAGATTCCTGCATGTAGTTGTTTTATTCAGCAGTGGGCTTATTAATCAGCTTACCTTGTTTTAGTGCCTTTACAAATTCTACACAGTTGAGTGTCTCTTGGCTCATTTCTACCAAACACTTGTATTGAATAATAATACTTTTCTAAGCTGTTTAAAGAACACTGTTGTAATCTTGAATTACTTGTTGCTTTTTCTTAAGTTTGTTTGTAGAGGCATTTCACTCTGGACACTCTTACTGTGCTTTTACATTAGGAGGACTGGGATTATTTATCTAGTGGTAGTATGTATTTACTTGGTTTATCTGAATTGGGAAGCACACACAAGGGTTCTATAAGTGTAGTCATTTTAATGGCCAGAGTGTTTAGTAGTCAGTTTTCTGCATTTCCAGTGCTGATATAAATTTGGCACATTTGCATGGTCCTGCGCACCATGCCAGTGCCCTGTACAGATGCAGACATGTAGAAACAGTGCTTATTTTCATTATACTTGAAAGCTATTTGTTGTTTTTTTTCACTTCTTTAAAGTTTAAAGTTGCATTTTCAAACTGCTGTAAAAGATGCTGTTCTGCACTGAATTACATCTAGTGTTTCTTAACTAGTATTAGGTAACTGTGGTTTCTTAACACTTGGCTTCATAACAGTCATTGTACATTAAGAGGGTCAAAGCCTGCACTCTTGTGGCAGGAGATGGCTGATTTCCTCTATCAGAGCTGGGAATTGCTAGTGAAAAGCTCATTGTGTGCTTACCTGATTGGCCTTAGGGCATAGTTAGTTTAAAACTTGTTTTTTTCTGATTGTATATAAGCTTCACATTTCCACAAGTCTTGGCTCATTTTTAGTTGCTCATCACTTGGGATCCAAAACAGTTATTTTACATTAAGAGGGTAAAAGTCTGTACTCTTGTGACAGGAGAGGGCTGATTTCACCTATCGGAGCTAGGAATTGCTGGTGGAAAACTCATTGTGTTTACCTGATTAGCCTTAGGGCATGGTTAGTGTAAAACATGCTTTTTCTGATGGTATTGTGCCTCACATTTGTGGGAAGCTGCTCTTCTTGCAGCTGTAGTTACTGATGCCTTGTATGTATGCAATCAGCAGAAGTTGAAATTTTCCAGTTAAAACCACCTCGGAACTTTACCTCAGCCCTGTGTTACTCACGGGGCAACTAGTTTGTGTCATGGACAGCATTTATGCATTTAGGTTTACCTTACCTTATCATAGCACCCAGGACTATCATTGCTCAGATAGCATCTGGTTTGGGTGATGGGCAGCGTTGCTGGTTAGGTTAACTGCAGATTACACCAAGTAAGCACCCTCTTGTCCAGTTAGAAAGATTTTCCACTCCTACCCCTTGCAAATACACATTTGGACCTGCAACTATGGATGGGCGCTTTCCTGCTATCTCTACATCCAGCTTGGTGGATATGAGCATCCTAAGGCAATGTAGCAATTGCCTTATGTACACTGATAACCACTTAATTCTCAAACAGACAAATACAGTATGTGAGAAATATAGTTACACACTGACACTGGAGGCTAGACTCTCACATACAGACACAAAAAAATCACTCACTGCACCAACAAAGGACAGCACACATAGACCCACATATGCAGAGGTGCTCCCATGTAACTTATTCATACCTCAAAGGCCTATCAGGCACAGTCCTCAGAAACTCTGCATGTACACGAGCAAGACAATTCCCATCACAACACATTGTGTCTCAACTACCAAGCCAATAAGGCGAAACAGTCCACAACCCAATATTCTGGTAATAGGAGACTCCATTGTGAGACACACTGATATCCCTCTTACCAGGCTGGATACGGAGAAGGTTGCAGTTGCCTGTCAGGGACCAGGAACCACCAGATCACACAAGCAGTCAGGTCACTTGCCGCAGATTACTTACCCCAAAGTACCAGTAAGACTCAGTCATAGTCCATGTAGGCATAAATGACTTGAGATGTACCTCCTTGGACTATATGAAGAGAGACATGATTGAGCTCTCAGAATATGTGCCACAGGCAGGTATGATCCAAGCACTGAGCAACATTCTACAATCCCCAAGGATGATGTCAAAATACCAGAAAATGATTGACTTTAACAATTGGCTTGCCTACTAGTCTCATTCCAAAGGGGTCCAATACTTGTCAGCCTTGGAGGATATGGTTGACAAGCCATGCTGCTTTGCCAGGGATGGTCTTCACCTGTCACCTCTAAACTTTTGGATATTCGCCAAAACATTATTCACCCCTTTAGTTCCTTTTTTTAGGCATTGCCAAACAAACAAACCTTCCAACGTAACAAAAGCTACTCAGATTATGCTAAAGGTGTTACCACTTAATGCTAAGAGTCTCAACAAAAAACTGCACTCTCTAGAAGCTCTTTTCACCCTGGAGAATGGTGACATCTCTACAGTTACTGAAACATGGTTCAAAGCCAAGGAAAGAACTTTGGCAGTGCGTGGCTATAACTCTTTTCATACGTTCCAACTACCCACTGAACTTGAAAGAGCAAAAGGCAGAGGTGTATCTATCCACTTAAAGGATAAGCACTCCTCAAGACTGGTCAAACAATATGACATGATTGAGCTACTCCATGTCTAACTAACCATGGGAAAAATCCACCACCATATTTTTACTAGCTACAGGTCCCCCACCATGAATCAGGAAACTCATGTATCATACCTGAAGTTACTAGAATCACTCAACATACAGCCCAATACCATACTCATGGGTGATTTTGACTGGCCCTCCATTACTTGGGAGGCATACACAACCACTAACATGCAGGCCCAAAGATTTCTTGACTTTGTAAATTCAAATGCCCTGAAGTAACTAGTGTGCACTCCCACTAGGGGAACAAATATCCTAACTCTGGTACTCACAAATATGGGACAGCTCTGGACTGCTCCTAGTGTGATGTCCCCACTGGTAAGATCAGAGCATAAAGTAGTCTCCCCTGAAATATAAGTAAAACTAGTAACCCCACCTAACCCCAAAAACTTCAAGAACTACTGTAAGGTAAATTACCCTCTATTAAGGGACAGCATAACTAGTTTCCAAGCTCCCCCAAATCCAGAAAACACAGAATCCTATGCAAAGGCATACTAAAAAGCCCTGTACAACCTTGTAAACAACTGCATAGAGATGGCAGTACCAGACAGAAAAAAATCCAGGTCACACCACAAAAACAAGCCACCCTGGTTAACCTCTGGTATTAATAGGTTGTTCAACAAAAGATAGAAAAACCTGTCGAGAAGTAAGAGAGTATGTGCACAACAGTGCAAAAAGTCTTTAATTAGTCTATACAAGAAAATCAGGGAACTAGTCAAGTCTCTGAAAGCAGACTTTGAGGTAAAAATACCTTGCAAAGCTAACGATAACCATAAGACACTTTTCATTTATGTCCATAATCTTAAGGGTAACACCCAGCAATATGCAAAATTAATTATAGATGGCATCACCTATAATCAGCCAGAAGATATAGAAAATCTGCTGGCCAACAAATTCAGCTCAAATTTCATCTCCCTATCATCTCCAGTTGTCACCCAAGAAATACCCTCCACCACTCCACCACCAATTAACAAAGAGCAGGTTGCCACTTCCCTCTCTAAAGCTAAAAACACAGCTTCAATGGGCCCTGACAATATACCATGTTGCCTCTTAAACAGCTTAAATCAGGACTTATCAGGTCCATTAGGATCTCTATTTAATCACAGCCTCTGGATTGTCTTTGTCCCGATAGAGTGGAGGAGAGCAACATCATCTTTCTGCATAAAGAGGGACCATTTACTGTCTTAGAAATTACAAACCCATACGTTTGACTAGTCTTACATTTAAGACCATGGCATGAGTAATCATTGACCTGTTTGATAATGACAAAGAAAACCTCCAAACACTGGACCAGACCCAGTTTGGTTTTGTCAAGGGCAGGTCATGCCTACTGAATTTCTTTGAGAAAGTCACTGAGAGCATAGATGAGAGTAAAACAGAACATACAGCCTACCTCAACCTAGCCAAGGTATTTGCCACAATTCCCTATTCAAGTGTCATTTTTGGCCATGTTTTGACCTTGTCAGCATAGCACAAGCAGAGTATTTGACTAAGCATATGAAACACAGGGTTGTTATACCCAGCTGATGTCCATTATCATTAGGGTGACTGCAAAATATCCCAACTAACAAATTAAAGCAAAGAGTGAGAAGGTCACACTGAAAAAACAGTCAGTAAAAACTAAATGAAAACTCCAGTCAAGCTAGAACTTCCAATGAGTGACCTCCCAAATCTCCTGTGACAGAGGCACATGGGATATATGCAAATGACCCTTATGAACATCAGGTGTTTCAGCTATATGGCGATTCTGATTGCCCATGTGCCTCTGTCACAGGAGGTTTGGGAAGTCACTCAGTGCGACCTTCTCGCTCTTTGCTTTAATTTGTTAGTTGGGATATTTTGCAGTCACACTAATGATAATGGACATCAGCTGGGTATAACAACCTTGTGTTTCTTATGCTTAGTCAAATAATCTGCTTGTGTTATGCTGATGAGGTCATAACAAGGCTGAAATATGCATATCCATAGCTAGTGGGGTTTGGTTTTATTGGCCTGAAATTGTCCATTAAAATTACTTCAAATGTAAAAGTCATAGGCAATCAGAATCGCCATATAGCTGAAACACCTGATGTCCATAAGGGTCATTTGCATATATCCTATGTGTCTCTGTCACAGGAGGTTTGGGAGGTCACTCATTGAAAGTTCTAGCTTGGCTGGAGTTTTCATTTAGTTTTCACTGATTGGTTTTTCAGTGTGACCTTCTCACTCTTTGCTTTAATTTGTTAGTTGGGATATTTTGCAGTCACCCTAATGATAATGGACATCAGTTGGGTATAACAACCCTGTGTTTCTTATTCTCAGTTAAATAATCTGCTTGTGCTATGCTGATGAGGTTATAACAAGGCCGAAATATGCATGTCCATAGCTAGTGGGGTTAGGCTTTATTGGCCTGAAATTGTCCATTAAAATAACTTCTAATGTAAAAGTCATGGGTAATCAGAATCACCATATAACTGAAACACCTGATGTCAGTAAGGGTCATTTGCATATATCCTATGTGCCTCTGTTACAGGAGGTTTGGGAGGTCACTCATTGGAAGTTCTAGTTTGGCTGGAGTTTTCATTTAGTTTGTACTGATTGTTTTTTCAATGTGACCTTCTCACTCTTTGCTTTAATTTGTTAGTTGGGATATTTTGCAGTCACCCTAATGATAATGGACATCAGTTGGTTATAACAACCCTGTTTTTTCTTATGCTTAGTCAAGTACTCTGCTTGTGCTATGCTGATGAAGTTATAACAAGGCCGAAATATGCATATCCATAGCTAGTGGGGGTTGGCTTTATTGGCCTGAAATTGTCTATTAAAACGACTTCAAATGTAAAAGTCATGGGCAATCAGAATCACCATATAGCTGAAACACCTGATGTTCATAAGGGTCATTTGCATATATTCCATGTGCCTCAGCCACAGGAGGTTTGGGAGGTCACTCATTGGAAGTTCTAGCTTGGCTGAAGTTTTCATTTAGTTTTTACTGATTGTTTTTTCAGTGTGACCTTCTCACTCTTTGCTTCCATTCAGGTATAATAAATAAACTCACAAAACTGGGTATAAATCCCTACACCACCAGATGGATATCCAGTTGGCTCATGAACAGGACACATGTGGTTAAAGTGGGTGACTCCAGCAAGAGGCCAGTTACTAGAGGTATGCCACAGGGCTCACTGCTGGGATCACTCCTGTTTGAAATATATTTATCTAAGGTCAAGGCTAAAGTGGAACACTTATGGATGACAATGTTTGCCAACAACTGCAAGCTGAGGGAAATCACTAAATCCCCCAGTGATGTAGATATTCTTCAGGATGGTCAAGATCAGGCAAATTATTGGTGCCAGAACCATGGCCTGAAACTAAATGAGAAAAAATGCATTGTCATACCCGTTGGGAAGTTAAATACCCTGCAAATTACATCATCAACAACACACCCCTAAGAGTAGACTCAGAGGTTAGAAATCTAGGAACACAGATATATAGTAGCTTGAACTTTGACTGGCATGTGTCCACAGTGGTGCGGAAGTCCTTCTGTGTGACACCACGTATAAGTATGGCATCCAGATCCAAGGAAATTATAGTCCCACTGTACTCAGCCCTCAATAGACTAATAGTTAACTACAGTGTGCCATTTGGCATGGACTTGACTAGGCACTTACAGCACCTGGAGCAACCTCAGAGGGTGCTCACAAAGAAACTACAGGGTGTAAACAACATATCTTATGTGGATAGACTAAAAACCCTATCCCTTTACTCTGTCTCTTACCATCTTTTAAGGGGGTGACCTATGCCTGACCTAAAAGGCACTCACAAATCCATCCCTGGTGGAACTGCTACACACCTGCAAATCAAACAGCATGAGGGTCACCTGACCTAGTGATCTAAACTTAGTCAGCAACTCAAACAAAACATGCTGGAGAGACAGATATGTATCTCAGAGATTGCTCCTTCTCTGAAACAGGCTTCCTATTCACGTTAAGCCTAGTCCTTCCCTGGCCTTCTTCAAAAGCAGTTTAGATCAATGAATACTGAATCACAAATTCACCCCTGGAGTAGCACCTATGCCCCTTATGGACAGGGGCAATTTGTAAGATAAATATCATCACAAGCAGTGTTTATTTTGTCTAGATGCTTTCCATGACAAAACTTCCTATTCTATTTGCCAGGCTTTCATCCACAAGACTCTCCATAGCCAACTTTCCTCTTTGGCCATATACTTAGAAAACCAACATCTTAAGCTTTTGGCAAATGACACCATGGAAGAAACTTCCCAGTCCGAGGGTCAGCTGTCCACAAAGAAGAAGGCCAAGAAAGCTAGGTCTGATTCTTTGGCTATGCTTCTTCCAGTGGACGTCTCTCTCAAGGCTAGTGAAATGGAAGATCACCCAGCTCCTTTGTTGGAGTCCTCTGCCATGACCACTTTGGAGGCCAGCATGGATCCGGCTTCATGCACATCACTGGAGGCCTTGTAGACATCTGCTTCAGATGCTCAGGGGGAACCATGGCTGATTGTTACTGAAGGGCCTAGTGGTGTTCCTCAGATTTTAGTTAGGGAGTACGTACCGACTACCATTATAGAGTGTCTTACAGGGTTTGAGCCTTCTAAGTTTTACAAGGTTGATATCCCTTTAAAGAAGAAACAAAAAAACTAAACATGTTTCTCCTGCTCCTAAGGACCTTCAGAGTGAATGGCACTAAAGATTTGTTTAATGTCCTTATGCCTCTGAAGCCTCCTCAAGGGGTTTCTGTCCCAGCTCTGCCTTGGTCTTCTACACCTCTTAAAAGGCCTAGGGAGCAAGATTCCTCTGAGGAGAAGGAGGATTTGGATGAGGACTCCCTTGCCTATTCTTCCCAGATTCCTTCTACTTTAAACTATGCTTCTAAGGAAGAAGAGTCCAGTCCTGACTCTCCTTTTGATGAGATTTCCTTTGGGAACACAATTTCCAGAATTATATTTATTTATTTATTTTACATTTGTTGACTAAGATAGTCTGACTGGATACATGTCCGTTTTCAGCAGAGGCCCGGGGAGAAAAGCCCAACATTGAATATTACATTGAAATTGAACATGAACATTAACACAATTATAGTCAGTCATAGCTCAAACTTATATGGTTACAGACAATCAGATAGAAGGAGCTAGGTATTCCTTACAATACTGTTTCATGTACTTTAGTATGGATTATGACAGGGGCATAGCCAGTGTGTCATGAAATACTGTTTGAGATTTTTCTTGAATTGGTTTAATGATGGTTCTAGAGTTAGGTCAGCTGGAAGTGAATTCCAAATTTTGCCAACAGAGTTAGAAAACAAAGAGTCACAAGCTGAGCTGTTAGTTTTGAGTGTTTGAGTTAGCAGTTTATTAGAAGATCAAAGTGGCCTTGTGTTCCTGTGGGGATAAATAATGTTTTTAAGTGGAGGGGTATTATCTGGTTGGTTGAGAATTTTGTGGGCTACTACAAGTTGATTGTACTGAAGTAAGCTATGCAATTCTAGCCATCCTAGAGGTTTAAGGTTTTGGCAGTGGTGAGTTCTGTAAGTAGAGCCAGTGGGAAGTCTAGCAATGTGATTGTAACAGCTTGAGAGTTTGCAGAGTTTAGATTTGTTCAAGTTAGTGAAAATGGAGGAGGCATAGAAAAGGGTGGAAAGAAGATGAGTGCGGGCAATGGCAGTCCGTGCTAGTGGGGTAAGGAAAGGTTTATTTTTATACAGGGAGCCCAGTTTTTTATTAATGGTTTTAATGGTTTGATTGATATGCACGCCAAATTTAAGGTTATTATCAATTGTTACCCCTAAGAGTTTAGTATGGTTATCTGGGGAAATTACAGTGCCATTATTAGAGGATATTGTAAAGGAAAATGGTGTAGACCTGTGAGTGGGGGAGCAAACTAGCATTTTGATTTTTTTATGGTTCAAGAGCAAACGGCGGCATGAGAGCCAGTTCTCAACTGTGTTAAATGTTTTCTGGGATAGTGTTAGCAGGTCAGATGGGGTGGAGGCTGAGCAGAGCAACGTGGAATCATCTGCGTATTGGATGCATGTGGCATCTAGAAGGTCATTAATAAAGATTGAAAAGAGAAGAGGTCCTAAAACAGAACCCTGGGGAACTCCAATGGTGAGGTGTGGTAGAGTAGATAAATCTCCCTACCATAGGATAGCCTGTTGCCTGCCATTCAGATAGGATTGAAACCATTGAATAGCATGATTATTCAAGGAAATAGATTTCAGAGTGGCAGTGAGTAGTTGGTGGTTGACCATATCAAAGGCTTTGGATAGGTCGAGGAAGAGGGCTGAGGATAGTTTGTTGTTATTACGATTATGATTTATGACACTGGAGAAAGAGAAGAGGGCAGAGGAGGTACTATGGTGTGGCCTAAAGCCATGTTGAGAGTTAGCCAGCAGATTGTTTTGTATGAGATAGTGCAAGAATTGCTTATGGATACATTTCTCCATTATTTTCGCCAGTGGCGAAAGTATGGCAATAAGTCTGTAATTTGATAGTTCTGTGGAATTGCCACCTTTGTGGAGTGGTATGACATGGGATGTTTTCCAGATGGAGGGGATGGAGGCTTCAGTTATGGTTCTATTGATCAAGATTGAGACTGGACAAGCTATGACATCTGCATCGTTTTGTAGGTACTCTACAGGAAGGAGATCTGCAGATAGGGTGGTTGGTTTTAGTTTTATAAGCAGGGATCGGATAAGTGAGGTAGAGACTGGTTGGAAACTTAAGGGGAGATGGGTAGTGGGTGAGGTTATGATAGAATTAGTGCCTGTGGGAGTTAGCTGGCTAGCAAGGATCTGGATAGTCTCAGTGAAAAAACTGTTAAAGGTGTTGGCAATCTCCTCTGGTGATTTATGGGTAGAAGTGGAAGGGGTTGGAGTGGTGGATCGTCCTAGATGAAGAAGTTTATTTATACCTGCCCAGATCTTTTGAGGATTATTTTGGTGTCTTTGTTGAAGATTATAATAGTTTTTTTTGTGTAGCAGAATGAATTTTTTTTTGTGTCATTACGAAGCTGCCGATATCTCACCTGGTCTAGAGGGGATTTGGTGTCGCGCCAGGTGGCCCATATTTTATTTCTACTTTTGATCTTTGATTTGGTATCCTTTGTAAGCTATGGTGCAGCTTTTGTTTTAGTTCTAATGGTATGTGCGGGGGCGTGTGAGTCAAGTATGGCAGGAAATTTAGTATTAAAGAGTGGGTCTATATCACATAGTTGAAGTGCCAAAACTTCAACTATGTAAATATCGAACCCAAAAGTTCGAAAACTGAAAATTCCAAACAGTCAGAACAGTGATTTTTTTCCCAGGGAAAAAAATCACTGTTCCGGTACAAAACACAGAAACACATGAACACTGCATACTGTTTCTAATGTGGGGGGCTTTGCCCCCACACCCCCCCTACTTAAATATACCAACTCTGAGATCGCACCACAGTGGAGGAAATAGCAAAGCCGTGGAAACAGCTCACCAAATTCTTTCCATGGGAAAGAATTTGATGTTCCGCGGCTTCGTTATTTTTAGACTTCGAACTTCCCAGTTCGAAGTTTCGGCGTTCGGACAGTTGCACGTTCAGACTTATGATATACACCCTTAAAGAATACCACAACTTCATCAAGTGGCAGCCGTTTTAGGATTGACCAGTTACATGCTTTTAGTTCAATTTGGAAGTTGGCGGGATTGAAGTTCTTATTGTTTCTAATTGTTTTATGAGTGGGCTGGTGGGGATCATCAGTTTTATGTCTGATGCTATAGGTTAGAAAGTGATCACTGAGGTCATCAGGGAGGTTCCCACCTTTATACATATGGGGATGACTATTGATAAGTATCCAGTCTAAGATGCTTTCCTTTTTATTGGGTTTACTGATCCTAGTGGGGGAGGATATTATTTGTGTAAACCCGTATAGATTTATATGGGTGGAAGGGGATTCTAAAGAGTATGACTTCCAGTCTATATTGAAATCTCCAAGCACAGTGGTTTCCTGGGGGTAGTTGTTGGTTAACCAGTGGAGTATACCTTCTAGGATGTTAGTGTTATTGCCTGGGAGAATATAAATACAGACAATATTTATATATTTGTTATTGTTAATTTGTAGTTTGGTAGTAAGAATTTCAGCTTTATCAAAACTGGGTGGTAATAGGGGTTCTCTAGTAACTTTTAGTGAATTTTTGTAAATTACAGCTACCCCACCTCCCTTTCTAGTTTAGCAGTCTGTTCGAATTATGTTGTATCATGGTGGTAGGACATCATTCCCCCGGATTCATGAAGCTTGTGCCAGGCGCAGGCGTAACGTAGGCGGCATAACGCCAAATATGTCCGCCGAGCGATTCAGGTATGAACTAATCCCACGTGCACTACCGGCGTACGCCAGAGCTATGCAGCCCTCAGCATAGGTATGCAAATCACCCCATGCGCAGTGTCGCACCATGCTAATGAAGGCATACAGTGATTCACAAAGTGGTGCAGGCGTAGGGCAAGCCCATGGAAATGTAAACCAAAAAACACGGTTTACATTTTCCCAAACAGAACATCGGAGTTATGGAAGCGGACCACATGCATGTATTACAAAGTTAACATATGCCAATGGACAAATACACAGCCAATGGCACAAGAAAAGATGCACAACACATAAAAAACAACATTTAATGTCATGTCCACAGTAACGCACAGTACAACCGCAGGGCATGTGTGTGCAAACAGGAATACAAAGGAAATATATAAAAATGGCAGAAAATTGCAATGAAAGACAAATTATGATTGCACCATAATATGCAATGGTAGGCATGGCACACCACAAGCAAGGCGCAAGGGTTGCCAGGGGCCCGCGACAGTGTTCGGCACTGTAACTATGAATTAGTAGTCAATGCCATGCAAATGAGGCAGGTAATACTGAATCGAAAACGTCCCGCCGGATTAAGGATGTACCTGACGGCACAGTGCTATAACACCGAGGAGTGTATCAAAGGTGATACATGACATCAGCAAAGGGGTGTGCCACCATATCAGTAAGCACATTGGAGCAATGCAAATCTGGCCTGCCCATTGCTAAGCAAAGCTGAAGGACAGGGGTGGGGAGGAGGGTATAGAACTGTTCAGCTGAGAGCACACATGGTGCCCAAAAGCACATGAGTACGGGGATGAACTCATGCCTGAAACCTGGTAAGCGGATGCACGTACCACGAACAATAGCACAAACAGGAAGGTCAGGGGAAGAAAAAAAGGAAATGCCGAAGGAGGGTAATTGGCATACTAATGAGCAATTAACACCAATCAACACACGGCAGCCAATCGATGGCAGTAGACAAGCCTGCATGCAGAAACCAGGTACAGACACAAACGTGCGGAGTTCAGGAAACACAGTATACACTGACAAACACACAATGAAAGGCATAGCGTGCCTGTCACCACCCCTGTCCGAGATATTTATATATATATATATATATATATATATATATATATATATATATATATATATATATATATCTACACATATATAATACAGATAGAAAGGGCGATAGTGTGATATATGTCGATATACAAGGGGTCACTGGCATCTGCAAATATATAGATAGGTCGACGACATTCTAAACACCTTTGAGGTACAAATAAACAGGATACCGCCAACTATGGAACGTGTCACACACCGACACGCATAACCAGGAGGATGAAAGACAGAAAGAACACAGTACTGGAACAGTAGAACCGCGAGCAATAGGATGATAGTAAGGACATGTAGTCACTGCTGTTGTCGGTGCGGTCCACGTAGGTACCGTGTACAACTGTGGTTGTGAGTGATGTAGCCTGTGTATGTGTGTGTTGAGGGTGCCATGTGTGTTCCCGTGTGACTAAAGTGTGTGTGTGTGTGTGTGTGTGTGTGTGTGTGTGTGTGTGTGTGTGTGTGTCCGCATAGTGTGTCTGTAGGTGGCAACTCGGAGGTAGATGATTACGGTAAGTGTGGGTATAGCTACCCGTAGGCATGCGGTAAACACCTGTCCCACATTGGGAGGGACAGCCCCCCCCTGGGCAGGTGTGTCCTGACATGAAACATTAGAAAGGGCAACTGTCCGTGAGTGTAGGACATTAGTATGTCCCACATAATATGCAATAGTTGCAGGAAATACTCATGCCTGTATGTAAGAAACGGAAATGTTACATGCAAACCGATAAGTAGTGAAGGACCAAGAACAATAGGTATGTAATGAGGATAAAAGTATGTGCTATCCTGTGTACTGACCATGGCCATATGTCAGCCTGAAAACACCACTGTGTGACCCGCAAGTGTCCAACTATGGCCATATGAAAAGGTGGCAAGCCATGTGACAGAGGGTCTGACACCAACACCACTGCAATGACTGCAAATATCTGGGACAGACATACATGGGATAGCATTCATTTACAAATATCCCTGCACATATCGTCGTACATCTGGAGGTATGGAAGTATCAACCGCACCTGCATACCATATAGAAACCAATTAACAACACACTATGCGGACACACACACACACACACACACACACACACACACACACACACACACACACACACACACACACTTTAGTCACACGGGAACACACATGGCACCCTCAACACACACATACACAGGCTACATCACTTACAACCACAGTTGTACACGGTACCTACGTGGTCTGACACCAACACCACTGCAATGACTGCAAATATCTGGGACAGACATACACGGGATAGCGTTCATTTACAAATATCCCTGCACATATGGTCGTACATCTGGAGGTATAGAAGTATCAACCGCACCTGCATACCATATAGAAACCAATTAACAACGGCCCAAAGTAAATTCCGGTAATAGAAGTCTATTAAGTGATAGCACTATAATTAGGGAAGGGGCCCACACACATATATATGGACTACGTAGAAATGCAAGCCCCACAAAACCGTATATGCTATGTACACCCGCCTACATCCCCCACACTGTAAACAACAGACCGTAACCACAGCCCAAACATCTAGTTAGTCAATTACATCCGCTGAACCATTGACATACCTTGTGAGAGACATTTAAAGGCGCCATGCAAAATTGTATCTGTCGTATAACGGAACAAACGGCGATGTTACAGGTGTTTGCAATTGTCCTTTATCAGACGGGTGGGATGACAGGTACAGTCAAAGGTAGAACCACATACTCAAGCCATCACACACAATCCACGGGGGACATGACCCCAAAATAGACTTGGCTCTACACAAAGCAGTTGCAATTACACACAACAAAACACAATACAGGCCGTCTCCCCGAAGGCAGGACAAATGGCCAATGTCCAGGTGGAGAATTCAGTTATATCCCACTGCTGCCATGTAATTGGTGAATGGAGTAGCTGCACAGCTGA
Organism: Protopterus annectens; assembly: GCF_019279795.1. Taxonomy (NCBI): domain Eukaryota; kingdom Metazoa; phylum Chordata; order Ceratodontiformes; family Protopteridae; genus Protopterus; species Protopterus annectens. Next base: position 954,864,267 of record NC_056726.1, read on the forward strand.
AGTGCACGTAATTAGTCACACTGGACCACCAATTGGCGGCAGTAAACCACATGTTGCAGGTATAGACGTATATAAGGATGACTTGCCAGATATGCAAACTGTATGCTCATACCGTATAACAGTTGAAAGAGTGATACAGAAGAGCGAGATAGAGACGAAACACCAGAACGATATCAAGGTATGTATAACACTAACTGTATGTATAGAATGTTCTGTATTACGTAATGTCAGTGTATGCATAGCCTGGTTTGCAGTAATTAACAGTGTCCGTCATGCATAAAGTGGGGAATGGTATTTATGTAGTGATGTCTCGCCGATCGTACTAATGCTTGTAGAAGATGTGCGTCCAGCAGTGGGCCACACAGTAAACAGCACAGACACCACAAGGGATGCAACATGACGGCGTTAAATAGAACAATGTCATATGACCCGCCGTCAGTGGCAGGGTATGTCCAATAAGTACGTGCCATAGCAGGGGATAGTATATGTAGATATACTGTAACAGTACACATGTGTAAGGGCATATAACGTCAATGCCATGTCTAAGGTGGACCCTCTGTGCAAGTAATGGTTGAATTATGGGATACCATGTAAAACATGTGTAATGTGTAGTACAGTAGATTGATACGTCAGATCTGTTACACAGGAGAACAGGCATATGATGCATAACAAAGGTATCATATAGTGATGTGAGTAGCATGTAATTAAGATATGTATAAACAGTTATGATGAAATAATTATGTACTCCACTCTGTGCATTTGCAAAGGACACAAACATTACTCCCATACTAGAATAGCAGAAGAGATGTGACAGACAAACATGAACATGATTGGCATGTACAATAACAGTATACATATGGCCCATAGTCACGGGACATTGTAATAGCATGACAGCCAATCTAACTGGAAGGGCTATACCAGTAACCATGCACAAAGGACATGTAATAGCTGCACAGGTTCATAGTGGGGTACCATGCAGTCTGGCAAGTCAATGTGTAACAACAACTACAGTGTGCACACCAGTGGCACCTCTCCAGGGTAGTGTCCTGAGAACAGAAGAGCCATGTGTAACCTGCATCACTGCACAGTACAGCCACTGCAGTGATCCCTGGCGTACATGTGTCCACCATCCAGCAAGCGAGGTATCACATGAACACTGCTACTGACTGTCCATGTGTGATGTACATAGGAATCATGTCCCAAAGCATGGTGAGTGTCCGGTCTGGGAATGCAACCCCCAAGCACATGCCACACACAGTTGCATGTGTGCACATATCCATGAGCATCATGGTCATAGTGGCTATTGTGTAAGTCATGTATGCGGAGTATATCCATAAACATATTCGCAGACATGGGCCCTGTCTTTGCAGCAGATGTCACCCCTGAGTATGTAGTCTGCAAATGTGTACAGATGTGGTGTCTGTACATAAGCCGCATACATTAACAGTTGTAGCTCAATAAACATCATGGCATTTTAATGTTGGGTTATGTAAAGCTGTTGTGTAAGGTACACCCTACGCGGGGTGTTGTACCCATGGATGTGTGTATACGTCCGGTGTTCAGAGGTACAATGGGTGCCTGTGTACCAGCTACACACCCAGTACAGACATGTGTGAACACATAGAAGGAAATCCTTGCCACAGTGGCAATGTGGTAATCACAGGAGTGTGTGCGACATACATGCGTCTTACAAACATGTATAATGCAACATGTATGTAGGGGACTAACACCTATGTGATAACCAGTGGAAGGATGGTGTACTGCAAAGGTGATGTTCACACCAAGTGTCATGCAGGTAGAGGCCATGATGCTCATATCAGTGACACCCATATGGATGGGGTCTGTTTCAGCTGGTGGAGCAACAACGGCACTGGGTATGCAGTGGTTTGTAAAGCTAGGCAGGGAAGTCTCCTCATTTGTAGCCTGTACCTCAGGGAAGCATATACCGAACATGAGGGCCCCATGACTGAGGACTGTGGTAAGCCAAGTGTAACTGGATTGCAGTATGTGATATGGTATGCCACCCTCAGTGTGTGTGTCCCGTCCATTAGCCACATTGCATAACATCCGGAGACATAGGTTGTGATGTGCAGGTGGATGTGTATGTAGTCAATACCAGAATGGAGGACGGTGCTGAATGGCGGCGAGAGGACAATGCAGGCTGTGTGGACAACCGTGTCATCATCAACTACTCTGGCGACTGTAGGAAAGGTGTTCAACAGATGTAGGAGGCATGCTGTGGCCCAACAAGACCAACCCAGCTGGCATCAAAGGACTGGAGCACAACAAAGACTCGAAGAATGATGTCCATGATGATGTGCCCTATAGCCATGCATAACAGTCCAGTGAGGTGTGTAGGGCAATAGTCCCAGTCATACAGTGTGGCGCCACCTGTGAGGAGTGTTACTGTCGCTGTGTGCCAGTCAGGGGCCACAATGTCAGGTACAAGGCTATTACTGAATATGGTGTCCCAGTGGGGAGACATGCTGTTCAGAGTTCTGTGGACATCACAGCCTGGGATATTGCAGGGTGACAAGGGGCCTGTGTCCTAGGACATATAGAGTGCAGGTCAGTACTGTGTAGGTGTGACTGCAGGTACACCGCAATGTACCTGCAAGGAATGTGGCCCTGCAGGGAGTGAGAGGGTGTAATGTTAGCAATGAAGCCATCAGACAGCATGTTGCCAACATCACCTGTTACTGTCATGTTCCCGAGTGACAGTTGTATGTGTGAGCAGATGTGGGTATTGCATACGGCTACCGACATACCACCATAATGCCTTGTGGTACATCTCGGAATGTGTCGCAGTAATGTGTACGTAGCTAGTTATGGTGTATGTGATGTGGGATCCTGTGGCCCTACCGAGGCTGACCAGTGTGTCACCCTACCCATGGGAATGTACACCACTGTGTAACAGCCCCCACCTGTTGTTGTAAAGTATGTCCGTGGGACTGCACCCCCAGAGTGTCATCTGTATTCTGGTGTGTACCAGCATGGCTTTGTGTAGAATAGCATGAACCACATTGTCGTGTACATGCTATTGAAGTGCACTGGGGTATGTCTCAGTGTTTGCATGTGCATTGTCCACCTGCACGTGTGTCACGACAACAACTACCGCTGTCATACGACATCTGTAGTTGGTGTTGTAATACTCATCTACTGTGTATGCCATGACGTGTGTGGTGCCAGTATGCGGCTAACAAGGGTGGGTAGCAGAAGTTCGGATTCCACCAATGAGGGGATAACCGCAGGTGTGGAACAGCAGTCACATGTTGGTAGTGTCCATGTCAAGGATACTGTTGGTCTTGGAGGTGGTGTATGTGTCGAACCAGCTGAGCGGAGGTTATGACTCACGCACAGTGTACGTCTAATGTGTCAGTACATGTGCGGCTATCACAGTTAAGTGTGGGTTACTGTCAGTCTCACATTAGTAGCAGCAGTAGTTCCAGACACAGTTATATGCATGTGGAGCACCTGTGATGCATTGTGCAAAGTAACCAGCCGGGATGTGTGTACAACATAGTGGGATATGGGGACACCTCAGCTGTGGGTGTGCCAGTCCAGGTACGTGCCTGAGAGGTACTGTCTGTCTATACCCAGTCATTGCAGGTGTGCTCCGCAGAGCCAAGAGGCAGCTCCCAGTCACTGCAGAGATATTGCAGTGGTGCAGTATCAGGTGTGCCTTGCCTGCGTGCATCACAGAGGATGATGTCAAGCATTGTGTGACATGACCACATGCTTTGCTAGCCAGTTCCCATTCTGGTGGTGACTGTTAGTGGGCACTGTGCAAGACAGGCAGTATAAAAGCAGCAAGAGTCCAACATGTGATCCATACTCCCAGGGCTGACAGGTGCAGGTCAACTATGCCACAGCATCATGTTGTTTGGCCGGGTCTGTCAAAGTGGACATATACTAGATGCCTGTGGAATGACAGCAGAAGCATGGACAACTGTTGGGAGTAACACAGTTGTTTGTAGTACAGTGGTAACAGGTCCGGATGACCGCAAAATGCTTCCCAGGGCATGGACCACACCATCAGGGCAACAACACTGGTGGCCTATTGCATGTATCTGCACACATAGTCTGTGCCCTGAGTGACAACTTCAGTCACACAAACATGGAAGGGGAGTCACATTGTACCTGCTGACTTGTGGCATGTGTGCATAGGTTATGTTGCAGAACCAGTTACTGGACAGCAGGATGTAAGTGACTATCGCCTTGTGTAGCCTGCTGAGTGGAACAGCAGTGTGACCGCCGACAGTCACCTAAGACAGGTGTGTTGTGTATGTTATGACACCCTATTGGCTGTATGTGATGGGCACACGTGTTTGTGGGATATAGGTTGGTGTGGTTGTGTTTGGCGATGTGGGCTGTCATCGGTGCCCACACAGAGTATGGAGGGGTACTGTACAGGGTGTCTCCGTATGTGTGGCCTGTGTTGGGGATCATGTGGGACCATGTGATGTGTGGGGTGCGTTGCCAATGTTGCACAACCCCACATTACTGTCAGGTGCAGTCAGGGTTGGTGACAGTATAACCCCCAGCAGGGCTGCATATGTGCATCCCCCACAGGCTGTACTGTTGTATGTTGGGAGGTGTGCATTGACTGTGGACATAAGAATAGCTCTATTGCCACATGTACAACATAGTCATCATAGTGATAAGCAATAGCACTGGTACGTGCCAGTTGGATATGCCTGTATATAAGTGGCACGTGGCAGGTGGACAGGCCATAGAAACCACCATGTCTCACGAGGTATGTGAGTGATGTGTGTACGACAGCTGTTGTACAGTTAGCAAGCTGGAAATGTATGGACAGACAGTGTACCTGTGAGGACTGGTGTGAAATGGGTGCTAAACTAAGCAGTAGCTCATAACATGCCAAGAAGCTCTGAACAAGTGCTGAGCATGCCCATACATTACAGATAGAGTGTTGTATACTATCAACCCACAAGTGTTGACAACAGTCATGATTGGTGGCACTGCATCAGTACACTGCCGGGTATGGTCTGCAGGTCCATGAACCATTATCAATGTAGATGTTAGCAGTACAGATGTACAAGACAGTATGGATGTTTGGCTACAGATGCCTGTGTATGTCACAGGAGTGTTCTACTAGTGGCCTGTTGACAGACTCACAACTACCAAAGGTGCTACAGTGACATGTGCATATCACACGGTGTCAGCTACAGTAAACCAGGGTTAATGTGTTGTACCCCATCCGCATTGTAACGCATACCACACAGACAAATGTCAGCCATCTGTGTATGTGATGATGTGAATGGCCATGACCTATGGGCAATTGTTGTCACAGTGTTGCGAACAACATACAGAATGTGCTGTGTGTGTGATGTGTGTGACATATGTGCACATTCTGGTGGATGATATCAGCAATGACACTACTAGGGGAATACCCCCGTACCCATTAAGAAACACCTAGGCTGTGGTCAACAGTATGGACACTGTTTTAGGGATGGTGTAGTGTAGTACACCTCCCTGAGCTGGAGACATCTCCCTGGCCCTTTAGGTAGTCATCCGAGGTACCCATGACATGACAGGGTGGTATCCATGAGCACGGAGATCATTGGACAGGCATACACAGCAACCGTGTGACCAATATTGGAATATACATCACCCTCCAGGGGTAGGGCCCATGTGTGGATGGCCGATACCAGCCTCCAGAATACTCACCTCCAGTATGCAGCATGCTATCCACCTTGCATACAGACATATGCCACACTATGCTGTTAGACATGCTACATGTCCATAGCCTGATCTGAAAGACATACGTCATGGACAACCACCATCCTATGACTAGGATGGCCACATGCTGGACAGATCCCTGTGCCATACCTGTGACATACTCCCGCCATACCATGCAGCCCTGTCCACATAGCTGCACATATCATCCCTGACATAAATGGTGTGATGGCCGTATGGTAGATGTAGTATCATCTATCTGGATCAGTAATGTGTCACTGATGCCCCTTGTGGTGGCATAATGGGTGTCGGATACAGCTAGGAAACCCAGTCCGTACATGCCATAGCCGATAATCTTACCTGCGAATGACATCCGACTAGCCATTGTCCCATGTCTATCACATGTGCAACACAGGTGATCCATGGCAGGATGTTGAACAGCTGTGCAGTGTACATGTCTATGGAAAAACAGATGCATGTACAGGTTTCCATGCGTACTTGGTGCATTGTCACTGCCCAAGTCCAGTAAGGCTGTGTCTGTGTTGATATGTGACATATCCACAGCATCTAGGTCAACAGCATTACCGTGGATACATCAGGCATGGGTAGATAGGTAAGAACACCAGTGCATGCAAACAGACATGTCCACATGGAGACTGATGTCACATGCAGTAGGAACACTAATGAGGGGACACACATATGTGGGGATGATATCCAATGCATACTGGGTGTTACATGTGTGGGACACATACATGCCAGTCGTGTTAGTGTCATGTTGATTTGCAAAGATAACTGTGCGAATGTACTAGAAAGTATGTGCAGCAGTATCACTGTACATGTCTGTAAATGTGACCTGTCACCTTCATCATGTCTTACAGATAATGCCGCGTACACGCCTACCAGCATATAGCCGACAGGAGGATGATGTCATAATACCGTACCTCCATGAGAACTACAAGGTGTTATTTAGCCATGTGCCACAGCATGCACAGCAGCGGGATGACCTGTGGCAGGATCTTCACAGGAGGGTCAACAAAGTGTGTGGCCACAACTGCACCTACCAGCAGGTGCGCAGACACTGCACGGACCTCATACGTCATGCAAAACAGCGTGCCACTGCAATCGCCAGGGAACAAGGTGGTAGAGGTGGTGGGCCACCAACCCAACCTCCACTCACACACACAGAGGAGCTACTGACCAGTCTGGGAACACCCTCGAAACAGCCCCCACAAACAGTAGCTGCCATTGTGGAGGTGGGTGTCTCCCAACCAATGAGCCTGGAGTTGCCTGGTAAGTCAGTACTGAACATATGGCCAGTATATCCCACGTACGTGCATGTGTCAGTGTACATCATGTAATGTAACAGCATATGCAAGGTATGTGGACACACATGCTTTATGCTACCCTGTGTATGCACCACACCTCTGACCTGTACGGGTATTTGCAGGATGTCCAGATGTCTGCCTCATATTGTCGGTGTGTTCCTCTTAATATCTGTCCCTTTCTGGCAAATAGCTGAGGAATGGAGTCATTACATGATGACATACAGTTGTGGTTACGACTGCACATTCTGTTGCAAACCCATGTGCATGCAAACTTATTGGTCTATCAAATATCCAAGTTAGTAAGAGCAAAATGTCACAGTTGTCCCTATATGTCCCCCATCATAGTAGGCTTTGTCCACATTTATTGTTCTAAGAAGTTGAGAGGTATGGTATGCACACATGTGCTGACTATATGCTATTGTACAGGTGAATTTGTTAACCTGCACTGTGCACCCTGTGGCTGTCATACAGTCATGGATAATGTTCATACTGCTGTGTCACCCTATACAGGTACAGCTGGCATGCCGCACAGACAAGAGTCCATTGCAGGTGAGTCTATCATCAGTATCAGGCATGTCAAAGCATAGATCTATTCGCCATGTGGCCAGTTAATACATGGATATGTAGGTCGCATCACCCATCATCCACACAGGCCACCCATGTGCAATATATACAACTGAAATGATACACAGACAGGAAACTACAGTAGTTGTCATTGCTACATGTGTGTCCAGCTGTGCATACAACAGTGGAGGTGTTCTACAATGGAGGCATATGTACTATACAGTGGAACAACATGTGTGGTACACAAACCAGTACCACACAGTGAGCAGTGATATGGGCAGACCACAGGCATCTTGTGTTATATGCCCCTGCAATGGTTTCACACATTGTGATGTTCCATCCGACATGTCTGAGACACGTAGCGTTTTGGTTGCAATATTGTCACAATTTCTCATAACCCATACCCCACATACCACACATACACCTGTTGTCTGCATAGCCCTGTGGATGGTGACATAACCAACATCTATGGGTGTATGTCATATGGGACAACACAGACATGTGTGATAGACGGCCATCACATACATGACCAACACATGTGCACACATGGCCATGGGGGATGGCCAGAGACATGTAGCCACACAGAAGACGGGATGTGGATGCACCCTGTCCCACTTTGTCCACACATGGTCCAAGTACAGCCGTACTAGACCGATTGTACAGGTGATGTGGTATGCTGCACATCATAAATGCCTGTGCACAGCTAGTGGAGGTGTCAGTGACATGTACCTCATAAGATGTGTTGAACATGATGTCTGTGTCATAGCATGATGGTAGTCACCTTCACAGATTCCACTGACAGTGACACCAGGCCACAGAAACTGTACTTTTCCCCCCTGCCGTAGGACATCACTGTTAGCTGTGCACCATGTGTGCGTGGTACATCAATGTCATGTGTGAAATGGTGATGTGACAGGTCCGCTATGTGTAGACATGGTTGCCAGGCAGCTAACACTCTGTAGTCATCGTGCAGGGGTGTCACCTGTATGTCCTCCAGTGACCTGTCACATGACACAGCATGGTTGGGTGTGTATACACCTCAGCATCGTAGGTCACAATCCACAGGTATGTCATGGGTATGCATGCAGTTCTGGATATGCAATGTGTACATAACATGCACTGTTTAGCAATATAGACGCCTCATGATGCCATGCAATGGCAGTGTCTGTACGTCACACTGTACAGCAATGTAGACGGCCCAGTCCCCTACCATGCCCATGAACATTTGCTCAACATGCATTCTATCTGTAGGGCATATGGACAACACCACAATGTGATACCCAGTATGATGCTGTACATGTGTCACAACACCATTGTGTGAGGTATGCGTGCATGTTAATGAACATGTCAGCAGAGTACATGTCAAGGTCATGTCAGCCATGTGTACTGTTATCCTGCTCTGGTCCACATGGTGTATCACAGGGATGCATGCATACTACCATGATTGTGTGAATCGCATGGATAATGATATGACACCTGCCTGCTGTAGTGTACATTCCAGGGGGTATGCTTACAAACACTATTGATGTCTGAGCTGCATGCTGTCAGCTGTATCACAAGCATGCTGCATGTCATCTGTCATCTCAAATGCATGGTGAGTCAGTGTGTGTGTCGGTGTGTCAGTGTGTCAGTGTGTGTGCCAGTCTGTCAGTGTGTGTGTCAATGTGTCAGTGTGTGTGTCAGTGTGTGTGTGTCAGTGTGTGTGTGTCAGAGTGTGTGTGTGTGTCTATTGTAATGTAGAGTATTTCTTTGCATTCACAGGTGATGTAGATGCGTTACCCTCCTGTGGTCCATCTGATAGTGTCCCCACAGATGCTAGCAGTGATGAACATATACACGAGGTACAGGCAGGGATGTCAGGGGCGGAATCTGTGCCAACGGTTGCCAGCCCAGCTATGTCCCCCTCTTCCCCGCACACAGTTCAGCTGCCAACACATACCGCATCTACAGTGGCCATAGAGAAAGGACAGTCAGCGTTTGTTAGCGTTGAACAGGAACATGTGGTGGCTACAGAAGGTGTGTCTCCACACCATGGTGGCAGTATACTGACTGCGGATGTGCCACACAGGCATGTGGCTGGTGCTGCTTGTAGGAGGACCTCTGGCAGACATGCACCTGAAGGACATAGCGCAGCAGTTGGGATCACCAGACACATGTTCCAGACTGTAATGGCAGCACAGGCACGTGCCAAATGGCAGAACAGAGAAGGGCAGAGGCTGCAGAGGGCTGCTATCAGTACCCTAAACAACAATATCCAGGCACTGGCAGGTGCTCAACAGCAGCTTGCTGATGTTCTGGACAGGCGATTGGGTGACATGGTCAGAATCCTCGACCAAGGCATGGCAATCTGTGAGCGTGAGCTGTCTGTGCTGGAACATCTGGTAGGGGTGAGGCATAGGACACATGGACGTAGGCCAGCTACACCACCTAGTGCAGGTCAACGTGAGCGTGCCACCTCACATGGCCACTCCCATAGTGCCGGTAGCAGTAGCAGTGCAGCTGGTGCTGCGATGTCCACACCAGGTCACAGCAGGCCACGTGGACATGGCCCTGGACATTCCCAGTGGGGACACGGCTCCAGTGGCCATGTGTCATTGGACAGTAGCCATTCTGTACCTCTGACTGGTAGTGCCCGTGCAACCCCTGGCAGACACAGGACACGTGGCCGTGTCCGGTCACAGTGAGCTGTACAACCTGGTCTGTACAATCTGGAGCTGTCCATAATACCCTTGTGTAGGCCTCACAAATGACAGAACTGTGTGCACACATACACGCACACAGCAAACACAACTGTAGGGCTCCACAACACCCACATGCATACGGAACAGACATGTCCATTCAAATCACTGGCCCTGACCCGCACATGTGATGCCATCCATTGGAGCAGCCTATGCCCCTGGCAAACAGTATCACCCTGTGCATATGATGAAGCCTGTGTCTCATCCCTGTCATCCACACCATCGGTGCAGGGATATGCTCATATGGTCTGATGCACAGGGTGAACAGAATAGTGAGAGTTGTATCTAACATTACTTGTGTATGCATATTGCGGGATGTGTATGTTGTATTGGTCATGTGTGAATACTGAGATGTGAGAGGTGTATCTAACATTACTTGTGTATGCATATTGAGGGATGTGTATGTTGCATTGGACATGTGTGAATACTGAGAGATGTGTATGTGACATCAGTGGTGTACTGTCAGCATGCACCAGTCATACCATGTAGTCCAGGTGCAGCATACATTGTGATATGTTCACAGTATGTGTCTCAGTGACAACAGTAACAGCATGTTGGTAATGCCCTGGTTCCCTCCTATGGTGTACTGGTATGTGCCTACAGGTAGCAGTGTTTGCAGTCCCCCATGTGTAACTGTGGAGTACTCACAGGCACGTATGGCAATATCAGCATGCTATACGTACCCTCAACCTGACTGTTGGACAGTCGAACATGACACAGATGTCCGAACATGACACAGATTTCCACACATATACTGCACCTGAAGCATGTAGTCAGTTGAACAGGCTACAGTGGACAGAAATGTGACATACATACCAGGAAACATTACAGGTATGTTGACATGGTGCAGGGGTTGTACACAGCGATCAGGCCAATGATGACGTTAGAGGCCACCTGATAGCATGAGGCCACACTGTGTAGCAGTAATACCCTGTCACAGTACAGTAACATGGCCACATTCACAGGGTCTACAGCACTGTAACACACCCCATAGTGTTCATGTGTGGACCCTTGCCTATATGGTCATCACCCTCACAGTACTTTGCACCCACATGACATGGCTCAGAGAAGGGACATGCACAGGTAGCCAGTATGGCTGGGACCGATGGCATCAACAGTTAGTAGACTGCATCACCATGAGGGGTTAGTGATCCTGTTTCCACAGTATAGTAGCATACACCCTCACACCAAGCACCAGACAGCCATACATACATACACACACACACTGTAGTGACCAGATATGTGTGTACATATAGCCGATGTGTGTGATGCACCACACCTGCCGACCCCATGCTTTCCACACTGCAGTATGTACAGATCTCTACAACGGTGTACAGGGATGTGTTACATCTGGGAAGTAGTCGCCACCATATGTGGCATGTGTGGTCACACAAGCGGACACACATGGCAGTGCTGGGAATGATACACCTGCCATATGATGATCCGTGTGATAGACATGCAGTGGTACTGTCCGCAGTATGTGTTCCAATGCTATGTCTTGCAATTGTGTGGCTATGTGCACATGGGAGGATGTCAGTGATACAGGTGTCACGTGACATACAGTTGGTTACACCTGACTGCTGTGTATGCGTTAAGTCATCACCATTAAGTAACAGTGACATAGTGTACTGTTTGCACATGACATGGTAGGGTGGCGTGTGACACACCTGTGAGCCATCCCCGGCACACATACATCTACACAGGTGGATCACCACTTTATGTACACAGATCCCTCCATACATGATGTACAACCAACTGTACTGTCTGTATGTCACCATATACAGGTGTCAATGATGGGGCTGCATTGTGACTGCATGTTGTAGTTAGGCACAGCTGTGTTACAGACATCGGCCACTGCACATGCATGGTTGCTGCATGCACAGTACAGATTGTACATGTGCGTTGGTCCTACATGTGTCCCCTGTAGCCATGTTTGTATGCATTGCTATTGGTGGACATGTGTGTTGACATACATGCCACATGAACTGTGGTATGATATCACGGGTTTCATGGGCGGCTACTACAGTGGAATGTGTCCTTGGTCAACATTGCTACCTCCTGTACTGTGAGCATTCAACAGACATGGACCCACCTTCCATTTGTGTGCATATGATTGCTTAGGCCGCTGTTCTGCATGGGGGACAGCAAAGGCTTAGCTATGTACATATGTGTTGTGTGTGTGGTCCATGCACACATCCACTACAATCACATGTTTGACATATCCAAACATGTGTGTTTGTTGGTGTACAGCAACACTCATCTGTCACAGCTGTGTAAGACCCGGGGCCCCTGGTATGTCTTGAGCTGACCTGGTCATGTGTAGTGGTATACTTGCAATGCATAACACCTGTTGGAACCCTGTCAGTACATGTGTACCCTGCACAGTTGCTGTAGACCTCTGTGCAGTCCACTGGTCATGTGTCACGTGGTGTTGTGGTAATGTATGGCTGTGTACTTCTGCAGCAATGACATAGTGATGTCTCGAGGGCTACAGTGTAGACTGCAGTGTGTACGTCTGGGATCTGCACCTGTGACAGCTGTGATGGCAGCTGAGTGTGTACTGGTCACTGCATGTGTGACCACTCTGTGCGTGGGGACAGTTGTACCTTACTTGTGCCCTTCCGTGTCTAGACTCCATTTGCATGCAAGACAGCCCTTTGCAACTGCTAAGTGTGTGAGCATGCCCAGTACGCTGTTGTGTAGATGGACACACATGACAGTCCCAACTGAGCCCTTGCGAGTTGAGACTCTGTCCTCATGCAAATGGCCCTTTGCAACTGCTAAGTGTGTGAGCATGCCCAGTACGCTGTTGTGTAGATGGACACACATGACAGTCCCAACTGAGCCCTTGTGAGTTGAGACTCTGTCCGCATGCAAGACGGCCCTTTGCAACTGCTAAGTGTGTGAGCATGCCCAGTACGCCATTGTGTAGATTGACACACAGTACAGTCCGAACGGATGTGTATTACTAAGTGTGTGGCCATGCCCAGTGACACCTTGTGTCGATGATGTCTCTCTGTGCATGGCCGTTGACATCCTGTATAGCCATGGTGGTCATCCAGGCAACAGATGTCCATTTTCAATGTCATGATAGATGCCTACTGAGTACACACTGGTCGAATATCTTGAAGGGTGCACTGTCTGTGGGGTGTCCCGTGACTATGTCATGTTGTCGTGGTGCACCGTAAATCTTACATTGCCACGATCACACCACTGCCGTGTGTTTGTCTATGTGTACCGTGGGACAGTTATATGTCTGCATGCTTTCAGACTGATCACTCTCTATACAATCCCTGTCGGCATCCTTGTCAGTGCGGATGATGACACATGCCTAGAAGTATGCCTCTGGGATGGCTGTGTTTAGTAATCTCAGTAGCACGTTCTGTAAAAGCGTCATGCTGTAGTGTGTTAGGGTAGTTAGGCGTATGTTCAACTCCCAGCCCTGCCAAGTGTGTGTGTGTGTGTGTGTGTGTGTGTGTGTGTGTGTGTGTGTGTGTGTGTGTGTGTGTGTGTGTGTGTTTGCGCGCATGCTCCTGTCTGCCTGGGGACTCAGTCTTGCTTTTAGATGCCTCACACCACAGCAGTTTCCTACCGACATCTTTGCCTTTGCAGATGATGACACGCACCTAGATGTCTGCCTCTGGGACTGCTGTGCTTAGTAATCTCGGTAGCGCATTCTGTAAATGTGTCATGCTGTAGTGTGTTAGGGTAGTTAGGTGTATGTTCGACTCCCAGCCCTGCCAAGTGTGTGTGTGTGTGTGTGTGTGTGTGTGTGTGTGTGTGTGTGTGTGTGTGTGTGTGTGTGTGTTTTTTTTTGCGCGCATGCTCCCATCCGCCTGGGGACTCAGTCTTGCTTTTAGATGCCTCACACCACAGCAGTTTCCTACCGATGTCTTTGCCTTTGTGGATGATGACACGCACCTAGATGTCTGCCTCTGGGACTGCTGTGCTTAGTAATCTCAGTAGCGCGTTCTGTAAATGTGTCATGATGTAGTGTGTTAGGGTAGTTAGGTGTATGTTCGACTCCCAACCCTGCCAAGTGTGTGTGTGTGTGTGTGTGTGTGTGTGTTTGCGCGTATGCTCCCGTCTGCCTGGGGACTCAGTCTTGCTTTTAGATGCCTCACACCACAGCAGTTTCCTAATGACGTCTTTGCCTTTGCGGATGATGACACGCACCTAGATGTCTGCCTCTGGGACTGCTGTGCTTAGTAATCTCGGTAGCGCGTTCTGTAAATGCGTCATGCTGTAGTGTGTTAGGGTAGTTAGGTGTATGTTCAACTCCCAGCCCTGCCAAGTGTGTGTGTTTGTGGGTGTGTGTTTGCGTGCATGCTCCCGTCCACCTGGAGACTCAGTCTTGCTTTTAGACGCCTCACACCACAGCAGTTTCCTACCGACGTCTTTGCCTTTGCGGATGATGACACGCACCTAGATGTCTGCCTCTGGGACTGCTGTGCTTAGTAATCTCGGTAGCGCATTCTGTAAATGCGTCATGCTGTAGTGTGTTAGGATAGTTAGGTGTATGTTCGACTCCCAGCCCTGCCAAGTGTGTGTGTGTGTGTGTGTTTGCACGCTTGCTCCCGTCCGCCTGGGGACTCAGTCTTGCTTTTAGACGCCTCACACCACAGCAGTTTCCTACCAACGTCTTTGCCTTTGTGGATGATGACACGCACCTAAATGTCTGCCTCTGGGACTGCTGTGCTTAGTAATCTCAGTAGCGCGTTCTGTAAATGCGTCATGCTATAGTGTGTCAGGGTAGTTAGGTGTATGTTCGACTCCCAGCCCTGCCAAGTGTGTGTGTGTGTGTGTGTGTGTGTGTGTGTGTGTGTGTGTGTGTGTGTGTGTGTGTGTGTGTTTGCACGCATGCTCCCGTCTGCCTGGGGACTCAGTCTTGCTTTTAGACGCCTCACACCACAGCAGTTACCTACCGACGTCTTTGCCTTTGCGGATGATGACACGCACCTAGATGTCTGCCTCTGGGACTGCTGTGCTTAGTAATCTCAGTAGCGCATTCTGTAAATACATCATGCTGTAGTGTGTTAGGGTAGTTAGGTGTATGTTCAACTCCCAGCCCTGCCAAGTGTGTGTGTGTGTGTGTGTGTGTTTCCAGCTGTATGACAACAGTACATTGCTTTTACAGTATTCACTCTCCATAACATCCGTGCGGAGTCTTTGCCTTTGATGCTGCTGTCTGCAGGCTAGATGTGTGCCTGTGTGAATCATGTGATCCACTGATGATGGTACTGCATTCTGTAACTGCATAATGCTGTCGTGTGGTACAGTGCCTATGTTTGTGTTCTGCTCCCAACCCTGCCACATGTGTGTGTATGTATCTATCTACATATATGTATGTATATATATATATATATATATATATATATATATATATATATATATATATATATATATATATATATATAAAATGTATATTGATATTGTATATAGATATGTATGTTGGGATTATCACTCTTGAATGTGCAGCATTATCTGTACGTGAGCACCTTGGATGTATGTACATCTGCTATGGCTCTGTGATAGTGCACATACTGTGTGCTGTAGTGATTGTGGGTTATACATGTGTAGTGACCGGTTATTGTGTTACTGGGTATTACACGGGCATTGGAAACAATGTTAGTACAGCACCTTTGAATGGTCGTATGCAGATCTCGGCAACAGTCAGCAGTGGTTTTACATTGGAGTGTGAGTATGGCTCATATCCATCTGTAGTAACAGACAATTCTATGCACCTCAGGTTAACATTACAGACTCACGTTTATCCACAGGTTGTGGTACAGATCCCAGGACTGTATGTGTAGACACTGACAGGTGCATGACTGGGTTGTGTTGGATGCATGGAGGGGTGTCCATGGCCAGTAATGGGGATCTCTACAGCTTGACAGGTACAGTCTGTGACTGTCCCACAACCTCCTGTATATGGCTGACACATGCTGTACCTGTGTATATGCAGACACACACACACTTACCACAAACAGCTATGGCTATCACATACATAGCCTCTAGTTTGGCACCACCATTGGGCAATGCAATAACCATTGTCCCTCACGCACACACACCTACGTGTACATTGGATGGCTCAATGACAGCTCTGGAAATGTTAACACCACACCCTGTGCATATGATGTCACCTGTGCCACCACCTGTGATGTGTAACATTGATGCAGGATCTGACTAACCTGGTGTTGCTGCACATGGTGGCTTTATTCCACTGTATTGATGTTAGCATGCTGTTAACACACAGTGTGTTACTTCCAGGTGTATATCAGTGGGCATGATGCATTGCAGCTATGACCATCACTGTAGCATAGTTTACAACACTGTTACTTCTGATGAGGTATTCTCCATCCATGTGCCATTTCACTGATGTGTGTAGTATTGGCAGCATGTGTGTCTGTGTGTGCAGTACATGTGTGATGTGTGTAGTACACATGTATACATGCTTACAAATGCATACACGACATTACACGGGCTTCACCATTCGTACACTAGCTTACTCGTTCTTCCACACTCCACACGCACACATGGGCTAACACGCGCGCACACATGCTTACTCGGGCTTACTGGTGCGCACGGGCACAGACACACTGTGGGCAGGTTTGCAGGTCACATCGGTGGTATCCATGGCGTACACCATCAGTCACCTGACATTCCCTAGGATAGCTCATGACACGCCTCTTCCACTGAGTACTGACAGCACACATGTGACACTGCTCCAGTGAGGTTACAGTGTTTTATACATACACACTCCTGTTGTCACCTATCTTCTACTCTAATAGTCCCCTTAACCTACACTACACTGTAGAGGCTTGGCCCATATGGCATGACATGTTGTGATTCACTAGCCTCAGCCTCACTTGCCTCACATTGCCTACATAATGCTTTGTTACATCTCTGACAGAGCGCTTCCACACATAAGAACCAGTATGCAGTAGCCATGTTGTCTCCAGCTTGCCATTCATCTGCATGGCAAACTACCATCTAACTAAAGCTACATTTTGTATGTATATTATACATATGTCTTGTTTTGAAGCACAGCGCATTCTCGTGGTGCTGCGCTATGCTTCCACACCACGGATCGGGGGAGGACAACTACTGGTTTATTGATATCCAATGGACAAAGCCACCACTGGCCTTGGACTTGGACATTGGCATGCTTCTTTGACTGTATTCATACTGTATTTGCAGCTGTCATTGCTCCATTTAGCAACATGCAAAACGTTAGTCGCATAACATCCGGGTACATTTCTGCACATAACTCTGCTCTTGCACGGACAGCTTACTGTTTCATGTATCGCGTAATTACATCATTTGCATAGCTTACACATACAAATTGGGTATGTTGCAAATCCCAACATTGTCTGTGCAATGTTCATGTTACGGGAGGTCTTGCACCCCCCTACAGGTGTTTGCTGAATAGCCTGGCAGTCATCTTTCCTTGCTGTACTCTCACTCAATCCATACACGCCGGAGGCTTCGTGTATCATGGCCTAGGCTTTGCTGTGTGCTATGTCTAGTTGTGGTGTATGCATGGCTGTGGGTATGTCCCACTGTCATCATTGGTAAAGGTGACGCCCTATAGGTACTTCATGTAGACTGCTGTGTCATTTGACATGTCAGCACATACCTGCGGCCAATACTGAACTTCCTACTGCAGCACTTTTCATACCTTCTGAGTTATCTTGCGGTCGATAATGCTGTTTCCTCAGACATGTATCTGTTTCTGATCATCCCTATCAACCTCCTAGAGAAAAACATCTGTACAAAGCCTAACATGATGGGGGGACAAATAGGGGAAGATTATACATATTGCTCTTACAAACATAGATAGTTGACAGTATTATCGGTTTTGCATTAGTATGACCTTTCTGAGGGATTTGGGGTCTTAAACTCATAAGTTTATCAGTATTTAATGATATCAGTTCTCAGGTATTTGGCAGACAGGTACAGATTGTAAGAGGAATACACCACACATATGAGGCATACATCTGCACATTCGTACAGTTGCGAGGTATGTTTCTGATACTGGAAATCAATTTTCTTACACCAATACACACAATACATGGCGCCATTACAGGCCAGTTGCCATTACATTCATATTGCAGGACACACCCACCCAGAAGGTTATATTCCTCACACAGGCCGACAGGTGCTTATCCACACTAAGTATTCTATCATGTACCTTATGTGTACGCCGGTATTTGCACTTTCCGTCAGTGGAAGAGCTCACGTACGAGTATGGGGGACTGGACACTGTATCGGTGACACTGCATGACACCCTGAGGGACACATGTCTTTTGAGTCTATTAACCTTCCACATTGACTTTCACAGGGCATACGTTGTCATTCACATTTGTGGAAATACATGCTTTTGACTTGTACATGTTTTGTCATTTGTCCTGACATCTTTCTTCTCACCTGTCCACCTAGTATCACTAGTTCTGTACATTTAATTAGGACAGGTTACCTTCATACCTCTCACCTGTACACATTATGGGTATACACCCCGAGGTTTGACCTATGATTCTGTTACATTTGTCATGATAATGTGCCTTTCTGGTAGATTGCTGGCAAGGCATGATGGACTGTGCAGTTAGGTAATCATGACTGACATTTCTATGTCATGATTACTAACTCTCATAACCTTCGTATTCCTGACTACGCAATTATTCTATCAATGTTCTGACTTTGTCTGGGGTATATTTAATATAGTCCCTATTTGTCTTTTGTCTACTATGCCTTAGTCCAGCTGTCTTATTCTGACATTTTGGCAGGTATGGTTACCATCTTGGTCGTACACATGTCCATCCATGATAATTGCCTACATGACACTGATATAGGTCCCTACGTCTTCCCCCAATGGCTTACACAATATCCAGTAGATGGGTTGCACCTTTTTGGAGAATATAGGCATGTGCTATACCCACATAGGTATATTGATCACTCCCATGGGGCGTACCTAATAGATCTGTGCCAACCAACACCTTGGCCCATTTCTGCATACCCATGATTCCCATACCTGACACCCCTCTACAGTACCCATTAGACATGTTTAATGTAAGCGATAATAAAGTGTGAGGACACTTCCGAGCACTCCCCACTCTGCGGATATCAGGTCGTACGTCATACATTCTATCGACCCATGTGTTATTACCCTTGCACCTGCTACTGTTGCATGTACACCTATATTGTAGTTGCACTTGTGACTTCTTTAGCATCAATGACGGTTCGCACTTCGTAGAGGATCAATTTTTGTGGTCCTGCAAAGGACACCTATATTCATGTTTAACGTGTAGAACTTGCAGGCCCTGTCACACTGGTACTTTCCGGGCAATGGTTTAGAAAGCATCGGTGTATTCTCCTTTCATGCATGTCTGTCTGTCTATCCATAATAGCTATACAGTGACCTATTTATGTACATGTGTTATATGTACAGGGACATATGTTTGTTGTGTATATACCAATTCATGTATCGTGTGTGTATAGATATATATATGTACATATGTACATATGTCTGTACATTCCTCATCTCATAATTTGCTTTGGTTTATGTCTGTGGATATATGTGTATATATATCTCCATATCATACCTTTCAACTGTACAGATTTCCGCTGCATGTACAGCTGTTTGCCTCTTATTTTTGGTCCATTTTTCATAACCTTGTGTCTATCTGGGAAGTTAGTGGCATATCATCAAAGACTGACGTTGGTAAATAATGACAAACATTTCAGGTTACAACTTCATACCCTTCAGAGAATCCATGCTAGTGACACACCTGTTATTCTATCCACTTTCTATGTTTGTTAGGGCAATATCTGGGGATTGTCCCTATTTGTACCAGTTGTTGTCATGGCTTTGTCCGGTTTTGTACTTTACAGGGTTAACAGGTGTGAGCCATGTACATAGAACGTGGGGAAAACACCATTCATTTTCTATTCTGTGAGCGGATTACACACGCGCAGGCGCACTCGCACATCCTTATTGTGGGTTACATATATTTCATAGATAATTGTGCTTACGTGAACTTTCATAATTCTGACCATAACAGTTACATATCTGTATTCCAGTTTACGGACTGCTGCGAAACACACGTTCACCTTTACATATTTAAATGTGTGTACAGCACAAACGCATTAATTACACTTTCACGTTATATGTGCAGTGGTCGTAGGTCAACCGGGACTGCATTCACGTTGGCCAGATGCCGGAACCACTATTCTATTGGTGTTCTCCCTCATTGATATGCATACCCATAGTACTTAGCTACATCAACATATGCCTCACCACTTCACCTACGACACAGGCATTCATTCTCCTGCTGGGAAAAAGGTGGTACTACATATTACACATTCCCTATTGCCTACTGCTGTGGACTCCGGCTGCATTGTTAATCACTCCGAGCATATGCAGAACACCAAGGCATATAGTCCAGCCACATGCAGGTCTTTGATTTTCAGGGTGTTCATGTAGTGATCTGGGTTTAGGCTTGTCCACCTGGTGAATGGAACTTCCCTGGCCGAGTTCAAATGTCAGACGAAGCATAGGGACAGGGATTATCTCCCTATTTTGAAGATTTAACTGTGTTTATAGACACAGGTGTTTGGGCACCTGTCAGCAGCTTATTCTGTTGGCATTACATATTATGGGTGGGGTTGTTACAGTCCATACTAAACGGTGAGGGGTGTTCCCATTCATATTTGACTATTACCTGTATACAGTCATACGGTGATTATTATTTTGGACATGAAGTGACTACAGGTATGCAGTTGTACATTACACAAGTGTGAAGGGTTGTTACTGTAAATATGTACGGACCATACCTCTCAACCTCTTAGAGCACCAAACCTGCGCAAAACCTACACAATGGGGGGACAATTAGGGACACATTTTAATGATTGCTCTTACAAGCTTAGAACATTGATAGAATACTAGGTTTTGCATTAGCATGACTTTTCTGCAGGTTGTGGAGTCTTAAACTCAGGATATTTCTCATTATTTAGTGACGTCAATCCTCAGCTGTTTACCACACTGGTGCAGATTGTCAGAGGCACACACCAACACTATGGGGTGAACCTGTGGTCATTCTTAGGGTTGCCACCTTTTCAAATGCCCAAAGTGGGACATGTTCTGTAGAGATGTCAGATTTTCCAGGACAAAACATACCTACAGCCGTGCATAGTACAGAACTTTAACCTTTTTTGTACATATAATAGCTTATTCTAGTAACATTTGAATTGCTTATGCTACTTCACATAACACATAGAAGTTTCATATATAAGATAACTGTTTTATGCGACTATTAAAGAAACTTAGGAAATAACTTTGTCCTAAACTCTCAGGACATTTGCTATGCCTTGCTTTTTTTCACAGGACACAACTGCCTACAGAGGGACTGTTACTCGCAAAGTGGGACAGGTGGTGAACCTAGTCATTCTGCATACAGTTGAGTGGTATGGCACGGACCTCTGTAATATGCTGTTGTGTTCTGGCACAGCAGTAGCTCAGCATTACAGACTGCAGTCGGAACGTGCTGACAGACAGTTGGGTTTCAGACTTCATACTCCAGACATTAATGCCAATGTGCAAACTGTTATTCTATCAAATGTTTCCAAGAGCTATCTTTACAGATTGTCCCTGTTTTTGGACCTTTGGCAGTAGCTCAGCATTACAGACTGCAGTCAGAACGTGCTGACAGACATTTGGGTTTCAGACTTCATACTCCAGACATTAATGCCAATGTGCAAACTGTTATTCTATCGAATGTTTCCAAGAGCTATCTTTACAGATTGTCCCTGTTTTTGGACCTTTGGCAGTAGCTCAGCATTACAGACTGCAGCCGGAACGTGCTGACAGACAGTTGGGTTTCAGACTTCATACTCCAGACATTAATGCCAAATGTGCAAACTGTTATTCTATCAAATGTTTCCAAGAGCTATCTTTACAGATTGTCCCTGTTTTTGGACCTTTGGCAGTAGCTCAGCATTACAGACTGCAGTCGGAACGTGCTGACAGACATTTGGATTTCAGACTTCATACTCCAGACATTAATGCCAATGTGCAAACTGTTATTCTATCAAATGTTTCCAAGAGCTATCTTTACAGATTGTCCCTGTTTTTGGACCTTTGGCAGTAGCTCAGCATTACAGACTGCAGTCAGAACGTGCTGACAGACATTTGGGTTTCAGACTTCATACTCCAGACATTAATGCCAATGTGCAAACTGTTATTCTATCGAATGTTTCCAAGAGCTATCTTTACAGATTGTCCCTGTTTTTGGACCTTTGGCAGTAGCTCAGCATTACAGACTGCAGCCGGAACGTGCTGACAGACAGTTGGGTTTCAGACTTCATACTCCAGACATTAATGCCAAATGTGCAAACTGTTATTCTATCAAATGTTTCCAAGAGCTATCTTTACAGATTGTCCCTGTTTTTGGACCTTTGGCAGTAGCTCAGCATTACAGACTGCAGTCGGAACGTGCTGACAGACATTTGGATTTCAGACTTCATACTCCAGACATTAATGCCAATGTGCAAACTGTTATTCTATCAAATGTTTCCAAGAGCTATCTTTACAGATTGTCTCTGTTTTTGGACCTTTGGCAGTAGCTCAGCATTACAGACTGCAGTCAGAACGTGCTGACAGACAGTTGGGTTTCAGACTTCATACTCCAGACATTAATGCCAAATGTGCAAACTGTTATTCTATCAAAGGTTTCCAAGAGCTATCTTTACAGATTGTCCCTGTTTTTGGACCTTTGGCAGTAGCTCAGCATTACAGACTGCAGTCGGAAGGTGCTGACAGACAGTTGGGTTTCATACTTCATACTCCAGACATTAATGCCAATGTGCAAACTGTTATTCTATCAAATGTTTCTAAGAGCTATCTTTACAGATTGTGCCTGTTGTTGGACCTTTGTCTCGCTTATATTCACGGCTCTGTCTAGATATCTTGTTCACACAGGTTGACAGGTATGGTCGGTCATGACTGCACACAGTCAGTGTCCCTCACACTTGATCAGGGTTGACCTGTTTATGTCAGTGTCTTCCTCACCCTCCTGCCCTTTTCCACTTTGCAAATGTGTGCATTATATTCTCCCTCCAATTCGTGTCTGGACACGTGCGTCACGGGAAGGTATTTTATCCTGGGTGGTAGGTTATGCATGCCCACTTAGGGCTGGACAGTGTCATGGACCTCCACTGTACATTCTGACTTGTGTCCAGATATCTACTGGATTGGACATTTTGTCGTCATACCCATTCTACTATTTACACAAGTTGGTCATTCCATGAGGGATATCACAAAAATTGGACTAGACCAAAACAAGTTAGATAACAAAGATTTTTGTGGCTTCATGAAAACATGCAGGGGGTTTTACATGCAGGGGATACATGGTTTGTAATCCTGACACTGCCTAGGGTGACAATACCTACTACATATGCGTAGGGGTCACTGTGTGTGGCTGTTTCTGCAACAAACCAGTGGACCAAGTACGGCTGGATTTGGTGGACGTTCTGGTATGGTGGCAGGTTGTGTGTTGTAGAGGGTATGCTGGGTAGGCCATTATGCATCCAGGTGTGTTGCGTTTGTTATGGCCAGTTCCATCAGGACCCATCTGTGGGTATGTGATGGTGACATATCTATACATTTGTCTTGCATATTTCCATATTCATATGTTTGTGGGATTGTGTTCTACACTATGGCCTGTCTACTTGTCTTGCAGCTGTTTCTACATGTGGTTGTGTTTCTTTCCACTTCATCTGCAGCCCCCTTGTACACCTCCGGTTCACCTTTTCTGCATACGACACAGTATCGCCTTTGAGGAATTTACCATTAAACACCCACCCCTCGCACGCAAATTCCTCACACCCCATAGAGCACTACTTTGGCTGTTGGCCCATGACACGGCCAGAGTTACACATTGACTACCCTACATGTGTCGGGTACCTTTATGGTTGTGTGGACTACCCTGCCATGTTTGCTTTCCACATGCTATACCTCACGCACATCGGTACACGCCCATACTTCACTTTCATTACTTGGTTGGTGTATCTGGGTACTACCCATTCGACTGTGTCACATACACGTTCAGATTATACAGCTGCCTTCCGGATTTTGCCAGCCTGTTTTACTCATTGGTAGGATGGCACCTTTTCCTATGTCCAAGCTATTCCTTACACGTGTCCGACTGTTGTGGACAATGCCTCCCCAAAGTCGACAGTTGTGTTTCCACCTTTTCAATTGGCCACAGTGTGACATAGGGTCGCCACCTGTTCCACTTTGCGAGGGACAGTCCCTCTTTGGGCAGTTGTGTCCTGACATGTAATTGTAAACATGGCAAATGTCCTGAGATTTAGGACAAAATTATTTCTTATATTTTATGTGATAGTTGCATTAAACAGTTATTCTGTATCTGAAATACCTAAATGTTATGAGAAACAGAATAAGCAACTAAACTGCTACAGGAATATGCTTTTCTGTAGGCAAAACAGTTATGTTCTGTCCTTTGTACTGGCCGTGGGTATGTGTCGGCCTGTAAAATCTGATGTCTGTACCAAACATGTCCCACTTTGGCCATTTGAAAAGGTGGCAACCCTACTGTGGCATTTGCGGTGAACACAGCATATTTTACAGGCCGACACATACCCACGGTCAGTTCGGCAGATAGAACTTACAATTTCTGCCTATATCTAAGCTTATTCTTGTAGCATTTCGGTATCTTATTCTGTTTGTTATGACATTTATGTAATATACATTCAGTGAAATATGTTTAATGCAACTATTGCATGATGTCTATGGATGAATTACGTCCTATATTCTCTGGACATTTGCCAGTTTTACATGTTTGTGTCAGGACACATCTGCCCACAGAGGGACTGTCGCTCGCAAAGTGAGACAGGTGGTAATCTTGGTCGACGGTACAGATCATACTGTTCCTTTCAGCCTACATGTGTCCGTATTGTTATGGCTGTTTATATGCTCCTTCTGTTTCGTTTACATGCATATGCTATTTCCTATCACATTTGGTATGTGAAATACGGACATACCTTTTGTATGTGACTATTACATGATTTGTGGGATATGATTCAGACAAACGGTAACTACATATATCTACATTTCTCCTCGTGTATTTTGTTATGGACACATCTGCGCAGCTATGTTCCCTCCCTCACATTATGGGTCGGCTGGTGACCCTCTCTGTTGGACTGGACGTACCTACTGGCGACGCGCTAACATATGATACGTTTCACTTCCACATGGTATAGCTATCAAAACTACGTTGGACTACAGGCACACTGTTTTCATGTCATTTGTTCAAGGGTAGGGACCCATTACTCCCTACCGTGCATTTGTGTTTGATTCTTCATTTTTCTGTTCGCAGCGACTATGCTTTGCATACGTTTCAGTATCCACGGACACTGATAGGTACAATTACTATTGCTGGCGGGATATAATATTCAGCAGTTTAGGTTGCTCCTCGACAGCTGACATTTACACGCCTACCTGCGCAACTTCGATACGCCCCTTGCACTCGCGCACATTTCCTATGCACGTGGCTGTGGCGGCTGCGTGCCTTCATTAATATGCATATGGTGTGACTACTCCATATATACGCCACACGGCCAGCGCAAGCCTTACGCCGGCCTTGCGCCGAGCTTCATGAATCCCAGGGATTGTCTTTAATTGTAGGCTTTAGCTAGGTTTCTGTGAGACAGAGTATATCTGGGGAATGGACATCTAAGAGGGCATCCAGGTTGTGGATTTTATTGTTTATACTTCTGATATTTAGGTGAAAGGCTAGGAGTGAATTAGGAGGCCTGCTTAGAGGTGTAGTGCTATTGGGGTTGAAAGCATGTGAGCCAATGTCCGCAGCAGTGGTTGGGCCAGGATTTGGGTGAATGTATCCAGCAATTAATAGGTAGAATGATAGAATTTTTCAAATGGGATTGAGCCCAGGTGTCTGAGGTTCAGAAGAAGTATTACAGGCTTCTACAAAGGAAAGCCTTCTGCTGTTCCTCCTGTTCTGGCTGCCTTGTTGAATGGCTTTTCTACTGCCTTCCTTCAATCCCTTTTTCCTATGGCCTCAATCGCAGGCAGGGAATTTCTGAGAGCTTTGGGTTTCATGGCCTCCACCTTTCTTATGCTCCATCTAGCCAAACTCCACATGAGAAAGCTTCAGTGGTTTCTAAAGTCAGGTTGTCTTCAGTATTCTCATCCTTTAGATTTCCTATTCCCCCTTCTTCCATGCCTCAAGTTGGAATTTCAGTGGTGGATTCAGCAGCTGTTACTCAGTCCAAGGCTTCCTCTTCAAACTCTACTCACCCCTCAGGAGCTGCTAACAAACTCTTCAGACGTGGTATGGGGTGCTTCCTTCAGCTTTCTAAAAGTGCATGGCCTCTGGTCACTTCAACAAAAGAAAGATCATATCAGTTTCAAAGAGATGAGGCTGTTGACGAATTTCACCTTCTTTTCCCTCCAGGACCCCTTGAGGTACTTACAGACAATACCACAGAGATGTGGAATATCAACAAGCAAGGGGAGGGGTTTAAGATCTTACCTCCTTTGCAGGTTACCACTTCAAGTGTGGGAGCTAGCTATCCAGTATCAAGTGATGCTTCAGGCATTTTACATTCCCTTGGAGCAAAACGTTATGGCAAACTCTCTGAACAGGTCCATATCACAATGCCATGAGTGGGTGTTTCACAGGGATATGTTTCTGGACATTGTCCACCAGTGGGGTACTCCTCAAGTGGATTTAATTGCCTCCCCCCGAACACACAACTTCCCCTTTTTTGTGCCAGAGCCCCATGTCCTCTGGCCTGGATGGTGGACACCCTCTGTTTTTCCTGGAAGATGTTTCTTTATGCCTTCCCTCCCCTTCCTCTCATTCTAAAAGCCCCATTCAAAATAAATCAGGATACTCCTAAAATCTTGCTGGTGACTCCCTTTTCACCCAGACAGCATTGGCTCCCTCTTCTTCTGCATTTAGCCAAGGGCAGTCATCACAAGTTACCTCACAGGGTGGACCTACTCACATAAGGCAAGGGATCTCTTATCCATCCCCACCTGTTCACTGTTCAACTGACATTGTGGAAGATTTGATTTTGATTCTGTATAGACACCTTTTTTCTAACGATGTGCTCTGCGTCCTGCAAGAGACCAGAAAAGCCACTAATAGGAAATGCTTCTTATCCAAATGGAACAAGGTTTCTGTTTGATGTCTTTCTCGTAACCTGGATCCACTTTTTGTGGATGTTTCTTTGGTTCTCTCTTATCTGCGTGAACTGCTCAATGCTGGGTTGGCATATTCTTCTGTTAAGGCCCACTTGTCCTCTATTTTTGCTTGTCTGCCTTTAGCACCCCTTTTAGCCTCTAGATTAGAGGCTCAACAGTTTCTTAAAGCCATCCTTCATATTAGACCTCCCAGGAAGCCTGTCCTTCCTTTCTGGGGCTTTAATTATGTTTTGAAGAAATTGACCCAGGCTTCTTTTGAACCTGCTACAGCTTCCTTACAACATTGTTCTTGGAAGACTGTTCTTCTGTTGTCCCTTACTTCTGCCAGCTGGGTGTCTGAGATTTAAGCCCTTATGGCTGTTCCTCCTTTTTAGCTTTCCATAAGGATTGGGTGTCTCTTTGTACTAATCCTTATTTTATGCCCAAGATGTTGACTGAGTTGTCTCTTAATCAGTCTATTTATTTGCCCACTTCTTTCCCTTCTCCACAATCTGCTAGTGAGAAGGTTTTCTACACATTAGATGTGCATAGACAACTCAGATTTTATTTGGATAAGACCAAAGCTTTTCAGAAATTTTATCAGCTTTTTGTTTCCTTTCATCATAGATCTTTAGGACTGGCTCTTTCAAAGCAAACTATTTCCTCTTGAATATCTAAAGCCATTTCTTTTTGTTATTCTTTTCATGACAAGAGGCTTACTTCTTCTGTTAAGGCTCAATCTACTTGGACTCTGGCTTTTTCTGGTGCTTCTTTCAATTGTTTAGATACTAACTCTATTCTTGAGGCAGCTACCCAAACTTCTTTGCATACTTTTCCCAAGCACTATAAGTTGGATGTGATATCCAGGGTTAGAGCTGGTTTTGCTGCTAGGGCCATCCTTCATGGGTTCCTAGAGAGCTATAGTGGTCCTTCCTCCTCTCACTCTTCTTCCTGAGCTTTTGCACTCTCCCCATCATAAAGAGCACTGCAACAGTGAAATGGAAGTGCACAGTACAGTTCTGTAAAATCTTACCATTACTGTTGCAGTATTCACTTCCCCCAGTTATTTTCTCTTTTTGATGTGCTTGTTGCCTCTCTAATCCTTGAATTGGCATTCCTACAGGGGCTCTCAGATCTGAGGGTGGTACGTCCGGATGTCACCTTTATGCCCTATGGGGAGCATATGTGTAATGTATGGCATACCCTTAGCAACCTAAAGGCTTTGGTATACTGGCCGGATGTCGGGCTGACCTTGGCAGGGGATCCCTATTGTAAGGAATACTGCAAAAGTGAAAAGAAGGACATCTGCTGTTATGGTAAGATTTTACACAACTGCACTTTTTACCCTCATCCATGGCCTTAGTGACTTTCTCAAAGAAATCCACTTGATTCATTAGGCATAATCTGCCCTTGACAAAGATGGATTGGATCGTGTCCAGTATTTGGAGGTTTCCTATGTCATTATTTATCAGGTCCTTGAGTATTCTTTCCAAGGCCTTACTTATAAGATTAGTCAAGCTTATGGGTCTGTAATTTCCTGGGTCAGTAGATGGTTCCCCTTTATGCAGAGGGATGACTGTTGCAGTCCTCTACTCTACCGGGACAAAGCCAGTCCAAAGGCTCTGGTTAAATAGAGATCCTAAAGGGCCTGATAAGTCCTGATTTAAGTTAAGAGGCAACCTGATATATTGTCAGGCCCCACTGAAGCTCTGTTTTTAGCTTTAGAGAATACAGTGCCAACCTATTCTTTGGTGATAATTGGTGGTGGAGTGGCGGGGGTGTTTCTTGGGGTATTTATTTATTTGTTTGTTCATTGAAATTTGATTTCTGGAAAATTCTGACTGGGTAGAAGCCCATTTTCAGTGGAAACCCAGGGAGAAAAGCTCCAAATTATTACAAAACATCTTAAGAACAATAATTTTACAATCTTCAAAAATAAAACAAAAATATCTGCAGTTTAAATATTTATAAAAAAGTAGACATAATATAAAAATATTGGTTAAGAATTAATACAAGGTATGACAGGCATTTACTATTTAGAGAAATTTTAGACAGTTTGTAGAGAAATTAAAGGTAAGCTGGTCTAATACAAATGGAAACTGAAATATGAAATAAGGGAAAAAACAGACTTATGGTCTATTTAGAGAAAAAGTCAGGAAAGAGAAGTAGATAGCGGTAAGGAAGTAAGTGAAGAAGGGAGAATAAGGAGGCAAAGGGAATGAAAAGTTACTTGTTCACATTTAGATATATAGTTTATCCTGGTTTTGAGCAAGAACAGAGCCAGATTTTAGCTAGGAAGTTTTTCAGAGTGGTTTTGAAAGATAGGAGGGAGGGCATAGACGTGATGGATACTCTGGGGGTGATGGAAAGATAAAACTGCAGCTGAATTTGTCAGCCAGCAGATTTGCTATGTCTTCTGAGTCATAGGTTCATAGGTTGATACTAGGCTATATGCTCTAGGGCATTTATCAGCCTAGCCAGAGTGTGTTTGGCTTTAAAATGAGTTTAACTGTGCCCTTTTTTAGGTTAGTTTACTGTGCCTCTGTCTAGTAGTGACACAGAAGTGATCCCCGGGGTAAACCTACGATCTCCCATCCACTCGTCAAGATTCCTCTTGAAGAGAGTCAGTGAGGGGCTCTGCCTGATATGGACTGGGATTCTATTCCAGAGTGCTGGGAGCCTCTGGGTTATAAATCTGTCTCTCCAGCATGTCCTATTAATTTCTGTGTTGAGGTTCAAGTCCCTTGAGCGCGTAGCTCTAGTGGATTTGGATTTTTTGAGGTGTAGCATGTCCATTAATTCTGTGTTGGACATTGCTTTATACCTCAGGCACAGACCGCCTCTAAGTAGGTGGTATGCAACTGAGTAGAGCTGGAGTTTCTTTAACCGAGCAGCATAGGTCATCTGTTTGAGACCCTTGATCCTCTTGGTGAGGTACTTTTGGGGTCTTTCCAGTTACTGCAGGTGTCGGGTAAGGTACATCCCAAATGGGGCACTGTATTCAATTATGGGCCGGATGAGTGATGAGTAAAGGGGCACAATGACCTCCCCTGATCTAGATGTGAATCCTTTCATGATAAGGTGGGCTATATAGAAGGTCTTTCTAACCACTTTGGCAACGTGGTTGTCAAAGGAGAGATTACTATCAACTTGGGTTCCCAGGTCCCTAATTACTTCCTCTGTACTTAATGGATTACCGCCTATGTGGTAATTTATGGGCACTTTGTTTTTCCCAAAGGGGATGACTATACACTTCTTGGCGTTTAGCTTTAGGCCATGGCTTTGGCACCAGTTATCCATCTCTGTGAGACCCTTTTGGAGGATGCTTGTGTCAGCTGGAGAGTCGATTATGGCACCCAGTTTGCAGCCATCTGCAAACTTGGTCAGCCATAGTCCTCTAGTGTTGACATGTACCTCAGAAAAATATATACCAAACAAGAGCGGTCCCAGGACTGAGCCCTATGGGACGCCACTTGTAACTGGTTTAGAGTCTGACGTGGCTCCTGCAATTCTGACCATGTGGGTTCTGTTCTTGAGCCAGTTTGCAACCCATCTTATGACATAGGGGTTGATATTTAAGCTGGAGAGCTTATTTATGATGCCCGAGTGGGGTATGGTATCGAAGGCTTTTGCGAGGTCCAGGTAGGCTGTGTAGACTATCTTCCCTTCATCTATGGCCTTGGTGACTGTTTCGAAGAAGTTGACCAGGTTCAAGAGGCAGGATCTGCCCTTAACAAAGCCGAATTGGGTAGGATCTAGCATCTGTAGGTCCCCAATGTCTTTGTTTATGAGTTCCATGATGATCCGCTCCATAGCTTTGCAGACCAGGCTAGTCAGGCTTATGGGGCAATAGTTTCCAGGGTCCATTGAGGCACCACCTTTGTGGAGTGGGACCACTGTTGCTGTACACCATTCCTTGGGTACATATCCTGTAGTAAGGCTGAGATTGAACAGTAACTTTATATGAGGTTCTACCTCTTCTTGGAGCTCGTGTAGGACGCATCCCGGGACCATACCTCTCAACCTCTCAGTGCAAGAGAACTGGACAAAGCCATAAATAAAAGTGGGACAAAGGCCCCAAAATAGGGACAATTTGTAAATATTGCTCTTACAAACTCAGAAAGTTGATAGAATAAAAGGTTTTGCATTAGCATGAAATTTTTGAAGGGTTTGAAGTCTGAAACTCAAATGTCTGTCATTATTTTCTGACTTCAAACCTTAATGATTTGCCATTAATTTGCCAGAAAACCACAATTTTATGAAAAACAGACCAAAAATATGAGGCAAAAATCTGGACATTCTGCGAAAATCTGTACAGTTGAGAGGTATGCCCGGGACACCGTCCGGTCCCATTGATGCTGTGTTTTTTGCTTTGGAGAAGGCAGCTCTCACCTGAACATCTGAGATGACAGGGAGGCAACTCTCTGCTGGGATAGATATTTGCTCTTTTGGGGGGGAAGGGGAGAGAAGTTTTCACTGAACCTGTCCGCCAGGATGTTGGCAATGTCTGTGGGTTCAGTGTATTTTTTGTCATTTTGGACTAACTCCAAACATATCTGGGAGTTGCCACCTAGGTTCCTAACATAACTAAAGAAGGCCTTGTGATTATCTTTAGTGTCCTGTGCAATTTTTCTCTCAAAGCTGGCCTTGGATGATTTTATGAGGGACCGTAGTTTTTTGCTAGTACTGATCAGTGATGACTTCCTTTTTAGGGATTTTGCTCTATTCTGTAGTAGCTTCCTCCTTTTGTAGTATAGCTTATTTATGGCTGGGGTCCACCAGACAGGACGCCTGCCTTTGGAGAATTGGGTCTTGGTTTTATTTGGGATTGCATGATCAATACATTCCTGAAGATGTCCATAGAATGCGTTTATAAAGGAATCTGCAGTTTGGGCCGTAGTTTCCTCTGGACCAGGGACTTTGAATGATTTCACCTCGGTTTTGAGAAGTGTGAAATTAGCGTTTCAGAAGTTTTTCTCTGTGGTTTTCTGGGCTGGTGGTGGGGTCGGGATGTGGATGTCCAGAGAGATTAATTTATGGTCCGATCTTACCAATGAGGGGTATACCTCTGGTGTGGAGCATAGAGTCCCCATGTTTGTGATGATCAGGTCCAGTATGTTTTCCCCTCTTGTGGGAGTGGTGACTAGTTGTTCCATAGCATTTGAGTTTATAAATTCTAGGAACCTTTGGGCTAGGGTGTTGGGGCTTGAGTAGTGCTTCCAGTCTGTTGGGGCTTGAGTAGTGCTCCCAGTATAAAGTATAGGTGATTCCATCTACAAGTAATGCCACACATTTTTGGGTGCTGCCTTAAGACTGCAGACATAACTGAAAAATGCCTTATGTTATCCTTAGCTTTAGAGGCTATTTTTACCACAAAGTCTGCTTTCAGAGACTTGACTAGTTCCGCTAATCACTTGTTTAGACTAATGAGGGATTTTTTGCATTGCTATGCACATTCCCTCTTACTTCTCAACAAGATTTTCTTTCTTTTGTTGTACAACCTATTAATACCATCAGTCCACCAGGGTGGTTTGTTTTTGCAGTTTGCCCTGGGTTTATTTCGGTTTGGTTCTGCTATTTCTATGCAGTTGTTTATATGGTTGTACAGGGATTTTGTGTACAACTCTGCATAAGTTTCTGTGTTTTCTGGATTTGGGGGCACATGGAAACTAGCTATGTCATCCCTTAATATTGGGTAATTTACCTTAGAGAAATTCTTAAAGTTTTTGGGGTTGGGTAGGGGTACTAATTTTACTTTTATTTCAAGGGAGACCACTTTGTGATCTGATCTTATCAGTGAGGACATCACAATGAGGGGGGGGGGGTGCAACACTGTCCCATGTTTGTGAGTACCAAATTAAGGAAACATTTGTTTCATAGGTTAGTACTAAGCTAACTGCCCTTGCGAGCCATTTTAAGCCTAGCCAATTATCCCTTGGAGACTCAAACCCTGCACCTTGTGTTTGTAAGACAAACACCTTAACCATTAGGCCACCCTCTCAACCCCAATTCCCCTAGTGAGAATGCAGACTAGCTGCTCCAGGGCATTTGACTTTACAAAGTAAAGAAATCTTTGGGCCTGCATGTCAGTGGTCATTTATGCCTCCCAATTAATGCAGGGGTAGTTAAAATCACCCATGAGTATGGTATTGGGCTGGATAGTGGGTGATTCTAGTAACTTCAGATAATATGTATGTGTTTCCTGGTTCATGTTGGGGGAGACCTGTAGCGAGCAAGAATATGGTAATAGATTTTTCCCATGGTTAGTTGGACATGGAGTAGTTTGAGCATGTCATACTGTTTGACCAGCCTTGAGTGTGCTTATCCTTTATGTAGATAGATACACCTCTGCCTTTTGCTCTTTCATGTTCACTGGGTGGTTGGAACATATGAAAGGCATTATAGCCATGCACTATTAGAGTGCTTTCTGTGGCTTTCAACCATGTTTAAGTAACTGCACAGACATCAGCATTCTCCAGGGTGAGGAGAACTTCTAGGCAGTGCAGTTTTTTTTTTGAGATTCCTAGCATTGAGCAGTAACAACTTTAGCTTGTCCTGAGTAGCTTTTGCTATGTTGGAAGATTTGTCTGTTTGGTAATGCCTGACAAAGGCTCTGTAGGGGTGGATAATGTTTTGGCCATTAGCCAAAAGCCTTGAGGTGACAGATGAAGACCATCCCAGGCAAAGCAGTGTGGCCTGTCAACCATGTCCTCCAAAGTTGACAAGTATTGGGCCACTTTGGAATGACACCAGTGGCTTAGTCAACTGTTAAGGTTGATCATTTTCTGCTGGTATTGTGGCATGATTCTTGGAGGCAGTAGAATGCTACTCAGTGCTAGTCACACCTTCCTGTGACACATTATCTGAGAGCTCAATCATGCCTCTCTTCATAAACTCCAAGGAAGTACATCTTAAGTCATTCATGCCAACATGGACTTTGACTGAGTCTTACTGGTATTTTGGAGTAAGTGATCTGAGTGCTTGAATGATCTGGCAGATCCTGGCCCCTGACAGATAACTAACTGTAACCTTCTTATCCAGCCTGGTAAGAAGTACATCAGTGTGTCTCATAATGGAGTATCCTGTGACCGGTATATTTATTTTTATTTATTTATTTATTTATTTGTTTATTTATTTATTTTATTATTTTACTTTTGTTGACCAAGAAAGTCTGACTGGGCACAGGTCCTTTTTCAGCAGAGGCCCGGGGAGAAAAGCTCCACATAAGTAAAGAAAAGCCATACCTCTCAACCTCTCAGTGCAAGAGAACTGGATAAAGCCATAAATAAAAGTGGGACAAAGGCCCCAAAATAGGGACAATTTGTGAATATTGCTCTTACAAACTCAGAAAGTTGATAGAATAAAAGGTTTTGCATTAGCATGAAATTTTTGAAGGGTTTGAAGTCTGAAACTCAAATGTCTGTCATTATTTTCTAACTTCAAACCTTAATGATTTGCCATTAATTTGCCAGAAAACCACAATTTTATGAAAAACAGACCAAAAATATGAGGCAAAAATCTGGACATTCTGCGAAAATCTGTACAGTTGAGAGGTATGAAGACAACATTGACATATACAGTTAATACAACGGTAAGAGATCACATGAGCATGACCAGATCACATATTAAGCAGAAGACAAAGTTTTTGTTTTAACTTATCTAAGTAAGTTCAGTAAACAATTTACAACAGGTAATAGACATCATGAGATATTCAGTAACACACATTTCAGCCAGTGGAAATATTTACAATATAGCTATATTACCTGTTGTAAACTGAAAGAAGATAGTCACATTGACATGTTTTGACTATTTTACAATTGTCACGGGCACCTATAAATATGTTAACACTCTTAAATGAGAGAGTTTTGTTAGTAAAAAAATAACAGAAGAGTTAGTAACATTAGAAGGAGAATTTCCAAGATGGTGCTGTAGCAATGATGGGATTTGGTGTTTGGTAGATGCTGGTTGACAAGTATTGTTTATCCTGGGTTAGTACAAGAAAAGGTCAGGAACTGGATAAATACTCTTTAAGTGTTTTTTATGCTGTGGAAGGTTAGTAATATTTGTTGTATCTGCAGGGAGGTTATTCCAGACTTTGCCTATATAGTTTGGGAAGAGGGAGTCACCTGCTGTGTTGTTGGCTTTGACAGATTTTACTAGGAATTTGTTGCTTGATCAAAGGATGCAGTTATTTGTGTAGGGAAGAAGGAGATTCTGAAGGGAAGGGATTTTATTGGGTTGGTTCAAAATCTTGTGGGTTAAAGTGAGTTGGTTATAGAGTAGAAACTGGGGTAGTTCAAGCCACTTCAGCTGTTTGAGCGCTGTACAGTGGTGTAACCTAAAATGAGAGTCTGTGGCAAACCTAGCAATTTTCTTATAACATGATTCCAATTTAGCAAGATCAGTTTTCTTTAGGTTAATGAGAATGGGTGAGGCATAGATCAGAGCTGAAATAAGATGTGTTTGTGCAATGGTAACTTCTGTGGTATTGGTAATATATTGTTTATTTCTATATAGGGTGCCCAATTTTTTGTGTACTTTCTTGATTGTCTGTGCAATATGAATATTGAATTTTAGATTAGCATCAATAACTACGCCAAGTAGTTTTGTTTGGGTTACAGGAGAGATGTATGTGTTGTTTAAGGATTGAATATTAAACGGGGGAAGGTGTCTTGTTTGCCTGGTGGGTTGGAAAATCATGAGTTTTGTTTTATTTGGGATTAGGATGAGTTGGGAGTTGTTTAGCCAGTTCTCAACTTTATAAAAGGAATCCTGAGTAATAAGTTGAAGCTGTTGTAGAGATGATGCTGAACATATCAAAGCAGAATCATCAGCATACTGCATAACAGAGGCATGAATTGTGGAAGTGTGGAGTTTGTTGGTAAATAGTGAGAAAAGAAGAGGTCCCAGGATGGAGCCTTGAGGGACACCTATGGTAACAGGGAGAAGTGGAGAGGGGTTTTATTTGCCGTTGCACAGCTTGTTGACAGTTGGATAGGTTGTCACGGAACCATGCGATTGTGCTATGACTTAATGTAGATCTGTCAGTACATTGAGTAGTTTGCAATGGGAGACCATATCAAATGCTTTTGAGAGATCGAGAAAAATGGCAGATATGAATTTATAATTATTCCTGTGAAGATTTACAGTATTGGTGAAAGAAATAAGAGCAGAGGTGGTGTTATGGAAGGGGTGTAACCCATGTTGAGTCTCAAATAGTAAATTATTACTTAGCAGATAGTCTAGAATTTGTGTATGTATGCAT
Source organism: Protopterus annectens (assembly GCF_019279795.1). Lineage (NCBI taxonomy): Eukaryota > Metazoa > Chordata > Ceratodontiformes > Protopteridae > Protopterus > Protopterus annectens. The sequence continues at coordinate 954,901,086 of NC_056726.1, forward strand.
CTCTCAAGCATTTTAGTAGGGGTGAGAGCATGGCTATTGGTCGGTAATTAGGTAGTTCTGTAGAAGTACCTCCTTTATGAAGTGGGATGATATGAGAGGTTTTTCAGATAGAGGGACTATGTGTTCTGAGATGGATCAGTTAATAAGTATGGATACTGGATAAGCGATTATATCTGCAGCAATATTAAGATACTCAGCAGGCAGTTTATTGGCTGCTAGGGTGGCAGGTTTGAGTTTTTTTAAGCAATTTTTTTTATAAAGTTGGTTGAAACAGGTTGCAAGGAGAAGGAATTATTATTATTATTATTAATGCAGAGAAGGCAGCTGTAGGAATGTTACAGTATTTTTTGAGAGGGCTAGAATGTTTTTTGTAATGTATTTGTTAAACTGGGTGGCTATGTTGTCAGAATTTTTGATAGTAGTTGGGGTAAGTGTACTAGTTTTGCCAGGTTGAAGGATGCTGTTAATGGCTGGCCAGAACTTTTGTGGGTTTTTGCAATGTTTATGTTGAATGTTATGATAATAGTTAATTTTGTCTCACCTAATGAGTTTTTTGCCTTATTTCCAAGGTCATGGTATGTCTCTTTGGAGGCTTTGTCTGCAGTGTTGTAAGATTGTGCCTAAGCTTTGTCTGTAGATTTTAGTACTGATCTAGTTTCTTTACTTATTCAGGGGGCATAGCTTGATTTTATTCTTATGGTTTTTGGTGATGCACGGATGTTTAGGATATTTAGGAATGTTGAGTTGAAACATTTTATTGCTTCATCTAAGGGCAGATTCTTAAGTGGGTTCCAGTTGTAGAGTTTGAGAGAGATCATGAAGTTCTGGGGGGAGGGTCAATGTTTTTCTTGTTCCTTATTAGCTGATAGACTGGTTGTTTAGTAGGATTAACATGATGCCTTAGTAGGTAGGTAGGAAAATGGTCACTTTGGCTGTCTCGGAGGCAGCCATAGTGATAGGAGAGTTTAGGCTTGTTTGTTAGAAACCAGTATATGGGATTGTGGAGTGTTTAGCCTTATGAGCTTGGTAGCTGAGACATAATGATGTGTGTCTTTATGTATTATGATGGGAATTGTTTGTGTACATGTGGAGTTTCTAAGGACTGCACGTGACAGGCCTTTGAGGTTTGGGTAGGGTACATGTGAGCACCTCCACATATGCGGGTCTATGTGTCTGACCTTTGAGGGTACAGTGAGAGATATGCGCATGAGTCACTGACAGCCTGTTGCTTTTTGTGTCTGTATTTGAGAGTCTAGCCTCCAGTGTCAATGTGAAATTACATCCCTCAAATACTGTATTTGTCTGTTTCAGAACTAAATGGTTGTCAGTGTACATAATGCAATTGTTAGTTTGCCTCAGGATGCCCATGTCCACCAAGCTGGATGCAGAGATAGCAGGAAAGTACCCATCCATAGCTGCAGGTCCTAATGTGTACTTGCAAGGGATAGGATTGGAGGGTGTTTGTAACCGGATGAGGGAAGGGTGCTTACTTGGAGTAGTCTGCAGGTAACCTAACCAGCGATGCTGCCCAGCGCCCAAACCAGATGCTTTCTGAGCAGCAATAGACCTGGGTGCTCTATTAAGGTAAGATAGACATAAATAGTCCTAACTAAATGCATAAATGCTGCTTACTGTGAAAACGAATTGCCCCGTGAGTAACGCAGGACTGAGGTAAAGTTCTGATATAGTTTTATAGGGAAAATTCACCTTCTGGTGACTGTATATATACAAGGCACCAGTAACTGCCACTGAGTGAAGAGCAGCTTCTCACAAAAGTGAGGCTTATATACGATCAGAAAAAAGCAAGTTTACACTATGCCCTAAGGCCACTCAAATAATTACACAATGAGCTTTCCACCAGCAGTACTCAGCTTAGATAGGTCAAATCAGCATTCTTCTGCCACAAGAGTGCAGACTTTGATTCTCTTAATGTAAAATGACTGGTTTGGATCTCAAGTGTTCAGAAATCACAAATATTTTATTTTATTTTTTATTTTACATTTGTTGACCGGGCTAGTCCAGCTGGATATATGTCCATTTTCAGTGGAGGCCCGGGGAGAAAAGCTCCACAAATTACAACAACATAAAAGGTCAAGACAAAGACAATAACAGTATAATTTGGTACATAAGTTTTAACAATTATAGTACAAGCCTAAGATTATATATTTTATATTTCAGTAGGAAAAAAGAAAAATTTATCTAAGAATAGATGAATAAGACTAATACATTTGTATTAGAAATGGTGTAGTACAAATCTTTATAACATATTACAAAATTAGATACACCTAGTAATTTATGATAAGAGATACTAAGGTCTCACAAAACCTAAGAAAGAAAAACACTAGAGATCAATAGATAGAGTATAGAAGAACAGCAAACAAGGATGGATTTCTAGTGTTATTTAACACATAGGTTGTGATACTATATGAAGGTGTTTGATCATTCCACAGTATATACTTATTTACATGAGAAAAAATCCTAAGGAAGGTTAAGCTCACTAAAAATTAGTGAGACAACATAAGATCATGATCATGGGAGGCTAGGAATTGTGGGAGTCTAGTTAATAGTTAGGTACTTAGTCTGGGTTAACACAGGGGCATAGCCAGTGTGATTTGAGGTAGGGTTTAAGCTTGCTTTTAAATAAGCTGACAGATGATATTGAGGTTAGCTGGCTTGGGAGGATGTTCCAGGCTTTACCTACTGTATTGGAGAACAAGGTGTCACCAGCTAAGTTGTTGGATTTTGATATTTGTACAAGTAGGTTATTAGCTGAGCATAAGGTCTTGAGGTTATTATAGGGATGACTAGGGATGTAAGTATGGGTGTATTTTGAGGTAAATACAGGATCTTATGGGCTACTATTAATTGATTGAAAAGTATTACATTTGGCAGCTCTAACCATCCTAACTGATTCAGATTGATACAGTGATGAGTTCTATAGGAGGACCCAGCTGCAAATCTGGCAATATTGTTGTAGGAGGATGTAAGTTTACTCAGATTACTTCTACATATTTTGGTATAGATAGGGGAGGCATAGAGCAAGGTAGAGATGAGGTGGGTACGAGCAATAGTAACCCTGGCTGGAGGTGTAAGAAAGGGTTTTATTCTATAGAGGGAACCTAGTTTCTTGTTTACTATTTTTATGGTGTTATTAATGTGAGGTTCAAAGGACAAGTTGTTATCTATTAGTACCCCGAGTAGTTTGGTGGTTGGTTCAGGAGATATTATAGTTCTATCATTTGAAGTAATATTAAAGTTAAGTGGGGAGGTTCTGCAGGTGGGGGTAAATAGTAACATTTTTGTTTTTTTGGGGTTAAGGATAAGACGTCTTTGTAGGAGCCAGTTTTCAACTGTACTAAAGGTCATTTGGGTTAGTGACTGAAGTTCTGATTGAGAAGCAGCGCATATGAGTGTGGAGTCGTCAGCGTATTGGATACAGTCAGCTTGAGGAATTACAGAATGAAGGCCATTTGTAAAGATGGAGAAGAGTAATGGGCCTAACATAGATCCTTGCGGGACCCCTAGAGTGACTGGGATGTGGGAAGATAAAGTATTTTCCCATAGTACAGCCTGTTGCCTGTTATGTAGGTATGATTGGAACCACTGTATAGTATGGTTGTCCAATGACAGGTTTTTGAGTGTGTCTATAAGGAGGTGGTGATTCACCATGTCAAATGCTTTGGACAGGTCAACAAAAACAGCTGAGGATAGAGTATCAATATTACGATTACTGTTAATATGGTTAGTGAAGGATAAGAGAGCAGAGGTGGTGCTATGAAATGGTCTAAAGCCATGTTGACAGGGTGCTAATAAATTGTGATCGAGTAGGTAGGTTAACAGTTGTATGTGTATACATTTCTCCATTATTTTTGCTAAAGGAGATAGAATAGCTATGGGCCTATAATTGGACAACTCTTTGGCGTTACCGCCCTTATGCAGGGGAATTATGTGAGAGACTTTCCAGATTAGGGGAATAGATCCTTCAGAAATAGTTCTGTTAATGAGGATGGATATGGGGTAGGCTATGACTTTAGCAGCTTTTTGCAGGTATTCTGCAGGTAATTTATCAGCAGAGAGAGTAGTGGGTTTAAGTTTCTGTATGAGGTTACAGATAAGTGAAGTGGGCACTGGCTGAAAATGAAATTGATGAGAATTATTGGTAAAGGTTGTGGCAGAGCCTGGGATGCTAGGGGATAGCTGGTTGGCTAGGGATTGTATGGTTTCAGTGAAAAAAGTATTAAATGAGTCAGCTATTTGGATGGGATTGTTGTGATCAGAACCAGAGGGAGAGGGAGTACTTGAGCATCCAGGGTGTAGGAGGTTATTGATACCTCGCCAGAATTTTTGGGGATTATTTTTGTTGGTTTGTTGTAGTTGGTAGTAGTAGTTTCTTTTATTGGCTAATATGGCTTTTTTTGTTTCATTTCTTAGCTGTCTGAATTGCAGGTGGTCTGAGGAGCTTTTTGTTGAGCGCCATTTGGCCCATTGTTTATTTCTTTGGAGGATTTTTTGTTTGGTCATTTTGGTGAGCCATGGTGCCGGTTTGGTTCTAATTCTAACTTTGCGTAATGGGGCATGGCTGTCTAAAATGGTTAGAAATTTAGAGTTAAAGTATTTCACGGCATTATCTATTGGGAGGTATTTCAGGGGTGACCAGTCACAGGTGACTAGTTCAGCTTGAAAGTGAGCAGGGTTAAAATTTTTGGTAGTGCGAATAGTTCTACAGATGGTAGAGTTTAGGATGACAGTTTTGTTCTGATTAAATAGGTAAGCAAGTGATCACTTATGTCCTCAGGGAGGGTGCCTGTTTTATAGTTTAGTTGGGGGGTATTAGTGAGTATCCAGTCAAGGGTACTAGTTTTGTTGTTAGTTTTATTGGTGCGGGTTGGGGATGTTATAGTTTGGGTAAAACCATATAAGTTGATATGAGTAGAAGGCTGCTCAGATATACAGGAGTTCCAGTTAATGTTAAAATCTCCAAGTATAATGGTTTCTTGGGGGTAGTTACTTGAGAGCCAGCTGAGGATAGCCTCTAATGTGTTGATGTTATTGCCTGGGAGAAGATAGACACATGCTAGATATATGGCGTTGCTTTTGTTAAGCTGAACCTTAGTTAGAAGAATTTCTGCATTGTTGCAAAGTGGAGGTTTGGAGTCTAACAAGGTAACTTGTAATCCATTCTTATAAAGTATGGCTACGCCTCCTCCTTTTTTAGTGTTTCGGTCACGTCTTATGATATTATAGCCAGGGGGTAGAACTGCACTGTCTTGCATTGATGGATTAAGCCATGTTTCAGACAGACAGAGGATGTCAAAAGAATAAACATCAATAAGGGCATGCAGGTGAGCTATTTTGTTATTGATGCTACAAATATTAAGATGAGCTATCAGGAGAGAGTTGGGGGGCTTGGTAAGTGTCTGTGTGATTGAATTTGTTGGTGTATCAGGCTGTGTAGCTGTGATAGTGGTAGGACCTGGGTTAGGGTGTATATCACCATCTAATAGGGAGTGGACCTGAACTTTTAGGATGAGTTGTAGAAGTTTAAAAATTAGGTTCTTATTTTTTCTAGCTAGTGGGTTACATTGAGAGATGTGATGGAGTCTATGAAATATGGCTGCTGAGTACTTAGCTGAGCTGGGGAGGTTGCTAACACTATGAGTGGAGCTGGGGGTAAGGACAGAGGTGTGTGTGATGTGGGTATGCAGTCCTAGGAATCTATGGTGTTCGTAGAGAGTAAGTAGATAGGGAATGATAAGTATAATTAGGAGTAGTAATAAAGGTAAGGGTTTATAACTAAGAAACACTAGATACAATGTATTAAAGTGCAAAACAGCAGCCCTTACAGCACCTTGAGTATGCAACTTTAAAGAAGTGCAAAAATAAATAAATAATAAATAGCACAGTTAACAATCCTATCCTTAACAACATTTCAGGTAGTATTTTCACAGTTTTTTACACAACTCAGCCACTCCAGAACAACATTCACTTCCTAAGTTACAATTTATATTTCCACCCCACAATTTTTCTTGTTTGCAGTCTTTCTTCACTTGTCAGGAATCTTACATCCTGTAACAAAATAATGTCCAGATCACATTTGCACACCACTCCAGTATTCATATCCTTCTTACAGTCTTAATAATACTGTTCACATTTAATGAAAGTACTCTAAAGTTTTTGCTTTTCCTTCTTTTTAAGTTTAGGGGAAATATTTTAAAATTTTCATTTTTGTATTTTTACTCTTTCCCTAAATGAATATTTTTTGCTTGGTTCATTTACAAATAATCCTTGATCCTCAGAAGCAGATTTTTCATTAGCTACAGCTTCAAAAAATTATTAATATCAATCCCGTCTCCTGACCTCTTTTCCTGAATGCACTCTCTCTCTCTCTCTCTCTCTCTCTCTCCTTATTGTTTCCTCCATATTTTACTTCTAAAATTTCTTCTTCACCTGTTTCACCCTCTCCTTCAGCCTTTTGTTGCTGTTCCTCATGTATGTTTTCTTCCCTTTCTCCTTCCTTTTAGGGTTGCCACCTTTTCCAATGCCCAAAGTGGGCCATTTTTGGTACAAACATCAGATTTTGCAGGTCAAAACATACCCACGGCCAGTACAAAAGACATAACTTCACTTTTTTGCCTAAATAAAAGCTCATTCTTGTAGCATTTTAGTTGCTTATTCTGTTTCTTATAACATTTATGTGTTTCAGATAAAGAATAACTGTTTTATGCAACTATTACATAAAATATATGAAATATGTTTGTCCTAAAAATTGCAGGACATTTGCTATTTTTTTTTTATTTCTTTGCAGGACACAAATGCCCAAAGAGGGACTGTCCCTCGCAAAGTGGGGCAGGTGGTAACCCTACTTCCTTTTCATTATATACAGTTTGCTTTTGACAAGCCATCCAAAAGTGTCCCTTTTTTTACACAACTTGCATTCAGGCACACAACTTCACATTGTATATCCTTTCTCCTCTCATTGGTTACATTGTACCGTGTCACACTTATTAATTAAATGAGAAAAGTCCCCACAAAAGAAACATGATTTAGGCTGGCCAGCATATCTTAAAATCTCCTGTATAATCAGTCACAATAATAACACTTGGTGAGTGTTTTACCATGTTTTTTTCGCATTTTAAAACAGCTTCCAACATCTGCCCTCCATTCCACAAGTTTCTCTTATCTCTAACTTTCAAAATATTATCAACAGTTTCACATAGACCCTGTGTGCATTTTTTGACATAGTTCTTTTCCAGTACATCAGTTCTAAATTGCAAAGTAACATTTTTTTTAAGTTACTACCAAAAAACAAATAATTTTCCATGGATAAATGTCCTTCTTTTTCTTGCACAGTTCCAGAAGTTTCTTTATCAGTCCATCAGTTTCAGATGTAAAAGTCAGAAAAAATATCTGTCCTAATATATATATATATAAAAGGCTGAATTTCTTGAGCTTTAAAACCCAGAACAGTCACCAAATTGTCCCATACATAAAATGCATTACAGTGTCATCTTTGTTCTTACTCTCACAGTTGGTCTTCTGTCATTTTTATTAATTATTTATTTATTTATTGGACATTTGTTGACCGGGTTGATCCAGCTGGGACAGAGCCCTTTTTCAGTGGAGTCCTGGGGAGAAAAGCTCTACAGCAATTACATACAATTGATCTGACTTTTAAAACCAGTTTTACGTAGTTTATTGTTGCTCTCCTTTTTTTGCCTGCTGCCAGTGCTGTGTAAGTTTTAACTGCTGCATTCTCGGCTGCCACATCACCTGGTTCCTTTTCCACATTAGTATTTTCATCACTTATGAAAAAGCTATCTGCCATCTACCCCATGAAACAGCAGAGCTGTCACCTGGATCATCCTGCTCATTCTTTCAGAACATCATCTGCAAGCCCTCCTGACATCAGTTCTGTTCTCTACACCACTTCTACAGACAGTTTATTCCTTCTCCATGGAGACAGGTAAACATTGCTCATTTGTAAAATCCACCACACAGGAATTTTAATTTACATTCTGAAGCTCCATATTGAAGAGATTTTTCTCCAAATTCTCACTTTCCAGCCACAAACTCTCCACAGCTTTTCTCTCCTACGTCATGCTGCTGCTTCCCTTAGATCTCTTTCTTGGTGCTGTAGGGGCCCTCCGGCACTATCTGGCATCTCCAAAGAATAGGAGAAGTTTCTCAGTGCCCTGGCCACATTTCCCCTATACTACCAAGGGTCTCCCCTAAAAAGAAGCTACTAGTCTAGAGGGAATAACCTGGTCAACAATGGATAAATAACTAAAATAAAATAAAACATAGGGAAAGTGATCATCCCTGTTCGGCCTGTTCACTTAACTGCAACTTAATTGGCTTCTAGGAGCAACTGCTTACTCGGAGGAAGGGTTGACAGTGGGCAGCCATGAGATGTGGAAAAATGGAATGGCAGTGAATTTTGGATTTTGACATGCTTGATGTTGCTTGGTTAATGGGTATTTGGCAAAGTATTGATGTTTCAAGAAGGAAATGAAAGTACCTGCCTCCTCTTGGCAAGAAAACTGCAAGTTGAAACCTTAATAGGGGTGAAGTGTTTTATAGTGCTTTCATTTCACATATAACATAAGTCTTTAGTCATAATAATATCATCATCATATTCATCATTATCATCATCAACCTCTTTTTTCCCATTTTTCTACATTTTGTTGCGATGTTGCATCGGCTGTTGCTGTCTTCTCAGTTTAGTGCCACCCTCCTTTCTTCTTCACAGTCATACTTTACTTGACAGGTTTTCTGTCAAACAGTCTTACATCTCTTTGCTGTTCCCTTTAAATGAGGAAATAACAAGAGAAACAACAGCTACACATCAACAAGCAAAGCAAAAAAAAAAAAAAAAAAATAGAAAAAAGATCTGCAGAGGGATCCCACTCTATCCGGAAAAACAGTGGCAGGAATTTAAATAAAATATGCCACTTTAATGTACTTTTGCATAATTATACAAATTGTTAAGTGCTGTCTTCCCTCCTGTGCATGGACTTTATCAGAACTGTAAACGTATGTAAAAGTACATTTAAGTGGAATATTTTAATTAAATTCCTGGTGCCGTTCTTTTTTGGATACAGTGGGATTCCTCTGCACATCTTTTTTCTCGTTTCCTCTTGCCTTCTTCCTGTCTGTCCCAATGTTTACTAGATTTGTCTTCTGCTTTCCTGCACAAGTTCCTGAACCATTGTAATCTATTCTCTTTGACCTTCTCCACAATTGGAGCTACTTGGGCTTCTGCTGTGATGTCCTCATGTCTTCATCTGTGTCACAGTATGCATCCTACCACCAATATTAGGCACTTCATCGCCATGTCCTGTAGCTTCCTCAACTGCTCTGCCCAGGTTTCTGTACTGGTCATACCATTGTTTTGTACACCTAACTTTTCAGCTTATTTGACATGTTTCTGTCATACACTACCCATGACATTCTGTACCAGTTGGCTGTAACCCCTCTATCATTTGCTGGAGTTCTTGTTCAGAGTCTGCCTGTAATGCCACATCACCTGCATACAGCAGCTTTGTAGATATGTTTCCTCCAACTGGTTTGCTAATGCGGTCCATCATCAGTATGAGCAGCAGTGGGCTCAGAGATGAACCCTAGTGCCTACCGTCTCCCACTGGAAATCCCTCTGTGAGTCTAAGCAGTGTTTGTACTTGTAACATTAGATCCTTGTTCATAGGCTGCATTAATTTTACTAGTGTTTCTGGGACTTCGAATGATCCCAGAACTTTCCAAATCATCTTTCTTGGGATCTTTTCCTATGCTTTCTCCAAGTCTAGGAATGCCCATTTGGGCTCTTTCCTCATCTCTAGCTTCTTCTGAGCTATCTGTCTCACTGCAAACATCAGGTCAGTTGTGCTGCATCCTTATCTGAATCCAAAGTGGTCACCTCTCATCTCTTACTTTCTACCACTCTTTGTATTTGTTTATAAATCATCCTAATATGTCATTCCAAAGTTACATAACTCTCTTTGACTGCTACCTAGGCTGAAGGAAAAGCTCCTGATTTCTACATGACAGAGATGCAGGATTCTTCTTTTATTGTAATAACATAGCTATAATATTTGAGTATTGAGATGAAAAAAAGTGTGATTCTGAAGGAGAAAATAAAACTGCTCACCTTGTTGAAGAATAAACTCAATGAAAAGATAAGTTATAGACAGCTGAGATATGAAATACAATCTGCTAAGAAATCTAAGCTGGATAGTAATGGAGCTGAAAAAGAGTCCAAACCTTTAGAAGAAGCCCATATAGAAATTATTTTCCATTTGCTAAGGTAAACCTTCCTTCTGTTAGGTTTTTGTGATGATGAAAGAATATGTATAACTGGAGTAGATTGCCTGGTGTCTCTGGCCACCATTAGAACTGGACAAATTACTCAATTAGTTTCAGGGATTTTATGTCTCGGTGAGCCTGAATGGATGGGTGTAGTAATAGGTCTGAATGTGGATCCAGCACCCATGGAGGATGTTTCAGATGAGGTCAAAAGAAGGAGAAACCAAGCCTACTGGGGCCAAAAGGGCACAATGAGAGTTACCTTTGCACATCACAGCTTTCTGAAGAAAGTTATCAGGGAAAAGGAGGAAAGGCATAAAGGAGACCTGAAAAGGGGGAAAGGCATGAAGGAGACCCAGGGCCTGCTGTGATCCAGAAGATCCCTTGGTGACTGTCTATCTGGGAGAATCAGGGCAAAGTTGCAGCTGCATTTGTTGTTCAAGTAGGGGGAAAAAGGACTGCAGCAAGGCTGGCCCCAGTGGCTGAAAAACTTTGATGTCACTGGTTGACTGAGGGACCATTCATGAGACAGAATAATAGACCTACTCAGTTTACCGAGTGAGAACACTGAAAGTCCCCAGAAAGTGCATTGTCACCAGAAAGTATTGGGAAGGCATTGCCTACTACTACACCCTCATGAATTCCTGGCATAATGGGTATGAATGGGTCCCCCCTTTCTTGTTGATATATCAAACCACTGCCAAGTGTCCATCTAAATGGATATTACACACTTGGGGAGGGAGTCCAGAAATGCCTGCATTGCTAGGAGGACCACCCTCATCTTGAAAACATTGATGTGAAGTCTGGCCTCTGTTGTTATCCATATGTCTTGAATAATCTTACCTATGTAATACCCCCCCACCCCAGAAGTGAGGTGTCCATGGTCAGAGTGGATACCAGGGGGAAAGGTCAACCCCATGTGACTATCAGGGATGTCAGCCACCTACAAATATGGCTCCTGCAAACTTGTGAAGTTGAATCCACGTAGCACCTTATGAATGTTATTGTCTGCAATAGTGTCAGGGAGCTTTTAGTTAGATTGATCATTATTTCCAAGTAAGGGGCTAAAAACAAGAAGTCCTTGCAATGGATAAGTAGATCCCCTGATGGAAGTGATGAAGAGGCAGTCATCTAACTAGGGGAACACCTGATACCCTTGCATCATTAGATATGCTGCAGCAACTTACATGCATTTGGTGAACACCTAGGGGGCTCTGGTGAGACCAGACGGCAGCACCCTGAATTGAAAATGACTAACTCCTAGACAGAAATGGAGATATATCCTGAACTTCCTCGCTATCTTAAAATGATGGTAGTTGTCATGGAGATCTATCCAACACATCCGGTTGTCTTTCTTCAGAAAATGTCAAATGGACTGCACCATGATCATCCAGAACCTTGTCTGTTTCATAAATTGGTTGAGGTGGCTTAGGTCCAAAATGGGCCTTGGGACCCCAATCTTTTTCGGGACCAAAAAGAACCTTGAATAGAATCTGGATCCTTGCTGGCTTGGTCGGACCTCCTGAATGATTTATTTTTTCTAACAGCTTTGTTACTTCAGTTGCTGCCAGTTCCCTCTTACTGGGTGGAACATCAGGGATTCTCTTTTTCTTTTTCAGAAAGAAAGCAAAGAAAACAATATATGATCTCTAGTGATTATTTTCTGCACCCATAAATTTTGAGTGATAAAGCCGCGGTGGTACAGCGGTAGCGTCGTTGCCTCACAGCAAAATGTTCTCCTGTTCGATTCTAGGCTGGAGTGCCTTCTGTGTGGAGTCTGCATGTCCTCCCCATGGTCGAGTGGCCTCCAAAAGACATGCATGAATGGGCGTGCCTTTGCTGAAGGTTGTGCATCAGGTTGGCAACTTGGCACCATAAAAATCAACTGCCAATCATTAGCGGACCGGAGTTCCGCTGTGGTGACCCCTAATCAAGAAAACTCGAAAAGACAAACAACGACAACCCATATATTTTGAGTGATAACTAGCCAGGCATGATGATGCAGAGATAACTGTCCCCTGACTGTGTCTAGATTGTGGCAGTTGGGCATCCCCTTCAGGAGCACTGAAAGGGCTTCTCAGTAAAGGGACCCTGAAACCCTTGATTCTGCAGTCAACCTCTTCCCCTGGGGTGATGTCCATTAAAGTTATTCCCCACTCTGTCCTGGATGGGACTGTCAGCAGAAGTGTCCTGGGCAAAACTCTGGGACATTTGAAACCATAGCTTCTTCCCACCCTTTTGGTTCTAGGAAAAAGTCTTTAGGTGGTGGAAAAGCATATGCCTACAGCAGACAGGTTCTTGTCCTCCTGCTTGCTTCTGGTAAGTGTGTCTTTTACCTTAGATTCAAAGAGTGCTGAACTATCAGAAGGGGTTTTAATGAAGAACATCTTGAGGCTTTCCACAAAATCCCAGAAATGCATCCAGGCATGCTGAGAAATGCCAATGCCAGTGCCTGCCACCCTTGCCATGCCATCAGCTGTGTTCGAGAGCAGACGCATGGGCATGTTGGACATAGACTCTAGGGTAGATAGCCATTCCTCCACAAATTTTTGAATGTCAGCAGGCAGATTACCCAAAAGGGATTTGGACAGCTCTTTAGTCAGATCCCTCTGAAAATGAGTCATATGGGTCAGGTAATTCAGCATGCAAAGTGCAAATGTCACTGAAACATAAGGCCACTTCTCAAATTGGTCTGAGCCCTTGACTCTTTGTTAGGGTGTGAACAGATGTGTGTTCTGAGAACTCCTTTTGGTGGCTGCCACAACCACTATGGCATCTACTGTGAGACCCTTGTTCCAATGGCACTTGTTTCTAGGCTCAACCAATATTTTGTCCAGTTTCCAAGGGATAGGCTCCACCACATCAGGTCCCCTCCAGGCCCACTGAAAGACCAAGTCTATCAGCTAATCAACAGGCAGGACCACCCTTGAGGTAGATGAGCCAGCCCTAAAGCCTTGAGAAATAGTGACACTTCTGGGGAGTGGGCTTCAGTGGATCAAACCCCTGTCTGCTCCATCAGTTCAAGAATATCTCCAAATGAGACATCTTCCAGAAGAGATTTTGAGGATCCCTTCCCTTCCTCAAAATTGGCATCTTCAGTGACAGGTTCTAGGGATGAGTCAAGGTGTTCCTCTTGCAGGACCATTTCCTATGGCCTTCCCTCATGGGGCCTTCTGGGAAACAATCAGAATCAGAGGGGGAACTTGACAAGCAAGAACCCTCAAGGCTTAGAGAGCCTGACTGTCCCTGTTGAACTGGATGAGTGGATACAAGAACAGGATCCGGGGGGGGGGGGGTTAGGACAGCACTGAGTGGGAATGAGACACTTCATCTCTGAACCTAGACAGCACCATCTCTAAAGCCTCAAAAGCCAAAGCCAGGATCGGTGCCAAAGGTGAACCCCCCTTGCCCTGAACAGGACAACTATGGAACATCACCTTCTCTGATTTGACTTGGTTCTGAGACAAACAATGAAGCCACCCTGTCCATGGCCAAAGCACCAATGAGTAGGTACAGCTATGAAAATCTCAGTTAACGATGACCCCTGAACCTCAGCTATGATACTTCAGCCCTGAGACTCATCTCTATCCGACTGACATGGAGTTGAATGGTGAGGGAAACAGTCTGTGTTGAAGCTGATAGCATAGGTTCATAGGTTCATAGGTTCATACTAGGCTATCTGCCCGAGGGCATTTACAAGCCTAGCCCATAGTTTTGTGGCTTACGCCACCCCTTTAGTATGGGGAACTATACCCATTATTTTGCTGTGCCTCTGTTGAGCAGTGACACTGAGGTAATCCCTGGGGTATATCTGCGATCTCCCATCCATTGGTCAAGATTTCTCTTGAACAAGGCCAGCGAGGTGCTCTGCCTCACATATACCAGGATTTTATTCCACAGCATAGGGAGTCTTTGGGTGATGAATCTATCCCTCCAGCACGTCCTATTAATAGCCGTGTCGAGGTTTAAGTCTCCCGCCCTTGTGGCTCTGACGGATCTAGATTTTTGAGGTGAAGCATATTCATCAAATCTGGGTTTGACATGGCCTTGTATGTTAGGCAAAGGTCACCTCTGAGCAAGCGGTGGCGACTGAATAGAGCTGGAGTTCTTTCAGTCGGGCAGCATAGGACAGATGTTTGAGACCCTTTATCCTTTTGGTGAGGAACTTTTGTGGCCTCTCCAGCTGCTGCAAGTGTCGGGTCAGATACATTCCGAATGGGGCATTGTACTCAATCATTGGTCTGATGAGTGATGAGTATAGGGAGACTATGACCTTCCTTGATCTAGATGAGAATCCCTTCATGATAAGGTGGGCAATGTAGAAGGTCTTCCTAACTACTTTAGCTACATGGGTGTCGAATGACAGACTACTATCAACCTGGGTCCCCAGGTCCCTGATAACTTCTTCTGTACTCAGTGGATTGCCACCTATTTGGTAGCTAGGGGTAACCTTGTTTTTCCCGAAGGGTATGACTATGCATTTTTTGGCATTTAACTTTAGGCCATAGCTCTGGCACCAGTTATCCGTTTCTGTGAGACCCTTCTGAAGGATATCTGTGTCAGATGTGTTTTCTACTATGGCCCAGTTTGCAGTCATCTGCAAACTTTGTCAGCCATAACCCTCCTGTGTTTGCTTGTACTTGGAAAAGTAGATGCCAAACAAGAGTGGGCCCAGGACTGAGCCCTGTGGTACACCACTTGTGACAGGCTTTGAGTCTGACATGGCGCCAGCAACTCTGACCCTGTGGGTTCTGTCACTCAGCCAGTTTGCAACCCATCTTGTGATGTATGGGTTAACATTTAAGCTGATGAGTTTTTCAATGATACCCGAGTGGGGTATTGTATCAAAGGCCTTCGCCAGATCGAGGTAGGCTGTATGGACTGCCTTTCCCTCATCAATGGCTTTGGTGACTGTTTGAAAAAGTCAACCAAGTTTAGAAGGCATGATCTGCCTTTGACAAAGCCAAACTGGGATGGATCCAAAGTCTGCAAATTCCCTATGTCTTTATTTATGAGGTCCATTATGATCCTCTCCATGGCTTTGCAGATAAGACTTGTCAAGCTAATGGGCGGTAATTTCCAGGGTCGGTGGAGGCACCGCCTTTGTGAAGTGGGACCACAGTTGCAGTGTACCACTCCCTGAGTGCGTATCCAGAGGTAAGACTATGATTAAACAGCTGTCCTAGCTGTGGATTTAATTCCTCGTTGAGTTAAGTGGAGCACACAGCCGGGACACCATCAGGTCCCATGGATGCTGTGTTTTTGCTTTGGAGAGAGCAGTTCTCACTTGGGCGTTGGAGATGTTTGGGGGCTGCAATCACTTGGTATAGATATCTCTCCTTTTGGGGGAGGGGAGAAGTTTGCACTGAACCTGTCAGCCAGTATGTTGGCAATGTCTGTAGGATCAGTAATCTTCACATCATTTTGAACTAGTTCTGAGCATATCTGGGAGTTTCCTCCCAGGTTTCTAACATAGCTAAAGAAGGCCTTATGATTGTCTTTTGAGTCTTTAGCTATTTTTCTCTCAAAATTTGCTTTGGATGATTTTATGAGAGCTCTTAGTTTTTACTTATAGTGATCAAGGGTGTCTTACCTTTTAAGGATTTTGCTCTATCTTGTAGTAGCTTCCTCCTTTTGTTGTAGAGTTTGTTTATGGCTGGGGTCCACCAGAGTGGACGCTTGCCTTTGGTACAAAGAGTCTTTGTTTTGCTTGGGATTGCCTTATCCATGCAGTCCTGCAGGTGCTGGTAGAAGGCATTTGTAAGTGATTCAGCGGCTTGAGTACTGTTTTCCGTCGGCTCGGGGGCCTTAAAGGAGACCACACTAGTCTTTAGAAGTGTGAAGTCGGCTTTCGAGAAGTTCTTTACTGTGGTCTTTTTTATTTCAGGTGGGGGTGGGATGAGGACCTCCAGCGAGATTAGTTTGTGATCTGATCTCACCAGTGAGGGGTATACTTCCGGTGTTGAACATTGTGCTCCCATGTTCAGCAGTGTTGGCTGCAGCAGTTTTGCCTCACAGTAATCACTTTGTACTATGGACACTGATCAGATTGTCATACCAATAAAGGAGATATTATGGTCAGGGTTGTTAGGACCAGATAAAGAGTCACTAGTGGGGTAGGCACCAGTATGACCCCCAATTAGGTCTAAGTCCAGAGAAACTTCTGCATCCCCCTGTTGATTTCAGCTTCTGAGAGGCTCCTTGATGATCGAAAGGACCTGAAGGCAGGTGCCACAGTAGGTGGTCTAGATGAACAATGACTTAGTCTGTCTGCCAAATGGGGGAGTGGAGTCTTGATAGATCAAGCAACAAACAAAATCTAAGGAAATCTAGGCAGAAGCTCAGTTTTATTCTAGAAAAGCCTGAGAGTCATCACCAAGTGTATCTCTTTCTGCAAAAGGTACAATGTTGTTGTTTCCCAGTTGCTTTTTCAGACTTTTAGATAACAGTCCCTGGAGATGGTGCAAAGGCATCTTTGCCAGTCAGGCCATGCAGTATCCAAGAGTTTAGCTACTGGTATAGTTGACACTGACATCTAAAGCTGTCTGTCCCCTGTTCTCCTCCTTGTTAGGAGGGAAGTATTTGCCCTAGAGAATCATGTGCCATCCTCATAAAAAACGTGCTGTTTGCAACAGTTTGGCACACTCTATAGTTATACTAGCTGCCCTTAAATCTCCATGTAGAGGTAAACTTGAACACTTCATCCTTTTGACTATTAGCAGAAGGTAAACAGAGAAAAGTCACTAAGATGGTTTTCAATCAAGCAGTTAGGTCTTGTTGTTCATTGGGATGCTGCCAGCTTCTGTTTGTCAAGGGCTGAATAAGTCAATGTTAATGTCCTTAATAGCAAAATATTACTTAAACAGTGCACCATGGTAAGGTGTGAGTAATAAATAATAAAATACAATAAAAATAAATATCTACAGTGAAAAGGCATTGCATGTTCATGGGCCCATATATTTGGCAAATATGCCATGGAGAATAACTTTCAGATGGCACAAAGAGGTTGTAGCAAATATCCGGTTATTTATTTATGATTGTTAATCTAGTATGTAGATTAATACCTGTACATTTTTAGGTCACAAAACTGGGTTCATACATTTACAAGTGGTTACAAGGATGACATAATTAATGGGTTTGAACATCACTGATATTCAGACAGCAGTACTACATAACATGAATGAAAATTTTAAAATAGCAGATTGTTGTTTGTCTTTTCCCGGTTAGGGGTCGCCACAGCGGAACTCCAGTCCGCTAATGATTGACAGTTGATTTTTATCGTGCCAAGTTGCCAGCCCGACACCCAACCTTCAGTGAAGACACGCCCATTCATGCATGTCTTTCAGAGGCCACTCGACCACGGGGAGGGTATGCAGACTCCACACAGAAGGCACTCCAGCCGAGAATCGAACAGGAGAACCTCTTGGTGTGAGGTAACAATGCTACCGCTGTACCACTGCGGCTTGTTTCAAAATAGCAGATTGTACAGATGCAAAAAACTGCAGAGTAGCAATATACATTTTAGATATACAGGATAAATATATAAGATTACAAGCTAAAGCTGGTTTGAAAGTTCAGAAATACTCAAATTAATTATGACTAGAAAAGTATAATTTAACCCAGACTGTACTGTCTATACAAGGCAAGCAGTGGTAAAGTTGAACCCATATCGCACATTTTGTCATTTAATATAATCAAGGCAATATTAGATCATTACCCATTATCACTAAGACAGTGGCATTTAGATGTATTGTTTAAGTGATTTAAATGTATTGAACTGAATATGGTATTATTTTGTTTATATCTAATGTCTGGGTAAGAGATTCCTTGTTGCCAGGAATATTTTACGAAATACACCTTGGTCAAAGGAACGCATCAAGTAATTGCTAGATCTGATTTCTAGCTGGTGAGTTAATTGGGGCATTATTCTGTGTGCAATAATTAAAATGTGAGTGTAGTGATTAACCTGAGGGCTTATAACTAACAGCCATTGAGTCTTTTCAAGAGAGAAAGAAATGTTCTTAACAGACAGACATTGAGATAAACCTACATATGTTTTTGGCTGCTGTCTGCAGGGTACTAATATTGTATGCAGAACTGAAAGCTGCATCTAGGAAGACATACTCACACTTTTGCTTAAGGAGCTTAATGCCAGTGCCTATTTAGATTCAGAAGTGAGCAAGTCTGTTAGTCTATAATAGAGCAAAAGCATTAGATCAGCCATAATACATTGTATTTATTTTGGTAAACTTGTGAGATAGGGACCTTAAAAAATTGTAAACAGTCAGGTTAGGAGTGCTTTTAGGTGTTGAGTGCTTCCAAAGAACGTGACAGCCATTTTCTAGGAAATGGTTGCCAACTTATTCCTATACACCCAGACCAGATTTTGCCAAATTCATTTTCTGTCCCCTTTTTTCTTACAGCTGTTTATGTCTTACCTGCTTTTTGGAGTATCAGATTATATGTAAACATCATTAACTGTACCTCCAGCTGCAAATCAGGATTCAGGAGGGGAGGTGCAATTTGTCTTGACTGTTCTCAGCAAGGGCAGAACAACACTGACCTTAACTGGGGCATCTTGTAGGAAGGTGGAAGGGATGCTTTGAGGACCTCATGAATCCAGTAATCATGCAATCCTATGAGAAGGCAGTGCTAGAAGCAGCCGGTACATTAGCTCCACTTCTGTAGATGATGTCACTGAAGTAATTAAATGGTTCTGTTGTGCTGTGAAGAGGTTGTAGGAGTGTATGAGATCCATCTAGAAGTCCTTGAACTTGCTGACCATAGCTGGACTGTAATAGTCAGTTTGCCTTATAATGTTAATGAGGAAGGTGGAGCAAACATCTGAACTGGCAAACTGAATTGATTTTTCCTATTATCAAGAACTGGACAGAAGAGTGTGTTCCAGTTATCACAGATCATGCTTTTTAGTCTCTCTGGGAAAACCTGAATCATTGCATTGGAAAGATGACTTAATCTGATAGCCAAATCTGTGATTTCAGGTGGTGCAGTATGGATTCTATAATGTCCATGCAACAGAGGATCAATTGTTTGTCTTTATACAAACGTTAAAGGTATTGTGGGAGTTTCTTAGTATTACCAGCATGTGCTTTGTGATCCTGAAGGCGATATTTAACATAGTTCCCAAGAATGGAAGAGGTCTGGACAGTATCTGTACTACGGACATGAAACTTGCAACCCTTCTTGTCTGTAAATGATGTTGTCCTCTTAGCCTCAAATGACTGTGGTCTGAAGCATTCACTAAACTTATTTGCTACTGAGTAGGATAAAAATCTGCAACTCCAAATCAGAGGTTGTGGTTCTCTTTGGGAAAACAGTGAATTTCTCTCTGCAGGTGAGGGAGAAGTAGCTGCTTCAAGAGGGGTAGTTTAAGTATCCTGGGGTCTGGTTCATAAGTCAAGATAGAGAAACCAAGGAGACTAACTGGTGGGTGGCTACAGGAGGTGGAAGTACTACAGACATTACATCCCGCTGTGGTGGGGATGTAAGAACAGAGTTATAGGAAAAAGCTCTCAGTTTACCCCTACTTGAGCCCCCCAGTCATACCTAGGGCCATGATATTTGGGTAGTGACTAAAAGGACAGGATTACTGATACAAGTGATAAGAATGAGGCTGTGTTATAAGGTATGTGGGCTCATGCTCCATGACAAAGTGAGGAGTTCTGTAATTCAGGAGGATTTCTGACTATAGCCATTGTTTCTCTGGGTTTACTTTGATTAAACTAACCTAGTGAGGATGCCCCTGAAACACCTCCCACTGATGGTGTACTAGGCATGGCCCAGTAGAAGAAGGTCCAAAGACATGCTGAAGGGATTATATTTCTCAGCTTAAATGGGAAAAACTTAGGGATCCCATAGCACAAGCCGGAGACTGTTACTGAGAAGAAGGAAGCCTAGTCCTCCTTGTTCAGTTTCCTACCAGTATGACTTTCATCTGGAGAAGACATTTTGAAAATCGATGAATAACCTGACAGACTAGTTTTTTGACATTATTTAAGACGGTCTGAATTAAGCACAGAAGATAATTCACCAAGTCTCATCATATGAACTTTAGTCAACAGTGAGAAGCATTTCTGAGACAAATTTTTCATGATCTATAACTCAGCTCTGTGGCATACAGGGATAATGCCAATAGCTATGACCCTGATGACCCGAGACAGACTCGTGGCTCAGGTGTTGAAAGATCCAAATGGGGAAGGATAGGCACAAGTGGTCAGCAGCAGCTCACCTATCACCACCATGTAAGTGGAGGCTTGTATAGCACCAGGATGGATATGAACAGGAATTTGGTCTTTCAGATCCCAAACCAGAAACAGTAGACCTTGTAGCCCTTGGGTAGAAGCATGTAGAAGAAAGTAGAAGATGCAGGATGCCACAGTATGTGAGTTCTCATATCAGCCATGAAGGGCAGAGGTAGGGCCTTAAAGGAACTACCCTCAGTAATGGGATGCCAACAAGCACTCAGAACAATTCCATAACTCCCTCAGTGATGGCCATCTAGTCAGCCCTTGCCTCGGTACTAGGTATCCTCAGTTCAGGGGATCAAATGGGCTCACAACACATTAACGGAGACTTGTTGACTGGAGGGCAAAGACATCAAAAACACATAGAAAATAAATCTTTCTTAACCTTTTTAAGCCACAAGGGGAGATGCAAAATACATAATTTAGAATTGCTAGTTAACTAGCATGACTTTTGGAAGTGGCAGGAAACCAATTCATAACTAGTAGACGTGGTCCAGGAAGCCTTTGAGGGGCCCAGCCCAGTTTCACTGGAGCACTGTCTGTTTCATACAACAGGCAAATTGAGGTTGAAAGAATCAAACACTAGGCTAACAACTCATTGTCTTACTACTCTGCACTAACTGCCAGACTTACAGCTATATCACAGGAGTAAACCCACAAGGGGATAACACAGAAAACGTGGACTAACTGGCTGCCAGGACTGAACACCAGACACTGAAGATGAAACTTAAGTCAATAACATTAACTACAGTGCTGCATATGTTTACATTATGTGTTTTAGACATGTACAAATACATATTTTTTTGTAAGAAAAGACTAGATATTAAAGCAATGAGCTATATCCAGGAGATCTCAGCTTATGTCCCTAATATCAGGTGGTATGTTGTTTATAGTATCCTGTGCTTCCAGATCACAATGAAACTGGTCATTTATGTCTAGCAAACCATACCACATGCTTAAAAGAAATAAACAATTTAAAATAAAAAAATAAATATTTTTATATATGCCTTAAAGTCAGTTAAAATAATTTAAGATTAAGATTCATTTAAGTTGCTTGAAAGTTAGGTAGATTCTGTTCACTATTAGAAAAAACTATGTAAAATATTTTTTCTGCAAAACATGTGCATGTTATCATTTAGCAACCCTTTTATTTTTTTTTCAAACATAATTAGCTGCTGGGTATATTTCCTAATTACACATATAAAAATGCTTGAATGAATAAGAGCATGATGGGAGTTTAATGCTTTTTAAGTGACTTGATTCCTTTCAAATAAATACAATTTTCCTTTATGGCTGAATACTTCAGATGTACAGCTTTCATCTGTAAGGGTGTTTTCCTGTACATCTGACATTACATTAGATTCTCTTTCTGTATGCAGGGCTACATATACATTATGGAAACAATAATTAATAATGTAACCACTGCTCCTACTTAAAATAGCCTTCAGTTATTCCTCCCACAATCTAATCACAGTCATAGAATTGCAAAAGGAAATTACTTTCAGTTTTATACAACTGTTATAAAAAGGAAGCACCTGCCAAGCTACCTGCCACCCGCAGTCGCCCACTAGACCGTGGCAGTACGTCAGTCCCACACTGTTGTCAACATGCCTACATGTGCCTGGAGAAAGGTCTGTTCTGTAAATAAAGGCATATCTTCAGCAGTAATTAATAACTAAAGTTTTATGACTGATTAAGGCATGAGTCAGTATATTTAATGAGGGATGCTCGTCTAAATTTCTAGTACCAACACATTTAGAATTTGAATCAGCATAGTCTATATCAGTACTGCAACGAGTAGTTCTACTTTTCAGAAAGCTTACAGAAGCTGCTTCTGAAGAGTGAGGATAGTGATTTTAGTAGTAAAAAATCATCATCGCATCACACCATCATCATCCAGAAAGTATTGCAATAAACCATACTTAAGGCTACATAAAGTTTCATTTCTTTACAATGCACTTTTTTGTTCTTAATTTCTCTAGAAGTATAACTTGTTGCTAACAAATTGATGTTAGATTATTATAGTCACTATATCACTGCACCATACAGAATAAACAACACATAAAAATACAACTTAACAAAATCAATTCTTCTAAAACAATAAAATAATCACCAATTACAGCACAGTATTTAATACCTACCTAAAAGATTAAAAAAACAATAAAACAGAGCGGACCACAAACTGCAGAACTCCACTTTAATAAAAGTTTAGCGCTTTCGTCAGAACAATTTCCAACTTCTTCAGAACCTGTTCTGGAGATTAGAAAAAAAAATGTTATTCATTTCGATAATGTTCTGAAGATGTAAAAAAGATGTTTATCAGCTGTCAACATTTGTTTTGTCAGTGTCAGATATTCGTCTAGGATGTTACATAATTCAGTTTAACCACAAGAGTTTAACTATTTATCTCCAAACTTAATAGTTAGAGGCAAGTGAAGAGATAATGACTCCTTAAACTATTTTTACATAATCAAAATGCATAGTATCAGAATTCTCTCTAAGCCATTTGCAAAAATCCAGTCCAGTATTTATGCAATACAAGTATCTGTGCTACTTGACAGTAAAACATTGCAACATATACATTGTATATGCTGGGAGGAAGAGTGATAACAATACTTATCAGTGTAGCACCATAAGTGGCAGGGAGAACAGGACACATAAATTCAATCCTGAAATCACCAGCATAGTAAAATTTAAAACAGCTGAGGACACACATTGGTGAACCACACTGGGTACAGAAGATGAACCCAGTCTGTCCTATGTTGATGATAGATTAAACAGCTTCATGAAAGAACATATCCATTCATCATGCTTTAAAGTACTTTGAGGAGACCATTTTGCATAATTGTTAAGGTCTTCTCCTCCCTTGCACAAGGTACAAGGTTCGATCCTGACCGCTGACCAATGCCTGTTTGGAGTTTGCACATTCTCCCTGTGTCTCCGTGGGGTTTCTCCCACGTCCAAAAAACATGCTGAATGTTTCCATCTCGGACTCACCAATGAATGGAGCTGAGGGCAGAAGCACAGACTGTACATGGTGCCCTATAGAGGGAAGAGTTGTACAGACCAACTGCTATGGGCATCTACTGTGGTGCGCAGTATCCTCAAGATAGGAGAACACGGATCACAGGCTGTGCACCGTGGCAGGGTTAGCCACTCAGTGTAAAATATGTCTCTAGGTGATTCGGTCATGTTGACTAATGTTGCCAAAATGGGCATGGGAAGTTACCGGTGATAATTGGGTTGAGGACCCGGCCTACTCTGACCTATGCCAGAGACCCTTGCTAATGGTGGGAGGGCTGTATGTGCCCCTATTGACCAGTGTGTGCCCGCCATACAGCCCAGCAGCCCTGGGTCAATAAGCTACTGGCTGGCCAGTGTCTAGTTGCCCAACCTGGGTTACCTGGGATAGCTCTGAGCGAAAACTGGATGTAAAACCAACCAACCTGCCAAACATGAACTAAGAATTGCTATGCTTAATGTAGGTTCACTGATAGGACACAGCTTGGAAGTGGATGACACAATGATATGGAGGAGGGAGGACATCATATGTATCCAAGAAACAAGATGGAAGGGCAGTGCAGCAAAGCCACTTGGCTTGGGATCCAGACTCTACTACTCAGGAGGGGGACAGGCTAGAAATGGTGTAGGAATTGTGATGAGAGAGGCTTCAGAAGGCAGTGAGGGATGTCATCAGAATTAATGACAGACTCATGGTAATCAGACTCCAGTGTAATGATAGGGCAGTATTCATAATCTCAGCCTATGCCCCACAGCAGGGTTGTGATAGTGAGGAAAAGAATGCATTCAGACAGCAGTTGCAGGACCTACTAGATAAAGCAGGCCAGCATGAATTGATGTTGATAATGGGTGACTTGAATGCACATATTGGGACAGACAGAACAGGATATGAGGACTGCCTGGGTCCACATGGATGGGGCATCAGGAATAAAGAAGGATAAGGCATTCTAGACTTCTGTCTGGCAAATGATTTGATAGTAGCCAACACGTCGTTCAGAAAGAGAGACAGTCACAAGATCACGTACAGAAGTAGCCAACATGCAACTCAGGTAGTCTTCCTCCTAGTAAGGAAGAGGCACTGGGGTAGAATCTGTGATTGTGAAGTCATCCCCAGTGAAACAGTTGCCCCACAGCATAAACCAAAATCAGCTGCAAGCAGTGGTTAGAGAAGGCTCTAAGGTCAACAGAGACCAGGCTGAAGACCTGGAAGTTAGCTGGAAGTACGACAGTTCAAGGAATTACTCAGGGCTCTAGCACCCCAAGAAGATGAGGAAATAGGTGGCATTGAACAAGAATGGCAGTGCCTAAAAACAGTATGTGTTAGGACCACAGAAAAGATATGTGGCCAAGCCAGGTATGGAAATACGGTACATAAGGAAAGCTGGTGGTGGAATGTGGAAGTCCAGGAAGTCATCAAAATAAAGAAGGAGTGCAAGAAGAGGTGGGAGATAGAAAAAACTGACCAGATTAGGAAGGACTACTGGTTGGCTAATGAAGCTAAGAAAGAAGTTGCAATAGCAAAGAATAGGGCATCGGAGGCGCTGTACCAACTTCTGGAAAGTGACTCAGTAAGTCGCACAAAGAAACTCTATCAGGTTATAAGGCAAAGACAGAAAGATGAAGAAGATACTCAGACACTCTGCATAAGGGATGCCAGCAACAACCTGCTCACCAGTACACAGGACATCAAAGACAGATGGAAGGAGTATATCCAGCAGCTTCTGAATGAAGAAAACCCCACAGAAACTGTACTGCACCAGAAACAGACTATGATGAAAGAGGAAGAGGATCCCACCATAGAAAAAGTAAGAACAGCACTAAGGAAAATGAAGTCAGGGAAAGCAGCAGGCTTAGATGAGGTCACAGCAGATATGCTAACAATGCTGGGTGAGATAGGGGAGAAATGGGTCCTATGGGTACTCATAGCAGTGTGGAGAGAAAGGCGTACCCCAGATGACTGGAGAATAAGCATACTCATGCCAGTGTACAAGAACAATGGGGACATCCACAACTGTGAGCTGTACAGAGGCATCAAGCTCCTATCACATTGCACGAAAGTTCTGAAGAGGGTGATTGATAAACAGATATGCAGAGTAGTAGAATGTAAAATGGAAGATGAACAGTTCGGATTAAGATCAGGATGCAGCACAATTGACCCAATGTTTGCAGTGAGACAGATACTTGAGAAGAAGCTAGAGATGAGGAGAGAGTCCAACTGGGCATTCCTAGACTGGGAGAAAACACATGACAAGGTCCCAAGAAAGCTGATCTGGGCAGTACTGTGGTGGTTTGAAGTCCCAGAAATATTGGTAGAATTAGTGCAGGGTATTTACAAGGACCCAATGACTCAAGTATGAACAGTGTTCGGTCTCATAGAGGGGGTTCCAAGTGGGAGTGGGTGTAAACCAGGGTCCAGCTCTGAGCCCACTACTGCTCATACTGGAAATGGACTACATTAGCAAAGAGGTCAGAGGGGGCAGATCAACAAAGTTGCTGTATGCAGATGATGTGGCATTACATTTAGACTTTGAGCTAGAACTTCAGCAAAGGATAGGATAATGGAATGCAAAAGTGAAGGCACATGGGATGAAACTAAGCACAGATAAGACAGTGGCAATGGCAGCAAATTGGGGAAATCAGAAGAAGCTGAGAATAGAGATAGAAGGGAAGATAGTGGAACAGTTAAACAGCTTCTAGTGTCTGGGAGGAGTGGTTGAGGAGAAGGAAAGTCTGAATGAAGAGGTCAAAGCTAGAATCAGAGAGGCTGCAGCCAACTGGCATAGAGTATCAGGTGTAGTCTATGACAGAAGAATGCCAAAAAAGCTGAAAAGTAAGGTGTACAAGACAATGGTGTTATCAGTACTACTGTAAGGTACAGAAACTTGGGCAGTAAAGGCAGAACAGTTGAAGAAGCTAGAGGTGATGGAAATGAAGTGCCTGAGAAGGGTAGTAGGATGCACACTGTGGGGCAGACGTAGAAATGAGGACATAAAAGCAGAAGCCAAGGTAGCTCCAATTGCAGAAAAGATCAAAGAAAATAGATTACGGTGGTTTGGGCACATGTGCAGAAAATCAGAAGATAATCTGGTGAAGTACACTTGGGACAGACAGGAAGAATGTAAGAGAAAGCGAGGACATCCAGCAAAGAGGTGGATGGATTGTGTGAAAGAAGATTTGCGACAATCAGGCATGAGTGTTGAAGAAGGCAGGAGTGTGGCACTGAATCAAGAGAGTTGCCGACAGTTAACACAATAGCCCGACCCCATGTAGAAAAAAATGGGAAAAAGAGGGGTTGTTGATGATGATGATGATGATGAGGAGGATGATTTAAAGTAGCACAATATATTTGAGCTATGCATACCACCATAGCAAGGCCGGGCCGTATTTATTAATGCTGATAAATTAATGTCATTGTTCACCAAAAAACATGACCTGTTTAGTGACTGGGTAGTTTTTTTCTCTTGTATTATGAAAACAGTATGTCAGCTGGGTTATAGTAGAAAATTATGTGGAATGCCAAATAAATGCTTTCTTTATACAGTCAAAGTGCATATGCAGTTATTCAGGGACAGAGCTCATTCTGGTGCTTTGGCTATAGCATAATGTTCCATGGTATTTTAGAAAAAGAAATCAGATAAGAACATCTGCATAAAACAGAATGTGGTAAACCACTTTCTTATTTTGTGACTTAAGTTCAGCAGACTACAAAAGCATTCTGCTTACTTTTTAGAGATAAGTTAGCAAACCAAGGGCTTATGAGTGAGTGTGTGAAAATGGGATTCTTCAATTTTTAGTCATAAACTAGCATACAATCACTTGAGACCAGCAAACCAGTAAAATCAGAAGACAAGAAAAATAACTGAACAAAATTATTGATTTGTTTACAAAGAATATGTGGAAAAAGGATCTATATTATTAAAGTATATTTCAAAAATACAAGGGACAGGTCTCAAACTCTGGTTTATACGTTGCCTTGCTAAACACTGAAGGATTCAAGACTGAAGCAACAGCAGTCTTGTTAACTCTACAGTATAACTACTAGGCAGTGCTCTTGCATTTATAATTAGTTATTAAAAACATAGATACGTGCTCTTTAAAAAAAAACAAGTGCTCTTTAAAAAAGCATCCAGCAGCACTAGTGTTGTAACACCAAACCTGCCCTCTCAGTGAAGGAAACTGGGGAGAACACAAGTCTTTCTGTTAATAGTTCCAAATTGTAATCAACATACAGTTTATTTTATTTTTTTATTTTTATTTTACATTTGTTGACCAGGCTAGTCTAACTGGATATATGTCCATTTTCAGTAGAGGCCCTGGGAGAAAAAGCTCCACTACAGCATTATATAAATGGATACAAATAAGTACGTAAAATACGTATTTTAAAAAAAGTAATTAAACATAGAGACCAATAATAGTGAATATACACTGCATAAGAGAATACAAAAATTACATGATTATAACAGGATTAATATGTGAAAAGCTTAGGCAATATTAGAGAGTAAAGACACATACTTGATAGTATTTACAGTAGAAAGAACCACTACAATTGTACTACAAAAAATTCAGTAGTCATTTTTTTGATTCAATAAAAACAAAAAATGAGCCTATCTGTGGTTATCTAGACCAATATAAGAAGATTTAACTTAGCAAATGATAGTTTAAGACTGAAAAGCCAACAACCTTAGGCCAACACCAAGAGGTAGCCTACTAACAGAAAAGAAATGATTTAGCATTTTCCCACTATTGTTTTATTTTTTGACAAATACAATAAACATGGACTTTTGAGCCTAATATCTAATTAAAATGACTAAGCCCATCCTGATTTTTGGGTATAATATGCCATAACAAACATCTTCTGTTAAATTAATTGGTTGGAATGTGATATAATAAGCTTATAAAAGTAACTCTTCAGTTGTAAAGAATAATGGATATTGGATATTTCATATATTTGAATCAAAAGATGTATTCCACTTTGGTATCAAAGAAACAGTCAAAGTCAACTTTACTTTGCTGTAATGTTTAGCTATCAGACTTTTCACATATATCAAAATTAACTTAGTATTTACCTGACCTAAAGTAATGGAAATGGGTTTTTAGATGATAGCTTGAATAGACAGAGCAGACAAAGCGGAAATATTCAGGACAAAAGAATGCATCCTTTCAATATTCAGCTGTGAAATGTCATATAACCATAAATCTTCTAATGCTGGACTAGATGCTGCTTTATTTGCTGCAACTGGATGCATCAACACCATATTGGGATCATATTATACAGAAAAGGATTCTGCTTAAAAGTTCTTTATTTCTTATTAATAATTTACCTAATAGTTTCATATCATTATTGCATGAACACTTGAATAGGAAGAAGACAGGAACACTGAAATTAGTGAATAAATGGGAGACCATAAAGCATCAATCACATTTGTAAAATTTGGCTTTGCAAGAAAAGGTGGTTGAGAAAGACAGGACTTTTGCTGACTTTGTTAAACTTGTGAATAGACTGTAAAGCATATACTCCACTTTATGTCATTAATGTTTAGGAGGGCACTAAAAGGGAAACAGTGACTGTAAGTCAAACAATTTCTCTGCTTATTAGTATTTCTATAAAACATTTCATGATATAAATTGCATATTATATACAGTAAAGCAGTTTTGTAGTGTGCAGTCAGTGCTGTTTTAAATGTGAAGGAGTTTCTTCAGTGACCATTGTACATGTTAAAGATATGTAACCAAGTACTTTTTTAGATGTAATAAATATAAGCTTTTACAGTACTGGGCAAAAGCAAGTTTAATGTTAGCATGCTGCAATCTTCAGCTGCTGGGGTGGAGGTGTGGTATAAACATGCACTAATTCTATGTACAATTAAGATATTTTCTCTTATTTTTCAAGGGTGAATGTCATGTCTAGGTTATTACCCTTGGCTTAAGCTATAAAATGTTTTTTATAAGCAGGTAGGCTTGAACAATAGGACAAAATGGTGAAAGCTATGAAAAAGTACCAAGTTTCTTATATATGGGAGATATAGGTTTGTTTTTTCCCCCATTGGTAAATGCTCAATAGGAGCCAATAAGTCTAAAGCTGAATGCAGCTGTACAATCTGTTCTAAGTGAAATTTACAAAGATGCTTTGCTGGCTTCTTTTCCATGGATAAGAGTGGTCCATAGGTGCAAGCAATTAATCTTAAAAGTTCTGAGCATTCTCTGTAAAGGGAAATGCAAATTTTAAAGATATAATGGCAAGCAGTTCAGTGAAAAATAAATTTTTAAATTATGGGAAGTGAATAAGAGATAGCAGCCTTATTTAACATGACAGCGTACTATTTGGTTTTATTTAAAGATAGCCATTGCACATTTTCTTAGGGCTAAAAGTTAATGTTTTCTGAAAGCATACAATCTGTTGTTCATATCTGGGAGGGAAATACAGGAAAGAAAAGCACAAACAGCAATCAGTGTAAACGGGAGCGCAGGTTGTAGCATGCTCTTTATCATGGGTAAACGTAAAATTAGGTTGGGTAATGCATGTATGTACAGCTGTCAATTTAGGACAATTGTTCTTATCCAGAGGGTTAAACTTCATTTTTGAAGATGTACATAGTACATAGTTTTGTTCTGTGCTGTTAAAATGCTCAAACAAAATAAACTAAATACTTTTTTCAAAACATTCCTATCTCTTATGAACTTAGTTTTTTGCTTTAGCTTTTTCATTAAAACAAAAAGTTTTGAAAAAAATATGATATAAGTTCAAATGGAGATGAGAAGAAACAACTGTATAAAAGATCAGATTGCTAAATGTTAGTGTGTGAATGTAACACAAAAGTTGGAAATACACATTAAAAACTGACATGTATAATACATGGGCACAACAGCTTTTTATCATAATGGCTATGCCATCCATATTATCTCAGAATGTAAATGGCCTTACAAGTATAGACAAAAAAGAAAGCATGCTGAATTATATTATGAAATGCAGAGTGCTTATAACAATGCTACAGGGGAAACATTTATAAAGAAATGAGCATGTGAATTTGAGAAAGAGAGGATATCAGGATGGATATTCAACAGAACATCAGGGACATAATGGCAAGCAGTTCAGTGAAAAATAAATTTTGAAATTATGGGAAGTGAATAAGAGATAGCAGCCTTATTTAACAGGACAGTGTACAATTTAGTTTTATTTAAAGATAGCCATTGCATATTTTCTTAGGGCTAAAAGTTAATGTTTCTGAAAGCATGCAATCTGTTGTTCATATCTGGGAGGGAAATACAGGAAAGAAAAGCACAAACAGCAATCAGTGTAAGCGGGAGCACAGGTTTTAGCATGCTCTTTATCATGGGTAAACTTAAAATTAGGTTGGGTAATGCCTGTATGTACAGCTGTCAGTTTAGGGCAATTGTTCTTATCCAGTGGGTTAAACTTCATTTTTGAAGATGTACATAGTACATAGTTTTGCTCTGTGCTGTTAAAATGTTCAAACAATATAAACTAAATACTTTTTTCAAAACACTTCTCTTATTAACTTAGTTTTTTGCTTGAGCTTTTTCATTAAAACAAAAAGTTTTGAAAAATATGATATACGTTCAAATGGAGATGAGAAGAAACAGCTGTATAAAAGATCAGATTGCTAAATGTTAATGTGTGAATGTAACACAAAAGTTGGAAATACACCATAGACATAAAACTGGAACTTTAATACAACAAAAACAAGAACAGGATAAGCGCTTTTGGCATGTGCCTTCCTCAGATCCTGAAAACAATTCCTGCACACAACTATTTAAGAACCAGCTAACCAATCTAGTTAAAAGGCAATTAAACAATTAAAAATGAGGCAATGAAACATAGCAACACTTACTCCCCATTTGCGTAGTGCACTTGTAACAAAAACATGTTTTAAAATAACTTAGGTCCAAGCTTAAAACAAAACTACATTTTGTTAAATACAATCAGCATAGCATATCAAAACTTATAGTAAATAAATAAAACACTGCTGTCATAACCATTATACAGCAACAGTCACAGCCTGATATACAACAAATAACTATTGTCAGAATACACTATGACTCCACTTAAACTGTTGCTGAAGGAACGAAGATTGACTTTTTGCCATTAAGGAAACTCAATAAATATATATATTTTTTATTTTTTACTTCCTATCCATCTTTGTTACAGATGTCAGCTTTGTAATATTCCTTCTGTACACTTTCTATAAAATAGGTGTTTATGCATGCTTTCATTTCTTTCAGAGATGTGAACATGACATTTGTTAAGTTTGGAGCCATAGTGTATTCTGCTATTAATGGGTGAGTTTTGTGTCTATTTTGTTCATAGTATGAATTCTGAGTGTTCATCAGACTTTTATGCGATGACAATAGTTATTTTAAAACATGTTTTTGTTACAAATGCACTATGCAAATGGGGAGTAAGTATTGCTATGTTTCATTGCCTCATTTTTTAATCAGGTTGTGACTGTTGCTTCTTTAATATTATGGTTGTGAACCTGCTATGTTAACAGTATGAGTTCTGAGTTTTTAACAGATTCACAAGCTGTGTAATGGTTATGACAGCAGTGTTTCATTTATTTACTATAAGTTTTAATATGCTATGCTGATTGCATTTAACAAAATGTAGTTTTGTTTTAAGCTTGGATCTAAGTTATTTTAAAACATGTTTTTGCTATAAGTGCACTATGCAAATGGGGAGTAACTGTTGCTATGTTTCATTGCCTCATTTTTTAATTGCTTAATTGCCTTTTAACTAGATCGGTTAGCTGGTTCTTAAATAGCTGTGTGTAGGAATTGTTTTCAGGATCTGAGGAAGGCACATGCCAAAAGCGCTTATCCTGTTCTTGTTTTTGTTGTATTAAAGTTCCAGTTTTTTGTCTATGGTGTTACGCTCCTTTTTTGTTTTCTTCTAATTTGTGCACTGGAGCATTCCTTGGTGTTGCTACTGGATTTTGGTACAGTTTTTTTATAATAACTCCAGAGCACAAAAATGTTTAGCGCGGCTACTTAGGTAAAAGAAAGTAGAAACAGTTTTCACCAAACTTAAGGAGACTATAACAAAAAATAACCAGAGATCCTGTAGAGCTATTAGAGGTATTTCAGAAATGTTATGAAAATTTGTAAAAAGGGGAGAAATGAGTAAATAAAACCACAAATGGAAATATTTATGGAAAACTTTATTTTGCCAAGGTTAGAAATAGATGAGGCTCAACAACCAATGTTATGCTACCAAAGTCCCCAGGCACAGATGATAATCCTGTAGAAGTTTGGAAGTTAGGAGAGAAGAGTGTGATAAACATCTGGAAGACTTTATTTAACAATATTTAAAAGAAGGGGAAGCACCAACATCTTGGAAGAAAGTTGTGGTGGCTGTTTTACTTAAATAGGGTAAAGACCCATTAGACTCAGCTTCATATAGAGCCATTTCAATTTTAAACCATGATTATAAAGTGTTTATGTCTATACTAGCTAAAAGAATGGTAAATGTTTAATACAATGATTTCAGCAATAGAAAGCATAAAGGGTTGTTGCAAAATTAGGAAGCGCATAACTACAAAAGTAACCAGTGATCCTGTAGAGATATTAGAGATATTTTGGAAATTTTATGACAATTTGTATAAAGCAGAGAAATTTGGAAATAAAGAGCACAAATAGAAATATTTATGGAAGACTTAATTAAGCCAAGGTTCAAGGTAGATAAGGCTGAACCTAGGCAGCAGAACATAAAAAGGACTGTCGCCAAACTTAGGGAGCCTAGGAGTATGGATTAAAAAGGCTTCTGTTTTTTCAGCTAAGGCTATGTGGGAAAAGACTAAAAAAAATAATACAAAAACTGAGAAAATGGAAACTCTTGCTTATTGATATAGATAGTAAGATACAAGCAGTGAAATCATTTTTACTCATAAAAATGAAACAAACACATGAATGAATAAATATGATGAGGTGGTCAAAAATAAAAACAATAAAACTTGTTTATTCAAAAGACAATACGTTAGCACTTTCACAGTAATGATACTGCTTCTTCAGACATTAAAAAACTTCCATAGCAAAGCATTTAAATAATTAAATGAAAACACTCAACCAGTTACTGACTTCAATCAATCAGAACTTTAGCCAAGACAATCACAGTACCTTAAAGGTATACCACTTTAAATACCTATTCATCTTAAGCAGACCTAATTTCATTGCTTATAAACTTGTCTCATTCTCAAAATTGGTTTCATCAGAACTTTATCATTTAGTCCCTTCCCTGTATCTGCTTTCAGCCTAATGATCCATCTAGCTTCCTGTAATTCTGTGGTGCTGTCAATGTCTCTCCCCACAGTCATCACTCTCTCCATCACTAAAAACTTAAATGTATGTGAACTATCATACATATTAACATGTTTTGCTAAAGCATTCTTACAATTACATTTCTTTATGTCATATATATGCTATCTGATTCTGTCTTTAAACCATTTATTGTTTTTTCCCACATAAAATGACTTACAGGAACAGACCACTAAATAAACAATATCTGTAGTATTGCAGTCACCCCTAGCATAATATTTAAACTTCTTACTTGTCTCAGGATGTTCAAATTGCCCAGATGAGTCAATATATACACAATATCTGCATTTCCCACAAATAGATGTAACAACAGGGGTCTTATCTTGAAATTCATTATTCTTTGGATAACATATGTTTCAAATTTCTCTTATTTTTAAAAGAGAAACTCAGAGTTTCACCAACTATCACTTTTATGTTGGTATCACTGGTCAGAATGGGCCAGTACCTCTTCACAATATCTGTTGCCAAATCAACATTATTTCCAAAAAATAGAAGAATATGTAAGGTGTTCTGCTTCAACTTCACTTATTTACTTAACTCTTTATGGTTACAAGAAAAATAAGGCTTTGCTACCATACTTCGGGCATTATGTATATCAGATAGTGAAGTCATAATGTCCTGATCTTTACAGCCCCTTTCTTTAAGCCTTCCATACAAACCAACCAGATATGCATCAAACTTATTGTTATCAGGGTTTATCCTGGACATCTTAAACCCTTGTCCCATAACTATATTGTTAAAAATATGGCCTGGGTAAACGTTTTTTCTATGCAATAAATTATTCCTATAACATTCTTTCCAATGAATGGTTGTACATATGCTACCATCAAATTTCCATATACTTTCACATCTAAAAAAATAACTTCATCATAAGAAATATTCATATCAAATCTAAGAAAGGAAGTACTTGCAGTCAATTATTCAATAAATCTGGTTAGTTCATTTCGAGTCCCTTCCCATAACAGAAATAAATCATACACAAACTGTCTATAAAAAATAACTTGCTTCCAAATTGTTGACTTCAAAAATATGCCATATTCCCATTTAGCCATTACCAATAGCCATTGTCAGTATCATTACTGTTAAAGCACTAACGTATTGTCTTTTGAATACACAAGTTTTATTGTTTTTATTTTTGGCCACCTCATTGTGTTAATTCACTCATATGTTTGTTTCATTTTATGTATTTATTTTCTTTGAGTGAATCATTCATCCTCTGGACCACATTTTGGATTTAGTGTGAAATCATTTTTAGTCCCTTAAGTTTTGTATATGGGTCAGGCATATTTTTATCAAAACTGATAAAGATGGATCAATGTGGTTTTGTGCAGAGGAGACAAACATTTGACAACATTAATAGAACAATGAGGATCCAAAGGGAAGCAGAATGTAATAAAATACAACTGTTAGTGGATCTGAATGCAGAGAAAGCATTCAGTAGAGTAAAACTAAGATTTTATGATAGGGCAATAGAAGCATTTGCATTCCCTAATGGAATAATATGGTTAATTAGAAGGATATATGAAGAATTGGTGGCAAGAACTAAAGTGGGTGGGTTCTTCACTAAGTTGTGCTTGACTAGAGGAACTGGTCCTCTTTCCCCTTTATTTGCTTTATATTTAGAGCCATTGGCAAAGAAAATAACGAACTCAGAAATGCAGGGATATAATTTGTACGATGATCAAGAAAAGTTGATAAATCCAGAAAAGGGCATATTGAGAAGGGTTTCAAGTCTCTTTGGGATATAAAATTAATGAAGATAAAACAAAGAATACAGCCATAAATTATGTACCCACACATGAATTGGTTCAGCAATACACATATTTATGGGACATGATAACATGAATTATTTAGGGGTGTGGATTAAAAGGCTTCTGTTACAACAGCTAAGGATATGTAGGAAGATACTAAACAAAAGATAATATAAAAACTGAGAAACAGGAAGCTCTTGTTTGTGGATATGGATAGTAAGATACACACAATGACATTTTTTTAGTTCCTTTAGTTTTATATACTGATCAGGCATATTTTTACAAACCAGAGGAAAAATTGTGGAAAATAAGGAATTTATCTGAGAAGAGAAGGGGGCAAGAGTTAAGTGGGATGAGCTGATCATTCCAATAGAACAAGGTGATTTAGGATTCTTGATTTGAAGAGATATTTTAGAGCAACACAGTTAAGTCTTATATACATAACACAAGCAGAAGTTTATAATTTGAAATTAAAAGGGATGATAATGAGGCAGGGGGGATTTCAATAAATAAAGAGAGAGTGGGATTTTGGATGCAGATCCTTAAGGGGAATAATAGAAAATGATGATCCAAAGGGATAATAAAGTAGCAGAGAATTAAGTCAACATGAAAATGCAGAAAGAAGATTTGTCAATAGGGATAACTACAAGTAGGGGTACAAGAAATACAGAAGAGGTGGCTGGAATTTACTAGAAAAACTGGCAAAGTAACCAAAATATTGTGAGCAAATAACCAGAGAAGGAAAGGTAACAAAGTGGGATGAGGCTGAGAAGGCATTTGGACTGCAGACTACAGATTGTTTCCTACCAAGGAATGATATCAGAGTACGGGGAAGGAGAAAGGGATAGAGGAATTTTAAGTGAAAGACCTGCTCTAGTAGAGTTTTTAGTTGAATCTAGAACAGTTGTGGTTAAAAATGTATAATAGTAGGGCATATACAATTTTGCATAATAACTATAAAAATCTATCAGAGGAGGTTAGAAAAGATTGGGAAGAGAGAATGGAAAAGCAATTTACAACAATGGGAGGGCATGTGTATGGCTCCCAGGTGCTTGCAGAGGTATTTATATACCCCAAACAGACTTCAACAATATTTTCCTCAGGTAGATAGCAAATGTTAGAGGTATGATGAGGAAGAAAGAGGTAACTGGGAACATATGTTTTAGACATGTAATGAGTTGTAGATTTTAAAAACTCTTCAGAGAACTCTGTCACAAATACTGGGTGAGCAAATGGCTAACTAAAAAAATGATTCTTTTGCGCTTGGAGATAGGATATGAATTTCCTAGACATAGTAAGGCCTTATTAAGTTTAAATTCTGTTGGCTGCCAAAAAGTAATTACTAGAAAATGGAAAACAAATCTAAACCAACTGCATTGGAAGTATTGAATATTATAAAATAAATAAGAACAGAAAGAGGGATCTTTAGAAAAGGGAAGGAGCAGATTACATACAAGTAAATGGAAATTGCAGGAACAATACATGCAGAATAATATTCAGGAGGAGGAGTGAGATTTAAGGGAAGGCATGAATTCAGTAATTTATATAATGCTGGAATGATGGCAATTACAAGGAAAGAAAAGGTATGTGAATTACTATGTGTGTAAATGAAAAAAATGTTAATATGGTTTGTTTGTTTTTCTGTTAATGTAAGTTTGCCTATGTCTTAAGTGATAATTTAATAAAGGTGTTTAAAAATGGATCTTACAGTTATGAATACCAAAATGTGAAATACTCAAAAGTGTTAATCCATGATTACATCCTACTTCATATATTCAGCCAACCAATGCTGTACAAACCAGTTGCCAACTTTAAAACAATTACTTGACTTTCTACTGCATTTCTATACTAGTCTATTTACTCAAAACTCAGTACTGCCACAAGCATATTCCATTGTAATTGCCCAGAAATTATTTTCAAACACAAATCTACTTTACTTTTCCAAATATAGAAATCCACTAATATGACTAAATTTCTTTATGAATGGCTTTTGCTATATCACTCTTATATCTAGTAGCTATCTTCCTTCATAGAGCAGAGCCTGCAGACACTACATCTGACCTCAATACTGCAAGAGCTCTGCTACAAGGCCCTACTCCTTCAAGTTTACTGAGAAATTTGTCATTGTATAATAGCCTACAGTCACTACATCTGACCTCAGTACTGCAGGATCTCTGCCACAAGGCCCTACTCCAACAAGTTTACTGAGACTTTTGTCACTGTATTATGTAAGCATACTTATCATGAAGAACCTTACTGTGTATTAGCTTAATCAATTAAATAAATGCCTGCTGCATGATTGAAAGTGTTTGTGAAATAGTCCATGTACTCTAAGGACTTCTTACTAAGTTGGCCACTAGCCCCTTTTTCTTGACCAGTATACAATATTGCATATGCCAGTTATTTAGCCTCAGGGAATGGCAAAAACTGTTTTAATTTGGTATCTTTTCATTAATTGCTTTGTATTGGCTATAAGCTGATTGCTGACACACTCCTAAAAGTTGACCCAGTAGTCAGGGACTTGGGGGATATACACAGAATGTAACCAAGCCTTTGATCATCATGTGTCTGCAGTAGTGAGGAAATCATTCTATGCTGTACAACTTATAAACAAAGGTATGGCATCTAGGCTCAAAGAAGTTATTGTACCACTGTATTCAGCATTCATCAGACCTATCATTGAATACAATGTCCCATTTGGGATGTACCTAACCAGGCATATCCAACAGTTAGAATGTCCACAGAGGTTCCCCACTAAAAGAATACAGGGCATAAGTAACATGTGCTATGCAGACCGCCTCAAGGCCATATCTCTGTATTCTGTCTGCTATAGACTGTTGAGGGGAGATCTATGCCTGGGATACAAGCCATTGTCAAACCCCACTCGGATGGACCTCCTGCATAGCTGCAAAACAAACTGCACTAGAATTGCCTGTTCTAAAGATGTATACCTTGCCTGTAATATAAATATGACCTGCTGGAGCCACAGGTATGTATCCCAGAGACTACCCTTTCTCTGGAACAGGTTCCCCATCCATGTGAAGCAGAGATCCTCCATAACCTAATTCAAGTGTAACTTTGGATGGGGAACTGGAAATTCATCCCTGGTTTGGCACCTGTGTCTCTAATTGACACAGGCAGCCTGTAAATGTTTCATCTCCCACGCCCCTGCTTGTAAATGTTTCACCTCCCAAGCCCCTGCTTACACTTAGCAAGGGTACCAGAACTTGTCAGAGATTTGGGATGCATGTCTAGGCTTAAAAAGGCCCTTATGTTCATTAGCCTAGTACACACCTATGAACCTATGTAATGAAATGTTATATAATGCATTCCTACCTAAGCCTCATAAACCTGTAAAGATTAAATCTCATCAGAAATCACAACCAAACATCATAGCACATAACATCTTATCTTTAACAAAGAGTCACCCCTAGACAGAGGGTCTCAATTCCAGTACATCAACCACTCCTCAAACAGCAATGTTTTAGTGACTGGTAACTCCATAATGAGATACATGGATTCCCCACCCGCTAGACTGGATGGTCCCTGGATCTCAGATGTCTCAAGGGCCCGTAGGACCCTTATATCAAACAAATATAAATATGACATGGTACCTCTACTTGTGGGGGATCAAGGACAGGGACAGAAACCCTGGGGGAGATACAGAGAGACATTATGAGCTCTCCATGCATGTCATAAATGTGTGTCAGATCCTGATACTGAATGGAATCCTCCCTTTTCCATGAATTATGTATAGGTACAAAGAAAAGATGATTGGCTTCAATAATTGTCTAAATAATTGGTTCCATTTTAGGGAGACCAAGTATGTGTCAGCATGGAATAAGATGTTTGACAATCCTACTTCTTTTCAAAGGATGGTCTGTACCTCTCTTTCAAACACTTTTGCATACTGGCTAAAGCCTGTACTGCTCCCATAGTGCCTTTTTAGGCAAAGTTCAGTTAAGGAACATTCCAATACAGCAAACATATCAATATCTAAACAGAATCAAATTAAGGTGGCTCTGCTCAATGCCAGAAGTTGAAACAACAGTCTGCCAGACTTGAGGTACTCCTGTATCCTTATATGTGTAATCAATGAAACCTGGTTTAAATGCCCATAAAGTACTCCCTGTACACCCGGGTTTAGCACCTACCATGCCTTCAGATCTGATGGGAGTGGTGGTGACGTATCTATATTTGTCACAGACCATATCACCTCTAGACAGATTCCCAGAGGTCCACATAATTAAACCATCAAATGTCAAATCACATTAAGCAAAATTAACTATCAGTTTATTACCTGCTACAGGACCCCATCCATGACTCCAGGAGTTCATATCACCTTCATTGATATGATCATGGATGAACTCCATAATTCTGGAAGAATTTATCTACCTATCAATTGACTGGAGTATCTACACCTCCAATGTAGGATATGCTCAGATGTTTTTAGATCAAATAAATAAAAAATTCAATGGCTCATATTGTTACTAGTCTAACTAGAGGACAAACTTTTCCTGACTTGATATTTACAAATATGACACCATCACACACAACTTCATTATTACCTTCCTTTCAGATTAAGGGAAACCATACATTAGTAACCCTTTTCACTCAAACAATCTAAATCCCCTGCAACCAATATAAAAGAACCTAAAGACTTCAAGAGCAGAAATCTCTAATTCTAAGATGAAGTCTTGAAATTATCTTATAACATCACACAGTCAGTGACCAAGCAGGGGGATTTACGAAGGGGTTTTATACCTGTATAAATAAATGTATAGAACTGGCAAGCTCCATTCAGGTCCAAGTATAATGGGAGATTTAAAAGCACCTATATATATATATATACAATAAACACACAGTAGTTGGCAATCCTAGCAAACAAACTGCACATTGTAAGAAGACTGTGCACCATATACCCGAAAACACCAATAAAATCCTGAATTAATTAAAAAAGAGAGGCACAGCCTCTGTTTCTAAAAATAAACAACATATCTGTAAACAAGCCATACAAAATAATTTAGATAACAGAAGTTCTGAGTTGTCCAAATCATCAGGTAGGGAAGATGTCATATCAGTTCCTGAATTTGATACACCATTAATGTCTGTAATCCAAAAAAGGCCAATGTGGCAGGAAGCAAAGAATCACCTTTTTCAGGAGAAAAATGTGGAGGGGTATTCTCAAGCATTGGAAATAACAGAGCAGCTTCCCAATGGCTGCAAAGCTTGATGAACAATTTAGTTTGATTCATAACATTTCCAAATTACAAATGAATGAACATGATGTTTCTTTGTTGTACAAGGGTTTAAAATTTGTTCCTGTGGCACCGGTTACAATATGTATGTGATATGAAGAATATTTCTTGAGTAATTAATTTACATTTATTCTTTAAACATACTAAAGTATCTACTGATGATGCCTTTAGATTTAAAACTTTTTCAATCCTGATAATAAAAATGTTGCAATGTTTGAAAAAACTATTATTAAAGAGTTGCATTTTAATCAATCATTATATTTTCACAGATTATATAATTTGGTTAAATTCAAAAATAATCCATGACAGCTTTAAGTAGTAACTCTGACAATATTGTTAAGAATGGTGACAAAGGAAGGGCATGAAGAAGCATATGACAAATAAGCATGGGATCAACTTTAAGATTCCAGATTTTTATCATAAAATTATATTAGATCCGACAATACAAATTTGATTATTGATAAATTGATAATTTTTTGAAACATGCAATGGAAAAAAGTATTATTTCTAAAATTTCAGTTTCCCATTTAATGGTATCTGATCCAGAACCTCAGTATTTTTATTTTACCTAAAATACACAAAGATTCCAACAAACCACCAGGTTGACCTATAGTGTCACGGGAAGGCTCTGTATTGGAACCCGTGTCAGCTTTTTTAACCAAATGTTTGAATCCTCTACTTCCCTTGGTTAGATCTAGGTTACAAGATACAACACAATTTCTTCAAATTTAAGAGACCCAAATGGAGCAACATTGGTTTTTGGTCACTTTAGAGGTACAATCTTTATATACTCATACTTGTACCCTGTTGGAAGGTCTTGTAACTATTGGATAACAAATGTTAACATGTATCCCCCTGGTTTCAGTACTCTTTTGATATGCTTGAATGAGCATGTCCTTACAAAATATGTTTTTTTTTATTATAAACATGAATGTTTTTGCAGATTAAGGGGACTGCTATGGGGTCTTCCTTGGCCCATATATGCAGATCTCTTTATAGGTTATGTAGAAGACATCATGATTTATGATGGTAGCTGTAATATATTTCTTTATGCAGTGGACATGTGGTGAAGATTCCTTGATGACTTTTCACTTATAAGGACTTCAAACATGGTTGATTTGAAGGATTTTTTTTTAATTATTGTTGGGGTTTATATTTCATTGTTGAATTTAATCTGCATAATATCCCATTTGTGAATGCTATGGTTATTAAAAATATGGATGGCATCATACAAACTACAGCATATAGAAAATCTTTTCACAACAATTATGTACTACAGGCTAAGAATTGTCATCCAACCTAACAACATTCCAAAATCATAGTTTTGTAGAATCAGACATATCTCTTCTGAAAAGAATGATTTTGATATACAGGTGCAAGATCTTACAAAAAGAGTTATTGAAAGGTGGTATGATCCAAAACTGGTTCTACAGACTAAAACTTTATATTTCCAAAGTAAATAGAAAGGATGTATTAACCTAGAAATCTTTGGCTGATAATAAGGGTATAAGAACATCATTTGTAACTACTTATGGTCCCAGTTCTAAACATTTCAGGCAGATTATTAATAAACACTGGAATTTGGTACTGGCTGACCAAGAAATAGCCAATTTTGCCTTAGTGTATATAGCCAGTTTACTTATAAAAGAACACATACCATTGAACAACTCTTGAATAATCTGGATAGAGAGAAAGGTAAAGCTTCCATGGGTCAACTCACTATGTGTGGTATTAAATTGTTTTGTTGTGTTCCCTGTGGACATTGTTCTTGGTGTAAAGTATTAACGAATGCAAATAATTTTCTTCTGCAAATACTACTTTTAATTTTCATATTCAAAATCTAATTACTTGTGACACAGATTGGATTATTTGGTAGTCTGCACATGTTTTGTTTTTTTTTTTTTTTGTTTGTTTTTTTTGGGCAAACTTCTATATGCTTTAACTTGCATATCAGGAAACATTAGATGTCACAAACAAAATAATGCATTCCTTAAACATATAATCAAACTTCCAACTGCTAGTTTTAAGTTTATAGGTATTGATAAAATTGTTTATAACACACCAAATCAGTTGGGTTGGTATGATATACTCACTAAAAAAGGAATCATCATCAGCAGCCTCCTTTCTCCTATTTTTTCTACATGGAGTCAGAGTTGTGTCAGCTGTCACCATCTCTCTCAATTCAATGCCACTGTCCTACCTTCTTCAGCACTTATGCCTGACTGTCACAGGTCTTCTTTCACCTACTACCTATCTCAGGCACTTCATCTCCATGACCTCTATGGCTCTGCCTATACTGCCCACGTTTCTGTACCATAAAGCAGTACTAATCACAAAACTGTTTTGTACTCCTTACTTTTCAACTTCTTTGGCATTTCATATACTACCCCTGGCACTTTGTGCCAGTTGTCTGCAGCTTCTCTGATTCTAGCTTTGATCTCCTCAGTCAGACTACCTTCTTCTCAACCGTCCCAGGTACTTGAAGCTGTTAACCTGTTCCACTACTTTCCCTTCTACCTCACTTCTCAGCCTCTTCTGATATCCCCATTTGCTGCCATTCCAGCTGTCTTATCTATGTTCAGTTTCAACCCATGTACCTTTAGTTTTGCATTCCATTCCTCTGTCCTTTGCTGAAGTTCTTGCTCAGATTCTGCCTATAATGCCAGATCGTCTGCAGCATCTCTGTTTACCTGTCTGTTCCAACCTGTTTGATAATGTAGTCCATCACCAGTATGAACAGAGTTGAACCCACTGTGAACCCCTCTGTAAATTCAAACACTGCCTGTACTTGAGTCATTGGATCTGTGTACATAGCCTATACCAATTCTACCAATGTTTCTGAGACTTTGAACCATCACAAGACTGCCCAAATCAGCTTTCTTGGGACCTTGTCATATGCTTTCTCCAATTCTAGGAATGCTAAATTGGACTCTTTCCTCATCTCTAGCTTCTTCACAACTATCTGTCTCTGCAAACATTGGATCAGTTGTGCTGCATCCTGATCTGAATCTGAACTGCTCATCCGCCATCTTTATTTGTACTATTCTTTGCATTCATTTATCATTCACCCTCTCCATGACTTTCATGCAGTGTGACAGGAGTTTGATATCTCTATACTGCCCACAGTTGTGAATGTCCCCTTTGTTTTTGCATACTAGGACAAGTATACTTATTCTACAGTCATCTGGGATACACCTTTCTCTTCAAACTGCTATGAGTACCCTTAGGAACCATTTCCCACCATCTTTATCATATCTCCAATGACCTCATCTGAGTCTGCACATTTCCTTTACTTCATTTACTCAGTGCTGCTCTTACTTATTTTTGAGTCGGCTCCTTCTCTTTATTTTTTCATTGTAGGTTGTGTCTGGGGCAGTACAGCTTTTCAGGGGTTTTCTTCATTCAGAAGCTGCTGGAAATTCTCCTTACATCTGCCTTTGATGTCCTATGGGCTAGTGAGCAGGTTGTTGTTGGCATCCCTTTAACTATCCTCTTTATCTCTCTCTCTTTGTCTTGCA
This sequence comes from Protopterus annectens, assembly GCF_019279795.1. Taxonomy (NCBI): domain Eukaryota; kingdom Metazoa; phylum Chordata; order Ceratodontiformes; family Protopteridae; genus Protopterus; species Protopterus annectens. The sequence goes on from NC_056726.1 coordinate 954,945,527, forward strand.
ACCTGATATAGTTTCTTTGTGCTATTTACTGAGTCACTTTCCAGAAGCTGGTAGAGTGCCTTGCTCTTTACTATTGCAACTCCTTTCTTAGCCTCTTTGCTAGCCAATCAGTATTCCTTCCTAGCCTGGTCAGTCTTTTCTATCTCCCACTTCTTCCTCTACTCCTTCTTTCTTTTGATGAATTCCTGGACTTTCCACCACCAGCTTTCCTTATGTACCTTATTTCCATACCTGACTCAGCCACATATCTGTTCTGTAGTTGTCACACATGCTGTTTGGAGGTGCTGCCATTCTTCTTCTTCATCTCAACCTATTTCCTGTTCCTCCTGTGGTGCTAGACCCCTAAGTAATTCATTGAACTCCTGTACTTTCCCACTAGTCAACTTCCAAGTCTTCAGCCTAGTCTCTGTGGACCTTAGAGCATCCTCTGGCTACTGCTTGCAGCTGACTGTGAGAACCAATGGTTTATGCTGTGTACTGACTGTTTCACGGGGGATTACTTGGTAGTCACTGATTCAACCTCTGATGGCCACTCTTACATGTGATCTTGTGACTGTCTCACTTGCTGAAACGTGTTGGCCACCATAAAGCTATTTGTCAGACAGAAGTCTAGAATGGCCTCTCCTTCTTTATTCCTGTTGCCACACCCATGTGGACCCAGGCAGTTCTAATATCCAGTTCTGTCCATCCCAATATGTGCATTCAGGTCACCCATTATCAACACCAGTTCATGTTGTCCTGCCTTATCTCATAGGTCCTGCAACTGCTGTCTGAATGTATTCAGTTCCTCACCATCGCAACCCTACTTTGGGGCATATGCTGAGGTTATGAACAGTGATCTATCCTTACATTGGAGTCTAATTTCCATGAATCTGTCACTAATTCTGGTGACATCCGTCACTGTCTTTTGAAGCCTCTCCCTCACCACAATTCCCACCCCGCTTCTAGTCTGTCCTCCTCCTGAGTAGTAGTCTCTGGTTCCCAAGCCAAGTTACTTTGCTGCACTACCCTTCCATCTTGTCTCCTGGATATATAAAATGTATAAGCCACTTAATAATATAAGAATTATATTATCACATAAGAATTATCACTTATAAGAATGTATAATGTTACTTTACTCTGTATCTTATTTGCTGCTGAGGAGTGACTTGTGCCTTGCTTATATGGCAATCACCAACCCTGCCCTAATGGAAATGCTGTACATTCACAAGTCAAATGGCACAAGAGTCACTCACTCTAGGGATCTCAACATTAGCATAACATGTTGGAGAGACAGATATGTCTTCCAGAGACTGCTGCCTCTCTGGAATAGACTTCCTATTCATGTAAAACAGAGCTCCTCACTGACTCTTTTTAAACGCAACCTAGATAATTGGATGGGAGACCACAAACTCGCCCTTGGGGTGGCACCCATGTCCCTCATGGACAGGGTAGCCGGTGTTGATCACAGACCCAGTCTGTTTAAAAATTTGTTCTACAAACTACCCAAAAAGAACAAATGGGGATAGTTGGGATTAACATGTCTAGGCTTGTAAAGGATGTAGGGCCGCTAGCCTAGTGACCTCCTGTGAACCTATGAATCTATGTCCAGCATCCTCCTTGCCATAATGTCTTCGACTTCCAAGCTGTGCTCTGAACCTACACTGAGTGCAGCAATTCTTACTTCATGTTTGGCAGGTTGATTGGTTTGGTTTTATGTCCAGTTTTGCTCAACAGAGCTATCCCAGGTAACCCAAGCTGGTCAACTGGACACTGGCCAACCAGTAGCTTACTGACCCAGGGTTTTATGTTGGGTGCACACTAACCTGTAGGGGCACATATATCCTCCCACTATTAGCATATGCCCCTGGCATAGGTAAGAGCAGACTGACTCCTCAACCTACTTATCACTGGTAACTACCCATCCCAGTTTTGGGGACATTAGTGAACACAACCATATCACTTAGAGCCAGTTTTTATACCATCAAGTGGCTAGCCCTGACATGGTACACAGTCTGTGACCATTGTTCTCCTATCTTAAGGATACTACGTACCACAATTAATGTCCAAAGCTGTTGGCAGGTACAACTCTTCACCTTATGGGCACTATCTAGTATCTGTGCTGCTGCCCAGAACTCAGAAAAAATGCAATGGATAATACAATTAGCTGCCTTATTCCTTCCTGGGCTTAATAATGTATATATTTGAAAGGGTAATCATTTATCCTTTAAGACTGATGTCATTTTTTTATATTTATAATGTCATTTCCAGATATTTTTTATGTATTGAAGAAAGTGTTATATGCCAACACCAGTCTAAGAATCTATTTTCTATTTATTTGAAACTTAATAAAATTTAAAAGCAAACCATCCTGGTGGTCTACTGACATAAATATAATTTATAGTAAAAGGAAAAAGTAATGAGATACAGCATATCCAAAGGCCATCAGGCCAAGGACAGCAGTGTGACTTTGACGTAAGAATTTAAAACAGATTTTAAAAAATACTATTAGATCTACTAAGGCAGTCCAAGAACTCGGGTTAGCATCTGAAGCCAAAAACAAATCATTCCTTAGTGTTATTACAAAACTAAGAAATGATACTCATCAATGTACATTAGTCATGCTGTATGACAAAATGTACTCAGACCTGGTTGGCATTGCCAACATACTAACAAATAAATATAGTGCAAATTTTACTTCTGAGACAATTATCCAAAACTCTAATATCTTTGTATCTCTCACTCCCACTAAAGAACACATACTTGAAGAGCTGTCCAAGACAAAGAGCACATCCTCCATGGGACCAAATAATATACTTGGCTGTTTTAACAAACAGTACCAAACATTTCTTGATGAAACCTCTACATAAGCTATTTAACATAAGCCTGTCTATAGGCCCAGTGGCACAGCACTGTTTATGCCATTCCATAATGGTGGCCCTACTATTGACCCCAGAAGCTATAGGCGTATCAGCCTGATGAGTTTCATTTGCAAGACCATGGAACATATTATAACAGACTTGATTTGTTCCCTTTGGAGGAATTTATTTATTTATTTATTTATTTATTTATTTATTTATTTATTTATTTATTTCAAACACCTTTATTGAATTATCACTTTGTGACATAGGCAAATTTACATTCATATAAAAGTAATCAAACTATATTAACATAAACGCTAAACATCACATATATTGCTTTATATCATATAACCTAAGCAATATTACATAAATTATTCAATTCCTGCTTTTTATAAAAAAGAAACATCTTTTCAAACCATCACTTACTGCACAGGCAATCATACATTTATATAAATGAAAACAAACCACACCAGCACAATCATAGTTGCAAGCATTTTACATCACAAACCATACTGAGACACTCCCAACTGCAAACATTATACATCACTTATAATCTACCCAATCTTTATCGCTCAAACATTACATAGATCATTTAAGTCCTGCCACCTTTTAGAATTCATTCCTCCCTTGTATGTATTGTTCCCACAATTCCCATGTTTTCCTATGTAGTTTGCCCCTACCCTTTTCTAAAGATCTGAGCTCCAGTTGTTTTATCTCTGTTATTATATTCACTACTTCCAGTATTGTTGGATTAGATTTTGATTTGACATTAAAAATATCATTAGGCTTGATCAACAGCAATTTGGTTTTGTAAAAAGTGGATAATATTTGACGAACATGTTAAAAAGAATCCGTTAACAGTGATTACAATGGGAAGGATGGGTGTCTCCATTCTGGATGAGATGGGGGTGCTTCCTGGCAGTCTCAGCAGTGGCTCCAGGTAAAGTAGAGGCTTTGCCCATAGCAGCAAGCTACTGTAGGGACAATATGATAGCTGTGGCCACCTAAGCTGGTGATGGAAGCCCTTGCTGCCACATTTAGAAGAGCATGAATGTGTGTGTGGTGGAGGAGCATAACTTGTCTCTTGTGATGCAGCTGCTTACATTACCACCAGGGTATGGGTAGAGGGCCATAACAAAATACTTTTCTTTGCTGGGATGTTGGCAGGAGCACAATAAATCCTCATTGCTGCCAATATGATCATTTACCCTGAGCAGTTCTCACTCCATTATGCTACTAGCACCCTTTTACATCATGGCTAAGTTCAACATGTAAATGCTCTGCTCATCTCTGGGTTACTAGTACTTAAAATATAATGTCTAAAACCTACCATGGCTATGTAAGGCTGGGCTTCTTAAGATCTTTACAGATCAATAGCTCAGAAAGTATGTGTGAATTTGGTACATTTGTTATAGAGGGAAAGGAATGGGCTGACTCTTAGGAAGAGCTAGTTTGATGGTTAGTAGGCACTGGGGTATTAATATTTTGCTGTTGTGCTTTCTTACATTTTAAACATGCTCAAACAAAATGGTTATTGCATCAACATTATCTAACAATTTGGCTTTTAGCTTTTTATTGTGATTTTTTTTTTACCAGTGATAAAATCATTTTCAAGGAGAGTAGATGCTAAGTGCACATATGTTACCAGGTGCCATCTTATTTGCAGTGATGGTTGACCACTTGACATCATTTTTTTCCCTTTCTTAAAGTTTATAATTTTCATTGATTTTTTGTTCCAGTGACCCCAACATTTACAGGGGTATAAAGCATACTCTGGAACAAACTACCTATCTATATCAAACAAAGCTCCTCATTAGCACTCTTCAAGAAGAATCTTGATGATTGGATGGGAGATAGGAAATTCACCCCGGGGATCACTTCTGTGGCTCTGCTTGACAGGGGCACAGGAAAATAATTTTCTTGGGTGGCAAATGCCAGGGTACTGTTTGGCTAGGCTTATATAGGCCCTAAGGCCAATAGCCTAGTATCTACCTATGAACCATGAACCTATACCTGAACATCTTATTGGCAATGATGGGAGACCATGTGGCATCCATTTTATTTTATTTTCATTACTTTTTATAGTTGCTAAGTTTCAATTTCATGCAATTTTCACACACAGTATCAGTCTCACATACTTCCATCTCAGTTATAGTTTTCAAATGCATGTTAGAAAGCTAATTTCTACAAAACACATATATGGCTTTTTCCTGTGTTAAATCAGATTCTGCTAATGGTATTCACTTTATATGATCATTTCTGATGCAACACACTGTTCTATATGCAATTAATGTCAACTCATTAATAAGTCAAATTCATTATCTAGAACTCTGTTCTTTAGTTCAGTGATATAAACATCAATAATCTATTGGATTCCTATGATAGATTTTTCTTTGGTTCATAGTATGCTTGGAATTTACTTTTCAGTACTGCATGTTTGTATTTATATGGTTCTTCAAAAAAAATATGTTAAATGACTTGATAGCTTCCTTGCCTTCAGCTCACAGAAACATATCACAATAGAGTTTCTCTGATTTGTCCAAAATGCCATTGTTGGTGTGATATAACTCAAATTATTGAAGAAACCTTTTCCTATTTTCTGAGATGTTCCCTTTTGCAACACTGGAGATATAGATGGCTGTAGGGTCAATCATTTCAAGCAAAAAACTGCATAACTTCATCAACAATTGCTGTGCTGGTCCAGTGGAGGCAAACTGTATGTTTTCATGTAAGTGCAACAAACTGAATTAACTGTGGAGACAAACACATTATTTTATATTTTCAGTTTAAATTAAAAAAAAAAGACTTCTGAAGAATAACTTTACATGTCCAAGCTTTCCTTTATTCCTTGTTAATGGCACAAATGCAGAAAGATACAGGCTATGCATGCAGCGACACCAGCAATGGGCTGAAAGTTAAGTTATATGTCTGTTTCCTACTTAATAAAAAAATAAAAAAACTAAGTCTCATTTTAATTCTGACCGCATAACAAATCTGCATTAGGAAAAATCAATGAGCTCAAACACAGCGATGCTTCCACCATAAACCTTTACTACAGTGTCAAAAAAAAATAATCCAGTCATATGACTATCTATTATATGTAAAGTCACAGAGAATTACTACACTTAAAGCTACAATAAATGATATACCTACAAAATAAGACATTATGTAGGAGGATCACAAAAGTGGCACATGAAACTGCTACAATATTAACAATGTTGTTACTGTAAACTTCTAACACCATATTCGGGTACCTGCATGAAAAGTTGTGCCTGTAACACCCCCCACTTAATTAATCTGACTCTGACATAGCACAGATTTCAAAAATTTAGCAACACCAGTTTCAGATGAACTTTAATACTGCATTAATCTTTACTTATGTGTGAGCTTCCAAGATGGCTGCACACTAACATTTTAATTTCAGCTGTCCCAGTGTGAAAACAGAAACTCAGAAAAGAGACCCAATAATTTTGTCTTTTTGGGTAAATGTAAGTAACTGGCTAGTAAGTGCACTGCCTGGATGCCAGCAAAAAAGAAATTCAGATAACCTGAAAGAAAATCAATCACAAAAGCTGAGGAGAAAATACTGGCTAAGAAGAATCCTGCAGCTGTTCAGCAAAAAGCTCCAGCTTTGTTTCAAGATTTGGCTTCCAGTAATGTAGTAATCTAGAGAAAATATGGCAAATGTTCTCAGAGCTGATTAAAATAAATAAAACACTGAAGTATGTCAACTCAAATAACAAAAGGCTGGAAAAACGGAAGAAGCTTTAAACAGATATTCAGATGAGCTGGCAAAACTGCAAAAATCAGAGGGTGAAGTGAAGAAAAGGCTGCCTGAGTATGAGACTGATCAAGAAGAGATGTTTCAAAAAATGGTAAATTTAGAGGACACAGCACACAGGGAGAAGCAAATATTATCTGCTGTACCAGGGAAACTGGGAGAAACAGATAGTATTAATTTTATGAAAGCACAAATAAGCAACTGGACGGATACCCCATGGCAGGAGTTGTTATTTAAAAAGGCACATTGTGTGTATGCTCCAAACCTGGTTATGAGAAGGAAGCCCAGACCTTTAATAATAAATATGCAATCCTACCAGCAGAAAGAGTTTATTCTGACAAAAGTGTGGCAGAAGGACAAAGTAGAAAAAGTGGGAGACATTAGAGTATTTGTGGAAAATTATTACACCTGTACACCAGGAAAAAGAGAAGTAAATGTATCCCAGTGGTCAGAGAATGTCAAGAAGCAAGTGTGAGATTCAAGCTGCTGTTTCCAGCTATTTTCAGAATATTTTTTCCTGGAAGGTCAAAATCATTATTTCATGCAGAACATGCTAAGGAGAAAATATTAAAGTTCGTCCAACAAAAAGTGAGTTATCAAATAGAAGAGGATTCTGTTTCTTATTTTGCTGATAACAAAGCCCATACAGAGATGTTGCCAATGAAACCTTTTCCAATGTGCAAAGGAAAATACCTGAGAGAGAGAAAAAAAGCACAAGAGTTGACTAGAAGAAACAGAAGTACATTGGAAATGAACCAGAGACTGGATTGGGAGATGGATATCAACAGGAAGAAAACCAGAAACCTGGAAATTGAATAAATGAGGGATTACAATGTGTTAATTACATTTGTGAAATATATGGAATATAAAAACCTGGAAATATTGGACATTTTGACTTTGTTAAACTCACAGGGAGCTCCAAACCATATGCCCTACTTCATATTAATGTTTGGAAGAACATTTCAGAGAGGGGAAGAGGAAGGAAATAGTTCACTGTAAGTAAAACAACATTTTGTTCTTAACATGTTCTTAACAGTATTTTTATAATACATGACATATACTGCATGCTGTAAAGTAAAGCTTTACCAATTATTTTCATGTGTAATAATGATACTAAAGTAAACAGCTGGTCCTATTTTTCCTTCTTTTTTCTTTCTAGTTCAGTTTTAAAAAATGTAGACACTGCTATGTAAAAACAGAAGAAAGCCTGGATACAAGAGCATGATATAAGAAAAAAATTATATGCTTTTTCTTACTTTTGCATAGGGGATGACTGGATTAAGCCCCTTGGTTTGATCTAATAATAAGTTTTAAGGGGAAATAAATAAATGGTGTGGGGAGTTGGTATAATGATTGGAGTGTTTGCCTTGCAGACACAAGCTGCAGGGTTTGAGTCTCGCATGTGGTAATTGGCTAGGCTTAAAATGGCCCACAATGGCAGTTAGCCTAGTACTAATCTATGAACCTATGAATACAGAATATAATGTAGACGCTTTCTCTAGAAAATAAATATTCACGCTCCAATATTGTAGTGGAATGCAATTGTGCAACTGGTTCTCACGTTTCAGTGGAGACAATCTGATAAGGGGGTAAAAAAACAGAGTACTTCTTTCTTTCAGTAACTAGAAGATATTTTCTGAAAGCATTCAAGTTGTTTTCTACATCTGGGAGTGGAGTAAAGATAAGACAAAAACAGGCAACACTTGGGGAAGTTAAAGCACAGGCAGTGCCATGTATTTTAAAATGGATAACCTTCATTATAGTATAATTTAAGACTGTGAGTGTGGCTGTCAATCTAGGACAGTTACTCCTAATAAGAGGGTTAAACATTATCTGAAGATATACATAGTTTTTTATGTTAGTACTAGGTTAATAGGTTTTGGTAACATAGGTTCAGGTGGCTATGACAAGAAACAACTGTATAAAAGATCAACCTGCCAAACATAGTGTATGTGTGTAACACAAAAGCTGAAACTAGACACTTAAAAAAAAGCTGATATCACCTAATAGGTGGGAATAATAACTTCTTATCATAATGACAACACTTTCCATATTATGTTTAAATGTGAATGGTCTCACAGATATATCTGAAAAAAAAGAGTAATGAAATATATAAAAATGCAGAGTGCAAATTGCTATGCTACAGGAGATACAATTGGAAAGAACAGGACATGTAAATTTGATAAAGAAAATATTTCAGGGTGGTTATTCTGCAGAATATCTGGGACAAAGAAAAAGGGGAATAGTTATATTAATTGTGAGAGGAGCTCCAGTAATGATAGAAGAGAGGGAAAAAGATAATAATGATATATTTATAATACTAATGGGCTGCTGGCAAGGGAGGAGGATTACACTAACATGTATTTTTATTCCAAAAATAAGGGGCTACCTCAGTAATATACATGAGTTTATAAAGATTACTGTTAAGCAACTGTTTTGTTAATAACTCCAGAGTACAAAACCTTTTAGCACAACAGCTCAGGCAACAGAAAGTAGAAATGGTTGTTGCCAAGCACAACAACTCAGGCAACAGAAAGTATAAAGGGTTGTTGCCAAGCTCAGAGAACCTATAACAAGGAAAATAACATATGCCAATGTTAGAAGTAGATGAAGGTCAATTATTATCAGGATAGGAAGAGATGAGATAAAAATGATGATATATAACCAATCCACAGGAACGTTCCCAGGAATAGATAGCATTCCTGTGGAAGCTAGGAGGGAAGAAAGTGATAAAGGTCTGGAAGGTTTTGTTTAACAGTATTGTAAAAGAAGGAGAAGTACCAATATCCTGGAAGAAATCTGTGGTGGCTGTAATACCTAAAAATGGTAAAGACCCATCATCTCCAGCTTCATACAGGCCCATTTTGCTTCTAAATCATGATTATAAAGTGTTTATGTCATAAATGGTTAAAAGAATGGCAAAGATGATGCCAAAATTGATAGGGATGAATCAGTGTGGTTTTGTGAAGAGGGAGCAAACATTTAATAACACTAATAGAACAATGATGATCCAGAGGTAAGCAGAATATAAGAAAATACCCATGTTGTTGATGGGTCTTGATAGAGGGAAAGCATTCAATAGAATTAGTTGGGATTGTATGAGTAGAGCAATGGAAGCATTTGCATTCCCTGGCAAAATTATAAGGTTGATTAAGAGGACATATGAGGGATGGGAAGTGATCATTAAAGTGTGTGTGTGTGGGGGGTTCCTCTCTGCTAAGTTCTGTTTGAGCAGAGGAACCAGGCAAGGGTATCCTCTTTCCCTGTGTTGTTTGCATTATATTTAAAAATATTGGCAAAGTAAAGGACTCAAAAATTCAAGGATATAATTTGTATGGTAGTCAAGCAAGGCTGGCTTTTTTAAAAATGATACTATATTATACCTATAAAACTAGAAATAGACATTTTAGTGTTTTGGGACATGCTATTTCAAGTCATTTCAGGATAAAAAAAAAGCAATGAAGATCAAACAAAGGCAATAGCTGTAAACTATGTACCCACACACAAATTGGTTCAGCAATACCCATATTTATAGGGACATAATAAAATGAAGTACTTAGGTGTATGGATTAAAAAGGATTCTATTATGGTAGCTACAGGTATGTGGGAAGAGATCAAGCAAAAGGTAATGCAAAAACTAAGAAATTGGAATCTCTGTTTTACAGATCTGGAGAGTAAGATGCAAGCAGTATAAATGTTCCATTAGCCTTTAGTTTTATACACAGGTCAAGCATATTTTTATCAACTGGAGGAGTAGTTATGAATATCAATTAATACAGAGCTGAAGGATTTTATCTGGGAGGGGAAGAGAGCAACACTCAAGTGGGATAAATTGATCCTTCCAATAGAACAAAGTGGTCTGGGATTACCAAATTTGAAGGAGTATTTCAGAGCTACACTGTTAAGGCTTCTACACATAGCACAAGCAGAAAGCTATAATTCAAAATGGAAAAGCATAATGATGAAACAGGGTGGGGGAGCTCAAGAAACAAGGAGAGAAACTGGAATTTTTGGATACAGATCCTTAAAGAGAATAACAATAACCATACAGAATATTATATGTTATGTTGTCCCTATGTCGCCTTCCTTCTTGTTGGTTGGGTTCGGAGCCAATCCTCAGCTCCAACTCGGCCACATTCTGAAGCTCGAGAGCTTCCACTGGCTCAAGGCTAGACCCTATCCCATCATGCCTAGCAAGAATTACCCAGATCTCATTTGCCGCTTTTAGCTTCAAGATTGCTGGAGACTGGCTCAGGCTAAGTTTTGATTTTTTTTCTTATATTTTTTGTTTAAATATCGTAAAAATTTTACAGGGAGACTTTACTGTAGATTAGTAGTAGTTAGTGTTTATTTTTAGGGTTCCACCTATCTTTCTTTGGTTGCTGGTGTTGTTCAGGCCATCATTTTTCCTTCAGGCCTACTACCTCCCACTTACAAATCCATTTTTAGTTAGAGGATTCACCCTTTGCTTTTGGCCCATTTCAGTTAGAGGGTTTCCCCTTATTCCCCACTTCTCTCCCTTTCAGCTTAAGGATTTAGCCATTTAAGTTAGAGGCTCTTGTCAGTTGGGGGAGTTGTCGTTTAACTTAGAGGCTCTCCCCCTTCCATTACCTTCCATTACCTTCTGTTAAAAAAAAATAATAATAATTTAGATATAGTGCCATTGTTGTTTGTTGTAGAGTGTTATATTTCTTCCTTTTTTGCTACCTGTAGCTAAGGTTTTGTTGTGTTTGTTGCTATTTTTACTACTCAGATTTGTCCAAAGAAGCAACCAAAGAATCCAAGCCTTCTGGATTCAAAAAGTGTGACTCTTGCTCCCAAAAAATGTCCCTGACTGATGGATGTACTAGCTGCATTTATTGCCTGGGAGCGGTACACTTGCAAGATTTGTGCTCCATTTGTCATGCATTCAGCACTAGAGTCCTGCAGGAGCATAAGAACAAACTCATTTTGAAAGGTTTATTAAAAGGGCCCCTGGATGCATCAGTGGAAGGGAATCAGGCAAGAAAACCAGACAAGTCCTCCAAACTGACATCTTCGTTGATTCTGACCTTGGAGCTGTCTAAGCAGAAAGACAAATCTTCCAGTTTGTTGGATCCAAAACCTCTTGGGTCTGACAAGACTTTATCTCCTGTGTTTCCATCAGTGCCCTTGGAAACATCTAGGAGTCACAAAAGAACAAGGTCTCCTTCCTTGAAACTGGTGCAGTCTGGTCCACAGTCCCCGCTTCTCCAGTCTATGGCAGGCAGTCACCGATCGTCCACCCACACCTCTCAGTCATCCAGGAGCCTTTCAGATGATAATGTGGAGAGGGTGGTGAAGAGGCTACTTAAGACACCGGCTCTAGCAAAAATTGTATTGAGCCCAGCCCATATGGATGTGGAGCTGACTATACAACCTCTTGGATTGTCTGTTCCTCCTTCGACTCACTTAAGCTCACAGTCAGAGTGCATGGAAGTCATTTTGGTGGAACAATCGGTTCCAAAAATCTCCGGTCTCTCAGTTCCAACATCCATTCTGATCTCCTTGATACCACCTTCTATCGAGGGATGTGGGGGCCAACACTCCCTCTTCGGCTCTGGGGGTAGCGGCATCGGACCCTTGTCCGACCCTACTCTTCCTCTTGGAGCTTTGGTGCAGGTGAGCTCGGCTCCCACATCAGCCTCAGAGCCATTGCCCTCAGTGTGGGAGAGGTCTCTTGACACTTCGGAACTGGGGACCCTCTTGGTCCAGGATTGTGGTGCTTTCAATGTGATGAGGAGTGTGCTGTCCTCTCAGACAGCTCCACCCTTGACTTCAGCTACTCCATCCCCTACAGAGCCAGTGTCTTCCTTCTCACCACCCCTCCATTCTAAGCGTAGGGAACCAATGCCCTATGATACCCCATTGCTTGACCCCCCCCTTCTGAAACCTCCCCAGAGCACCCCTCTGAGCAGGTCCCTCGGAAGAGGACATGTAAGTGGAAGCATCTGGACTCCCCTGAGTCTCTGACATTGAACACGAACTTGGAGGACTCGGATGGGTCCCCACAGTCCCCCTCTGAGGATGTCTCATTCTCGGACATCCTGGAAATCCTCGAGCAGAGGGGTGGCTGGAAGTCCCTTTCCCCTTCTGAAGATGAGTCCGTGTACCTGGACGCATTTGGTTCCCGACCCTCCACCTCTTGGGTGTCTCCTCCCTTTGACCAGCTGCTAGGGGTAGTAAGTCAAAAAGTGTGGAGCTCCCTGAAATTGATGGAACCAGTTCCGCGGAGGCCCAGTAAGTTCATAACAGCACCAAAAGACAAATCTTTCCTGACCAAGGGCATGCCAGTTGATGCTGTGGTGGCGCAGCAGCCACAAAGAAGGAATTAGAAACCTCTACTTCTGTCCATTCGCCAAACAAAGAGTTCTGTACGATGGACAGAGGGGAAGCGTGTCTTTTCTTCAGCGGCCTTTCCCCTTAGATCACTGAATTATTTATCCCATTTCACCCATCTCCAGAGGGATCTCCTGAAAGAGCTAGGAGATACCCTACAGGATCCTACAGGTGCAGGAGCTACAGATAGAACTGTTTCTCAGCTTGCAACCTTATCTTCTGTAGTTAACTCCACCATGCGGCTTATTTCCTATGCAGCCGATGGAGCGAGCAGGGCAGCCAGCACAGGAGTCACCTTACGGAGACATTCCTGGATGCTCCTTTGTCAGTTTGCAGAGCCCTTCAAATCCTCCTTTACCAACGCCCCTTTTGATGGCTCATCATTGTTTGGACCCAAGGTAAAAGATACTCTCACCAGGTGCAAGCAGGATGGCAAGACTCTCTCTGCTGTGGGAGTACATTTTTCTGCACCTACTAGTCCTTATCCCAAAGGTAAAAAAGGTGGAAAAATGTGGTTCCAGAAATCCCAGGGACCTTTGCCTAACGCACATGGTGATTTTTCCCCTGGGGAAAAGGGGGGGAATAATAATGGGAGACACTGCCCTTGTGGCAGAGGGGGTCCGCAGAGTCAGGGCAACAGAGATACATTCTCTGTTAGGCTCTTCCAGTGCTCCTAAAAGGAGGCCTGTCTGTCCACCTCTGGAGGAAGTCAGGGGCAGATTGTCACTGAACCCAGAAGCCTGGCAAAGTATCACAAAAGACACATGGGTACAGTCAGTCATATCCAGGGGATACAGTATTCCTTTTTCCATGCCACCTCTCCCCAGAAAATGAAAATCCATCCTAGATGTGCCGCCCAATCTAAGGGAACAAGCAACCCTAGAAGTTCAAAGGTTGCTAAGAAAATGAGTCATCCAAGATGCCCCCACAGACCAAATCGGATCCGGAACTTACTCAAGGTTTTTTTAGTACCAAAGAAAACAGGGGACTGGAGGCCCATTTTGGATTTCAGCAGACTCAACAAGTCTGTCAAGAAGACAAAGTTCCACATGGTGACACTGCAGTCCATACTTCCCTTCCTGGGAAAGGACAATTGGATGTGCTCCATCGATCTCCAGAATTTGTACTACCATATCAAAATGGACAGGCAATCCAGGAGATTTCTACTCTTCCAGCTGGGAGCCAGTCACTACTAGTTCAGAGCTCTGCCCTTTGGCCTCACCACAGCCCCCAGGGTGTTCACCAAATCCATGGCAGTAGTCACGGCTCATCTGAGGCATCTAGGATTCCGGGTGTTTCCATATCTAGATGACTGGCTCCTTACTGCCGCCACCGAGCATTGACTAACCGAGAAAAGGGACACCACAATCCGCCTCTGCTCTCGGCTAGGCATCACTATAAACTATGAAAAGTCTGCCTTCTTGCCCTGTCAATATATTACATTTATAGGGGTAGATTTTGATACCAAAGACATGATAACAAAACTGCCTCAGGAGAGGATATCGACCATTCGACATCAGGTTGCAATGTTAATCGGGAGGAAAAAGACTCAAACAAGATTTGTTCTAAAAGTCCTGGGCTCAATGGCGGCAGCAATAACACTAGTTACCTTGGCGTGCTTCCACATGAGGTTATTACAGTGGCTTCTGTTTGCTCAATGTTCCATGCAAGATCTACCCATGTCCCACGAAATTCTCATCACAGAGACCTGCAAGAAAGACCTAAAATGGTGACTTCAGTCTAGGCAGCTGACGATAGGCAGATCACTCGTCCTCCCCTAACCAGTAGCCACAGTGACCACGAATGCTTCCCAGATGGGGTGGGGAGGCATTATCTGGGACAGACTGTTCATGGGACTTGGCAACAAACTGAGTACCACTTGTACATCAATGTCCTACAGATGAGAGCAGTGCTGCTGGCATTGCAGGCACTACACAGCTCTCTACCCACGGGGACGATTGCAATTCAGACGGACAACATGTCAGTAGTATGGTACATCAACAAGCAAAGCAGAACCAGATCCTACTCCTTGTGTCAAGAGGCTCTAATAGTGTGGCAGTGGGCAATGTCTTCCCAACGCTTCCTGATTGCGATGCACATTCCAGGGAAATCCAACATAATACCGAACAAGCTAAGCAGGGCTATCCTTATGCCTCACAAGTGGTCTCCGAAGCAGGATATTGCGAACCAGATTTTTTGCAAATGGGCCCAGCCTTGCTGTGACCTTTTTGTCACCTCCAACAACACCAAATGCAGCAGCTATTTTGCCCTAGTCCCCCCACCAGGACAATCACCCAGGGATGCACTTGTTCACAATTGGCCCCCAGGACTTCTGTATGCCTTCCCCCATTCCTTCTGATACCCAAGGTTTTTCAGAAAGCAAAATCATTGGGTTGCAAGCTAATACTCATTGGCCCTTACTGACCTCGTCAAATCTGGTTCCCGTTTCTATGGCCCCATCTTCAGTAGGAGCCTTGGATCCTGGACCCAGTTCCAGATCTGCTGGTGCATCAGTCGGGCACACTCCACCCTTCCTTACAGACCCTCAAGCTGACAGCTTGGTTTCTCCACTTCCCGTCTTAGCCAGCCTTCCTGACATCTCCCCTGCAGTACAACATATTCTAATTTCCTCTCACAAATCCTCAACGACAAAACTTTATACTAGCAAATGGAAATGGTTCTCTTGTTGGGCAGCCAAAAATAGTATTGATCTTTTTACTGCACCTATTTCAAAAATCCTCGAATCTCTCACTGAAACCTTTAACCAAGGAGCAGCAGCAGCAACTATCCAAATTCAGCTGGCTACTATTTCCAACTTTCATGCAGGGGAAATGGGTTCCAATGTTATATCCCACAGGCTATGCAAAACTTTTCTAAAGGGCGCTATCCTTTTGAGACTCCCAATAAGAGAACCACTTCCTCCTTGGGATCTAAATTTAGGGTATCAGAATTAGAAGCTCTATCCATTCACCCCTCTTATTTAATTTTCCACAAAGATAGGGTTTCTCTCAGAACCAACCCCTCCTTCCTACCAAAAGTTTGCTCAAAGTTCAAGCTGAACCAATCAATAGAACTACCTGTATTCTTCCCGGATCATGGCAACAAGGCAGAGTATAAACTCCACCAACTGGATTTTCATAGGCAGTTACATTTTTACTTGCACAGGACACAGGAATTCAAGAAATCTGGCCAATTGTTTGTATCCTTTGCAGAGAATAGAAAAGGAGCTTCAGTCTCAAAAGTAACTTTATAAAAATGGCTTTCAGACACCATCACATATATCTATAACTCACAGAACAAACAGCTGCCAGGAAAGATTTGAGGACACTCAACTAGGGCCTTGTCTACCTCTAATGTCTTTCAGGTCAGGCTGCCTTTAGACTCAATTTGTGTGGCAGCTATGTGGGTTAATCCCCATGCCTTCATCACTCATTACAAAGTAGATTTGGCCTCCCGGAACAGGGCATCCTTTGGTTCCACAGTTCTGAAGAGTCTATTCCATTGAGCCACCCAAGAAGAAGGTGCTGGGGATGCGGACCCAACCAACCAAAAGGAAGGAGAGATAGGGACAACATAACATAAAGAAGTTATGCACTCACCATAACGTTCTATGTTTGTTGTCCTTGATCTCGCCTTCCTTCTTGCATCCCACCCTCCTTCCCCCTCCTGGATGATCGAGAGGAATTATCCATCTTTTGGCTATATAGGCCTTGATTTCCTTCCTGCCTTATGAGTTGGGTAGACTAATAGTCCTTCTACTAATGACTTGGTGGGTTCTTATATATATATATATATATATATATATATATATATATATATATATATATATATATATATATATATATATATGCCTATAGTTTATATACCTGCATATTGCAGTATAGTGTTATGGGTTATCACAAATGAGATCTGGGTAACTCTCACTAGGCATGATGGGATAGGGTATAGCCTCAAGCCAGTGGAAGCTCTTGAGCTTTAGAATGTGGCCGAGTCAGAGCCGAGGATCAGCTCTGAACCCAACCAACAAGAAGGAAGGTGAGATCAAGTACAACAAACATGGAATGTTATGGTGAGTACATAACTTATTTATTCATAAAGTATCAGAAAGTATACTAAGAACTAAGCCAACATGGGGATGGAGAATGGAGACTATGCCAATAGGGGTGAGTGCAATTAGGGCTACAGAGAATAGGCAAGAGGTCATTGGAATTTACTGAAGAAAACTGACAAAGAAACAAAGATATTGGGAGCAAATAAATAGAGAGGGAAAGGTAATAGAATGGGAAGAGGCCAAGAATTAATTTGGATTGCAGGTTAGAGATTACCTTCCCTATCAAGGGTTGATGTCAGAGTACAGACAAAAAGAAAGAAATAGGGGGTCCTAAGTATAAGATCAGCACTGGTGAAGTTTTTAGTACAATCTAGAAGAGAAGCTGTTGTTAAAAAAGAGATAATTAGTACTTAATAAAATATTGCATGATAACTATAGGAATCACTCAGAGGAGCTGGGAAAGGATTGGGAAGAGACACTAGCTAAGCAATCCACAAAGAAGCAATGGAGGGATATATGTATAGCTCCCAAATATGCAACAAAGTCTAGAAGATTTAGAATCAGTCTTTGATTGGAAGTTCTTGCATAGGTATTTTATACTCTAAGCACACTCCAAAGAATTTTCTCCTCAGGTAGATTGCAAATGTCGGAGATGTGATGGGGAAGAAAGAGGAAATTGAGAACATATTTTTGGGACAGTAATGAGTTGACAAACTGAAAATTCAGGTCTATATTAGATAATCAAAATCTACTTACCTTGAACCTGTATTCATCGACACCAAAACAGTGAAATTCACATCCGCGTACAACAAAAACTTTCCTAGGGTAAGGAAGCAATTGGCCAACACCACAACTTTGCCCTTTTCCCTATGTAGTGCAGTCTCAGAGCTGGTATATATACTGGGACACAGCCCTCCCCCCCATTGTGGGGTGTGGGGAGCAAAGCCCCTCCACTTTGGTGGGTTTCATTTAGTGCGATGTGTGTTGTGGTGTTGTAGTGGCCAAGTGATTACTTATCCTAGTAAAATTTTTGATGCTCACTGAAGTGTGTTTTGCTGTTTCATTGTCAATGAATACAGGTTAGAGGTAAGTAGATTTCGATTATCTAATATAGACCCAAATATTCCCTGCAGACTACTCTATCTGAAATACTGGGTGAGCAAATTGGTGTAACTAAGGAATTTTTTTTTTTTTGAGCTGTGATACAGAATCAGAATTGCCTAGGCATTGTAAGGTCTTGTTGAGTTTAGTTCTGGTGGCTGCCAAAAAAGCAATTACTAGAAAATGGAAATCAGAGTATAAACCAACTGTACTAGAAGTAGTGAATATAGTAACAGAGATAAAACAACTGGATCTGAGATCTTTAGAAAAGTGTAGGAGCAAATTACATAAAAATGGGAATTGTGGAAACAATACATGCAGAATAATGTTTTGAAGGAGGAATGAGGTTTAACGGAAGACAGGAATTGAATGAGCTATGTAATGTTTTACTGGCAATAACTAGATAGATTATAAGTGATGTATAATGTTTGCAGCTGAAAATATGTCAAGATAGTTTGTTTCATTTATATAAATATATGATTATCTGTGTCATAAGTGATAATTTAATAGAGATATTTCTTGTTTTAAAAAAAAAATCTTTACTTGTTTGCTTGTTTTATTTGATAGCACCAATGCACAAGGATCTATTTCAGGGTATACAACAGTTTTCATTCGGGTAGTCAACACATAAAGAACATTATAAAAGCAGCAATCGCTCTGAAAATCAGATGCACCACTTAGTAAATGAGATATATTATGTATAACATATACAAACTGGTAAACATTGTCTGAGGCTTTTATGACCTTGTTGTGAGAATAATTATGTATCACGATACTGGGGGTGAAGATAATTTTCCCCTGAAAATACACTGTTATACATACAGGCTTCCTCAGAGCTGCATTCCCATGCTCAGATTTGGTGCTTTCCAGTCATTTGTACTCAGCTATTTTCATTTTCAGCCCTCTGGTATTCATTGCCTTGCGATTCAGGAAGTTGTGATTCATTCATTCATAGTGGAATTATATAAAAGATATGATGGAAGCGAGTCCAAAGGGCCAAGGCTACAACTAGTACTAGTAGTGTGCAAACATAAAAGATCATAAAAATAAGAACAGCAGATTTACAGATAATGCTGCATTCAGAAATCCTTGTTGGAGAGGTAATCTTGTCAAACCTTAGCTGCTTACTTTAAGGGGGTGACTGATGAGCTTTGTGCAAAGAATGTGCCAGCTCAGGAACACACAGCGAGAGTAAGAGGATGCTGTAGATAATAGACTCATGTAGCGAAATGTACTAAGTTAATCTGCAGCTCATTTTGCTTATCTCTTGGGTACACTGCCAACATGTTTTTCAACTGGATTTTTATTATAAAGCCTTTCAATGGAATAAGATAAAAATAGATTCCCAACTGCACGTAGGATGATTTTCTCACAGAATTTATTAATGACAACAACCAAAAATAAACGCTTTCATCTCACAATGAGACTTCATCAGATACAACTAAAACAGTGCTACATTCACTATATATAATGTCTTAAAAACTTTAATTAATTAATTATTCAATTATTAATTTTATGAAAAACTTTTTAAAGAAATAGTATCACCTAATCTTGCTCTAAAATACAAATAGATATCATTTTATACCATAAGCTTTATATACAATATAATATTAATACAATACTAAAAAAAAAAAAATATATATATATATATATATATATATATATATATATGTATATATATATATGTATATACATATATATACATATACTTTTTCCTTGTATGTCAATTATACATTGTGTATGTATTTTGAAAAAATAGACAAATAATATTTCTCCCTTTAAAAATATTAAAAGCTCAAATGCAATAAATTGATGATAGATTTATAAAACATTATTATAAAAAATCTATAATAGGATAACACATAATATTATTGAAGGATACAAGAAATGTACAAAATATATTATAACTAATGTGTTAAACTTTAGCTGCTTTTTCAACAAGTGTGGGCTTAATACTGATGTACTCATTAAGACCTGGGGGGTAGTTGGCCTTAAGTCTCAATTGCCATCTTAATTCCGTATTTAATAATAGATTCTTTAAATCGCCCCCCCCCCCCATTGCTATTTTTAACCAAATCAATAATTCCGAATTTAAAACTACTAAAAGATGGACAGGAAACAGAGTGTTTGTATAGGGCACTAGTATCTTTTTTAATTCTTATGTCATAATAATGTTCATATATTCTATCTTTTAGCACTCTCTCGGTTTTTCCTATGTAAAACGATGAACAGTGTGAACACATAGCCATATATATCAACATTCTACTATAGCAATTACCTTTACAGAATCTGACAACACTATCCAAACCATTATTCAATTTTACAGATTCTTCCCTAAAAATATATGAACATTGTGCACATCTACCACAAGAGCTAGTTGCCTTTTTACAATTCACATTCTTATCAGTTATTTCAAAACATCTTTTGAAATTCATTCCTGTCCTGTAAATAAAATGTGGTTTGTTTCCTATCACTTCATATAATTCTTTGTTAGTTTTTAATATACACCAATTAGCTTCTACTATTTGTGTAAAAAAATCAGAAAACATGTTAAATTCAGTAATACATGCCCCCTGATAATTTTTTGTGGTTGTTATTGCTTTGTCACATTCTCCCACTGTTTTAAAGGGTTCACCTAGTAAAGCTTTATATTTAGTACCCCAGCCATTATAGACCTCTTCCAGTACTTTTCCAACTAAATCCCTGGGATATCCTCTCTCAATAAACTTTTCACCCAGAAAAATAAATTCTTCAAGTAAATCAGAGAAGTCAGAAGTCATCCTAGCCAACCTGACAGCTTGACCCTTAATCAGACTCCTTTTCTGATGAAAAGGATGGGAACTATTATGGTGCAAATAACTATTGCACCATGTATCCTTGTGGAAAATTCTAGACTTGAAACCACATTGTGTTTTGTAAATAATGATGTCCAAATAATTAATACTATAATCATCGACAACATGTGTGAAAGAAAGAAACTTAGTAGTTTTGTTCAAATAATTAATAAATTCAGTTATACTATCTTTAGTGCCATCCCAAATAACAAAAATATCATCCAAAAATCTTAGGTAGCACTTCATATGTTTCTTATAAATGCTATTTAGCACAAATCTTTCCTCCCATTCCAACATAACTAGATTAGCAAAAATGGGGGCACATTCTGCCCCCACAGCTACTCCACTAGTTTGTTGGTAATATTCGCCTAAGAACACAATATAATTGTTATCCAGCACCACTTCCATTAATTCCAGAATTAATAATTTCTGATCATTTGGTAAGTCCAGATGCTTATGGATACTTTCCTCAAAAAATGTTTGTCCCTCAATCCGTGGTATACAGGTGAATACATTCTCTACATCAATAGTTAAAAATGTGCAACTTTCTGACCACAACCCTTTATTTATTCTACTAAGAAATTCCCAAGAATCATTAGTTAAATGTTCCTTCCCATTTATAATATTTTTAGTAAGGCTGTCTATGTACACTGCCAATGAATGTGTTTTAGAATTACTGGCTGACACAATGGGTCTAAACGGGGGCTCAAATATAGATTTGTGTACTTTAGGTACACCAAAAAAACGGGGAATAATTGGATGTATCTGTTTCAAAAAATTATATGTTGACTTATCGACTCTATTTTCCAAAAAATATTCCTCCAGAAGAGAATCTATTCTATTATATGCAATTTGTATCTCATTGTATGAAACCAACGAATAGGTAGATGAGTCCAACAAAATATTGGTTAGGGAATTATTGTATTCTTCATTGTCAAATAGTACAACCCCCCCCCACCCCACCCTTGTCCAGTTTCATAATTCTTACTTCTTTCTGTGTTTTTAATTCAATAAGTAACTTCTCTTCCTCCTTACTTAAGTTATGATGTTCCGTTGTTTTTTTATTGTTCGCATAAGTGTCATAAATTTCTTTTGTAACAATATTTTCAAAAGTAATAAGTGCTGGATGTAGGGGTGGGTTGTATGTACTATGCCTCACTAATCCTCTGTTAGTGCAAGCTTTGTCACCCAAAGTCTTCCTATTATATATCAAACTAAGGTTTAATTTTCTAAGATATAATTTAAAATCTGTTAAGATATGGGCCAAATCTCCATACTGTGATTTGACAAACTTGAAGCCTTTTGAAAATAAATTAAAATGATTCTTCTCCAAGGCAATAGTGGTATAGTTAAAAATGTTAAAACCTTTATATTCAGAAACTATACCATCAGCCTGTGTAGTAATATTCATCTGTTCATCCTCCCCACATTTTTCCAACCATAATTGTTCCCATATAAACTTGTTGGTTGGCCCAAGACGGACATCAGTCTGGTTTTGTTCGCCAGACATTCCGACCTCCTGGGGCCTAAAAAATGTTCATGTGGTTCAGAAAAATAATCCAATTAATCTAAAACTCTACTAGGAATACTGTTACTATAATTGTTTCTGCCTTGGAATTTAGTTCTTTGTACATCATTAGTTTCATATTTGTCAAATTGCATAGGGTGAATCAATTCCTGCATATTTTTTCTGTTTTTCAAATTACTATTAGGTCCAGGGTACATTTTACCCCTAGTGTATTGCTCGTTGTCCCTCATGAACTTTCTCTGTTTCCTAAAAAAAACCTTATTAATTCTATCATCTATTTTTTTCAAGACTCTATTGTACAAGTATTTATATTCCTCAAACAACAAATCCTTTAAAATGTCGTCATTTAGTTTGTTTAAATCTACCAATAAAGTGTTCATCTGTGTTTCATTATACTTAATCAATTTTAAAATCAAACCCAAGAAAACTGACAAAGAAACAAAGATATTGTGAGCAAATAAATAGAGAGGGAAAGGTAATAGAATGGGAAGAGGACAAGAATTAATTTAGATTGCAGGTTAGTGATTGCCTTCCCTATCAAGGGTTGATGTCAGAGTACAGGCAAAAAGAAAGAAATAGGGGGTCCTAAGTATAAGATCAGCACTGGTGAAGTTTTTAGTACAATCTAGAAGAGAAGCTGTTGTTAAAAAAGAGATAATTAGTACTTAATAAAATATTGCATGATAACTATAGGAATCACTCAGAGGAGCTGGGAAAGGATTGGGAAGAGACACTAGCTAAGCAATCCACAAAGAAACAATGGGGGGATATATGTATAGTTCCCAAATATGCAACAAAGTCTAGAAGATTTAGAATCAATCTTTGATTGGAAGTGCTTGCATAGGTATTTTATACTCTAAGCACACTCCAAAGAATTTTCTCCTCAGGTAGATTGCAAATGTCGGAGATGTGATGGGGAAGAAAGAGGAAATTGAGAACATATTTTTGGGACTGTAATGAGTTGACAAACTGAAAATTCAGGTCTATATTAGATAATCAAAATCTACTTACCTTGAACCTGTATTTATCGACACCAAAACAGTGAAATTCACTTCCGCGTACAACAAAAACTTTCCTAGGGTAAGGAAGCAATTGGCCAACACCACAACTTTGCCCTTTTCCCTATGTAGTACAATCTCAGAGCTGGTATATATACTGGGACACAGCCCTCCCCACCATTGTGGGGTGTGGGGAGCAAAGCCCCTCCACTTTGGTGGGTTTGATTTAGTGCGATGTGTGTTGTGGTGTTGTAGTGGCCAAGTGATTACTTACCCTAGTAAAATTTTTGATGCTCACTGAAGTGTGTTTTGCTGTTTCATTGTCGATGAATACAGGTTAGAGGTAAGTGGATTTCGATTATCTAATATAGACCCAAATATTCCCTGCAGACTACTCTATCTGAAATACTGGGTGAGCAAATTGGTGTAACTAAGGAATTTTTTTTTTTGAGCTGTGATACAGAATCAGAATTGCCTAGGCATTGTAAGGTCTTGTTGAGTTTAGTTCTGGTGGCTGCCAAAAAAGCAATTACTAGAAAATGGAAATCAGAGTATAAACCAACTGTACTAGAAGTAGTAAATATAGTAACAGAGATAAAACAACTGGATCTGAGATCTTTAGAAAAGTGTAGGAGCAAATTACATAAAAATGGGAATTGTGGAAACAATACATGCAGAATAATGTTTTGAAGGAGGAATGAGGTTTAACGGAAGACAGGAATTGAATGAGCTTTGTAATGTTTTACTGGCAATAACTGGATAGATTATAAGTGCTGTATAATGTTTGCAGCTGAAAATATGTCAAGATAGTTTGTTTCATTTATATAAATATATGATTATCTGTGTCATAAGTGATAATTTAATAGAGATATTTCTTGTTTTAAAAAAAAAATCTTTACTTGTTTGCTTGTTTTATTTGATAGCACCAATGCACAAGGATCTATTTCAGGGTATACAACAGTTTTCATTCGGGTAGTCAACACATAAAGAACATTATAAAAGCAGCAATCGCTCTGAAAATCAGATGCACCACTTAGTAAATGAGATATATTATGTATAACATATACAAACTGGTAAACATTGTCTGAGGCTTTTATGACCTTGTTGTGAGAATAATTATGTATCACGATACTGGGGGTGAAGATAATTTTCCCCTGAAAATACACTGTTATACATACAGGCTTCCTCAGAGCTGCATTCCCATGCTCAGATTTGGTGCTTTCCAGTCATTTGTACTCAGCTATTTTCATTTTCAGCGCTCTGGTATTCATTGTCTTGCGATTCAGGAAGTTGTGATTCATTCATTCATAGTGGAATTATATAAAAGATATGATGGAAGCGAGTCCAAAGGGCCAAGGCTACAACTAGTAGTGTGCAAACATAAAAGATCATAAAAATAAGAACAGCAGATTTACAGATAATGCTGCATTCAGAAATCCTTGTTGGAGAGGTAATCTTGTCAAACCTTAGCTGCTTACTTTAAGGGGGTGACTGATGAGCTTTGTGCAAAGAATGTGCCAGCTCAGGAACACACAGCGAGAGTAAGGGGATGCTGTAGATAATAGACTCATGTAGTGAAATGTACTAAGTTAATCTGCAGCTCATTTTGCTTATCTCTTGGGTACACTGCCAACATGTTTTTCAACTGGATTTTTATTATAAAGCCTTTCAATGGAATAAGATAAAAATAGATTCCCAACTGCACGTATGATGATTTTCTCACAGAATTTATTAATGACGACCACCAAAAATAAACGCTTTCATCTCACAATGAGACTTCATCAGATACAACTAAAACAGTGCTACATTCACTATATATAATGTCTTAAAAACCTTAATTAATTAATTATTCAATTATTCATTTTATGAAAAACTTTTTAAAGAAATAGTATCACCTAATCTTGCTCTAAAATACAAATAGATATCATTTTATACCATAAGCTTTATATACAATATAATATTAATACAATACTAAAAAAAAAAAATATATATATATATATATATATATATATATATATGTATATACATATATATATACATATACTTTTTCCTTGTATGTCAATTATACATTGTGTATGTATTTTGAAAAAATAGACAAATAATATTTCTCCCTTTAAAAATATTAAAAGCTCAAATGCAATAAATTGATGATAGATTTATAAAACATTATTATAAAAAATCTATAATAGGATAACACATAATATTATTGAAGGATACAAGAAATGTACAAAATATATTATAACTAATGTGTTAAACTTTAGCTGCTTTTTCAACAAGTGTGGGCTTAATACTGATGTACTCATTAAGACCTGGGGGGTAGTTGGCCTTAAGTCTCAATTGCCATCTTAATTCCCTATTTAATAATAGATTCTTTAAATCGCCCCCCCCCCATTGCTATTTTTAACCAAATCAATAATGCCGAATTTAAAACTACTAAAAGATGGACAGGAAACAGAGTGTTTGTATAGGGCACTAGCATCTTTTTTAATTCTTATGTCATAATAATGTTCATATATTCTATCTTTTAGCGCTCTCTCTGTTTTTCCTATGTAAAACGATGAACAGTGTGAACACATAGCCATATATATCAACATTCTACTATAGCAATTACCTTTACAGAATCTGACAACACTATCCAAACCATTATTCAATTTTACAGATTCTTCCTTAAAAATATATGAACATTGTGCACATCTACCACAAGAGCTAGTTGCCTTTTTACAATTCACATTCTTATCAGTTATTTCAAAACATCTTTTGAAATTTATTCCTGTCCTGTAAATAAAATGTGGTTTGTTTCCTATCACTTCATATAATTCTTTGTTAGTTTTTTATATACACCAATTAGCTTCTACTATTTGTGTAAAAAAATCAGAAAACATGTTAAATTCAGTAATACATGCCCCCTGATAATTTTTTGTTGTTGTTATTGCTTTGTCACATTCTCCCACTGTTTTAAAGGGTTCACCTAGTAAAGCTTTATATTTAGTACCCCAACCATTATAGACCTCTTCCAGTACTTTTCCAACTAAACCCCTGGGATATCCTCTCTCAATAAACTTTTCACCCAGAAAAATAAATTCTTCAAGTAAATCAGAGAAGTCAGAAGTCATCCTAGCCAACCTGACAGCTTGACCCTTAATCAGACTCCTTTTCTGATGAAAAGGATGGGAACTATTATGGTGCAAATAACTATTGCACCATGTATCCTTGCGGAAAATTCTAGACTTGAAACCACATTGTGTTTTGTAAATAATGATGTCCAAATAATTAATACTATAATCATCGACAACATGTGTGAAAGAAAGAAACTTAGTAGTTTTGTTCAAATAATTAATAAATTCAGTTATACTATCTTTAGTGCCATCCCAAATAACAAAAATATCATCCAAAAATCTTAGGTAGCACTTCATATGTTTCTTATAAATGCTATTTAACACAAATCTTTCCTCCCATTCCAACATAACTAGATTAGCAAAAATGGGGGCACATTCTGCCCCCACAGCTACTCCACTAGTTTGTTGGCAATATTCGCCTAAGAACACAATATAATTGTTATCCAGCACCACTTCCATTAATTCCAGAATTAATCATTTCTGATCATTTGGTAAGTCCTGATGCTTATGGATACTTTCCTCAAAAAATTTTTGTCCCTCAATCCGTGGTATACAGGTGAATACATTCTCTACATCAATAGTTAAAAATGTGCAACTTTCTGACCACAACCCTTTATTTATTCTAAGAAATTCCCAAGAATCATTAGTTAAATGTTCCTTCCCATTTATAATATTTTTAGTAAGGCTGTCTATGTACACTGCCAATGAATGTGTTTTAGAATTACTGGCTGACACAATGGGTCTAAACGGGGGCTCAAATATAGATTTGTGTACTTTAGGTACACCAAAAAAACGGGGAATAATTGGATGTATCTGTTTCAAAAAATTATATGTTGACTTATCGACTCTATTTTCCAAAAAATATTCCTCCAGAAGAGAATCTATTCTATTATATGCAATTTGTATCTCATTGTATGAAACCAACGAATATGTAGATGAGTCCAACAAAATATTGGTTAGGGAATTATTGTATTCTTCATTGTCAAATAGTACAACCCCCCCACCCTTGTCCGGTTTCATAATTCTTACTTCTTTCTGTGTTTTTAATTCAATAAGTAACTTCTCTTCCTCCTTACTTAAGTTATGATGTTACATTGTTTTTTTATTGTTCGCATAAGTGTCATAAATTTCTTTCGTAACAATATTTTCAAAAGTAATAAGTGCTGGATGTAGGGGTGGGTTGCATGTACTATGCCTCACTAATCCTCTATTAGTGCAAGCTTTGTCACCCAAAGTCTTCCTATTATATATCAAACTAAGGTTTAATTTTCTAAGATATAATTTAAAATCTGTTAAGATATGGGCCAAATCTCCATACTGTGATTTGACAAACTTGAAACCTTTTGAAAATAAATTAAAATGATTCTTCTCCAAGGCAATAGTGGTATAGTTAAAAATGTTAAAACCTTTATATTCAGAAACTATACCATCAGCCTGTGTAGTAATATTCATCTGTTCATCCTCCCCACATTTTTCCAACCATAATTGTTCCCATATAAACTTGTTGGTTGGCCCGAGTCGGACATCAGTCTGGTTTTGTTCGCCAGACGTTCCGACCTCCTGGGGACTAAAAAATGTTCATGTGGTTCAGAAAAAGAATCCAATTCATCTAAAACTCTACTAGGAATACTGTTACTATAATTGTTTCTGCCTTGGAATTTAGTTCTTTGTACATCATTAGTTTCCTCTTTGTCAAATTGCATAGGGTGAATCAATTCCTGCATATTTTTTCTGTTTTTCAAATTACTATTAGGTCCAGGGTACATTTTACCCCTAGTGTATTGCTCGTTGTCCCTCATGAACTTTCTCTGTTTCCTAAAAAAAACCTTATTAATTCTATCATCTATTTTTTTCAAGACTCTATTGTACAAGTATTTATATTCCTCAAACAACAAATCCTTTAAAATGTCGTCATTTAGTTTGTTTAAATCTACCAATAAAGTGTTCATCTGTGTTTCATTATACTTAATCAATTTTAAAATCAAACCCAAGAAAACTGACAAAGAAACAAAGATATTGGGAGCAAATAAATAGAGAGGGAAAGGTAATAGAATGGGAAGAGGACAAGAATTAATTTGGATTGCAGGTTAGAGATTGCCTTCCCTATCAAGGGTTGATGTCAGAGTACAGGCAAAAAGAAATAGGGGGTCCTAAGTATAAGATCAGCACTGGTGAAGTTTTTAGTACAATCTAGAAGAGAAGCTGTTGTTAAAAAAGAGATAATTAGTACTTAATAAAATATTGCATGATAACTATAGGAATCACTCAGAGGAGCTGGGAAAGGATTGGGAAGAGACACTAGCTAAGCAATCCGCAAAGAAACAATGGGGGGATATATGTATAGTTCCCAAATATGCAACAAAGTCTAGAAGATTTAGAATCAATCTTTGATTGGAAGTGCTTGCATAGGTATTTTATACTCTAAGCACACTCCAAAGAATTTTCTCCTCAGGTAGATTGCAAATGTCGGAGATGTGATGGGGAAGAAAGAGGAAATTGAGAACATATTTTTGGGACTGTAATGAGTTGACAAACTGAAAATTCAGGTCTATATTAGATAATCAAGGATCTATTTCAGGGTATACAACAGTTTTCAGTCGGGTAGTCAACACATAAAGAACATTACAAAAGCAGCAATCGCTCTGAAAATCAGATGCACCACTTAGTAAATGAGGTATATTATGTATAACATATACAAACTGGTAAACATTGTCTGAGGCTTTTATGACCTTGTTGTGAGAATAATTATGTATCACGATACTGGGGGTGAAGAGAATTTTCCCCTGAAAATACATTGTTATACATACAGGCTTCCTCAGAGCTGCATTCCCATGCTCAGATTTGGTGCTTTCCAGTCATTTGTACTCAGCTATTTTCATTTTCAGCCTTCTGGTATTCATTGTCTTGCGACTCAGGAAGTTGCGATTCATTCATTCATAGTGGAATTATATAAAAGATATGATGGAAGCGAGTCCAAAGGCTACAACTAGTACTAGTGATGTGCAAACATAAAAGATCATAAAAATAAGAACAGCAGATTTACAGATAATGCTGCATTCAGAAATCCTTGCTGGAGAGGTAATCTTGTCAAACCTTAGCTGCTTACTTTAAGGGGGTGACTGATGAGCTTTGTGCAAAGAATGTGCCAGCTCAGGAACACACAGCGAGTGTAAGAGGATGCTGTAGATAATAGACTCATGTAGTGAAATGTACTAAGTTAATCTGCAGCTCATTTTGCTTATCTCTTGGGTACACTGCCAACATGTTTTTCAACTGGATTTTTATTATAAAGCCTTTCAATGGATTTTACAGCAAAATTATTAAAAGATAGACACACTTTAGACTCCATTTTTTACAGTATGGAGTTTTTTCTACTCTGAATTCTGAATGTTATGAGTTACTTAAGATGCCTTTTAATTGAAAATCTCAGACACTTGTGAAAAAGAGCTATAAACAGAGTAGGCTGACATCTGCAGTTTAATCTATCGTATAAATTGCAGAATTAAAAGCATTTCCCCAGAAAGCAGTAGGGTATTTATTAAGGTGATATTTAATGCTTATATTGGATATTAAAACATTTAGTGGACCTGACAATCTAAGTTCTGCAGACAGGAGAAACTATCAATAATGCAAATTTTTTTATCTTATCTTATTTCATTGCTGCTGTCAGTACGATGATGCCCAGTAGCTTTAATTCTACAACACATCTATATCATGCAATGGAATTAATGTGTCATTACTGAACAGTCCCGTAAATAATCAGACCTGTATAAAACTGACACATGCCCTACTGGAAGTTCAACACTTAATAGTGCAAGTCTCAAAACAAAAATGTAAGTGTGATTAAGTAAACGTACAAGGGAAGTTCATCAGTAGATGAACTTCCCTTTATCATTCCTGGCAATCTGTTCTCTTTCTTGTTCTGTTCTGTAATCCTCTTTACTACTACAATGCAGAAACATTGCTGCCACTGAAGAATATTTAAGTTTTTCACTTTTGCATTGAAGGAAAGACAGTGGTAAAGGTAAAACTTTTCTAACTAAGGCATGTTGGCATGCATCAAACAAAAGAGTTATAACTGAAATATCACCACCACCACCACCACCATCCGAGTCATGTCATTTTGGTTTAGACCCTACAGGTTCAGCTAATTCTCTGCAGTTATAAAATTGTCATACTGCAGTCCCTGTGCAACCATTACCTAATGTGGAGCATGTATACAACAGACATTATTAACAGGTCATCAGAGACTTATATCTGTCCACTAACATGTTTATCTAATTACATGCATATATATTTCTATGTGTGTTATTAATTGATTAGCAGATGTTTAACGGTTTTGTTGAATTTGTGCAAAAAGAATTTTTAAATGTAGTTGACCCACACTTTTTTCATATATAAATACTGGTTTGATGCACCCCTTGTTATGCACTAAAGAAACCCTGTTGAAAGGGTGAAACCTATTTTGTGATTGTCTGTTGCCATAATAGTGATACTGTTATAGACAGCATGGACACATGCACACACACACACACACACACACACACACACACACACACACACACACACACACACACACACACACTCATGCCAGTGTGCAGAAGTACACTACACTATACTAAAGCTATGCCCTCACTTAACCCTATACTAACCCTGCTACACCCTTTAATGCAAAAACCTTCAGAATAGCTAAAGGTTTTGGCATTATACTCCCAAATCTCATTACCTTACCCACAAACATTTGATGATCTGTTTGTGTGAAAATGTTAACATTTTGATGAATGGAACAATTGACCAGAATTCACAGTCATTCACTCTATCGATCAATAACCATTTCAATGGAGTGAATGACACCCATACATACATACATATATAGGTTCATAGATTAGTACTAGGCTAACTGCCCTTGTGGGCCATTTTCAGCCTAGCCAATTACCCCTTGTGAGAATGAAACACTACACCATGAGTGTGTGTGTGTGTGTGTGTGTGTGTGTGTGTGTGTGTGTGTGTGTGTGTGTGTGTGTATGAGTATATTCTCTATGATCAGCACTCAGTCACAAACTTCATATCAAACATTCTTACCATCGTACGCTAAAAAGAAAGCAAAATTCAACCCAGAAAAAGGAAACTAATGATTCCCTTTTCTGATCTGTGACTAAAAAACAAAGCCTAGCACTACCAAAGGATCGAATTGTGTGAATAGTGGTAGCATTACATATAGGACTTTTTGTAAGGCAATGTGCAGGGTTAGTGTTAGGGGAAGGGGCTGAGGTATATGAGTAAGGGATCCTCATCCTAACCCTTTCCCCAGTCCTAACCCTGCACATTACCCATTCCCTAACTGGAGCACTAAAAAATACAATCAGGCACACACACACACACACACACACACACACACACACATACACACACACACACACACACACACACACACACACACACACACACACACACAAAACACACAGGCATAACACTAAAACTATCCTCTTAACCCTCATCCTAAACCATACCCATAAACAATTTCACACACACACAAAACACTATAACTATACTTAACCCAAAAATGCTCACACAAATAATCCTAACCCACTTAACCTTTACCCATTGACAATACAGAGGTTGCTAATTTCAAGGCACCCATGCAAATGGAGAATAGTTGCATGACTGCCAAATCATACACCAATGCACTGTATGAACATGTACACAAATGCATGGATCTCACCATACCCAATAAAACCAAGATGCTCTCCTCAAAAAAACGGAAGCCAATCTGGTGGTCCCCTGCCATAAATAAACTCTACAACAGAAGGAGGAAACTGATGCGGAATAAGGTGAAGTCCCAAGACTGAAAAAACTCCCTTATCAGCCTCAACAAAAGGTTGCGGTCGCTCATCAAATCCTCTAAAGCTAGCTAAGAAAACAGAATTGCAGCAGATAGTAAAGACAACCACAAGGCCTTCTATAGTTATGTAAAGAATCTCCATGCCAATACCAAGATTTGCTCTGAGCTACTGCACAATGGTACCTCCTATACCAAGCCAACAGATATTGGAAATATACTGATGGACAGATTCAGTGTTAACTTTACCCCTCTCACACCCCCCAAAGGACCAATCACAATACCAGTAGATTGTCAGGCACCCAGTATTACTGCTGCACAGGTTAAAACAGTACTGTCCAAGGCCAAGAATACAGCTTCTATGGGACCTGACAGTATCCCTGACTGTGATCTACATGAACTACAGAGTGAATTGGCCACTCACCTGTGTGCCTTGTTCAATCACAGCCTCACCTCAGGCTTTGTCCCTACCAAATGGTGCACTGCTACAGTCATCCCGGGAACTATTGCCCCATTAGCCTGATGAGTCTGATATGCAAAGCTATGGAACGCATCATCATGGACCTAATACAGGAAATCTACAAACTCTGGATCCTACACAGTTTGGTTTTGTGAAGGGTAGATCATGCCTGCTCAACTTGGTCGACTTCTTTGAGTCAGTCACCAGAGCTGTGGATGAAGGTAAGGTGGTTCATACAGCCTACCTTGATCTGGCCAAGGCCTTTGATACCATTCCCCACTTAGGAATCATAGAAAAACTTACTAAGCTAGGCATCAACTCCTATATCACTAGGTGGGTTGCAAACTGGCTCACAGATATAACCCACAGTGTGAAAGTAGCTGACTCCAAGTCGGACTGCTGACCAGTCACAAGTGGAGTCCCACAGGGTTCGGTCCTGGGTCCTCTCCTATTTGATATCTACTTCTCTGAAGTCCAGGCCAACATGAAGGGACTCTGGCTAAGTTTGCAGATGATTGCAAGTTGGGAGCTATTATTAACTCCCCAAGTGATGTTGACATCCTACAGAAAGGCCTCAATGAGACCAACGACTGGTGTCAGAACCATGGCCTTAAGCTCAGTGCCAAAAAATGTGTCTTCATTCCCTTTGGGAAAAACCCAGTTCCTTTGAATTACCACATTGATGGTAGTCCACTGAACACAGAAGGCATTATAAGAGATCTGGGAACACAGGTTGATGGCAACGTCTCTTTTGACCACCACTTTGCCACTGTGGTCAGAAAGTCCTTCTATGTGTCACATCTCATTACTAAGGGTTTGGCATCCAGGAAGAAAGAGGTCATTGTCTCCCTCTACTCTTCCCTCATTAGGCCA
Organism: Protopterus annectens; assembly: GCF_019279795.1. NCBI lineage: Eukaryota > Metazoa > Chordata > Ceratodontiformes > Protopteridae > Protopterus > Protopterus annectens. Next base: position 954,979,305 of record NC_056726.1, read on the forward strand.
ATCATCGAGTACAATGCCCCATTTGGCATGTACCTCACTAGACACCTGCAGCAACTGGAGAGGCCACAAAAGTACCTCACAATGAGGGTCCTGGGCCTTAAACACTTGTCCTATATGGACAGACTCAAAAAACTCCAACTATTCTCTGTCTCATATCGCCTACTTAGTGACAATCTCTGCTTGACTTACAAACCCATTTCTGACAAAGCTCTGTTAGAAATGCTACTTCTAAAGAAATCCCAATCCCTCCGCACCACACGCTCCAGAGACCTCAACCTCATTACCACAATCAGCAGAACATGGAGGGACAGGTTCATAACACAGAGACTGCCCATGCTATTGAATAGACTTCCCATACATGTCAAGCAGAGTACCTCACTGGCCCTCTTCAAGAGAAATCTTGATGAGTGGATGAGAAATAGAAAATTCACCCTGGGGATCACTCCAGTGGCTCTACTCAACAGAGGCAGTAGGAACTAAGGTTGGGTGGCATAATGCCAGGGTAATCCTATGGGCTAGGCTTGTAAAGGCTCCAGGGCTATTAGCCTAGTACACACCTATGAACACACCTATGAACCTATACCAACTTTAACAATTCCCAAGCGCAACGTAATGCATGCTAGCACACACACACACACACACACACACACACACACACACGTGTGTGTGTGTGTGTGTGTGTGTGTGTGTATATGTGTGTTTGTGTGACAGCATGCATTAAGTTGCACTGGTCACTTAAAATTAATGTTTGCACTATATAGTGTTCCTGCCATTGGTTATTTGCTTCAAATATAAAATGCTCTGAACAAATTCAAGGATATTTACTGGGGAAATTTGAACAAATATAACTTCCTGTCCATAGAATAATTTTTAGGTCTGGAACACTGTTACTGTAAGTAAGTCGCCTAACCAAATATTGTTCCTAGTTTGCCCCTGAAAAGGGACTGTGTGCCAAGTGAACTTACCTGCTTAACAAACTTAATTTTTATTATATCTGGCTTGTTTCTTACCCTGAACATCTGGTCTTCATTTTGAGATTTTTTTTTGCTGTACAGTAGCTTTACATGGAGAAAGGACTACAGGAATCTCTCTCTGCAGGTTACCTATCTCAGCAAACATGGTCTGTGTTCTCTTGCATCAGGACTGTGTTTTTACCTTTATTCTCAGAATGCTAACTTTTTAGAGATTGAGGTTCGAGAGAAACTCATTTCTCCCCAGTAATTAAAAAAGTTTTTTGCTAGTATGTAAGTAATAGCAATTCATCTGAAAGGAAGCTGTACTTAGGAACCACTCAGAGGAATGCTAAGTTATGTAGGTGCCAGATTGTCTTGCCACTGTTAGTATTATTGTCACTTAAGAGTTATTCAGCCATATATTTAAAGTAATAGTCCCTGTTAAATGCTTTAAGTATTTTCATTTAATTAAATAAAAACCCAAGCAAAATAGAATACTCTAGTGATTAAGTCTCATTTAGGGAACCATATTACGTTTGTGCGGCAGACAAAGAAAGAAAAATAAACACATATTTTAGAGTTTTTACAGACAGAATGTCATTCTTCTATATATTCTGAACCATCTTAAATCCCATAAAATTATAGCTGATAAGAGCATAAGTAATTATCATCCATGCCAATTTTTTTCACTGGAAACCATAAACAGAAAGTAGTGAAATCTGTTTGATGGCATTGATCCATTTTTATTTACTGGCAATGTTGCTACAAACCACACCCAGTAGCTTTCTCTCTCTGTTTTATACACACACACACACACACACACACACACACACACACACACACACACACACACACACACACACACACACACACACCTTTCCTTTTTCTTATGATTGCTTTGGATTTATTTGTTACATTCTTGAATCTCAGTGTTGCATTAGTCATTACCTCTTCAAGTAAAAGGCTTTCTCAGCAATACATTACTTCTTAAGTGCAAAAAAGTGCTTATTTAAGTCATCCACACCTATAGAGCTTTTTTGTATACTCTCACTTAATTTTCATAGCTCCATTTGGCATCCTGCTATTTTTTCAAAACTGGTGTCCTTAAGTAAGTCTGCAAAATTAATATTAGGCAGTATGTAATGGGCAATATGCAAATAAGAAAATGACACAGATTGCTAATCTAGGATGTCCTACAGTGGAAATTATGATCAACGTTTTTCATTTGTCATTCATAATTTCATAATTCAAGAGAGATGTATGCTATTGAGGGCATGGTGTGAAGTGTCATGGTGGAAACAGAAAACTACAATGTCACTGTCCATGTATAGTACACAGTACTGTATATATTGCTAGTAATTATGCAAAATTAGCTAGTAATTATGAAGATATTCAATATTTCCATGTGTACATTAATATTTTCAAAACCAAGTGACTTTCAAACTGTTGCATGGCGTCAGATCAAACTTTAGATGATGTTGAAGAAAACTGTAGTTGCACTTTTAAGTTGTATACATTCAGATATTTGGAGATATTCTGTTTTATTTATATTCTTTATACAAATAAGCATATTTTGTTTGTATTTCTGTAAATATCTCAATAAGCAAGCATTCACAAAGAAAGTTCTTGCTGTTATGTGAAAGCTGAAAGATCAAGCGGAAAGTTTTATTTTAATAAATGTATTTATTTTTGCTGTAATTGTGCTGTCATCATGTAAAGTGGGTGCTTTCTGATTCTAAAATATGCAGTTTCAGGTTAATTACATCAGTGGATTTATATTTGTTAATAGGTTCATAGGTTCATAGGTAGATACTAGGCTAACTGCCCTAGGGCATTTATAAGCCTAGCCAGAGTGTATTTGGCTTCCACCTCCCTATTAGATCAGCCTACTGTGCTTCTGTAAAGTAGGTCACAGAAGGTACCCTTTTAAGATTAGTTTACTTTGCCTCTGTCTAGCAGGGACACAGGAGAGATCCCAGGGGTGAATTTGCGATTTCCCATCAACGCGTCCAAATTTCGCTTGAAGAGGGTCAGTGAGGGGCTATGTCTATCATGAATTGGGATTCTATTCCAGAGTGAGGGGAGCCTCTGGCAAATGAATATGTCCCTCCAGCATGTCCTATTTATTTTTGTGCTGAGGTTTAGGTCCCAGGAGCGTGTAGCTCTAAGGGACTTGGATTTTTTGAGGTGGAGCATGTCCATTAATTCTGGGTTTGACATGGCTTTGTACGTCAGGCATAGATCGCCTCTGAGTAGGCGGTAAGCAACTGAGTAGAGCTAAGTTTTTAAAAACTAGTGCTTGGATGTACTGTTTGAAAAAAGTTCATCAAAACAGGGTCCGACTACATCATTCCTCTGTATTATACATGTAACTAGGAATCTTATCTATTTCTCTTTTTGATTGCCTGTCTGATTAACTGATTGATTGTGCTACCGTTTGTCACTTTATATGTTGAAATATGCTGCAAACTACAGCAGAACATGCCTATGAACTACAAGCTGTTTATCCTCCCCATTGTATCGTTAAAATGCAGGACTACATGATTTAGAATCAGGAAGTACCTGCCAGCTGCTCAGCAAACAGGAAAAACAAAAACTAACTTATTAAGCTTAATTAATAGAGTTCCAGAGAAGAAAAGGTAAAAACTACATATTTTGCATATTTTAGAAACACCAAAAAAAATTAAAATCAATGTTAAACACAACTCAGGTTCCCACTGCAAGAAGGGCACTGCAAACACACTGTGCTAGATATGCACTTTCATTCCTTTAATCAATGTAATGGAACTTCATCAGATAACATCCAATATAAAATTATCCCTTATAAAAAAAAAAATCAAGGACCAATCAAAACACTTCATTAATTAAAAATCCCAGTCTTCTTAAAGAACCATTTTACTTTACTTTAAATACATAACATTGGTGAGACTAAACAACACTATAGGGCTTAAAATTCTGTTAAATATATTAAATATTTAAAAATCAAAATTAAAGTTAGGAACTGATGAATTTCAATCAAACCCTAATATCATTTAATACACATTAGACTTTAAATTCTGTCCACCTTCAGGGTAGTAAACTACTTATGGATATTCTGTCATTAATCTCAGGGGGTTGTGTGGTATTCAGTAAAACCTGTCAATATGTCTCTCTGTATTCCTAGAATGATGACCAATTTCCACCCGTCATTCATTACTACTTTTTCAAGAATACAAAAAACAAATTTCTTAAAATTAGTGCAATTACTTGAGTGTCTCTAAAGATCATCAGTACTGTCTTTTTTCCTTATGGCAAATATATGTTGGTATATTCTTTTTTAAGTGAATTCTCGATCTTTCCTATGTAAAAGGTGGTACATGACAAACAAAGTGCCATGTGTACTACTTCTTTTGTGTTGCAATCAAAATTACCCTGTATAGAAAAGACTTTATTGTAATTCCCAATAGTGACATAAGTAGTCTCATGTATGTACCTATACATACCTATACTCCTTACAGGCTCCACACATTTTCATTTTTCTTCATTGACAACTCACAATGCCCAAATTAGTATTCTTTTCAAACATATTTTTCATATTCTTACCCCTCCTAAAAATTATCTTTGGTGTTAGACCCAGTTTGTCTGTCAGTTTGAACGCTTCAAACATCCCACGCCTTTTTTTTTTTTCTATTTTATGCCTTATTGTGGGGGAATATTGATCAAAAGTTAACACATAACTAGTGTTATTGCTAAAATTATTACTAAAATCCTTCTTAGTTGTTCCAGACTGGGAATCTGGATACCTTAACAAGGGAACATATTGGAATGATCTGTCCCTCAAAACCAAGGGTTCCTGTTCATCTAACATTTGTGGAGGATAATTACTGACTTTAAATATGTCTTTTAGTACAGAAAACTCACTAGGTAAACATCCATCCTCAGTAACTAGTCTTGACAGCCTTATCATCTGTCCTTTTATCAAGTTCCTTTTCTGTCGGTATGGGTGGTTGATATCAAAATGTAGAAAACTATTAGAGTATGTCATTTTTCTATAAATGGAGGATTCATACTAATTTTTCTCTTTGTTTTTATAAAGATGTATAGTCAGATAATTACAACTTTTAATATCCACAGTGTGTGTGTAAAAAACAAAAAAGTAGTGGTGGAATTAATATAATCCACAAACTGGAATTTTTTGTACATCATCATCTCAAAGGACCAGAATACCGTCCAAAATCCTGAAGTACTTAAAAATAGATTTCCCGAAAACTGATTCAAAAATAAATTTGGTCTCCCACAGCCATAAGACTATATTTGCAAAAACTGGGACTGACAAAGCCCCCATAGCCACCCATCTTGTCTGTTTAAAATATTCCTCTTGGAACGATACAAAATTATTTTTCAAAACTAATTCCATCAGTGCAGATAAAACATAATCCTGTGTAATTCTAGTAGCTGATGTCAATGCTTCAGTAAAATAGTCCATGCCCTCTTTATGCAGAATGAACAAAAATAAGTTCTTTATATCAATACTAAAAACCAGTGATATTTTCCTTGTAATCACACTTAGCTAAACACCTAAGTAAATGCCATGAATCTTTAAGGACATGTGTCTTGTCATAAAAAAACTCCTTTAAATGCTGATCAATAAATTTTGCTAAGGGCTCTATTTTTGAACCCCTTGCCACAATAATTGGTCTCATGGGGGGATCAGCAATAGATTTGTGGACTTTTGGGATCCCAAATAAAGACAGAATTAAAGGTTTTTGCACTTTCAAATAATTTATCTCTTCTGGACTAAATTAATATTCCAAAAAGGTTACTCCAGTGATGGATCCAACTTGTGACTAGCAATGTTAACCACATTCAAAGATACTGAATTGAAATATTTATTGTCATGTAAAAATTCCAGTGTTTTACCTGTATAAATGTGTTGGTCCATGACCACCACCCCTCCCTGTTAGTCAGGTTTCATTATCCTTATTGCATTGTTGTTAGTAAGCTCAAATAACACATGCTGACCTTCCTCACTTAAATTAGACTATTTAAGCCTTGTGACCCCTCTGTAAGATGTGCTAATATCAGTTTCACAATTTTTTCAAATAATGCTACTGGGGTGCTAAAGGGGGATTGCTAGGAACAATATTATTATTCTCTAGTAACAATTTCAGATTAACATTTCTAACAAACATTTTAAAATCCAATATATTGTCCACAACATTAGCTTTATGATGAGGTATAAAATTAAAACCTCTTGCCAGTAGTATTCCATGCTGTTCATAGTAGTAGTGTCATTATAATTATAAATGTTGAGTCCTTTAAACTCATAAATGATATTTTTAGTAGTGTCTCTTATCATTGGTAATAGGAACTCCTCCTCCCCTTCCCTCTCTATTGACCCTCTGATTATATCGGGGATTCTGCTGCTGGTTCTCTGTGACTGCTTGTTGTTGCTACAACTGCAAGTTTTTCTGTCTCTCAGCCTAACCAATCTCCTGGGAAGGGGGAGTAAGTCCTGCTGTAAATTTGGAGTTTTGTGTTCATGAAAAACACTTTGTTCAATTAAATCCTCAGAAATATGCTGCTCCACCCTGTCATCTGTTTCTACAAAAATCAACACTGTGTCAGATAAGCACTTTCATTCCTTTAATCAATGCCACTCTGCTCTTTGAAGGTGGTACATTTACCAAAAGTTCAGCACACTGCTTTGTGTTATCTTTAAGGTTTCAGACATAGCTGTAGAAAGCCTTGTGGTTGTCTTTAGCCTGAGAGGCTGAATTGACCTCATAACTTGCCTTGTTGCATTTTATTAGTAGTCTTAGTTTCCTGTTTAATTAGTGCACTGTTGTCATTATGAGAGTTGCTGTTTCTGATTTTGGCCATGCCTTTTTTCCTTTTGCTATATACCCTGTTAAGGTTAGGATTCCACAAGTGTGGTTTGTGTTTGGGGTTGTTTAGGGCTTATTTCTAGTAGGTACAGCAGTCTCTGTGCTACCATTTACATGGTTGTAAAGGATTTCTATGAACAATTCTGCATAGGCTGCTATGAATTCAGGGTTTGGAGAGGCATTAAATTTTGACAAACTGTCACTTTATAGGATGTAGTTTGCTTTAGAATAGTTCCTGACTGTTACATGTTTCTCTGAATTTTCAAATTTGATTTTTATTTTGAAGGAGACAGCTTTGTGATCTCACTTCATCAGTGGGAACATTACGTGTGGGGTGGGGGGGAGTGGGGTCCCATATTGGTGAGTACTATGTCCAGTTTGTTTGAACCTCTGGTTGGTGTGTGCACTATCTGGTCAAGTGTATTTGTGTTAATAAAGTCCAGGAAACATTGTGCCTGCAAGCTGGAGGCAGTGTATGTTTCCTAATCTATAGAGAGGTAGATGAATTCTCCCATGAATAGGCTATTAAGTTGGATGGTGAATGTCTCAGGCGGGTCTAGGTATGAGTTATAGGGTTATGGGATTCATAAGGCATAGATGGTGACCTACAGCTTGCTAGGATTTGGTAAGGGACTTTATCTATGGAGATTCCCACATGGATGAACTCCAAAGCATTATACTGTTTAATCAACTTAGAGGTATACTAGCTGCTAATGTAGATTGAAACACCTCCACTTTAAGTATCTGTCTGTGTGGCTAATAGTCTAAATGTGTTTGAGGTTGATGCCTTGTACTGCCAGAGTACTTTCTGTGTCTTTAAACCATATTTCAGTAAAGGCACAAATCTATTTATTCTCCAGAGTGAGGAGAGCTTTTAGGGTGTGGACCTTCTTGTTAAGGCTCATAGGTTTGAGCAGTAACACCTTCAGTTTCCTTTGGGTTTTATTTTCTAAGTTGGTAACTTTGTCAAGTTGGCATTTTCTAAAAAAGGCTCTGTTGGGGTGGGTAAAGCTTTAGTCAGTATCCAAAAGCCCAGGGGGGCAGGTGCAGACCATCCTTGACAAAGGAACATGGTCTGTTAGCCATGCCCCCCCCCCCCCATACTCAACAGTACTGAATCACCTTGGAAGGACAGAAGAAACTAAACCAATTGTTAAAGTCACTCATTTTTTTTTTCATACAGTGACATCATCCTTGATGAAGATAGAATGCTTCTCAGTCCAAGGAACATACCTGTCTGAAACACATATTCAGAAAGATCTATAATGCCTCTCTTCATATTGAAGTCAACCTTCATGCTTTGAAGGTGTCATAAGCATGGTTCAATAACTGGCCCTAATATGATAATTAATTGTATTAAGTGTAACTATAACTTCAGCCAGTTCCATATTTGTATCATACGGAATCTGACGAGACAGTGGGGTTATGATTAGATATAGATGCTTCCCAATAGCTAAATATGGATCAGAATGTATGATAGGCATTGTACCCTGAAAACCAGGGAATGCTATCACTACACTGGAGTCAGGTGTTTGTAATTGCACAAATGCTCATGTCTTCCTGTGTGAGAAGAACCGCAAGCTCAGATATTTTATTGTTTAAGCTCCTGGCATTCAGCAGTGCTACCTTGATATTATCCAAATTGTAATTTCTATCTTGGGATGTTCATCAGGTGAACTCTACCTAAAAAGGGCTCTATGGGGGGAGATAATGCTTTAGCTAGTTTATGAAAACTGAAGGATGAAAAGTGCAGGCCATTTTTGGCTAAGTATGGGCTCTGTTGACCATTTTAGCCCATGCAGACATACACTAGATTCCCCTAGAATGACGTTCTTGGTGATAGTAGAATGCTACTCAGTCCCAGGCTCCTACTGTTTTCAGTAACATGAACAGAGACCTAAACAGTATCTATCTGCATCCCCCTATATTAAAACACCTAAGGTCATTTACCCCCACAGTGAGCAACTGCATGGTCATGATCAAATCTGGGATGTTGCAGGGACATAAGAGCCTTAGTGACATCTGATGAAGTTTGGTCTATCTGCCTTATGAAAGCGCTAACATTTGTATTAGTTCACTGAGTCTTTTATTTATTTAGTAAAATGCTTGGTTCCTTTATTTCAGCATGTGGTTCATTTATTAATTTTTACAAGCCTTAGTGACATCCCTAATTCTAGCAGTATCACCTTATTTTTGCCACTCTGATGAGAGGTATATCTGTGTCTCACAATGGAGGCACCAATAATTAAGGCATTTCAAGATATGCTGAATGCATATGGAACTTTAAGGGCAAAGGCTTGCAGTGCAGGTGAACCTCAGTAAAGTACAGTTGTGTAAAATGAACTTACTAAAGGCTGTTTAAGCAGTGAAATGATGAACATCAACAGGTGGGGTGTGGTGTTAGAATTTTATCTCTGCCTGCTGAGTAAGTTGGCAGAATATCTAGGAGGCCTAGGAGGCTTAGGCAAGCATTTCTTTACTACTGCAATATACGCAGAAATGAGAAATGATGCTATACTGCTGCGATAATATAATGCTGTTATGGTGCTGTGATAATATAATGCTGACCATGGATGGGACCTAGAGACTAGCCTCCATTCTTGATAAATAAATGCATCTCCTACAGGTGGAATCAGCATGTGTTAAAAGAAGTGAGTTGTCAGTAGACATGAGGTAGTTACTACACTGCCTCAGAAAATCATGTGCTGATAGGCTGGCTAGGAATGAGACTAAACTATGCTGGGACTCCTTGGTGACAGGTAGTGTTTTTTTTTTTCCAGTTCAATTAATAGCACAGACAACAGCTGATACAATATGCACAGAGTATAGATGTAAAAAGTGCAAACGAGTGATGGCTGAGGACATGCAATACAATAACCGCCTTAATTAAAGTAGAAAGGTCAGTTCTGAGTGAGATTTTATCTGGAGACGACTGATCACATCTATAATTATCAATCTGTGAGCACTCAAAATACTGAATCTTTAAAATACAATGGGAGGATAAATTAATTTAAATAATTTAAGGAGAGTGCCTTCACAAAATTAGACTTTTGTGCTTATTAGCAAAAGCTAAAACAAAGAGGAGAGAAGGGAATTGTGTAGTCAAAGTAAAAACAAAGGAAGGATGACTAGAGATCTACTGAGGGTAAGAATGCAAAAGGAACAAGGTGGGGAAGTGGGAAATTACTTTCAAAAATTTGTAACTCAGAAAGAGAAACTTAGAAAGAGAAAATCTTTGTTTTTTCTCCTAAGCAAAACTTTTTAATATGCTTTGGAAGCTCACTGCAATAAGATACACAAAAATACGGCTGGGTTTGGGTGAGCTTTTTCGGTAAAGCCTTGAAATGTTTTCTTTTTCCAGTTAAATAAAAAAAAATCCTAGTTCCTAGGCTAGCTCCTCCTTCAGTTCACATGCAGTTAACCTTAATTAACCTTTTCTAATTCTTATAACTCACAAACTGGCATAACTTTGGTTTCTGTCCTAAACAGAAATGTTAATATGCAGTGGAAAACACAATGGAATAAAAATATATAACAATACAAAATAAAAGAAAAGAATATAAGGAATGCAAATCAATAAATTTGCCTTACCCACACAGTAGTCTGAGGCACATCCTAGGAAAAATCTTAAATTGTAAAGCAATTTTTTTTTTACAGATAACATATCTGTTTGTATTATTATTTACAACATATATACATTTATTTAGATTATGCATTTTAACTTCATTTTTCAGAAGTGCATGCGGGTCACGTGGGGTGTGGCATTTCACAACTCAGGTGTTAATGAGTTAACTGCCTTCTGAATTTACCTCTTCAGTTTCAGAAAGCATCCTGTGCTCTCTTGTACCTCCTTTTCTCTAAAATTCCTTGTTCTGTGCATTGCTTGTACAGTATGGTAATATTCTTTGCATATCTTCCTTTTTGCTTCAAGGTGCACTGATTTAAATGTCTAGTATTTTGCCTTGAAGATTCACATGCAGACTTTGCACCATTTTACTTAACCTCCTATGGGCTACTTAAGCTCTGTGGTTGTATTTCCAAATGCCTCCAGAAATAGGCACAGTCCTCTCAAAAATATCCTGAAGAGATAGAGACAAACTAAGTTACTTAAGTCTTCCTTCTAAAAATATCCCTTTTTGTCAACCAAAGTGGACCATATGCCCTCACCACAGTCTCATCACAATATATGATCATGTTTGTGATGTCTGCCATGATCAGCACCAGAACTTTTTTTTCTGTAACAATGACTGGCAGTTTACCAACTATCTTCTCCAACCTTGTATTTTTGTGCCAGACTGTATTTTTCAATTGAGAAATAGTCTCTTTACCTGTATCATTCCATCAGCTATTTCATGTTTCTTTACTCACCATGCCTCTCCTACAGTATTTGTTATTGTAGACTATGACACTGCTTTGTCATGTATGAAGACATTGAAGACAACTGGCCCTGGTACTAACACAGAAACTACTACAATTTATTTTCATCAGCTACTATCTTTCTAGATGGGATACCTTGTAATGCCTTTTTGAAGTACAGTTTGGGAATATCAGTGGCATTACACTATTGTAACTGTTATTATCGCTTACTAAAACAAGGTATTAGATTGATTTTTTTTTCCAGTATGACCTGACTTCATGAACTAGACTGAATAAATAGGTTCACAGGTGTATACTAGGCTAACAACCACTATGGCCCTTATAAACCTAACCATGCAACCCAAATCTGACCCAGAAATTTGATTTATAAAGGGGGTGATTTACTGACTGCCTCTATCCATCATAGACATAGTAGCCAAGACCAGGTTGAATTTTCAATTACCCACTCATTGGTCCAAGTTGAACTTAAATAGGGATATGGAGAAACTCTTCTTCAAATGGATGGGGAGCCTGTTCCAGGGAATTCTCTGAGAAACAGTTATTTCTTTCCAATATACTCTATTTATATCAGAAGCAAAATTTAGGTATTTTAATGTAGTAGTTCTGATGCTGTTTGTTTTGTGGATGTGCAGAAGGTTCAGCAAAATAGGTCCAGGCAAAGATCACCTCTCATAAGTCAGCATGATACCGAGTAAAGAGACAGGGCTCTGAGGTCATCAGCATAGGACATTGTGTTCACTCCTTGTATTCTTTTTGTAAGGAGCCTTTGTGGACATTACAGTTGCTGCATTTGTCTTGTCAGGTACATAACAAAGGAGGCAAAGAAAGTCAGGATCAACCACACAAATAAATAAGTAACACAAAAAAGTGTGGCCTCAGCCCTGAGTTCATACTGACTAATTCAAGAATGGCTTTTTGGAGGATTACTCTGATACAGGAAGAAGGGCCTACATTTGCCTGGTACTTCTGGAAGCTTAAAGAAAAGGCAGGCTGCTTAGAAGCTGTTAGATGAAGCTACCTTCCCAGATTTTAAAGTATGTGGAGCTTATATCCTGAAGAGAGAAGCTGAGAACAGTTTTTTTTTTAATCTGGAAGGTGAACCATGTTAAAACTCTGTTTTTTAATTTTATGAGTTCTGAAGAAGTCCAAGCATTGGATATGGATGAAAGCGCTTAACTCACATTTAATAAAATTTTCATACATCAGTTTAGATTTACTGAAATGTTTTACTTCCTGCACCCTTTTCTTTGTGAGGGCAACAATGTAGACCACACTTTTTTGTGTTACATATCAAAGGAGGCATTATACACTACAATTGGTCTGATGAGGGCCGAGTACAGTGCCAGGATGACTTCTCTAGACCTAGATGCCATGTCCCTGCTTATAAGCTAAGTAATGTAGAAGGATTTTTTACTACCTTGGACACATGTTGGTCGAAGGCTAGGTTACAGTTTACATGAATTACTGGATCCCTGAGTAATGAATCAACTTTTAGGGGTGTTTTATTGATGACATAGTTACCCAGGGTGGCCGATTTCTCAAAAGGTACTGCAATGCATTTCTTGGTACTGAGTGTTAAGCCATGGCTTTGGCACCAAGCATTCGTCTGTATTAGACATTCTTGAAGGATGCTGTTATCTTCGGGGGATTCAATGACTGCTCCCAGTTTGCAGTCATCTATGAACTTGATTAGCTAGAGACCTTTGACATTGGCTTTGGCATCTGAATAGTAGATGCCAAGGAGGAGTCAGCCTCGCACAGAGCCTGGGGAAATCCATTGATGATCAGCCTTTTGTGGAGGTGGCCTCATCAATTATAACCTCCTGAGTCACTATCAGTGTGCCAGCTAGCTATCCAACATGTTATAAAGGGGTTTACACCTAGCTCTGTAGGGGTATTGTATCAAATGCATTAGTCAGATCTTGACAGGTAGTATGCACAGTTTTTCCATCATCCAGTGCCTTAGTGACCTTTTTCAAAGAAGTCCAGTAGATTCAGTAAGCATGACCTTCCTTTGACAAAGCCAAACTGGGATAGATCCAGTGTGTGGAGGTTACCTTTGTCCTTGTTGATCATTACTACGATAATTCTTTCCATGACTTTGCAAATAAGACTAATCATACTAATGGATCTGTAGTTTTCAGGATCTGTTGAAGATCCTCCCTTATGAAGGAGAATGACCATCTCAGTCCCCCATTCACATAGCACAAAGCCTGTTTTAAGACTATAGTCAAATAATGACTTCAGGGATCCTAATAAATCATATTTTAGACTGTTCAGGAGTCATCCTGGGATGTTATCAAAGCCTATTGAGGCAGTGTTTTTGGCTTTAGTGAGCACAGTCAGTACATGCTCCCTAAGTTATAGCTGGAGGAGTTGTGTTTGAGAGTATTTTTTGGAGGATAGTTGGGGGTGGGGGAGGAGGTAAAGCTGGAATTGAATTTGTCTGCAAACAGGTTCGCTATTTTGCCAGGTTTGGTGAATGTGGCAGCATTAACCATCGGTATGCCACATTACTGTGCACTGCCCTTGAGGTTTCTGACATAGCTGAAGAAGGCCTTATAGTTACCTTTCACATGGGAAGCTATCGTAACCTGAAAGTTGGCTTTGCTTGACCTAATAAGCCATTTTAGTTGCCTATTTAGTTTGATGAAAGAGTTTTTATCTTTATGGGAATTACCCTTCCTGCTTTTTGCCATATTTTTTTCCTTTTGTTGAATATCCTGTTTAATTTGTGATGCCATCGGGGCGGTTTGTTTCTGGGGCTAGTCCTGGGCTTATTTCTGGTAGGTACAGCAGCCTCCATGCAGCTGTTGACATGGTTGTGCAATGTTTTTGAGCGCAATTCAGCATAAGCAGCTGTTTTCTTGGAGTTAGGATGGGCATCGAATTTTGACAAAACCATCACTTAATAAAAGGTAATTTGCCTTGAAATAGTTCCTGGTACTGGTTTTAATGGGATTACAGAGTTGATTTTGATTTCGAAGGAGACAGTTTTATGGTTGGATCTTATCAGGAAGGACAAAAAACCAAGGTCCAATATGTTGGAGCCTCTAGTGGGCATATTCTCTATTTGGTCAAGGGTGTTTGAATATACAAAGTCCAGGAATCTCTGTGCCTATAGATTTGAGGCCATGTAGGATTCCTAATTTATAGAGGGGTAATTAAAGTATTCCATGAATAGGGTATTAGGCAGGGAGGCTGCATTGGTGCAGAGGTTAGCATTGCCACCTCACAGCAAGAGATTCTCCAGTTCGATCCTCGGCTGGGGTGTCTTCTATGCAGAGTCTGCATGCCCTCCCTGTGGTCGCGTGGGTTTCCTCCGGGTGCTCTGGTTTCCTCCCACATCCCAAAGACATGCTGTAAGTGGATTGCACACTCTAAATTGGCCCTAGGTGTGAGTGCATGCATGTGTGTGCCTTCTGTGGAAGGTTGGGCGCCGGGCTGGCAACTCGACACCATAAAACTCCACTGCCAATCATAAGCAGACATGATCCACTGTGGCGACCCCTAACCAGGAAAATCCAAAAGAAGAAGAAGATGAATAGGGTATTAGGCTGGATGGTAAGTGTCCCCAGTGGGTCCAAGTATGCATTGTGAGCTTCTTGAGACATAGAGGATGACTTATAGCTGGATAGGATATGGTATGAGATTTTGTATATGGTGATCTACATGTGGAGGTATGCTTGTTATTGATGTACATTGAGACACCTCCATCTTTAGCCTTTGTGTGAGCAGCTACTGGTCAAAATGTGTGGAAGGCACTGAAACCTTGCACTGCTGGATACTCTCCACCACTTTAAACTATGTCAAACTTGATTGTGAGGAGGGTTTGGAGGGAGTGTAGTTCTTTTTTCTTTTTATTTAGGCTCCTAGCATTGAGCAATAACACATGGAGGTTCATTTGAGTTGATTTTGCTATGTCAGTATGTTTGTCAATTTTGGCATTGCCTAAAAAAGTCACTATGGGGGTGGATACATTTTAGCCAGTATTTGAAAGCCGAGAGCAGAAAGGTGCAGACCATGCTTGGCAAAGCAATGTGGTCTGTTAATTATGTCCTCTCAAGCAGACAAATATTATATCCCCTTAGAATAACACTGAAAGACAGATAGTTGTTGAGATCGATCATTTGAGCTCATATTGTGGCATCATCCTTGGTGATGGTAATATATTGCAATATGTTGCTCAGTGCTAGGCTCCTACCAGCCTGAGACACATAGTCTGAAAGTTCCATAATGTTTCTCTTAATATAGTCCAGGGAGATCCATCTCAGGTCATTTACACCTACATGGACAGTGATGGAATCATACTGGTACCTGTGGTGTAATTATTTGAGTGCTTGCATGATTTGGTAGATCCTTGTTCGAGATAAACAACTAACAGTTATCTTCTGCTTGTTCAGCCTGGTTAGAGGGACACCACTATATCTTAGAATGGAGTTACCTATGACAAGAGTCCTGGGAAGTGTGTTTGCTTGCCTTTGGGACTTACTGTTTGGGGCTCCACTGAGAGTGACAGTATGTATGGTGTTAGCTTTTGTTTTTTTTCTGAGTGCCTTTGGACTTTTTGAGGCATAGCTTCGATAATGGGCAGTCTAGGTGATCTTTGTTGTTTAGGAAGATTGCTTATAAGTGCCTTAGCATACGTTAGTCTATGTGTGTGCTGTGTACTCTGTGAGTGGGTGTTCTGTGTGTGGTTTTGATAACCTCCTGTGCATTTCTATGTGAGAGTTTAGCCTCCAGTGTTATTGTACAAGTACACCTCTTGCATACTGTGTCCACTTCTTAAAAAATTAAGTGGTTTCTGGTAAACATGAGACAATTCACAATTTCCACATTGTCTCATGATGCCCATATCAAGCAAGCTGGCTACAGAGAAGTTCATCTCCTACACAGAGGATACTTTTATACAGTGACTATAAAACCACTCTTCAAGGCAAAACCGGAGATAGTCACTGTCATGGCTAGTGGGTTACACTGGCTTGCCCATCCTGGGAGGATGAAAATGGTGGTGCTAGCCAATCAAAATTACTTCCATGCAAATACATGCCAGCACTGGAGGAGGTGGACTTGGTGTTCCAAACTGGTAATGGTAGCCCTCATAGGTGTATGTAATTGTATGTCTCTGATCAAGAATGTGCCAGTGAAGGGCATAGAATGCTTTCATGCTGATGTGGGTGCTCACGTTAGTTACTGGGGCAGTGTCAGGAATCTAACCATAAAACCACTGATAGCTGCATATATGATGTCTCTGAGGGATGGAGGGCAGATGGTCAGCAGGCAGTGGGGGAGAAATTAGATATTACAAAATAAGATTTATCCATTAGTCACTGCTGTCAAAACAACCTTTTGAAACAGTCTTTTTCAGCCAGCATTTATTTACAGATCTGAAGTCTGATGGCATTAGTGATTCTGTCATTTTCCTTTGCCAGATTTCATATGTGAATATTACAGCATTTTTTTCAGTTCATCAGATCCACCCCCTCCAGCTAGCTTTGCTGAATTTAATTTGCAGTTTGCAGTATATCATAAGGCATGTATTGGTGGTCAGATCTCTCAAAAACATATTTAAGGTTGTTTTCCATTGTGCCAGCAGTGATTATGACTGTGGGTAGTTACTTATGTGTAAAGCTGGGGAGCTCACCTAGGAAGCCAAATGATTCAGGGTGTAAGCTTCCTTCTAAAAATAGGTTATACATACGTATGTTGGAATTAATAGCAGTGTGGAAAGGTTTCTAAATTTCTGCCTGCACAGCTGTCATTGTAGTGTTGGTTTGGATGGTCAACACAAAGTTATCCTCCCTTCTTTAACAGACACTGCCAGGAGAGGAAGGCTAGCTACTTTTGGTCTTAGATATTGCACTAACCTAGAATACTCCTTAAATCACTTACTGGGGTACTTACGTATTATCGCAACCAGATTTTCAGGGTTGCGAAATTCGCTTCCTGGAATAGAAATGACTTCAGAAAACACTGTTCGGTGTTTTTTGAAGTCATTATTGCAGAAAAAAAAAGTTTGCAGTACCTTCAGTCTGTCAGACTTTTCAAGAAACAGTCTTCCAGTTTTATGTGCATTACACACACGCACGCTTGAATTGGATGTTCTCTTTCTGACAGACACAAAACCTGTCATGCAGTATTACAAGCAGAGCTACTCACATGTGGGATTCTACATTTTTTTTGGTAATAAGGACATGTATGTCACCTGGTATGTCAATGGAAAAGATGTGTAGTGTTCATACATGGATCAATGTGTGTCTTTAAATATGAAAGCAAGTTACATATCATACGCCAAATCCCACAGTGCTTACAAGCCAATAAACATACACATGCAACCACTCTTAGCACTGAACTCAACGCTCAATGTTTTTACAGCACGCTACCTACAAATCCTAAAAATTGTACGTGATACTTGCCAAAAGAAGCACTACCAATATCCCAGAATACTTTTGAACACTTTACCCTTCCGTAATACATTTCTTTTTCACTTGCTTACTAAACGTCTATAAAGTAGATTGTATCGCAAAATCTGGTTGCGATAAAACGTAAGTACTCTTACTGGTTTTGGAGAACAAGTGGCATCTAAGACATGAGTTCATATATGACCTTTTTTGGAGGACTGTGCTCTTGTAGATCTTTCTCTTTCTCTTTCAGCAGAAAACATTCAGCTCCCAGTGCACACCTCATTATAACCAGATCCTGGCGTTTGCTGTTAGGTATCTCACCTGCTCATTCAGTGAACACTTAAATAATGCCCTTTCTGCCTTACTTCTCATTTAGAAAAAGAGAAAGGAGATCATGTGACAATGGTTTTGGTTGCTTTATTTTCTTTTCTTTACTCCAGTAGCTGTCCCCAACCATCTTTTTTGATGGCTTAATATTTAATTGCACCCATTTGTATGAATCATTCTTTTGTGAGTTATTACTCTCCCACATCTCTGCTTGATTGCTTCTGAGTGTATAACATCAAATAAGTTGCAGAGCTTCAGAATGTTTTTTTTTTTTTTTTTTTTCAGGATTCTACTGTCTGCAAGAAGCAATGTATGCAAGGGTGAAGTTTAAAAATTAACAGAAAATAATTATTTAGTTGGGAGAAGAGTCTTAACCTATGGGATTGTGTCTGTAATGTACTTTTGGAAGATTTGCTCTATCAGGGTGAAGTATGTGTCTGAATGCAAAATATCTGCTGTTTAGGTGGCATCAGTTTTAACCATTTTTATTGTAGTCATAGTTCAGTTTCAAAGGATTTGCTAACCCTTTCCAGTACTGGGTTGCAGCATGTTACAATTAAGGTTCATCATTCTGTGATCTAAGCTTTTTCATAAGGCTGTCCAGCATAAAATGTTGGTACAGATGGGCATTCCCAAGATTGTTCTTAGATGTGTAATCCATCTTTATCCTCCAGTTAGACATTCTTGCCTTCCACTGGATTTGCTTATCTTTCTTGTTTTGAGCAGTAGGTGTACTGGACCACTTGGTACTTCCTTTTTAACTTTATTAAATAGTGCTGAATTTACTACACATCAGCAAGTCAAATATTTGGTCTAGGAATTGAAATCTCTTCTGCAACATCAACAGAATGGTTTGGAGGGATAGGTAAAACTCACAGAGGATACTGCTGCTTAGGAACAGACTCCACATCCACATAAAACAAAGTTTTCTGTCTTTATTCAAGCACAACTTGTATCAGTGGATGGGAAACTGAAAATTTACCCCAGGACTGCACTACTAATGGACAGAGGCAGCTCCTAAATGCTGTATCCCATGCATGGGTCCCCTCAAATTACCTATGGTATGATCCCAGTTATTTTCATTAGGGGTAATGCATAATTATTGACCTTGGGATGGGTAAGACCAATCTGTAACTAAATGGGATGGTTTCATTTGGGGACAAGAAATGAAACTGGTTAGGTTTAAAATTACCTGCAAGGGTAGCTAGCCTAGTACTTACCAGTGAAACTGTAATAAGGCAGTATCATATCAATAATATGTTGGAAAAGTGGATACAAATGGCTGGGATTCAGTCACATGGAACATACAATATACAACAGGTACTCCGTGAAAGTATAATTCACCAACAAAACGTGAATTGGAGACATAAAGGAGACTGATGACACCCATACTATTTATGTATTTGAATTACAACCCAAGCACGATAGAAAACTATCCCAGAACAGTGCATGGTGTGGCCGACCTGCTCCCATGAAAATAATTATAGCCTCACACTGCCACATTAATCAATGGCTTCAGCCCTAGCCTGGCATAATGGCAATATTAATTACACTAAGCATGTAAGCAGCTATCATAACACACACCTAGCCTGGCATAATGACAATATTAATGACACTATGCATGTAAGCAGCTATCATAACACACACCTAGCCTGGCATAATGACAATATTAATGACACTAAGCATGTAAGCAGTTATCATAACACACACCTAGCCTGGCATAATGACAATATCAATGACACTAAGCATGTAAGCAGCTATCATAACACACACCTAGCCTGGCATAATGACAATTTCAATGACACTAAGCATGTAAGCAGCTATCATAACACACACCTAGCCTGGCATAATGACAATATTAATGACACTAAGCATGTAAGCAGCTATCATAACACACACCTAGCCTGGCATAATGACAATATCAATGACACTAAGCATGTAAGCAGCTATCATAACACACACCTAGCCTGGCATAATGACAATATCAATGACACTAAGCATGTAAGCAGCTATCATAACACACACCTAGCCTGGCATAATGACAATATTAATGACACTAAGCATGTAAGCAGCTATCATAACACACACCTAGCCTGGCATAATGACAATATCAATGACACTAAGCATTTAAGCAGCTATCATAACACACAACTATCTGTACTATGATCTGGCACGTTTCACCACTGCAGAGGTCACAGACACAATATGACACATTGTGTGTGTGTGTGTGTGTGTGTGTGTGTGTGTGTGTGTGTGTGTGTGTGTGTGTGTGTGTGTGTGTGTGTGTGTGTGTAACACACATTGGTTGGAATCTATTACTATTACCATACAGAATGCATCCATATAAGACCACATGTTTACCACTGCATATTTGATGATGAAGCCATCAGGCCAGGGAGGAATAATGCAAGAAAGGAAATGTATTAACAGTACACACATAAAGCTGCACTAGAAATGTTGATGCTGATATGGGAAACTACAGTGAACATGGAATCTTTCATGAGCAAATTGTCAAGAGACTGTGCAGGTGAGGTGAACTGAAAGTTATTTAAGAAGTGTATTCTGTCAGAAAATCACTAAAAACTGTCAGAAACAATGTGTAAACTGTGTCTGCAGTTGTAACTGGTAAGGGAACATTTTTTATGGTTCAGCCATATGACTATTAACTTCAGTCAACAAGGACAGCATAAAAACTTGTGTGTTTTAAATGTTATTCATTTATCATTTTCACTGAAGGAAGTGTTTTCTAATTTTCAGTTAACAAACTGAAGTTGTTGTTGTCTTTTGGCTTTTCCCTATTAGGGGTCGCCACAGCGGAACTCCGGTCCACTAATGATTGGCAGTAGATTTTCATGAACGCTGAGGTGCCAGCTCGATGGTCAACCTTCAACTTAACAAACTGAAGTAAACATCCTAAGTTTTTTTTTTGTTTGTTTGTTTTTAACAGCTATTAACTACATATGGACTGTTATGTTTCTGTGTTTGAATAAACATATGATTAAAGACTAAGAACATGCATTTTGTATGCCTTTCCTGAGGGTCATAAACAACACTCTCCTTACAATATGTTAGTAAAAATGATAGGAATGTGAACATATACCACAGTGAAACACAATAAAAACAGCGTGCAGCCATGACATCTAATGGCACTTTTATAATTACATCTACAGACCCTGGAAACTACAGACCCATAAGTCTCATATGCAAAGCCATTTTTATTTATTATTTATTTATTTGTTTGTTTATTTATTTATTTATTTATTTATTTATTATAAATAAATAAATAAAAGCCATGGAAAGAATTATCATGGAAATGATCAATAATGATATACTAAACCTTCTGACACTGGATCCAACCCAATTTGGTTTCATCAAGGGCATGTCATGCCTACACAAACTGGTAGACGTCTTTCAGAAGGTCACCAAAGTAATGGATGAGAGCAAAATGGTTTACACTGCCTGCCTTGACCTGGCCAAGGCATTTGACACAATACCCTACTCAGGCATTGTTAACAAACAAGAGGTTAGGTACAAACCCTTATGTCACCCGGTGGATACCCAACTGGCTCACAGACAGGACCCAGGAAGTTGGAATTGGAAAGTCCACCTCTACAAAAAGGCCAGTCACAACTGGAGTCCCTCAGGGATTAGACCTGGGACTGCTCCTTTTTGGCATTTACTTCTCTGATGTCAAGGCCAATGTCAGTGGCCTCTGGCTGACTAAATTTGCAGCTGATTGCAAATTAGGAGCTGTCATTGAATGCCACACCAATGCAAATGTTCTCCAGGAAGGGCTGACACAGACATAGAGCTGGTTTCAGAGCCATGAACTAAAACTAAATGCCAAGAAATGCATAATAGTACTCTTTGGGAAGTCATCCACCCCTGGTAACTATCATATTGATAACACAACCCTTAGAGTTGACCCAGTAGCCAGGGACTTAGGGACACACATAGACAGTAATCTAGCCTTTGACCATCACGTGTCTACAGTAGTGAGGAAATCATTCTATGTTGAGCAACCTTTAAACAAAGGTGTAGCTTCTAGGTCCAAGGAAGTGATTGTTCCACTGTGTTTGGGATTCATCAGACCTGTCATTGAGTACAGTGCCCTCTTTGGTATGTACCTAACCTGGCATATCCAACAACTGGAACATCCACAGAGGTTCCTCACTAAAAGAATACAGGACATAAGTAACATGTCCTGTGCAGACCACCTCAAGGCCCTACCCTGTGTTCTGTCTCCTATAGACTGTTGAGGAGAGGTCTATGCCTGGTATATAGGGCATTGTCAGACCCCATTCTGATGGACCTCAGGCATATATGCAAAACAAACAGCACAAAAATTACCCATTATAAAGACTTAAACCTTGCCTCTGATATAAACAGGACCAGCAGGAGAGACAGGTATGTATCACAGAGACTACCCCGTCTCTGGAACAGGTTCCCCATCCATGTGAAGCTGAGTTCCTCTCTAATCCAATGTGATGATGTGAAGTATTGCCATCTGTGCCAGGGTAAATAGGGCAGTGCATGTGTAACATGTGCCAGCATAGTTAGCTGGAGTTTTGTAAATAATTTTGTGTCATTTGACTGCCACACTGACGTGTACAATGCTTATCTTAAAATGTATCAGCAGTGTTATTGTATTTGATTAAATGTATATGTTTAAACAAAGAATTCTGAAAGGGAAGAGTAGAAGTTTTTTAAACAAAGAATTCTGGAAGGGAAGAGTAGAAGTTTTTGAAATTGTTCTATATCTTTCAGATACTGCAACAGATCTTAGCAAAGCTCTGAGTGTGCATTGTACCAAAGTCAGGTGATCAAATGTGATGTCATTCTATAACCAGCACTGAGAGCATGGAACTCACTCAGCAGTTTGTTTTATTTTCTTTGGAACCTGATATAAAGATCTATGACAATTATCACAGTCTGTCAGTTCAGTTCAGTTCAGTTTACTTGGAAGCTCATCACCTTGCCTTGTGGAAGTAAGCATTTCAGCATCCTATCTTGCCTTGCTGTATTAATTAAGTTAGCTAGGGAGCCGTTATTCTTTAGACAATCAGGAAATACAGTGAGATTGGTTCACAGGTTCATAGGTTCACAGGTAGGTACTAGGATATTGGCCCTAGGGCCTATACAAGCCTAGCCAAAAAGGTACCCTGGCTTTCGCCACCCAAGAAAATTATTTTCCTGTGCCCCTGTCAAGCAGAACCACAGAAGTGATCCCCGGGGTGAATTTCCTATTACCCATCCAGTCATCAAGATTTTTCTTGAAGAGTGCTAATGAGGAGCTCTGTTTGACATAGATAGGTAGTCTGTTCCAGAGTATGGGAAGTCTCTGGGACAGGAATCTATCCCTCCAGCATGTTCTATTTATTGTGGTGACAGGGTTTAGATCCCTAGAGAGTGTAGCTCGGAGGGATTAGGATTTCTTTAAGTGGAGCATGCCCAACAGCTCTGGGTTTGACATAGCTTTGTATGTTAGGCAGAGATCACCTCTGAGTAGGCAATATGCAACGAAGTAAAGCTGGAGTTTTTTGAGACAGTCTGCATAAAGCATCTGTTTGAGGCCAGTAATCCTCTTTGTGAGGTATTTTTGTGGCCTTTCCAGTTGTTGTAGATGTCTTGTGAGGTACATACCAAAAGGGGCATTGTACTCTATAATGGGTCTAATGAGTGATGAGTAGAGGGGAACAATGACCTCTTTTTTTCTGGATGAGAAACCTTTTGTGATGAGGTGTGCCACATAGAAGGATTTCCTGACCACTGTGGCGATGTGATTATCAAAGGAGAGACTACTGTCCACCTGTGTCCCAAGGTTTCTTATCACACTTTCGTTGTTAAGTAGACTACCGCCTATGTGGTAGTTCATGGGTACAGAGTTTTTACCAAAGGGGATGACAATGAGGCCCTTTTGTAGGATGTCCACATCATTAGGAGTTTCGATTATGGCTCCGAGTTTGCAGCCATCTGCGAATTTAGTTAGCCAAAGACCTTCTGTGTTAGCCTGTACCTCAGAGAAGTAGATACCAAACAGGAGAGGACCCAGGACTGAACCCTGTGGTACTGTACTTGTCACTGGTCTGAAGTCTGATTTGGAGTCTGCTACTTTCACAGTGTGGGTTCTGTCAATAAGCCAGTTGGCAACTCATCTTGTGACATAGGGAGTTATGTTGTTTTTCTGCATCTGTGTGAATCTGTCTGTGTTATTTTTATTTCCCCTGTGATTGAAACTTTTGTGTTTATTGTACTTACAGTGGAACTTCGTTAATATCCGGTGGTTGGGAGTAAATGTTTTGGGACTGCATCCTAGCAAAGAGTGTACAAATGAAATGGCATTAAAATATAGTGCTAGGTAATAAAACACACAGACACTGAAAATAATAGTGCCAATCTTACTTGCACTCCAATTGCTGTACAAGTCATTACTATTAAAAAATGTTTAAAAATAACATTCCAAAGTCTTTATCAGGAATTTAGCTTTCTGAAATGGCACTGCCTGTTTTTTCTCTGTTTGTTGTCACTTCTGTGTCACACAGCTCTCATGATTTCATCTTCCAATTGCATATCTACATTATGATTCCATATATAAAAACTGGAGATGCAGAGAATGCATTCAGGTCTATCTTCCAACAATGGTTTGTTTTTGACAAATTTTACTTATGGAGAAAATTCATGCTTCAGGTGTGTGTGTGTGTGTGTGTGTGTGTGTGTGTGTGTGTGTGTGTGTGTGTGTGTGTGTGTGTGTGTGTGTGTGTGTGTGTGTGTGTGTGTGTGTGTCTGTATATGTGCATGTGTAAGAGAGAGAGAGAGAGAGACCCCTTCAGATTGTTTTGTTTCATTTTTTTGCCTTTAGTAAGTTATCTGTTTTGGTGTAGATCTTCCTCATGTGCCTGTTACTAACTAATGACAGAGATGCAAATTTCAGAGTTTCAGACTATCCATCAAAAACTGGCTGCTAATTCAAAATTATTTTGCAGCCAAACTTATGTGAATTGTAGTTCTTAAGCAACATTAGCAATGTGAGTTTTAGAATATCAGGCAGAAAATGCTAACTAATAAAAAGCCCTCATATTCAGCAAAACTGTCATGGACGACAGTCACTAAATTATACACATTCTCACCATCCATGAATTGTCATTAGTGTCATCAAACTGCAAAAGAAATCTTACCTTTTAGTCAGAAAGGAAGTTTGTTTATCCATGTGACCACACACATAGATAATAATAAATTAAGTACTTCTATATATATAGCATTGCTACTAATGCCAGAGCATCAGCTGATGTCTTGGTAACCTTTTGCCATTCAAGTACATGTTAAGTACATACCAATGTACCACGTTTTAATGAATTCCATGCACTAATTTCACGACCATAGGAGGCAAGTCTTTACTGTGTATTAACTGAGCCAGTGTACAAATAAAGCATATATTAACAAAGTTTCACTGTAGATATTTAGTATTCTCATGTTTTCTGTTTTATTTATTAAGTATTTTTATAACTTTCATTGTGGCTGGTCTTTTAGAGAATACTTTTAACATCTTTAGAGTACTTGTGCTTATTTTAGTGATGTCTTGGCCACTCCAAACAGCCTTACTGCTTTGGTTACACTCTGTCATTTATATTAGTACTGATTTAAATCAGTATAATTGGATACCCTTGTAAGAGCCTTAGAGTAGCTGACTGGTGGCAGCGCGGTTACCTTATAGTCTGGACAGAAGGGGTAGAGCTAGTGAATCTGAGCCAGCCTTTCTCAGGAATGTTTGTGTATGAAAAATCAAATACCCAGGTGTGGGTGTGTCAGCAACTTGAAAATGGGACACAGAGTTCTAAAGTGAGTATTGTTTGGGATCTGAAGAAAACAGAGTCCAGTCCCAGGTCTGGAGCATGGTACCTGTCTGCTCTTGGGTGAAACTGTGCTTGATGCAGAGAGCTGCATCTTAAAATACTGTGTAAATACATTCCTCTTTTTAGTGACTGGCTCTCACCGATGTCAGTGGTAAGGATTAATGCTCCATAATTACAGGCCCAGAATAGAGAGGCTGTCACACCCAATTCAAGTGTAACTTGGACAATTGGATTGGGAACAGGTAATTCATTTCTGGTTTAGCACCTATGTCTCTAATGGACGCAGGCAGCCTGTAAATGGTTCATCTCCAAGGCCCCTGCATGTAAGTGTTTCATCTCCCAAGCCCCTGCTTACACTTATCAAGGGTACTAGAACTTGTCAAAGATTTGAGATGGAAGGCTAGGCTTAAAAAGGCCCTTGTGATTGTTAGCCTAGTAAACACCTATGAACCTATGTACACATTGGAGTATGAATAGCAGCAGACATTTTAACTGCAATGTCAATAAGCATGACATACACAGAGTAAAACATATAGTGATTTGCTGTACTTCCAAATTAAAGTAATGAGAACTATGGTAGGTAATGCAGTGGCACAAAGAAAATTAAGTTTATCATAAGGGGTTCCAAAAATGGCATATACTATTCAGAAAGAAAACAGAAAGGGTTTAACTGTGTAACTTATAAATTAGTTAAGTAATGAACAAACCTATGGCAATGAGGGATTATATTCATAAATGCAACACAAAACTGACTAATGGTGCAAGTGTTGGAGATGCCAACTGGTGGATGGTAAAAGTGAGTGGCCAGTGCTAGCTCACCTCTCCTGGGGGCCCTGCACTGCTGTCACAATGTGTAGGCCAAGAAGTCAGCAGGCAGTGCTGTGAGCTGAGAAGTGTGGATCCATCAACCTTTATGTTCACACAGTAACTTTAATTAGACACATGTGTGAGGGGGTACATGAGTCATTCTGCGTATTTTAGAGGGATCCTATGCATGTCATTCTGCTATATAGGGTAAATGAAAGTTATGTACTTACCATAATGATAGATCTGTGTTGTACGCTTCTCTCCTTCCTAAACAGATGGGGTCTTCAGATCTGACCTTGGATCTAAATTCGTCCACTCTAGACTTTAGGATCCACAGCTCAGGCTCCTTCCCTTACCCATAATGCCCTCCTATTTTCAACATTAACTCAGATTGAGTTTGCCTGCAACCCCATGACAGAGCAAAACACATTGACAGGTATCAAACCCTTAAGCACAACAATTTCTGAAGAGGTACTGCTCTGTATCTAAAAGATCGTAGGATATTGCTCAGGGGGTAGACCATACTGTCTTATTAGTAACCAAGGAAATTATCTTCCATAGAATGGAAGGGGAAAGTGACAGGAGGTTGAGGAAGGATGGCAACAGACAACACAGATCTATCATTATGGTAAGTACGTAACTTTCATATTTGATATTGTCTCTTCCATCTGTTCTTCAATGGATAGCACAGAATCCCCAGTTAAATAGCCCTTGGGTTGGTCTCATAGAAGGATGCTCTAGAGGATGGCTGAACCAAAACACACCATATTCCTGGAGTGTAAATCCAGCTTATAATGAGAAATAAATGTGTGAACACTGGGCTAAGTGGCAGACACACACATATCATCAATTAAGGTCCTAGAAAGGAAGGCTGAGGAAGATGGCACAGACCTAGTTGAATGAGCTTTGGCAGGTCTAGGCAGGGTCAAGCCTTTTTTTTGCCATGGTGGTGCAGCGGTTAGTGTTGTTACCTCACAGTAAGAGGTTCTCCAGTTCGATTCTCAGCTGGGATGCCTTCTGTGTGGAGTCTGCATGTCCTCCCTGCAGTCACGTGGGTTTCCTCTCAGTGCTGCACTTTCCTCCGACATTCCAAAGAAATGCAGTAGGTGGATTGGACACTCTAAATTGGCCGTAGATGCATGTGTGTGTGTGAGTACTGCAAATGATCTACCATGGCAGGGCCACAGTTTTCTTGTCCTCTGCTGACATGGACCCTGAGAAGAATTTGGAGAGCACCTTGGTCAGATGCCTTTGAAATCTTGTCATATGTGCCAAATAGTTAATCAGCCTCAAAGTGAAGGTAGCTGAAGTGCAAAAAATTTCCCAAACCTGTCTAATGCCCTAAACTTCCTGTTAGGGGGGAGGGACAGATGAGCTCTCTTTGGCCAGGTTATTTTTAGTGGCTGCAAGAACTGCCATTGCATCCATCCAATGTTGGTGATCCTTTGGTGCAAAAAGAAATGTATCAAGTTTACACGGAATTGGTTCTGCCACATCTGGCTCCTTCCATGCTTGTCAACAGATTAAATCCACAAACTCATCTATGGGAGGGACCACCCAAGAAATAGCTGAGCTAGATCTAAAGGCCTCGAGAAACACTTATTCCTGTTGGGAGGAGGTTCAGATAACCAACCGCCTTTCTGTCTCAAAAGTTCATGGATCTCCCCAAATGAGAAATCCTAAAGTGTGGGGACCATTTGCCTTAATCAAAATCTGCATCTTTGGTGAGTGACTCCTGTGGGGAGTTAACATGCCTCCTCTTGCAAGCATGTTTCCAATGGACATCTGTAGTGGGATGCTCCGGAGAGGAGTCAGAAGGCTGAGAGGAATACTGAATGTGGAATGCTTAGAGAGCAGGGAAACCAGCTGTCCTAATGGGATATAAGGAGCAGAATCTGGACCCAAGGCCTTTCACTGGGGGAGATGAGCATTGCTATGAAACTGAGGGAAGTCTGCTCACAAGAAATGGAAGAGCTCTATCAACTACCTCAAAGGCAGAAGCTGAGGGGAAACCCAACACCACCCCAGTGGGAGCTGAGCAATCCAAATCAGGATGGCTCCAGAATCCAAGCTGACTCTGCTCTGACAACGATGTCAGAGTTCAGCTATCTAGCACAGAAGCTCCAAGAGTAAAGGAAGGCTCCAATAACTTTGGCATCGATCCCTAACCCAAAACACAAAAGTATGAACTGTTCACCAAGTTGCTGCAGCAAAACTTTCATCAATGGAAAGTCTACTCGAAAAGGCTGCTGAAATGGCTATTGTCCTAGTAGACTGAACTCTAGATTTAGATTGTAGGGACAAACCCTTTTTATTATAAACAAAAAAAATGCAATTTGATAACCATCTTTAAAGAATAATCTTAGTATTGGCTTTGCCTAGCTCAGGTCTTGAGAAGGCAAAAATAATTGATCAGACTTTCTGAATTAATCTGTTCTATGAAGAAAGGACCTGAGTTGGTGATGAAGTCCAGCATATGTAAAATATTTGCCCTTCTTTGAAAATTTGGGAAAAAGACTGGTGGGATAAGTGACTGGTTTAAATTTGTTTTGGATGCCACCTTAGGAAGAAAAGCTATGTTAGTCCTCAAGGAAACTCTGTGTTTATGGAATATCAGATAGGGAGGTTTGCATGAAAGGGCCTGTAACTCAGAAATCTATCTGGGTGACATAACAGCCACCAGAAAGATTGTTTTTCAAGACAGGGTCTTCAGATTTGCTGATGCTTCTGGGACAAAAGATGGATGAGTTAATATTTGGAGAAGGATAGTAATGTCCCAGGGAGGTGCTGGGTCTCTGACTGGTGGTCATAGGCAAAATGCCCCTCTCAAAAAGGCTTTAGAGACTTTTAAAGATGCTACAGAAGTGTCATTCTGACCTATGTGGAAATTTGAACTGCAACCATTTGCAGTTTGATAGTGGAAAAATTTGAGCCATTGCAGAAAAGTTCAGCCAAAAACTCTGATATGGATAGGATAGGTGTGGAAAAAATGGTCTAATCCTTTTGACACAGACCAGATAAAAAATCTCTTCCGTTTGCTATAATAAACGTTTTTGTGCATTGTTTCTGAGAGGCTGATATGATCTGGGCAACTGATGCTGGGAGCCTGGCATCTTTGGCTAATGTTGTAAAACTGGAGTAACCAAGCAATTAACTTCATTGTTCTAGATTGTTCTGCTCAATTGTCTGGTAGTACACTGGACACCCTTGGTATGTGTGTTGCTATCACAAAGCAGTGTGAAGACATCACTCATAGCTAAACTCTCATAGCCTATCGACAAAGGGGATAGGAACAGGTTCCTCTCTGTTGGTTGATATAGCAGACTACTGGCATATTGTCTGTCTGTATGGAAATCACACTCTTGGGGAGAACATCCTTGAATGCCTACAATGTTAGGAGGACCACTCTCATCTCCAAGATATTGATGTGAAGGTTGGCCTCTAAGGATGACCAGGTGTTTTGGATCATCCTCCCTCAGAAATGCCCCCCCAGAGAGAGGCATCCATAGTTACTAATGCTAAAGGTGGATCTGTATGTATTGATCATTCTTTCATCACTGAAGGAGACTTTATCCAGCATGAGATGTGTTCTCTGCAGACCTAAGTAATGTGAACCTTTGCATGCAGAGGATGGATGTTTTGAGACCATTGCACTGGTAGGGTCCACTTGAGTACCCTCATGCAGAATCTGGCTAGTGGGACCATCAGAATCACGAGGTCCATCAGACCTAAGAGCCAAAGAATCAGTCTTGCTGGAGGAAAAGGGTGGTGAAGTATCTGTGTAGCTGTGAGATGTATAGAGAGGGAGTACTTTGGCGTGGGGAACACTTGCAGTATGTTGTGCTGAGTTCAGGTGGCATTCAGTAAACTCTGTTTGTTGTGTAGGAATCAGATGACTCCTGGCTAGACTGAGAGTAATTCCTAAATCTTGCATTAAGGGGAGCAGAAGGCCTGGGTGACAAAGCAGCAGATCTTTGGAGGTAGCAGTTAAAAGCCAGTCATCGAGGTATGAGAAAACTTGTATTCCTACTAAGTGTAGATACACTGCAACCACTGTCATTATCTTGGTAAACACCTTGTGGGTTGTGGTGAGACAGAAAGGCAGTGCTCTGTATTGGTAATAATTGGCTCCCAAACAGAAATGGAGAAATCTCCTGGAATGCTTCTCTATCTTTGCATGATAGTATGCTTCCTGGAGCTCTATGGAGCACATCCAATCATCATTCCTCAGCAGAGGCAAAATGGACTGAATCATGACCATCCAAAATTTTGTCTGTTTTATGAACTGATTTAGAGGACTCAGATCCAGAATGGGTCTGAGGTCCCCTTTCTTCTTGGCTAATAAAAAGAAAATCAATAGACTCTGGACTCTAATTGATTTTTGTGGACTGGTTGGATGACTCTTTTTTTTCTAGCAGATTGGTGAACACTGCTACAGCAGGTTCCCACTGACTGGGAGGAACATTGAGAACTTTTTTCTTTTGTACTGGAGGAAGGGAAAAGGGAACTGAATAGTCTGTGAAAATTATGTTTAGCACCCATGGACAAGTGCCCCATGACTGCTTCCAGAGTGCAGCACTCAAGCAACCTTTCAGAAGTACTGGTAGGGCTTTTCATTGAAGGGACCATGAAAGTCTTGGTTGTGTAGTCCACCTGTGTCTCTAGGGCAATGTACATAAGTTTCCTTCTCCCCTGCCATGAGAAGGTGTATTCACAGGAGCATCCTGATAAAAACTCTTTGATTTGTCAAACCACATCTTATTTCCACCCCTCTGATTCCTGGAGAAGGTTCTTTGTGGGCTAGAAAAGTAGATTCCCATTGCAGAGTGAGTTTTACCATTTTGTTGACTCTTGGTTAATGTGTCCTTTACCTTTGGTTCAGAAAAGACTGGAACCATGAAAAGGGGAAATTAATGAAGGATGTCTTGAAACCTTCTGTGAAATCACAAAGACACATCTAGGCATGCCAACACATGGTGATGCCAGTGCCTGTTGCCCTAACTGTACCATCAGCAGGATTAGAAAACAGTCACAGAAGTAGACTGGAGGGTAGAAAGCTGGGAGTCCATGGTCTTCTGAACATCTACAGGCAGAATATCCAAGAGAAACTTGAAGAAGTCTTTGGTCAAGTCTGGAATCAAGCAATGTGGACCAAATAGTTCAGCACTCTGAGGGTAAATGTCACCAAAGCATTTGTCTATTTCCCAGATCTGTCCATGTCCCTAGACTCCTTGTTAGGGGGATGGACAGAAGAACTTTTCTCAGACAGTTCCTTTCTAGTGACTGCTGCTTACCACCATGGCATCCAGAGGTGAACCTTTGCTTCAATGTTTCCTGTCTTTGGGAGCTGCCAAAATTCTGTCTTTTTTGGGGGAGGGGGATTAGTTCTACCATGTCAGGATATTTCCATTCCCTTTGAGTCATGACATCAATAAGGGGGTGAATGGGCAATACAACCCAGTATAATGGTGGTCCAGAACTAAAGCATTCCAAGAACACAGATTAGTCTGGTGGTGGGTTGTTGGTAGAACATCTTTCTCACTGTTTCATCAATGCAGGTGTTTCACCATAGGTGATCTCTTCAGAGGGGGACCTTGGGGAGCCTTTATCATCATCCAAATCAGTATCTTCATTAAAAGACTCTGGTAATAAGTCTATGTGCTTCCTCTTGCATGTATGCTTTGTATGAACTAGTATTGGTGGGTGATCAGAAGGGTCAAAATCAGAACAGGAGCTGACATAGCAAACAGCCTTGAAAGCCTGTGGAACTGACTGTCCCTGTCTGACAAAGTGATTGGAAGAAGAAAAATCCTGATGAGATTTGGATGAAACTGAGCTGGGTGGAGACACTTTCTTCTTATTTGGTATTGCCAAGTCCCTCTTGAAAGCCTCAAAGTGTGAAGCTGCAATTGGTTCCAAAGGAGACCCCCCCCCCTTCTGTCCAAAGATGAAGGAGAAATTCCGGCAATGATGGGCCTCGACCCCGAAGTGATCATGGATCTGAGCTATCGAGTGCAGTGGCCCCGAGGAGGAGTGGTGGCTCCGATAATTTCAGAGTTGACCCACCCACCCCCAACCCCCCAGTTCTAGTACTAATGCTTCAGCTCTAAGTCTCATCCCAATCTTTTTGAAAGAGAAAGGGATGCTGTCAATGTTGAAGTGCCTCAAGACTGTCAGCTCAGAAGAAGGCACCCTGGGCAACTCGGATACAGGATAGTTAGTTATGAAGGGCAGACCAGAACTGGAGAATGAAGTGCCAGGATAATTGGACCAGTATTCACTGTGTTCAAAGGAGACAGCACCAATAGTACCCAAGCTGGCTGTGCATTATAAGAAACTTCTGGATCATTCTGTTAATGTCATGTTCAGTTAAGCTTCTGGATGACCATACAGAGGAGGCCACTGAAGGTGGTCTTGAGTATCTCCGTTCCTGCAATATTGATGAATGAAGCATCAGGCTCACCAGCTCCAGAGAGAAAGTTGACTGGGGAGAAGAAAGTTGGACTCAAGAGATTGATAAATTAGACTTTTTTGGAGTCTTCAGATCTGGACCACCTGAAGTCCAGTTTTCTAGTCTTTTTCAGTTTGTACATATCTCTCTTCTCTGAATCACTCTTTTCTTTTTGTTTGTCCTTTTGTTTGGTTTTGTCTTGCTTCCTTGAAGGTGAAGTAGTGGTGGAACGATAGGGGCTTGCTGAACTGGATGACCTTGTTTTAGGAAGGTCCTTAACTATTAGCTTCTTGCCCCTTGTCTGAAGTGCCCTAGAACTAAAAGAAACAGAGAACTGACAACCCATATCTTTGTAGGCAGTGCCCAAACAGTACACACACACAGAGTGAGGATTTGAGGGAGAAATTTGTGCCCACATTCAACACAGTTTTTGAATCCTTGGCTATCTGACATTGTATTCAAAGGCTAACAAGAAAAAAGACTATATAGGAAAAACACAGTCAAAAAAAGCACTCTTTAAAATAGTAACAATAAGAACTTAATTATTACCCTCTAGGCTATGTTTGTTTGTTTGTTTGTCTTTCAGCTTTTCCCGGTTAGGGGTCGTCACAGCGGAACTCCGGTCCGCTAATGATTGGCAGTTGTTTTTTTATAGTGTCGAGTTACCAGCCCAACGCCCAACCTTCAATGAAGGCACGCCCATTCAACGCATGTCTTTCGAATGCCCACTCGACCACGGGGAGGACATGCAGACTCCACACAGAAGGCACTCCCAACCCAAGCATAGAATCGAAATGGGAGAACCTCTTGCTGTGAGGCAACAACGCTACCGCTGCACCACCGCGGCATTACCCTCTAGGCTATATTAACTATAAATCTACAATTCTACTGATCAAACTATTATTCTAATCTTCTCCTCTAACTATTATTCAGCTACAAACATTTTAACTACTGTTCTAACTACCGTAATTTCCTAAATATCAAAAAGATTTTAAACTAAATAACTAGAGAGACAAGTCTCTCAATAAGAGAGGAGAAGACAAAAGGGATATAACCCCAAGGATATAATTTCTGTATGAACAGCCCTCACAGAACACATCTGACTTCCTCAGGTGGCAAACGAAATCTGAGGTACTAAGGTGGAGTAGAGGGAGTTATGGGTAGGAGAAGAGTCAGAGCCCTGGAACCGAAAAGTTTCAGAAGTGGTGACGAGGTAGGATCTGATTGGATCAGACGACTCATTTGTTGAATCAGACAAAAATAGACAAAATTGGATCTCTCACTTTAATTATTGCTTCATAGTTTTTCTGGCATAATAACTGCAGTATTCTGTCTCAAGCATTCTTGAATTCTATTACTGTGTTTGATGATACCACCTCTTCAGGAATCCCTTTCCAAGCATGAAACTTTTTCTTTAAAAAAATACACAGAAATTAATCATTAACATTGTTGTAGCTCCCTTGAGTTTTCCACGTTGTTTCGTCTGGGATTCAAATACCTGATTTTGCAGTCTCTTTGAGCACTTAAATATCCCCTTTTTCAAGACTGTACATATTAACAGAGCTCTAGAAAGGGAATTTGGTATCTTGAGCAGCACATCCATTTAGAGAACCTTCCACCTCACTCTTTTAACAGACAGCTTGCAAACTATCTGTGAACCTGACCTGTTTTTTTTAAGCCTCTGCAGTTGTTAAACAGTTAGAAGAAGGTCCCCACAAAGATAACTAGGGGAGACAGTAAGGTTGAGCTGTGTGTCTCTCCCTCCTTCTCCCTCTCTTTCTTTATCTATATATATATATATATACATACACACACACACACACACACACACACACACACACACACACACACACACACACACACACACACACACACACACGCGCGCACACATACACCGATTAAACACAACATACTGTGCCCCTACACTGTTTTTAGTAGTTTGAAAATATTTTTGATGAAATAGTAGACAGCTATAGCATAAGGCTGAATCAGTAACACCTCAATAAACCTCACTTTTTAGCAAATTCTTACTCAAGCAAGAAAAAAAATACATGAATTACTATAAAAAATAAGTATGAAAATTACATTTAAAATTAAGAGCACAAGAAGCTAACTGAATAGTAATTTCATTCTGGCAGCCATCCCTGTGCTTACCTCTATGAAAATTTCATAAATTAACCAACGTGTCTGATGTCATGAGTTTTAATTCGGACTTTAAATAAGAACTACCTGCCATGTGTACTAAGTACTTCTAATATATTCTCCTGCATCTGAATGCCAGAATAAATTTTGGCAGGTGCAAAAGTACATTACCTCCACTGCACGGCGAGTTTAGGGAGCTGGCTAAGGTGCAGGACATGCTAACTTTTTCTTTCAATGTGCAGAAATAAGAGTTGGTAGTAGGCACTAGCAGAAATTTAAAACAAAAGTAAAAGTAAGTTTGTTTTCCCTTTTCTTTTTGATTTCTTTTTCTCTGCTGGGGGAGGAAGTCAAAAAAAGTGGGACATTAAGCCTTTACAAAAAAAATGATACATTAAGCTTTTTTTGGGGTGTGGACTTCTGATCAGAGAAAGACACAGAATTTGTAAAAGTCTTGCTATAATATCATCAACCCCCCTTTTCCCATTTTGTTTCCTAAATGGAGTCTGGGTGTCACATCAGCTGTTGTCATCCCTCTTGATTCAATGCCACTCTCCTACCTTCTTCAACAGTCATGCCTGACTGTCACAGGTTGTGATGCCCGTGCACTGGCCCAGTAATCAAGGAGCCTCAATCCTCACCACTAGCACCAGTGAGGGGTGTGCACATTGAGGGGGGGTTAACAAGTACACATACAGTAAAGTACAATTTCCCTTAAGAGCACACAGAGATCACAGTCAGTCTGGGGCTGGTTTCTCACTTTCTCTCCAGATTCCCAATAAGATTCCCCATTGGCACAGCTATAGGGTACAGATCTCAGCCTAGTTGTCAAGCTAAAACCTCCAGCACCATCTCTGTCAAACCAGTGCTTCATGTCCCTCCCCAAGTAGCTGACACACACACACTTTAAGATTTGATTTATATACAAACACACAGACACTCCTGGGGAAGGCTGGCACAGGTTCTCCAGCTGTCTCCCCTTTCTGCCCAGACTATAAGGTAGTGCTGACTGCCACCAACCACTAATATCAGCTACTATAAGGCCCTACCCAAAGTGTGGTCAATTTCACTGTGTAATATTACTGTTATCCAAATAGTAAGCGTGCCGAACAGCAAGACTATTGGAGTGGCTTGGACAGTATCACCAAATACATGCAATGTACTCTAAGAGCTTAAATTTTCACTGCACAAAACAGCCACAGTTGAAAGTTTAAAAATATTTAATAAAAACACAAGACAATACTCCTCAATTCAACACAGTGCTAATCAGGAGTTCAGAGATCGCAGGAAAGTTTTAAAACAATATTGTAGGATAGTCTGATATAAATATAGAAAACAGCTAGGCTAATACGGCTATATTTCTGTCTAACTCTAAGAGAAATCATGGTTCTAAATGCTACTTACATACAGCATGCTGGTGAGTTGTCAGCTTCAGACAAAATCCAAAATGATCAATCTTTCTCTCTGAGAAAGTTTGAAATTGATTACACCCAGTATTCCTGAGTCATTTCACATTACATCATTTTGACACCTCTGCTGATGTTTCCCAGGCTCACAGAACTCAGAATTTAACATTTGTTTGTAATCTTGCACTTGCCAGGGAACCACAGCAATAAAGGACACTTTACATATAAAACCTAGTAATTAACTCTTGTCCTAAGACAATAGAAATAATTTCTTAGTCCAGACATCCTGGCTGCGAGCTTGAGATCAGTCACAAAAATGCTTCACTTATCAACTTTCTTCCAGCAGGGTGCACTGTGGTTACATTTTTGAAGCTCAGAACATATAACACAGTTTTCTTACATTTAGTTTTCTTACATTTGTAAAAACACGCCTGCAGATCATATTAATATTTACAATGATATAGAATTCTCTACAAAATTCTATCTAGCTAGGCTGGCAGCCTTCACACAGGTCTTCTCACACATTCCATCCATCTCTTTGCTAAGCACCCTTGTTTATTCTTGCCTTCTTCCTATCTGTCCAAAATCTTCTTTTTCTAATATAAAACTTGTGAAATGTACAGCTGAGAGTTTTGAACTGTGATCCTGTGGAACTCTGAACTGGTATTGCTGTGTGTACTGTCGCTTGTAACTGTCTCTACATGGACTACTGCTGCCATGTTTGGCTCTAAAATGCTAAGGGTTATTACAGCCTTAGAAAGGCCACCACAGATACTAGGGAGTAACTAAGGCACACTGCAGAAAGGTATGCAGCTGTTAGTGCAGCTATGAAGAACTGCTGTAAGCCACTAATCAACACCTGCAAACTCTGACAACTACTACCCAAGAAACTTGCTTAGTCTACTGTTCCTATTGCTTTCTTCTACCCTGTGGACCTCTCTTGCTCTCCATATCTTTGTATATATTGTACAGTTTTAGTATACATTGTACAGTTTTAGTATACGTTGTACTGTTTTAGTATACATTGTACAGTTTTAGTATACATTGTACTGTTTTAGTATACATTGTACAGTTTTAGTATACATTGTACTGTTTTAGTATACATTGTACAGTTTTAGTATACATTGTACTGTTTTGGTATACATTGTACAGTTTTAGTATACATTGTACTGTTTTAGTATACATTGTACTGTTTTAGCATACATTGTACTGTTTTAGTATACATTGTACAGTTTTAGTATACATTGTACTGTTTTAGTATACATTGTACTGTTTTAGTATACATTGTACTGTTTTAGTATGTTGTCTTTTGCTTGCTGCATCTGTCACTATCATACCTTGTACTATGTATGCTTAGCTTTGATTCATCTTGCTCATAGTAATTAATTTTGGTCATGTAAATTACTCTTTGTATTCTTCTATTATATGTAGTATTGTTGGAGCTTTTCTCCTTGGGTCTCCGCTGAAAAAGGGCTTGTTGCCCAGTCGGACTAACTCGGTTAACAAATATCAAATAAATAAATCAAATAAATAAAAGAAGTGATGCCAGGAGTGCAGCCATTGAGCAACCCTTTGTCAACTTGCAAGAGCAAGTTATTGCAACACAACAGATAGCTTTCACAATCAGCCAACCATCTGGGGCCCTAAGAACCAGTCCACCATTGAAGAAACTGGAAGATGAAGTTGTGGTCTTTAGAAGGTGTATAACAAGAGAAAACTGGCTGTCAGTTGAGGGAAACAGAATGTTATCCATACATGCTACATGGGAGTCTCTGGATGCTTATATGGATATGGAAGATACAGACACCAGTGATCACCAAAAACTGAAAACAGAACTTTTAGCTAGCGTATATACTCCATTAGAGACACAGACTGACAGATTTAATCACTGAACATTCACAACAGGAAAATTAGTAAGGTCCATAATGGCTGATTTAAAACACATATATTGAGAATGTGGTTGATGGAAAGAGTACTTCGAGGGGTTGATGAATGAAGAGAATGAGAGGGAGAGAAGGTTGGATGATGTTGGGATAGAGAATCATGAAGTACAATGGATTAGCAAGGAGGAAGTAAGGATAGCTATGAAGAGGATGAAGAATGGAAAGGCTGTTGGTCCAGATGACATACCTGTGGAAGCATGGAGGTGTTTAGGTGAAATGGCAGTGAAGTTTTTAACCAGATTGTTTAATGAAATCTTGGAAAGTGAGAGGATGCCTGAGGAATGGATAAAAAGTGTTTTGGTACCAATTTTTAAGAATAAGGGTGATGTGCAGAGCTGTAGTAACTACAGAGGGATTAAATTGATCAGTCACAGCATGAAGTTACGGGAAAGAGTAGTGGAAGCTAGGTTAAGAAGGGACATGATGATTAGTGATCAGCAGTATGGTTTCATGCTGGGAAAGAGCACTACAGATGCAGTGTTTGCTCTGAGAGTGTTGATGGAGAAATACAGAGAAGGTCAGAAGGAGTTGCATTGTGTTTTTGTAGACTTAGAGAAAGCATATGACAGGGTGCCTAGAGAGGAGTTGTGGTATTGTATGAGGAAGTCGGGAGTGTCAGAGAAGTATGTAAGAGTGGTACAGGATATGTACGAGGGTAGTGTG
The DNA here is from genome assembly GCF_019279795.1 of Protopterus annectens. NCBI lineage: Eukaryota > Metazoa > Chordata > Ceratodontiformes > Protopteridae > Protopterus > Protopterus annectens. The sequence goes on from NC_056726.1 coordinate 955,018,492, forward strand.
ACAGCGGTGAGGTCAGCAGTGGGAGTGACGGATGCATTTAAGGTGGAGGTGGGGTTACATCAAGGATCAGCTCTGAACCCTTTCTTATTTGCAATGGTGATGGACAGGTTGACAGACGAGATCAGACAGGAGTCCCCGTGAACTATGATGTTTGCAGATGACATCGTGATCTGTAGTGAGAGTAGGGAACAGGTGGAGGAGACCCTGGAGAGATGGAGATATGCTCTAGAGAGAAGAGGAATGAAGGTCAGCAGGACTAAGACAGAATATATGTGTGTGAATGAGAGGGAGGATAGAGGAATGGTGAGGATGCAATGAGTAGAGGTGGTGGAGGTGAATGAGTTTAAATACTTGGGATCAGTAGTTCAGAGTAACGGTGAGTGTGGAAGAGAGGTGAAGAAGAGAGTACAGGCAGGATGGAGTGGGTGAAGAAGAATGTCAGGGGTGATTTGTGACAGATGAGTACCAGTAAGAGTGAAAGGGAAGGTCTACAAGAGGGTAGTGAGACCAGCTATGTTATATGGGTTGGAGACAGTGGCATTGACAAAAAGGCAGGAGTTTGAGCTTGATGTGGCAGAGTTAAAGATGCTAAGATTTGCACTGGGTGTGACGAGGGTGGATAGGATTAGGAATACGTATATTAGAGGCTCAGCCCAGGTTGGAAGGTTTGGAGACAAAGCCAGAGAGGCTAAGGATGAAGCTACCAGGTAACAGGAAAAGAGGAAGGCCTAAGATAAGGTTTATGGATGTGGTGAGAGAGGACATGCAGGTGGTTGGTGTGACAGAGCAAGATGCAGAGGACAGGAAGAAATGGAAACAGGTGATCCGCTGTGGCAACCCCTAACAGGAATAGCCGAAAGAAGATGATGATATTGAGAATGTGGTTGCAGCCTGTTGTGAATGGTGTAGGAAAAATTTTAGATATCTTAGCAGCTGTTTCAAAATAATGTGCAAACCCCTGGACAGCTACTAGTCTTAGAAGAACATTTATTTCTATTTGAAAATGCAAATCTTATGCCAGACCTTCTTGCAGTAAGGACTATTAACACAACCTCAATTACAAGAGGTCCTGAGCCTGTCTTGTCACTCAGTGGGCAAAAACAGTTAAACTAGTCTGTATGAGGATGCCAGCCCATTATAGAATACAAACAAACACACACACACACACACACACACACACACACACACACACACACACACACACACACGCACACACGCACACAAACACACACACACACACACACACACACACACACACACACACACACACACACACACACACACACACACACACACACGCACACACACCTATGCACAGTTCACCTGTAGCACATTTGTGGGACTGCAGCACAGAGGAAAAATCCAACTGGATACAGCGAAGACGTGCAGAATCCACATAGAAAACATCCCAGTAAAAACAAGAATGATGCACCATACTTGATTAGGACATTCCTTTTGCTGCCTCTCTTATTTTTAAATGGAATTCTGTCATTTCCTTTTGCTGTCTCTCATATTTTTAAATGGAATTCAGTCATACACTTTTTGTGTTGACCCCCTTCATACTCCTCAAATGCTCCAGTTTCAGCAGAGCACTCCAATTTCAGATTCATTTTTTCACTTGTTCTGCTGCTCTGATTTGAGCCTTGATAGCTCGTATTCTGTAAATTTTCATTGGCTTAATTAAATAGTGAATGAAAGTGTAGAAAACTGAGCTTCAGAGCTCCAGAACATCAAGCCAAGCATGCATTTTCCATCATGTCGACCATCAGCAAGTGACAATGATGATGAATCGTGGGTTTACCGGCCAGCTTCACTCAGTTGCAAGCAAGTTAAGCAACTTTAAAAAAAAATAGTAGCATCAGCCAGCCAGGAGTCCATCTAACCATATTGCATGGTTCAAAAAAGACAAGGGGATAAAAAAAGACAAGAGGTAAACTACAGAGTAAGGGTCAGGCCAACTCAACATAAGAAAGACAGAACTGGAGGGAATAGGGACTTTGCATGGTACATATGCATCTTTAGTTTAGACATGGAGCCACAGGAGGTGAGGGATTCTGAATAATTAATAAAGGAGGTTAGCACATGCTTTTTTCACTTCAGTAATCCACAATACACAGTATGCATTATACTGTGTATCTGCACAGCTACCAGTACAGATTTTTTAATGCACCTCTCTCCTGCTATGATTTAGCTCACATACTCTATGAGATTTGCCTTCTTATTTAGCCTTGCTGTGCCTAGTTTTGCTGAAGTGCTTACTAAAGCAATAGCATTATATGGGTATATAATGACTGAATTACTGAATTGCTCAGGGTCAGTAAAAAGATTACATTTCTCTGTGATATCATTGTTTTTTTAATATGGAAAATGCTGCTTGTTCTCTTCCAGTCTTGTGAGTTTTAAAACATCAGTGTTATGACGTTTAATGACCACAGATTGAGAAGTATACAGTCCAGGTTACAGGTCTTGGTAGAGTTTATTTAAGTTTGGTTTAAAATGCTTTCTATAGATATGCATTGAACGTGCATCTAAGCTAGTCTAACCGTTTTGCTGCTTCTGACTGAAATTTTAAGCCAATTTTATTTATTTATTTATTTATTTATTTAAATTTGTTGACCGGGAGTGTCCGACTGGACGTAGGTCCATTTTTAGCAGAGGCCCGGGGAGAAAAGCTCCACAGTAAAATAAACAGACAGTAGTTACATTGGATTACATAGCAATTAACAATTTAACACAGCAATTACTTACAACATATTTACAGATGAAGAACATAGTACATCAGTAGACAACTAGAATCTTTATCTGTGAAGTACATAACAGACATTAACAAATGTTACAATGAGAAGTTCCTGCTGTATAATAAGTACTAGGCTTATGAGCATCTGAGCTTGCTATAATCAAGGTAGTTAGTGGAGTGGAAAGAAAGGTAGTGGTTGGATGGGGAGGATGATATTAGAGTGGGAGTTGCAAGGGCATAGCCAGCATGTCTTTAGGTGCACTTTTAGTAAAGTTTTGAAGTGGGTGCATGATGGTATGGAGGTAATTGTGGGTGGGAGTGAGCTCCATAATTTGGCTATGGCGCAAGAGAATAGTGCTTCACCAGCAGAGTTATTGGCTTTAGTGATCTGCAAGTGATTTTTGTTGCTGGATCTTAGTGGTCTGGTGGTGCGATAGGGTTGGAGTAGATTCTGGAGGGATGGGACATTTAGTGGATGGTTTACTAGTTTGTGGGTGACTGAGAGTTGATACCACTGAAGGAAGTGAGGGAGTTCAAGCCAGCCCAGTTCAGCAAGTGAGAGACAGTGGTGACTATGGTAGGATGCCCCTGTGGCGAATTTGGCGATTTTGTTGTAGCAGGTCTCTAGCTTGTTTAGATCACATTGCCTTAGGGTGGTATATATTGGAGAGGCATAAAGTAGGGTGGAGATAAGGTGGGAATTTGCTATTGAAATCTTTGCTGCTTTGGTGAGAAATTGCTTATTTCTGTATAACGCTCCTAGTTTTTTGTGGACTTTTTTTATGGTCATGGATATGTGAATGTCAAATTTTAGTTTATTGTCTATTTCCACTCCTAACAATTTGGTGTGTTCAGTTGGGTATATAGTGGTGTTGTCTTTTGCTGTGATGTTAAAGTGAGAGTTGTTTTGAGTATGTTTGGTGGGTTGGAAGATGAGTCGTTTAGTTTTGTTTGGGTTGAGTATTAATTGGGCATCAGATAACCATGTTTCAACAGAAGAAAAGGATTCCTGTGTGACTTTTTGCAGTTTGGGTAGGGACTGGGCTGAGCAGATGATGGTCGAGTCATCTGCGTATTGTATGAGTGTGCCATGTTTGGTGGCAGAGGCTAGATTATTGGTGTAAACAGAGAAGAGTAGGGGTCCAAAGATGGATCCTTGGGGAATCCCTATGGAGACAGGTAGTTGGGGAGATATGTCATTCTGCCATACAACAGATTGTTGGCGGTCAGACAGGTAACTCTGAAACCAGTTGGTGACTGATTGTAAGAAGGATAGGTTATTGAGGACAGAGATAAGTTGTTTGTGTGAGACCATGTCAAATGCTTTATATAAGTCTAGGAAAGTAGCAGAGGAGAGATAGCCATTGTTTTTATGCTGAAGGATAGTGTTAGTAAAGAAGAGTAAGGCAGTGGTGGTGCTATGGTTTGGTCGGAAACCATGCTGAGTACTGGAAAGGAGGTTGTTAGTAAGGAGGTAGTCTGAGACCTGAGAGTGTATGCATCTCTCTAGTATTTTGGAGAGTGGAGAGAGAATAGCTATGGGGCGGTAATTGGTTAGTTCTGCGGAGGGTCCGCCTTTATGGAGGGGAATTATATGTGATACTTTCCACAGTGTGGGAACGTAACTTTCTGACAGAGATCAGTTAATCAAGATGGATACTGGGTAGGCCAGAGCATCAGCTGCGATTTGTAGGTATTCACTTGGGAGGTTGTCTGCTGCTAATTTGGTGGGTTTAAGTTTAGTTAAGAGTTTTTTGGAGCAATGGCAACAGACAGAGCTTAAAGTGCATGAAATGTCTTGTATAGTTTACTTCTGTCAAACAAATACATGAGTTAAGACTGGTGCAGTACTCTCAACATGTGAAGTCACTAAGCCTCCTTAGACTGTGTTAGCTGACACCTAAATACAAACAGTGCTGATTATCCATGCTTAAGATAAAATAATAAAATATATGTATCAAGCAAAACAATGTTCAAAGTTTAACTCCCTAGTAACAAAAGGGAAAAAAAAGTTGCACGCAGAAATGGCAGTGGGGCTGATATGCAGACAGAAAAAATAATGAAGTATGTATCAACCAGGGACAAAATAATCCTGTCTTCCTGCTCTACTTTAGCTCCATTTTCAAAATGAAAAATGTACTGTATTTTAAGTGCTAGCTACAAAGTTTGAGAATTCATTTTATGCTCAACTTCTGAGAGACTTGGTTGGCTATAATCACCTGCATTAGAAGCTGAAGTTAAGTGCAAACTTGCAGTATTGTATTTTAGTCTTCTGTTAAGTACAAACTTGCAGTTTTAAAAGTACTGTATTTCATTTTTTCTGTTACCTAATTGTTTTCACTGAACAGTGTGGTGTGTGTCTCTCTGCAGTTAGTTCCCCACCCACCCTTCCTGTTCTTGTCTTGGTGTTAGTGTTGGTGGCTCTGGAATTGCCCGCCCCTCCCATAAGTCTGTATCTGAACACTCCTCCTGGGTCCATCTCATTTCACTTAACCGAGTACAGTGAGATCATATCCCAAGTCTAGTGTTCACTCTACTTAATACAGAGAGAAGATTTGAGAAGGCCAACCTACTTAGGTCCTTCCTTCCTCTCTCCTTGCACTTTACTAACAAAAAAAAATTGCACTTTATTCATCTGCTTTTACTGTATTTGTGTTTCTCCTACTTTATTTTGCTTTTGCCTCTTCTTAAAATTACTCAGTTTTATTTATTTATTGCTGCATTTATTACTGCTTGGTAGTAGCTAGACTAAATTGTAACTGTTATTCTAAGTCTTTTGATTTAAGCACTTGGGCTTCATACTGGTTGTTTTACATTAAGAAGGTTTGTGGTCTGCACTATTGTAGCAGGACAGGTAGCTTACATCCTTCTAAGCTGAGAATTGCTGATTGAAGGCTCAGTGTCTGCTATTCTAAAAGTGTATTAGTTCTGGTTTAAGCACTTGGACTTCAGGCCAGTTATTCTTCATTAAGAAGGTCTGTGGTCTGCACTCATGTGGGAGGAGAGGCTGGATTCTGCCCTTCTGAGCTGGGAATTTCTGGTCACAGGTTTATTGTGCCTGCTTATTTGAACTGTTTATTTCTGAAATTAGTGTGCCTTGTTGCTGTAGCATAGACCAGATTCAGGCCTGCTGAATCTAGCTTTGTTTGTATAACTTGAGCACTGATCCAGGCCATCTTTTTTGGGAGAAGGTTCCCCTGCACCATACTGGCAGGAGTGTGCAGTTAGAACTTGTCTGATTGAAGACTGCTGGAACAGAGCTCAGTTTTGAGCTTTTTTCTGGTTAATTGGGTAACTTGCTTAAATCAGTTTGTTTGTTTTCTATTGTTTAATATATATAACAAATTGCACTTTATTCATCTGTTTTTATTGTATTTGTGTTTCTTCCTACTTTACTACAAGGGGCATTGACTACAACTCTGATCTGAGATATATAACAATAAGTATCCTTTTCTGTGCATTTAAAGTGTTTTTTGATTGTATCTGCTTTATTTTCTGAAAAAAACATACTTGTTCCCTGCCTTTCTAAGCTAGTATAGTCCAGTTTTCAGGTTAGTGCTGAATTCAGGGCTGTGTTACAATTCTCTGTGTTTGCCCATACCTTACTTGGATAGAAGGAAGTTTCTCTGTTCACCTATGAGAGAGGGGAGCTTTGAGCAGCCTATCTGTCCCTGGAGGACTGTTTTCAGCCCAGAAATTAGTAGTTTATTGGCCATTTCAGGCTAATTCTATCTCTTTCATTTGCCTGCTATAAAAATGCATTTGCCTAGTTTTGCTCGCTGGGCAGCGCTGTTTAGTTAGGGTATAACTATTCCCGGCTCCACAAAGTCTCCTCTTCAGTTTTTCCTTTGGAACTAGACAAACTTTCAAATTAAGCACTCAAGCCATTCATTTCTCAGCTCGGCACTTGCAAGCACTTATAAGCCCTAGCACTAGAACCCCCCCCCCCCATACTGTACAGAAGGACAAGGCTCTTTATTCAACATTACCAGCCATTCAGTAAAACAGTTCACCGTACCTATCCAGGCATGTCCAAAGGGCAGTTTCAGGTGTACTCTCCAGTCCAACTGGTGAATCTGGGCATTGAGGCAATGTTACAACTGCCTCATGTACACAGACAACCCTCTCCTCCTACCACCAAACACTAATACATGCGAGAGATGCAATTATACAGCCAAACTGGAGGCTAAGCTCTCTCAACCCAAGACTGGATCAGACAGTCAAGAGGAGAAGGGAAATACTTGCATCACACAACCAGTATCACATAGATCCAGTAAACCAGCACCGGCAAAAAACACACATAAATACACGAAAGCATACTCGGAGACTCTAAATAAAAATCTTCAAAAGCAACAGAGACCTCCAAAGCAGACATCCAAGCAACCTCCATCCCCAAACACAAACCATGAAACACATACTTCACAAAACCAGTGTGCCAGACAATCACAGCCCTTAAGGCAAAATAACATACCAAACACACTAGTAATAGGTGACTCTGTAGTCAGCACACTGACGTCCCACTCACTAGACTGAATAAGCAGAAGGTTACTGTTAGCTGCATATCAGGTGCCAGGATCCACCACATAACACAAGCACTCAGGTCACTCCAGAACAAGTACAAATATGACTCTGTCATTGTCCATGTTGGTGTGAATGACCTGAGCCATACCTCCCTGGACTACATGAAAAGAGACATGGAAGAGCTCTCTGATCAAGTAGCCCAGGCCGGTATGACCCTGACCCTGAGTAGCATCCTGCCCTCACTAAGAATGATACCACGGTATAAAGAAAAAGTATCAATTTCAACAAATGGCTAAGTTTCTGGTGTCATTCAAAGGGGATCCAGTCCCTGTCCGCCTGGGATGACATGCTCGACAAGCCACACTGCTTCGCTAGAGACGGCTTGCACCTGTCACCCTTAGGCTTTCGAATACTGGCCAAGGCTCTTGCCACCCCCATAATGCCTTTTTAAGGCAAGGCTCAAAAGACAAACCCACCTCCGTAAATAGCACAAGTAACAAAAAACTGAGGGTAATGCTACTCAATGCCAGAAAACTAAACCTCAAAATGCATGCACTTGAGGCAGTCCTCAGTATGGAGAAAATCGATATATGTGCAGTAACAGAAACCTGGTTTAAGGATCCAGAGAGCACCCCAGCACTACCAGGCTACAACTCATACCATACATTTTGGCCACAGAACCCGGACCGAAATACAAAAGGTGGGGGCATATCCATATTCATCAAGTATACCTACACCTCCAGGTTAGAGGCACAGCACGATGCTTCAGAGATCATCCACGTGCAACTAACAATGGGAAAAACTGCAATTCAAATTGTAGCTTGCTACAGATCACCCACCATGTCCCAGGACCCCATTCTGCATTTCTGGAAACACTGGGAAACATAAAGGTCCTACCAAAACCCCTAATATTGGGTGATTTCAATTACCCAAACATTAACTGGGAAAACTACTCAAGTACTAACTCCATTACCAAACATTTCCTAGAATTTATAAACTCAAATGCCCTGGATCAGCTGGTTAACACTCCCACCAGAGGTGACAACATATTGGACCTGGTCATCACCAACATGGGTGACCAGTGTTCCACACCAGAGGTCAACCCCTCGCTGGTTAGATCTGACCATAAACAAATCACTTTGGATATCCACATTCCGCCCCCACCCCAGACAAGGAAACCACCGTGAAAAACTTTTCAAAAGCAAACTTCACGTTACTTAAGACTAAGGTGGAAAGTTTCAAAGCCCCCATGCTAAAAGATAATGCTGTCCAAGCTGCAAAATCCTTTAATAATGCATTCTACGGGCACCTACAAGAATGCATGGATCGTGCTATCCCAAGCAAAACCAAGACTCAATCCTCCAAGAAAAGGAAACCAGTTTGTTGGACCCCTGCCATAAACAAACTATACAATAGAAGGAGGAAACTAGTACAGAAAAGAGTAAAATCCCAAGAAGGGAAGACATCCCTGATCAGTATCAGCAAGAAACTATGATCCCTCATAAAATCATCGAAGGCGAGCTTTAAAAGAAAAATTGCCAAGGACTCTAAAGATAACCACAAGGCATTCTTTAGCTATGTCAAGAATCTAAGTGGCAGTGCTCATATCTGCTCGGAGTTAGTGCAGAATGGCACTAAATACACCAAACCGACCGATATCACCAACATCCTGGCAGTCAGGTTCAGTGCAAACTTCACCCCCCTCTCACCCCCAAAAAAGCCCATAACCATACCAGAAGAATGTAGAGCCCCTGAAATCACAGACACTCAGGTTAAAACAGCCCTCTCCAAAACCAAAAACACAGCATCAATGGAACCAGACAGTTTCCCAGGCTGCGTCCTACACGAGCTCAAAGACCAACTAACCCCTCACCTAAACACACTGTTTAAACTCAGCCTCTCCACAGGCTATGTACCCATAGAGTGGAGCACAGCAATGGTTATTCCGCTCCACAAAGGTGGAGCCACAACAGACCCCAGGAACTATCTCCCTATAAGCCTTACTAGCTTGGTCGGCAAGGCTATGGAGCGCATCATCATGGAACTCATTAACAGAGACATTGGGAACCTCCAAACACTGGACCCTACCCAGTTCGGCTTTGTTGAGGGCAGATCATGCCTCCTAAACCTGGTGGACTTCTTTGAGACAGTTACCAAGGCTATAGATGAGGGAAAGGTGGTACACACAGCCTACCTAGACCTCGTAAAGGCCTTCAACACCATTCACCATTCTGGTATTATAGACAAGCTCACCAGCCTGAACATAAACCTCTACATCACAAGATGGGTTGCCAACTGGCTCATGGACAGAACCCACATGGTGAGAGTTGCTGGAGCTAGGTCCAACTCTAAACAGGTTACAAGTGGCATTCCCCAGGGCTCAGTCCTAGGATTCCCTCCTGTTCAGCATATACTTCTCAGAGGTACAGGCAAGCACAGGAGGACTATGGCTGACCAGGTTCGCAGACGACTGCAAACTAAGGACTATAATTGACTCTCTGGCTGACACAGACATCCTCCAAAAGGGTCTCACTGAGATGGATACCTGGTGTCAAAATCATGGCCTCAAGCTAAATGCCAAAAAGTGCATAGTCACCCCCTTTAGAAAAAACAAAGTACCCACAAACTACCACATAGGTGGTAGTCTCCTAAATACAGAAGACATAATAAGGGATCTGGGGACCCAAGTAGATAGTAATCTTTCCTTTGATAATCACATTGCCAAAGTGGTTAGAAAATCCTTCTATGTGGCCCACCTAATCACAAAAGGGTTCGCATCAAGATCAAAAGAGGTCATTGTGCCCCTCTACTCATCACTCATCAGACCCATCATAGAGTACAATGCCCCATTTGGGATGTACCTTACAAGACACCTGCAACAGCTGAAAAGACCACAGAAGTACCTCACCAAGAGGATCACTGGCCTCAAACAAATGCCCTATGCAGCTCGACTGAAGAAACTCCAGCTGTACTCGGTTGCATACCGCCTACTCAGAGGTGAACTCTGCCTGATATACAGGCCATGTCCAGCCCAAAATTGATGGACATGCTCCACGTAAAGAAAACCATATCCCTACGAGCCACATGCTCTAGAGATCTAAACCTCACCACAACAATAAATAGGACGTGCTGGAGGGATAGATTCCTGTCCCAGAGACTTCCCATGCTTTGGAACAAGATTCCAATCTACATTAGGCAGAGCTCCTCACTAACACTCTCCAAGAGAAACCTTGACAAGTGGATGGGAAACAGAAAGTTTACCCCGGGGATCACTTCAGTGGCTGTGCTGGACAGAGGCACAGGGAGCTAATCTAAGGGAGTGGCGAAAGCCAACACATTCTGGCTAGGCTTATAAATGCCTTCGGGCAGATAGCCTAGTACCTACCTATGAACCTATAAAAACTATTAGTTGACATCTTGGGGATTTACACTGGGACCAAAAATCAAGGAGAAAAAATAAGGAATTCACAAACAGTGGATTGTAGGAGTCATAACGCTTTTTTCGCTTTGTACTGAGTGAAGATGATATTACCTCTCGGCTGACCCTAATTTTGATTTATATTTTTGGTTTGTTCATCTACAGCTGTGCTGCCAATGTGGTGCTTCAGTGTTTGAGTATTCAGTGCGCTGCTCTTTCTGCTGATTCCATACTGTGCCAAGGCAAGTGATTTATTAAACTGTGTGCACTTGTGTGCATATAGGCAGAGGGCTTAGTTCTCTGCTATCCCTGTCTTTGACACATATCTGTAGTCTGTTCCTCATACAATTTGTGTTTTTCTCTGAAGTTGTTGATTGTAGTCGCTAAATAATGACCGTCTTATGAGTTTCAAATGTTTCAGGTTTCAGATCCTTCAGAAAATGTTTGTAAATGCAAAATGTCTTAATCTAGTAATCTGAATGGTAAAAAAGAACTGATTTAATAAAAGGATGATTTATCTGTTTTTCTGTAATCTATAAAATGCATATATGCACAATTTTAAAACATCTTCCTGATTTTGGGTCTCTGTCCCTGATTCTTGAGCTAGGAGACTGAAATAGTGGGGTTTGCACTGTATGGTTCTGACAGAAGCAAACTGAAATAACATTTCTATACTATTGTATCTGAAGTATACAGAGTCATACAAGTGCTTGTAATTGATGGTCACATCTGTGTGTGTTTTGTGTGGGCGAGTGTGTGTGCCAGTATGTATATATATACATAGGGAGTGGTGATTATATTCACGTAAAGCAGTGGTGCTGAAATAAGGCAAATTTACACATCTGTGACCCCCAGGGGTGTAAATTTGTGCATGTTTAAATTTTGAGTGCTGTGATTCTGGACTTCCTGCTATGATTGCGAAAGTTGAAAGGTTGAGAGGTATGACACCCTTAGATGATAGTCTTTCACATTCTGACGTGTTTACAGTCAAGCATTTTAGTCAATTTTGAATCTCTAGGAATAAGTGTAAAATGTGTCAGAACTTGAGCCCTTCACTGAATCCAGTTTCACATCATTATGTGATTCAGCATGTAGAATGTAGACAAGAAGGAAAATAAAAATAAATAAAATAAATAAATAACCTGCATACTTTTCACAAGGAGTGACAAAAAGTTCTTCAGCCAGTTATATGACACTAATATACAGTAACATACAATGAGGTCATTATGATAGACTGCAACTATTTAACCACTGTGCTGTATTTGCCAACTAACATTTTACCATCTTCTAGCGAAATGATCCTCCATCAACTCATACAATTGCAAGTATAGAACATCTTTGTTAGAATTCTGCTGTATTTTCATGGATACGTAGCTCATTTATTTTTAAAATTTTCCTCACTTTGAAATTTGCTATCATTCTGCTGTCGCACTTTGTTAATTAAATCACTTACTGAGTTAATAGGACTCTGCTATTCTATGCACTGTTCTAGCCATCACTTACCACCACATAGTGGTCATTTGATGGTTCAGACAATACTTGACACAGAATCCGTATGTGATATCGATCAAACACCACACCCATAATCTCTAGGAAGGCCGAATACTCAAAACAGATGTTAGGTGCATGTGCATGCACAAAAGGCAAGAGTTTTACTTTGTGTAACACTTTAATGCAGTCTTCTCATTTATTTACTGGCACAAACACCAAGTGAGTGGGATCCAGACTGGGTGTTGTAAGTACCCTCACAGTCACCCAGTACCTCTCCTGAGGATCAGCTCTATAATATAAGAGAGAGAGAGAGAGAGAGACCTCCCCTGCTCACAAAGTCTTGTTTAGAACCAATCCTGTATGAAGAGGTAAGACAGTTTAATTCTAGATGATACTTTTTGACCTTTTTGACAAGCGCTAGCTCCTACCCCAGTACTGAGTCTACATTCTATGTTCTAAGACCTAATTTCCAGGTTCCTAATAGCTCATCTGAGTTATTATTATCATGCCAGAAAACGCTTCAAACATAAAGTCAACAATTTCAAACAGTGACTTCAACTATAAACACAGCCGAGCCTGGTCTGCAAGGCCATGGAACGTATCATCATGGAACTCATAAACAAAGACATTGGAGATCTCCAAACTCTGGACCCCACACAGTTCAGGTTTGTAAAAGGTAGATCATGTCTCCCAAACTTGATAGACTTCTTTGAAGCAGTCACCAAAGCCATAGATGAGGGTAAGGTGGTTCACACAGCCTATCTAGATCTCGCCAAGGCGTTCAACACCATCCCCCACTCTGGAATTATAGATAAACTGACTAAACTAGGTATAAATCCATATGTCACAAGATGGGGTGCCAACTGGCTTACTGACAGAACCCACACTGTGAATGTAGCAGACTCCAAATCAGAATTCATACCAGTGACAAGTAGAGTAACCACAGTGTTCAGTCTTGGGTCCTCTCCTGTTTGATATCTACTTCTCAGAAGTACAGGCTAACACAGCAGGTCTGGCTAACTAAGTTTGCAGATGACTGCAAACTAGGAGCCATAATCGAAACTCCTAACAATGTGGACATCCTACAAAAGGGCCTCACTGAGACAGATGCCTGGTGTCAAAGCCATGGCCCCAAAAAGTGCATTGTCATCCCCTTTGGTAAAAACTCTGTACCCATGAACTACCACATAGGCGGTAGTCTACTTAGCACCAAAAGTGTGATGAGACCTTGGGACACAGGTGGACAGTAGTTTTTCCTTTGATAATCACATCTCCACAGTGGTCAGGAAATCCTTCTATGCGGCACACCTCATCACAAAAGGTTTCTCATCCAGAAAAAAAGAGGTCATTGTTCCCCTCTACTCATCACTGATTAGACCCATTATAGAGTACAATGCGGCTTTTGGTATGTACCTCACAAGACAGCTACAACAACTGGAAAGGCCACAGAAATACCTCACAAAGAGGATTACTGGCCTTAAAGAGATGCCCTATGCAGACCGTCTCAAAAAACTCCAGCTCTACTCCGTCGCATATAGCCTACTCAGAGATGATCTCTGCCTAACATACAAAGCTATGTCAAACCCAGAGCTGTTGGACATTCTCCACTTAAAGTAATCCCAATCCCTCCAAGCTACATGCTCTGGGGACCTAAACCTTGTCACCACAATAAACAGAACATGCTGGAGGGATAGATTCCTGTCCAATAGACTTCCCATACTCTGGAACAGACTGCCTATCTATGTCAAACAGAACTCCTCATTAGCACTCTTCAAGAAAAATCTTGATGATTGGATGGGTAATAGGAAATTCACCCTGGGGATTACTTTTGTGGCTCTGCTTGACAGGGGCACAGGAAAATAACTTTCTTGGGTGGCGAAAGCCAGGGTACCTTTTTGGCTAGGCTTGTATAGGACCTAGGGCCAACAGCCTAGTACCTACCTATGAACCTATGAACACACAAAAAAATTGTATGACAGCAAGCCCCCCCCCCCCAAGCATCTCCACCTTCAGTCCTTCTTCTCTAAAGATACAGAATCAGAGGTCTCTCAGTCTCAGAGATCTCTTTTTAAATGGAATTCTGTCATACAGTTTTTTGTGTTGAAGCCCATTGCTAATGCTCCTTCACATTCCAACATGGTTTCTCTAAAGCTGAGAGATCTTGGCAAACTCAAGCCACAGTATGTAATTAATAAAGGATTTTTGTAAAGGAATTCACTGATTGACATTCTGAACAAACAGGCAGCTAAACTTGACCCAGCTGCATGCATCACCTAGCCAAAAGTCACTCACCAGTTCCCACCACCCACAGCCTGACTCCAAGGATAGGCCCTATTCTAGGTGAGGTTTTCAGATTCCTTTACTAAACCATCATGGGGACTTCATGTTCACTGTTGTCTTGCCCCTTCTGTCAGACCAAACTGGAAAGGGTAACCCTATCAGTAACATAAGGTAGCAGGTACAATAGTTCTAAGGATCTCAAGGGCACACAAATCTCTCCCCCACCATGATGGCGTCATGATACCAGGAGGCATGTTTCCACTAGATGCTGCTAGATATACCTTGGAAACCCAGTCGTGCAGTGAGGATTTCCTGGGAATGCCTGTTTGATGTTTATATGTAAGATGATTTCAACACCCACCTCTAGAAGAGCTTCTCCTACACTTCTGGGGATGACAAGAGCATGGAATCTGAATGTTATTTATTCAAGACCTCAACTGCTGATTCAATGGCAGGGAGCTTGGACTAAATGTCAGTCAATACTTATCACAGTGGTGGCCCTAGGACCTGCGGATGGATGTCAGCAGTGAGAGAAGCTGTCATGTTAAGGAAAAATGCCTTCCATGCCATGCTATTGGGAGGGAGTTACTGCATTTCACTGATGGACATTGACAGCCTAGAATGCAGCAGCTGTAGTGGTTACCAATGCAAGGACCATGATGAGAGAAGAATTTGGCAATACTGTAAATAATGACATTTTGGGTGGACTCATGGAGATTGTGCAAACTATATTGTGACTCAAGGGGACTAGATATTGTTAAGATAATTGATTGTGAAAGGTGGACTTTACTAAAGACAGGTTCAGCACTGATCAAACCAATTATAGAATACAGTGTTTCCATAGGGATGTAAATATCAAACAATTGGAATGACCCTAGAGTTTCTTAAGAAAAGAGGATCAGATACTTTCTGAAAGGGGCACAGGATGGTGTGCATCAGTTGCAGAAAAATCATGCTGCTTAGCATCCCTTAAAATGTGTACACAGTGATAATGGAAAAGGGACTACATCCAGCAGTCAAGAGTCTGATTCTGGAGAAGAAAAAATGGATTGCTTTTTCTGTGTAAGAGGTACGCAACTACCTGAGGTACAAAATTTTATGTATCTTGAGGTTTAATTTATCAGTGAGAATTAAAGGGATCAGGAGATTGACCAGTGAATTTGTGTGTTGGCCACAGTACTGCAGGTATTAGACTGTGGTGGGAAAGTGAAAGCTAAGGAACATGACAAAGGTCTCAATTTGCCAGCCAATCTATGTTTCTGCCCTCAGTTATGTTTATGAGTTTTTATGTGCTTTTTTACTTCCATACCTACTGGCCACCACCTCTCTCCTACTGGACTTGATCCACTTTGTTTGTCATGCAGGATACCTGCAGCATAGAGGAGACAGTCATCTGGAGGGGCTATCATACAGGCAACTATTAAGGTGGTTTTATGCCCTGTATAACATTTCAGCAGTGAGAGATTTCTATTATGCCCCTATTCCCTTGCTGGGTGGGAGAGGAGTGACCTATATCACTACAAAGACTGCTCCATCTTCCCTAAGTGAGTGCACACATCTGTGCATCTAGAATGAAGGCTACCACATTTGTAAATTTGTGAGACAAATGCACACCACAGAGTCATTATGTGCTTTTCTGACACTCATTTGAGGGATTGTCATGTCTCATAACCTATTCTGCCCTCCTCCCACCCATGATAGACACTGCCATGCCATCTCCAACAGTTGCTCAAGCCACTAACTGTACCCAGGACACCTGGATTATAATCAGGGCTTTTTCTCCTCTGTGCCATCTGAGTTGGCTATGGTCACAGTCTTTGTGTAGCATCCAAAAGGATGATATAATGGATGCAAATTGCAGAAATTATGTTCCTTTACAGCATAGCTGGGCCTATTCTCAGTGATACAGCATGCAGTTCAGCAATTTAGGGGGACCTCAGAGTACATACACTTCTCCATATTTACACAAGTCATTTGATGTAGTTTGGACACTTTATGAGGAAGCACCATGATCATCTTCTAGAGGAGGTGTACCAGGTACAGCTCACTAATAGGAGACCCCAGGATAGGACTTGCATCTCTCAGAGTTGCTGATTTGTGTAAGTTGCATTAAATGTCTGTGGATCCCACTGCATGAGTTGTCAGCTACTGCTGGGGATAAGGAAGTCTGTTCTGTCTTGCTCAGGTTGCTGCCACTGTGACTCTCACCAAGAAAAGTGGTATAGAAAATGAGGAGGAGAATGATTGTGACTGATTGTGACTGTTCTGTTCTAGGGACCTCCTGTTTGCTCTGTGCCCATTTGGATCTTTGCTTGTTGATCCAAAGGTCTCGTTGACGTAAAACAGACTGAGAGTCACTAGGATCCCAGCATATGGAGGATGGTACAAACTTGATTTTTGGGTGCCCTGATCTGGGGAGTTGTGCTGGGATTAGAATTACCAAGCAGTGCCTTATGGTGAAGCACCATCAGGATGGGGGTCCTCCTGTCTTGTAGCGGTATCCTAAAAGTTAAACTATATTCTCTGACATAGGTAAAGGACCTGTTTACCACCACAACCTTACCTAGAGCGGTACCTTTTAATGCTTTCCTGCCTATAGCACCATTTCTGTATTCATCCATTCTGGACCTACAGCGTGACTCAAGTAATAACAAGTGTCCCTTGTATGCCTAAGCTCTTGCATGCACTCCTCACTTTAAACACAAATATCCCCCTCCAGTCAGCAGTTCAAGATGCATAGTCATAAGAGCAGTGAACTATATTAGAAACATAGATTGCAAATAGCTGTGCTACAGGAAACACATTTGGAAACAACTGAACATGTGAATTTGATAAAGAAAGGTTTTCGGGATGGTTATTCAGTGGAATACCTGGGACAAAGGAAAAGAGGAGTACTTATATTAATTGCAAGAGATCCTCCAATAGTAACAGAAGAAGATAAAAAAGATAATAACTGTAGATTTGTAGTGCTAAGGGGCTACTGGCAAGGAAGGAGGATTACACTGGCATGTATTTATATTCCACCCAAAACTGCTATAATGGAGCTTAAGAAACTTGTGGGAGAGATAATCAGTTTTCAGCAAGGAATATTACTTATAGGTGGGGACGGCAATTTGATTTGCAACAACAAAGATGTGTCTGGGGGTGCAGAAGGAAAAATATAGCAAAGGAGGTTAGATTCTTGGGGTCTATATTAAAAGACCGAAGAGGTGTTTCTGCGAACACCTCTTAGTCGACACGTAATGAGCGAAACCACTAAAGCGCGAACACTCAAAACAGAGATTTCTTTCCCTGGGAAAGAAATTGCTTGGCCATCCCTGTGTATTCGCCCCTTTTCTCACTGTAGTGTGATGTCAGAGTTGGTATATTTAGTTAGGGGGGGTGTTATGTTTTAAAGTGTGTGTGTGTGTGTGTGTGTGTGTGTGTGTGTGTGTGTGTGTGTGTGTGTGTGTGTGTGCTAGCGGTATCTTTCCTAGGGAAAGAAACTGCTGTTTTGAGCATTCGCTCATTACGTGTCGACCAAGAGGTGTTCACTGAAACACCTCTTCGGTCTTTTAATATAGACCTGATTCTTGAAGTAATTTATGAAGATATTTGGCATGGAAAATGTGAATTCAGTAGTAGGAGGTCAGAGTGAATTTACATATTATTCCCCAAGACACAAAAACTGGGGTAGGCTAGACAGAATTTACATTTCATGGGAATATATGCAAATTAATTGAAGATTTTGATATGTACCCAATAACTATTTCATATCATATGCCAATAATAACTAAAATAAAAACACAAGGTAATGAAGTAAAAATGAGACACCGGCACTTTCCCACCTATCTGTTGAAAAGAGAAGAATTTAAGGAATGGTTAGTAGAAATTATTCAGGAGTTATTAGAGAAGATAGAAATTTCTACTGAAAATATAGCTAGGAAGTGGGATAAAGTTAAAGTAGAGTTTAAAAACAGGGTGGAAATAAAAGAAAAGGAGAGATGGTTAAGAAGTAAAAATAATTATTTAGAATGACTGACAAATGTTAAAGTACTGCAAACTAGAAAGAATTTCACAGAACAAGAAGAGAAGCAACTGCAAAATGCTAAACAGAAAATAAGGAATTACGTCAATAATATTCTTGAGTTTAGAAAGACTGCTCCTAAGCAACAGTTTTTTGATAATAACTCTAGAGCACAAAAACTTTTAGCACAACAACTTAAGCAACAAAAAGCAGAAAGGGCTGTCGCCAAACTTAGGGACCTATAACAAAGAAGATAAGAAGAGATCCTGTAGTGGTATTAGAAATATTTTGGGAATTTCATGAAAGTCTTTGTAAAGCAGAGAAATATGGAAATCAAAGAAAAGGTACAAATGGAAACATTTATGGAAGAATTAAATACGCCAAGGCTAGAGGTACACGAGGCTCAATTATTAACAGTTAGGATAGGAAGAGATGAGATAAAAATTGTGATATATAACCAATCTACAGGAATGTCCCCAGGAATAGATGGTATTCCTGTGGAAGTTTGGAAATTAGGAGAGAAAACTGATAAAGATTTGGAAGGTTTTGTTTAACGGTATTTTAAGAGGAGAAGTACCAACATCCTGGAAAAAAAGTGGTGGTAATTGTGATACATAAAGAGGGTAAAGATCCATCAGATCCAGCTTCATATAGGTCCATTTCAATACTAAACCATGATTATAAAGTGTTTATGTTTATAAAGGCTAAAAGAATGGCAAACGTGATGCCAAAATTGACAGATATGGATCAATGTGGTTTTGTGGAGGGGAGGCAAACATTTTACAACATTAACAGAACATTCTTCCAGAGGGAAGCAGAACATAAGAAAATACTACTGTTGTTGGTGGGTCTTAATCTAGAGAAAGCATTTGACAGAGTAAGCTGGGACTTTATAAACAGGGCAATGGAAACATTTGCATTCCCTGATAAAATTATAAGGTTGATTAGGAGGATATATGAGGGATTGGAGGTTAAAAATGGGTGAGGTCCTCACGAATAATTTCTGCATAAGCAGCGGAACCAAGTAGCAGTGTCCTCTTTCCCCTTTGTTATTTGTATTATATTTGGAACCACTGGCAAAGAAAATTAGGGACACAGAAATGCAAGGATATAATTGGTATGGTAGTCAAGAAAAGCTGGCTGTATTTGAAGATGATATTATTTTATACCTGAAAAAACCAGAAAAGAACACTACAGTGTTGTGGAACATTTTGAGACAGTTTCAAATCTTTTCAGGATATAAAATTAATGAAGCTAAAACAAAGGCAGTAAATTTTGTACCCACACACCAGTTGGTTCAGCAATATCCATATTTATGGGGACATGATAAAATGAAGTGTTTAGGAGTATAGATTAAAAATAATACTGGTGTGGCAGCTAAGGATATATAGGAAGAGACTTAACAAAAGCTAATACAAACACTGAGAAATTGGAAGCTGTGTTATATGGATATAAAATGTTTTTAGTCCCTTTAGTCTAATACACAGTTCAGGCATATTTTTATCAAACAGAAAAGAAGTTGTGGATAGCAGTTAATAAAGAGCTGAAGGATTTTATTTGGGAGGGGAAGATGGCAAGAGTCAAGTGGGATAAGCTGATTCTTCCAATAGAACAAGGCTGCTTGGGATTACCCGAATTGAAGGGGTATTTCAGAGCAACACAGTTTTCTACAGTGGATATAAAAAGTGTACACACCCCTGTTAAAATGCCAAGTTTTTGTGATATAAAAAAATGAGACCACGATAAATAATTTCAAAACTTTTCCCAACTTTAATGTGACCTATAACATTTACAATTCAATTGAAAAACAAATCTGTTAGGGGAAAAATATAAAAAATAAAAAATGTACAATAAGCTGGTTGCATAAGTGTGTACACCCTTAAACTAATACTTTGTTGAAGCACCTTTTGATTTAATTACAGCATTCAGTCTTCTTTGTACACACCTGCCATCAATTAAAGACACTCTGATTAACCCCAAATAAAGTTTAGCTGTCCTAGTAGGATTTTCCTGACATTTACTCAATTGTCTACTACAGCAAAAGCCATGGTTCGCAGACAGCTTACAAAGCATCAAAGGGATCTCATTCTTGAAAGGTATCAGTCAGGAGAAGGGTACAAAAAAATTTCCACAGCATTAGATATACCATGGAACACAGTGAAGACAGTCATCAAAAAGTGGAGAAAATATGGGACGACAGTGACGTTGCAAAGAACTGGACATCCCTCCCAAATTGATGAAAAGACAAGATGAAAACTAGTCAGGGAGGCTGCCAAGAGACCTACAGCAACACTGCTGAATTTCTGGCAAGTATTGGTTGTGTACTACATGTGACAACAATCTCCTGTATTCTCCATATGTCTGGACTATGGGGTAGGGTTGCAAGACAGAAGCCTTTTCTTACACAGAGAAACATCCAGGCCCAGCTAAAATTTGCAAAATGATACATCAAGTCTCCCAAAAGTATGTGGGAAAATGTGTTATGGTCTGATGAGACCAAGGTTGAACTTATTGGCCACAATTCCAAAAGGTACACTTGGCACAAAACAACACTTAGCATCACCAAAAGAACACCATCCCCACACTGAAGCATGGTGGTGGCAGTAGCATGATTTGGGGCTGCTTTTCTTCAGCTGGAACTGGGGTTTTAGTCAAGGTGGATGGAATTATGAACAGTTTCAAATACCAGTCACTTTTGGTCCAAAACGTTCAGGTGTCTGCTAGATGAAGAGGAATTTCACCTTTCAACATGACAATGACCCCAAGCACACATCCAAATCAACAAAAGAGTGGCTTCACCAGAAGAAAAATTAAAGTTTTGGAATGGTCCAGCCAGAGCCCAGACCTAAATCCAATAGAAAATCTGTGAGGTGACCTGAAGAGGGTTGTGCACAAGAGATGCCCTCGCAATCTGACAGATTTGGAGTGCTTTTGCAAGGAAGAGTGGGCCAATATTGCCAGTCAAGATGTGCCATCCTGACAAAACTCCTATCCAAGAAGACTGAATGCTGTAATTAAATCAAAAGGTGCTTCAACAAAATATTAGTTTAAGGATGTGCACACTTATGCAACCAGCTTATTGTACGTTTTTTATTTTTTATATTCTTTCCCCTAACAGATTTGTTTGTTTTTTCAATTGAATTGTACAGGTTATAGGGCACATTAAAGTTGGGAAAAGTTTTGAAATGATTTATTGTGGTCTCATTTTTTTTTATATCACAAAAACCTGGCATTTTAACAGGGGTGTGTACACTTTTTATAGCCACTGTATCCATAGTACAAGCAGAAAATTATAATTCAAAGTGGAAAGGGATGATGATAAAACAGGGGGGGAGGTCAAAAAGCAAGGAGAGACTGGGATTTTGGATGCAGACCTTTAAAGAGAATAACAATAATCATACAGAATATTATATTCATAAAGTAGTAGAATGTATTCTAAGAACTAAGCCAACATGGGAATGCAGAAAAGTAGATTCTGCCAAGAGGGATGACTGAAATTAGGGATAAGAACAATAGGCAAGAGGAGGCTGGAATTTATTGGAGAAAACTGGCAAAAGTCATGGTATTGGGAGCAAATAACAAGAGAGGGAAAGGTGATAGAATGAGAAGGCACCAAAAAATTACTTGGACCTCAACTTAGAAATTGCCTTCCCTATCAAGGTTGATATCAGAGTACAGGCAAAGAGAAAGAAATGGGGAGGGGTCCTAAATGAAAGACCAACACTGGTAAAGTTTTTAGTAGAATGTAGAACAGAAGCTGCCGTTAAAAAGGAATAATTAGTACAGCATGTAAAATATTGCATGGTTAACTATAAGAATAAATCAGAGGAGGTTAGAAAGGATTGGGAAGAGAGATTGGATAAACAATTCACAAAGAAACAATGGGAGGATATATGTATGTCTCCCAAGCATGTATCAAAGTCTAGAAGATTTAGGGTCTTTGGTTTGAAGTGTTTACACAGGTATTTTTATACCCCAAGTAGAGTCCAAAGAATTTTTCTGCAAGTAGACAACAAATGTTGGAAATGCGATGGGGAAGAAAGAGTTACCTGGGAACATATTGGCCTGGGAGTGTAATGAGTTGGCAGACTTTAAAAACTCCTTGCAGACTGCTCTGTCAGAGATGCTGCTTGAACAAGTTGGTATAACTAAGAAATTTTTTTTAAGCTATGATACAGAATCAGAATTCCTTAGACACAGTAAGGCCTTGTTGAGTCTAATTCTGGTGGCTGCCAAAAAAAGCAATTTATTAGAAAATGGAAATCAAAGTCTAAACCAACTGTACTTGAAGTAGTGAATATGGTAACAGAGATAAAACAAATGGAATTGGGATCTTTAGAAAAGGGTAGGAGCAAATTATGTAGGAAAAAATGGAAATTGTGGGAACAATACATGCAGAGGAGGAATGAGGTTTAAAAGAAGGCAGGATTTGCATGGGCTATGTAATGTTTGACTGACAATGATTGGATAGATTATAAGTGATGTATAATGTTTGCAACTACAATTGTGTTAAGACTTGTAATGTATAATGTTTGTAGCTGGAATTGTATCAGGATGTTTTGTTTTCATTTATATAAATGCAAGGTTGCTATGTCATATGTGATAATTTGATAAAGATGTTTCTTAATTAAAAAAAAGATGCATATTCATGACCAGTAAGTTCAGGACTCAGTATCTTTAACTACATATTTTTAAAAAAAGTATTTAACACTAGAAAATTAGAATAAAACCCAAGTTTGTATTACTTTATTAAGAAAGTATCTGGCTGATGCCCATCACCAGTCTGACAGAATGCTGTAAACAGCCAAACACACCAGAAGAAACTCTTTTATGTCCTTTAACAGTCACAACCATGAAGATGTAATTCCCCTTTGTTGTCTGTATTTTATAAGACCGTCCTTCCACTGAAACACTGTGCTCTGCTTCTTGTTTCTTAAGAATCATCCTGAGGGGTCTATATTACTGCATCGAATTGTGATAAGTTTGAACGCCTTTTATTCGAAACAAAAAGTCCAAAAGCCCTAAACCACGAAGTTATGGAACATCAATTTTTTTCCCAGGGAAAAAAAATCGGTGGGCCGTCTTCGGGGCTTTGCTATTTCCTCCACTGTAGTGTGATCGCGAAGTTGGTATATTTAAGTAGGGGGGTGTGGGGGACACAGACCCCCACGTTAGGGGATGTGGGGGATGAAGCCCCCCACTTTAGTTTGTTTTAAAGTTGTGACTTTTTTTTTCACGTTGCAGCGATTTTTTTTCCCCTGGGAAAAAACATCGCTGTTCCATGAGTTCACTGTTTAGGGTTTTTGGACTTTTTGGTTCGAACAAAGGCCGTTCGAACTTATCACCATTCGATGTGCTGATATAGACCCCATCCTGAGCTGTACTGATACCTGACTAGTTTACCATCCGATTGCTCATTCCCTCAGATGTTAGATGTCAGTGCAGTTTATTATGAAACGGGTGGAATTTGTTATCAGTGATTAGTTCGCTGCTTGGGAATTACATTTATAACAATGAAGGTTCAGACTCTGGATCCCTCTCAACTTCTTTCAAAAATCATGAGCAAAGCAAAAATAATTGCTGGGCAGTTTTTAAACATTACTTGTAATTCATAGTTAATAGAACAACATGATTTGCATCAACATGCCTTTTCAGTACAAAGTATGTAACTCTAATGTCTGACATTATTGTCCAACTTTAATCCTCAGTGATTTACCAGAAAATCAAAAATTTTATGAAGGACTGGGCAAAAATATGAGACAAAATCAGGGACACCTGAGAGGTATAAAAGTCTGTACGGCTGTCAGTAGTTCAGGGTCAGTAAAGAATTAAAAAGACATGATTGTAGGTAATTTTGTGTGTGTGTGTGTGTGTGTGTGTGTGTGTGTGTGTGTGTGTGTGTGTGTGTGTGTGTGTGTGTGTGTGTGTGTGCGTGTGTGTGCGTGTGTGCGTGTGTGCGTGTGTGTGTGTGTATGCTTTTGTATATACGCATGTGCAGTGCATTTTGTGTATGTGCATGGGTCTAGGAGGGCATTATAGGGTACACTTCTTTCAAGGCAGAAATGTATTCAAATTCCAAGACAAACTTGAGTTTAGTGCAGTATAATCAGTATCAAGCTGAAATCAGTGTGAAAGAGATTGTAAAATTATTGTTTATAAAATATTTTCTAATAATTTGGAGCTTTTCTCCCCCTGGCCTCCACTGAAAATGGGCTTCTACCTAGTCAGACTTTCCTGTAATCAAATGTCAATAAATAAATAAATAAGAAAGATTTGATAAAAATGTTGCCTTTACTCTGTGCCTTGTTGTAGAGGTATAAACTCATGAATAACCCAAGATAACCTGTGCTACATTAGTGACACAGATAGTGGAGGGATGATGTGGGGGTGGGCGGATACTAAGCAGCCAATGGCTGCTCACCCCTCCTAGGATTTGATGGCAATGGCAACACCTGTAGGAGTATAGGTCCATCACCTGCAGCATTAAGCCTAGTGAGCCTATGCTGCAGCAGTGAACTGCTTACAAGGCAGTTGACATGTGTGGTAGCATACATGCATCCCCATGAGCAGCAGCTGTAAAGCTCACAAGTTAACATGGGGAAGGGTTAGGTGAGAAGGAACCCAAAATCCTGATGTGCAAATCATGGTTCCTGCCCCCACTTCACTCTACTCTTGCCCAGGATGAATGAACTGATCACAGGGCTGTCTTTTCTGGGGAATGAATAAGCCAACTAATCAGCAAGGAGTTTAGAGATAGATGGTCGGGAGGGGCCAGAAATATTGAAAAAGACCCTTTACCCTCATGAAAAAAGATAGTCATTCAATGACTGCTTGTAACCAAGATTTCAGGTTAGTGGAGGCCTAATATATGGAGTTTTTGAAGTACAGGCATTTAAAATGTTATAATTTCAGACTTTCCTTTCAGTGTCATCTGAAGAGGTATGGATGGTGATTTGAGATTTGAAAGACGCTTTCTTTCAGTTACCAGGCTTCATGCCCCAGAAGAAGTTATAAATCTTCAGATAGGTGTCTGGTTCAGAGTACTTCCATTTGAGGTAGTAATGGCTCCTCGGGTGTTTACCAAATATTTAGCACCAGCAGTGGCAGTGTTGATGGAGAGACTCCTTCATATTCTTCCATGCCTGAATTTTTGCCACACAGCAGTTTAGTCCTAGGAACAGTTTCTGCAACTATGCTATGGTTGACCAAGTTTGCAGATGACTGCAAGTTGGAGGCTGTCATCAACTCCCCTAGTGATGTGGACATCCTCCAAGAGGGTCTCACCCAAACAAATGACTGGTGCCAGAAACATGGCCTCAAGCTGAATACAAAAAAGTGCATCATCATCATCATCCCCTTTGGGGAGAGAGATGACCCCACAAATTATCACATTAATAACAACGTTCTAAGCATGCAGTCAGTTGTGAGGGATTTGGGCACCCAGAGTAATAGCAGCCTGACTTTTGACCACCATGTTGCTTCGATTGTATGGAAAGCTTTCTACATGGCCCACCTCATAAGTAAGGGTATCTCATCCAGGGACAAGGAGGTCAAAACATCCCTGTATTCTTCCCTTATAAGGCCCATTATTGAGCTCACCCAGACTCTGCTACACTTTGCTGTGAGGGAAAGGTTAGTTTGCTTTTTGTTTGTTGTATTACTTTATTGCCTTTTTCTATGTTGAATACTGTGATTTGTTTTATTTACCTTGTGTTTTACTTGTATTCTGCTTTTAACTGCATATTAAAACTTGAAAAGAGACAACAGCTCTGGCTGTTGTGAGTCAGGCAGAGATTAGTAAAGGTCAATAGAACAGGTCAGTTAAGGTTAATCATCTGTGAACTGAGGGGCTGGAGCTAGGAACTAAACCTTCTATTTAAGGGGTAAAATAAAACATTTCAGAACTTTACTAGAAAGGCTCACACAGACTCTGCTATACTTTGCTGTGAGGGAAAGGTTAGTTTGCTTTTTATTTGTTGTATTACTTTAGTGCCTTTTTCTATTTTGAATACTGTGATTTTTTTATTTACCTTGTGTTTTACTTGTATTCTGCTTTTAACCGCATATTAAAACTTGAAAAGAGACCACTGCTCTGTCTCTTGTGAGTCAGGCAGAAATTAGTACAGGTCAATAGAACAGGTCAGTTAAGGTTAATCATCTGTGAACTGAGGAGGTTCATAGGTTCATAGGTGGGTACTAGGCTATCTGCCCGAGGGCATTTATAAGCCTAGCCAGAGTGTGTCAGCTTTCGCCGCCCCATTGATTAATTAACTGATCCTCTGTCAAGCAGAGCCAATTAAATGATCCCAGGGGTGTATTTTCTGTTACCCATCCACTCGTCAAGGTTTCTCTTGAAGAGTGTTAGTGAGGGGCTCTGCCTGATGTAGTTTTGAATTTTGTTCCAAAGCATTGGGGAGTCTCTGTGGCAGGAATCTATCCCTCCAGCATGTTCCATTTATTGTTGTGGCAAGGTTTAGCTCACTAGAGCGCGTGGCTCACAGTGACTTGGATTTCTTTAGGTGGAGCATATCCATCAATTCTGAGTTGGATATGGCTTTGTAAGTCAGGCAGAGATCACCTCTGAGTAAGTGATATGCCACTGAATACAGCTGGAGTTTTTTCAGTCGGGCTGCATAAGACATACGTTTGAAGCCAGTAATCCTCTTGTTGAGATACTTTTGTGGTCTTTCCAACTGTTGGAAGTGTCTTATGAGGTACATCCCAAATGGAGCATTGCACGTTATGATGGGTCTAATGAGTGATGAGTAGAGGGGCACTATAACCTCTTTATTTCTAGATGCGAACCCTTTAGTAATTAGATGGGCCACATAGAAGGATTTCCTGACTACTTTGGCAATACGATTGTCAAAGGAAAGATTACTATCTACCTGGGTCCCCAAATCTCTTATTACCTCTTCTGTATTAAGGGGTCTGCCACTTATGTGATAATTCATAGGTGTTTTGTTTTTCCCAAACGGGATGACTATGCATTTTTTGGCATTTAGCTTGAGGCCATAACTTTGACACCAGGTGTCTGTCTCAGTAAGGCCCTTTTGGAGGATGTCTGTGTCAGCCGGAGAGTCAATTATGGCTCCCAGTTTACAGTCATCGGTGAACTTGGTTAGCCATAGTCCTCCTGTGTTTGCCTGTACTTCTGAGAAGTATATGCTGAACAGTAGGGGGTCACAGGACCGAGCCTTGTGGGACACCACTTGTGACTGGTTTAGTTGGACCTGGAGCCCGCTATTCTTACCATGTAAGTTCTGTCTGTAAGCCAGTTGGCAACCCATCTCATGACGTACAGGTTTATGTTCAGGCTGGTGAGTTTTTCTGTAATACCTGAGTGGGGAATGGTGTTGAAAGCCTTGGTGAGGTCAAGGTAGGCTGTGTGAACCACCTTTCCCTTGTCTATAGCCTTTGTGACTGTCTTGAAGAAGTCAACCAGGTTTAGTAGGCATGATCTGTCCTTAACAAAGCCAAACTGGGTTGGGTCAAGTGTTTGGAGGTTCCCAATGTCTTTGTCAATGAGTTCCATGATGATGCACTTCATAGTCTTGTAGACTAGGCTAGTCAGACTTATGGGGCGATAGTTACCAGGGTCAGTTATGGCCCCTCCTTTGTGGAGAGAAATAACCATTGGTGTGAAAAATTCTATGGGCACGTAGCCTGTGGAGAGGCTGAGGTTAAAGAGTGTGTTTAGGTGGGGGGTTAGTTCATTCTGTAGTTCATGCAAGACGCAGCCTGGGACACCATCTGGTCCCATTGATGCTGTGTTTTTGACTTTTGAAAGTTCTGTTTTCACCTGTGCGTCTGTGATTTTTGGGACACTACACTTTTCCGGTATTGTTGTGGGCCCTTTTGGTGGTGAGAGGGGGGTGAAGTTTGCACTGAATCTATTTGCCAGGATGTTGGCAATATCAGTAGGTTCAGTATATTTTGTGCTATTTTCCACTAGTTCAGTGCATATCTGCGAGTTGCCACTTAGATTCTTAACATAGCTAAAGAAGGCTTTGTAGTTATCTTTTGAATCCTTGGCTATTTTTCTTTCAAAGTTAGCCTTGGATGATTTCATGAGGGACCTTAGTTTCTTACTGATACTGATCAGGGATGTCTTTCCTTCTTGGGATTTGCTTTTTTTCTGAACTAGTTTCCTCCTTCTATTGTATAGCCTGTTTATGGCAGGAGTCCACCAAACTGGTTTCCTTCTCTTAGAGGAGTGAGTCTTGGTTTTGCTAGGGATGGCACTCATAGAGTGCATTTGTAAAGGTTTCTGCATCTTGGGCAGCGTTATCCTTTAGCGTGGGGGCTGTGAAACTTACCACCTCTGTCTTAAGTAAGGTTAAGTTTGCTTTAAAAAAGATTTTTACTGTGGTTTCCTTAGTTGGAGGTGATGTTGGGGTGTGGACATCCAGAGTGATTAGTTTATGGTCTGATCTAACCAGTGACGGGTTGACCTCCGGTGTGGAACACCTGTTGCCCATGTTGGTAATGACTAGGTCCAATATGTTTTCACCTCTGGTAGGGGGGTTTACCAGCTGATCCAGGGCATTTGAGTTGATGAATTCCAGAAAGCGCTGGGCCTGGGAGTTTGTACTCGAGTAGTTTTCCCAGTGAATTGTAGGGTAATTGAAATTGCCCAATATCAGGTTATTCGGTAGGACCTTCATGTTTTCCAGTGTCTCCAGAAAGGTGAAGTGGTAGTCCTGGGTCATGGTGGGTGATCTGTAGCAGGCCACAATTTGCATTGCAGATTTGCCCGATGTTAGTTGCACATGGATGATCTCAGAGGTATCATGCTGCGCCACTAACCTGGAGGTGTAGGTATCCTTGATGAATATGGATACATCCCCTCCTTTTGTGTTTCGGTCCGTGTTCTGTGGCAGAAACGTGTAGTATGAGTTGTAACCTGTTAGTGCTGGGGTGCTCTCTGGAGCCTTGAACCCGGTTTCAGTTACTCCACATATGTCGACATTCTCCATACTGAGGAGTGCTTCGAGCACGTGCATTTTGAGATTTAAACTCCTGGCGTTGAGTAGCATAACCCTCAGTTTTTTGTTAATTATGCTGTTTACGGAGGTGGGTTTGACTTTTGAGCCTTGCCTAAAAAAGGCAATATTGGGGCAGCAAGAGCCTTGGCCAGTATTCGAAAGCCTAGGGGTGACAGGTGCAAGCTGTCTCTTGCGAAGCAATGCGGCTTGTCAAGCATGTCGTCCCAGGCTGACAGACACTGGATCCCCTTTGAATGACACCAGAAGCATAGCCAATTGTTGAAATTGATCTTTTTTTCTTTATACTGAGGTATCACTCTTGGTGACGGCAGGATGCTACTCAGAGTCAGGGTCATACCAGCCTGGGCTACATGATCAGAGAGCTCTTCCATGTCTCTTTTCATGTAGTCCAGGGAGGTACATCTCAGGTCATTCACACCAACATGAAAAATGACAGTCATATTTGTACTTGTTCTGGGTGGAGCTAGGAACTAAACCTTCTATTTAAGAGGTAGAATAAAACATTTCAGAGCTTTACTAGAAAGGCTCCCCCAGACTCTTCTATACTTTGCTGTGAGGGAAAGGTTAGTTTGCTTTTTATTTGTTGTATTACTTTATTGCCTTTTTCTATTTTGAATACTGTGATTTGTTTTATTTACCTTGTGTTTTACTTCTATTCTGCTTTTAACTGCATATTAAAACTTGAAAAGAGACCACAGCTCTGTATCCTGTGAGTCAGGCAGAATTTTTTCCCCGCCCTCCCACCCAGTTACTATAGTGTTCTTAAACACCACTGTCTTTATAGTTGCCTTTCCATTATGTTAATTTGACAATATATATTGTTTCTTCTCTGTTTTTACTGGCTTGTGTGAGTAAGCACAAAATTATCATTTTGTGAAATTACTCTCCTTCAACTATTTAAACTTATTGGCCATGCTACTGTATTCCATAGTACCAGAATACAAAAGTGACCACCCCCTTTCAGTCTATCTTGCTGTTTTAAAAATACTGACTCTCCACTAAAACTTAACTTTTTAAACAGGTAAAACTTAAGTTACCTACTTTCACATCTAACTCCTCTAGTGCACACTGCGATGTTTAGGATAAACCATTTTTTTCATCTTACCTTTAAGCATCCCTGTGACTAGCACTTGCTTTAAAACCTGCTGGAAAGCACTAGGAAGTCTTAAACTGATACAAGCACTCAACTGTCCTTGTTAATAAGGAGAAATTAATCGTAGGCACTAAACAGCCTATACTTGCAAAGTACCTTGCTAAGGTAAGGGAAAACAGCTCTTGAACATTACAAAAAAAAAAAAAACACCAAATCAGGCATGTCCAAGGGTCAGCTTCCAGTGATTTCTCCTATCCACCTGGTGAATCTGAGCATACTAGGAAAATGCAGCAATTGCCTCATGTACACAGACAACCCTCTCCTCCTACCACCCAACACTACAACCTGCGAGAGATGCCCTTACATAGCCAAACTGGAAGCGAAGCTCTCTCCACCCAAGATTGTGCTAGACAGTCAAGATGAGAAGGTTAACACCCGCACTAAACCTCAAGCAACACATAGCCCTTCTAAACCCACACCACCAACACCCACACATAGCAACACTAAACCCATATGTGTAGAGGCCCTTAAGAGTAACCTGCCCAAGCAACAAGGACCTCTGAAGCTGAAATGCAAACACCAATCACAACCAAAGTGCCACATAGCTCACAACACCAATGTGCCACCCAACAACAGCCCCTAAGACAAGACAGCGTACCCAACATTTTAGTCATAGGTGACTCTATAGTCAGGCACACTGATGTCCCAATCATCAGGCTGAACAAGGAGAAAATTACAGTCAGTTGCCTGTCAGGTGCCAGGATCCACCACATAATGCATGCACTCATGTCACTGCACAAGTACAAATATTTCTCTGTTATTGTCCATGTTGGAGTGAATGACTTAAGACGTACCTCCCTGGACTACATGAAAAGAGACACGGAAGAGCTCTCAGATCATGTGACCCAGGCACGTATGACCCTAGCCCTGAGTAGCATCCTGCCTTCACCCAGAATGATATCACAGTATAAGGACAAAATAATTGACTTCAACAATTGGCTAAGTTTCTGGTGTCATTCAAAGGGGATACAGTATCTGTCTGCCAGGGACAACATGATCGTCCAGGGAGGTACGTCTCAAGTCATTCACTCACGATGCTTTGCCAGAGATGATCTGCACCTGTCGACCCTGAGATTCAAGTTACTGGCTAAGGCTCTTACCACCCCTATAGTGCCTTTTTAGGCAAAGTTCAAAGGACAAAACCACCACCATAACATGTGCAAGCATGCAAAATCTGAAGGTAATGCTACTGAATGGTAGAAGTCTAAACGTCAAAATGCACTCTCTCGAGGCACTCCTAAAAATGGAGAACATCGATATCTGTGCAGTAACTGAGACCTGGTTCAAGGCTCCAATGAGCACCCCTGCAATACCAGGCTACAACTCTTACCACACTTTTCAGCCACCAAACCAGGATCGAAACACTAAAGGTGGAGGAGTGTCCATATTTACCAAGGATATTCACAACACCAGACTAGTTGCCCAACACAATGCATCTGAAATTCTCCAGGTGCAACTAACACTAGATAAGACTGCAATCCAAACTGTAGCTTGATACAGATCCCCACCATGCCCCAAGATTCTCACTACACCTTTCTAAACATACTGGAAAATATTAAGATACAACCAAACACCCTAATACTTGGTGATTTCAACTACCCTGCCATTAACTGGGAAAACTACTCGTGTGCCAACAACTTTGCCCAACGGTTCTTGGAATTCATAAATTCCAATGCCCTGGATCAACTAATGTTTAGTCCCAACAGGGGCTCCAATATTCTAGACCTGGTCATTACCAACATGGGAAATTGATGCTCCATACATGTGGTCACCCCCTCGTTGGTCAGGTCTGACCATAAGCTAATCACCCTTAACATCCACCCCCCCCCCCCCGGTAAGGAAATCTCTGTAAAAAAACTTCTCCAAAGCCAACTTCATGCTACTCAAGTCAGAATTGCAACCTTCAAGATACCCATGCAGATGGGAACTGAAAGTTCGACTGCTGAATCCTACACTAAGGCACTGTATGAGCACATCCACTCGTGTATGAATCGTGCCATCTCCAACAGAACCAAGATGCTCTCCTCCAAAAAAGGAAGCCATTCTGGTGGTCCCTTGCCATAAACAAACTTTACAACAAAAGGAAGAAACTGTTGCAGAAAAGAGGAAAATCCCAGGATGCAAAAAACTCCCTTATCAGCCTCAGTAAGAAGTTGAGATTCCTCAGAAAATCCTCCAAAGCTAGTTACAAAAATAAAATTGTCAAAGATTCCAAAGACAACCAAAAGGCATTCTATATTTATGTCAAGAATATAAATGGCAATGCTCAGATCTGCTCTGAGCTACAACAGAATGGCATTAAATATACTGATCCCAAGGATATTGCCAATATCCTGGAAGATCGATTCAGTGCAAAATTCACCCCCCTCTCACCCCCTAAAGGGCCTATTTCAATATCGAAAGATTGCCAAATTCCAGTAATAAACACACAGGTAAAAAATGCACTCTCCAAAGCTAAGAATACAGCATCCATGGGACCAGACAACATCCCGTGATGTGTACTACATGAACTAAAAAATGAACTGGCACCTCACCTAAGTGTCATGTTTATTCATAGCCTCACCTCAGGCTTCGTACCCACTGAGTGGCGCACAGCTACAGTTATCCCACTCCACAAGGGGGGGTCCATCTTGGATCCCGGGAACTACCGCCCCATCAGTCTGACGAGCCTGATCTGCAAGGTCATGGAATGTATTATCATGTAACTTATAAACAAAGACATTGGCAACCTTCAAACACTGGACCCCACACAGTTTGGGTTTGTGAAGGGCCGATCTTGTCTTCTGAACCTGATTGATTTCTTCGAATCAGTCTCCAGAGCCATGGACAAAGGTAAGATGGTCCACACAGCCTATCTGGACCTCTCCAAGGCCTTCAACACCATCCTCCACTCTGGAATCATAGATAAACTTACTAAGCTGGGCATTAATCCCTATGTCACTCGATGGGTTGCCAACTGGCTTACTGACAGAACCCACACTGTAAAAGTAGCCAACTCCAAATCCATCTCTAGACAAGTGACAAGTGGAGTACCTCAGGGTTCAGTCCTGCGGCAGCTCTTGTTTGGCATCTACTTCACTGAAGTACAGGCCAACATTAAGGGACTCTGGCTAACAAAGTTAGCAGATGACTGCAAACTGGGAGCCATTATTGAATCCTCAAATTATGTGGATATTCTACAAAAGGGCCTTACAGAAACAGATGCTAGGTGCCAGAGCCATGGGCTCAAGCTCAATACCAAGAAATGTATAGTTATCCCTTTTGGAAAAAAACATGTACCCATAAATTACCACTTAAGTGGCAGTACACTAAACACCGAAAGTGTGATAAGAGACTTAGGGACACAGGTGGACAGTGGTCTCACCTTCGATAACCACATCACCACAACAGTCAGGAAATCCTTCTATGTGGCACACCTCATCACTAAGAGCTTTTCATCCAGAAAAAAGGAGGTCATTGTCCCACTGTACTCATCCCTCATTAGACCCATTATAGAATACAACTCCCCATTTGGTATGTACCTCTCAAGACATCTGCAACAACTGGAAAGGCCGCAGAAAGCAGATGCCCTATGCTGACTGTCTAAAAAAACTCCACCTATACTCTGTCACATATTGTCTGCTCAGAGGCGATCTTTGCTTAACATACAAGGCCATGTCAAACCCAGAGCTGTTGAACATGCTACACTTAAAGAAATCCCAATCACTCAGAGACACATGCTCCAGAGATCTAAACCTTGTCATCACAATGAACAAAACATGCTGGAGGGATAGGTTCCTGACCCAGAGACTCCCATGCCCATACATGTCAAGCAGAGAGCCTCTTTGGCCCTCTTCAAAAGGAATCTTCATGATTGGATGGGAGATAGGAAATTCACCCCGGGGATCACGTCAGTCGTCCTGCTAGATAGAGGTCCAGGGAGGTTAATACTGTGGGAAGAAATAGCCAGGGAATTGTTATGGCTAGGCTTGTATAGGCCCTAGGGCTGATAGCCTAGTACCAACTTATGAACCTATGAGATGTCTACAGGCTGAGGAGAATGAGAAACTGCTATGCCTGGAAGCTAAGGAGGAGGAAAGGCAGAGGCAGCAAGAAAAGGAGATGCTGACTCTTCGCCAGAGTCATGGAGGTAATTTGGGAGGAAGTAACTGGACCCCAGAAGCACAAAAGGTCAGTAAATTTCTTTCACTGAAAATAGCGAAATGACAGAAATGGACAACCAAATTCTTTCCCTAGGAAAAAATTCAGTTATCTGTCGTTTCGCTATTTTCAGCATTCGCCAAATAGGGGTCGATGTAAGAACATTCAAAAGTATGAACTTTCGATGTTCTGATATTGACCCATAATTTTGATAGTTTCATTCATATGTTTGAGAGGGTATGTAAACAGTATGATGTTGATCAAAGGCTCTGGGTATGGTTCCTGACCCCCTTACTCCATGGTAAAGCTGTAACTATTTTGTCCAAAATGTCTGATGTTGACTGTTTTAATTATACTGCTGTTAAGAATTTTGTTAGAATTTTTCATGCTAACACCTGAAACTTATATGAAAAAGTTTTGTGAACATAGATGCAAGGCAGATGAAAGTATGTGTGAATATGTTGCTGAACTGAGCACTTATTTTCATAGGTGGGTGAATGGATGTCAGGTCACCACTTTTGAAGGGCTGGCAGACCTTTTGGTGAGGGAACAAGCCCTTAGCACTTTGCCTGAGGACATGAGGATCTGGTTAACTGATAGACAATGTGCTACTCCAGAGGAGTTGGGGAAGAAGGAAGACCTATACCTAGCAAGCAGGACATCCCTGCACAGGAAAGGGACCCCCCGTACTGCTCATGGGTCTAAAGGAAACCATGGTGGGCAGCCCAGACTGCCCTAGCAGAATCTGCCAATAGCAGGGGAAGCCACTAGTCCAGGTACACATCCAGGACCTAGGTTTAAATGTTTTGAATGCAACCAGTGGGGCCATGTGGCATACAGATGTCCATGGAGGCAAGGTGGAGAACAAAAAGTGAGGGAGCCAGTAAGCGGGAAAGACAAAATGCCAATAGTAGATTGCCTTGGGACAACAAGGGTACCAAACTACCACAAGAGGTTATATCCTATTGTAGTGAATGGCAAAGAGGCCATTGCTAAGAGAGACACAGCATCTGACATAACCATTGTAAAGCCTGCAGTGGTTACAAAGGACCACTACTTGCCTGGACAGTCTACTTCAGTCAGAGCTTTAGGAAGTACCCCATTCCAAATACCTTTGGTTAGGGTTCACCTTGACTGGGAGGGTGGAAAGGGAAGCCAGCAAGCAGGTGTGTTTGAGGATATCCCTGCAGATGTTCTGATAGGGCATGATTTTGATAAGGCAGTACCATGTGTTTGTACAGTTAGACTCAAGTTAGGCTTGGAGACAAGCCTGTGGGTCTGGTAGCCTGGGAGAGACCCAGACAGACTGTAGCTTGGGGGAGACCCAGACAGACTGCATACATGCAGCCAGGACTGGTGAGGTGGTTACTTCAGGGAGGGAGCTACACTGTAGCAGTGAGACTGAAGGTGAGCCACAGCTGCTTGTGGGTACTGATATTCCCTTGGACAGAGTGACTGCAAAGGCAGAGGTGAGTAGTAGTACCCAGGCTGACAGTGGAAGAGGAGCTGGGAAGGGTTACAAAGAGAGGGTTGAGACAGGCTCAGCGATCAGACCCTACATTGCAAGGCCTGAGGCAGGTAGCTAGTGAGGCACCTAATTCTCAAGGGAAGGGGGAATCTGTATACTGGGATAAAGGGTTACTGCATAGACAGTGGACCCCTGAGGGAGGGCAAGAAGGTGAGAGGATACAGAAGTTGGTAGTGCCTAGACCCTACCATCTGGAGCTGCTAGTCATAGCCCACTATATTCCCTTTGCAGGTCATATGGGCATAAAATGTACAAAGAGACATATTATGCAGAACTTTTATTTGCCTGGAATTTCCAGAGATGTGACAGGGTACTGCAGGACCTGTGAGCAGTGCCAAAAGGTAGGCAAGGCAGGAGACAATGTGAGAGCTCCTTTGATACCTTTGCCTGTGATTGAGGAACCATTTCAGAGGGTAGCTATGGATATTGTGGGTCCTCTGAGTACCCCAAGTTCCACAGGGAAAATGTATATCCTAGTGGTAGCACATTATGCTTCATGATACCCTGAGGCAGTGGCTTTGTCCTCCATTGAGGCAGAAAAGGTGGCAAATGCTCTGTTAGAGATTTTCAGCAGGGTAGGTTTCCCAAAAAAAATACTGACTGACAGAGGTGCCAACTGCATGTCAGACCTGCTGGCTTGTCTGTGGAAGTACTGTGGGGTGAAGCACCTGAAGACCACCCCCTACCATCCTCAGACTAATGGTCTTGTTGATAGTTTAAACTCTACAATCAAGTCCATGCTATGGGCATTTGCAGACCAGCGTAAGAGGGAATGGGACTAATATTTGCCCCATCTGTTGTTTGCTTACAGAGAGGTTCCCCAGGAATACATAGGTTTTTCACCCCTTGAGTTGCTGTATGGGCATAGGGTGAGGGGACCTCTAGATTTAATTCGTGATGAGTGGGAAGGTGAATGTGAATCTCATAAGGAGTCTTGTTGTGGCATATGTCCTAAACCTCAGGACAAGGCTCAGGGAACCCATGGGCTTGACCCAGGAGAACCTGGCAGATGCTCAGCAACAGAAAAAGGTATGGTATGACAGGAATGCTCGAGCTAGAGAATATGCTGTAAGGCAGCAGGTAATGGTTCTCATTCCTGTCAGACACAACAAGCTCCAAGCAGCTTGGGAGGGACTCTACAAGGTGGTAAGAAAGGTAAGTGATGTTAACTATATGGTAGAACTGCTAGGCAGGAGGCAGGGGGACAAATTGTACCATGTTAACATGATGAAACTTTACCATGATAGAGAGGCCCTTGTGCTGAGTATTTGCAGTGGATTGCAGGAGGAGTCTGAGGGAGATCTGGTGACTGATTTCCTCAGTGAGGCTCGGACTGACACCTCAGTGGAAGGGTTAGCAATGTCCCAGCAGCTATCTCCTAACCAGGTTCGAGAAATCTCAGCAGCATTACAGGAGTATGGGGATGTGTTCACTGGGAAACCAGGGTGCACCCACCTGGTGTAGCACTAGGTGGATACAGGACCCCAAAGTCCTATAAGGCAGGCCCCTTATAGGGTGCCTGAGAGAGAGTCAAACAGACTCTGAGGGAGGAGATACAGGAGATGTGGGAATTAGGGGTAAATCAAAGAGTCCAACAGTCCCTGGGCCTCCCCAGTGGTGCTGGTGCCATAGAAGGATGGCAGAACCAGGTTCTTTGTGCACCACAGGAAATTAAATAGTCACACAGAGTCAGATGCTTACCCCACGCCTAGAACAGATGAGGCCCCTAGAGCAGCTGGGTGGGGCTAAGTATCTTACCACCATTGATCTTACCAAGGGTTACTGGCAGGTGCCCTTGACTGCCAATGCTAGAGATAAGTCAACATGTTGACTCCTTTTGGCTTGTATGAGTTCACAAAGACGCCCTTTGGGATGAAGAATGCCCCAGCAACTTTCCAGAGGCTGGTAGATCATATCCTAGCAGGAGCAGGAGGGTTTGCCCTTGCTTACCTAGATGATATTGTCATCTACAGCCATTCCTGGCAAGAGAACCTTCAACATGTCAGGGAGGTGCTGGGCAGACTACAGAGGGCAGGGTTGACCATTAAGCCCAGCAAATGTCAGGTGGGTATGGCAGACGTCTTCTACCTGGGACATAAAGTGGGGAGTGGCAAGATCAGGCCAGAACCTGCTAAAGTAGAAGCCATTCAGGCATGGCCTGCACCCAGTACCAAAAATCAGGTGAGGGCATTCTTAGGGACAGCAGGGTACTACAGAAAGTTCATCCCCAGTTATAGTACCATAGCTGCTTCCCTCACAGACCTGACAAGGAAGAACAGGCCAGATAAGGTAGTGCGGACCACAGCATGTAAGCAGGCATTCCAGAAGCTTAAAGAAGCTTTGGGAGGACCCCCTGTGTTAGCCAGTCCAGTTTACAGCAAGGAATTTGTTGTGCAGGTGGATGCTTCAAACCATGGGGTGGGGGCTGTACGTAGCCAGATTTCTTCAGAGGGAGAAGAACACCCAGTGGTTTATCTCAGTTGTAGGCTCCAACCCAGAGAGGAATGCTATGCAGCTGTAGAAAATGAATGCCTAGCCATAGTGTGGGCACTGCAGAAACTTCAGTCTTATCTGTACGGAAGAAAATACAGTGTAGTGACAGATCACAATCCCCTAACATGGTTAAACAGAGCCAGTCAGCAAAATGCCAAGTTACTAAGATGGAGCCTAGGGTTGCAAGTATATGATATGTCAGTGCAGCACTGCAGTGGGTGTAGCAATGCCAATGCAGATGGGCTCTCAAGACAGGGAATGGGCCCTTGCACTGGCCCAGCAATCAAGGAGCCTCAATCCTCCCCACTAACACCAGTGAGGGGCAGCCACACACACATGCCTCAACATCTGCTGCAAGTTCAACACCACCTGCTTGCATGACAGATTTATGAACCAGTGCACCCCCTAACCTTGGAATAAACTCCTTCCACACATCAAATAAACCAATACCCTATCTGCTTTCAAAACTAGACTTGACAACAGGATGGGTGACTGTAAATTCAGGTTTGGCTATGTAGAAATAATATTCTTACCAGAGGTGGCTAATATACTCTCAGTGTCAAGGGGTGTTGTAGTTAAGCTTCCTCATGGGCCTAAGGCCATAAGCATATTATGTATTTATTTAGTTATTTCCTTTTATTTTATTGCTTTTATTATCAAGAATAGACCAACTGGTCTGTCCTGGGGAGAAAAGCTCCAACAGAAACAAATCAGTACATTATAACACAGAGAACATGTTTCATATAGAGATACACGAAGAAAAAGATGTACAAACGGTAATTACATAGAGCAGTGCCAGTTATAGGTTTATAAATTATTACTATCCTAACAATGCAAAGTGGCCTTTTAAAGCCTAGCCATGTTTCCCAAATGCATGTGATAAGTTAGTTGTGATACCTTAAGGTTATTTTAAGGTGAATATGAAAGCTTGGGCATGGGTGGTCAAGCATTTACAGGCTACCTATGTCTGCTAGAGACATAGGTTCCAGGTCAGCATTAAATTTCCTATTCCACATCCACTCGTTCAAGTTATACTTCAGGGGGGTTAGGAAAGAACCTAGCTTCACATGGATGGGATGCCTGTTTTAGAGAAGGAGAAGTCTGTGAGATGAACACTTGTCCCTCCAACACATCCTATTTATGTAGCAGATGAGGCTTAGCTCCATAGCCTGGGTAATTCTTATGCTATTTGTTTTGTGGATGTGCAAAAGGTCCAATAGAATGGGATCAGAGGGTGCTTTGTAGGGCAGCATAGATTGCATCTCAGCAGTCTGTAGAAGAGTGAGTACAGCTATAGGGCTTTATGGTGGTCTGCACAGGACATGTTTACTTCCTGAATTCTCTTTGTGAGGAACCTCTGTGGACACTCCAGTTGTTGCATATGCCTGGCCAGGTACACACTGAAGGGATCATTGTATTTAATGATTGGTATGATGAGGGCTGAGTACAGCAGAACAATGGCATCCTTGGACCTAGATGACATACCCTTGCTTGTAAGGTGCTCAGTATGGAATGATTTATTTACTAACACAGACACATGATAGTCAAAGGCCAGGTTACTGTTTACATGTGTTCCAAATCCTGATCACTAGGTCTACTCTGAGGAGTGTATTATCAATGTGTTTTTTTCAGAGGTAGCTGTCTTCCCAAAGGATACAATTATGAATTTCTTGGCACTGAGTTTTAGATGTTGGCTCTGGCACCAATTATTGCTCTTTATCAGGTCTTCTTGGAGAGTATTTCTGCCTTTGGGGAATTCAATGATGGCACCTAGATTGCAGTCATCTGCAAACTTGGTCAGCCAGAGGCACTTGTTATTGGCCTTGACTTCAGAAAAGTAGATTCCAAAATGGAGCAGTCCCAGCACCAAGCCTTGAAAGACTCCATTAGTGACTGGCCTTTTTATGGAGGTAGACTTCCCAATCTTAACCTTTTAGGTCATATCTTTGAGCCAGCTGGTTATCCAGAGGGTGACATTGAGGTTTATACCTTATTTTGTGATTTTGTCTACAATGTCCAAGTGACGTATTGTGTCAAAAGCTTTGATGTGGTCAAGGTAGCCAGTGTGTCATTGCTTTGCCCTCATTCATTGCTTTGGTGACTTTCTCGAAGAAGACAACCAGGTCAAGTAGGCGTGATCTGCCCTTGACAAAAAAACAAACTTGGTTGGATGCAGTGTCTGATGGTTTCCTATGTCATTGTTTATCATTACCATGATACATTTTTCCATGGCTATGCATATGAGACTATTTAGACTTATTAATCTGTAGTTACATGGCTTGTCTGGAGGTTATAGTTCAACAGTGATTTTACTAGTCATGATAGATCATGTTTCATACTATTAAGGAGGCATTCTGGGACATTATCTGGACCCACTGCAATGTTCTTGGCCTCAGAGAGTACACTGAGGACCTGTTCCCTAGGTTGAGGGTACTTCCTGAGGGGAGTCTGTGGGGTGGGGGAGTAAAACTGAAGCTAAATTTGTCAGCCAGTAGATTTGCCATAGCTTCCAGCTCAGTATAGATGGCTCCATTTACAATTAGTTCATCACATTGTTGTGAATTTCATTTGAGGTTGCGGACATAGGTGAAGAATGGCTTATGATTGTCCTTGGAAGTTATTTTTGTCCTAAATTTAGCTTTGGTAGACTTGATTAGCCCACTAAGCACTGACAGCACTAGAGAGGGCCACACAGGGGCACTACTGTCCCGTGGAAATGTGGATCCCCCTGAGTGTCCCAGTTCCTGATATATTAAAAATCTTGTGCTTCGTAGAGCACGTGCAAGCATGGCATTTGGCACAGTGGTTAAGGTTTTAAACTGCAGTTCCTATGGTGCAGGGCTTGATTCCCACTGCCCTCATTTGTCTACTGTGTGACCTGAGCAAGTCACTCAACCAGCCACTTCTCCCAGGTCACCCCTAAAAAGGGACTTTGTGGCCAGTGGGTCTACCTGGTTAATAAATAAATATTAATGGTTGCCTCTTTCTGCAAGCATATTCATACCTCATGAGAGACTGTGAGCCTTTTGAAAGGCCTCTCAGATGTCTTTTACTACATTTTTTAGCAGTAAGGAAAAGTACTATGAGCAACATCTGTCTTTTACTACATTTCTAACCATCAATTGGGAGGAAGTGGGAGATGTCTTTGAGAAAGTGTATGTGTATGTGTGAAATGCCTCAGTTAGATATGTATTTCTGGTTAAGTGACCCAGAGTGACATAGTTGGAGGTAGAAAGATCAACCCTGTACCCTTGAGGCAGCTCATTAACAGCTTGGAGCCTTAATCCTCTATTCCAACTGCCACTACTACTTTAACTTCATTCTTTTTGGTAAATCAGTCATTAAAGTTGCAGATCTCGTATTATTTTAAGTAAATTAGAGTTGCTTTGCACTTAAGGCTCTGAGCTGTTAATGAGTTGCTTCAGATAGTCAGAAGTTCATAGTTTGAATCCTTCCCACGTACATTTGTGATTGTGAGCAAGTCAGAAAAGGGACACTTACCTGGTAGGTAAAATTATTATTTATTATTAGGCCTCACCACTTATTATTTTGACTTTGTTCAGTATACCTTTTTTAATATCTTTATTGAATTATCCCTTAAGACATAGGCAAACATACATCTATATGAAAGAAAGCAAACCATGTTCACATACTGACAGTTACAAACATTTTACAAGACATATTCTTTTATACAATTATCATCAATCCAACATTACATACATTGATGAATTCCTGCCTTCCTTTAAACCTCCCTCCTGCTAAAAAACAGTATTCTGCATGTATTTTCCCACAATTTCAATTTTTTCCTACATAATTTGCTCCTGCCTTTTTCTAAAGATTCTACTTCTTTTTCTTTCAGTCTCTGTCACAATATTCAATACCTCAAATATGGTTGGTTTCGTCTTTGATTTCCATTTTCAAGTAATTACTTTTTTTGCAGCCACCAGA
The DNA here is from genome assembly GCF_019279795.1 of Protopterus annectens. Lineage (NCBI taxonomy): Eukaryota > Metazoa > Chordata > Ceratodontiformes > Protopteridae > Protopterus > Protopterus annectens. Next base: position 955,061,216 of record NC_056726.1, read on the forward strand.
ATTAAACTCACCAAGATCTTACTATGTCTAGGCAATTCAAATCTTGTATCCCAGCTAAAAAAAATAATTTCCTTAGTATTCAAATGGAATTTTTAAAGTATGCCAACGCATTACATTCCTGAACCATATGTGCCCAGCTTCCTCTTTCTTCCCCATCACATGACAATTTGCCATTTACCTGAGGAAAAATTCTTTGAAGTCTGCTTGGGGTTTAAAAATATCTATGCAAACACCTCTATGCAGAAATCCTAAATCATGTAGACTCGGTGCATATTTGGTAGCCATAGATATGTCTTCCCATTGTTTCCTTGTGACTTACTTATCCAATCTCAATTCCCAATCTTTTATAACTTCCTCTGATTGATTCCTATAGTTACTGTGCAATATTTTATATGGCCTACTAATTATCCTTTTTTAACAGCAGCTTCTGTTCTATATTCAACTAAAAACTCTACCACAGCAGGTCTTTCACTTAGGATTCCCCTGTCCCTTTCTCTTTGTGTATACTCTGATATCAATCCCGGATTGGGAAAGCAGCCTCTAGCCTGCAGTCAAAATATCTTCTTGGCGGGGGCGTGGCCAAGGATGAACACAGGATAGCAGCAGATTTCTTCAGCTCCACCAATTTCATTACACTGACAGGAATTAATTACTTAAAAAATTAATTTTTGAAGTAATTTTCTTTCTAAATACGTTTGTTTTATATAGTTCTTGAACTATATCTAAAAAAGAAAGGAAATCTTAACAATATTTCTGTCAGAAATCACTGTGGAAATTTTCCTGTCAGTTTATCAGTCTGAAATGAGTTCCAGTAAGACAAATTCTCAAGACTCCAGCATCAAGAAAGAACTTCAGTCTCTGATAATTATAATCCAGCAACTTACTGATAAAATGGATACTAAAATAGACACCTTCATAGAAAAAAACTACAAAACAAATAGACCTGTTACATACAGACCTGCAACAACAGAAGAACCAGATGACAGGCATAGAAGAAGCTGTGAATGACATGGAAAATAGAATCCAAGAAGAGGAAATCAACATTGAGTTTCTGCTGAAACAAAATACACATTTACAAACAAAGCTGGATGACCTGGAAAATAGATCTAGGCGCAATAACATTAGGATTTTTGGACTGCCAGAAAATATTGAAGGTAACAATGTTACTTCTTTTTTAACAACTTGGCTCCCTAAAACTTTAGACTTACCAGAAGCATTCTCTTTTGGTATCAAAGAGCACATAGATCTATAGCTAATACTAACTCTAACAAAAAATATCCTAGATCAGTTATAGTTAGATTTCTATCATCTTTTGATAAAGAGATGGTTCTTAAATCTGCTTGGGCTAAAGCTCCTGTTAAGATTAATGAGACAACTGTGCGTTTTGACAATGACTATTCTTCCATGGTAATAGCTAAAAGAAAAGTTTTTCTGCCACTAATAAGGGAGCTTAAAAAGCACAGTTCAAAACATACCTTCTGTTTCCTGCCAAGCTTAAAATCTTCCTTCCTGATGGTCCTAAGGTTTTCGATGATTTAGACTCTGCTTTACTGTTTGTCAAAGAAAAAGGATTTTGGATAAAATAGAAGAAATGGAATGGGCTAGTTCTTCATTAAAGAGATTGGCAACTGAAGCTTCGTGGAAGACTTCAGAGAAGAAGAAGAGACTAAAAACAAATGATTTGTTATATGTTTTTCTCTCTCATCATTTTAGTTCATTATTAATCTTTTTGAATATAGTTCCTGCATTTCCAGAAAGCCACAAATATTTTGGAAAAGATTTAATCAAAGTTATTCTCTATGTGCAAAGAAATGTTTTGTTTCATAACCAGTCAAAATACCTGAAGATTTAATGGCAAGCTGTGATTCAATTTGTTTCTCTTTCTGAAAAGAAGTAAGGTTAGTAATTTGATACATTTTTTTATCTTTACCTTTTTTTCCTTCTCCTTTTATTATTTTCTTTGTTTAAACAATAACATTCTATTTAGATTATGTAGTGGGTAAAGGGTGGGGGAGGGCAGGGAGAACAGTAATGAAAATATCATTAATAGAATAATAACATATTTATTCCTTGTAAAAGTTTTATAAGTTCTTCAAATGCTATTTCTAATTATACTTTCTTGATTATACTGCTTATGCCTGTTTGTAAATAATCTGTTATGCTTTAACTAATAATAATCAGAACTAAATAAGAGTAAATGATATGTTTTATTTTTAACTCTATTAATATAAACAGTAAGTAACATTCCATTGTATATACTTCTTACAGCTTTCTCTTACATTTTTTTATTTCTGCCTCACTCCTTTTATTTTCTACTCTCTTTTCTTTTCTTTATTAATATATAGAAATGCTTTTGATTGTGTGGGCACAGTGAATAATAGGATTTGTATGAAAATTGAGTTGGGAGAAGAATGTTGAGTTTTATTGCTTGTTGGTAATTTGGGGCTTAATTTCACTTACATAGAGGCTGTAATAATCTGTGGAATACATTGTGAAGGTTTTGTCATGTTTAGATGCATTTACACTGCTAAATGAATGTTTGTCACTAGTTTTTAATAAGTTTCCCGCCAAAATGTTAAGAGAGACAATCTGAGATGTGGGCTGTCTCATTCACAGTGTTCATGAGTTACTTCAGAAGCTTCAGCTCACAGAATTCTCACAGAGAAACTGAAAGCAGTTAGTATAACCTTTGACATAGTTATCACACCGACACACCACAGATTCAGGAAAATACTTTATTCATAAAATATGTCAGTTATAATGTTTTGTTTCATAACCAGTCAAAATATCTGAAGATTTAATGGCAAGCTGTGATTCAATTTGTTTCTCTTTCTGAAAAGAAGCAAGAGGCTGTAATGGTCTGTGGAATACATTGTGAAGGTTTTGTCATGTTTACATGCATTTACACTACTAAATGAATGTTTGTCACTAGTTTTTAATAAGTTTCCCGCCAAAATGTTAAGAGAGACAATCTGAGATGTGGGTTGTCTCATGCACAGTGTCCATGAACTACTTCAAAAGCTTCAACTCACAGAATTCTCACAGAGAAACTGAAAGCAGTTAGTATAACCTTTGACATAGTTATCACACTGACACACCACAGATTCAGGAAAAATACTCTATTCATAAAATATGCCAGTTATAATGAGTCTAAATGATGTAGTTTATTGTAGTAAGTAAATGTCTTATTTTAGAAGGCATAGAAAATGAAACATTTATTTAAATGTTTTTGAAAATCTACTTAACAGCAGCATAATAATCTGTGTTAAAATTTGTGTTCCAAACATATACTTTACTATAACTCATTTAATTCATCTGATTGACAAGCATAAATAATCTTATAACTCTATTCTGGAAGAAATGTCATGTGATATATTTTAAAGCAGTAGGTTAGCATGATTGTAAAATCTGGTTACTAAAATGTGTTTGCTGTGCATTATTTTGTATAAAGCAGACAGATTTATTCTAGGGACAGCAAGTAGGATAGTGCTCAACAAAGACACAACTCAGTGAGATCAGATATATATATATATATATATATATATATATATATATATATATATATATATATATATATGTGTGTGTGTGTGTGTGTGTGTGTATGTGTATGTGTGTGTGTGAGTGTGATGGCTTTTTTTTATATATAATAATGCAAGTGTTTCTGAGAATCTGCATAACTATCCAATATGATTTATAATAATTTCTATGAATACAATATTTTACTCTATTGACAAAATGAATGTTTGCCACAAGTTTTAATAAGTTTCCCGCCAAAAAGTTAAGGGAGACAATCTGGGATGTGGGCTGTCTCATGCACAGTGTCCATGAACTACTTCAAAAGCTTCAACTCACAGAATTCTCACAGAGAAACTGAAAGCAGTTAGTATAACCTTTGACATAGTTATCACACTGACACACCACAGATTCAGGAAAAATACTCTATTCATAAAATATGCCAGTTATAATGAGTCTAAATGATGTAGTTTCTTGTAGTAAGTAAATGTCTTATTTTAGAAGGCATAGAAAATGAAACATTTATTTAAATGTTTTTGAAAATCTACTTAACAGCAGCATAATAATCTGTGTTAAAATTTGTGTTCCAAACATATACTTTACTATAACTCATTTAATTCATCTGATTGACAAGCATAAATAATCTTATAACTCTATTCTGGAAGAAATGTCATGTGATATATTTTAAAGCAGTAGGTTAGCATGATTGTAAAATCTGGTTACTAAAATGTGTTTGCTGTGCATTATTTTGTATAAAGCAGACAGATTTATTCTAGGGACAGCAAGTAGGATAGTGCTCAACAAAGACACAACTCAGTGAGATCAGATATATATATATATATATATATGTGTGTGTGTGTGTGTGTGTGTGTATGTATGTGTATGTGTGTGTGTGAGTGTGATGGCTTTTTTTTTATATAATAATGCAAGTGTTTCTGAGAATCTGCATAACTATCCAATATGATTTATAATAATTTCTATGAATACAATATTTTACTCTATTGACAAAATGAATGTTTGCCACAAGTTTTAATAAGTTTCCTACCAAAAAGTTAAGGGAGACAATCTGGGATGTGGGCTGTCTCATGCACAGTGTCCATGAACTACTTCAAAAGCTTCAACTCACAGAATTCTCACAGAGAAACTGAAAGCAGTTAGTATAACCTCTGACCTAGTTATCATACTGACACACCACAGATTCAGGAAAAATACTCTATTCATAAAATGTCAGTTATAATGAGTTTAAATGATGTAGTAAGTAAATGTCTTATTTTAGAAGGCATAGAAAATGAAACATTTATTTAAATGTTTTTGAAAATCTACTTAACAGCAGCATAATAATCTGTGTTAAAAACTTCTGTTCCAAACATATACTTTATTATAATTCATTTAATTCATCTGATTGACAAGCATAAACAATTTTATAATTCTATTCTGGAAGAAATGTCATGTGATATATTATAAAGCAGTAGGTTAGCATGATTGTAAAATCTGGTTACTAAAATGTGTTTGCTGTGAATTATTTTCTATAAAGCAGACAGATTTATTCTAGGGACAGCAAGTAGGATAGTGCTCAACAAGGACATAACTCAGTGAGATCATATATATATATATATATATATATATATATATATATATATATATATATGTGTGTGTGTGTGTGTGTATGTGTATGTGTGTGCGTATGTATGTGTGTGTGTGTCTGTGTGTATGTGTGTGATGGCTTTTTTTTTTAATAATGCAAGTGTTTCTGAGAATTTGCATAACTATGCAATATGATTTATAATAATTTTTATGAATACAATATTTTACTCTATTGACAATAATGAGTTTAAGTAAATGCTCATATACAAACAATTCAAGATTTTTTTTGGAAGCTGTTAATCGTATTCACATGACAAAAATAGATGCATCTTAATATATGTAATGTCTGAATCATATTAGCCAAAGTTTTTGATTTAAATGAATGTTAGAACCTAATTTTCTCTCCTCTTGATTTCTAACATCAAGATTATTTGAATGCTATTTAAATACAAGTGTTATATATTACATAGATCTATATAGTAGTATGAACAGTTTTAAAAAAAAAAAGTTTATTTTAGTTTATATGATGCTGTTTTACCAAATGTGTAGTTTTGTCTTGATAGATAATTGAATTGAAAACTGTTAACCTCAGTTAAATATAACTAGTATTAAATTGATAAGGTGGTAGCTGAGGTACTGCTGCTTAGGGTAGGGGTTAACTTGAGTAGTAAATACTACTCTAAGTTGGAGTTTTCAACTCAGGCTGGATGCAAGGTTTAATCCTTACATTATTTTCACTTGTTCATTGTTATATGTATATAGTTTTGACATCCACAATATATTTTGTACACTCATTGTCACTACAAACAAAATTGAATCCTATACAAAATCCCATAAGAGATTTAATAAATACAGCTATATTTAAAGGTACACCTAAAAGAGGAGATGTAACATTATTTATCTTGTTATTTGTTATTTCGATCATAAGATTCTTGAGTTTTAAAAATGCCAAATGACATCTTTAAAAGGAATTTCTTTAAACATTAATGGATTGAATAATCCATGTAAAAGGGCAAGCCTAATAAGATACATTAATTTACACAAGGCCAATCTAGTCTTCCTGCAAGAAACCCATCTCTTGAAAAAAAGATATTGATAAACTAGCCACTAATAAGTATACAGTATTGGTTAGTTCAGAGCACACTCAGAAAAAAGAGGAGTGGCTATTTTATGGAATAAAAGTATGCCCATTCCTAAAACCATTAAGTCTTTTCAGGATGACAAAGGAATGTTTTGTATGGTTACAATACAAATTAATGGGAAGACTTACACTTTAATTAATGTATATTGGATACCTGGAATTGGTATTAATACAGTGAAACATCATATTGATAAGATCATATCATTCTCTATAGGGGATATTATTTTAGCTGGTGATTTTAATTGTATACTACATGAAAGTGATACTACCACTATAAGGAAAAGAAGAATTACATCTAATGCAAAACATTTAAATGATTTTGCTAATTCTTATCATTTGAATGATATTAATAATCAGATAGATTCAAAATCATTACCATACACCTTTTTTTCTAACAGATACAAAACTTATTCAATAATAGATAGGGTCTTTATTTCTAACCAGATGGTAACAGATTTAATTAATTCCAAAATCATGTCATGCCCTATATCTGATCATAACTCAATTGTTTTTGAATTCATGATAAAAAATACTCATAATGTTCAGATCAAAAGGATACCAGCATACTTAACTCAGCTAAAAGACTTTAAAGAATATATACTTTCAGAAGTACAACATTTTCTAGACATAAATAATACTCCTGAAGTCTCCATTGTCTATGTTTGGGATGCCTTAAAATCATATCTATATGGACAAAGTATCAGATGGTATAATAATAAAAGGAAATCTTGGAATAAGGAATTGTTAGATATTCAAAGTAAATTAGACTCTTATAAACATAATAATAAAGAAAATATTATGGACAAGAAAGTTATTGAAGAAATAAACAAACTAAATGAGAAATACAAAGAAATTTTAACTCATAAAGTTAAAATAACTTTAGAGAAATATAAGTTTTTGTCTTATTCAATAAGCCACAAATACTTACATAGACTTAAAAATAAAACAAAAGATTGAATAAACAAAACCATATCAAAGAAATCTTTTCTCTAAGGAAAAAGAAGAATGTTTCTAGTATACCAGAAATACTGGATGAATTTAGAAATCACTTTCACAAGATTAACCATAACAACATTAACATGGAACCTAAAGATAAAATAAAGGAGTTTATAACCACAAACATGAATAAAAAGCTTAATAAACAACAGATTAAAGTATTGGACAAGAGTATTTCATATACAGAAGTTATTACACAAATAAATAAGCTTAAATCAAACAAAGCACTGGGTAATGATGGTATTATACCAGAGATATATAAAATCCTTTCTAAAACTACATATTCATTAATACATAAGGTTTTTATTTTGGCCCAAACTGAGTTAATAACCCCCATCTTGGCAATATACATTTATTTCACCAATTTTAAAACCTAATAAAGATCCAACTAGATGTTCTTCATATCGACCCATCTCATTACTTAATGTTGATTATAAAATGTTTATGAGTATTTTTGCTGATAGATTGAAGACAATCATCCCGGCATTATAGATATAGATCAGATGGGCTTCATTGTAAATAGAAATACTTTTGATAATATAAGAAGAACTTTAACATTAATTGATTTTGCAAATAGGAAAAAGAAAGATTTAACACTTATTAGTCTTGATATAGGTTCAGCATTTGATTCAGTAAGTTGGGACTATCTGTTTACCTTACTGAAATGCACAAACTTCTCTGATGCATTTGTAAATTTAATTGAGCATTTATACAAAGGAACACTGGCTTATATTAAGGTAGGAACACATGTTTCACAAAAAATACCCATTCTTAAAGGTACAAAGCAAGGATGTCCACTTTCTCCACTATTATTCACTTTAGTAATGGAGCCTTGGGCTAATTTGATTAGAAACAGTACTGACATAGAGGGTTTTGAAATAGACGAAAATACAACATCAAAAATTCAACTTTTTGCAGATGATGTTCTAATTACATCAGCAGGATCTAATTCTTCTATGCAGTCTTTATTTGATAAAATGATGAATTTTAAAAGTATTTCTGGTTTAATATTCAATGAAGAAAAACTAAAATACTACCTATATATACACGAAAAAATATTCTCATTAGTGATTTTACTAAATATGTACCCAATTCAGGTCAGATAACTTATTTAGGTATAATACTATCTAAAGATATTAAATCTATTATATATAATAACTATAATACCTGTTTTCTTAATATACAAAATATTTTTAATACCTGGAATAATATGTTTTTACTATGGAGGAGAGACTTACAATTATTAAAATGATAATATTCCCCAAGATTTTATACTTAATACAATCAATAATACTTTCACCTACAAAAATAATTATCAAGAAACTGAATACACTAATGTTAAATTTCTTATGGGCACCTAATAGACCTAGGATTGCATTAAAGAAACATACTAATAGCTGGTCTCAAGGGGTATTTCTTTTCCAGACTTTAATTTATATATTATCTCTTCTATTATAAAAGTTATTACTTTATTAATAGATCAGTCATATATCGCAAAATGGAAAGATTATTGGGAGCTAATTAGTATGCACTTCATGAAAATCTCCTTAACACATAAAAATATGATTGTAAATAACTCCATGTTGTGGTTGCTAAAGGAATTTTGTACTTCACCTATTACACCTAAACATATGGTTTGTTACCCATTAAATATTATTATTAGTTATCGTAACTTTATATTCATGCACCCTAAATATAGGGAATGGAATTTTATTGTATTCCTATAATGTATACTCAGGGTATGCTTATGTCATCTACTTCTGAAGGAGCTCATTTAGCTATAGATAATGATCTAAAGTACTGGTATCAGCTGATATCTGATAATAAAGTTAAAAATCTAGATTTCTTAAAACAAGAATTTGATCTAAGAGAAACTTGCTGGTTAGAGGTTCAGATCTTTAGACAACATCTCATTGATAGAATAGATCTAATGTCTATAACAGTTAAAGAATCTATTCCAAAACTGATTGATTACTTGATATTAAATTTACAGCATAAAGTTTCTGATAAAGGTAAACTTTCATATATACATAAAATTATCAGACAAGAAACTTTTTACAGTGTAGATTCATACTGGAATTATTTCACCTCTATTAATGGGGACCCACCAACTCAACAAGATAAACAATATATATTGGAATCTGCTTATAGAACTACATCTTCTATTGTCTGGAGACTTTATACATGGAAATTTTTACATAGATCTTTGTATACACCTTTGATGATGAATAAAATAAATAATAAAGATAATCTATGTAAGAGATGTAATGTAGAAATTAATGCTGACTGGGCTCATATGTTTTATGACTGTATGAAGTTGAAAGAATACTGGAAGTCAATTAATGAATTTTTGCAGGCTCTTTTTACAGATAATTTCATTATTTCTAAGTCTCTTATATTATTCAACACACCTGTACCTCAATGTGTTAAAAAGATTAAGCTTCCCTTGTTATGGTCTATCCTAGCAGTGGCCAGGAAAATAATAACTAGAAATTGGATTTCAGATACACCTCCTTTGTTCAATGAATTTAAAAATGTCATGAATATAATGTGCCATATGGAAATAAGCACAATTAGAATGAGAACAACTAGAAAAACATCATATTATATTGTATGGGATAATTTACAAAATTTGTTAAAAAAATTCTAATTTCAATAGCACGGTATTTTAGTTTAATTAATTGATCTGATTGTAGTGGATGTCTTTGTAAATACTTTAGTTGTTTTGTTGAATATTATAATAATACCTATTTTTAATTACTTGTATAAAATTGTTATGATATTTCTCTTATATGTTAAAACAATAAACCTGTTTTGAAAAAAAAACAGCTAAATAAGTTTAATATAAACTATATTAGACAATTTACTGTTACCATTAATAGTATTAATGCTTGTATGAATGCTGAAAAGTTTTGTTTTCCTGCATGCATTTATTGCTTCTAGCAGCATTTTAATTGACTATTTCATTCTCATACACTCAGAGTAAATATCTCTGTGACTTCAGTCTTAAATGGATTTGGACTCTGGTGAGTGCTGCAATCTTCTTCACAAGACTTTTCTTAGGTTATCTTATTGTTATATTCAGTATATTATGGCCAAACCATCAATGTGACCAAACCATATCTTTGTTAAAAAAGAAGTTGCAATATAGAGCAGCTCCACATAAATTCAGAATAAGTTTAAGGTACAAGTAGAATAAACTATAATGACTTTAAAAAAATATATATATATCTTCTTGGCCTCTTCCCACTCTATTACTTTTCCCTCTCTAGTGATTTCCTCCCAATACCTGGGTTCCTTTGCCAGTTTCCTCCAGTAAATTCCAGGCCTCTCTTGCCCATTATCTGTACGCTTAATTGCAGTCATCCATATCGAGGCAGAATCTCCTTTCCATTCTTGTGTTGGCTTAATTCTTAGAATACTTTCTGCTCCTTTATGAATATAATAATCTATATGGCTGTTGTTTTTCTCATTAAGGATCTGCATCCAAAATCCCAGTCTCTCCTTATTTCTTGAACTTCCCCTCGCTTCATCATTATCCTTTTGCACTTTGAATTATAGCTTTCTGCTAGTGTTATATATATATGAGCCTTAACTGTGTAATTCTAAATATCCATTCAAATCACATAATCTTAAATCACCTTGTCCTATTGGAAGGATTAGCTTTCCACACTTCACCCTTAACCTCTTCTACGCCCAGATAAAACCCTTCAGCTCTATTAATTACTGTCCACAACTTCTCCTCTGGTTGATAACAATATGCCTGACATGTATACTAAACTAAAGGGACTAAAGACATTTTCACTGCTTGCATCTTGCTATCCATATCTATAAACAAGAGCTTCCAGTTTCTCCTTTTTTATATTATATTTTGTTTCGTTTCTTCCCACATATCCTTACCTGCCATAACACAATCCTTTTGACTTTGTCCAGAATTCTTAAGCAAATAAATTGAGAATTATTTTGGTCTGTTCCTTGTAAAATCTGTGGCTTTCCTGCGAATTATTGTGGATGAAGATCACTAAATAATGTCAGGCATGCGGACTTTAAACTCAAGAAAATGCTTGCTAATGTAACTTTCTAAGTATACAAGAGAAAGATTTAAAATATGTTTGCCTCTAATTCTTGAGCTGAAAGTTGGGAGGGATGAGGGGGATGTGCAGTGGAATGCACTATATGATTCTCACAGCAGTGAGCGAAATACACTTCTTGGTCATTATTTATATATTTGCTCATTCATTTTATTGCAAACAAACATCTTAATGTATGTATTTGTACAAGACGTTGTAATTGATGGTCACATCTGTGTGTGTGTTTCTGTTTGTGTGTGTGTTCTGCATCCCAGAATAGTTATAATGTAAAGGAATGAACCAGTTGTAGTAACCAGGGGCTTCATTGTATGAGCTATGTTGTTTGTGAGCATTGATTTCCTTGTTTTTATTGTCTGTTGATGGTGTGCTTATTTATCTGTGAACAAACTGCACAGCACGAAGCCTATGAGTTTAATATTCAAATATTAAATATGAATGCATTTTAATTTAACTTCTTTTTTTTGCAGGCACAAGGGTGAGAACTGCATTGCCTTGTGCTACAGCTGTTTAGTGGATGTGTTAAGGCTATGAGCTGTTAATGGAGCTGCTTCCTGTAGTCTAGCCTTTGATTCCCTCGGTCTTCATTTGTCTAGTGTGAGTCTGACCAAGTCACTTCACCATATAGTGCTCCTGAACTGCCAGTGAAAAGGGACACTTGTGTCCAGTAGGATGTCTAAGCTGTTAGCAAATTCGTTACACATTTGTCTTTTGAATTCCTTCAGCCTTCAACCAGCCTCTAATTAGTGCGTCACTATATCCTATTTGACTACGAATCCCTGCACATATGTAATAGTTTAATGGATTTCCAGATGCATTTTCAATAAATGTGAGTTTCAAAGAAAGAGAAGTTTGTTGTTGCTCATGTTGGCTGTTTTCAACATGAGAATGTTTAGTTCATCACATGGCTGTCAGTGTTTTTACTGCAATTTTTTAATAAAAGTTTTAAATTAAAGCCAAATATCTGTGATCATTGTAAAAGTAAAAATAGTTTCAACTGTGTTTATAGTGATTGTGAAGATACAGCCAAGGAATGGGATACGGGTATGGCTGCAAGGGGGGGGGGGGTCTAGTCCATTAGTCAGCCTAGGGCCCCATTTAACTACGATCTGGCTCTGCTCTTATTGTTCAGAAACTATACATGAGTATTTACCTTCGTATGTATGCTCTATCATTCATTTTTCTATTTTTAAACTAGGTAAAGGGGCAGCCATGGAGCAATGTCTGATTAAGTGAAGTAGGCAAATGGAGGTAGAAAGAATCAAACCCTGTACCACTGACTACAGGAAGCAGCTCACTTATCGGTTAGAGTTTTAATTCTCTGCACTAACTACCAAATCTTCGCTTGTGTGTTTCTGTTTGTGTGTGTGTTCTGCATCCCAGAATAGTTATAGTGTAAAGGAATGAATCACTTGTAGTAACCAGGGGCTTCATTGTATGAGCTATGTTGTTTGTGAGCATTGTTTTCCTTGTTTTTATTGTCTGTTGAGGGTAAAATCACTAAGGTTTAAAGTCAGTCAGTAATACCAAGTATTCAGAATTTCATAGTTTTTGTAGTTCAAATGTTTAGAAAATTAATGTTGATGCAAAACTTGCTGTTATGACAATTTTCTAAGTGAATATAAGTACTTTTCCTCTTATCTGTCTCAGATATTACAGAAACACCACTGGTTTTATCTCATATTTATGCTGTGCCCCTCATTAACTTCTTTTTCTGGTAAATCATTGAGGAATACTGCCAGTCAATAATGGCAGTCATTATAGTTTCATAATTTGTATTGTTCAGAGAATGCATGTTGATGCAACAGTTATTGTTCTGCTAACATTTTAAGTGATTTGGAGTTGTCAGGCACTTATGTTAACACACTGCTTCCTATAGTCAAAGGTACATATCTTGAATCTGTATCTTTGACAAGTCACTTAATCAGACAGCTCCTAGTTCACCCTGCTATGGAACACTTAACCCATTGGGTTTACCTCATTAATAAATGCATAAAATTATATTTAAAATGCATCCCTTTTTGTTCCCCAATATTTTTGGCTTTGTCCAGAATTCTTAATCAAAACATTGAGAGGTATTTTGGTCTGTTCTTTGTAAAATGTGTGGCTTCTGGTGAATTGTTGCAGATTGCAGTCACTAAATAATGACATGCAGGTACGTTCCAGATTTTGTATCCTAAAGAAAATGCTTAATAATGCAAGTCTTGTTATTTTATCAAATTTGTAAGTATATTACAAGAATATTTAAAAGCTGCTCCTGATTTTGTTGCTTGTTTGGGATTCTTCAGCTAAGAAGTTTAGAGAGCAGAGTGGAGTTGCACTTTGTGGTTCTGATATCAATGAACTGAGTTATTTTTCTTGGCCATTACTTATGAATGTATTCATTCACCTGAACTTAAGTAAATATCAGAGGGGTACAGTCACACAAGTGGCTGTAATTGTATGTGTGTGTGTGTGTGTGTGTGTGTGTGTGTGTGTGTGTGTGTGTGTGTGTGTGTGTGTTAAAAATCAAAGTATTAGCAATATGGTGGGTGGAGTAAAGTAATAATTGAGATGGGGAGAAATACTAAAGTAATTTGTTAATGAGAATTTGTAATTAGAGATGCTAAGAGAGAGAATATGAGAATAATTTGCTTATTTCTGTGTATTGTGCGTGGGGTGGGGATGGACATTTTCAACTTACTCTCAAGTCTGTAATGTTTGAAGAGCTGAGTGTGTGGTAAAACACAATATATTACAACTGTAGTATAACCTTTTTGTCTTATAAATAGTGTAAAAAGAAAGTTTTACTTTGCAACCATGTGACTGTTCTGGCAAGAAGAGAGAGAAAGTGACTGGGAGTATCAAATAACTTTTTATAAATATGAAGTTCACAGTTTAACCATGGTGTGAGCTTCCTTCCTTCCATGTTATACCTCTCAATTGTCCAGATTTTTTATTCATATTTCTAGTCTGTTCCTTATAAAATGTGTGGTTTTCTAGCAAACCAGCAAGGATTGAATTCCCAATGATAGACGTCCCAATGATAGACATTTGTGTTTCAGACTTCACACCCTTCAGAAAATGTATGGTAACACAAAGTCATTTATTCTAGCAACTTTCTAAGTTTGTAAGAACAATATTTAAGATTTTTCCCTAATTTCCGGTCTTTGTCTCCGCCCTCCCAATTATTTTACTTTTATCCAGATTTATTGTGCTAAGTGGTTGAGAGGTATGTTCCTAGTTATTAGTAAATGTGTCACATTTTATTCATCTGTTCCATGTTCTGCAAGATAGTCTGGTATTTTGAATTTAAAATATGGAAGGTTGATTATAGCTGTAGTTTCTTTAATTTATTTTGCTTTTTGGTGTTATAGATGGTATGGTATTCATGATGTTGCTATTACATGTATTGACTGACTTCTTGATGCTGACTGAAGTTGATTATTTTATTTTATTTATTTATTTATTTTTATTGGAGGGGGGTTGTTTAGCTGGCCCATGTGGGGCCTTGGACTTCTGAAACAGGAGTTGTTTCTTCTCAGAGTCCCAAATGGTTGAAGAACTAAGTATGTGGTAAAACATGTATAAAGTAACATTTTTAACCATGCTGTGAGCTCCCTTCCCTAGTTGGTAGTCATTTGTCCACATTTTTCTCATTTGCTTCACCTTATGAGGCGTAGTATAGTATTCCATGTTTTGAAAATGTAAAGTTGATGATAGCTGCAGCAGCTTCTTTTATTATTTTGTTTGCTGTACTATGGATATTATGGTACTGTCAAACCATACTAAACTGTATGAATATAAAGAAGCTTCAGCTTAAGAATTTAAAAATATGCAGTTATAATTATTTTAGTCATTAAAACTACAAATTCTTAAAGTCTTCTGCTGAGACTTGTTCATAATTGCATCATTTAAAATCCCACACATTAAAAAAAGTAGTCAGACCCTGGAATAGGTTATTGTGACCACTATCATTCCCTTTTGAGTGCTACTCATGCCTGTCAGCTGTCCTGTTTTTAGCAAATGTCATGATTTTGCTTCAAATGTTTGTCTTCTCCCTCATAAAATTTTTGATTTTCTCGTAAATCGCTTATGATTTCAGTCAGCCAGCAATGTCAGTCATCAAAGTTTTATACTTTTTATTGTTCAAAAAATGCATATTGATACAGAAATATTTTGCTAACTTTATAAGTATATAATAGTAATATTAAAAAAAATTCCAGATTTTAGTCCCCCTCCAAAATTATTTTTTGGCTTTACCCAGAATTCTTCACCAAAACAAGTTGAGGGCTATCTAAAGTATTTATAATGGTGTTATTTCTACAAACTAGAAATAGAGTGCTAGGCAGTTCATGTTGCTGCATTTGTTTAGTGTGGCTTTGCCTTTATCAGTGTTGTTTTCCTTTGAGCGGGCTAGAAAAATCAAAGTTATATACTTACCATAACAACAGATCTGAGTTGCCTGCTTCTGTCCTTCCTCAAAGGATGGGTTTTGGATCTGACCTCGAATCCATCTTGGGCCACACAAGACGTTGGAGCCAAAGCTCAGACTCCTCCCTTACCCATAACCCCTAAAAAGCCCAAAATGATCTCAGACTGAGTTTGCCCAAGAATACAGGTAACTAATAATAATAATAATAATAATAATAATAATAATATAAAAGATCATCCAAAGGTAATATAAGCACTCATAAGCAGATCTGCAGCTAAAAAGTGCATGTGAAGGACCCTCAAAATAGGTTCATCTGGTCAAGCCAAGATAAAGGAAAAAGGAATTCCATTATTGGGCAGGGGGAGTAGGAGGAAGGGGAGTTGAGGAAGGATGGAAGCAGACAGCAGAGATCTATTATTATGGTAAGTACATAATTTTCTTATCTGCCTTTGTCTTTTTCATCCATTCCTCAACAGATGGAAAAAGAGTCTTCAGCTAATATAACATTTAGGTGGTTTCATGGAAGGATAATCTGGAGTACAGCTGAACCAAAAGCAGCCCTCGAGAGAGAGAGAGAGTAAATCTAATTTATAATAGGATATGAAGGTATGAACATTTAACTAAGTGGCTGCTGCACAGATTTCATCAATAGATGTTCTAGAAAAGAAAGCAGTTGAGGTTGCACATATCTGGCAAAGTGAGCTTTATTTATTTATTTATTTATTTATATTTGTTTTCCAGGATACAGCACTGATCTCCAAGGACATTTTACAGCTCAACCCGGGAGCGGCGTCTGGTTAAGTGACTTGCTCAGAGTCACACTGGAAGCTGACAGAATCATACTTTGCACCACTGGACCACCAGAAACAGCTCATTAACAGTTGCTTAATCACCTAAGCCCACTTTTGACAGGTTTAGATAAGAATATATATGTGTAATGCAAGCAGACAACCATCTTGCTAAAGTGACTTTAGAAACTCCATGACCCAGTATATTTGATGAGAACACAAAAAGTCAATCAGACTTTCTGAATGCTTTCATACAGGGGATGTAAAACAGAGCTGTCTGTCAATATCCAACAAATATAGCATGTATTCTCCTTTATTGGAAAAAAATCAGAAAGAAAACTGGAAGATTAACATTCTGATTTAAAGAGGTCTTGGTAGCTACAGTTAGCTACAGTGGATATAAAAGGTGTACACACCCCTGTTAAAATGCCAGGTTATTCTGATATAAAAAATGAAACCACAATAAACCATTTCAAAACTTTTCCCACCTTTAATGTGACCTATAACCTGTACAATTCTATTGAAAAACAAAGAACTCTGTTAGGGGAAAAATATAAAAAATAAAACGTACAATAAGCTGGTCGCATACGTGTGCACACCCTTAAACTAATACTTTGTTGAAGCACCTTTTGATTTAAGTACAGCATTCAGTCATCTTGGGTACACACCTACCATCAACTAAAGAGACTCTGATTAACCCCAAATAAAGTTCAGCTGTCCTAGTAGGAGTTTCCTGACATTTACTCAGTTACCTGCTACAGCAAAAGCCGTGGTTTGCAGAGAGCTTACAAAGCATCAATGGGATCTCATTGTTGAAAGGTATCAGTCAGGAGAAGGGTACAAAAAAAATTCCACAGCATTAGATATACCATGGAACACAGTGAAGACAGCCATCAAAAAGTGGAGAAAATATGGGACAACGGTGATGTTGCAAAGAACTGGACATCGTCCAAAATTGATGAAAAGACAAGGCAAAAACCAGTCAGGGAGGCTGCCAAAAGACCTACAGCAACACTGAAGGAGCTGCAGGAATTTCTGGCAAGTACTGGTTGTGTACATGTGACAACAATCTCCCGTATTCTCGATATGTATGGACTATGCGGTAGGGTTGCAAGACGGAAGCCTTTTCTTACAAAGAAAAACATCCAGGCCCAGCTAAAATTTGCAAAATAATACATCAAGACTCCCAAAAGCATGTGGGAAAATGTGTTATGGTCTGATAAGACCAAGAATGAACTTTTTGGCCACAATTCCAAAAGGTACGTTTGGCACAAAAACAACACTTCGTATCACCAAAAGAACACCATCCTCATGGTGAAGCATGGTGGTGGCAGTATCATGCTTTGGGATTGCTTTTCTTCAGCTGGAACTGAGGCTTTAGTCAAGGTGGAGGGAATTATGAACAGTTCCAAATACCAGTCACTTTTGGCCCAAAACCTTCAAATGTCTTCTAGAAAGCTGAAGACGAAGAGGAATTTCACTTTTCAGCATGACAATGACCCCAAGCATACATCCAAATCAACAAAAGAATGGCTACACCAGAAGAAAATTAAAGTATTGGAATGGCCCAGCCAGAGCCCAGACCTAAATCCAATAGAAAATCTGTGGGGTGACCTGAAGAGGGCTGTGCACAAGAGATGCCCTTGCAATCTGAGAGATTTGGAGTGCTTTTGCAAGGAACAGTGGGCAAATATTTTCAGTCAAGAGGTGCCATGCTGATAGACTCCTATCCAAGAAGACTGAATTCTGTAATTAAATCAAAAGGTGCTTCAACAAAGTATTAGTATAAGGGTGTGCACACTTATGCAACCAGCTTATTGTACGTTTTTTATTTTTTATATTTTTTCCCCTTACAGATTTGTTTGCTTTCAATTGAATTGTACAGGTTATAGGTCACATTAAGGGTGGGAAAAGTTTTGAAATTATTTATTGTGGTCTCATTTTTTATATCACAAAAACCTGGCATTTTAACAGGGGTTTGGACACTTTTTATATCCACTGCACCTTTGGTAAAAAAGAAGAACTGCTTTGACAGAAAACTATGCCCTTATGAAAAATGATGTACAGAGGTTTACAAGAAAGAGCTTAGAGTTCTGATATCCTCCTAGTGGTAGTAACTGCCTCAAAGAATAACATTATATGTTAAGAACTGGAGATCCACCTTTGCTGCAATTTCAAATAGTGATCTAGTCATGGCTTGAAATAAAATAGTAATATCACAAGCAGGAACAGTAGGGTCTGTAAAAGAAGGTCTGAGAAGAAAAGCCCCCTTCAAAAAAAGCATTAGATAACCTAAACAGGCAACTAGGGACTGAATCTTTCCAATGTGAAAATTAGAAATAGCTGATAACTGGTCTTTGACAGTAGAGTAGTTGGCACCATTTTGAAAAAGAGAGGCTAGAAAGTCTAAGACCACTGGAAGAGGTGCTAACAAAGTGTCTAAACTCCTTTGAGTAATCCAAATAGAGAACCTTTTCCGTTTGCTTTTGTAAATCTTCCTAGTAGAATGTCTCTTGGGTGAAGTAAGAATGTGGATTACTTGGGAAGAGAGTCCCTATTGACTAGCCATTGGAAGTGGAGAAACCAAGTTGACTTGAGAGCTCAAAATTTCTGGGAAAGGCAGGCGGGATGAGTGAGAAATGAGATCAGGGCTTGGATCCAGCACTCAAGGTGGGTGTTTCAGATGAGGCCACAGGTAGGGGAGCCATACTTGTCAGGGCCAAAGGGGAGCAATGAGGATCACTGTGACCTTCCTTTCTAATGCTTTTTGAAGAAATCTTGGTACAAGAGAAATCAGGGGAAAGGCGTAAAGGAGTCTTGGGGGACAAGTGTGTATCATACCATCCCTGGATGACTCCCCCTCCACTGAAATCAGAGCAAAGAGCCTGCTGCATTTGGTGTTTGGGAAGAAACAAAACGATTGCAGCACAGTTGGTCCTGCTGGCAGAAAATCTGTTCTGCCACCTTTTGATTGAGGTACCACTTGTGAGGCAGGTGGATAGATTTGCTCAAACTGTCCGCTAGAACATTGGATTTACCTGGAATGTGCATTGTTAAAAGAAAGCAATTGGAAGATGTCACCCATTGCCATTCCCTCATAGCTTCTCAGCATAATGGATAAGAATGGATTCCCCCTTGCTTGTTGATGTACCAGACTATCGACATGTTGTTGGTTTGGATAGATATCAGTCATTGAAGGAGGGAGTCCAGGAAGGGCTGCAATGCTAGAAGAACTGTTCTCATCTCTAGAATGTTGATATGGAGATTGATCTTGGTAGAAGACCACATGCCTTAGACTGTCTTTATGCTGCAGCGCCCCTCACCCCAACTGGGAAGCATCCGTGGTCACAGTGGCATTGGGTTGAAGAAAAACAAATGGGCAACCTTGCATTTCCATAGGGATTAAAGCTGTCGGGGAAAATGCATCCTGCAAATGTTCATCAGATGTACTTGGAGAGACATTGGTTGATGCCTGAATGACCACTGTACTGCTACAGTCCACTGAGGTATCCCATGTGGTATCTGGCAAGAGGGAGCAAAGTGATGGATACAGCTATCAAACCCAGCAAACAAAGAACCATTTTTGCCATTGGTTTCTGGGATGAAAGAACAATTTGAGAATGATAGTGAAGAGTGAATCAGCTGCTCTGTGGAAGTTGGCTAACTGATAAATTGTGTCAGTTGTGTTCCTATGAACTGTATCTCTCGTACAGGATTGAATTTGAAAATGTCTGGATTTACTGTGATGCTCAACATTAAGCAAACTTGGAGCAAGGAGTCTCTTGCTTGGATGAGTAGATTCCTCATAGAAGTGGAACTGAGCCAGACATCCAGATGCAGAAATACCCATAACCCTTGCAGTCTGAGGTATGCAGCTACCACACCCATGCATTTGGTAAACACTGGGGGGGGGGGTTGTAGTGAAGCCAAAGGACAGAGCTGTTAATTGAAGTGACTGTCTCTCAGCCAGAAATGGAGAAACCTTTTGGATCACTTGTCCATCTTGATGTGGTAGTACGCATCCTGTAGGCCTATGGAGCACATTGAGTCATTCACTCTCGGTATTGGGAAAACGGACTGAACCCTGACCATCCAGAACTTTGATTGTTTGATGTATTGGTCAAGGTAACTGAGGTCCCTGCTCTTTTTTTACACTAAAAAGAATTTTGAGTAAGTTCCAGATCCTAGCTTGTCTGATGGGACATCTTGGATGTCTGACTTCTTTATCACCTTTTGAATTTCTTTGAGTGCTTCTGGTCTTTGAGATGGTAGAACATTTAGTAACTTCTTTTGAATTTCTGGGGAGACACAAAAAGGGAATGTAATAACCTCTGGTTAATATCCTCTGTATCTATTTGTTGTTTGTGATGGACATCCAGGCTTTGGGGTGCAGGGATAACTGCCCCCAAGACTGCCTACAGAGAATGGCAATCAGGCAGTCCTTCAGGAGTGTGGATGAGGCTTCTCATTTGAAGGATCTTTGTAGCCTTGGCCCACCTCTGCCTTGTGGACAACATCCATTATTAGGACTCCCATCTCTACCTTGGTGGGTCTATCTCCAGTATTGTCAGGAGAAAACTCTTTGCATTTCCAGAACCATAATTACTTAATCCCTTTATGATTTCTAGCAAAAGACCAGTGGGAGTAGAGAATCTTATTCCAATGACAGAAGGGGACTTTCCATCTTGTTCACTTCTAGTCACTGTTTCTTTCACTTTAGGCCCAAAAATGTTGGGCCATCAAATGGGGCATTAGTAAAGGACATCTTGAAGTGCTCTGCAAAGTCACACAAGTGCATCCAGGCATGTCTTCTTGTAATGCCTGTACCTGCAGCTGTCAAAGCTCCTTCAGTCACTTTGGAAATTAAATGCATTGAGACATTGGACTGGGACTATAGAGTGGCTAACTGAGAATCCAAGTTTTTCTTGTCATCTGCAGATATAGACCCAGAGAGGGGCTTGGAGATTTCTTTAATCAAATCCCTCTGAAATCTTATACAGGCAGTCCACAAGGTCCGGTTTTTAGTTTGCCCTTAAGTCAAATTTGTATTTAAGTCAAAACACATACATATAGTTCTTATTAAATGTCACTTAGTGAAATGTTTGCCTCAGTCTAGTTTCTATTTTACTTTTCTTTGCATATAAAACACTTTAGAAGCACTTCCAAATAAAAAAATCTTAAACATAATACTGTATACTGTAGCTATGCTTCCTTACTTCCCATGAGCTATGCTTCCTTACTTCTTATCAACATAGCTGGTTTAAGGCATCTTGTTATTAAATGCATTGTGTATGAAGACTTATTCACACACACTCAAACCATACCTCTCAACTGTACAGATTTTCACAGAATGTCCAGATTTTTGCCTCATATTTTTGGTCCATATTTCACAAATGGTGGTTGCCTAGCAAAAGTAGTGGCAAATCATTAAAGACTGAAGTTAGAAAATAATGACATTTGAGTTTCAGAATTAATACCCTTCAGAAAATTTATGCCAATACAAAACCTTTTATTCTATCAACTTTCCAAGTTTGTAATCATTTAAAATATGCTCCTGTTGTGAGTCTCTGTCACTTGTTAATTTTAGGCTTATCCATACCTCTCAACTGTACAGATTTTTGCCTCATATTTTTGATTTGTTTCTCATAAAATTGTGGTTTTCTGACAAATCATTGAGGCTTGTAGTCAGAAAATAATGCCAGTCATTTGAGCTTCAGACTTAATACAGGGCAGAAAATCCATGCTAACGCAAAACCTGTTGTTCTGTCTACTTTCTAAGTTTCCAAGAGAAATATTTAAAAAGTGGACTTATTTTTGGGCCTTTGTCCCCCATTATTTATAGCTTTGTCCAGATTTCTTGCTATAAGAGGTTGAGAGGTATGGGTGGAATATCAAGTCCTCTGCTACACACACACACACACACACACACACACACACACACACACACACACACACACACACACACACACACACTCACTCTTAGCCCTGTTTTACCTGTTCCATAACTAACCCCCTCCCCTTATGCAAACACCCACCTCTTAACTGCTGCTGCCAGGGGATTGCTCCTTTGCTATCACTCTTTACTCTTTCCCTTAAACACACACTCTCTTCTTCATTCGTACATGCATTCACTCACACATTGCTCTCACTCTCCCGATCTCTCACACACACAGTCACTTCCTCATTCATACATGCATTCACTCACACATCGCTCTCACTCTCCCGATCTCTCACACAAACAGTCACTTTCTCATTCAAACATGCATTCACTCACACATCACTCTCCCGACCTCTCCACACAAACAGTCACTTCCTCATTCATACATGCATTCACTCACACATCACTCTCACTCTCTCTCAATCTCTCACACACACACAGATTTGGGCAACTTTAAGGATTTTAATTATTTTTCACGTTATTTCTGACATTGAGGCAGCCCGTTTGTATCTATGGGTTGTCTGCATGTCAGATGCCCATAACCTGGGAACTGCCTGTAGTGTGTGCCAAGTAATTTAAGGCCATCAGAATGAAGGTAGATGAAGTCCACTTCCTGAATCTGTTCACCACCCTCAACTCCATCTTAGGGGGATGGACAGAAGAGCTTTCTTCTGTAACCTCTCTTTTTTTTTTGTGGCCACTGCCACTACTATGGAATCTACAGCTGGCCCCTTGCTTCAATGTTGGAGATCTTTTGGGGAGACTAAATACTTGTCTGGTTTACAAGGAAAATGATTCATCCATGTCCAGCTCCTTCCATGCTGACTTAGAGATGAGATCCACCATCTTGTCAGCAGGGGGCCCACCAAAGATGTAGCTGAACCAGACCTAAAGGCCTCAACCATTGACCTTTCTTAATTTGCAAGTCCCCTAAACAAGCTGTCTCAATACAGAATGGGTCTGGCTATCCCAAATAAACTGTATAAGAAGGATCAAGACCCAGGGATGTTCTCTGGGGGACAGATGGAGCTGAGCTCTCTCAACAGCCTCAAATGCCAAAGCCAAATAAAATCTAAAAATTTGTCTGCTGGGAGACAAAGTCACCTCTCCAAATAAACCACAGAACTCCACCCAGCATGGATTTGAGGCTGATGCAGCATCAAGCCACCCAATGCCGAGGCTCCAAGAGGAAGGAATGGCTCTGAAAACCTCAGAGTCAAACCAGACCCCCCCCATCTCCATTCCCAACCCCAGAGGTATGGCACCATCGCTGTGACTCTGAGATCCTTCTTGTTGCAATGAAACTGGAGCTGTTCAAATCAGAGTTGGCACCAGAGTAGACTTTTTAAATCATCCTTTGAAACTAATTAGTCAGTTAACCTGAAGTTGTTTTGACTAGGAAATGGTCTTTTAGTGGCCATCTCATTGGCTATAAATGGTTCATAACTGCACTTAGTTGCATGTTCTTTCTCACTCATTCATTCTGTTTTTTTCAATCACCTGCTTACACAGTTTCAAGGGTGTTTAAAGCTGAAGCCTGTCCTTGGTCCTCAGTGGGTTTGAGGTAGTGAAACCAATCCTGAATGAGAGCCCAACCCATAACAGGACTTGTGTACATATGCACATGTACACATACACATATACATATGTACCTATGGGTGACTTGAAGGGCCGTCATTCCACTTACAACATATCTTTGGGATGTGAGAGGAAACCAGACACCTGGCAAAAGCACATGTAAGGAAACAGACTTCATGCAGACTGGAAGAACCCTGGTGAGAACCAAGCACTGTGTGACACTAACACTAACCACTGTATGACTGTGCTGCCCCCTTTCCTTATACAGTGTCTCATAATGATAGGGAAGCTAATGATAATAATCCTCCATTAGTCATGTTTAAGGTTATCTTTGGCACTGACTTGAACCATAAGGCTCAGCTTTTGTACTTTAATGACTGGCCTCAGATCCTGGAAGGTAGCATGAAATGTGTAGGAACAGTGCTAAAGTATTCAGGAATGCAGATCATTTGATCATTATTATTCTTATTATTATTATTATTTTATTTTTTGTGTGGAAAGAAGCTATTTCCACATAGTTAGCTATAATAGTATTCTGTCTATGATGAGGTAAGACAGTCATTGCAGGACTGGGTAAGGGTACCCCCCACTGGAGAAGTGGCAGTTTCATCAGAATTCTTCAAAGGTACTTCCTTGGTTGAGCTATGTGACACAGTTAGCTTAGCTAATCCTCAGAAACTCCACACAGCAGACACAAAAGTACCTACAAAAGCCTGCATGCTTGAACCAGCAGAAAGAATTAATCAACAAAAATGATTGTTATCCTGAAGTTTCCTGTCCTACAGTGCTGACCATTTTTGTTAATTTTATCTGATCATCAAGCCATATTTGAAAGAAGACCTACTATATTGCAGAGCTTATAAACCAAGGGATTGTGTATAGATCTAGGGATGTCATTGTACCCCTTTACTCAGCCCTCATTAGGCCAGTTATTGAATATAATGCCCCCTTTGGCATGTATTTGTCCAAATGCAATTTGAATACCCACAGAGACACTAAAAGGTTACAAGGTGTAAACAACGTGTCCTACATGGACCGACTCAAACCCCTGTTACTATGCTCAGTATCCCACAGAGTGCTAACAGGTGACCTGTGTCTGGCATACAAGGCATCCTCTGACCCATTACTGATGGATTTACTGCACATCAGCAAGTCCAATGGCATCAGAAATACCTGGCCTAGGGGATCTAAACCTCTTCTGCAACATCAACAGAACAGTCTGGAGGAACAGGTTTATCTTTCAGAAGATACCATTGCTCTGGAACAGACTACCCATCCACATAAAACAAAGTTCATCCCTGTCCATATTCAACTGCAACTTAGATCTACAGATGGCAAGTAGTAAATTTACTCCAGGACTGCCCCATACCAATAATGGACAGAGGCAGCTCCTGAATGCTTTATCCCATGCATGGGTCCTCTTAAATTATTTATGGCATGATCCTAGTTATTCTCATTAGGGGTAATATATAATTATCCACCATGGGATGGGTAAGGCCAAGCTATAACCAAATGGGATAAGTTATTTTGGGCACAAAAAGGGAAACTGGATAGGTTTAAAATGACCCACAAGCATACCTCTCAACCTAGAAATATCAAAAATCTGGACAAAGGCCCCTGGAAAATAGGTACAAATCTCTACACCTATTAACATAACATTTGCATATATAATTATTTAACCCCGCCCACTCCGGTGAGATTGTGGTATACCAACATGAATGATGCCACTAAACAATAATAAATAATGACACGTATTTGAATTTCAAACTTCATATCCCTCAGAAAATGCATAATAATGAAAAACCTATTATTCTAGCAACTAAGTAGTTTACAGGAGCAATATTTAAAATCTGTCCCTATTTTTAGGCCTGTGTCCCATTATTTTTGGCTTTGTCCAGATTTCTTGCTCTGAGAGATTGAAAGCTATGACTGCATTACTGATCCAGTTATATAAAATATTCCTCATAACCAAGTTTGAAGATTATAAGGAAAAAGGAAGCCTAGGAGAAAAAACTAAATTTGAGAAACAAAGTCATAATGCCATTTCTAAATCATGGCAGTTGACAATAAGCAAAGAGATCGAAAGGTGGTATAAGTACAGTTTTAGTCACTAAACCAAGCAGTCAGTATTACCGATAAAGGCTGGTTTCCACTACACTCCATTAAAAAAAGACCATACACCACAGTACTGCTGTTTAACTGTTCCATCTTGTTAATGGTTTGACATCCTTTTGTGTCTATGACAGGTACAGCATTTGTAATTCAACATTTCACACAGCCCCAGTTCAACAAATGATACAAAACGCTAATGAAAAACCACACTCTGAGTATCCACTGTACTTGCGGGTGCAAAATTCTAAAGCTTACCTTTTAAGCTTATCTGCGAATCAGTCACCTTATAGCACAACGGCACATGCACTCTGAAGGCAGAGAAAACAAACATCAACACTGGATAAAAGTTACAAAATAACATCACAAATTACCAATAAAAAAAGTAAAATAAAGTGCTTCACATCACCCTTACCAGATGGTGTAGACACCACAGGCAGGCATCCTACCTCATCGTTACACACCGTAATAAAAGACTCCTTTCCCCCATAATATTCACACTGTTAACCATACCTGACAACCTTAATCAACCTCCTACTACAGCCGTTAAAAAATAAAACAACTTCAGCATAACTGAATCCTGCCACCACCCCTTCAAGAGTAATCCCGGCATCTCTAGGTGCGCATAACTATTGGTCAAGTGAAAAACTGAACTAGCCAGTCGTTTACAGCAAAAGGTGGGACTCCAATAAGGAGTCAACTTTATCAGTCTCCCTCTACCTACTCTCTTTTATCTGCTTTTACTCCCATTTATGACATCTGTAACCAAACTGTTCATACAAACTTCAACAAAGAAATCACGGAGTCTTACAACTTATTGCCTGCAGTTACTAAGGTTAGCGATATTATTTTGCCCTCAAAACTGGTAAATGCCGAGTAATTCGGGATGGTTGAGAGGTATGCCCACAAGGGCAGCTAGCTTAGTACCTACCCGTGAACCCATGAATGCAAGTTTCATGTTAAGTGTAATTCATGCTACTCTTCATACTCTGCTGTATGTTAACAGGTGTCTGGGTAAGAGATGCTTGTTTAGTCTAGCATGCCCCCTGTCAGGCAGACTCTGCTGAATGGAAATGGCTATAACCTAATACTGCATGTGCAGAGCATGGTCTTGGAATTACATCACACTGGGTTGGGACCTGATTCTGTAAATCCATCTGAGCACTGAGAGACAACTTTTGCATGCCCATCAGAAAGGGAAGATCTAGCAGAGACTGATCTGTTTGCTACTCTGCTTGATCACAGTGCTGGGTTAGTCTGTAATAGTTTTGTTCACTGAGTACAAGTCAGAAGCTCTTCATAGAGTTTGGGGGTTCTCCCACTCTTTATCCCCAGTGGCCAGAAAAAGACAGTTGAACTGTAGACTGAGGAAAGTGGAAAAGAGCTGCATGGTCAGATGAGTAAAAGGAGGGGGTCAAATGGTATCACATCACTGGACATAATTTAACGTAAGGGTTTCTCAAGAAAATAACTGGTTTGAATATATACTTTTATGTTGAGAACCTCCAATAATTATATTTTCTTACTTACTCATGATTACTTTTGCTTGTATCGCTTTGCGTGCTCATCCAATGCTAGCCTTTCACTGAGAGTCTTATTCTGAAATCCTACTTCTCATCTGTTCCTCCTTTTATACTTAGGTACTGACCAACTGTATTGACTCATACTGACTTTTCTGCATAGCTGCTTCCTAATTACACCCTGTTAACAGATGCATTTATTATGCATGCATTATCAGTTACCTGATACAGTATGTATCATGTCTGCTAGTGTATGTATCACATGCTTTATTTTAATGTTTTGTTAATTCTCCTTAGCTACGGGCTACATATCTCCTGCATACCCTTTAGTGTTATTTAGTTATTCCTAAGCATTGCCATCTGTCAAGATTTTTCTCATTGACAAAGTGATAGTGCACAGCAATTAACGCTGCACATTATTCTATGGCGTGAGCTAATATACACTGTAGCACTCATATGATGGACATAGCACAATGTCACAGATGTTACAACTGCCCTATACTGTCTTAAATTCTCAGAATCTACATACATTTATTTACTTTTTGTTGACAAGATCAGTCCCTCTGTGGAAAAATCTGTCTCAGGGTTGGTCCCTCTATGGGAAAATCTAACTAGGCCACCATGGAAATTCCTGTATATTTATTTTAAATAATTATGAAATATTTGTTCTGTTTATATAAAACGTTGGTATTATGACATGAATAAAGTGCCCATACTTTTCTTTTTTCTTTAAGTACTGTGGAATCTTTTACACCTATGTAATCTACCACTAGCTCATACAAATGGGACCTTGGTTTAACATCTCATCTGAAGAAAGGCTCATAAGGAGTACAGTGCCCTCCCTCACCAACAATATCAGTACTGGAATATGAATCCAAGCCCCTGGTGGGGAAAGAATCTACAGCCTTCTAATTATCTTGACATCAAACGTGTAATGTGCTACTTATGGAGCCATTAGTACTGGTATTTAAAATGCATGCAGTGCAACTCTCTGTAAAGAATTGCATGTACATTTGCATGTTCTGCAATTGATGTGCTGTTGGTACTATGTATGTTATACTTTTTCCAAAGTTTTTCTCCCTGGATAGTCATTGGAAATGAAGACTGCCCATGTGGGCAACCTGGTAATATAATTATAAATAAGTAATTATGATGTTAATACTGCAGTGATTTATGCCTTGTAATTGAGATCCAGTTTATATTCACTCATTGTAAACAGGCACCTGTGCCTATGGGTGTGGAATAAAAATGGTGAACAGTACAATATAATTACCACACATACTTTACTGTTCTATTTATTTATTTAATATTTGTTAACCAGGCAGTATCCTACTGAGCCAATGGCCCTTTTTCAAGGGAGACCTAATAAGCAAGGACTGCAATATGAAAGGTTAAGTTACGAGAAAAAAAAAGAAGCAAATTTCTTACTTCTAAAAGAAACCAGTTAGAACAATCAAGTAAACAACGTCCACAAGGAGCTGATAAATGTTGCCTTAAGTCAGAGGCATGCAGCAAATAAAATAAAAGGGACAAAGGAGGCAGATTAAGAATGTGTATAGTATTCACACGTTTTAAATTAGCAAATATAAATATATAATTTATTTTGAAACTTAATCATATGTCAATGGCTCTGCAACAGAAAGGGAGAGAATTCCATAAAACAGCCAAAGAACTGCAAAATGTTCTATCACCAGATTTACTCACTGAAGGGGCACTTGGAACAGTAACTCTTCTGAGCATCTAAAGTTACATGTAGATATGTATAAGGTGAGCAGACCTAAGTGAAAGGGTAGTGGCGTCATGGTGGATAAGACAACATTCGAATGACGGTTTGACAAAAGCTGTAAGATTTGGTATGAAAAGACACTTTTTGTCTTGTCAGTAAACTGCAGTAGTGAGTGTCTGCTAGAGACTCTGAAGCAAATCTGGCCAGTGTTTTACATGCAGTGGTCACCTTGTCTGAGTCACCCACAGGAGGGGATGCTAAAAATACCCTAGTATAAGTTAAGGAGAGGATAAATGTAGCTTGGACTACATTAAGAATGGGCCGTCAGCCATGGAAATCAAGCTGTTAATCTGGAATATTGGTATCAGCTTTTGTACAACTTTGACAATTTCATTTATGTGTTCTGAGAAAGTGATAACGTTTGTCCAAAACTACAGACAAGTACTGACACAGCCAGCTTGATAAATAATCTCTGCACCTTTGAATGCAGGGCTGGTTCAATACTTCTTAGTGACTAATATGATGTAATTTGATTTTAATACACCAAGCAAGAGTTTTCATTGCTCCTGGCACCTAAGGAAAAAAGGTCTACAATCTGAAGTAGTTGATTTAATTTGATCTTCTACCTGTGGGTTATGGATCTGTATCGGATCCAACATGGCTGCATATCCAGCATCTGATCTGAGCTCGAAGCTCCTCCTCTTACCCATAATGCCCATGTCTCCTTCCTCCCCCCAGATCTCATTTGCCACTGGAAAAGCAAAC
Organism: Protopterus annectens; assembly: GCF_019279795.1. Taxonomy (NCBI): domain Eukaryota; kingdom Metazoa; phylum Chordata; order Ceratodontiformes; family Protopteridae; genus Protopterus; species Protopterus annectens. Next base: position 955,091,376 of record NC_056726.1, read on the forward strand.
ATCATGGTCCAAGTTCTAGGATAGTTTTTGGGTTTTGTGAGTGATTTTTTGAGATTTTGCTATCCTTCTTAACTTCCTTTTCTCACCTTACTATCTATCTACCTCCCCGCACAGTCGTCGAAAAAAAAAAAGTTTCTCTCTTTCCGTCTGTTCTTTCCTCTTTTCCTGTGAGTGAGCATGTGATCTGGGCCTGTTTAGGGACATGGCTGAAGCCCCTAAATCAGGCTTCAGGAAGTGCACAGAGTGTAGCCATAAGTTCTCCCCAGCTGATGGTCACACTCTGTGCATGGTGTGCCTGGGGGTGGCTCACCTGCAAACCACCTGTCCTATCTGTGTTGGGTTTAATCCCAGAGCACTCAAGGACAGGAGGGACACTCCCCACTTCAGGTGCAGCAGCAGCAGCTTCTACCTCTTCCCTGGTCTCCGGGTCTCATAAATTGCCAAGAGGTCTGGGGAAGGGGAGAAGTCCATGAAAGACAGGTCGAGGAAGCGGTCCCTCAACTGCTCAGCTACAGCTGGACCGCCACTGAAGATTAGGCCAGAGTCTGGTTCTCCCTGGCTCCATTCACCAAGGTTCTCCCCGGAGGTGGGGGAATCCTGGATCTGGTCGCCTATATGGGCTTCCCCCCACTGGCACTCCAAACTGGTAACAATAGTTTCTTCCTTCCACTGCACCCAGAGCCTCAGTGAAGCAGAGATGGATAAGATGATGTGGAGGTTTATCCACACCCAAATTCAGATGAGGGTCTTGCCAGCCCTCTTTCCCTCTGGAAGGGGGAGCTTGCAGCCCTTCTTTACTCTGATCACTCCTTCACCAATCCAACCTTCAGTTTCAGAGTCCTTGGGTCTGAGTACCCTTGGGGTCGAGGGGTCAGCGCCAATGGCACCATGGACCTTGACGCCGGCCATTGGCTTGAGCATGTAAGATCCAACCAGGTTGGATCCGAGCTCTAGGAGCCGTATCCTTGGTATCAGATCTGAGGGGGTGCTTTCGGCTTCGACTGTATAGGAGTGCAGTATTCCCCTCAGTATCTCAGCTCCTGGAGTTTCTGCTCTGACTCCCCTGTAGGGTAAGAGGGGAATGGCTCTGGCTGGCACTTCTCAGGATGTCCTTTCTCCTTCACCCTTTGATGTGGTGGAGAGAGTTCTCTCGGTGTCGTCAAGACCCTTCACCATCTTGTTCTCAGTCTCTGCCCCAACTCCCTCTGTTTTGGGTACGGTCCCAACCATTATACCATCTCAGGGACAGCATGTGCCTGTTTTGCTTCAGAAAGCACCTGCGGAGGAGCAGCAGGATGTTCACGAGTCCTCCCCAGAGATTCTCACTGAGGAGATTCCTTGCAAACAGACATGTAAGAGGAGGCACTTGGACTCCCCACCAGAGTCCCTCACCGAAGACACTGATTTGGATGAAAGGGAAGGTTCCCCCTGATCACCCTCTGAGGACATCTCCTTTGGAGACATCATGGAACTCCTTTGCCAGAGGGGGGGGTCTGCCCAAAAAACTGACCTAGGATGAGTCAGTGTTCCTAGAGGCATTCAGCACAGGCCTATCTACTTCCTGGGTGTCCCCTCCCGCAGATCCCTTAGTGGACCTAATAACATCTCAGGCATGGAAGGAACCAGATACGGTGGAGCCTATCCCTAAGCACCCTGATAAAGTACTTAACCCCCCTTCAGACAGGACATGTTGGAACAAAGGGTTCCCAGTTGATGCTATGGTGGTGGCAGCTGCCACCAAGAAAGAGCTCCCTCAGGAGAGCTCGTCGGTCCATCCTGCTGACTGAAAGTCAAGGGCATTGGATCGATTCGGGAAGTGGGTCTACGCTTCAACCACCTTCTCAGTAAGAGAGCTGAATTACATGGCACATGTGATTTGGATGCAGTGAGACATAGTGAAGGAAATCGCTGAGTCGACCCTGGAGTCCATGTCGGCGAGAGACAAGAAGAAGTTTTCTGCTCTTATTGCCACTCTGAAATCAGTCGCTAATACCTCCATGCATCTCCTCTCCCATGCTACTAAGGGAACCACTAGGGAAGCTGGCACAGACATTTCCATTAGGTAACACGCCTGGCTCCAGCTATGTCAGTTCTCAGAACCCTTCAAGGTGTCATTCACCAATGCCCAGTATGACAGTTCCTCCCTGTTTGGGAAGTCGTTACGTGAGAGTTTGATCTGGAGTGAGAAGGACAGGAAGACACTGGTTGCCATCAGGAACCACTTCTCTCCCCCTCAAAAATCTTTTTCTAGTAATCAGCGAGGGGCTAAGAAGATGTGGTTCTGGGTGTCACAGGTGTTTTCCTGGGACACTCAGGACTCACCATCCCCCAGAGGCAGAGGGGATTTTGATAGATGCTGCCCCAGAGGCAGAGGGGGGTCTGAGAAATTACGGGTCTTGAGAACCATTCTCAGACAGACCCGCAGAGCAGCCCTGAAGGGCTGCCAGACTGCTCTTCTCTGGAGGCAGTCAGGGGTCAGTTATCACCCAGTGGAATGGGAGTCCATAGCAACAGATAGTTGGGTGTTGCAGATCATATCCAGAAGATATTCAATCCCATTCCTCGATCCACCCCATCTACCCAACACCTCCCGGATGTCCCACACACACACAAAGGGAGAAAGCAGCACTAGAAATAAAAAAGCTGCTAGTGAAATGAGTCATCCAACTTGTCCCCCTCAACCAATCCAGATCAGGTATTTACTCCAGGTTCTTTTTAGTGCCAAAGAAAATGGGAGACCTAAGACCCATTTTGGATCTATCCTCCTTGAACCAGTCAGTGGCCAAGGCAAAATTCCGGTTGGTCACCCTTCAACTCATTCTGCCCTACCTGCAGGTGAATGACTGGATATGCTCGATCGACCTCCAGTACATTTACTACTATATCAAGATGGACAGGTGCTTTCAGAGGTTTCTCAGCTTCCATCTAGGAGCCAATCATTATCAGTTCAGAGCCCTTCCCTTTGGTGTCACTACAGCCCCCAGGGATTTCACCAATGTGATGGCAGTAGTAGCAGCTAACCTGAGGCTTCAGGGAATTCAGGACTTCCCTTACCTAGAAGATTGGCTCTTCACTGCCCCTTCCAAGCATCAACTTTGCCAAGCCAGGCATTATTTCCTCTCCCTAGCACGGGGTTTGGGCATCACCATCAGTCTCAACAAATTGTCGCTGACCCCTGTCCAGGTCTTAGATTTCATTGGGGCTTGGTTGGACACTATCCAGATAAAAGTTTTCCTCACCCCAGAGAGGATGCACAGCCTGAAGCTACACATTCTGTAAATCATTCTAGCCCAATCTCTGACAGCAAATACAGTTCTTAGGGCATTGGGGTCTATGGCGGCCATGATCAACCTGTTACCCTTAGCAGGCCTAAACATGCGGATTCTTCAATGGCCCCTTGCCATTCAATGGTCTCTATTAGATCTGCTGTTGCACACTGGGAGATTTGTACAGGGTGAGACAAGGACTCTCTTTGGTGGTGGATTCATTCCCTGGATCTAGTCAGGGGACATCCCTTTCTTCCATCCTTTCCCAAGGCCACGGTGACTACGGATGGCTCCCACCTAGGGCGGGGGAGGCACTGCTAGGGAATGACTGTTCAAGGCATGTGGTCCCCATCCAAGACCAATTTGCATATCAATGTTCTGGAGATGAGGGCGGTGCTTTTGGTGTTGCATGTCCTTCATGCCCATCTTCCTCTAGGGATGATTTCTATCCAGACAGATAATATGTCAGTGGTTTGGTACATCAACAAACAGAGGGGAACCAGATCTTACCCCCTTTGTCACAAAACCATGAGAATGTGGGAGTGGACGATCTCCATGGCCATTTTCTGGTGGCAATGCATATTCTGGGATGGTCCAGCATTCTAGAAGGCAGGCTCAACAGATCTATCCTGATGCCTTATGAGTGGTCACTGAATCTTTCAGTGGTGGAGCAGATCTTTCTAAAGTGGGGTTTCCCTTGCTGCGATCTATTTGCATCTCCTTCCAACACGCAATGCAGCGAGTTCTTCACTCTTAACCCCCCTCAGGGGGAAGCCCCCAGAGATGCTCTGATTCATGCTTGGCCTCACGGTCTTCTTTATGCCTATCCTCCTCTGCCCTTGATATCAAAGTTTCTGCAGAAATCTCACAGGCTGGGGAGCTTTGTGATCCTCATCGCCCCATTCTGGCCTTGCTAAGCCTGGTTTCCCTCTCTATGGCCTCATCTAGTAGTTCCACCATGGACATTGGATCCAGTTCAGGATCTCATTTCTCATCCCTCGGGGATTCCTCACTCAGACCTGGACAGTCTGAAGCTTACAGCTTGGCTCCACCATTTCCCATGATTGTTAGGGCTCCTGGTTTATCTTCTGACATTAAAACCATTTTGGTGGCGACTCACAAGGAATCCACTAGAAGGGTATACCGTAGCAAGTGAAAACATTTTTCCATATCAGCCTCACAGCATGCACCAGACCCCTTTACTGCTCCAGTGTCTGTGATATTGGAATTTTTGACCAGGATTTTTCAGCAAGGTGGCAGTTCCTCCACTGTCAAAGTCCAACTGGCCGCTATTTCTAATTTTCATGTGAGGGAAAACATCATGTCGTTGGCTTCTTCTGAACTCTGCAAGACCTTCCTTAAGGGTGCATTTCTTCTGAGACGCCTGTTGAAGGATCCAGTGCCTCTGTGGGACCTTACATTAGTGCTTCAGGCTTTAGTCTCACCCCCTTTTAAACCTGCAGCTTCGGTAGCTTTGCAGTATCTCGCATGGAAGACTTCCTTTTTAATTGCCATTATTTCTGCTAGGAGAGTGTCAGAACTTCAAGCACTATCGATCAAAATTCCTTATATGACTTTTCATTAGTTCAGAGTATCTTTGCATACAACTTATCTTTTCTTCCCAAGGTAGCATCAGCCAATAGTAATCAGACTATCAATCTTCCTGTCTTCTTTCCAAATTTTCAAAATAAGGGAGAATATAAATTACATTTACTTGATGTGCTTAGACAATTATGATTCTATTTGCACAGGAAAAAAGCTTTTCGTAAATCTGACCAGCTATTTATTTCTTACTCAAAACCCTTTTTAGGGAAACCAATTTCCAAGGTTACAATTGCCCGTTGGATTTCCCAATGCATTATTCAGGCGTACTCTGTCAGGGGAATTTCCCCTGCAGGTTAGGTAAAAGCACATTCTGTCAGGTCTATGGCTACTTAGGTTCATAGGTTCATAGGTAGGTACTAGGCTATTGGCCCTAGGGCCTATATAAGCTTAGCCAAAAAGGTACCCTGGCTTTTGCCACCCAAGAAAATTATTTTCCTATGCCCCTGTCAAGCAGAGCCACAAAAGTGATCCCCAGGGTGAATTTCCTATTTCCCATCCAATCATCAAGATTTTTCTTGAAGAGTGCTAATTAGGAGCTCTGTTTGACATAGATAGGTAGTCTGTTCCATAGTATGGGAAATCTCTGGGACAGGAATCTATCCCTCCAGCATGTTCTGTTTATTGTGGTGACAAGGTCCCTAGAGCGGTTAGCTCAGAGGGACTGGGATTTCTTTAAGTGTAGCATGTCCAACAGCTCTGGCTTTGACATAGCTTGGTATGTTAGGCAGAGATCGCCTCTGAGTAGGCGACATGCTTCAGAGTAAAGCTGGAGTTTTTTTGGACGGTCTGCGTAGGGCATCTGTTTGAGGTCAGTAATCCTCTTTGTGAGGTATTTCTGCGGCCTTTCCAGTTGTTGCAGATGTCTTTTGAGGTACATACCAAAAGGGGCATTGTACTTTATAATGGGTCTAATGAGTGATGAGTAGAGGGGAACAATGACCTCTTTTTTTCTGGATGAGAAACCTTTTGTGATGAGTATCACAGGGTTCGGTCCTGGGTCCTCTCCTGTTTGTTATCTACTTCTCTGAAGTACAGGCTAATACAGAAGGACTTTGGCTAACTAAGTTCAGTAGCTTTTTGGTCCAGGGTGTCAGTGGATGATATCTGTTCTGCAGCTATTTGGTCCTCATCTCATACATTAATTTCTCATTATAAATTGGACATCATATCCAGGATCAGGGCATCTTTTGTCTCTGCCATGCTCCAGAATATCCTTCCATGAGGGCCTCCCAGGTGTATAGTAGCTGGGGACTCTGTCCCACAGGTTGAAGATCAAATGAAGTCAACTACTTCAGATAAATAAGTTATGTACTCACCATAACATTCCATCTGAGTAGTTGTGCTTCATTTGTCTTCAGCCATCCCCTCCTCCTCCTTCCCTTGACCTTGTCACTATTGCCCTGGCCATAGCTATGGAAGTTAAATTTTCAGGGGCATCCTCTGTCATGCTTTGGCTCAGGAATTTTGGGATGTCAGTAGTGGTAAGATCTTGTAGGGTTGGGTGTATGATACCTGTTGAGCAGCAAACTTGATCTGAAGGGAGGAAGGAGACAAGGGGCATTGTCGGTAAGGGGAGGAGCTTGGAGCTCGGATCAGATGCTGGATATGTGGCTGTGTCAGATCTGATATGGATCCATAACCCACAAATTGAAGACAAATGAAGTACAACTACTCAGATGGAACATTATGGCGAGTACATAACTTCTTTTTTAATCACATTCCTTACCACCACTTATTTGAACTAACCTTCCCTTCTCTCATCCAGCTGACATTTTTCCTTTATTTTATTAATCTGAGTAAGCTCACTGGATGCAAGTGCCTCTTTTTAAGAACAACCCAGAGCGCTATGTCTGGATACTGAGTTTCTCAGAGTCACGTGCTTTGTGAGTAAAGACTAAGGAAATTAAACTCATGACTATGGGATAAAGCCAGAAAGTGCTCAGTGCCCTAATACGCTATACCAGACTCACATTGTGGTCTTTTTTCTCATTAGTTCTGTGCTCTTATTTTTTGTTTCACATACAAAATCTCACCTCCCATGCCTCCCATTGTCTGTCCAGGTCAATCATTATTATTGCTTACTTTTTAGGGGCAATTCCTAGATTTTTTTTACATTATGTCTATAAAAAACAGTAGGTGAATATATTGCTGCTTATTCTTTCTAATGTGTGTCACAGACCATCTATTTTCAGTCTTTTAATTGGAACCCAATGATTACTGGATGCTGTTTTGTTTTTCTTACCCTATGCAATGATCCTCTAAGGTGGCATTTGATTCCTAAAAGTATCCTTCTTTAAATCCAACATCCCACCCTACTTGTTTTAAGTCTCTTTGTGCTTTGCCTAGACCATATGACCCAAAATGACCATTCAGTAAATGGCTCTGGCACTTGACACCAACTATCAGCATAGCTGGTCATTTAAAACAAATGCAATAAAACGACACAGTCATACTTTATCTGAACACAAGAATCAGTTTTAGCCATAACACACACTTTTCCCACCATCAGCTGTTCAGCTGTTACTGTCTAAGACAATACTGGCAGTTAATATATGTATAAACAACACCACAAATCAGTTGCAGTTACAATCTATTCACCAAGCAGTAGAATGTGGCCTGACTATAGGCAATCTGCCAAAGAGTTTCTGGAAGAAGCCACTCCAGTGGCATAGAAGGATAAAATCCTGACTGCAGCACAGTCAACATGGGAGACATGGAGAGTTACATGGCACTCACTTTAGTGATCCCTAGTGGAAGCTAAGGATGCCTCATTGAGGGAAAGTAGTTCAAAAGAGGGAAAAGGGTGATGGGCATGGCTCAGCTGCTGCTGCTGCAGACATGGGGCAATGTTCTGCATGGCCCCAGTGCACACCCACCTTTGAGTGATACCATGTTGCCACATCAGGAAGAGAGGGGTAGCAGGTAGGGCATAACAGAGAAAGAAAAATGGCAGAATATCGATAGTCAAGACCCCCAGGACATCCTCAGGTTCCACAACCAGCCCTAGCTGGCATCGGAGAAAGTCCAGGGGATTAAGGAGCAGCTGGTAGTCCTAGCATGGATGGGAGGTACAGTGTAGGAAAGGTGTAGGTTAGTGCAGGAAAAAAATTAAAAGCAAAAAAAAGAACTCCTGGAAAAATTCGGACCATCTCGCACAAGTCGAATATCCCACTACTCTAGTAAAATCACATCTTACTGCAGAAAATAACAGAATATTACCCTTTGTGAGAGGTGCAGTGATTAGGGGCAATGGTGTTCCAACCCATACCACTGACAACAAATTTATATAGGAGAGTCAGGGAATGCAGACTCAAAATCCCATGACTACCAATAATTTAATATATCACAGAGCCTGTGGTCTCAATCTGCATCACTGCTACTAACTTATATGTGATCAGGAGCTATGGACAATCCCATACCACTAACCAGCAATTAATATGTAGTTGGAAGACTGGCCTTAAGAGCGTACAGCAAATGTGCAATTCTGACGTGGGTTATAACCAAAAACTGGCACACTCAAATAAGCCTTAAAATGAACAGCTGCAGAGTAGAATTACAATCACTGTTTTCCTAAGATTTCATCCATCTTACTGCCCAAAACCTTATAGTGCAGTCTTACTAACCATAACTGGGGCTTGGCCTTGGACAAAACTGTTTTGCATGATACCTTTCTAGTGCCTATAATGCCTTCATATCTTTAGAGTAACACTGTCCCCTGCCAAGACATCCTAGCCTACCAAGTACAAAATTACTCTCCACTTTTAAAATGAGCTAACCATACTATAATAATTTAGTAGACATAGCTAAAACAGTTATCATTCAAAAGGCAGACACTGCAAATAGTGTTTCACCAGTATTATGTCAGTAATGTTCAGTGCTAATAAATAAACTATCTACAAGCTTTTGTAACTGAATAATAAAAATGTTTTCCAGAAATTAGGAAATAGTGTTAATAACAAAAACAATACATACACAAATAAATACATGTTTGCACAGGGAATGATAAAATACATGTTTTAAATAGACAGATGGCAACAGAAAGCATGGACTATAGCTAAATGAGCCTATTTCTACCACTAACTGGTGATTATTGTAGTTTAATTGCCACTAATTTCCTACAATCATAAATCAGCTACAATTAGAAAATACATAAGTTCCAGCTGAATGACTGTGGAAAATTACAGTGTATCTTCTTTCATCTGCTGTCCATGTATAGATCCCTTACTGTTTGCTTCCAAACTTGTTTAAAATCTATCAAGTCTACTGTCCAAAGAAAGAAGAAAGGAACAATAGTCCTGGTTAAACATTACCTGTAGGTAAGAAGTTTCAAAGTTAACCAGCTGTCTAAATAAAGAGGAAAACTACTATAGCCCTAGCCCAGCATTTCCTACATCTGAGAAGTTTTAAATCTAAACAGATGTTTTCCTTTTTAAAACTAAGTTGCTTAGATCACACATAATTCCATTCCAAAAGAAATAATGCAGATTGTTGCAGGAAGCAAGGCGTGTGTACTTCTGAAAACAGTTCCATTGTGATATATGCATCTTCATCATTACAATTATAATTTGAACACATCTTTTCAATATTTCACATCTTCACAGCCTCTTTACTAAAAGAAAAGTTACATGCTTTATACAGTTGTGGGTATACTGGAACCAAGAGCTATGCACTGTGGAGGGTATTATTTGGTGGGTCTATGTTCGGCTACCGAATACTAGAAAACTCGAACCGCAAAATATCGAAAGTAAAACAGTACAAGGGACAATTATTGAACAAAGGCAACTTTGAAAAGAAGTACATTAAATGGCCATAGTCAGCCAACATCACACAAACAACCAACCAAGGTGGGGGACTGGCCCCCCCACACCCTCCCAACCCCCCCCCATGCACCCCTAACTATATATACCAACTCCAATATCACACTACAGTGGGGAATAGGGCAAATTTAAAAGGTTTCCCTTCTCTTACCTTTTGCATCTTGTTACTTCCTGGTTGTTGGCTAACTATGGCCATTTCATGTATTTTTTTACAAAGTTGCAGTTGTTCGATAATTGTCCCTTTCACTGTTTTACTTTCTTTATTTCACAGTTCGAGTGTTTTAGTATTTGGTAGCCAAACATGAACCCTTATTTGGTGTATTAATTGTTTTAATAATGACAACTGTTGTAATATGTGATAAGGAAAAACAGGTGGAAACTCTCCAGTAACCCACCGACAATCTTGAACAAATCGGCAGTCTTGAACAAATCACTCAAAACGTGGAAAACAGAACACACGTTTATTTAAGCTCAGAACTCTAGTTTTTCATCAGTTACAAAAAAACAACTTCCTCAGAACGGATACAACATCATAACAATTAAACCCCTTCTTATATTGTAGCTTTCCTCTCACATGATCAATGAAAAATATATGTCTAAAATACATTACTATTTTAAAAACCTTCTAAAAACTGTATTTGAAAACCATGTTGGTCATACTGAACACAATTACTTTTGTTGCAAATGTATAGTGTATGTGCCCCAAACAACATGTACTAAATAATTATGCTGGTGCTGTAAAATATGATATCATCAAGAGATGTGTTACTTGTACTACAGTGATTAATTTAAACAACTCATTTAGAAGCATAAGATACTGTCTGTTGAATAAATGCACCGAGTTACCCTGAGCTCAGGCATCAATTAAAATACATGAAAATGAAAAACATAGTGCACGGATGTGCTTTTCAAACGCATTTTAAAACACAAAGAGTATCAAAATTCTGTAATATATATATATATATATATATATTTATACATATAAATGAGCAAACGTAACCTTAATCAAAATAACAATACACAATCTGTAAAAGTCTGATACTGTCAAACATATCGCAACTCATTACCATCACAAGACTACTCAAATTAAAACACATATCTTATAACATGAAAACCCTACATGTTCTAATTATATTAATGTCTAACTAAGCTATTTAAAAATGCTACTTAAAAATACTAATGTTTGCCCCACAACCATCCTCATTATCCTACCACTTCTTTAGAGGGAACAACCCTTAACTTTTAAGCGACTTGTAACCAAAACTATAATATGCCAACAAAATATGTATGAAAACATTGGTATAATTAAACCTTAACTTCATCTATTTAAACTTTTAAGTTTTAATAAACATGATTATTACACATAAAATGTGGGAGTGATAACCTTTTCACACAATGATGCTTTCTGCAATGTCTTTAAATGTCAATGGTCTCACAGATAAATACAAAAAAGAAAGAGTAGTGAACTATATTAAAAATGTAGAGTGTAAATAGCTATGGTACAGGAGACACACTTGGAAAGAACTGAACATGTGAATTTGATAAAGAAAGGTTTTCAGGATGGTTATTCAACAGAATACCTGCTTTACTGCTTAGAACTCCGCTGCCACTATTGTTTAATTGCATAGCTGCATATCCACACTGCTTTAAATTGACTGCACATGAGCAATAATAAGAACAACTGAAATGTGATGCCATTGTTGAATGTTATATTATCCACTGTGTAATTGCTCCAAATTGTTCACTAACCTAGCTTGTTGCTGTGTTTGAAATTGTACTCTCTACCTTTGCACAGTTGCTCTGTATTAGCTTTTTCAGTATTTTAATGTATTGATGTGTGTGTAACTGCTCTAGAATCTAGACAGTTACATAATATTTATGCCTCTTGATGTACTGCTCATATCGAACTGTAGCCGCTCTTACTGTTTGACTGCCTTCTTCTAACACTCTCTCTTCCTACACCCCGATACTGCACTAACCAAGGTAATATACTTAAATCCTCCTACTTTCTTTCTCCCCTCACTTAATCCTCTCCTTCTCCCCTTTTTTCTTTTCTCTAGGTTCAAGCTCCTTGCATACTGCCTTGCCAACTGCCCTCTCCACAGTATTGTGCTGCATCTCTAGGACCCAGGAAACTACTACATGTACTGCACCCAAGATCCTTGATGAGCCTTTTGATTTTTAAGGTTTACCAGCCCACCTGCCTCAGAAAATAATGTATGTTTTTCTTTCTCCTAACTCCAATCTTTGTAATCCCAAAACGTCTCCCTGCTCACCACCAGAACTTGCCAATACCCCCCACCTATACATTCTGCTTTCTTTCCTGCCCAAACCACTAGCTGGCTTAATCTATCCTGTATACTAGGTAAACTGTAATACCTTACCTAGCCTTAATTTAACAAATCCACTGCCCCCTCCACTTGTCCACTTCTCTCCAACTTTCTTTTCATCTACTTTAAACCCTGACCTTTATACTGTCTGTATACTGCTGCTACCTTCTTTTCTGGATTCTCCTTCACCCTACTCAAATACTCTGTTAATTACATTGCCTAACATAACCTTTCTCCTACCTACTCTTCTTAGCAAACCACCCAATTTATTGATATCTCTTCTCTCTCATATGGTCTTCCATTCTTCTTTTCCTCTTAATTTGTAAATTCTGGTTCTTCCTTTTTCATTTCCTCTTCTTTTTAGCTTACTGGCACAACCACTTGGCTTGACTGTTCTGCATGTACTGATTGATTTTCTTGTGACCAGCTCTGATCGGGTGTAGCCCCACACCGTTTGCCCTCGCTATGCTCAGGCTCTCTCCACCCCCTACCCCACCTCTATTCCCACACACCCCATCTCGGTTACTTTTCAACTAACCCTACCTCCTCCCCTGCATCTCCTACAACCAATCACTCCTTACCAATAATCACTGCCCAATCAGCATCTTTCATTCAGTCTCTACCAAACCATATACCAATTATCAGTCATCCAGCAATTCTTAACACATCTTCAACTCACACATCATCACCTTACACTGTCCCATCCATCTGACCCACTTTGCTTACTCATCACTTTTCCTACCGGCCTGTAAATTCTCTGTCATGTCTCACTATAAGTTTACCACACAGCTCCTCATTTTCCTAACTCTCAGTATTCTTATATATATATATCACAGCATTAAAACTCCAGGATCTCCTCTTAACAGAAAAATCCTCCACATCCAATAGTTCCCTAAAAATAAAAATGGATTCTTTCTCTAATATAGTACCCACTCTATATAATTCTAGCATAGTATTAATCGCCAAATTCAAAATCCTACATGTCTCATCTAAAACTGTACTCCCACCTATTACAAAATTGATGTATTCAAATACAAAAACCCTCCTCAACCACCACACAGAAACAATCTCCTATTTAGCCTAATGTGATGACATCCAACCCAATCCAGGCCCATCGTCTAATCCCACCTCTTCTAAAACTTCTTCCCCTAAAAATCTACTCCTAATCACTCTTAACCTATGTAGCATTTGCAACAAAACTACAGAATACCATGCATGGTTAACCCAGCATTCACCTGAGATACTTAAACTCACTGAAACATGGCTCAAGCCACATATAAAAGATACTGAACTACTGCCACCAGGCTACCACATAATTAGAGCAGACCGAACAGATAAGAAAGGGGGAGGTGTAGCTTTAATCTATCCTAACACTCTCACCCTACTCCCATATTCCAAACCCATCCCCTTCTTTTCTACTATTGAAATTCTGTTAGCCTCCTTAAAAATCAATAATACCAAACAACTATGCATCTCAGTCCTATATATTCCCCCAGGGAGTAATATCCCCATATTAAAAAACATCCTATCCTGGATCTCCCAAAACATATCCAAATAAACCATCATCTTGGGGGATACCAACATAAATTGGCAAGATCTAAACTTCAACGACCCCATCAATAGCATAAACCTATATGGTTTTACTCAACTCATCTCTGCTCCAACTAGAATCCCAAAAAATAAAGACCAAGGAACCACATTTGACTGGATCCTAGTTTCCGATCCCCAAAAATATACCAACTCTGGAACCCTACAAAATAACTTAAGTGACCACCTACCCACCTATACTAACAGATCCATAACCCATACCACCAAAAACACATCTATAAAACCTCATGCAATTTGTGTAAATTCGACCAACACCAGTTTAACTCAATACTAAAATGTATTAACTGGTAAATATTAAAATTTCTACCATTAGATGAAGCCATCAGTCACTTCAACAAAATATTCCTAGATGCCCTTAACAACCTAGCCCCCCTTCAACTCCAAGAGAGTAATCATGTTCCTTGGCTAACCAAGGGCACCAAAAATATTCTGGGAACAAGAGACAAAGCCTGGCAAGAATGGCAAAAAAACAAAAATGACCCAAACTACCAAAAGTATAGATAGCTATGCAACCAAGCAAAAAATGATAAACAAATATAAGAAGCTCTATTTCTCCTTCCACAAAAACAAAAAATTTTAGCATACCATTTCTCAGCTCCTCACCCCAGTACCAAATAAAATCCATCCCCTAGCACCGATAAAACTCCATCCCAAATAGCAGAATCTTTCCTTACACATTTCATAGAGAGCATACTCAACTTACTCAGTCCCTTCCAACTAGCCCTCAAACTCTCACCTTCTGCACAACTACAGCCCCTCCCAAACTAAAGCAAAGCACCCCTCCTCATCTTCCCATCTCCCTCAAGTCACATCCATAACTCACCAACATCTTCCCCTCCTTACTCTTCAACCTGTACCCATTCAAGACATACATAAATTACTCCTCAAACTAAAACCTTGTTCTCCAGCCACTGACAACCTCCCACCAGAGTACTTAAAAATAGCTGCCAGTGCTATAGCTTATCCTGTCAGTATACTCATCAACCGATCCATCTCAGAATCCTACATCCCATCCCTCTGGAAAAAAATTCATAAATAACCCCCCTACACAAAGGTGGTAAGAGCTGCGCCATTTCCATTTATCATCCCATCACTATATTATCTACCTATCTAAACTGTTAGAAAAATGTATACATAAACAGCTACTTAATCACACCCTACAAAATATCTACTCACCCCCATCCAACACAGTTTCAGACTTTCACATAGTACAACCACTGCATTACTCTCCTTCAAAGATACAGTCAGCAAAGCCAGGGATGCTGGACTATTAACATCCGTAATATTTCTTGATCTATCCAAAGCCTTCGACACTGTTTCCTACCCAAACCTACTACAACAACTCTCTACCCTCTGTCTTTCCCCTACTACTCAACTATGGTTCAACAGTTACCTAAACCTAACAGGCAGACAACAATGCATAAAATGGCAGGGAACCCTCTCTGACTAATTACCTAACAACACTGGAGTCTCTCAGGGGTCCATTCTCAGGCCATTACTCTTTAACATCTTTGTTAACAACCTTCACTCTGCCACACACCAAAGCTCCCTAATACAGTACGCCAACGATTCTACTATCATCTCCTCCACCAACAACATGGAATATTCAGGAACTACTCTAAGACTAACTTCCAACTATTAAGTGATAACCTGACAACATTTCAAGCACCTGAAAAACCCTGAAAACAGTGCTGCCTATTCAGAACTGTTCACAGAAACCGTCTACTAACATGTTAATATCTGCATAGGAGGCAGCTGTACCCACCAGGAAGAAGTACAGAACTAACTCAAAAAACAAGCCACTCTGGTGGAATCACAAAATCTCTAGGCTGTATGACAGAAGGAAGAAAATTATGGGAAAAATTAAGACGTGCAGTATGTAGCAAGAAAAAAGCACTTTCGTTAAACTAAGCAAACAACTCAGAGAACAAATAAAGTTTACCAAAGCCAAATTTCAGGTAAATTTGGCCTCCTGAGCCAAGGACAACCACAAGGCATTTTTTACCTATGCCCACAAACTCAAAGGCAATATACAATTGTGTGCAGATCTTATTGTAAATGGAGCCACCTCTTCTAAGCCAGAAGATATAGAAAACTTATAAATTCAGCTCCAACTTTACCTGACCCTCATCCTTCACTCAGGAAATACTATCAAATACAACTCCCCCTGTTATCACTAGGGAGCAGGTCCTTAATGCTATCTCTAAGACCAAAAACCCTGCATCAGTTGGCCCAGACAATATCCCAGGATGACTTATAAATAGTATGAAACATGACCTAGCAGGTTGTCTGGAATTGCTGTTTATTAACTGTAGCCCCCAAACAGGCTTTATTACTCATGAATGGAGAACAGCAATAGTCATCCCTCTGCACAAAGGTGGGCCATCTACACACCCTGGAAACTACCGATCCATAAGTCTCACTAGTCTTATATGTAAAGCCATGGAAAGAATTATTATGGAAATGATTAATAGTCCTATAGTAAACTTCAAGACACTGAACCCAACCCAGTTTGGTTTCATCAAGGGCAGGTCAGGCATAGTCAGCCTGGTGGACTTCTTTAAGAAGGTCACCAAAGCAATGGATGAAGACAAAATGGTTTACACTGTCTACCTTGACCTGACCAAGGCATTTGACACAATACCCCACTTGGACATTGCTGACGAACTCAAGGGGTTAGACACAAACCCATATGTCACCCAGTGAATATCCAACTGGCTCACAGACAGGACACAGGAAGTTAGAACTGGAGAGTCCACCTCTACAAAGAGGCCAGTCACAAGTGCAGTCCTTCAGGGATCGGTCCTTGGACTGCTCCTTTTTTGGCATTTACTTCTCTGAGGTCTAGGCGAATGTCAGTGGTCTCTGGCTGACTAAATGTGAAGATGATAGCAAATTAGGAGCTGTCATTGAATCCCACACTGAGCAAATGTTTTCCAGGAAGGGCTGAAACAGACAAACTGGTGTCAGAGCCATGGACTACAATTAAATGCCAAGAAATGCATAATACTATAATTCAGGAAGTCATTCACCCCTGGTAAGTATCATATTGACAACACACCCCTTAGAGATGACCCAGTAGTCAGGGACTTAGAGACACATATAGACAGCAATCCAACCTTTGACCATTGCGTGTTTACAGTAGTTAGGAAATCATTCTATGTTGCACAACTTATAAACAAAGGTATGGCATTTAAGTCCAAGGAAGTCATTGCTCCACTGTATTCAGCATTCATCAGACCTATCATTGATTACAATGCCCCTTTTGGTATGTACCTAACCTGGCACATCCAACAACTGGAACATCCACAGAGGTTCATCACTAAAAGCCAAACTTTTGGAGTGGCCCAGGAAGTTATCAAAGCAGGTATAAGCACTCTCAAACCACTAAAGTAAACATTGGTTGACCAGCCACAATGTACGCTAATAAAAATATTTAATAATGAGCAAAATGATAAAAAATATAAAACAGTAATTTCCAATAAACAAACAGAACTCAGATACCAGGAAAATGAAATCAATACTGAAGGATAAAAATCCAACATTTAGAAAAACTCTGACTGATTATTTATAATTTCCCTATCTGACTAAAGAACACTGCCCCTGATCTAAACTAAATTATTATTACAATACAGTAATTACAGTTCTTGGTGAGTCATTTTAGGTATCCACTGCACAGTACAAATGTGAACAGCTGACAACTGCAACTGGCAACTATAACCAGCTGTTAACTGACAACAACTGTCTTAACAGGCTTTCTTATAGACTAGCTTAACTGTCACAACTGCTCCAGTTCTTATCTTTATTTCATATTTTGAAAATCAACCAACACCTGTTCACTAAAGTTCCTTCCTGTCTTTCAGCCTCTGACAGTAACACATAGCAACTGTCAACATTCTGATGATATTATCTGCAGATCAGTTGATTCTGAGACAGTCTGCATTTAGAATCTTCTTCACAAATATGAAATGTAAAAGAACACTGTTCAAGTCTTTAAAACATTCTGTACAAACAGATTATAAATCAGCATGTAAGAATGTCTTTACAATATCATAGCTAGCCATGCTGGCATACAATACACAGGTTAACCTGAAGGGTCTATATTAAATCAGCAAACACTTAAAAAAGTGAACACTGATTTATCAATCCCATGTAAGTGAAAGCTTACAATCCCGAACACTTAGAACAGCAATTTTTTTCTCAGGGGAAAAAATCGCTGTTCCAAAAAAAGAAGAAAAAAAAACGTTAACACATTACATAAAGTGGGGGGCTTTGCCCCTCACAACCCCCAACGTTAAATATACCAACTCTGAGATCACACTACAGTGACAAAAATGGCAAAATAATGAAGGTGGCCAAGCAATTTCTTTCCCAGGGAAAGAATATGCATATATGCCATGTCGGTATTTTGCCGTTTCGTGCTTTCAAGTTCAATCACGACGCATTCGAAAGAATGCATTTTCGATCATATAATAGGAAACCAATCTGTATTATGTACAAAAACTTCAGCCAGACATGCCAGCACAGATGACAGTGTCTAATTTCTTCACACCCAGCATGCAAAATGTGTCTAGCCTGCAGCTTAGAAAGACCAGGTCCTAGATGGGATTCAATGTGACTTTTTTAGATTTATTGTAAACCCCAGATTATGTAGAAGGTGATAGTATAGCTGAGAAGCTTTAACAGAACTAACTGACAGGGTGCCTGTATTAGCATGTCATTGTGATAAGGGAATATTTGAATTCCCTAAGTTCTGCAAAAGGCAATACCAAGGGCTAGACATTTTATGAAAACCTTGGGGGGAACAGATAACCCAAAGGGTAAAGCAGCTTGGGCAAGATGACCCCAACTGATGGGAAAAAAGATCTGGTTCTGAGCCCAGCACACAGGGAGGGTGTACTAGATGAGGCCAGAGGAAGGGACACCACACCTGTTGAGGCCAAAAAGGGGTTATGAGGATAACTGTGACCCTCATTGCACTTGCTTTCTCTAAAGACTTTGAGATTAGAGGGGTTGGAGGAAAGGCATAAAGGAGCCCAGGGGACTCATTTTTTGTGAAAGCATCCCTGGGTGACTTCTCCTGTCAGAATTAAAGCACAGAACTTGTTGCATTTGCTTTTGTGGGGAGAGACAAAAAAAATCACAGCAAAGCTGGCCCCAATGGTTGTAAATCCGCTCCACTATTATTGGATTGAGGGACCACTCATGAGGAAGAAAGATCAATCTGCCCAACCTATCCACAAGGATATTGGATTTCCCTGGATTGTGCATTACACTAAGCAATGAGAAGACATCACCCATTGCCACACTTCATGGCCTCTCAACACAATAGATACGATCTGATTCCTCCCTACTTGTTGACATACCAAACAACAGCCATGCTGTTCAGGATCTATATTAGAACATCGAAGTTTCAAAACTTCAAATGTTCTAATATCGACCCTTATTCAGCAAAAACTGAAAACATCGAACATACAGAACAGCAAATTTTTTCCTAGGGAAAAAAATTTGCTGTTCCAAAACACATACACACAGCATAAGCACCCCAAACAAACAGCAATCCACACACATACACCTAAAATCTTTACACCTAACCCTAAACTAAACTATACACACACCACTAACTATCCACTTACCTTAACCCAAACCCTAACCATAAGGTCCGTCACTATCGCACACACACCTCACCCGTGCCCCAACCCTAACTCACCTACCCCGCCCTAACCCTCACGTCCACACAATCACACACATACCTAACCTGCACCCTACCCTAACTCACCTAGCCCACCCTAACCCTCACGTCCATACAATCGCACACATAACTAACCCGCACCCTAACTAACCTAACTTGCACTCAATCGCACACTTACCTGAACCCGACCCATAACTTTCCACCACAGCATTGAAAATACCGAAGGAACAGAAACAGACAACCGAATTATTTCCCTAGGAAAAAATTTGGTTTTCTGTTGGTTCGATATATTCAGCTTTCGCTGAATAGGGGTCGATATTAGAACATTTGAAGTTTTGAAACTTTGATGTTCTAATATAGACCCGCTGTCCATCTGGACAGATGTCATACCTAAGTGGAGAAAGTCCTAAAATATCTGCTAGAAATAAAGGGCCATCCTTGTAGTATATGAGGAGATTCTAGCCACCATTGTATGTAAGTTCTACAAATTGTTGTCAGTAAGACTGGAAAAGACATGGACTGTTGTCTGATTGACCACTGAATGGCAGTGTCCATTGAAGTACTTGCATATAGTATCTGGGTAGAGGGATTAAAGTGATAAAAGTGGCCATGGAACCCAGAACTGGGTGGTTGGTGAACAGATGCAACCCTTTTCTGAAAAAGCTTTGCTATTTGGAGCTTTTTGCCCATGAAAGTTCCAATACATTCTAACAACTGCACGGTTTGTGGTTTGGATTTCTTTTGGTTTACTGTAATTCCCAATTCTGTACACAGTTGGAGAGCAGAGTCTCTGGCTTGAATGAGTAGATTCATGGTTTGAGCTGTGATGAGCCAGTCATCAAGATCTGGGAATATCCAGAATCCGTCTAGTCATAATCGAGCTGCCACTACTGCCATGCCTTTTGTAAAAACCTGAGGGGCTGTGGTTAGGCCAAAGGGCAGAGCTCTGAATTGGAAATGACAGGTTCCCACTTGGAAGCAAAGATACTTCCTGGAGCATCTGTCCATCTCTATATGGTAGTATGCATCCTGGAAATCTATTGAGCACATCCAGTCATTCTTTCTCAATAAATGAAGAATGTTCTGTACTGTGAAAATCCAGAATTTTGTTTGTTTTACTAACTTGTTTAGGTGGCTCAGGTCCAGAATAAGCCTAAGGTCCCATTTTTATTTGAGACTAAAAAGAATCTTGAGTAATTTCTGGATCCTCTCTGGTCTGGTGGGACCTCTTGGATGACTTGATTTCTTAGGAGCTTCCTTATATTGGAAGCTGCTTCTTCCCTTTGAGGGTGGGACATCGGGAAGTCTTTTTGGTGGAGAAGAAGTACGAAAAGGAATGAGACAGTCAAGTAATTTAGCACTCTCACCAAAAAAAATAGATGAAGTATAGACACTCTTCCCATATCTGTCCAGTGTCCTTGACTCCCTGTTCAGTGAATGGAAAAAAGAACTGTTGTCTGTGAGTTCCTGCAGCCATTACCATAGACTCTACTGCAGGCCCCTTGCTCCAATGGGGCTTGTCATTAGGACCAACCAAATATTTGTTGGGACTTTTAGGGATTAGTTCAGCTGTGTCAAGTTTCTTACATACATGTGAAGAGATTAGGTACATCATCTCATCAGTGGGTGGGGACTACCAATACATAGACAGGCCAGAACCAAAAGGTTCAAGGAAGACTGATTCGTCAAAAGAATTGGCTTGGGAAGACCAACTCCCTTTCTGTCTAAGGAGTTTGAGGATCTCCCTAAATGAGACATCTTCAAGGGGGATCTGGTAGAAACTTCTCCTTTATCAAAATCAGTGTCAGTGGTAGGAGATTCCTCAGGGGACTCCAAGTGCCTTCTTTTCAACTTGTACTTCCTGTGTACCTTTTCCATTGGCTATTCAAGGGTGAATTTGGATGCTGACATGATCTTTGAAATGAGAACTGTCAATAGGCTTCTGGAAACTGGCTGCCCTGATGGGACAAGATTCATAGGCTCCAAGCCATAGAAGATCCAATGGGGGAAGGGGTGGCTCTGACTTTGAAGAGTTAGTCCTTTCTTTCAGTTGAGAGAGCACTCTCTTGAAAGCCCTAAAAATAGAACCAGATGCAGATCTGGAGAGCCTCCCCAGTAAAAGGGTCAATCTGAACATCATCCAGCTAGGATTTGAGGATGACACCAGAGCCGAGACCCCTAAGGGGAGGATCGTATCTGAGAATCTTGAATCTGATCCCACCCTTTCAGAGTCAACAGCAACCTTATGGCTCCGAGATTCAGATGGGTTCAACACAGTCAGAGCCAACCTCATCAGAGAACTAACAGAGTCGAGACGGTGTGAACCCTCAACTCTGAAACAGATCTACCTCGAGTTAAATAGGATTCAAGTGCTCCAATCTGGAAGGTCAGAGCAGAGAAGGAGTCACCATAGGATGAGGGGAAGAAACAATGCTTTTAGTCACAACAGTAGTAAGAGCCAGGAGGACCCCAGTTGGATATGGGTCCAGAAAAGTTTCCTTATCATCTTATCCATGTCAGCTTTGGTGAGACTTCTGGGTGACCTAACTGAACCTAACTGATGAGGGAGTGGAAGGTGGCCTGCAGTAGTAGCATGGCTTCTTCTGTAAAATTGGAGAGTGGAATTCAGGTCAAACTGGCTCCTTCGAAGCATATGAGATCAGAGGAATATCGGATCCTAGAAGAGCCTTAACTCCAAAGGTTTTAAAAATTTTAGTGCTGGGGCTGAAGAAGGTGTCTGGTCCAGAGACCTCGTTTTTGAGGTTCATAGGTTCATAGGTTGGTACTAGGCTATCAGCCCTAGGGCCTATACAAGCCTAGCCATAACAATTCCTGAGGTTTTTGCCTTATCCTTTTTAGGATCTTTTGCTTATCTTTGGTCCTGTCTGATGGTTTCTTCACCACAGAAGGGGAAAAAGAAAAAGAAAAAGAAGTATCTGCAGTCTTTCCTGATCCAGCAGGAGGTTTGTGAAGTGTAAATGATTGAAGGATCCCCTTCAAATTAGTTTTGTTCCTCCTTTCCATTATAGTGCATTGACCAAAGGCCTCATGAATGGAGCAAGCAGTGTCCAAATGCAATGGGCCTAGACCATAAATGCACTTGTGTGCATTCGAGTTTGAAAGCTTGTGATGCAAGCTGTAAATTTTTTTGAAACCTGAAGATTGCCCTGCTATTTTCTTTAAAAAATAGGAGAAAAGAATTAAAGAATAAGGGAATTTTTTTTTTGGGGGGGGGGGGAATAAAGTGAAGTAGAGATACTACAGAGGAAAGTAGTAGATAACAGTAAGGTCTAAGAGATTATTGTTATTATTATAAAAAGAAAGTCTAGGAATTGTAGTAGAAATTGTTCCTCGCTAGAGAAGGACAATAATAGGTAAAGAGAAGGTGAGGCCGAAGAAAGAGGAAGTAGAATAGGGCAATTATCCATCTTTAAATCTTTTGAAATTCCAGATAATTTAAAATCCATCCAGCAGTAATAGTGGCAAATGAGATCTGAGATAGCTCCTTCTCAGTACAGGGATTATTAATAAGGAGAGAAACTTCAGCATGGGATCCAAAAGCTTGAGAGTGTCCAAGGTTGGATCCACAACCCAAATGATGAGGAAAAGATAGAAAAAGGCAACATCAGATCTACGGAGTTATTTACCAAATTCAAAACTGACTGAATTGAGTTTTAAGTTACTCAGCCAGCTATATACTGTGAGAAGTTTGCTATCAAAGATAAAACTTCAGATTTTGCCACTGTAAATAAACAACTTTCACAATCTGTGAGTGTAATGAGCTGTACTACCCCAAGTCAAATGGGTCCAGTGTGGTGTATGTATACGTATAATGTAATTTCGCGACCCCGTTTTTCTGAAAGTGCATTTATTCGAAAATGCACTTTCATAAAAAAAAAGAAGTGCACGAAAAGCACAAAAAAATGACAACACTAGCCCCCCTGCACCCTCCACACCCCCACAACTTATATAGTCTAACAGCAAGATCACACTATAGTGGGGAAAAGGGAAAATTCCCTTATCCCCACTGTTCCACAATCTACAACATCAACCTCTGTTGCTTTTCGATCACTCAGTTTTTCTCAAAAGTCCATTTTCGAATAAATGCACTTTTGGAAAAATGGGGTCATGAAATTACATTTCGTTGAAATGTAATTTCAATGGGTCAAGGTAGAGATATATAAATATATATATATATATATATATATATATATATATATATATATATACATGTATTTGTGTGTATAGACATATATATATATATATATATATATATATAGAGAGAGAGAGAGAGAGAATTTGAGAGCTGTGTATGTTTGTGTGGGTGTGTATACTGTAAGACAGTGAGCAATGTAATTATTGATATGTTTGCAGTGTGTGTTTATTAGCAGAGTCACATGGGTGAGTGATGTGTTGGACTGCATGTTGTTGTGCATAGAGCAGGACTGAGTGTGGAAATGATTGTCAGTGCACTTGTTTAGAGCTAGCAGTGATCCATGTTTGTTGGGATATATCACCCCTTTTTAAGTTGGAGCTGTTATATTGACGTTGATTGGGTGAGGTGGCTTGTTCATAGGTTTATAGGTTCATAGGTTCATAGGCTGGTACTAGGCTATCGGCCCTAGGACCTATACAAGCCTGGCCATAACAATTCCCTGGCTATTTCTTCCCACAGTATTTACTTCCCTGGACCCCTGTCTAGCAGGGCGACTGATATGATCCTGGGGTGAATTTCCTAGCTCCCATCCAATCATCAAGGTTCCTTTTCAAGAGGGCCAAAGTGGCGTTCTGCTTGACATGTATGGGCAGTCTATTCCAAAGTCTGGGGAGTCTCTGGGTCAGGAACCTATCCCTCCAGCATGTTTTGTTCATTGTGATGACAAGGTTTAGATCCCTGGAGCATGTGTCTCTGAGGGATTGGGATTTCTTTAAGTGTAGCATGTCCAACAGCTCTGGGTTTGACATGGCCTTGTATGTTAAGCAGAGATCACCTCTGAGTAGACGCTATGCGACAGAGTATAGGTGGAGTTTTTTTAGATGGTCAGCAAAGGGCATCTGCTTTAGGCCTGTGATCCTTTTAGTGAGGTATTTCTGTGGCCTTTCCAGTTGTTGCAGATGTCTTGAGAGATACTTACCAAATGGGGCATTGTATTCTATAATGGGTCTAATGAGGGATGAGTACAGTGGGACAATGACCTCCTTTTTTCTGGATGAAAAGCCTTTAGTGATGGGCAGTATAAAGCACTTATTTTTTATGTACTGTGAGATAGGTGTTTTTTTGATTGTTTTACCCTCAGTGTTTTGAGCAATCAGTAATGTGTATGTTCAGAGCTATTTTCAGCTTTGAAAAGTTTGGTATGTTTAAATTTCAAAGTTGCTTATATAATTACAAATATACATTGTAATGCATGTCATGTTTTGGGTAATAAGAACAGTCATTAGAGCCAGCCTTCAATTTTTAAATGGAGGTTTACTTATAAGAACTCAAAATAGGTAATTACATAAAAGAAAAAGTTATATGTGCAGTCTTAAGTTTCTTTCCAGAGTTCTGTTCAATCTGTAGCACTTTGGAAGTTTCTTTTCAATACCCTTTCTCTCAACCCAGTTCTGTCAGGAATCTAATTTCCTCAACAAGTAGTGGCCATCATATTCCCTCAAGACGAACCTGTTCATTTATTTGTTACTATGTTTAATCACTCCCTGGTTTGCATTTCTGCTCTGTCTGACACCAAATTAATTTTTATTTATTTATTTAATTAATTCATTTTTTTATCCTTTGTTGACTGGGTTAGTCCCAATAAGCTAGTAGCCTTTTTTCAAGGGAGACCCAAGGTGGTATTTTTACTACTAGGGGAAATTTGGCTAGGGCATCAGGGAACTTCCCCTGCTGTTTTTGATAGGTGCCGTGGGATCTTTTACATCCACTTGAGCTACCACCAAATCAAATGGATGGGTTCTTGCTTTAATGTCTCATCTAAAGAGCAACACACTCAGGAGTGCAGCACTACAATGTCAGTAATTGATCTACCGGGTGTGGGAATAAAACCCACAACCTTATGCACCAAAGGTGTGTGCTACCTGTTGCTCCACTGACTCTTCAAGGTTTTTGCATTTCCATTCCATGGACACACCTCTTGCTTTGTACTACTTAGTATAAAAGCAATACAAACATCAGGTATAATAAGAGCACAGTGTGTTTTCCAGAATCCCCTTATACAGAAATACTGGTTCTAGACCCATTGGGTGGTGGTGGAAGCCTGAGACAGCCTATCTGCTTACTGCAGCCTGAATGCTTTTCAGATTGCAAGTCTAGTGGATCAAAGCCTAGCAGAAGTTACAATCTTTTGGACAGTAGTGCCATTATAAAGGGAAGTAATCAATACAATTTATCTACTTCGGAAATAGTATTTTATGGTGGTAAGAGCCCTTTATATAGAAAGGCATTATCTCTCTATAGCTAAATAATGTCTGTCCACATTGCTGGGCTTTCTGTTAATATAACAGATGAGATGTTCAGCTCCATACAAAGTCTGAAACATGATTGCATCTATGCATACCTCAGAGGCTTTTGGATCGACTAAGAATGATTTGGAAGAGGCTGGACCCATTAGATCACAGTATATCGAAAGGCTTATTCTGCTTCAACTGTACACTTCAACTTCCAGAGATTCTTACCTGTTTTCAGGTCAGGTCAGTCATGGGATGGACAGTAGTAACAAAAATACAAATATACTTACAATAATACCTAATCAAGCCAAAGAAAGCCTTAACCTGTTTAAGTGGATGGTTTGGGCTAGTTCTGTTATGCTTCATTTTTCTCAGCCTGCAGTTTCAATATCTCTGGGTCAATTACATAGCCTAATTAGTTGGATTCTGCCATGCCTAATTTACACTTTGCTGGGTTAGCATTTCAATTAGCTTGATTCTGGGAATCTAAAATGACGAACTTTGGGGAGGTGACTTTCTTAATCCACTGAAAGATACTTCCACAAAATCCAGGGAGCTGTTGCATATCTAGTATGGGGTATAGGAATTTTGTGCATAACAGTTTGGAATGTCACAGCTGCTTCATGGAGACCAAAAGGCAGGACTCTACAGTGAAACAGTCCATCTGGTGTGGAAAATGCCATTTTCCTTAGCTTCTGAGACTAGAAGAATTTTCAGATAGTCTTAGGTTCATAGGTATTTGCTACGCTAATGACTACATGGCCATTTGAAGCCTAGCCATGCATTCCAAATCTCAGACAAGTTCTGGTACCCTTGATAAGTGTAAACTGGGGCTTGGGAGGTGAAACATTTAGAAGTAGGGGCCTGGGAGATGAATAATTTTTATAGGCTGCCTATGTCCATTAGAGACATAGGTACCAAACCATGGATGAATTTCCTGTTCACCATTCAATTGTCCAAGTTTGGCTTGAATTAGGTTAGGAAGGAACTCTGTTTCACATGGATGGGGAGCCTTTTCCAGAGAAGGGGTAGTCTCTGGAATACCTACCTATCTCTCCAGCAGGTCCTATTTATATCTCAGGCAAGGTTTAAATCTTTAGAATGGGTAATTTGGGTGCTGCTTATTTTGTGAATATACAAGAGGTCCATTAGAGTGGGTCTGACAATACCTTGTATGTCAGGCATAGATCTCCCATCAACATCCTGTAGGAGACAGAATACAGGGATAGGGCCTTCAGGCAGTCTGCATAGGACATGTTACTTATGCCCTGTATTCTTTTAGTGAGAAATCTCTGTGGATGTTCCAGTTATTGGCTACACCTGGTTAGGTACATGCCAAAGGGGGCATTGTACTCAATGATATGTCTGATGAATGCCAAATACAGTCAAACAATGACCTCCTTGGACCTAGATGCCATACCTTTGTTTATAAGTTGCTGCACAGCATAGAATGATTTCCTCATTGCTGTAAACACTTGATGGTCAAAGGCTAGATTGCTGTTTATGTGTGTCCCCAGTTCCCTGACTACTGGGTCAGCTCTTAGGGCTGTGTTGTCAATATAATAGTTACCAAGAGTGGATGACTTTCCGAAGGATACTGTTATGCATTTCTTGGCTTTTAGTTTTAGTCCGTGGCTCTGGCACCAGTTATTTGCCTGTTTCAGCCCTTCCTGGAGAACATTTGTGTCAGTGGGTGATTTAGTGACATCTCCTAATTTGCAATCATCTGCAAATGTATTCAGCCAGAGGCCATTGACATTGGCCTTGACTTCAGAGAAGTAAATGCCAAAAAGGAGTGGTCCCAGGACTGATCCTGGAGGGACTCCACTTGTGTCTGGTCTGTTTGTAGAGGTGGACTCCCCAGTTCTAACTTCCTGGGTCCTGTCTGTAAGCCAGCTGACTATCCACCAGGTGACATAAGGGTTTGTACCTAACCTATTAAGTTTGTTAGCAATGCCTGAGTGTGGGATTGTGTCAAATGCCTTGGTCAGTTCAAGCTAGGCAGTGTGAACCAATTTACCCTCATCCATTGCTTTGATAACCTTCTCAAAGAAGTCTACCAGGTTGAGTAAGCTTGACCTGCCCTTGATGAAACCAAATTGGGTCGGGTCCAGTGCCTGGAGGCTTCCTATGCCACTATTTTAAAAAATTATATATTATTATTATACATTATATCATGTATTAATAATACATTATGTATTATTATACATTACAAAACATCAAGTTCCTGGGGGGATACATCTCAGATGACCTATCCTGGTTGACTCATATTAGCCCAACAGTGAAGAAGGCACAACAACATCTGCATTCCTACAGAAACTGAGGAAGGCAAACCTGTCTCAGTCCGTCCTCAAAGCCTTCTACGGGGGGACCATCGAGAGAATCTTCTCAAATAACATCACAGTTTGGTATTGTCACTGGCCCAGTCAGGATAAAATAGACGAGCCTTTGTGGGTTATGTTCAAGCAGATTTAATATGTACAAACACATCAGGATTGATGCTATAACTTAGATAAACATATAAACAAACTAGCTATTACACTCATACATGCTCATTCTCTGGCTGCACTCTCAAAATGGCACTGAAGCTAGTACGTGTTTGCTATTTATATGCACGTGCTGACCTTGAAATGCTTCTTAAAGGTACAACACACACACACTATTCTACATCCTCCCTCTTTGAGAAATGAGTCATGCAATATTGACATTAATTGACATGCAATTGATACAAGTAATTCTGTGCCATGCAATTATGTCCAGGACACTGTGCATTTCACACTAGGTCTGGAAATATGACCAAATCATGTGACATAGAAATTAGAACTGGGACTGTCTCTGCTGAATGTTCAACTTTGGGGCATCAGGAACATCATCAGGAATGGAAGTAGAAGGTAAGACACATTCTGCAATAGGAACATTATTTGGATTGCTCTGACATCTAGAGACTGTATTACAAGAACAATGCTGCAATATTGATTCTGGTACAGGGAGAAGATTTCTGTGATTTCTCCTGTACTCCACACCCTCTTTTCCATGCCCATTATACTTTTCTTGTGCTCGTTTTACTCTAAACATGCCCATTTTGCTTTAAACATGCTCATTTTGCAAATCCCAGGTAATTCTGAACCCCTTATGTGCTTTTTTTTGTTAATCGTTTTATCAAATATCTTAATTTTAAACATTTAATTTAATTAATAAAACTTTTGTGTCTCTCGCTTGTTTAATAATGTGGTTTGTGCCCTTGTAATGCTCCATTTTACCTTTTTTATAAAAAAAATAATTTGTGGAAGTTTTCATTACCTTTAGTTCATTTCTGGCCCTTTTTTTGTGCTCGGTTGTCTTAGTTTACCTTCACTCTGCACCTCGTAGCTCTGAAAAGCAGTCTCTGAAATCTCACTTCTGACTACATGTCGCTTGCCCAGTCAGGATAAAATAGATGAGCTTTCGTGGGTTCTGTTCAAGCAGCTTTATTATGTACAAACACATCAGGTTTGAGGCTTAAGAACTTTAACTTAGATAAACTTATAAACAAACTAGCTATTACATTCATATATGCTCACTCTCTGGCTGCACTCTCAAAATGGCACTGAAACTAGGACATCCTTGCTATTTATATGCATGTGCTGATCTTGAAATGCTTCTTAAAGGTACAACATACACATAGTATTCTACGGGTATGGTAACTGGAAAGCATCTGACCTCAAGGCTCTCTTGAGGGTATGAGGACAGGGGAAAAAGTCATTGGTTCCTCACTCCCTTCCATAGATGATCTGCATGAAACTCGATGTGTGGGAAGGGCTAGGAAGATAATCAAGGATCCCACTCACCCTGTCCATGCCAAGTACTTCTGCATTTCCTTAGGCAGGCAATATCACAGCTTACACTGCAAAACATCTAGACTGAACAGGAGCTTCTTCCCTGTATCCATAAGGCTGCTGAACTTGAATGCCAGGCATGGCAGTGAATAATTAGATTAATATGCCACTTGCTATGAAGTATCAGCTATAGTAATCACTCTGGCAAATTGCTTCAATAACTGGTATAGTTAGCCTCATTTCTTATGCTATTACTTCCTGAATGTGGAATAGTTAGGAGTGAGTCACCACTCCATACATGTGCAATATGAACATCAGAATATATCACACTACAACTGATTAAGTACAATATTCTAAGCAATCACAATGTAAAGTCATAGTCTTGAAATACCTACTAGTATAATACTGTTTAATGTCCTCCTGTCCAATTGTGGTAATCTATTGTGTTGTTAATGTTTTAATTATTACTGTATGTGCATTAGTCTTACTGTCACTATGTGTTCATTGGTATGTCTTGCACGGGGAACAAAGCAGCGTAATTTCGTTCAGCTTGCACTGCTGTGTATATCTGATCGACAATAACGTTTACTTTGACTTTGACTGTTCATTTCCAAGATTATTTTTTCCATGGCTTTGCATATAAGTCTAGTGGGGCTTAGTTTCCAAGGTCTACAGATGGCCCACCTTTGGACAGAGGGATGAATGCTGCTGCTCTCCATTCATGAGGCACAAAGCCCATTTGGATGTTATAGTTAAATAGCAATTACAGAGGGCTTGATAGGTCATGTTTATATTTAGAAGGCATCCTGAGATATTGCACGGGTCCATTGATGCAGTGTCTTAGCCTTAGAGAGAGCATTAAGGATCTGTTCCTTAGTGATACCAGGGGTAGTTATATTTGATGGTATTTCCTGAGGGAAGGCTGATGGGGAGAGAGGGGTAAAGTTGGAATGTCTTTGGTTATGGCCACCTGGGACATGGGATATGAATCTAATTTAGACATGTTATTTTATTTTCCAAGTCATTCCAAAACATTATACTACTATGAGGTTTGTGGACTAGTACAGTGAGAGATTATTGTACTAATTTTGGGACTCTTCTATGTCCCTACATTTGAGTTTTTTCTGTATCTTTCCCTCAAATGCAATTGGGACCCTGGTATTCAGCACAGTTTCAAATTTGCTTTCTCATCAGGCAATATTTCTGTACTGTGCGAAATTAAACTAGTTCTGCCAGGTAACTCTGAAAATATGTTTTTATTCCTGAGTGCACAGTTCTTTATTTCTTGTTTCTGATGCAGTGATAATGTCTCATCTGTTTTGACATCAGTACATGTTGTGGGGTGTTCTTTTATAACCCCAGTGTTTCGGCATTTTCTGTTCCACTACCTTATTTATTTGAGTTTGGCCTCTGGTATCGTTTATGGCTTTAGATTTACTTTTTACAACAAATTGATCCTTCCAGATAATATTGAGAATATGTAATTCTAGTAAAAAATCCTTAACCTTCTGTTTCTGAGATATTAAGAATTCCATGGTTTCAGAAAATGAATGTTGTATATTTGCTGTGCTTTCCTTTTTACACTTAATCTCAGTTTATAGTTTACTTATCTTCTCTGTGGCTTCAAAAGATCCTAGCATGTGTTTCAGTTTGTAGTTTATTTCATTCATTTTCTGTATGACTTTAAAAGGTCTTTGTCCCCTTGTTAGTTGCTCAGCATAATGCATCCGAGGTTATCCATGTGCAACTAACTCTGGGTAAAACTGCAATCCAAATTGTAGCTTGCTACAGATCCCCCACCATGGCCCAGGATTCTCACTCCTCTTTTCTTGATGTACTGGAAAATATTAGGGTTCAACCAAACACCCTAATAATGGGCGACTTCAACTACCCCACTATTAACTGGGAAAACTACTCGTGTACCAACTCCTTAGCTCAACGCTTTCTGGAATTCATAAATTCCAATGCCCTGGATCAACTTATCCACACCCCCAGCAGGGGCAACAATATCCTAGACCTAGTCATTACCAACATGAGTGACCGGTGTTCCACACCTGTAGTCAACTCCTCATTGGTCCGATCTGACCATAAGCTAATCACCCTTGATATCCACAACCCGCCCCCACCCCCCATTAAGGAAACCACAGTAAAAAATTTCTCCAAAGCCAACTTCATGCTTCTTAAGACAGAAGTGGTGAACTTCATGACACCCATGCAGATGGACAATACAGTTACAACTGCTGAATCCTACACAAATGCACTCTATAAGCGCTTACACGAGTGCATGGATCGTGCTATCCCAAACAGAACCAAGATGCTATCCTCCAAAAAAAGGAAGCCAATCTGGTGGTCCCCTGCCATAAACAAACTGTACAACAGAAGGAAGACACTGTTGCAAAAGAGAGTAAAATCCCATGAGTGGAGGAGCTCCCTGGTCAGCCTCAGTAAGAAGCTGAGATCCCTTATAAGATCCTCCAAAGCTAGCTATGAAAACAAAATTGCCACTAATTCTAAGGCCAACCACAAAGCATTCTATAGCTATGTCAAGAATCTTGATGGCAATACCCAGATCTGCTCTGAGTTACAGCACAAAGGCATGAAAATTACAGAACCAACTGATATTGCCAACATCCTGGCAGATAGGTTCAGTGCTAACTTTACCCCCCCTCTCACCCCCTAAAGGGTCCATATCTATACAGGAAGAATGCAGAGTCCCTGTAATCACAACTACACAGGTAACAGCTGCACTCTCTAAAGCCAAAAACACAGCATCCATGGGACCGGACAACATCATAGGCTGTGTTTTACACGAACTTCAGAATGAACTGGCTCCCCAATTAAGCACCTTGTTCAGTAATAGCCTCACATCAGGCTTTGTGCCCACTGAATGGTGCACAACAACAGTTATCCCACTCCACAAAGAGGGAGCCACCACTGATCCTGGGAACTATCGACCTATTACCCTGACGAGCCTGGTCTGCAAGGTCATGGAACGTATTATCGTGGAACTCATAAACAAAGACATTGGTAACCTCCAAACTCTGGATCCCACCCAGTTCGGGTTTGTGAAAGGCAGATCATGCCTCCTGAACCTGATCGACTTCTTTGAGGCAGTCACCAAAGCCGTAGATGATGGTAAGGTGGTTCACACAGCCTATCTTGACCTCGCCAAGGCTTTAGACACCATCCCCCATTCAGGAATTATAGCTAAACTCACTAAACTAGGTATAAATCCCTACATCACAAGATGGGTTGCCAACTGGCTCACTGACAGAACCCATACTGTAAAAGTTGCAGACTCCAAATCTGACCTCAAAGCAGTGACAAGTGGAGTACCACAGGGTTCCATCCTGGGACCTCTCCTGTTTGGTATCTACTTCTCTGAAGTACAAGCTAACACAGAAGGCTTCTGGCTAACAAAGTTCGCAGATGACTGCAAACTAGGAGCTTTAGTCAAGTACCCAAATGATGTGGACAGCCTACAGAAGAGCCTCGCTGAGACAGATGCCTGGTGTCAGAGCCATGGCCTCAAGCTCAATGCCAAAAAGTGCAGTGTCATCCCCTTTGGTCTTCCCCTGCACAGCGTAAGGCAGAAAAGAACTTCGCCCTTTTCGAGCGACTACTCTACTTTTGCCCACAACCTGTAAAAACAAAACAGGTCATTATCTGGTCATTTTAGTATAGACTTTAAAGTACAGTATTATTTAAGGGTCCTCAGCACTAGCACAAATCTCCCTAGGCTTACCCAAACAAAAAATCCAAGCTTGTTTGCATATACTCCACTTAAACTACAGAACACACTCTAAAACTAAGGCAAACTGCTATAAAATTGTAAAAACAAGCTCCCAAAGCATAGGCATTGAACCTGGTGTTTGTTTAGATGAGATTACTCACCTGCAAGTTAATTATTCAGGAGTTACATCTTGAAACCTGGGCTCTAGTGGCTTAGTGTAAACCCCCCACCCCCATTCTATCCCTGTTACAAAGGTTTGAAATAACCCTTGTCTGGTGCCTTTAATTTCAAATTCCTAGTGCTGTAGGACCTTGTTACCGGCCTCTACCTCCTGAGGTATGTATTAAGCTGTTATTCATTGTTCCTAATAGACTGTTAAATGTCTAAGTTGAATTGTGTGATTTAATAGTAACTGATGTAACTCTTTTTTGCTACATAGCTACATAATGCAGTATTGAATGGCATGAATATTGTAGCTACTTGTTTCTTTAAAGCTAAGTTGTGTCTCTATAGCTAAATGTGTTTGGTAACCAGACTTTAGTATGACAAGCTCTTTGCAGAGCTGTTCATTAGAGTGAAAATTGAGACCCTTCTGTATATTTTTTGAGAAGCAGGATATTCAACATTCAACATTCTTTGACTCTCAGTCATAAGGCACTGTTGCAGTAAAATGCTAATGTGTTATAATGATTTATGCTATATGTAAAGATATGTGAAGATTTTACTAACATAGTTTAGGGTTTCCTCGGGTAGTCTAATGTTGTTTAAGCTACACAGCTGCTTCTGACTGCCTCTGAAATCAAGCGCTCTCTATCCCTCCCAGGTCTTCCCCTGCACAGCGTAAGGCAGAAAAGAACTTCGCCTTTTCGACTACTCTACTTTTGCCCACAACCTGTAAAAACAAAACAGGTCATTATCTGGTCATTTTAGTATAGACTTTAAAGTACAGTATTATTTAAGGGTCCTCAGCACTAGCACAAATCTCCCTAGGCTTACCCAAACAAAAAATCCAAGCTTGTTTGCATATACTCCACTTAAACTACAGAACACACTCTAAAACTAAGGCAAACTGCTATAAAATTGTAAAAACAAGCTCCCAAAGCATAGGCATTGAACCTGGTGTTTGTTTAGATGAGATTACTCACCTGCAAGTTAATTATTCAGGAGTTACATCTTGAAACCTGGGCTCTAGTGGCTTAGTGTAAACCCCGCTCCGCCCTGCCCCCTATTTCCACCCGCCCCCAGTACTCGTACTTTTATAACCTCAAACCACTCCCCCTACTGTCCACTAACTTCCTGTACCTCACTACCGCCCTCTAAGATCAAACGGAATATGACACCACCCAGGAAGCTTATCATACTAACTCTTTTTCCCCTCCTACTTGTCCCTTACCTAGCTACCCTATATGAAACCTGGTCTTACATAGGCTTCCACCACCCAGGCTACCAAACCAACCCCTCACCCATAATTAACAACAGAGGCCATGACTCAACTCCCTACTCACCCACCTTGTTAGAACTCGAACGCTATGTAATTATCAAACCTACCAATATTAGGCCAAATGATAAACATTACTACAAACTTCTACTCAAAGCCCTCAAATTCATTACCACTCTGAATCACAGACTAGCCACAGATGGTGATATCCACCCCAACCCTGGTCCTTCCCCTCCACTCAATTGTAATTCCACCCTATCCTCCCTCCACTTCTCAATCTAAACTCTAGACCCTTTAACTCTCTTCTGACCTGTCATCTAAACATCAGAAGTGTAAACAATAAGATTCACAACCTACATGCCCTTTTAGCTACTTGTTCCCCAGACCTACTATGTCTCACAGAAACCTGGCTTAAACCAAGTACCAAAGACACACAGATAATCCCACCAGGGTATGATATACTAAGAGCAGACCGAATAACTCAGAAGGTGGCGGTGTAGCCATACTCTACAAAAATACATTACAAATCTCCCTTGTCTCTCCACAACCCCTCCTAACAAACAATGCCGAAATTCTACTTGTAAAACTTCAACCAAACAAACATAAAAGCATAAATATAGCATGTATTTACATCCCCCCAGGCAACAACAATAACAAAACCTTAGAGGACTTTCTCCACTGGTTAACTCAAACTCACCCCCAGGAATCCATAGTGTTAGGTGACTTCAACATCGATTGGAATTCCTTCTCATCTAGCTCCCCATCTAGCAGCATAAATCTACATGGCTTTTCTCAGCTCATATCCACTCCTACCAGACTAGGAAAACCCCAAAACAAAGACAGCATCCTGGACTGGATCCTTACTAATAAAGATCCTGACCAGTACTCAGCAGGTACTCACCCAGAGGACATGAGTGATCACTTACTCACCTATGTTATCAAATTCAAGAAAATCACCCCCTTCTTACAACCATAAAAAAATCAGGAACAATAATAAATTCAACACCTCCATTTTTCAAACTGAACTTAAAGCCCACAACTGGACAATACTCAAGTCTCTTCCTCTTGAAGAGGCAGTTATCTACTTCAACACCACCTTCCTCAAGATTCTAGATTCCCATGCTCCAATACGGTCCATTAGAACTAAAACCAAAACCGCACCATGGCTCTCTAAGGAAACAAAATCCAAAATCCTATCTAGAAACAAGATGTGGGTCACATGGCTACCCTCTAATGCCCCACACTCCCACCAAACCTTCCGCAACCTAGAAATGAAACTAAAAGAATGATCTTAAATGATAAAAAAAACTTCTTCCTCCACCTCCAACACAAACACCTTAATAATCCATAAAAATTCTGGGCAGGCTTAAACAAGCTCCTGCACCCAGGCCAGGCAACCACCCCCACTCCAACAACTTGCAAACAACAGTGCCCTGTAAACATTGCTAACACATTCAATAGTTTCTTCACAGAAACTATACAATCCCTGGCCACACAATTCAAACAAACAACCAGCCCACTCCACTACCCATGCCAGCAGAATACTACAACTACATCAGATCATCTATTTACCTTCGATCCAGTACCCATATCCTTTATAACATCTCTTCTTAAAAAACTAAAACCCACTAAGCTAGCAGCTGACCTTCTCCCAGCTGAGTTTCTGCAAAAAGCAGCTGAGGCCATTTCCTATCCCGTCTCCATAATCATAAACCGTACCTTGTCAGAAGCCTTCATCCCCTCCATATGGAAAATGTCCCACATTATTCCTCTCCATAAAGGTGGTAGCTCACTAGAGCTAACCACCTACAGACCAATAGCTATACTCTCACCCCTGGCCAAAATTATGGAAAAGTGTGTCCACAAACAACTGATGGAACACCTCACCAAAAATAAAATTCTAGCTAACTCCCAACATGGCTTCAGGGCAAATCACAGTACCACATCAGCCCTACTATCCTTTTCTAATACCATCAATAACTTCAGAAACAATAATAAACTATCATCTGCTCTTTTCTTAGACCTCTCCAAGGCCTTTGATATGGTGAACCACATTCAACTCCTCCATACATTAAAAAAACTATCACTCAGCAATTCCACGCTGAAATGGTTCCAATCCTACCTGTCCAATAGGCAACAGGCTGTTCTATGGCAGGACAAATTATCTACATGCCTACCTGTTACACTTGGAGTTCCCCAAGGATCTATTCTTGGCCCTCTTCTCTTCACCATCTTTGTTAATGACCTGCCCA
The DNA here is from genome assembly GCF_019279795.1 of Protopterus annectens. Classification (NCBI taxonomy): domain Eukaryota; kingdom Metazoa; phylum Chordata; order Ceratodontiformes; family Protopteridae; genus Protopterus; species Protopterus annectens. Next base: position 955,128,379 of record NC_056726.1, read on the forward strand.
CAATCACCCCCCATGCCACATGCATTCAATATGCAGATGATTCGACTATCATCAGCACTGCCTCCAACCTGGCAGACCTCACTGCTTCAACCCAAGACACCTTCAACCTAATAGAAAAATGGTTCTCAAGTCGACAACTAGTTCTCAACCCCAACAAAACAAAACTACTTACTTTCTCACCCACTAACAAGACTCTTCCCCCACCTTCTCTATTACATCCTCCAATGGAATCACTATATCACCAGAAGCTCACACAAAGCTATTAGGTGTTACCATTGATAACTCCCTTAAATTTGACACCCATTTCAATCTTACCATCAAAACCGTCAATAAAAAGCTTGGCTCTCTCTATAAAGTAAAACACTTTCTCACTCCTCACGCTAAAATTACAATTGCCAGCACACACCTACTATCAACTCTTTTCTATGCCTCCCCTCTTTACAAACCTAAACAAGACAACCCTTAACAAACTTGTTTCTTGTTACAATCACATAGCTAGATTTGCCACAAATTCCACCTTTAGAACGCACCACTGCACTAACTTGAAGCAACTAGGGTGGTTAGAGTTTTCCAGTCAACTCCATTTCAACCAACTCAAAACGGCTCACCAGATACTGTATCACCCAGAGAAAACACCAGCTCTGAAAACATCATTCACCCCTATATTAACCTGCAATCTTTACGCTCCTCCAATAAGATCTTAGCTCAAACTACCAAAGCCAATAATTCTGCTGGGGATTCTCTATTCTCAAACTTTGTAGGTAAAATGTGGAACTCCCTACCGACCATGCTCACCTCAGAACCCTCACTCCTACAATTCAAAAATCTTAAACCCCATCTCAATACTCTCTGGCAATGTCCCTGTTCCAAACCTGATTAACCACTATCATTTACCCTTCTCTTACCTCACTATCCTTAACGCTTTTTAACAAGGCGCCTCGCCTTTGTAACTGACCTATGTTTTTTTTATATGCTGCTGTTATTTTTTTCCCAAGATGTGATGTATCTTTATATTGTATTTAGAACTCAACTATCTTCCTTTTTTTGCATTAACAATGTTCATATGTCTGTTATGTACTTGGAGCTTTTCTCCCCGGGCCACCGCTGAAAATGGACATGTATCCAGTCGGACTCTCCCGGTTAAGAAATGTAAAATAAATAAATAAAAACTCTGTACCCATGAACTACCACATAGGCAGCAATCTACTTAACACTGAATGTGTGATGAGACCTTGGGACCCAGGTGGACAGTAGTCTCTCCTTTGATAGTCACATCACCACAGTAGTCAGGAAGCCCTTCTACATGGCACACCTCATCATAAAAGGGTTCTCATCCAGGAAAATAGAGGTCATTGTTCCCCTCTACTCGACACTCATTAGACCCATTATAGAGTACACCGGCCTTTTGGAATGTACTTCACAAGACATCTTCAGCAGCTGGAAAGACCACAGAAGTACCTCACAAAGAGAATTACTGGCTTCAAACAAATGCCTTACACTGACTGCCTCAAAAAACTCCAGCTTTACTCCGTAGCATATCGGCTACTCTGAGGTGATCTCTGCCTAACATATAAAGCTATGTCAAACCCAGAGCTATTGGACATGCTACACCTAAAGAAATCCCAATCCCTCCGAGCTACACGCTCTAGGGACCTAAACCTTGTCACCACAATAAACAGGACATGCTGGAGGGATAGATTCCTGTCCCAGAGACTTCCCATACTCTGGAACAGGCTACCCATCTATGTCAAGCAAAGTTCTTCATTAGCACTCTTTAGTAAAAATCTTGATGAGTGGATGGGAAATAGGAAATACACCCCGGGGATCACTTCTGTGCCTCTGCTCGACAGTGGCACAGGAAAATAACTTTCTTGGGTGGCGTAAGCCAGGGAACCTTGTTGGCTAGGCTTATGTAGGCCCTTGGACCGATAGCCTAGTACCTACCTATGAACCTATGAACCTATGTTGCTGAATTCATCTCAATAGTGGTCATAGAGAAAGAACCTTGTCTTCTGCTTTGAACTGTCCAAGATGAGCATTTCTGCTACATGTCCCATGCTGTACATAGGATCATAAGATCACAGGAGATTACTAGGCTATCGATCCGTAGGTAATTTCAAGACTAGCTGTTTCATCCCAATGTAAAACAATAAATACTTCAGTCAGTACCCAGGATTGTATTTAGTAATGACTGCTCATGCCCAGGAGGGTTGTGGGCACTATCCCTGGTATGAATTTTTGGCACCCTATCCACTCTTCCAGGTTCCTTTTGAAAAGTGTCATAAAGGTGTTCTGCTTCACATGAATTGGCAGCATATTCCAAAGATGCAGCAGTCTCTGGGAGACAAATCTGTCCCTCCAGCACATCCTATTCAAGTTGCAGGCCATATTAAGGTCCCTGGAATGGTTAGCTGTAGTCATGTTTGATTTATGGATGTGCAGCAAATTCATTACGTTTGGGGCGTTGATTGTTCTGGAAGCCAGGCATAAGTCTCCCCTAAGAAGTCTATACAATATAGAGTATAGTGACAGGGACTTTAGTCTGTCTGTGTAAGGCACGTGTTGGAGTCCCTTGATCATCTTTGTTAGAAACCTCTGAGGTCTCTTCATTTACAGTACATGCCAAAAGGGTTGATATGCTCAATTATGGACCTGATTAGTGATGAGTATAGAGGGTTTATAACCTTCTTTGCTGTAGAGGCTATGCCTTTGCTAATCAAGTGTGCTATGTAGAAAACCTTCCTTACTACATCAGACACATGGTGGTCAAAGTTAAGGCCGCAGTCTACTTGTGATCCCAGATCCTTTACCACTTCATGGGTACATAGGGTATTGTTGTTAATATGATAGTGTGAAGGGACATTGCTTTTACCAAAGGGAATGATGATGCATTTCTTTATATCTAGTTTGAGACCATGACTTAGAGACCAGTCACTGGTCTGCATAAGAACCTCTGGAAGTATACTGACATCATTTGGGGATTCTATAATTGCAACCAGTTTGCAGTCATCTGTAAACTTGGCCAGTCACACTCCCTTGGTTTTGGCCTGAACTTCTGAGAAGTATATATCAAATAGTAGGGGGCCCAGCACTGACACTTGTGGCACCCTGCTGATGACAGGTCTAATGACTGATGTGGAGTCACCCACTTTGATAGTGTGTGATCAGTTTGTGAGCCAGATGGCAACCCATCTTACAAAAAAGGGGGTTATATTCAGTTTGTTAAGTTCATCAGTAATGCCTGAGTGTGGGAATGAGTTGAAGGCTTTGGCCAAGTTGATGTATGTTGTGTGCACAAATTTGCCATTGTCAATGGTCCTGGTCACATTTTTGAAGAAATACACCAGGTTTAACAGGCAGGATCTGCCCTTGAAAAAGCCAAATTGGATCAGATCCAGGGTTTGGAGGTCACCTATTTTTTATGAGGTCCATGATGATATGCTCCATGGCCTTACGGATGAAGCTGGTCATACTTATGGGTCTATAATTCCCTGGGTCTGTTACTAAGCCACCTTTGTAGAGTAGAATAATTACTGTTCTCCATTCCGCAGGAACTTAGCCTGTGGTTAGGCTGTGATTGAAAAGGGTACTTAATGGTGATGCTAGTTCATGTTTTAGTTTGTTTAGAAGACAGCCTGGGATGCTGTCTTGCCTCATGGAGGTTGTGTTTTTTTGCCAAAGACAAGGCTTTAATGACCTGCTCTTTGGATATGTAGGGTGGTGGGGGGAGTTGGGGGCAAGGTTTGTGATAAGTTTGGAGGGAATAAGGGAGTCAAATTTTCACCAAATCTGTCCACCAGCAGGTTTTCTATCTCTGAGGAATACCATTAGTCACTAGCGCAGCATATGCTTGGATCCTACCTTTTAGGTTGCGTACGTAGCTGTAAAAGGCCTTATGGTTATCCTTGACTGTGATTGCTAAGTTTTTCTCAAAGTTACCCTTTCAGGATTAGACATGTTGTGTTATTTGCCTGTTGAGGCTGAGGAGGGTGATTTTCCATTATTGGGGCCTCATCTTAGTTTTCCTAGACAGTAATTTTTTGCATTTGTTGTAAAGTACATCTTTTCTTGCCATGTGATCCTTTAGTATGGGCATTACAATATTGAGCCTTACCTGCAAATTTGTAGAGTATACTTTCACAGTTAAAGGGCGTCTCCATCTTCCTATTTTTCTTTCACCATATCTACCAAACTTCAGTGGGTGCTTGCCATATGTCAGCAATGCAGAATGCCCTACTTATCTTCACCCTTTTCTATAGTATTCATCAACAAGTACTTCGAGGTTTTGGTAAAATGTTCATCTAGTTAATTTGTCTGAGGGTTGTCTATAGATGTTCTTAGCTATTCCACCTTAAAGAATCTACAAAGCTCATACATTACTTTAAACCTGAATGGGGTGCTCTGGTCAGTAAGAGTTTTGGAGATATTCCTTTCATAGAAAAATGTGTACATTCACTCTCCATAAGAGTATTGTTTCTGGAAGTCATGTTGCATAGTGGTCACCAGCATGTACTGGTAAACTTTCCTATGTTTTACAAGTGGTCCTACAATGTCCATTACTATTTGATCAGATGGGACTTCTATGTTAGGAAGGCATGTCAAATAATTTCTAGAGCTTAGGTAAGGCCCCATGTTTGACATTCTGGGCAGGTAGCAGAAAAATGTTCTATTTCCTTCATAATACTAAGCAAGTAAAATCTAGCTAGAATTCTATCTTTCGTCTAGTCCATCCTTAGATGCCCCCCCCAAGAAAATGGATACAAGACAATTTATTCTGAAAAACTTTAGGACTAACAGTTGGTTTAGTATTTGTTCCTGTTCTTCGGTCACCCTGTACAGCAAATCACTTATTAATTTAAAGTGAAGACATGAAATAGAGTTGTTCTTGTTATTTGTTCCCTCTTACACACACACACACACACACACACACACACACACACACACACACACACACACACACACACACACCACATCTTTTCTATCCCTGCTTAGTGCATAGTCCTCCCACTGGGTTTTCTTATTAATATGGCTTATCTGGAAACCTGTCAAGTCAATGTTTCTTTCCTCTGCTCCCTGTCTCCCATGAAGATAGGTAAGGTGTCCTTCCTGTCAACTAACTCATCCTCTAAAAAAGGGTAACTCATGAATGTATTTTTCTTCTACTTGCAGTAGTGGTCTTTTTTCTGTGGTTCGGTATTATTCCTTCTTGTTTTAGCCTTACCATCTTGCTTTGGTATCTCTATGGCTGTCTGATCTGGTATAGCAGAGAGAGGCTTAAGACACCATTCAGCATCTTGAATTTTTATGGCTATTTCTTTTCATGTAAGATTAGGCCCTTCTGCATAAGTTCTCCTACTGTCTTATTTTGTAGTTCTGACTACTGGAATTTCAGCATTAGGTATGTGTATTTCTTCTACCAAACCCAAATCTTACTACCTTATAGTTCCTTAATTCAGGAAATGCCTTGACCAGTTATCACATCATGTGCTATATTAAGCACAAAAGCTAGAGTGTAATCATTTTCTTAGAATATTTTGTATTTTTTCTGGTTTACGGGTACTTCTTGTCTCCATATACACAGTTACATCAGTTTTCTGGTTGCTAGTAGTTCTGTGCTTACACACATATTGTTATCTAATTACTGCACTCGTTCTTTGAGTCTAACAATCCCAGTAATTCATTTATTTCTAATACAATAGAGCATTTTATAAGTTTGGTGACAGCACAATGACAGAATGCAGACTCTATACTCCAAGAAGTTAACAGTTCCGCATTATCATATTCCATTACTATACTTTGGTTAACAGCTAGCTAGCTAACTAGTACTATTCATTTCTACATGTATAAAATTGCTACCATTAGATATACAATATGTCAGTATTTCCCTGAAAAAAAAAACATTTAAAGCAAACTATTTCAGATGACAACATTTCCTGTTTGTTTATGGACAATGAAACATGTTTAACTGATTAAGTGAGGGTTTGTTACTAGCCCTTGGTACCAGCAAGTCAGATTTACAGCATGAAATTTCACTTAATAACAAATGTTTTGCTGAAGTAACTAATTGTCCAGAAGACTTAGGGTCATAACAGAACACCCACTTTCTTCAGTAGCTAGGAGATAGGACTGCCCTTTTAAATGTATCTACAGCTAGAATTCATTAGATTAATCTATGACTACAATTTTCAGCAATTTTCAATATCTTATTTATGCTGTGTATGTTGAGTTCTAATTACAAAAGATGAATTAAATAAGCCATGTATGACCTTATCCAGTATGTCCATAGAAAATGTCAACCTATGGTTCTTAATGGTCTGTGCTTCAATGTACACTACCACCTGTTAATAAAAATTTCTTTCTCTAGCTTAGTATAATTAGTTGTGTGTATTATTGTTTCCAAGATCCATAGAGGCCATTAGGGAGTCTCCAGTCAAGTGTAATGACAACATCTTGACCTGTTTAGCTTTGGTCCAGCCTTCCCAAGTCAAACATCTTTGAAATACCACAAGATAGGCCTACATATAATTTTCCTTCCCAATTTTCAGCAATTTTCAATATCTTATTTATGCTGTGTATGTTGAGTTCTAATTACAAAAGATGAATTAAATAAGCCATGTATGACCTTATCCAGTATGTCCATAGAAAATGTCAACCTATGGTTCTTAATGGTCTGTGCTTCAATGTACACTACCACCTGTTAATAAAAATTTTTTTCTCTAGCTTAGTATAATTAGTTGTGTGTATTATTGTTTCCAAGATCCATAGAGGCCATTAGGGAGTCTCCAGTCAAGTGTAATGACAACATCTTGACCTGTTTAGCTTTGGTCCAGCCTTCCCAAGTCAAACATCTTTGAAATACCACAAGATAGGCCTACATATAATTTTCCTTCCCCATCTTCCTCAAAGGCACACTATGTTTGGAATTACCCGATGGGGTGGATGATTGGTGCATAGTGGTGACTCTCTGTTTCTTCAGGCAGAAGTTTGTCAGCTCTTTCCTACAAATTAAGTAAGTATTACTCAGTGGTTATGACAGTTTTTACTAGGGCCTCAATAATTTCATCCATTGCAGATGTCAGCAAATGTAGTGGCCATATACACACAGTTCAATCACAGCAGCTACAACATCACAGTTTTAGAGGTCAGTCTTTATTAACAGTTCCCCTATAGCTGGCATAAATCCTTTTATTGGCACATAGGTTTAGAGTTTTGCCAGCAACCATCTCTCCTACCACAAGCACCTTCCACACAATAGTCCAAACACCTTTTTCAAATATAGCACCCAGAGGAGTCAACAACAAAAAAAAAATAAATGCAGGCTTCAGTCCTCACAGTCAGTAGTCCCCTCATTAAGCAGTGCATATATGTACATATATGAGTATGCTTTGACTTACCTCACTAAAAATGCCCATTATCTGTATCATAGCTGCATTTTTATTTAGTTTTGTATATACAAAGAGTGGAATGATTATAATCTATTCTCTAGAAAGTATGATATATGCTTCCTCAGTTAACACACCCCTGAAGTTATATGCTTCACCAGCAGTCTGAATATATATATATATATATATATATATATATATATATATATATATATATATATATATATATATATATATATATATATATATATATATATATATATATATATATATATATATATATCTATGTATATATATATATATATGTATATATATATATGTATATATATATATATATATATATATATATATATATACCCGCGGTGGTGGTGCTGCGGTAGCATTGTCGCCTCACAGTAAGACGCTGTCCGGTTCTATTCTCAGCTAAAGTGTCTTCTTCTGCATGGAGACATGCGTGAATGGGCGTACTTTTGTTGAAGGTTGTGCGTCAGGGCTGGTAACTCGGCACGTAAAAATCAACTACCAATCATTAACGGATCGGAGTTCCGCTGTGGTGACCCCTAACCGGGAAAAGCCGAAAGACACAATATATATATATATATATATATATGTATATATATATATATAGTTTCACTTCATAATCTCAAATTACTGAAAGCTCGAAATTCAGTAACCCGAGACCATGAAGCTGAAAACCAGAATGGCGAAAGTGCATAAGAGCAAAATCGAATATCTCAAATCTGCGCTTATGCATTTCTGGTACATCCTGTGTAGTGTTATGGTTCCTGAAATGGCAGGTAAGTGAGTGTTTGTGTGTGTTTTTGTACGTTGTGTGTGTGGGTAAAGGTAAGGAGGTATAAGTGTGAGTGCTGGATTTGTTGATGTTTGTGTATGTGTGATGTGTATTTGTGTGTGAGCGAGTGGAAGATGGAGTGGTGTGAGGTTTTTTTTTTATTTATGTTATGTGCAACCTCGGAGTTGGTATATATAAGTAGGGGGTGGGGGGCAGCCCCCCATATAGGGGGTGCAGGGGGGCTTGCCCCCCTGCTTATATGTGGTGTAGGGTTGTGTGGTTTGTGTGCTGTGGGTGAAATGGTGTGTATGCTGTATGGTGTATGTATGTTCATGATTATGTGATTCGGGGTTGTAGTTTCGGTGTTGTGAATGTTTCGACTTCATGATCTCGGGTTACTGAATTTCGAGTTTTCAGTAATTCGTGATTATGAAGTGAAACTATATATATATATATATATATATATATATATATATATATATATATATATATTTTTTTTTTTTTTTTTTTTGTTAAGTAGAGTATAAAATACAACATAGCCATTTCAAGGAATACTGTAAATTTAAACAGCCAACTCCCTTTTACTGATATGTCCTTTGTCTGATGTTGTTTCTAAAACATGGTTTACTTCATCCTGAAAAACCATGGCCAGATGGATAGATGTGTGATGCAGAAAGATAAAGAACTGACTCTGACTGAGAGGACTGAGGCTTCACTAGCAAACCAGGAAATGGATGGAGGAGTTGGCTAGGGAGAGTCAGAGTGGGCTGCTTATGCCAGCTCACCCATCCTAGAAAGGAAGATGTCTCAGTTCACTACTCTACTGACACTCCATGGAAGATGTATAGTAAAACATGAAGTGTAAGGGCCAGGGGTATGTGTTTGGGTCTGCCAAGCAGTATACAAGCACCATAGCCATTATTAGCTTATGAGTGGAAGAAGACACATACCATGGAGGAAGTACTGCTGCACTCCACTTTGGCAAACTCCATCTCAAGCCATGAGGTAGAGGGATTACAGCCAAAAACCTCCAGACTGCCTTCAGGGTGATAGCCATGATCCTTGGGCCTCATACCTTGGCATAGTTCTTGAACACCAGGAAGAGGGGAGAATGAATAGGCCAATAGTATAAGCTATTGGGGTGAACTAAATTTACTGGATTTTGAGTACAGAGGGGCGACATCATCTAAATATATCACTGGGCTGCCCTTCTCCAAAACTCTCACAGCTGTTTATAAAGAGTCAAAGTAATGGTCCAGACAGTAATCCTTCAAACATACCTATAGAAATGTTTGTGGGTAATAAGAGGATGCGTTTCATCCAGTGATGTATTCATGAATGTGATAGCCATCTGGTCACTGGTACAAAGGCAAGGCCCAGTTCAAGCAGAATACTGGCAAATATGCTCTGTGTCATGGACTGAAAGGCCTTGATGAAGTCTAAAAAGTTGCGCCTGTTTAATAACCATGATCTACACAGTTGTGGACATCACAGGATACTTTTGTGATCTGTGTATCCAGTCCATACACAGCCTGGTATCCTGACTGAACTCTCAAAGTCAGTGCTGCAAGTAGTTAAACAGTTATCTACAAGTGACTTTCTTAAGGACTTTGAAGATAAGCCTAAGAAATTATACTAAGTATTAGGTATTGTGGTGTATTAAGAGCACAGTGGATTTGGCTGTACTTGCTGCAACTGGTTTAATGATTTTAGTTGTAGCCCATCGGCTAAGGCACAGGCAAGGAAATTTCATTTTTAGGATAGTTGCCACTTGCTGTATAAAGCCTTTTCTGTAAAGGAAAGAGGATATAAGTATTGTGTGCATGGGCTCCTTTGCTTCTGTGCTTAGTATGGAAAGCAAGCTGTCAAGGTTTTGTCAGTCTGTAAAAGTATTTGCAGAAGTGACTGGCCATTCTTGTATTTGTTGTCCTGGTACCAAATCCACATGTAGGTATGCAAAATATGCTTTCTACACTGAAGCTATATATCATTTTAACAGAGATGATGTACAGAATTTTTATTTTTATTTACACTTTGTCAACCAGGTCAGCCTTACTAGACCAGTGACCTCTATTCAGGGGAGACCCAAGGTGGTAATCATACTAACTGGGAGAGATTCGGCCAGTGCACTGGTCAACTTCAACTGCTATTTTTGATATGTGCCATGGGATCGTTTACATCTGTCTAAGCTACCACCAAGTCAGACAGATGTGGCTTTGTTTTGACATCTTATCTGAAGGATGGCACACTCAGGAGTGTAGCAGCAACTTCTTCTGCCACCTCAGTGTCAGTACTGGAAAATGAATCAAACTCTCGGGTATGGGAATAGAACCCAAAGCCTTCTATGCCAGAGTGGAAAGGCTCAACCAGACTCTACCACAGCTTGCTGTGAGGGAAAGGTTAGTTTGCTTTTTATTTCTTGTATTTTGTATTACTTTATTCCTTTTTCTATTTGTATACTGTGACTTGTTTTCTTTACAATGTGTTTTACTTGTATTCTGCTTTTAACTGCATATTAAAACTTGAAAAGAGACCACAGCTCTGTCTCTTGTGAATAAGACAAATTTTTTTCACACCCTCCCACCCTGTTACAGTTGTGTTCTTAAACACCACTGTTTTTCTAGTTGCCTACCCCTTATGTTAATTTGACCATATATCTCATTCCCTCTGTCCTTTCACTGGCTGGTGTGAGTAAGCACGAGACTATCATTTTGTGAAATCACTTCCCGTCAACGATTTAAATTTTTTGGCCATCCCACTGTATTCCATAGTACCAGAATACAAAAGTGCCCGTCCCCTTTCAGTCTATCTTGCTCTTTTAAAAATATAGGCTCTCCACTAAAACTTAACTTTTTTGACACCTAAAACTTAAAGTTACCCACTTTCATATCTAACTGCTTAGTGCACACTGCAGTGTTCAGGATAAACTTTTTTTTTCATCTTACCTTTAAGCATCTATTGCAAGACCATCAGTTATTGGAAAGCCCACATTTTGCCTCTCAGTAGCCATCTTGGGATTAGTGCTTATGTTTTGTCCTGGTGAGAGAAGGAGTACAAGGACATTATTTCCTGGAAACTGCTGATCACCAAAAAGCCTAATAACTGGTTTATAGGTGACAGCTTGGAATCTGTGCTTATATTCTGATCTTGGTGAGAGTAGGAGCAGAGTGCATTGATTCCTGACTGTTTCTGGTTGGAGAGTGAGTATCTGTGCTTAACGTACCTGTTTGGTCTGGTTGCTGTTCCAGGCATCTACCAGAGAAAGGCTGCAAGCCTACAGACCCTTGCATCATCTGGGACAAGACTGTGGATCACTAAACAGGCTGTGGCCTGCTTCTCTTCTTGGGATTAGTGCTAACAATTTGTTTCTGGTGAGAGAAAAAGCAAAGGAGTATTGTATCCCAACACAGTGAAGCTGTGGTGAGACCAGCATTAACAGTCGCCAGGCAGTAGCCATTCATGCGACTCCCATCTTTTCATTATTATTGACAAGCTAATTTTATGTTTTCAGTAAGTACTGCTTGATTTGTTTCTAACTTCAGAATATCTGCCTAAATACTTTATCCTTACATGTTCTAGATTCCCCTCAAGTGTTTGACAGTGCTCTGTACAGACTCAGACACCTTGAGTGACATTTTTCCAGTTAAAGCAAAACTGAAATTTCTCCAGTACCTAGTTGCATACAGGACAAGTAGTTTGCAGTGACAAACATTGTCCACATAGTTGCAAACTAGATACTCCTGACAATGATTGATATTCTCACTCCAGCTGTCTTATCAATAAAAAAGGGTCTGTTGCCATGGATATGAACTTTCCTACTGTCTCCATTACTGGTTTGGTGGATATGGGCATCCTGAGACAATGCAGAAATTGCCTCATGTTTACTAACAACCATTTCATTCTCAAACAAACTGATATGATATGTGAGAGATGTATTTACGCAATGTCACTGGAAGCAAAGCTCTCACATAAAAGTACTCCTAATGTAAATAAGGTTGTCAGTAGTATACACGTTGCACCCATCACGCAAAATTCAAAGCAGACATATAGACCCACATATGCTGAGGCACTTACATGTAACTTTCCTAAACCACAAAGACCTCCTAGATGAAGTACACATAACAAATACCCCCAGGCCCCAGCAGCCCCAAATGAGCTCTTTCAAAACAGCACCCACATCAACACATACAGCTACATCTCATAGAGCATCTATCTATAAGCGATAAGGCAAGTCACCACACAATCCAACATTCTAGTCATCGGAGACTCCATCATGAGACACATTGATGTCCCTCTCACCAGGCTGAGTAAGGAAAAAGTTATGGTCAGTTGCTTTTCAGGGGATAGGATCCATCACATTATGCATGCACTCTGGTCATTGGACCACAATTACCAATAAGGCTCAGTCATAGTCCATGTGGGAGTAAATGACCTGAGATGTACCTCCCTAGACTATATGAAGAGAGACATCATGGAGTTGTCAGAATATGTGTCTCAGGCTGGTATGACCCTAGCATTGAGCAGCATTTTACCTTCTCCAAGGATGATGCCACAATGCAAACAAAAGAAGATTGACTTTAATAATTGACTTAGTTTCTGGTGTTATTCTCAGGGAGTGCAATATTTGTCAACATGGAAGGAGATGGTCAACAGACCACGCTGCTTTGCCAGGGATGGTCTGTACCTCTCCCCTCTAGGCTTTCGAATATTAGCTAAAACATTGTCTTCTCCGTAGTGCCATTTTTAGGCAATGCCAAACTGAAAGTACTTCCGACATAGCAAATCAAAATCAAGAAAATTTAAAGGTATTACTGCTCAATGCTAGGAGTCTAAACAAAAAACTCCACTCCCTAGAAGCTCTCTTTACCCTAGAGAATGCTGATGTCTGTGTTGTTACTGAGACATGGTTTAAAGTCGCAGAGAGCACACAAACAGTGCAAGTTTATAATGCCTTCCACACATTTAGGCCAACTATTTCACAGGCAGGGACTAAAGATGGAGGTGCCTCTATTTACATACAAAATAAATATACTTCAAGGCTGGTCAAACAGGACAATTCACTTGCACTGATCCATGTTTAAATCACCATAGATAAAATTATTTTATTTATTTATTTTTATTTTATTTTACATTTTTTGACCGGGATAGTCTGACTGGATTCATGTTCATTTTCAGCGGAGGCCCGGGGAGAAAAGCTCCAAGGTAAACAGATGCAATAAAAACAATGAAGACATGTTACAGATATGGTACTGACAAAGAATAGATGAGCAAATATGAACAGACAAATTCACAGGTTAGAGTTACCCCTGGTTACAGTCAGGGGAAAATTAAGCAGTACTTTGATTAATAGATTATTCACATTCATGATGAGAGTTAGCCAGACTTGTTGCAGTGGCAAAGCCAGTTTAGTGCCAGATGTTGTTTGTCTAGTTTTAAATTGGCCTAGGGAGGAGAGCAAAGTAATATCAGCTGGAAGTAAGTTCCAGGCTCTGCCTGCAGAGTTTGCAAAGAGGGAATCACCGGCTGCATTGTTAATTTTGATTCTCTGAATTAGTAGTCTGTTCAAGGATGGAAGCAGTCTCGGATTGTTATAGGGGGTGATAAGATTTTTGAGAGCTGGTGCATTATCTGGATTATAGAGGATTTTATTAGCCATAATCAGAATGTTATATTGGATTAGACTGGGAAGTTCTAGCCACCCAAGCTTGTTAAGGCTGATGCAGTGGTGTGTTCTAAAAGGCAGGCCAGTGACAAAACTGGCAATGTGATTATAACAGGTTGAGAGTTTATTAAGTACAATTTTGTTTAGATTAGAGAGAAGGGGGAAGCATATAGAAGTGCTGAAAGTAGGTGAGAGCAGGCTATGGCAATCTTGGCTGGAGGGGTTAAGAAGGCTTTCATTCTATACAGTGACCCAAGTTTTTTATTGATGGTCTTGACTGATTGGTTTACATATAGGTCAAATTTTAGGTTGTTATCAATAATGACTTCCGCGGTGGTGCAGCAGTAGCGTTGTTGCCTCACAGTAAGAGGTTCTCCCATTCGATTCTCGGCTTGGTTGGGAGTGCCTTCTGTGTGGAGTCTGCATGTCCTTCCCACAGTCGAGTGGGCGTTCGAAAGTTATGCGTTAAATGGGCGTGCCTTCATTGAAGGCTGGGCATCGGGCTGGCAACTTGACACCATAAAAATCAACTGCCAATCATTAGCAGACCTGAGTTTTGCTGTGGCGACCCCTAACTGGGAAAAGCCAAAAGACAAACAAACAAACAAACATCAATAATGACACCTAGTAGTTTTGTGGAGGGGTCAGGGGAGATTATTGTGCCATCCTTTGCATTTATGGTAAAGGTAAAAGCAGCAGACCTTTGTGTTGGTGAGAATAACAACATTTTATTTTTTTGGGATTTAGTAACAATCGGCATTCAGAGAGCCAGGTTTCTATAGTATTAAAGGTGGAATGGGTAGCAGACCTCAAGTCTTTAGGGGATGTAGCTGAGCAAATCAGGGTGGAGTCATCAGCGCATTGGATACAGCTGACATTTGGGATGATGGTATACAAGTCGTTAATAAAGATGGAAAACAGTAGGGGCCCTAATAGAGCCTTGTGGTACTCCAAGGGTGTGTTAGGTAATAGGTTAGAGAGCTTGTTCTGCCAGAGAACAGCCTGCTGCCTCCCATTGAGGTAGGATTTAAACCATTGAAGGGCTTTAGATTCTAGCCAGAATGTTTGCAGGGTGCGAATCAAAGGTTGGTGGTCCACCATGTCAAATGCCTTTGAAAGATCCAAGAAGAGGGCTGAGGATATGTGATTATTGTTACGGTTATTGTTTATGGTATTGGTAAAAGCTAGTAGGGCTGAAGTTGTGCTGTGGTGTGGATGGAAGCCGTGTTGGGTATCGGCCACCAGGTGATTCTGGATTAGGTGGTGCATGAGTTGTTCGTGTATACATTTTTCCATAATCTTTGCAAGTGGAGAAAGTATAGCTATTGGTCTATAATTGGACAATTCGGTGGAGGAACCTCCTTCATATAGTGGGATTAGTTAGGATGTTTTCCAAATGGTGGGAATTTTAGCCTCTGCTATGGTACGATTAATTAGTATTGATACTGGTTAGGCAATGGCATCAGCCGATTTTTGAAGGTACTCGGCTGGGAGTTGGTCAGCGGAGAGTGTGGTGGGTTTTAATTTTTTGATTAAGGTATGGATAAGTTACATGGACACTGGTTGGAAGCTGAACAAGAGTAGATTTATAGGGGTGGTACTATCAGGGCAAGGGAAGCTAGAAGGTAAATGGCTAGCTAGGGCTTAAATTGTCTCAGTAAAGAAATGGTTAAAACTGCCTGAAACATCCTCAGGGGGTTTATCAATGGTAGCAGTCAAGTACCAAAGCTAAATTGCGGTGGGATGTATCAATTACTTGAGGGAGACGGCGAACAAGCCCTTTTAGTTCCTTTTGACTGAATATCCATTGTACACCTTCTTCGAGTAGTTCCATGTCTTGGGGTGAGCTCCCTGTTGAATATACTGCCTCTCTTCTTCCCTTCTCGGGTTATAGGTGTCTTGCCCTTTGCTCCTCAGCTTCTCTGAATGCCTGGGTCCCTCCTGTAAAGGGTTTGGTGCCAACTGAGAATTATTAAAAACTCCTTGCTGCGACGTCATTTCCTCATCTTGTTCAGCTTCCTCAATGGTTGAATTTCCCTGGTTGCCACGGCAACCCCAATTACCACTGGAAAGCGGGTAGACACTATCTACTGCATATTCCATTGTATCTTTTTTGATTTTGTTTAATTTTCTTGTGAAAATAGCCTTACAACTATTTTCAACATTGTCCAAAGCATTGCTATAGTTAGCAATATACTGTTCAAACAATAAGTCATTTACAATTTGCTCATTGTCCCTTTCAAGATCTGCCATATATTGTTCAATTTTCTTACCATTGAACTTGACCATAATCTCCATCAATGCAATGCCTGTATTATTGAATAAATTATGCACATCTCTAAGTATCTCAGAATTGTTGTCTACCCCATTCGGATATCACCACATTTGTAGTCCCTTTGGCACCAAACGCTATTCAATGTTTCTGAGGAGATATCCATTTTCCAATTGAATTTTCCTCATATTAAACAGTTTTGTCTCAAATACTTTCAATCGCTCAGTGAGGGACATTACCACAGTGTCCTTGCAGTTTTCATTGCCATTGTTGTCACCATGAAAATTAAATTTGTTGCACTTCCATCACTCAACATTATTTACCACTTTTTACCCACAAGAGTTTTAGCTCCATTATTACTGTTACTGACCATGTTCAAAACTGCATCTTCCCCATTAACTGTTAGTCTGTCCATGTTCTGGGTGGGTTGGGTGAGGAGAACACCCAAACTTCCAAATAACTGATTAAACTGGCCAGGTTGCTGCTGTTTTTCTGCCAGAGATTTAATTTGATCTGTATGTTCTAACAGCTGCTGGTTTATCTGCTGCAAAAGCTCCATTATATCTGTGGTGGAATCCATGTTCTCCATGCTGAGGTACCAAACAGGAAAAAACTTGTAACCAGTTTCAACAACAATAAAAAGGAGCACCTGGAGAACAGCAAACCAGTCTACACTTTATTGATAAAAACAATGAATAGTACCGAATTGTTAACCTAGGTTTCATCCACACTCTCAGGACTTCTTCAGAACAATAAAATCTTCACATTAAATTCGATTTACATACCCACCCAATTACACAATTACTTCATCATTTAAGCAATGCTCTATTTAAAGCAACATCACTAAATTACACCCATCTTTAATAAAACAAAATTTAAACATGCTATTTGTCCATACTAGCTTTTAAATTTCTAAAATTTATAACGTCATAATAAATAATTTGTGTACATTAAAATAAAGCAGGTTAAATTACATAAATTGAACTGTATTAGTCTACTAATCAATTAAACTATCTCCTGCCTAATATATGTTTTAACTGTAAGATAGGGGCAATACTAGTACTATCATTTATACCAGGATAATTCTGAGCATCCAACCTGAGTTGCCATTTTAATTCACATATATCTAGGTGGACTTCTAACAACTTGCCCTGAATGTCATTCTTGATGTGCTGAATGATGCAAAATGTAAAACTATGCCTTGAATGTCCAACAATATGCTTGGCAAGGGCATTGATAGACTTAAGATGCCTGATATCCAAAACATGTTTATTTACTCTTTCCCTAAAGTGCCTGGAAGTTTTTCCCACATAAAATGCAGGACATGCTTCACAGTCAGCTAAATATACCACATTCTGAGTATAACAATCATAATTCCCCAAAATAGGAATAAAATAGTAAATTATCCTAATATTCCTACTCGTTTCCATGATATGCTTACATGTAATGCATCTCCCACATTTAAAATTGCCTACCACTCTCCCAGCACTTGATTGCTTACAATGGGACCCCTTTTCCAGGATCTCTTTAAAGGATTTGTCCTTCCGAAACACAAACTTGGGAGCACCACCCATTTTATTCCTTACATTCTTATCGAACTGTAAGATACCCCAGTTTTTCTCTTTTTGGTTAGGTTTACCTAGCCTGGTAGGGGTGGTTATGATTTGCGTAAATGCATGTAGATTAATGTGGGTAGAAGGGGATTCTGAGGAACAGGTGTCCCAGTCTATGTTAAAGTCTCCAATTCCACTTCCTTGCAAGCTATAAGTCCCCTGTAATACCTCTCAACTGTCCAGATTTTCACAGAATGTCCAGATTTTTGGCTCATATTTTAAGTCTAGTCCTCATAAAATTTGTGGTTTTCTGGCAAATCACTAGGATGATCTCAGGATTAAAGTCACTAAATAATGACATATATTTGAGTTTCAGACTTCAGATCCTTCAGAAAATGTATGTTAAAACAAACCGTGTACTCTAGCAATTGTCTAAGTTTATAAGAGCAATATTTAAAATATGTCCCTATTTTAGGGCCTTTGTCCCCTCTTTTTGTTGGTCTTTGTACAGATTTCTTGGTCTAAGAGGTTGATAGATATGAAGTCCCGCTCTATGACCCAGGAAACCCATACCGTATATTTAAACTTATTAGAAACACTAACCATCCAACCCTATGCCATATTCATGGGTGACTTTAATTACTCCACTATTAACTGCGAATCTTATACAGCACCAAACCTACATGCACACAGATTCCTGGATTTTGTAAACACCAACTCCCTGGACCAGATAGTCAATACACCAACCAGGGGTGCAACCATACTGGATCTGGTCCTCACTAATATGGGAGACTGCAGCACACCCCCTACTGTAATGCCTTCCCTGGTAAGGTCAGACCACAAAATGGCCTCCTTTGAAGTAAAAATAAAACTTGGATCCCCAGTTAAACATGAAATATTCAGGAATTATTCTAAGGGTAACCTCCTGTTATTAAGTGAGAATCTGGCAAAATTTCAAGCCTCCATAAACCCTGAGAACATTTCTGCCTACTTCTTTCCTGGTGAGGAAATCATTCTATGTTGCACAACTTATAAACAAAGGTATGACATCTAAGTCCAAGGAAGTCATTGTTCCACTGTATTCAGTATTCATCAGACCTATCACTGAGTACAATTCCCCCTATGGTATGTACCTAAAAAGGCATATCCAACAATTGGAATGTCCACAGAGGTTCCTCACTAAAAGAATACACGGCGTACGTAATATGTCCTATACAGACCGCCTCAAGGCCCTATTCCTGTATTCTGTCTCCTACAGGCTTTTGAGGTGAGATCTATGCATGGCATACAGGTTCATAGGTTGGTACTAGGCTATCGGCCCTAGAGCCTATACAAGCCTAGCCATAACAATTCCCTGGATATTTCTTCCCACAATATTTACTTCCCTGGACCCCTGTCTAGCAAGGTGACTGGCGTGATCCCCGGGGTGAATTTCCTATCTCTCATCCAATCTTCAAGGTTCCTTTTGAATAGGGGCAAGGAGGCACTCTGCTTGACATGTATGGGTAGTCTATTCCAGAGTATGGGGAGTCTCTAGGTCAGGAACCTATCCCTCCAGCATGTTTTTTTCACAAGGTTTAGATCCCTGGAGCATGTGGCTCTGAGGGATTAGGATTTCGTTAAGTGGAGCATGTCCAACAGCTCAGGGTTTGACATGGCCTTGTATGTTAAGCAGAGATTGCCTCTGAGTAGACAATATGCCACAGAGTATAGTTGGAGTTTTTTTTAGACAATCAGCATAGGGCATCTGCTTTAGGCCTGTGATTCTTTTAGTAAGGTATTTCTACGGCCTTTCCAGCTGTTACAGATGTCTTGTGAGATACATACCAAATGGGGCATTGTACTCTATAATAGGTCTAATGAAGGATGAGTACAGTGGGACAATGACCTCCTTTTTTCTGGATGAAAAGCCCTTAGTGATGAGGTGTGCCACATAGAAGGATTTCCTGACTGTTGTGGTGATGTGCTTATTGAAGGTGAGACCACTGCCCACCTGTGTTCCTAAGTCTCTCATCACACTTTCAGTGTTTAGTGTACTGCCACCTATGTGGTAATTCATGGGTACATTGTCAGAACTCACTGTGATGGACCTCCTGCATATCCACAAAACAAACAGCACCAGAATTATGCGTTCTAAACACTTAAGCCTTGCCTGTGATATAAATAGGACCTGCTGGAGAGATAGGTATTTATCCCAGAGATGGGTTCCTATCACATAGTCGGACTTGTACAAGTTCGAACCTTATATGGTCGAGACCATAAGTTCGAACTTGTACAAGTTCGAGCATTTCAACAGAAATCTCCATAAGGGGAGGTTTCCATTCTGCTGAATGAGGTGCAATCTTGGAGTTGGTATATTTAAGTAGCAGGGGGTGGGGGATGCAGGGGGCTTGCCCCCCTGCTTACAACAGTTTATTTTGTTTTTCCTTTTTTTTTTTTTTTTTTAATTCATAGTCAAAGTTTTGTAACTTCGAATGGAATGGTTCGTACATTTCATGTTCGAAGTTATAAAACTTCAACTATGTGATATAGACTCAGTTACTACCCCATCTATAGAACAGGGTCCCTATCCATGTGAAGCAGAGTTCCTCCGTAACCCAATTCAAGTGCAACTTGGACAATTGGATGGGAAACTGGAAATCCATCCCTGGTTTGGCATCTATGCCTCTAAGGGACAGAGGTAATCTGTAAATGGTTGATCTCCTAGGCCCATGCTTACGCTTATCAGGGGTCTCAGAACTTGTCAGAGATTTGGGATGCATGGCTAGGCTTAAAAAGGTCTTTGTGGTCATTAGCCTAATAAACACCTATGAACCTATAAGTGAAGTGTGCTACTTGTTGAGCTACAGTAGTGAGACTGTAAGCTATTCTCTGTTTAAAGAAAGATGTATGCCAAGTGAAGAAGCAAAGTACTTCACTGGTGGAAGCAGCATAAAAGAAACATATATATATATGTTTCTATATCACTAGATTGTACTTAGTTAAAGGGTCACTGTGATCAGAAAGTGATTTTTGTTTTTTATTCTTATCTTGAAGTGAAAGGCTAGCCAAAGTAGTTTCTGCTACTACAGGCTCAGTAGCTCAACAAGTAGCACACTTGCTTTTGGTACTAGAAGATCTGAAGGCTGTCAGTTCTATTCCCTCATCAGGTAAATGGATTAAATTTCACAACTTACACTCCAATGCAGCATAAGGATTTAGAATATACAGTGTGCTGTCCTTCAGAAGAGATATTAACACAAGGCCCCCTCTGCCTGAGTTGGTCGTAGTTCAAACAAATGTAAAAGATCCCATTGCATCTATGAAAAAAAGAATAGGGGATGTGCTGTGGTCAAATTTCTTCTAATCAGTATGAATACCTCCTTGGATCTCACCTGTAAATAGGCCATTGGCCTAGTGGGACTAACCCAGTTTTAGAAAGTGCAAATAGGCCAGGCATAGGGATGTGACAGTTTTGTTAACTGACTAAGTATCTTTTTTCACAAAACACATTCTGTGCTCTCAAAATTGAAATTGCTATGAACTACTCTCACCTGCAAAATCTTTGTATTTGCCTATAAAGACAATACTCAGAATTAACAGCTAACTTGTAGAATCTCTTGACAGAGTGTCTGAAACGTTATGCAGTAAGCCCTTTTGTCTTCATCTCTAAAGTAGTGCTTAAATTAGATTTTTGAAAGCAGTACAAAACAGCTAGGTCTCTGTTCAGTCTTATTTTATTATTGGTTTCAGGCTGCTTCACTTTGAGATGGAGCAGTAAAAAACTATGGATTTCCAAAGGCTCAATATATCTATTGCTTCAGAGGGAGGGAGGGAGAGAAGGCAACTGTATATGACAGTACAAAGCAAAATAGCTGTGAGTCCTCACAGACTCAGTAAGTTCATTACACCGGTGGGAGGCAAAAGAACAAATATATACAAACACTTTTTTTCTTCTAATCCAGGATACTTAAAATATTATGGGTAAAATGATGCAAGAGCCAGGGCACAAATTCCTAAAGAAAATATTGTAGTACGTCAAATGCAATATGTTGTAAACTGAGACAGATGAATAACACAGAAGCTTTTTTTTTACATGTGACTGTGTTGAGAACATTTTATAAGAAATAGTAAGAAATTGTGTGCACAGCGCATAGTTGCCCTTTCAGTGTTCCATTCCAAAGACATACATCTAGAGTATTTTTCCCCAAGGCTCCACTGAAAATGGGCTCTGCCCCAGTCAGACTTTCCTGGTAAACAAATGTTAAATAAATAAATATAGCAACTCTGGAATGTTAAACATTGCATATATGCATGTGTTGTAGCCAAATTAGTAAATTAGCACAGTATTTTAAGGCATTTATCTTGCATACTTAGGGTTATATCCCCTAGTAACATAACACTTCTTGAAGATGACAAAGAATAATATCTTTAATATACATAAACATTCTCAGTTAGTTAGTGATGCAATATGACTATAGACTTACTTTGGAACTATGACATATTTCAAAAGGGGCAATTTTGTATCAAAAGTATGGTTCTCAGCAATAATAACAGTCACTTACTAAATGAATGGCTACTATTTATGACCTAGCTTTTGACCCAGTTTAAGTGCATGTAGTAGTGACATTTATTTTGGGATAGGCAGATGGTTATAATTCATCTAATCCCATTCAGTTTATATAAAGTCCCACTGTTATTATCATCATGTTTCACAGTTACAAAGGCACCAGCTGTAAATGTGGGCTACATAAAAAAAGTAAATTAACTCTTACCCATATATGCATGTAACCATCAATATTTGAATCTTGCTTCTATATGCCTTTGTAATGATACTATTATGCTGGGGTTTTAACGCATCCAGTACTATCCTCTCTTCCTATTCACCCACCATGGTTATGCAATTTATTGTTTCAAACGTGCCTCATCTAGCTATGACTTAAAGCTGCCCTTTCTCTCTTCCTTATTTTTTTCACTTTACAGCCTTGATGTTTTTATTGTGTTCTTACTTACAACATGTAATGTTTCCTCTTTATTTTCTCACTATAACTTGAATACAGTACTAAATAAAATTACTTACTGTCCCTACATTTCATTCCTGACATAAACTTTCCTTCTATATGACATCTTCTGTAACATTATTTCTGTTAAGCAGTTATTCAGCATTATACTTAGTACACTGCCTCATATCATTAATAAATAAAAAAAAAATGAAAGTCCTACATCTGAATACCTGGAATGTCAGAAGCAAAGTAAAATTAATGAGTTAGTAGTACTATTGCCTAACTTCAAGTCTAGTGTCTGATGTTACCACTGAATCATGGCACACCTAATATTTTAAGTCATGAAGTGGGTATTCTTTTTTGGGGGAGGATGCTATCACCCCTGTTTCACTCTGACAGCCATCCCCGGTGCCCCACATAAAGTGCCAGGTCTGCTTGTCCTCCTGTACCCCCATACTAACACAAATTTTCAACTGGGGCCAAAGTGAATCTGAAGAATGTTTCAGCAGGTGCTGCCTTGCATCTGCTGGGGGTCTTCTCTTTAAGGCCCACCCCTTAGCTTTTCCTCCCTCCCCCTGATTACATGGTTTGTTTCAAGGGGACGGGTGTGCAATGGGAGTTTGTGTGACATTTTGCTGTACCTCCACAAAGGCTCAGTCTTACTCCCTCCCTTTTCTCCTTTTAGACTATGCCCTCCCTGGTACAAACCACAGCATCTGTTAGGAACAGCAAAGGGAATGCCCACATAACCACCACCCACCCCAGGACAGGATCGTCCCATCCACCCCTGGCACTCCATCAGATGCCCAAACCTCTAATCAAATGCAGGTTGTCTGCACCATGAAAAGGACCTTATCCTTGTATAGCACTGGATAGACTCATAACATGGATATTCCTATATATGCTGCCTTTAAGAAAAAGGGAATCCAAAAAAGATGTCATGCTGTCATTTATATCTAAGATACAATACAGGCTAACCTCCTCAGCCAAGAATTTCCTCTCACAAAGAAACATAAATGAGCTTGTTTACATCACTTACTTAAGGTCAAAACATAAACCTGTTATAAACTGTGTCTAACTCTGGATTTTCATGTTACATCAATCCCAAAAATCTTTCTGGTATGTCAACAAGTTACTACAGAGGTATTCCTGCAGGGTAAACTTAATGTTTAGACAACACTACTTGATGATTCTAGTAATGTGCCCTCCTTGATTAAATATCTTCACCAGATAATAATTCTTACCACAAGAACTGATCCAATCCTTGGAAGGAAAAAAAACTAAACTGGGTACTCACTAGCAGGGCTGACCATCTGCACACAAATGGAATTTTCCCAGACATCACTTTTGACCACTCCACAATATAGAGCATCTGGAGTGCTAAAATACAAAACAGCTGCCACCACTTATTCTTGTTTCAATGAATCTGGTTGATGCACCAATTTTCTGTTTCTTTATCAGACCTAGAAAGCATTAAAGGGACTCCCATTAAAACCCCTGCTAACATAAAGTACGCATTATAGGTTCATAGGTTCATACTAGGCTATCTGCCCTGGGGCAATTATAAGCCTAGCTCGATTCTGTATGGCTTACGCCACCCCTTGATTTGAGTATACTGTGCCCTTTTTAAGGTTTAGTTTACTGTGCCTCTGTCTAATAGTGACACAGGAGTAATCCCTGGGACAAACCAACGATCCCCCATCCACCTATCGAGATTCTTCTTGAAGAGATTCAGTGAGGTGCTCTGCCTCACATGAACTGGAATTCTATTCCAGAGCGAAGGGAGCCTCTGGGTTATGAACCTGTCCCTCCAGCAAGTTCTATTTATTTCTGTGCTGAGGTTCAAGTCCCTCGAGCGTGTGGCTTTAAGGGATTTAGATTTACTGAGGTGGAGCATGTCCATTAATTCTGGATTTGACATAGCTTTGTATGTCAGGCATAGATCGCCTCGAAGTAGGCGGTATGCAACTGAGTAGAGCTGGAGTTTTTTTAACCAAGCAGCATATGGCATCTGTTTAGACCCTTGATCCTCTTGGTGAGATACTTTTGGGGTCTTTCTAATTGCTGCAGGTGTCGGGTAAGGTACATCCCAAAAGGGGCATTGTATTCTATGATGGGTCTGATGAGGGATGAATAAAGGGGCACAATTACCTCTCTTGATCTAGATGTGAAACCCTTTGTGATGAGGTGGGATATGTAGAAGGTCTTTCTCACCACTTTGGCAATGTGGTTTTCAAAGGAGAGATTGCTATCAACTTGGGTCCCCAGGTCCCTAATAACTTTCTCTGTACTTAATAGGTTTCTGCCTATGTGGTAATTTGTGGGCACATTGTTTTTGCCAAAGGGTATGAGTATACATTTTTTGGCATTTAGCTTTAAACCATGGCGCTGGCACCAGTTATCTGTCTCTGTGAGACCTTTTTGAAGGATGTTTGTGTCAGATGGAGAGTCAATTATGGCACCCAGTTTGCAGTCGTCTGTGAAGTTGGTGAGCCATAGTCCTCCCACGTTTGCCTGTACCTTGGAAAAGTATACACTGAACAAGAGTGGTCCCAGGACAGAACCCTGTGGGATTCCACTTGTGACCGGTTTCGAGTCTGACATGGCTCCAGCAACTCTCACTCTGTGGGTTCTGTCTTTGAGCCAGTTTGCGACTCATCTTGTAACATAGGGGTTTATATTTAAGCTGGATAGCTTATCTATGATGCCCGAGTGGGGTATTGTGTCAAATGCCTTTGCAAGGTCCAGATAGGCTGTGTGGACTACCTTCCCTTCATCTATGGCTTTGGTGACTGTTTCGAAGAAGTCAACCAGGTTCAAAAGGCAGGATCTGCCCTTGACAAAGCTGAACTGGGTTGGATCTAGTGTCTGTAGGTCCCCAATGTCTTTGTTTATGAGCTCCATGATGATCCTCTCCATAGCCTTGCAGACTAAGCTAGTCAGGCTTATGGGGCGATAATTTCCAGGGTCCGTAGAGGCTCCACCTTTGTGGAGTGGGACCACTGTTGCTGTACGCCATTCTGTGGACACATATCCTGTAGTGAGGCTGAGATTGTATAGCTGTTTTATTTGAGGGATTAGTTCCTCTTGGAGTTCATGTAGGACGCAACCTGGGATGCCATCTGGTCCCATGGAAGCAGTGTTTTTTGCTTTGGAGAGAACAGCCTTCACCTGAGCATCAGAGATGTTTGGGAGGCAGCCCTCTGCCGGGATAGATACTTGCTCTTTTGGGGGGGGGTGGAGAAGTTTGCACTGAACCTGTCTGCCAGGATATTGGCGATGTCTGTGGGTTCAGTGTATTTTTTGTCATTTAGAATCAACTCAGAACAAGTCTGGGAGTTGCATCCAAGGTTTCTAACATAACTGAAAAAAGCCTTATGATTGTCTTTGGTGTCCTGTGCAATTTTTCTCTCGAAGCTGGCCTTGGAGGATTTTATGAGGGATCATAATTTTTTGCTAGTACTGATCAGAGATGCCTTCCCTATTAGGGATTTTGCTCTATCATGTAGTAGCTTCCTCCTTCTGTTGTACAGTTTATTTATGGCAGGGGTCCACCAGACTGGACGCCTGCCTTTGGATGATTGGGTCTTGGTTTTGTTTGGGATAGCATGATCCATGCATTCCTGGAGATGTCCGTAGAATGCGTTTATAAAGGATTCTGCAGTTTGGGCCGTAGTTTCCACTGGCCCTGGAGCCTTGAAGGATTCCACTTCAGTTCTGAGAAATGAGAAGTTCGCTTTTGAGAAGTTTTTCACTTTGGTTTTCTGGGCTGGGGTTGGGGTCGGGATGTGGACATCCAGTGAAATTAATTTATGATCTGATCTTACCAATGAGGGATATACTTCTGGTGTGGAGCATAGAGTCCCCATGTTGGTAATGATCAGGTCTAGTATGTTGTCCCCTCTTGTGGGAGTGGTGACTAGTTGTTCCATAGCATTTGAGTTTATAATTTCCAGGAACCTTTGGGCTAAGGTGCTGGGGCTTGAGGAGTGCTCCCAGTCAATGTTTCGGTAGTTGACGTCACCCAATATAATGGTGTTCGGAGAGATCTTCATGCTCTCCAATGTTTTCAGGAAAGCCGAGTGGGATTCCTGACTTTGAGAGGGTGGTCTGTAGGATGCTACAAACTGAAAAGCAGTCTTGCCCACTGTTAGTTGCACATGAATGGTCTCCAATACTTCGTGCAATGCCACTAACCTGGAGGTGTGGATATCCTTGATAAATATGGAAACTCCCCCTCCTTTTGTGGTTCGGTCCGGGTTTTGGGGCCGAAAAGCATGATATGAGGTATAGCCTGGTAGTGCTGGGGTGCTCTCTGGAGCCTTGAACCAGGTTTCTGTCACTGCACAGATATCGATGTTCTCCATACTGAGGAGAGCTTCGAATGCATGCATCTTGAGGTTAAGACTTCTGGCGTTAAGCAGCATTACCCTTAGTTTCTTGTTCCTTGTGCTGTCTATGGGGGTGGGTTTGACTTTTGAGCCTTGCCTAAAAAAGGCACTATGGGGGGGCAAGAGCCTTTGCCAGTATCCCAAAGCCAGTGGTGACAGGTGCAAGCCATCCCTAGCGAAGCAATGTGGCTTGTCGAGCATGTCATCCCAGGCTGACAGACACTGGATCCCCTTTGAATGACACCAAAATTTTAGCCAATTGTTAAAATCAATCATTTTGTCTTTGTACTGTGGCATCATTCTAGGTGAGGGTAAGATGCTGCTCAAGGTCAGGGTCATACCAGCCTGGGCTACATGATCAGAGAGCTCCTCTATGTCTCTTTTCATGTAGTCCAGGGAGGTACGTCTCAGGTCATTCACACCAGCATGTACAATGACTGAGTCATATTTGTATTTGCTTTGGAGTGACCTGAGTGCTTGCGTTATGTGTCGGATCCTAGCTCCCGACAGGCAGCTCACTGTGACCTTCTCTTTATTCAGCCTGGTGAGCGGGACATCAGTGTGTCTGACAATAGAGTCACCTATTACAAGAGTATCAGGTGTGTTATTCAGCCTTAAGGGCGTTGGCTGCTTGGCACACTGACTTTGTGGGCTATGTGTTGTGCGTGTTTTATTTTGAGGTAGAGTTTGCTTGGATGTCTGCTTTGGAGGTCTCTCTTGCTTAGGTAGATTTTTATTTACAGCCTCCGAGTATGTTTTTGTGTATTTATGTGTTTGGTTCGCTGATGCGGTGGGACTATGTGATACTGGAATTGTGTTGTGTGAGGTTACCGTCTCCTCCTGACTGGTTACACCAGTTTTGAGATGAGAGAGCTCAGCCTCCAGTTTGGCTAAATAGTTGCATCTCTCACATATATTTGAACCTGTTTGGAGGAGGAGAGGGTTGTCCGTGTACATGAGACAGTTGTAACATTGCCTCAAAATTCCCAGATTCACCAGCTGAACTGGAGAGGAAACCATTGACTGACCTTTGGACATGCTAGAGTAATATAGGGAAACTGAATTTAAGACGGACCAATTAGAGGACAGGGTAATCGTAGAGAGTATAAGAGTAAGTAGTGCTTATGGTTTAATAGTGCTAACTTGTAGGATTACTTAATTGGACCAGTGAAGGGCCTTAGAATGAGAATATGGTGTTTAAATTGAGAGATAGAGCAGTTCTAAGGGAAAAAGTGAAGAGCAGACTTTGTGGAGCCAGGAACAGTTTAAACCCAATGAGGCGGCGCTGCCCGCTGTTGCGCTATGCACAAAAACGCGCAAAAGAGGGTTTTAAGAGAGGAAGATGAAGGAGTTTGGAAATGACCCAAAATGGCCAATAAAACTGCAGTTTCAAGTCAGTAACCACTCCCACAGGGGCAGGCAGGCTGCTCAATGTTTTTCACTGCCACTGATCAACAGAGAGACTTCCCTTTAGCCCGAGCAAAAAATGGCCTCCAAGAAACTTACAAAGAGTTCTAGAACAGCAAGCCTGTAGCTGAACTTTTTTAAATCTCAGAAAAGTGGGAAAAAAGCAAGATTTGTTTTGTTTTTTTTTTTTTTCAGAGATAGCAGAGGTTCACAAGTATCAACAAGTTATAACAGTGCAGTAAATGACCCCACACAAGAGTGCTAGGCCAAAGACAGATAAAATGCAAGTTTTGAGAAAAAAACGATTTTAAAAATAAGTGCAAACAGGAAATTCGGTAAACAGCTCTAGGTTGTGCTCTAAATACAGTTACTAATGCAGAAATCAAGTTTAACAAGCCAGAAAATGCTCAAAATAGGCGGCTATGCAGAAAAACTTAGCAAATAAACAGAGGAAAAATACTTAAAATCTCAAAAGTGGTTCCTTTCTTCTCTCAGCATTTTCTCCTCTTGGTGGGTGCTTCACCAACAGCCAACAAGCCTGAAAAGACGCCAAAACCACGAGGCGACCAGGTTTTAAGAGAGGAAGATGAAGGTGTTTGGAATTGACCCAAAATGACCAATAAAACTACAGTTTCAAGTCAGTAACCACTCCCACAGGGACAAGCAGGCTGCTCAATATTTTTCACTGCCACTGATCAACAGAGAGACTTCCCTTTAGCCCAAGCATAAAATGGCCTCCAAGAAACTTACAAACAGTTCAAGAACAGCAAGCCTGTAACTGAACTTTTTTAAATCTCAGAAAAGTGGGAAAAAAGCAAGATTTTTTTTTTTTGTTTTGTTTTTTTCAGAGATAGCAGAGGTTCACAAGTATATAGATTGCTTAATCACAAGTTTCCTGGCTGCGTTTAATAGGTGTGCCCTAATAAGAAAATCAAGGGCATGTAGTAGAACCTCAGTCTGGATATCCCCTATGATGAAGTCTTTTATCAGAGAGACACAAAGTATGGATAAAGCAAACATGGAGTGGAACTAATCAGATGTAAGACCTGGATCTGAAGAAATCTATAATGACTAAAGTCCTTATCCCAATAAAACTGATAAAACAAAGGATCTGGAGTCACTCCCCTTTTTGAAGGAGGAGGATTTTGAATTGGATTTATTTTGTTTTTAGAAATGAAATTTCTTAGTTGAAGGGATTGTTCTAAATATGTGGACTCTCGACAATCCTCTAATGGAATTTTGGAACTAGTGATAATGAATAACTAGAGACATCTCAGAAATAAGTAGAAAATGTACAGTTGTGAAAATAAATGTACCATGACAGCAGATGTTCAAATGATCACTGTTGCAGTAGCCTTAGCTATATGGGTTATATCCTGCCAAGGATATAACAGCCAGCGAACTTCCAAAGCTTCAGAGCACCTTCCACATGTCCAAACTGTCAGGCAGCTTGAGCCGAGCTGACTGAAAGATGTGTTTAGGTGCCAAGCCCTTCAGAGCCTTCCTGCTAACAGACAGATTGAGGCTAAGCCCTAAAAAGGCAATGCTAGGAACAGCAAAAAATAAATGTCCACACCCTTGCATAAACAACACACCAAAAATAAAGGGGGTGGAGGAAGAGAACAGCTACTGCAGCAGTTATCATTCAAACACCTACTGTTATGGTACGTTTACTAACACAACTGTATTATGTTCACAATATTGATCACTGCTGCAGTAGCCTTAGATATATGGGTAGATTACCCTAATTTACTACATTTGAGAGGTGGAAGGAGAAGAGTCCAGCAGCCCTAGATAATGGTCCTAACAATGCCTGACCTGGACCTAGACAAGGAATCAAGCTTATAGTGCTTTGTAAAAATATGCACAGATGACCAAGTGGCAGTTTCTAGAATACTTCTAGAACCCAACCCTTTCCAAAAGGACATAGCTGAAGCAAAGAGTCGTCCTTGACCCTGCCTGGAGTAATTCTGATATGGTGAGTGAAAAGGTAATAGCCTTAGTTAGACCAACATTTGGAAGTAGTGTGTAGTGTGTTTTGACAAAGGCTGTCCCTTTTTCCTACCTTCACAAGAAATGAACAATTGGTCCAAAGAACTGAAAGATTTAACTCTGTCTGGATAGTACATGAGTAGTCTGTAGACATCCAAAGTATGGAGTATCCTTTCTCCCTCATTTTTAGGTTCAAGAAAGAAAATGGGAGATGGATAGTTTGGCTTAAAGTAAATTCAGATACCACTTTAGGCACATAAAAGGATTTGTTTTCAAAAAAAGTGTCCATCTGGAAAATGAGATATGGTTAACTCACAGCATAAGACCTTGTAACCCAAATGTTCTTCTTGCAGAGCTCAGAGCAATCAGTATAACTGTTTTCCATGTTAAGAACCTTAAGTGGTTCAAATGGAGCAAAAGTTAGCTTCTCTAATACAAAATTAAGATTGAAAGGAGGGGCCAAAGATTTACTTGGAAGCCTCTTGTGCAAAATCCATTTCAAAAACATTCTGCCATGAGACTGCAATGAAAGAGGAGGATCCATGGGTAGACATGCTAACAGGACCAATAAATGAACCTTGATAGAGGAATAAGAAAGGCCTTAGGATAGTAACACACAAATATTGTAAAACCAGAGAATAACTAGTCTTGAATGTGGTTGCATTGTTAGCACCAACTAGAAAAACCTTTTCCACTTACTAATATATGATTTTCTAGTAGCATGATTTCTTGCATCCATTAGTACCTGTGGCACGCCCTCAGTAAGCAGGTGCTTAAATAGAATTCAGGCCCTGTCATCCAGGCAGTCAGTTGAACTTGATTGATGTTGAGGTATATCAAATAACCTGTTCTTGTCTGAGTACACCCAGTCTGTGAGGAAGTTTGTGGTAATTACCCCTGGCCTTTTCCAAAGAAAGGGAGAACCATGGTTGCCTGGGCCAGAAGGGAGTTGCTACAGTGATCTCGGTGGATTCTTTCTGAATCTTCGGAAATACCCTGGATATTAGTGGAAAGGATAGAAAAGCATACATAAACAAGGAAAAGAAAAGAAAAGAAAAGGAAAGGAAAGGAAAGAAAAAAGGAAAGGCATATTTCTTCCAAGCATTCTTGCATGGAGTCCTGAAACAGAATTCTGCCTGTTGATTGTTCAGAAGGGAGGTAAGGAGGTCTACTTGAAGAACTCCCCAGAGATGGATCAAATATTGGAAGACTCCCAATCTAGTTTGCATCCATGAGGATCTGCCCTGCTCTTGCTCAGCTTATCTGCCACACAGTTTTATTTTGACAGAATGTAGGATGTCTTTAGATTGAGAATGTGATGTGAAGCTATATCCAAAGCTAACATGGCTAGTCTGCAAAGGTGCTATGATCCAATTCCCCCCTGTTTGTCAATGTACCACATAACTGTGGTATTATCTGTAACAACTTGAAGAGGTCCAGGGAACAAAGATGATTCAGAGAGTTGAGTGCATCTCTTTGATATTTATGTGCTTGCATCTGTCTTTGGTGTGCCACACACCCTGCACTTTTATCCCTCCTGAAACTGCTCCCTAAGCAAAGTTCAAGACATCTGTGGTAACTGACTACTTTAGATTTAAGGATATCTGCTGTCTCCTCCAAATGACTTCTCTTCTGAAAAAAAAAAGCACTAAGATTTGAAAAGACAAAGGGTGTTGGTTCTGGGACCAAAGAAACTTCAGATACCACTGTATCTTTTGCATGCGGAGTCTTGCCAGAGATATCATAAGAATCATAAAAGCAATGAAACCCAACTTCCTGAGGGATTCCCTCACAGTGACCAAAGTCTGAGTGGAAAACCTTAGAAATAGACATACAGTAAAGAGTCAGTTATCCAAATTAATTGGGACCTAGGGTAGTATGGATAATCAAACTGTTCTGATTATCAAACATATAAGTATATGTGTACACAATTCCATTATTTTTTGTAATCATATGCACAAAGCATTTTAGAGCTGCCATAATGCAAAATACTGTAATAGTAGCATTTTAGAAGTTTGAACCTAAATGTAGAACTGATACCACATCCTCACACGGAACAAATAATACAGTTACGGATTAATGCATTCAAATACTAATACTGAGGTCCCTTAGTTGTACTTCTTTTAAATTTGCATATCTAGTTCAAGCAGTCCTCCACCACTGTTCTATTTTAATGTTTTACAAAGAAAAGAATAATTAGACAGGAGACTGGTATGCTTTACTTATACTGTATAGAGAGTTCAGATGTTCTTTTCGGAAAGTGGGAGGCCTGTGTATGTCCCTTCTATGATTTGCTGATTGCTAGGGCAGTGTGCTAGGGGTGTGCTTTTATAGTGATTTTTGCGAGTTAGCAATGCACAGAAGAAGTTTTATGATTTTTCCCACTTTGTAGTGTTTGTAAAATCTGTAATACTATAAACAAACATTAGCCGGACGAATTAGCTGCAGTGCTACAGCTTATTCTGGAACCTAACAAATTTCATAGAAGTCCGAATGCCCATTCCTTAACCCAACAACTAAACCCCAAATAGGTAGTACAGTGGTCTGCAACTACTTAACCGTGAACTAAAGGGTGGTTTACAGAAGAGATGCAAAGAGATTTAGGAACAGTGTTACAGTGCAAACCCTGGGACGGTTTATTAACAGTGGATCCTGCATGTTGTATAACCAGTACTGCTGACTACCAGGAACAGCCCACTGAGTGTTGCTTAAAAAAAGAGTGGATGTTGGAAGGGAGAGGTGTATTTGAGGTGTTTTGGCCAGGATGTATTCTGCACTACATCTCTCAACTGTTCAAATTATTCCTTCCTATTTTGGAAAGTGCATGCTAATGCAAATCATATAAGTTAATCAGAGCAATATTTTAAATCTGTCCTATTTTTTGGCCTTTATCTCCCCCTGCCCATTATTTTAGGCTTTGTTACTTCTTACACTAAGAGACCGCGAGGTATAGTATATACTACAACCATGGAAATACACAACTGGACTATTACAGATTATATAGACAGCACTAAAACAGCTAATAAACACAATCTAATTTTTCAAAATGCAATGGTTACCCTTAAAATGCATCTAAAAAAAAATTAATTCACCATGAAATAAATGGACTTCAGATAACCTGTATCACGCTAACAGAAAAGCCAATCAAAAACAAAAAATCAAGCATCAGAAAAAAAAGGTTTTACTAAAAAATGAAGAACACGAGGATTAGTTTAAAAAATAAGTTCTACATCAAAGGCTCACTTTACTGGGTGAAGTACTTAATTAGTGAACAATTATTATTAGCTTGTTACAACAGTCAAAAAGTACTTCTGTGTGTTCGGTCACTTCCATAATCCAGAAATGCTTTGCACAGAGCAATACACACACACAGAATGTTAAATTCCACATGGTAGGAAAGACATGTACAAACACAATGATGCACTTACAGACACAACTCTTAGGAAGGCTGTGTTCAGATAATCAACATTTCGGATAATTGACATTTGGATACTCGATGCTCTACTGTAGATTTAATTTTTTCTATGGAAGAAAAGCTCTTTGAACACTGAGGTATTTAGTTGACATCCCAGGAACACAATCCTGTGTGAAGGTGTCAGGAAGCACATTTGAATATTCTCTTGGAATCCCAGCTTGTGTAAAAGATCTGTCACCCAAGAGTGTTTCCTGACACTTTGAAAGAGACTCTGCAAAGATATGCAAGTCATCTAAACATGGAAAATATGGATACCCTCTAGCATGCAGTGAGCTACAAATCCTAGAACCTGGCAATTTGTGAACACTCGTGGTGCAGCAGATAGTCCAGAGGGTAAGGCAGAGAGCGGATAATGTGATCAAGACACACAGAACCTTAAAAAACGTCTGAGATCTGGATGAAAAAGGATGTGATAAACTTGGAAGAGCAAGAAAAAGTAACAGGTTGTGAATTTAAATCATTTTGAATTTGGGTAATATCACTAACAGGTTTAGGAAAAAAGATCCAGAACTGGTCTCCAAGCATTTTCTTTCTGTGGCACTAACAGCATCCTTGAATAGAAACCCTTCCCCACCTGGGAAGAAGGAATTGGTGCTATCACTTCTTGGGAAAGTATGTGATGGAAAACCAGAGGAAACAAAAAGTCTGATCTGGAGGCTGAGGAATGACCCCCTGGAAAGGACAAATTTCTTCCTAATGCCATCTGTAACCTTGATAAATGATCTTTATAGCCCATTTGTCTTATGTGTTTCCAAAGAGAAAAATGGAGAGTCAAACTTTTGGGAAGAAAAAAGGGGCAAAGGTGGGATGGGGTCACAGGTCTCTTGAACAGCCATTCAGACTTGTTGGTCTGTCCTTGGTTTTGGGAGGTTCAAGGCTTCTTTTTTCAACCCCCTTGCCATTTCTTCTTAGACATCTGTTTACCTGAGTTTTCTTGAGGCTGTTTATTCTGCTTTTTCCAAACTTGCACAAAGAGTTACAATATCCCTTAGAGATTTTGGGAAAGGAGGACTGAACATCTTAGAGAGACCCTGCATCAGTTTGCCCCTTTCATCACATTTTTCATCACTTCTGCAGCAGAAGAGCAAAAACTAAATCTCTATCCAAAGGTGAACTTTAAATCTAATTTTAACATAATCTAGGACATTCCAGCCCTTAAGGCTGAATAACACACCTGATACTCTTGTTATAGGTGACTCTATTGTCAGACACACTGACGTCCCACTCACCAGGCTGAATAAAGAGAAGGTCACAGTGAGCTGCCTGTCGGGAGCTAGGATCCGACACATAATGCAAGCACTCAGGTCACTCCAAAGCAAATACAAATATGGCTCAGTAATTGTACATGCTGGTGTGAATGACCCAAGACGTACCTCCCTGGACTACATGAAAAGAGACATAGAGGAGCTCTCTGATCATGTAGCCCAGGCTGGTATGACCCTGACCTTGAGCAGCATCTTACCCTCACCTAGAATGATGCCACAGTACAAAGACAAAATGATCGATTTTAACAATTGGCTAAAATTTTGGTGTCATTCAAAGGGGATCCAGTGTCTGTCAGCCTGGGATGACATGCTCGACAAGCCACATTACTTCGCTAGGGACGGCTTGCACCTGTCACCACTGGGCTTTCGGATATTGACAAAGGCTCTTGCCACCCCCATAGTGCCTTTTTTAGGCAAGGCTCAAAAGTCAAACCCACCCCCATAGACAGCACAAGGAACAAGAAACTAAGGGTAATGCTGCTTAACGCCAGAAGTCTTAACCTCAAGATGCACGCACTCGAAGCTCTCCTCAGTATGGAGAACATCGATATCTGTGCAGTGACAGAAACCTGGTTCAAGGCTCCAGAGAGCACCCCAGCACTACCAGGCTATACCTCATATCATGCTTTTCGGCCCCAAAACCCAGACTGAACCACAAAAGGAGGGGGAGTTTCCATATTTATCAAGGATATCCACACCTCCAGGTTAGTGGCATTGCACGAAGTATCGGAGACCATCCATTTACAACTAACAGTGGGCAAGACTGCTTTTCAATTTATAGCATCCTACAGACCACCCTCTCAAAGTCAGGAATCCCATTCGGCCTTCCTAAAAACATTGGAGAACATGAAGATCTCTCCGAACACCATTATATTGGGTGACTTCAACTACCCAAACATTGACTGGGAGCACTACTCAAGCCCCAGCACCTTAGCCCAAAGATTCCTGGAAATTATAAACTCAAATGCTATGGAACAACTAGTCACCACTCCCACAAGAGGGGACAACATACTAGACCTGATCATTACCAACATGGGGACTCTATGCTCCACATCAGAAGTATATCCCTCATTGGTAAGATCAGACCATAAATTAATTTTACTGGATGTCCACATCCCGACCCCACCCCCAGCCCAGAAAACCATAGTGAAAAACTTCTCAAAAGTGAACTTCTCACTTCTCAAAACCGAAGTGGAATCCTTCAAGGCCCCAGGGCCAGTGGAAACTACAGCCCAAACTGCAGAATCCTATATAAATGCATTCTACGGACATCTCCAGGAATGCATGGATCATGCTATCCCAAACAAAACCAAGACCCAATCATCCAAAGGCAGGCGTCCAGTCTGGTGGACCCCTGCCATAAATAAACTGTACAACAGAAGGAGGAAGCTACTACATGATAGAGCAAAATCCCTAACAGGGAAGGCATCTCTGATCAGTACTAGCAAAAATTACGATCCCTCATAAAATCCTCCAAGGCCAGCTTCGAGAGAAAAATTGCACAGGACACCAAAGACAATCATAAGGCTTTTTTCAGTTATGTTAGAAACCTGGGATGCAACTCCCAGACTTGTTCTGAGTTGATTCTAAACGACAAAAAATACACTGAACCCACAGACATCGCCAATATCCTGGCAGACAGGTTCAGTGCAAACTTCTATACCCCCAAAAGAGCAAGTATCTATTCCGCCAGAGGGCTGCCTCCCAAACATCTCAGCTGCTCAGGTGAAGGCTGCCCTCTCCAAAGCAAAAAACACTGCTTCCATGGGACCAGATGGTGTCCCAGGTTGCATCCTACATGAACTACAAGAGGAACTAATCCCCCAAATAAAACAGCTATACAATCTCAGCCTCACTACAGGATATGTGCCCACAGAATGGCATACAGCAACAGTGGTCCCACTCCACAAAGGTGGAGCCTCTACGGACCCTGGAAACTATCGCCCCATAAGCCTGACTAGCTTAGTCTGCAAGGCTATGGAGAGGATCATCATGGAGCTCATAAACAAAGACATTGGGGACCTACAGACACTAGATCCTACCCAGTTCGGCTTTGTCAAGGGCAGATCATGCCTTTTGAACCTGGTTGACTTCTTTGAAACAGTCACCAAAGCCATAGATGAAGGGAAGGTAGTCCACACAGCCTATCTGGACCTTGCAAAGGCATTTGACACAATACGCCACTCGGGAATCATAGATAAGCTATCCAGCTTAAATATAAACCCCTATGTCACAAGATGGGTCGCAAACTGGCTCAAAGACAGAACCCACAGAGTGAGAGTTGCTGGAGCCATGTCAGACTCGAAACCGGTCACAAGTGGCGTCCCACAGGGTTCTGTCCTGGGACCACTCTTGTTCAGTATATACTTTTCCAAGGTACAGGCAAACGTGTGAGGACTATGGCTCACCAAGTTCACAGACGACTGCAAACTGGGTGCCATAATCAACTCTCCAGCTGACGCAAACATCCTTCAAAAAGGTCTCACAGAGACAGATAACTGATGCCAGTGCCATGGTTTAAAGCTAAATGCCAAAAAATGTATAGTCATACCCTTTGGCAAAAACAATGTGCCCACACATTACCACATAGGCGGAAACCCATTAAGTACAGAGAAAGTTATTAGGGACCTGAGGACCCAAGTTGATAGCAATCTCTCCTTTGAAAACCACATTGCCAAAGTGGTTAGAAAGACCTTCTACATAGCCCACCTCATCACGAAGGGTTTGACATCTAGATCAAGAGAGGTAATCGTGCCCCTTTATTCATCCCTCATCAGGCCCATCATAGAATACAATGCCCCTTTTGGGATTTACCTTACCCGACACCTGCAGCAATTAGAAAGACCCCAAAAGTATCTCACCAAGAGGATCAAGGGTCTCAAACAGATGCCATATACTGCTCGGTTAAAAAACTCCAGCTCTACTCAGTTGCATACCGCCTACTTCGAGGCAATCTATGCCTGACATACAAAGCTATGTCAAATCCAGAATTAATGGACATGCTCCATGTCAGTAAATCTAAATCCCTTAGAGCCACACGCTCGAGGGACTTGAACCTCAGCACAGAAATAAATAGAACTTGATGGAGGGACAGGTTCATAACCCAGAGGCTCCCTTCACTCTGGAATAGAATTCCAGTTCATGTGAGGCAGAGCACCTCACTGAATCTCTTCAAGAAGAATCTCGATAAGTGGATGGGGGATCGTAGGTTTGTCCCAGGGATTACTCCCGTGTCACTATTAGACAGAGGCACAGTAAACTAAACCTTAAAAAGGGCACAGTATACTCAAATCAAGGGGTGGCGTAAGCCATACAGAATCGGGCTAGGCTTATAATTGCCCCAGGGCAGATAGCCTAGTATGAACCTATGAACCTATGAACCTATTCTGAGAATTCAGACATGCAAGCATCCTCAGAACAGTACCAGTGGCCATAGCCCTGAAGAAGTATCAATAGAGTGATACACACAAGCGTATACACACACACACACACACACACACACACACACACACACACACACACACACACACACACACACACACACACACACACACACACACACACACACACACACACACACACACACACACACACACACACACACACACACACACACACACACACACACACACACACACAGACACTGTAATGACCTGTGCAACAGAAGAAACTAAATTAAAGTAGATGTTTTCTCACAAGACGAAACTGCAAATAATAATATGCATTATTGCAGCCAAACAACTACCACATTGACAATAAACCCCTAAGAGATGACTCAGTTGTTCAGGTTTTAGAAACGTATGTGGACAGTGACCTAACTTTGGCCAGTATGTTCATATTGTTGTAAGATTGTCCTTCTATATTGCACAGCTTATAAACAAATGGATTGTATCTAGATCTAGGGATGTCATTATTGAATTTTACTCAGCCCTCATTAGGCCAGTCATTGAATATAAATGACCCCTTTGGCATGTATCTATCCAGACACATGCAACAACTGTAATGTCAACAGAGATGCCTTACTAAAAGGATACAAGTCCTAAACAACATGTTATACATGAACTGACTCAAAGCCCTGCCACAATACTTAGTATCTTACAGACTGCTAAATGATGACCTGTGTCTGGCATTCAAGGCATCCTCTAACCCATTACTGATGGATTTACTGCACATCAGCAAGTCAAACAGCATCAGAAATAGTCTAGAGATCTAAACCTCTTCTGCAACATCAATAGCACAGTCTGTAGGGAAAGGTGTATTTCACAGAGGATACCACTGATATGGAACAGACTCCCCAGCCATATAAAACAAAGTTCATTCCCGTCCATTTTCATGTGCAACTTGGATCTATGGATGAGAACCAGAAAAGTTACCTCAGAACTGCTCCCTGTACTACTAATGGGCATATGTAGTTCCTAAATGCTTTATCCCATGCATGGATCTCCTAAATTTATATATGGTATGATGCAGGTTACTCTCATCAGGGATAATATATAATTATCGACCACAGGATGGGTAAGGCTAATCTATAACCAAATGAGATAGGTTATTTTGAGCTCAAAAAGGGAATATGGCTAGGCTTAAAATGCCCCACACATTCAGCTAGCCTAATATTTACCTACAAACCTATAAAGCATTTCTTATACTTTCACAATTAGTCAGAACAAACTAACATATGAGCCTGGCAATCCAAAGTCCCGAAAAATCAAAGTTACTGAAGCATTTACTTTTTTATCATACTTATCAATAATGTTCTGCATTCTTATCAGAAAGAGTAGGACAGGAATTAACTAAGTGTTGAACAGGAGTGGAATCAACTAAAGCTATAGCTGCTGGGTCAGGTTTAGGAATAGTGTATAAAAACTTAAAAGAGTGAGGATCTTTATACATCCTGTCTTCCTTTTTAGGAGCAGCTGGCCAACTG
Organism: Protopterus annectens; assembly: GCF_019279795.1. Classification (NCBI taxonomy): domain Eukaryota; kingdom Metazoa; phylum Chordata; order Ceratodontiformes; family Protopteridae; genus Protopterus; species Protopterus annectens. The sequence goes on from NC_056726.1 coordinate 955,168,477, forward strand.
TCAGGAAACCTGCAGGCAGTAATACATACAAATCCTCTAAAGTAGGAGGAACAAGAGGAATGGCTGTAGGTTCTGGAAATTTCTTCTGTAGCATCTTATAGTATTTTCTGGGGGACTGAGAAACTTCAGTGTTCTCCCACTGAAAACACTGTCTCAGAGAAACAGAAACCCCCATAGGGAGAATTAGAAACCGAGCTCTCCTCTGAGTTTGGATCAAAAATCTGTATCTGTCCCTCTATCTTCCTGATCAGATTCAGAATCTTGAATCTCTTCAGGAAAAGAAGTGTTTCTCTTTCTTTTTCCAAAAACTACTTTACAAGAAGGATCAATGGCCTCAATTAAACAGAGTTATACCTAGTAGACTACTCCTATCTAAGGAAATATGGGAAGGGATAGACAGATGCTTAATTTTTTGCTTCTTTTTGACAGGAAAAATGTGGCCAACCATCTTACTAATGGCAGTAGTAGCTTTCCTAGGGATGGGCACAGCATTTTGACACAAAAGGAAAACCTTCCCTGTTCCCTCTCCCAGGACCAACAAGAGTGGGTCTCCCTTGCCCACAGAAGGGACCTAAAAGCCGCAGAGGATGTGGCTAACCCATAGTCCATAGTGGCTGTAAGTGCTACACCAGAGGGAACCAGGTAAAGGATGAGTGGTCTGATGTACAACAAATGGCCACAGCAGAGTCACCAACTTTTTGTAGCTGGAAGAAGGATGCATGGTGAAACCTGTAGCCTGTTCCTTTGTCAAGCAAAAAATGGTGCCTCTTTCCCATGAAAGAGAAACAGCAAGTGTGTGTACAAACTACAACTCTTTAAAAGTCACTTTTTTCATAGAAAAACAATAAAAAACATTGCCAGTCCCAAAAAAGTAAAATAAATACAATTGTGCCTCAAAAAATTATTTTCAATTACTGTACACAACTTTTAAACTGATAGAAAAAAGAGAGCTCTTTTTAAAAGTACAATACAATCTGATGACAGTCCATTAAAATAGAAAACTCCTAGCTTTAAAATAACTTAACTGAAGAGGAAAGTGATGAAACCCAAACAATATTTTGAAAATGGAAGTTTTTCCCCAAAGGGAACTTATCTGCCCAGCAAAGAAACAGCACCAAGCTGACCATTGTTCCTCAAACGTCTTACAGAAAAGCACTCCAGCGGCAGTGAAGCTCTGAAAGGCGTGGCTCCCAAACTTGTCTTTTAGTTAGCTCAACTCCAGCTGCCTGATAGTTTGGGTGCATGGAAGGCACTCTGAAGCTTTGAAAGCTGGCTGGCTGTTAAATCCTTAGCAGGATATAACCCACAGGGCTACTGAAGCATTGGTCAATATTATGAACATTAGCTGGCCTGCTATAAGGAGTAAACACCTGGAAAAATTGTAGTAACACACTTTGTCATCACCAAAGTCCTTCTTGAAAGAAGTAAATGATTTAAGTACCTCATACAAAATGGGTCTGTTGTCGGTCATGGACTGGACTAACTATCAAATGGCTGAAAACTGAACAATAAACATCGAAAGCTCACTCAGTGAACTTTCATTTCATTGACAGGGTAAGTTACTACTTGTCCAACACTTCCCCGTCTCACATACAGAAGTGTTTCAGACCCCTTTTCTCCACTGTAGTGCTGTCTCGGAGTTGCTATATATAGTAAGGGGGGTGTGAGGGGCGAAGCCCCCCACATTAGGGGTTGTGGAGGGTTTGAAACACTTCTGTGTGTGGTTAGCCTATTTGATGCCTAAACATAGACCCATACAAAACTGTATCCAGAAGCTTATGGTTGAAGACTATGGTGATTTTTTCAACCTCCCCTCATGAATAACCAGTCTGCCTTGCAATCATCCTGCTGAGTTCCAGTTTTAAAAAATACTTAAAAATATTTTGGCACATCATTAATGAGCTCCTATATGATTCGTGTCAGGGTTCTACAGAGGTCACTTATCTTCCACCTCATTTCTTTAACCTTGCTTTCACCCATAAAAGTATCTCTATATGACTGCTGATATAAAAAAAAATCTTTACTGGATAGAGCTGTGCCCAGACTGTAGAAAATTGTCCATCTGGTTCATTTCTACTGGAGTGGAGCCAAAATATGGATTGATATTACTGACCTATCATTGTATGTAGTCCCATGGCTAAAATACTTGAAAAGTTGTAGATGTGTTGCTATCAAACTAATTAAAGGAACAGAAGCTACCATCCATTACACATCATGGATCCATGGATTCTGCAAAGGACATGGCATGGAAACTGCACTGTTGCAGATTACAAACCATGTCCTCTCAGCCACGTATAAATATAAATGCACAGGAATACTACTACAAATTCAAGTTGAGCCTTTAATACAATTTCATAGTCATTGTTTCTATAAATGCTTATTCAGTTTGGTCTCAGAAGACAGCTAGGTGTTAGCTAAATAGCTGTCTTGTAAATATGCAGTTCAAGGTAAAGCTGTAAAAAGCCTTGCCTCAACCAAGATGACTGGTGTGTGGTATTGCCAGGGATCTGTCCTCATGCCATTGTTATTTATTTTATTTGTCAATGACACAGGCTGACAGCATACTCATCATACAATGTGTAGATGACATTTCATTCCTGTATTCAGATACGCATTACCAAGTTAGCCAACAAGTTGCAAAGCACCTTTTAGCAAATTGAACTATGGCTCTTTTCCAATTTATTGAAACTTGAAATGTCTAAAATCACTTAGCACCACAAAAATACAATAGTAATGATTCTGTTCTGCAGCTTATTAACTGCAAGGCTGAGGCTATAACAGAGTAAGTACATACTTTTATCTATCTATGATTTCTGTTTGACAGTTCACTAACCTGCTCAGAGCTTGAACTTGTTTCAGTAGCAGTCAAAAATGTTTCTCTATCATCTAACCCCCTTCTCAAAAAGAGCTGTAGCCATGGCTACCGTGGTCTTGTTGCTGAGTATTAGAAGCCCTATCTTCATTATGTTAAGCTGGCCTGATTTGGATATGTTCTCATCTGTTTAAAGGAGATGGGATGTTGGCATAATGATTAAACTGTTTACATTACAAACACAAGGTGCAGGGTTTGATTCTTACATGGGGTAATTGGTTAGGCTTAAAAGGGACTACAAGGACAGTTAGCCTAGTGCTAACCTATGAATCACAAACTTTGTATATGTAACCAAAATGCTTGGTGTCCTTAAAGGATCATATACAGTTCATGGGTTTCCGTTACTTAAGATATCACACAGTGAAAGATCTAGCATGGGTGGGTTTTCTTGTAGTTTTTACTTAATGGTTTGTCTATGTGACTTTTTCACCCTTTGGTTTGAAACTTTGTACAGGGCTACCAAACAAAAAATACCACGGAAGAATTCCTAGTGAAGTTAAATGTCATTTCATATATACATAAGTACATACAAATATTTCAGACACAAGCATTAATACCCTTCTAGCCTGCTAATATACCAAAACAGTCATTCCTGTAATGTGTCCATATGGTTCTTAAAATATCTAAACTAGTAGTTGCTTTAATGTAATTTGCTAGTCTGCTCCATGCATCAACTACTCTGTCAGAGAACTACCAGAGAACCAATTAGTACACTTCTCATTCCTATAGAATCTTCTACATAGGTTGTCTGATGATTCTCTAGTACTTTTTGATAACCCCAAACATTCCCATAGGTAGTGGTCTCTAAATGCCCTATATAGCTGAGTAAGATCTCGTCGTAAATATCTATATGAGACACTGTGAAACTTCAGCTATTTTTGTCTTTAATAGTAGCTTACATTTTCACATCCATGGATGCCCTTGGTGTATTTCTGCTGTACTCTTTCCTCATGCTTTTCTTATATGGTTTTCATACTGTTATTCCACACTCAAGCTTAGGTCTAATGTAACTAACAAACAATGACTTCCGCATTTCTGATTTCCTAGACTTTATAAATCTTTTTATACAACCTATAGTTCTATAACTATCATTAACCAATTGGTTGATATGATCAGAAAAACTCAAAGCTGGATCTGTCCATATATCCTGATCCTTAAATGAATCTACAGTTTCAATCACTGTGTGCTGTATTACATATTCACCTTTCAATGAATGTCTCCCAAATCTTATATTCTTAGTTTTTGATGTATTTATCAACATATTATTCTCCCGCATTCAAATGGTCAATTTAGTCAAGTTCTTTTGCAGACATGCCCTATCTGTGATACATGTAGTCAGTTTACCCAGTCTCAAGTCATCAGTATACAGACTGTAGAACACCTCAGATGAAAGTTATAGATCTGAAAGATATAATCTAAACAAATATGGGCCTAGGACAGAGCCAAGAATTTCACCTGTCCAGTTGTTGCATCATACTTGCCATGTTACACAATTCAAACAAACAACCAGCCCACTCCACTACCCATGCCAGCAGAATACTACAACTACATCAGATCATCTATTTACCTTCGATCCAGTACCCATATCCTTTATAACATCTCTTCTTAAAAAACTAAAACCCACTAAGCTAGCAGCTGACCTTCTCCCAGCTGAGTTTCTGCAAAAAGCAGCTGAGGCCATTTCCTATCCCGTCTCCATAATCATAAACCGTACCTTGTCAGAAGCCTTCATCCCCTCCATATGGAAAATGTCCCACATTATTCCTCTCCATAAAGGTGGTAGCTCACTAGAGCTAACCAACTACAGACCTATAGCTATACTTTCACCCCTGGCCAAAATTATGGAAAAGTGTGTCCACAAACAACTGATGGAACACCTCACCAAAATAAAATTCTAGCTAACTCCCAACATGGCTTCAGGCCAAATCACAGTACCACATCAGCCCTACTATCCTTTTCTAATACCATCAATAACTTCAGAATCAATAATAAACTATCATCTGCTCTTTTCTTAGACCTCTCCAAGGCCTTTGATATGGTGAACCACATTCAACTCCTCCATACATTAAAAAAACTATCACTCAGCAATTCCACGCTGAAATGGTTCAAATCCTACCTGTCCAATAGGCAACAGGCTGTTCTATGGCAGGACAAATTATCTACATGCCTACCTGTTACACTTGGAGTTCCCCAAGGATCTATTCTTGGCCCTCTTCTCTTCACCATCTTTGTTAATGACCTGCCCACAATCACCCCCATGCCACATGCATTCAATATGCAGATGATTCGACTATCATCAGCACTGCCTCCAACCTGGCAGACCTCACTGCTTCAACCCAAGACACCTTCAACCTAATAGAAAAATGGTTCTCAAGTCGACAACTAGTTCTCAACCCCAACAAAACAAAACTACTTACTTTCTCACCCACTAACAAGACTCTTCCCCCCACCTTCTCTATTACATCCTCCAATGGAATCACTATATCACCAGAAGCTCACACAAAGCTATTAGGTGTTACCATTGATAACTCCCTTAAATTTGACACCCATTTCAATCTTACCATCAAAACCGTCAATAAAAAGCTTGGCTCTCTCTATAAAGTAAAACACTTTCTCACTCCTCATGCTAAAATTACAATTGCCAGCACACACCTACTAACAATTCTTTTCTATGCCTCCCCCCTCTTTACAAACCTAAACAAGACAACCCTTAACAAACTTGCTTCTTGTTACAATCACATAGCTAGATTTGCCACAAATTCCACCTTTAGAACGCACCACTGCACTAACATGAAGCAACTAGGGTGGTTAGAGTTTTCCAGCCAACTCCATTTCAACCAACTCAAAATGGCTCACCAGATACTGTATCACCCAGAGAAAACACCAGCTCTGAAAAACATCATTCACCCATATATTAACCTGCAATCTTTACGCTCCTCCAATAAGATCTTAGCTCAAACTACCAAAGCCAATAATTCTGCTGGGGATTCTCTATTCTCAAACTTTGTAGGTAAAATGTGGAACTCCCTACCGACCATGCTCACCTCAGAACCCTCACTCCTACAATTCAAAAAAAAGCTTAAACCCCATCTCAATACTCTCTGGCAATGTCCCTGTTCCAAACCTGATTAACCACTATCATTTACCCTTCTCTTACCTCACTATCCTTAACCGCTTTTTAACAAGGCGCCTCACCTTTGTAACTGACCTATGTTTTTTTTATATGCTGCTGTTGTTTTTTTTTTTTTTTTTCCCAAGATGTGATGTATCTTTATATTGTATTTAGAACTCAACTATCTTCCTTTTTTTGCATTAACAATGTTCATATGTCTGTTATGTACTTGGAGCTTTTCTCCCTGGGCCTCCGCTGAAAATGGACATGTATCCAGTCGGACTCTCCCGGTTAACAAATGTAAAATAAAAAAATAAATAAATAAATAAATATGTCCTATTTGTAAGCCATGCAGCTATCCATCTTAGCAAGAGTACATCAGTACCTACTTGTTCTAATTTATTGATCAGTGTGTTGTGTACGACCCTGACAAATGCTAAAGTTAAATCTATATAAATTACATCCCAGTACAATTTGTCATTCATAGCTATTATTATATTGTTATAGAACAACATGTTATCAGTGGTAATTGATCTATTTTCAACATATGCATGGTGATATATGGTTTCAAGTCCCAACCTTTCTATTTCTGACAATAACTTATCCACTATTACTTTCTCAGTTATTTTTCCACAACATGAAAGTTAACTTATGGGTATGCATGACTCTGAGTTTGTCCTACTCCCCTTTTCCTTAAAGACATGTTTATTAAGGGCATGTCTCCAATCTTGAGGAATCTCCCCATATTTATACAACACAGTAAATAATAGATATAATGGTATTGTAAGTTCTTGTTAAGTATTCTCAGTCAGTATTATTAATTCCATCCCCTCCCTGTGCTTTATTTGGATCCTGTTTGCATAGTTCATTTTCAATATAATCTAATTTGATTTTAGTATCTAAGGTTACCTGAATATCACTAGGATAACATATGACCGCCTTTGTGGAACCAAACTGTTTTGCATAAGATTTTGCAAATATATCTATAATCTGTTGTGTCTGATAATACATTTTAGAATCAAGACACTGTTTATCAATTTGCATGTCTTTGCTCCTTCCACACCTTCTGTATCTGTAAAATGGTGTCTTATTATGCTCAACATCTTTATATAAATTTACTTGTTTCACACTATGCTTAATTTGTTTGTCCAACTTGTTTATTTCACTTTTCAAGGTTGTAGTTTGACCTCTTTTCCATTTCTTATATTTTTGTCTCTCCCTTTAATCAGATATCTAGTTCTTATGGAAATATAGCCCCTGAAGTTGTATGCCTAGATTCTGATGTTAAACATTTTTTCTTGATTATTTGCACTCAGAACATTTTCACATTCCTTCTACAGTTTTCCCAGTGAATGTATCATTCCAATTAGTTTCATATTGTGACTGTTTGTGTCCATATAATCTGTTATTAATCTTCTCTGCATTGGTTTAAATTTAAGTTTGGCAAACTTATCTAGCAACAAATTAACCTGTATAACCCCATGATGACTGCACATGAAAGGTGGTAAAAGCTGACATGAAGTAACAGTAATTTCTTTAGGAACAGAAACAATGACTAGTATGCACTGTTCCCTGGTAGGTTTTTTTACAATCTGAAGTGATTGTTGATCCTAAATATGTTGTGAATAATTTGCTTACTAAAGTTGTTGAATCAATATTATTTAAATCTGTTTCTGGTAGATTTAAGTTCCCAGCCACTATTATTCTTCCCTCCTGTGTTTCATGCAAGAAATGCATGAATTCCTCTAGGTCATCTGCACTTGACTTTGGTGGTCTGTACACCCCAACAATTATTACATGTTCCAGGGTTGTCTTTATTGTCACAGTTACACAGTCTATAGTATTGGTGTTATCGTTGAACATGTAATAATCACAGGTCTCATAAGTGTCTTTAATCCCTATCATAACATCTCCATCTGATTTTTTGTTATAATGTCTATTACAGTAAAAACATTTATACCCTGACAGAACTGATTTCGAGTCATTGTATTTTAATCATGTTTCACAAACAATATCAGTCTTGTAGGAATATAGCAAATTTTCCTATAAAAACTTTATTATTAGTGTTGCCAACATTAACAGCCATCGGAGATCTATCAAATGTTGCTATCTGTGAACTGTTAAATTTTCATTCTAGCAAAAATCCTGCCTCGTGTTTGCCAAATGTTGCAAAATATATGAATCAAAAATTATTTTTTTTTTCTTTTTTCTTTTTTTTCATTGGTATTGATGTAGGCATTACTGGCATCTTCAATCTTTTTTTTTAAACAAGAAACATCTTTATTAAATTATCATGTATGACATAGACCATGTTACATTTATATAAATTACAATAAACCATAGTGACACAATCTCAGTTGCAAACATTATACATTCCAAACCTTGTCGACACAACTGTAGCTGCAAACATTATACATCATATGTCAAGTCATTGTTAGTCAACCATTACATAGCTCATTCAAATCCTGGGTTCGTTTAAGCCTTGTTCCTCCTCTACATTTATTGATCTCACATTTCCCATATTTTCCTGCATAATTTGCTCCTACCCTTTTCTAAAGATCCCAGTTCCAGTTGTTTTAACTCTATTACTATCTTCACTACTTCTAGTACAGTTGGTTTAGAGTTTGATTTCCATTTTCTAGTAACTGTTTTTTGGCAGCCATCATAATTAGACTCCGCAAGGCCTTACTATGTCTAGGCAATTCTGAGTTTGTATCATAGCTCAAAAAAAAAAATTTCCCAAGTCACTCCAACTTGCTTATCCAGCATCTCTGATAGAACAGTCAGCAGGGAATCTTTAAAGTCTACCAAATCATTACACTCCCAGAAAACATGTTCCCAGTTACTTCTTTCTGCCCCATCACACCTCCAACATTTGCTGTCTACTTGAAGAAAAAGTCTTTGAAGTCTGTTTGTGGTATAAAAATACTTATGTAAGTACTTCCAGGCAAAGATCTGAAAACTTCTAGATGTTGTTGCATATTTGGGAGACATACATATATCCCCCTATTGTTTCTTTGTGAATTGCTTATCTAATCTCTCTTCCTAGTTCCTCCTAACCTCCTCTGATTGATTCTTATAGTTATCATGCAATATTTTATATGCTGTACCAATTATTCCTTTCCTAATGGCAACGTCTATTCTAGATTCTACTAAAAGGTCTACCAGTGCAGGTCTTTCATTTAGGACCCCCCTATTTCTTTCTCTTTGCCTATACTCTTAAATCAATCATTGATATGGAAGGCAATCTTTAGCCTGCAGTCCAAATAAGTTATTGGCATCTTCCCATTCTGTTACCTTTCTCTCTCTAGTTATTTGCTCCTAGTACATTGGTTCCTTTGCCAGTATTCTCCAATACATTCCCGGCCTCTCCTGCCTATAGTCTGTATCCCTAATTGCAGTCACCCCTATTGGCAGAATCTCCTTTCTCCATTCCCATGTTGGCTTAGTTCTTGGTATACTTTCTGCTACTTTATGAATATAATATTTTGTATGATTATTGTTGCTCTCCTTAAAGGTCTGCATCCAAAATCCCAGTCTATTCCTTTTACTTGAGCTTCCCCCCAGTTTCATCATCATCTCTTTCCATTTTGAATTATAGTTTTCTGCTTGTGTTATGTTTAAGAGCCTTAAGTGAGTTGTTCTGAAATACCCCTTCAACTCAGGTAATCCCAATCCACCCTGTTCTATTGGAAAAATAAGCTTATTCCACTTTAGTCTTGCCATCTTCCCCTCGCAGATAAAATCCTTCAGCTGTTTATTAATTGCTATCCATAACTTCTCCTCTGGTTTGATAAATATATACCTGTCCATTGTATACGACTAAAGGGATTAAAAACATTTTAACTGCTTTTATCTTACTCTCTCCTCCTTTTCTTCTCTTTTGGCTGTTCCCATTAGGGGTCGCCACAGTGGATCATCTGTTTCCATTTCTTCCTGTCCTTTGCATATTGCTGTGTCATACCAACCACCTGCATGTCCTCTCTCACTACATCCATAAACCTTCTCTTAGGCCTTTCCCTTTTCCTCTTACCTGGCAACTCCATCCTTAACATCCTTTTCCCAATATACCCAGCATCCCTCCTCAGCACATGTCCAAACCAATGCAATCTTACCTCTCTGACTTTGTCTCCAAGCACATGTCCAAACCAACACAATCTTGCCTCTCTGACTTTGTCTCCATGTCTTTTATCTTACTATCAATAGCCATATAAACAGACTTTCATTTTCTCAGTTTTTGTATTAAAAACATTTTAACTGTTTTTATCTTACTATCACTATCCATATAAACAGAGCTTCAATTTTCTCAGTTTTTGTATTATATTTTTGATTTTCTTCCCACATCTCCTTACCTGCCATGAGTATAATTTTTAATCCATACTCCTAAATACTTCATTTTATCATGTCCCCATAAATATGGCTATTGCTCAACCAGTTCATATGTGGGTACATAATTTACTGCTATTGCTTTTGTTTTTGCTTCATTAATTTTGTATCATGAAAAGGTTTGAACTATCTCAATATGTTCCATGACACTTTAATGTCTCTTTCTGGCTTTGTCAGGTATAAAATAATATCATCTGCAAATACAGACAGCTTTGCTTGACTACCATGCCAATTATATCCTTAAATTTCTGAGTCCCTTATTTTCATTGCCAGTGGTTCTAAATATAATGCAAATAACAAAGGGGAGAGAGGACACCCCTGCCTGTTTCCTCTACTCAAGCAGAGATTATCAGAGAGGAACCCACAAACTTTAATTTTCGCTTCTGATCCTTCATCTGTCCTCCTAATCAATGTTATAATTTTATTAGGGAATGCAAATACTTCCATTGCTCTGCTCATAAAATCCCAGCTTACTCTGTCAAATGCTTTCTCTGCATCAAGACCCACCAACAACAGTGGTATTTTCTTACATTCTGCTTCCCTCTGGATCATCAGTGTCTTTTAATGTTGTTAAATGTTTGCCCCCTCTCCATAAACCCACATTTATCCATATCTGTCAATTTTGGCATCACTTTAGCTATTGTTTAGCCATTATAGACATAAACACTTTATAGTCATGGTTCAGCAATGATATGAGCCTGTATGAAGCTGGGTCTGATGGATCTTAACCCTCTTCAGGTATTACAGCCACCATTGCTTTCTTCCAGGATGGTGGTACTTCTCCTCCTCTTAAAATACTGTTAAACACAACCTTCCAGATCTTTATCAGTTTTTTTCCCTCCTAACATCAAAACTTCCACAGTAATACTATTTAATCCTGGGGACTTTGCTGTAGATTGGTTATACATCACCATTTTTATCTCGTCTCTTCCTATCCTGACTGTTAGTAATTCAGCCTCCTCTCCCTCTAGCCTTGACATATTTAATTCTTCCATAAACATTTCCATTTGTACCTTTTCTTGATTTCCACATTTCTCTGCTTTCTACAGATTTTCATAGAATTTCCAAAACATTTCTAATACTTCTACAGGATCCCTAGTTATCTTCCTTGTAATAGGCACCCTAAGCTTGGTGATAGCCTTTCTACTTGTGGTTGTCTGAGTTGTGCTAAAAGTTTTTTATGCTCTATGAGTTATTATCAAAAGACAGTTGCTTAACAGCAGTCTTTCTAAACTCATGCATATTATCAAGGTAGTCCCTTATTTTCTGATTAGCATTCTGTAGTTGCTCCTCTTCTTGTTCTGTGAGATTTCCCCTATTTTGCAGTACTTTAATATTGTCAGTCCCTCTAAATAATTCTTGTTACTTCTTAACCATATCTCCCTTTCTTTTATTTCCCCCTATTTTTAAATTCCATTTTAATTTTATCCCTCTCCCTAGCTATATTTTCAGAAGCAATTTCTATCTTCTCTAATAGCTCCTGAATAATTTCCACTACCCATTCCTTAAATTCCTCTCTTTTCAACAGATAGAGGGGAAAGCACCAGTGTCTCATTTTTATTTCATTATCCTCTGTTTTTTTTATTTTAGCCACGGTGGTGCAGCGGTAGCATTGTCGCCTCACAGCAAGAGGTTCTCCTGTTCGATTCTCAGCTGGAGCGCCATCTGTGTGGAGTCTGCATGTCCTCCCCAAGGTTGAGTGGCATTCAAAAGACATGTGTAAATGGGTGTACCTTCGTTGAAGGTTGGGCATCGAGCTAGCACCTCGGCACTGTAAAAATCTACTGCCAATCATTAGCGGACCGGAGTTCCGCTGTGGCGACCCATAACCGGGAAAAGCTGAAAGATGAAGAACAAGTAGAACATCCTGTGCTTTTATTTTAGTTCTTATTGGCATATGATCTAAAATAGTTAGTGGGTATGTATCAAGACATTCAAATAAATGCACATGTTCCTGTGAAATGTAAATTCTATCTAGCCTAGCCCAGTTTTTGTATCTTGTGGAGTAATATGTAAATTAATTCCAAATTCCTAGTACTGAATTCACATCTTCCATGCCAAATATTTTCATAAATTCCTTTAGAAGTCTACCCTCCTTTGTTATATTTCCCTTTCTGGGCCCCCCCAGACACATCTTCACTGTTGCAAATCAAATTCCACTCCCCATCTACAAGTAATATTCCTAGCTGAAAGATGATTATTTCTCCCAGAATTTTCTTTAGCTCTATTATAGCAGTTTTCAGTGGAATATAAATACATGCCAGTGTAATCCTCCTCCCTTGCCAGTAGCCCCTTAGTACTACAAATCTACCATTATTGACTTTTTTCCCCCTCTTCTATTACTATTGGCGCTCCTCCTGCAATTAATATAAGTACTCCTCTCTTCCTTTGCCCCATGTATTCTGCTAAATAACCATCCTGAAAACCTTTGTTTATCAAATTCACATGTTCAATTCTTCCCAAGTTTGTCTCCTGTAGCACAGCTATTTGCACTCTACATCTTTTAATATATAGTTCACGACTCTTTCTTTTTTGGATTTATCTGAGACCATTAACGTTTAAAGACATTATAGAAAGAATCATATTCTTTAGGGATTATTATTCCCATCTTTTATGTATAACAGCTTTTTTGCTAAGTGTCTAGTTCCAGATTTTTTGTTACATGCATTCACTGTTTGGCAGGTTAATCATTTATACAACTGTCTCTTGTCATCTCCATTGCAGCCTATGTCACATCTTGCAGAACTTTTTGTTTTATTGAAAACCCTCAAATAAAACTACACACACACACACACACACACACACACACACACACACACACACACAATACCCCCCCTAAAACCTACTAACTCAATAGTAACACAGAAAACTGTGTACATATTCAGATATTGAAGTTTTACCCCTTAATAGGAACATTAGCTCTGAACTGACAGTCACACACAGACTCGAGCTAAACAGGAAGAAAGCTCATCCATGCTAAGGCGCATTGTGGCGCTGGTGATTCTGTAAAGTGCTGTCTGGTTTTGCCTTATCTTTATAGCTCTCCCAGCTGGGAAACACTTGAATGCTTTTAGAAAACATTTTCTCCAAGCCATTTCTCGTTTTCAGATTATCTTCTCGTGATATGAAAACCAGATACAGGACTGTTTACTACAAAAAAAGACCTATATATTCAATATTCTTTTTCATTTATTTGCTTTCTTTTAAAATGTGTTATTATATAAAGCTAACACAGTCATTCTCCTATGCAAGAATGAGAAAAAGCACACTCATTTTTCTTTTGTCATGCTATTTTAACCAGATTCCCTCCTTTTTTTCCATTGCAGTGCCAACATTTCTTAAAACTAAACAAAGAGAATGAGAGAAGAAGGGAGAAACAAAAAGAATAAACAGAAGCACCTATTTACATTAGTACCCACATTTCACTTAAAAATAACTGAAAAAATACTTTATTACATGCAGAGAAAATCATGCACCCCTTAAGTAATACTGTTAAGAAAAAAAAATATTTTACTTACAGTTAACTCTCTCCCTCCTCTTCCCCTTTTGTGAGTATTTTTCCGAACATTAATGACATGAAGTAGAGCATATGCTTTAGGGTTCCCAAGTTTAACAAAGTCCAAACAAGCCCAATATTTCCAGCTTTTCTTGTTCTGTCCTGTTTCACAAATATAATTATTGCTTTGCAATCTCACTTTTGTCAGTTTCCAGGTTACTAATTTTAGACTCCAGAAGTTAATGACATGAAGTAGGGAATATGCTTTAGAGTTCCCTACAAGTTTAACAAAGTCCAAGAAAGTACAATATTTCCAGATTCTTTTGTTCTATTCTTGTTCATCTCCATCTCCTAAACCCTGTCTCTACTTTATCTACAGTGCACTTTCAATTTTGCTAGCCAACTTCTGTGCTTTTCCTCTCTCTCTCAACCATTTTCCATTGAAACACTGGGAAAGGCTTCACTGGCACAGTCTCTCTGTGGTTTTTGTTACCAGAAGAACAAGAAGCAGAATCTCCTTCTGTTTCACAGCTCACTTTTTATTGGACAAACGTTTGTATTTTTCTTAGCATGTAACTTCATCAAAAATGTTTTTGTTCCTCTAGGGAAAAATATTTTGAGGATAGCTGGTACAGCAATTTGAATCTCATGCCTCTTTCTCGGCATGCCCTATATAATGGAATAAATGTATTCCTCTTCTGCCTGGTATGCAGTGAATAGTAATTCTCCACAAACACTCTGCTGTCTCCCACTTTTATTATTTATTTATTTATTTATTGACATTTGTTAACTGGGTTAGTCCAACTGGGCTTGGGACCCATTTTCAGTGGAGACCTGAAGAGAAAAGCTCCATTATTAGGCAGTATTAGAAAAACATGATTCAATAGAATGTCTTAGTACTTTTTTCCTTCTGCCACAGTTTTGTCAGAATCAACTTCTTCTGCTGATGAGATTGCATTTCATAGGTTCATAGGTAGGTACTAGGCTATCGGCCCAAGGGCCTATGTAAGCCTAGCCAACAAGGTTCCCTGGCTTACGCCATCCAAGAAAGTTATTTCCCTGTGCCACTGTTGAGCAGAGACACAGAAGTGATCCCCAGGGTGCATTTCCTATTTCCCATCCGCTCATCAAGATTTTTCTTAAAGAGTGCTAATGAAGAACTTTGCTTGACATAGATGGGTAGCCTGTTCCAGAGTATGGGAAGTCTCTGGGACAGGAATCTATCCCTCCAGCATGTCCTGTTTATTGTGGTGACAAGGTTTAGGTCCCTAGAGTGTGTAGCTTGGAGGGATTGGGATTTCTTTAGGTGTAGCATGTCCAACAGCTCTGGGTTTGACATAGCTTTATATGTTAGGCAGAGATCACCTCGGAGTAGGCGATATGCTACGGAGTAAAGCTGGAGTTTTTTGAAGAAGTCAGTGTAGGGCATTTGTTTGAGGCCAGTAATCCTCTTTGTGAGGTACTTCTGTTGCCTTTCCAGCTGCTACAAATGTCTTGTGAGGTACATTCCAAAAGGGGCGTTGAATTCTATAATGGGTCTAATGAGTGTCGAGTAGAGGGGAACAATGACCTCTTTTTTCCTGGATGAGAACCCTTTTATGATGAGGTGTGCCATGTAGAAGGACTTCCTGACTACTGTGGCGATGTGACTATCAAAGGAGAGACTACTGTCCACCTGGGTCCCAAGGTCTCTTATCACAAATTCAGTGTTAAGTAGATTGCTGCCTATGTGGTAGTTCATCGATACAGAGTTTTTACCAAAGGGGATGACACTGCACTTTTTGGCATTGAGCATGAGGCCATGGCTCTGACACCAGGCATCTGTCTCAGCGAGACCCTTCTGTAGGATGTCCACATCATTTGGGGACTTGACTATGGCCCCTAGTTTGCAGTCATCTGTGAACTTAGTTAGCCAGGGGCCTTCTGTGTTGGCCTGTACTTCAGAGAAGTAGATACCAAACAGGAGAGGTCCCAGGATGGAACCCTGTGGTACTCCACTTGTCACTGCTTTGAGGTCAGATTTGGAGTCTGCAACTTTTACAGTGTGGGTTCTGTCAGTGAGCCAGTTGGCAACCCATCTTGTGACATAGGGATTTATACCTAGTTTAGTGAGTTTAGCTATAATTCCAGAATGGGGGATGGTGGGGTCGAATGCCTTGGTGAGGTCAAGATAGGCTGTGCGAACCACCTTACCCTCATCTACGCCTTTGGTGACTGCCTCAAAGAAGTCAATCAGGTTCAGGAGGTATGATCTGCCTTTCACAAACCTGAACTGGCTGTGATCCAGAGTTTGGAGGTAACCAATATCTTTGTTTATGAGTTCCATGATGATACATTCCATGGCCTTGCAGACCAGGCTCATCAGGCTAATAGGCCGATAGTTCCAGGGATCAGTCATGGTGCCCCCTTTGTGGAGTGGGATAACTGTTACTGTGCGCCATTCAGTGGGCACAAAGCCTGATGCAAGGCTATTATTGAACATGGTGCTTAAGTGGGGAGCCAGTTCGTTCTGAAGTTCAAGTAAAACGCAGCCTGGGATGTTGTCCATTCCCATGGATGCTGTGTTTTTTGGCTTTAGAGAGTGCAGCTTTTACCTGTGTAGTTGTGATTACAGGGACTCTGCATTCTTCCTGTATAGATATGGGCCCTTAAGGGGGTGAGAGGGGGGTAAAGTTAGCACTGAACCTATCTGCCAGGATGTTGGCAATATCGGTTGGGTCTGTAATTTTCATGCCTTTGTGCTGTAACTCAGAGCAGATCTGGGTGTTGCCATTGAGATTCTTGACATAGCTATAGAATGCTTTGTGGTTGTCCTTGGAATTAGTGGCAATTATGTTTTCGTAGCTAGCTTTGGAGGATCTTATAAGAGATCTCAGCTTCTTACTGAGGCTGACCAGGGAGCTCCTCCACTCATGGGATTCTACTCTCTTTTGCAACAGTTTCTTCCTTCTGTTGTACAGTTTGTTTATGGCAGGGGACCACCAGATTGGCTTCCTTTTTTTGGAGGATAGCGTCTTGGTTCTGTTTGGGATAGCACGATCCATGCACTCATGTAAGTGCTTATAGAGTGCATTTGTGTAGGATTCAGCATTTGTAATTGTATTGTCCATCTGCATGGGGATCACCGCTTATGTCTTAAGAAGCATGAATTTGGCTTTGGAGAAATTTTTTACCGTGGTTTCCTTAATGGGGGGTGGGGGCGGGATGTGGATATCAAGAGTGATTAGCTTATAGTCAGATTGGACCAACGAGGAGTTGAATTCAGGTGTGGAACACCAGTCACTCATGTTGGTAATGACTAGGTCTAGGATATTGTTGCCCCTGGTGGGGGTGTGGATAAGTTTATCCAGGGCATTGGAGTTTATGAATTCCAGAAAGCATTGAGGTAAGGAGTTGGTACACGAGTAGTTTTCCCAGTTAATGGTGGGGTAGTTGAAGTTGCCCATTATTAGGGTGTTTGGTTGAACCCTAATATTTTCCAGTACATCAAGAAAAGAGGAGTGAGAATCCTGGGGCATGGTGGGGGATCTGTAACAAGCTACAGTTTGGATTGCAGTTTTGCCCAGAGTTAGTTGCACTTGGATAACCTCGGATGCATTATGCTGAGCAACTAGCCTGGAGGTGTGGATATCCTTAATGAATATGGACACACCTCTGCCTTTGGTGTTTTGGTCCAGGTTACATGGCCAAAAAGTGTGGTATGAGTCATAGCCTGGTAGTGCAGGGGTGCTCTCTGGAGCCTTGAACCAGATCTCAGTCACTGCACAGATATCGATGTTCTCCATTTTAAGGAGTGCCTCGAGTGAGTGCATTTTGAGATTTAGACTTCTAGCATTGAGTAGCATTACCCTCAGTTTTTGCTTGCCTGTTCCTACTATGGTGGTGAATTTGTTATTTGAACCTTGCCTAAAAAAGGCACTATAGGGGCAGAAAGGTCTAGAATGATTTCTCATAGCCAGGATTGGAGCATACTCACGATGTGCCCTTTCAATTAACAGTTCTTGTTGGGGAATACCAGTGCAGTTGCTTATTTCTACTTTCATAAAATTAATATAGTCTGTTCCTTTCAGCTTCTCCGGTACAGCAGAGAATCTAAGGTTTTCCCTATCTGCTCTGTCCTCTAATTCTATTATTTTTTTAAACATCTCTTCTTGTGCAGTCTCATATTCAGTAATCTGTTTCTTCATTTCAGCCTCTGAATTTTGCAGTTCTGTCATCTTACCTGAATATCTCTTCCATTTTTTCCAACTTTTTATTGTTTGTGTTGATATACTTCATAGGTGTTTTGTTTATTTTAACCAGGCCTGTGTGCAGCTGCTATATACTTTCCTTTAGATTACTGGAAGTCATGTCTGGAACTTGCAGTGCTTCTTTCTGAACAACTGCAGTACTTTTCTCAGTCTGTGCTTTTTCCTCAACTTTTGTAGCTGATTTTCCTTCATGTCCTTTATATTTCTTTTTTCCCAGCATCTAGGCAGTGCACTTACTAGTTAGTTACTGAAATTTACCTAGAAATCTAGGTCCACTGGCTTTCTCTGCTAAGTTTCTATTTTCAGACTGGGAGAGACCAAATTAAGCTGTTACTCAATGTGCAGCCATCTTGGAAGTCTCCAAAAATTCTCTTTCTGGATCTTGCCAAATGTGTCCCATCCTGTCTGAACATGTGTGCCAAAACTTAGGCTCAAATGTTCTACACATTTCCATTTTTTTTAATTGGACACTTTTTTCATGTAATTATTTACCCCAAAAATCTTTTCAATTATGGTGACCTGACTCTCCTTTCCATAGCTCTCAACCTTCCATCTCCAAAATGAGGAACACTCGCCTTCATAATGTGGAACAAATGGGCAAAATGTTGAACACATACTAATGGCTTACTAACAACTTCAACTAGAAAGGTCATAGGATTGTTAAAATATGCTGGTTTTACTTATAAAGAAGATCCTTTAATGAATTAATATGATTAATTTCTATTTACCATGGATTTCACTTAAAAAATTCCTAACACTGAATGTGTGATAGACTCTTTCAATGTGGAACTTTGAGGAACTTTGAGGAACATGACCTTTTTAAGACCCCAAATGAGGTACGTTCCTCGTAATGAGGTACATTTGAGAGGTATGCTCCTTTCTATGAGATTTCTGAGAAGCACGTCCTAACACCTGTGCAAGCAATGCTATCTACAAGGGCTATAAGTTCCCTACTAACAGTCAGTGAGTCCTTGCAGATGAGATCATTTGTACCGACATGAATTAAAAATAGATCCATACTTCCTTACATTAAGGCATTCTAAGGCTTATCTTACATCATCTGTTTTTGCTCCTAGCAAGCATAACACTATTTAATGTTCATTATCTTCTCTGCAAATGTAAGTATCAGCTCCTCTAATAACTGAATCTTCAATGACAAGAATATATTTTCTGACCAGATCTGAAGAATCTTCAACGTATAATTCAGTAATATCTGTTTTGTCAGTTGTTACAAAGGAATGATCTTCATCACCATTAGTCTTATTAATCCCACTGTTTTCATTGTATATTACATTTGCAAGCATATAATTCTCATCCAGCTGGCTTTGATTTCCACAGCTTGAGCCATGTTTTCAGCATCTGTCTTTTTCATCTTTTTTCTTATAGTAATGTTCTTCAATCCTTCTACGTTCAGTTTTGATTTCTTCATTTTGACCTATCCCATTGCCTCTGTTTTCTACCTTCTCTTTTGGAAAAATGATGCCTTTTGTTGTAGATTGAAGGCTTTCTGACAGAGTAATATCATTATTCCCTGTAATCTGTGTTACATAACAAAGCAGTGTCCTTTTTAATATGTGTTCTCGTTACTTTAGACATATATCAATTTATTTTTATTCCTTGTTATTTGTTGCAAACTTCTTCCTTTTATCTTTTTTAATTTATTTCCATACGTACTGAATCCTCAGATTGCTGAATACTTGTATCCAGAATTCCAAAGTCATCAGAGGCATTATGTTGTTTCATAGGGGTCGAGTGATCTTTACAGACAATAGACGCATCCTTTCCTAAATGTGTTCTATTTGCTCTTTGCCTAACATTACTTATCTCACCAGTCCAGTCATTAATATATGTAACAACTGTTCTCCAATCCATGCCAATTGCACAAGTGCAATCATCATCAGTAAGTCTAGCTTTACTACTAATAATGGTAAGGAAATCATCCAACTTTTGATATGAGTAACAGAGATCACCAATGATATCAGGTATTACCTTTAAATAGACATAGCATTTATTACACTGTACAAGATATTTATGCTTTAGCAAATCATTAAAGCCATACACATTGAAGGAATCCATATTCAGCTGCAAATGAATAAAAAATTATAAAAGAAAATAATAATCGAAATCAGTTACCACAGAATTCAAAGAGAAATTAAATCAACTTCTGTGAGAAAAATCACCCAAACAATATACAACTAAATACTAAATTAAACACAGAAAAGTTGTTTCTCTGACCATACAGTTTGTGAAAGTCATACAAAAGGTGGAATTCCTTTACATCTTGCAGTAGCTTTTGCTCGCTATCACTTACAGTCACACCTCTTTTTATCGGTAAAGATCAACAAAACAACCAATACAAGATTGTTTAGATGAGCTCTGGATTATCCTTTCTGCAGTCTGTCTGACTTTATATCTGGCTAAGTCCCTCAGGATGGTAGAGCTTGCCTGTCTAAAATCTATCCCTTTCTAACAACTAACAGTGAAAATTAAAGGTAAAACAACAAAATATAAATCAAAGTACATCTTCTTGTCTACTACCTATATCTTCCTTCCTACAAACAGGGAAAATAGTGGTAAGAAATAAAATATAAATTCAAATAATACTTCCCTTACCAGGCAACTCCACAGTCAGTCACAAACCAAGACAGTATTGTTTAGATAAGCTCTGGATTTCAGAATAGACTGACTTACCTGTAGCTCTGTCTTGCTTTCTCACTGCTGAAAACTGATTTGCCTTCTGTCTTTTCCACATTTTTGTCATATAATGCTCCTGCAAATAATCTGAGAGCTGCTGAAGCTTCATTTTCAGTTATCCCTTTTGCTTCCAACTTGATTGGAGATAGGGTATTTATTAACTGTATCCCACATCTTGAGAACAGGCTGCTGAAATGCATATCATGTGACCATCTCCAATCTAGCCATCAAAATACCCTCTATGCATACATCTATTTAAAAGTAAATATAGAAACTGTAAATCCCAATGATCTACAGACAAATTGAGTTTGCGTATTAGATTACACATACTCAAAATCAACCCTTCATCTCATGCTTTTATCAAAATTAGATTATTTTTGTAAACAAAGGGAAGACTATATATGTATGCATTATCTATGTTGTTTTAACTTTTTGTATAATATATGTCTATACAATTATGTACTGACATTTATTGTGGATTAGTGTACTTATCTGGTGTCTAATGAACAAGGGCCCATGGCTCAGCAGACTACCCAGTTAAGAAATTTAAAAAATAATTATATACTTGCAGTTCAATTAACTGAACATACATTTTATTGACAAATGTAACTGGTGTTTTTTTACTGAATGTTCATTTTAATGAATGGTCATTTTGTTGAGATAAGTGGGTTGTGTTAGGGTCGGAAGTGTCTGCGCGGGTATTTGCAGGATAGGGTATAAGTAAGGGTAAGTTAAGGAAATAGACTTGTTCAGTCTCACAGTAGCCAAAGGGAGGCTGACTGCATCAAAGACTGGACTTGAAGAAGTAGCTTATTAACAGCTCATACCTTTAATCTTCTGTGCTAGCTGCCAGACTCTTCTCATTTTCCTTTTATAAAACATGTGGCCCATACTAACTAGGTCCAGTAACGCTTTCTCCAAATATTTCCTTATGGGTTCAAGGTACCACCTTTTAGGTGCTAATTATGTTTTATGTAAGATAAGTTCTCAAAAAATGTCATGTACTGTACTTTAATATATTATGTCTATAAATATGTTGTTTACCATATTTAATCTGCTGTATTTTAACTTTAGGATGATGTGGAGCTTTTCTCCCTGGGCCTTTGCTGAAAAAAGGGCTCTTGCTTAGACTTCCCCAGTCAACAGATGTCAAATAAATAAATAAATAACCGCTGAAATGTAAATCCAGTGATCACAGTTAAATTTCCTGAATCACCTAAAACATTTGTCCAGAAGGTAAAATACAGCCATGGAGGGTATTTGTGTAGGTATGTTTTTCTCTTTGCTTTATTTCAGTCAATTTACCAACAAGCACATAATTATTGCTACACTATTTTCAGAAATATTAAAAAAAAAAAAAAAAAAAAAAAAAAGATCAGCTCATAAACTGACATTTTATGGTTAACTATAACAAATGACACTGTTAACTTACAATATTCTTGGTATTTCTGTATTTGCTTAAATATTTTCACACTTTTATGTAAACTTTTAAAATGGATTCTCTGCAGGCTGATATTAAGGTTAGCTGTCATAGTAACAGAATATGCTCTTCATTATCTGCAACTGGTGCCTACACTGAGGGTGGGGAACAACAAAAAAGTCTGTCAGCCTTGTGAAGGTAGTTGCCTGTCCTAGCTGGTCTTAGCCAATGAGAAACACTATTGTAGAGCAATGTTACATAGTTAAGACAAACTGCAACAAGAATTTCTGGGTGTGTTCTGCTAAACTATCAAGGATACTCAAAAAAGTTACAACTCCTACCTTGCCTTCGGGACACAGAGTGAAACACAATATTCTGCCTGCTTTAACAAAATGATACAAAGCTTGCAAGAATCTCAGAAATTGGGTGTGAACTTGACACACCTTGCTCAACAGCTGTACCTGTCTCTGTTGATACTTGAGGACCTATGGATGGACTCCCGTGTGTCAGAGAAGGGTCATTGTGCATACCTCTGTACACTTTGCAATAAAATGAGAATAATAACATCAAAAGTACAAAGAAAATGATTACTACATCACTCCCTAATACTATTAATTATTTATTCTACATATTCCTTGTACTTACTTGACAGGCTGAAAGAGAATTTATCAAGAGCAGTACCCCAGGCTCTGTGAGTTGGAGGTAAGATCTTCAACTAAAAGGGGGGGGGGTTATGTCACTTAGCCAGTTATTAAACACATACAATTAAATTTAAATGCATTCTGCCCATTGATAATCATTCATTCATTCATTAATTCATTCAAATGTAAATGAATGCACTGGTCTGCTAACTTGTTGGGAGAACTGATCAACACAGATCCTTTTCAATCATAACCCAGAGTCAAGTAAATACAAAAGTTGAGATTACAGATAATAAAGTAGTCTTGAATATACTTGTTTTTGTCTATTGTACAAAATTACTTAAATTCTAATAATGTGAGACGCAAGTAATAAATTCTACAAAAGTGAAGAAAAATACTTCATTCAGAAACATAGCATTTATGGAACACAAAGTAGTTCAAGTAAGGTTTACACAGTAGTATTACTCAGTATAAAGTACTGTATTAATACACTTGTCTAAAAGAGGCCAGCATATTGAATGTGGTGGGCAAAGCAAAATATGTGAAGTGAGAGAGGACTGCAGCAAGCTTTAGTGAGGAGATAAGACAGTTATGGAAGTAGAAATGGTCAGAGCATATTTGAATATTCTAGGCTCAAGAATTCCATGACTTAGCCTCAAGACTTGTAAGGAAATCTGAACTTGTTTTATTTCTTATATAAGTAAACACCTTATAAATAGTTGTTATTGTTTTTTTGTTTAAAGAAAATTGCACTAGGTCCACAAAGATTACTTGTGAAACAAACAATAGACCTGGGAAGGCGTACAATAAAGCTCACAGAAAGTCGAATTCTCTTCCTTTAATGTCACAACCAAAGCACAAAAACAAAGCTCTGCACTAACGTCCTGAATTACGTTTTCGTTTGTAAAACTTCATCAGATATGGGCTCTCAACTATCCAGATTTTCACAGAATGTCCAGATGTTTGCCTCATATTTTTGGTCTGTTTCTCATAAAATCTGTCATTTATAGGTTCATAGGTTCATAGGTAGGTACTAGGCTATCAGCCCTGGGGCCTATACAAGCCCAGCCAAAAAGGTACCCTGGCTTTTGCCACCCAAGACAATTATTTTCCTGTGCCTCTGTCAAGCAGAGCCACAGAGGTGATCCCCAGGGTGAATTTCCTATTTCCCATCCAATCATCAAGATTTTTCTTGAAGAGTGCTAATGAGGAGCTTTGTTTGATATAGATAGGTAGTTTATTCCAGAGTATGGGAAATCTCTGGGACAGGAATCTATCCCTCCAGCATGTTCTGTTTATTGTGGTGACAAGGTTTAGGTCCCTAGAGCGTGTAGCTCGGAGGGATTGGGATTTCTTTAAGTGGAGCATGTCCAACAGCTCTGGGTTTGACATAGCTTTGTATGTTAGGCAGAGATCACCTCTGAGTAGGCGATATGCGACGGAGTAAAGCTGGAGTTTTTTGAGACGGTCTGCGTAGGGCATCTGTTTGAGGCCAGTAATCCTCTTTGTGAGGTATTTCTGAGGCCTTTCCAGTTGTTGTAGATGTCTTGTGAGGTACATACCATAAGGGGCGTTGTACTCTATAATGGGTCTAATGAGTGATGAGTAGAGGTGAACAATGACCTCTTTTTTTCTGGATGAGAAACCTTTTGTGATGAGGTGTGCCACGTAGAAGGATTTCCTGACTACTGTGGCAATGTGATTATCAAAGGAAAGACTACTGTCCACCTGTGTCCCAAGGTCTCTTATCACACTTTCAGTGTTAAGTATACTACCACCTATGTTGTAGTTCATGGGTACAGAGTTTTTACCAAAGGGGATGACAATGCACTTTTTGGCATTGAGCTTGAGGCCATGGCATTGACAGCAGGCATCTGTCTCAGTGAGGCCCTTTTGTAGGATGTCCACATCGTTAGGAGTTTCGATTATGGCTCCTAGTTTGCAGTCATCTGCAAACTTCGTTAGCCAAAGACCTTCTGTGTTAGCCTGTACTTCAGAGAAGTAGATACCAAACAGGAGAGAACTCAGGACTGAACCCTGTGATACTCCACTTGTCACTGGTCTGAAGTCGGATTTGCAGTCTGCTACTTTCACAGTGTGGGTTCTGTCAGTGAGCCAGTTGGCAACCCATCTTGTGACATAGGGATTTATACCTAGTTTAGTGAGTTTATCTATAATTCCAGAGTGGGGGATAGTGTCGAAAGCCTTGGCAAGATCTAGATAGGCTGTGTGAACCACCTTACCCTTGTTTATGGCTTTGGTGACTGCTTCAAAGAAGTCTGTCAGGTTTAGGAGACATGATCTGCCTTTTACAAACCCAAACTGGGTGGGGTCCAGAGTTTGGAGATTACCAATTTCTTTGTTTATAAGTTCCATGATGATACGTTCCATGGCCTTGCAGACCAGGCTTGTCAGGCTAATGGGGCTGTAGTTCCCAGGGTCCGTGGTGGCTCCCCCCTTGTGGAGTGGGATAACCGTTGCTGTGCGCCATTCAGCAGGCACAAAGCCTGAGGTGAGGCTATGATTGAACATGGTACTTAGGTGGGGTGCCAGTTTGTTCTGTACTTCATGTAGAACGCAGCCTGGGATGTTGTCTGGTCCCATGGATGCTGTGTTCTTGGCTTTGGATAGTGTGCTTTTTACCTGTGCAGCCGTGATTACAGGAACTTTGCATTCTTCCGGTATAGAGATGGGCACTTTAGGGGGTGAGAGGGGGGTAAAGTTAGCACTGAACCTATCTTCCAGGATGTTGGCAATATCAGTTGGGTCTGTATATTTAGTGCCATTGTGCTGTAACTCAGAGCAGATCTGAGTGTTGCCATTGAGATTCTTGACATAGCTCTAGAATGCTTTGTGGTTGTCTTTAGAATCAGTGGCGATTTTGTTTTCGTAACTAGCTTTGGAGGATTTTATCAGGGATCGCAGCTTCTTACTGAGGCTGACCATGGAGCTCCACCACTCGTGGGATTTTACTCTCTTTTGCAAGAGTTTCTTCCTTCTGTTGTACAGTTTGTTTTGTTTATGGCAGGGGACCACCAGATTGGCTTCCTTTTTTTGGAGGATAGCGTCCTGGTTCTGTTTGGGATAGCACGATCCATGCACTCATGTAAGTGCTTATAAAGTGCAATTGTGTAGGATTCAGTAGTTGTAACTGTATTGTCCATCTGCATGGGTGTCATAAAGTTCACCACTTCTGTCTTAAGAAGCATGAAGTTGGCTTTGGAGAAATTTTTTACCATGGTTTCCTTAATAGGGGGGGAGTGGAGGCAGGATGTGGATATCTAGGGTAATTAGCTTATGGTCGGATCGGACCAATGAGGCATTGACTTCAGGTGTGGAACACCGGTCACTCATATTGGTAATGACTAGATCTAGGATATTATTGCCCCTGGTGGGGGTGTGGATAAGTTGATCCAGGGCATTGGAGTTTATGAATTCCAGAAAGCATTGAGCTAAGGAGTTGGTGCATGAATAGTTTTCCCAGTTAATGGTGGGATAGTTGAAATCGCCCATTATTAGGGTGTTTGGTTGAACCCTAATATTTTCCAGTACATCAAGAAAAGAGGAGTGGGAATCCTGGGGTATGGTGGGTGATCTATAGCAAGCTACAATTTGGATTGCAGTTTTGCCCAGAGTTAGTTGCACTTGGATAACCTCGGCTGCATTATGCTGAACAACTAGTTTGGAGGTGTGGATATCCTTAATGAATATGGACACACATTCGCCTTTGGAGTTCCGGTCCAGGTTACATGGCCGAAAAGTGTAGTATGAGTTATAGTCTGGTAGTGCAGGGGTGCTCTCTGGAGCCTTGAACCAGGTCTCAGTCACTGCACAGATATCGATGTTCTCCATTTTAAGGAGTGCCTCGAGTGAGTGCATTTTGAGATTTAGACTTCTAGCATTGAGTAGCATCACCCTCAGTTTTTCCTTGCCTGTTCCTGTTATGGTGGTGAATTTGTCATTTGAACCTTGCTTAAAAAAGGCACTATAGGGGCGGCAAGAACCTTAGCCAGTAACCGGAATCCCAGTGGTGACAGGTGCAGGCCATCTCTGACAAAGCATCGTGGTCTGTCGACCATGCCATCCCAGGCAGACAGATACTGGATCCCTTTAGAATGGCACCAGAAGCTTAGCCAATTGTTGAAGTCAATCATTTTGTCCTTGTACTGCGGCATCATTCTGGGTGATGGCAGAATGCTACTCAGGTCTAGGGTCATACCTGCCTGGGATACAAGATCGGAGAGCTCTTCCATGTCTCTTTTCATGTAGTCCAGGGAGGTATGTCTCACGTCATTCACACCAACATGGACAATGACAGAGTCATATTTGTTGTGGAGTGACCTGAGTGCGTGGGTTATGTGGCGGATCCTGGCACCCGACAGGCAGCTGACAGTAACCTTCTTCTTGTTTAGCCTGGTGAGTGGGACATCAGTGTGCCTGACTATAGAGTCACCTATGACTAGTGTGTTGGGTACGTTGTTTTGCCTTATTGGCTGTGGTTGACTGGCACACTGAGTCTGCAGGCTATGTGTCATTTGGGTTGTGTTGGGGGGTGTAGGTTGCTTGCATTTCTGCTTTGGAGGTCTCTGTTGCTTGAGGAGATTATTGAGAGCCTCCGCAAATGTTTTTGTGTTTCTATGTGTGGATTTTGGTGGTGTAGATTTAGTGAGACTATGTGATGAGTGTGGTGTGGTACAAGTGTTTACCTTCTCCTCTTGACTGTCAAGTTCAGTCTTGATTGGAGAGAGTTTTACCTCCAGTTTGGCTAGATAAGTGGATCTCTCACAGGTTGTAGTGTTGGGTGGTAGGAGGAAAGGGTTGTCTGTGTACATGAGGCAATTTCTACATTGCCTCAAGATGCCCAGATTCATCAGATAGACAGGAGAGAACACTGGGAGCTGACCCTTGGACATGCCTGAATAAAAAAACTATTTTCCTCTAGATAAGTGAGGAAAGTGAGTACAAGAGCTGTTTTTCTCTAAGCAAGTGAGGAAAGTAAGTACCAAAACTGTTTTCCTCTAGGTAATGAAGAAGGTTGAGTGCTGTAGTAATTAGTAGGTTATTTAGTGCTTACAAGTTCTGAACAAGTGCAGATCACGAATAAGCAAATTCAAGTGCTAAAAGTAAGAATCTGTATCTGGACTAAACTAGTTACAGGAAAGGGGGGAAACAAGTGCAAATGGGGCTTTTAAATCAGAAAGTTGAAAGAGATGGAAAAACTGCCCAAACGGCCAATAACTACAATTTCTGGGCCAGAACCACTCCTTATGTGGTAGATAGGTTACCTAGTGCTTACCACTCCCACTGATAAGCTAGAAGGCTTACCTCCAACACAGAAAGCTCAGAAGCTTACATACAGTCCTGGATACAGCAAATCTGAATCTGGACTGCACTAGTTACAGGAAGGGTAGATATATATATATATATATATATATATATATATATATATATATATATATATATATATATATATATTTTTTTTTTTTTTTTCTATATACAGAAAAGTAGCTAAAACAGCAGTCAAAACAATTCAAATGCAGTGCAAGCTAGCACACTTGAGTATGTAGCAATGTTAGACCAAACAGTTTAAAAAATGCAATTAAATTAAAAATAGCTAAAAACAGTGCAGGAGTCTATTAGGTAGAATGAGGTAAAGAGATGGGAATGGGGGGAGTGTCCCAGATCAAATCTACAGTGGGGGCGGGCAACTGCAAAAGCCTCCAAATCTAAACAACAACACAGGACCAGGGAGGGTGTGTATGGGAAAACCAACGCCTTCAGCAGAGATCTGAAAAACTATACAGTGAAGCAAAAATAACAGTGCACAATTCTTAAGTCAGCCAGCAATGATATAAAATTAGTCAAACAACAATTACCAGTACACATCTCTGAAGTGCCAGAAAAATATACTCAGCTCTGTATATCTCCAGATAGTTTGAAGAGCACTCTTTCAGGACATAGGAAGGCTCCAGCAATGATAAGCAGCAATTCACTGAGACAATCCCTACATCTGGACAATCTTGACAGGTGTTCTAACAGATCAGTTTGGTTCTCCTCAATTTCACCAGGAGCCAGCAGGGAATCACCAGCAGTGCTTTAGTTTATGCAGGCTTGAAGTCTTTTCAGAAAAAGAAAAAGACCCAGAAATTCACTGTGTATTTAAGTAACTCTGTGATTAGTCCAATTACTTGCTTTCAACTTAGATGAGCTTGTTTTTTTTTGTTATTAATGTTCTATTTGTTTTATGTATCGTTGCAATTTCTATGTATTTTGGTATAATACTTTTTGTTAGTAATTTATAATATTCAATAAAATATTTAGAAAAAAAAGGCTTGTTTAGTGTTATTTATGCCAGGGTGTGGATTTTTTCCCCAGCATTGTCCTTTCATAGCTCAGCCTCACTCTCTCTGCTGGCAGGAAAGGTCTGGAGGGCTTTGAGCCTGAATTTGTCTTTTATTCAGCTCAGCTTGAGTTGTCTACCAGTTTGGGCTTGTGAAAGGTGCCTTGAAACTTTGGAAGCTTCCAGTTGTTGTATCCTAGCAGAACGCTGCAGTGATGCAGCGCTTGCATTGTCACCTCACAGTAAGAGGTTCTCTGGTTTGATTCTCAACTGGGCCGCCTTCTGTGCGGAGTCTGTGTAGGTTTCCTCCTGGTGCTCTGGTTTCCTCCCACACTACAAAGCCATCCATCTGGAGCGTTTCTCCCCAGGCCTCCACTGAAAATTGGCTTCGTTCCAAGTCAGACTTTCAGAGTAAACAAATAATAAATAAATATAAACCATATAGCTAAGGCTACTGCAGCAGTGATCATTCAAACATCTACTGTTATGGTAAATTCAACTTATTAACTGTACTTTACACAACTGTACTTTCCTAACAGTGTTAGACAACTGTACTTTCCTAATAGTGTCCTCAATTTCACTAGTGGAGCCTTACTATAAACTTGATACCAGTAACATATCCCTTAACAGTAGTTCCCAAACTTTTTCGATTCTCGGCTCCCTTGCTGAATTCAGGTTTTCCCAAGGCCCCCACCCCCCACTGTAGTGCACATAAAGTGCATATTTCATTTATTTATTTATTTATTTATTTGACATTTGTTTAACGAGGCTGCCCAACTGGACTAGGAGACCTGGGGAGAAAAGCTCAAAAGTACAATAAAAAGACAATTACCAAAAAAAAGTATACATACTGCTTAACAGCATAACACTGATCTACTATGGTTGAGAGGTAAGCAAACCTAATGGCAACCTTATTAACTTTAAGTTTATAAAAGCAATATTTAAAATCTGTCCCTATTATTTGGCTCTGTCCAGCATACCTCTCAACTGTAAAGATTTTTGCAGAATGTCCAGATTTTTGCCTCATATGTTTGGTCTTTTTCTCATAAAATTGTTGTTTTCTGGTAAACCACTGGCAGATCATTGAGGTTGAAGTCAGAAAAGTATGACAGACAGTTGAGTTTCATACTTCATACCCTTCAGAAAATTCATGCTAATGCAAAACCTGCATTTCTATCAACTTTCTAAGTTTGTGAGAGCAGTACTTAAAAGTGTCCCTGTTTTGTGCTTTTGTACCCCCACTATTTTTGGCTTTCCTCAGATTTCTTGATCTAAGAGGGTGAGAGGTATGTGTCCAGTGGTATGGACCAGACTTACACAGACCTCATTGCTGCTGCTGCTGCTGCCAGGGATCACTCTCACTTTTCACTCCCTCTCCCCTTGACACACACACACACACACACACACACACACACACACACACACACACACACACACACACACACACACACAGTCTCTTTTGCATTCATGCCCACATTCAGTCACACACATCGCTCTCACTCTTTTCCGATCTCTCACACAGTCATAGTCACTCCCTCATTCATACCTGCATTCACTCACACATCACTCTTACTCTCCCAATCACACCATACCTCTCAACCTCTTAGAAAATCTGGACAAAGCCTAAAATTAATGGGGGACAAATAGGGACAGATTTTAAATATTGCTCTTACAAACTTAGAAAGTTGATAGAGTAATAGGTTTTGCATTGGCATGAATTGTCTGAAGGATGTGGAGTCTTAAACTCAAATGTTTGTCATTATTTAATTACTTCAATCTTCAACTATTTGCAAGAAAAGTACAGATTTTAGGAGAAACACACCAAAAATATTAGGCAAAAGTCAGGACATTCTGAGAAAATCTGTACAGTTGAGAGGTGTGAATCACACACACACACACACACACACACACACACACACACACACACACACACACACACACACACACACACACTCACACAGTCACTTCCTCATTCATACCTGCATTCACTCACACATCGCTCTCTCTCTCTCTCTCCCGATCAAACACACACACAGTCACTTCCTCATTCATACCTGCATTCACTCACACATCGTTCTCTCTCTCTCCCGATCAAACACACACACAGTCACTTCCTCATTCATACCTGCATTCACTCACACATTGCTCTTACTGTCTTGTCACACCCACACGCCACACACCCACTTACACTTTCATTCATACATCGCTCTCACTCTCCCGATCTCCCACCCACATGCCACACAACCACTTACGCATTCATTCATACATCGCTCTCACTCTCCTGATCTCACACCCACATGACACATACCCACTTACGCATTCATTCATTCATCCCTCTCACTCTTCCGATCTCACACATACACACACACACAGTCACTTCCTCATTCATCCCTGCATTCATTCACACATTGCTCTCACTCTCCCGATCTCACACATACACACACACAGCCACTTCTTCATTCATACCTGCATTCACACACACACACACACACACACACACACACACACACACACACACACACACAGCCACTTCTTCATTCATTCCTACATTCACTCACACATCGCTCTCACTCTCCCGATCTCACACACACACACACACACACACACACACACACACACACACACACACACACACACACACAGCCACTTCTTCATTCATTCCTGCATTCACTCACACTCGCCGCAGACTAATAAGCTTAGCTGCAAAATAAATCGTGAACTGTTCATGGTTTATTTTGCAGCTAAGCTTATTAGTTTGCGATGCCCCTGTGAGGAAGCCGTGGCTCCCCAGGGTGCCACGGCGCACACTTTGGGAATCCCTGCACTAAACAACAAGGGGGACAGAGGGAGGGAGCAGCTACTGCAGCAGTGATTATTTGAACATCTGCTGCTGTGGTAAGTTCAGCTTAAACAGCTATACTATGCTTGCCATAGTAATCATTGCTGCAGTAGCCTTAGTTACATGAGTAGATTACCTTAGCTAACTACATTTTGGAAGTGGAAGGAGAAAAGTCCTGAAACCCCTTGAAAATTATCCTAGCAAAGCTTGATCTGGACCCAGAGAAGGAATCAAGCTTAGAGTGCTTTGCAAAAGTATGTACAGAGGACCAAGCAGAAGCTTCTAGAATACATCCAGAACCCAACCCTTTCCAGGTACAGATGAAGCCAAGGCCCTGGTAGAGTGGGCCTTTACCTTGCCTCCTGCCTGGAATAATTTTATTATGGCAAGTTTAACAAACGGTAGTAGACTTAGACAACCCTATGAAAATAGTCCACTTTGACACAGGTTGCCCCTTGTTACCTTCACAAGAAAAGAACAATTGATCTGATGATATGAAGGATTTAGTTCTGTCAAGACAGTACCTGAGTTGCCTGTGGACATCCAAGGTATGGAGTATCCTTTCTCCCTCATTTTAGGTTCAGGGAAAAATGGGATGATGGATAGTTTGGCTTAAAGTAAACCCAGATACCACTTTAGGCATAAAAGGATTAGTTCTTGAACAAACCCTAACTCTATGGAAAATGAGATAGGGTTGACTCACCATAAGAGCTTGCAACTCAGATATTCTTCTTGTAGAGGTCAAGCAATAAAACTGTTTTCCATGTTAAGAACCTCAAGTCAGCCAGATCATATAATTCAAATGGAGAAAGTGTTAGTTTCTACAACACAAAATTAAGATGCTAAGGAGGGGTCACCTGCTTTCTTGGAAGCCTCTTGTGCAAAACCCCTTTCAAGAACATTTTGACAAGAGAGTGTATTGAAAGAGGAAGATTCGTGGGTAGACATGCTGAAATGGCCAATAAATGAATCTTGAAAGAGTAATAAGAAAAAAGCAGAATACAACTAGCCCTGAATGGGGGCTGCTTATGTTGTTGACATCACCTAGAAAAATGTTTCCATTTGGTAAAATAGGATTTTCTAATAGCAGGCTTTCTTGCCTCTGTTAGAATGTGCCAGGCATCCTCGGTAAACAGGTGATTAAAAGGCATTATGATTATATCATCCAGGTAGTCAATTGAAGATGATTGATGTTGGGGTGTATCAAAGCGTTTATATCACCTTATCAAAAGATGAAAATAGCGAACGCTATTTCATCGGCCCCAAAGCATCTAAGCATAAAAATATCGAACATTCAGAACAGCAAATTTTTTCCCATAGAAAAAATTTGCTGCTCCAAAACACATACACACAACACAAGCACATCAAACAAACAGCAACCACACACATACACTTAAATTCCTACATCTAACGCTACACTAAACTAAACATACACTACTATCTATCCACTTACCTTAACCCAAACCCTAACCCTAAGGTCTGTCACTATCGCACACTCACCTAACCCGCGCCCTAACCCTAACTCACTTAAACCGCCTCTAACCCTAAAGTCTGTCACTATCACACACACGCTTAACCCGCGCCCTAACCCTAACTCACTTAACCCGCCCCTAACCCTAATGTACAAACAATCGCACACTTACCTGAACCCAACCAGTAACTTTCCACCACAGCGCTAAGAATAGCAAAACACAGAAACAGCCAACCAAATTCTTTCTCGAGGAAAGAATTCGCTGTTCTGCAGCTTCGCTATTCTTAGCGTTCACTGAATAGTGTTCGATATCAGAACATTTGAAGTTTTAATACTTCGATGTTCTGATATAGACCCGTATCAAACACCCTGTTTATGTGTGAATAGATCCAGTCTGTGAGGAAGCTTGTGGTAATCACCCTAGTCATTTCCAAAAGAAGAGGAAAACCATGGTTGCCTGGGTCAGAAGGCAGTCACCACAATGATCTTGGGGGATTCCTTCTAAATCTTCAGAAGTACCTTATATATTAGTGGAAAAAGTAGAAAAACATAAAGGAACATTCCTGTCCAAGATACAGAAAAAGTATCTGTCTTCCAGGCCTTCTTGCATGGAGTCCTGGAAAAGAATTTTGCCAGTTGATTAGAGAGAAGACAAAGAGATCTACTTGAGGAACTCCCCTCACCTGGATCAAATCTTAAAAGACCCCTGATCTAGTTTCCTTATGAGAGTCTGTCCAGGTCCTGCTCACCTTGTCTGCCACACAGTTTTGATCGGACGGCATGCAGGATGCCTATGTCTGCCACACAGTTTTGTTCTGATGGCATGTAGGATGCCTATAGAGTAAGATTGTGCTGTGAAGCTATAGCCCAAGCTAATAAGGCTAGTCTGTAAAGGAGGTACAACCTGGTTCCCTCTTGCTTGTTGATGTACCATCTGACTGTGGTATTGTCTGTAACCACTTTAAGAGGTCCCAGGGACCAAAGATAGTTCAGATAGTTGAGTACCTAGCTCAGGGCAGGCATCTCCTTGATATTTATGTCCTTGCATCTGTCCTTGGTATCCCATACCCCCTGCATTTTTATCCCTTGTGAGAGTGCTTCCCAAACAAAGTATGAAGCATTTGTGTGACTGTCTGCTTTGCAGCAGGCAGAGAGAAGGAAAGACCAGGATTTAAGGATATCAGTTGTCTCAACCAAAAGACTTCTCTTCTGACAAACCCCAACACTGAGATTTGAAAAGACAGAGGGTGTTGATACTGAAACCAAATCGATTGCAGACACCAATGTATCTTTCTCATATGGAGTCTTGCCAGGGGTATCCTGAGAATCACAGATGCCATGAGACCCCAAATCCTGAGGTATTCCATTGCAGTGACAGAAGTCTGAGTGGAAAGTCTTAGAAGTAGATCTAGATAAAGATCTATTTTTCCAGTGGAAGAAATGCTCTTTGAGCTGAGGTATCTAGCTGAAATCCCAGGACCTCAATCCTGTGTGAGGGAGTCAAGAAAGTCTTTTGAATGTTCTCTTGGAACCTCAGCTTGTGTAAGAAATCTGTCACCCAAGGGAGAGATTCCTGACATTTTGAAAAATATTCTGTAAAGATAAGCAAATCATCTGAATATGGAAAAATGTGGATACCCTGTAGCCTGCAATAAGCTATAACTGGTGCAGGACAATTTGTGAACATTCTTGGTGCAGTGGATAGTCCATATGGTAAGGCAGATAACTGAAAATGTGATCCAGGCTCACAAAACCTTACCAAATGTCTGAAGTCTGGATGAACATGGATGTGATAAGCATGTAAGTCTAGTGTTGCCAGGAAACTTGAAAGAGCATGAAGAGGTAACAGGTTGGAAAGTGACATCATTTTGAATTTGGGCACTACTACAAAAAGGCTTAGGAAAGAAATATCCAGAACCAGTCGCCAAGAATTTCCTTTTTTGGCACTAGGAACATCCTTGAATAAAAACTCTTCCCCACCTGGGGAAGAGGAACTGGTTCTATAACTATTGGGACAGTATGTGATGAAGAATCATGGGAAACAAAATAGTCTGATCTGGACTATGAGGAATAGTTCCCTGAAAAGGAGGAATTTCCTCCCACTGCCATCCGTAACCATGATGAATGATTTTCAGAAGCTATTTATCTGAAATTATCTGTTGTCAAGAAGAAGAATGGAGATTCAGATATTCTGAAAGAAAATGGGGCCAGGGTGGGAGGAGTTCACAAGGTCTCTTGAGCAGTCATTCAGGCTTGTCAGACTATGCATTCTTCTTAAATGTTTATTTACCTGTATTTTGTTCAGACTATTATTTTTTTTTTACCAGAATTAGATGAGGAGATAGAAAATCCCTTGGAAATTTTGGAAAAGGAGGGTTGAAAAATCTTAGAGAGTCCCTGGATCAACTTGCCCCTTCATCACATTTTTTGATCACCTCTGCAGCAGAGGAAACACTAAATTCCTACCTAAGGGAGAATTTAAATCGTTTTACATCATCTCAGAGGTTTGAGAAAGCAGCCATGCAAACCTTCTCAAAACAGTAGCAGTGGCCATAGCCTTGGAAGAAGTATCAACAGAGTCATACACACACTGTAAACGATGAGTAGCATCCTGTGCAACAGAAGAAACTAAGTTACTTAAAGCAGATTTTCCCACACAAGAAAAAATACAGTTAAAACATTCCTCATGCTTTCACAATTTGTCAGAACAAACTTTAACACAGGAGCCCAAAAATCAAAGTTGCATAAGTGTATGTTTTCCCCCCATATTTAACAATACTTTTCTCATCCTTATCAGAAATAGTGGGATAGGAATTAGATAAGTGCTTAGCAACAGCAGTCAGGTTTGGGAATAGTGTGTACAATTTAAAAGACAGAGGAACTTTATATATCCTATGTTCAGGGCAGCTGGCTGGCTATCAGGAAAATTGCAGGCAGTAGCACACACATCCTCTAAAGCGCACAGAACAGGAACAATAGGTGTAGGTTTTGGACAATCCTTCTGTAACAACTCATAATATTTTCTGAGGGATTGAGAAACCTCAGTGTTGTCCCACTGAAAACACTGACACATTCTAGCAATAGTCTCAGAGAAAGAGAAACACCCACAGTTAGACAGAAACTGAGCTCTCCTCTGAATCTGATCCAGAAATCTGAGGAAAAATGTATTCATCCCTGTATCTTCCTGTTCAGATTCAGAATCTTGAATGTCTTCAGGAAAAGAGAAATCCCTCTTTCTTTTACCAGAAAGGGGGGAGGGTGGCACAATGGTTGAGGTGTTTACCTTACAGACACAAGGTGCAGGGTTTGATTCTCACTTGGGGTAATTGGCTAGGCTTAAAATGGCCCCCAAGGGCAGTTAGCCTAGTACTAAACTATGAAACTATGAAACTACTGTACAAGAAGGATCAGTAGTCTGAATTAAACCATTAGTCAAACCCAGTAAACTAGTCCCATCCAATGGAAATTGAGGAGGAGTAGATACAGTCTCAGTTTTCTGATTCTTTTAAGAGGGAAAATTGGGCTGACCATGTTACTAATGGCAGCAGCAGCTGCTCCAAAGATGGGTTCAGCACTCTGACACAGCAGGGAAGCCTTTCCTTTTCCCTCTCCAAGGTCCAACAAGAGTGGCTCTACCTTGCCTACTTAGGGGCCTCACCAGCCACAGAGGACATGGTTAATCCTCGGTCAATAGTGGCTGTAGATGCTTGGTAAAAGATGAGTGATCTGAGGTACAAAAAATGGCCACAGAAGAGTCACCCACCTGTGGCTGAGGCAAATTGCTAGCTTGCTGTGGTGGCAAAGGCTGTTTGCTTATTTATTTATTCTTTATGGCTGGAAGAAGGACCAACCTTGGGACCTGTAGTCTGCTGCTTTAACAAGCTGAAAATAACACCTCCTTCCCAGAGGAGACAAGCAGCAATTTCTGGTAAAAGTACAAGTCCACAAAAGTTACATTAAAAAAATACTTTAAAGCAATATTTCAGCTATATAAAAGAAAAAAAAATTCTGTAAAGAAAAAAGTTTTCGGTTACTTTTCACCACTATTGAACTGACAGAAAAAAAATGAATGACCATTTAAAAGTACATTACAGTATTGAAGCAGTCCATTAAAACACAACACTCCTAGCTTTAAAATAATTTTCCTGAAGAAGAAAGTAATAATAGATCAACAAAATTAAGAAAATGAAAGTTTTTTCACTCCAAAGGGAACTTATCTGCCCAGCAAGGGAAATCACAATACAAATGTTGATCCTTGAAAGCCTCAGAGGAGCATACTCTTCAGCAGCAGTAAAGCCTGAAGGGCCTTGCACCCAACTTTATCTTTAAGTCAGCTCAGCTTGAACTGCCTGACAGATTCGGTGCTTGGAAGGTACCCTAAAGCTTTGGAAGCTGGCCGGCTGTTATATCCTTGGCAGAATATAACCCACACAGCTAAGGCTACTGCAGCAGTGATCAACATGATGAACATCTAATGGATATAAGGATGTAAACTGCTTGCAAAGCAAACAGCCTTTGCCACCTTAAACAGCACATGTTGGACAGACCGGAATGTATCACAGAGAATCTCCATTCTCATGAATAGTCTTCCCATCCATGTGAACCAGAGCACAGCAAACACAGAGCCATCTGCAGAAACAGTGATCATGTAGTGCTTAATAATCTAGACTTGCATGGACGAGGTTTAAGAGGCAGGATCTGAATGAACCATATAATGCTTAACTGACAAT
The DNA here is from genome assembly GCF_019279795.1 of Protopterus annectens. Lineage (NCBI taxonomy): Eukaryota > Metazoa > Chordata > Ceratodontiformes > Protopteridae > Protopterus > Protopterus annectens. The sequence goes on from NC_056726.1 coordinate 955,206,728, forward strand.
GACTGGATAGATTATAAGTGATGTATAATATTTGCAACTACAGTTGTTTCAATGGTGTCTGTGATGAATAATGTTTGCAAATAAAGTGGTGTCAATGTTGTTTGTTTTTCATTTATATAAATGTAAGGCTGCCTATGTCATACTTGATAATTTAATAAAGATGTTTACTAAAAAAAAAAGAACCTAGACTTGCATGATAACAGGTGAATTTGACCAGTTGTGTTATTTGAGCTAAAACCTATTCAACTGACCCTCAATAACCTATAGGAAAATTGCTTTATAACTATGTGATGCATCAGTGATTTCCCATGGAAAAAAAGACAGTTCTATTGGTGTGATGTGATAACAGTATGGAACACTGAAGCACTGATCAAGTATTTCAAGCTGCAACCCAAATTGCAGTCAATGTACTTGAGAAAGAAAGCATAGACCAAGTTATTTATAAGAATACACTAATTTAGTGAGACCCATAACCGAGACAAAAAGTAGTGTCCAGGTCCTAGGAGTGACATCACTGTGGGTTGTATGAAGAATGCCAGTGCTTTCATTTTGGAAAAGTTTTATTTACAGATAGTTTCATAATTAGTTAATAGAAATCCAACCAGGAAACCATTGAGGAATATAGCCCAATCTCCCCAGACCACTGGCAAATGAAAGCAGAGAGCATAAAGCCCTGTACTATAGGAAGAAGCTCATTAAAAGTTCATAGTCTTAATTCTCTATGCTAATTACCAGACTCTAGTGCAACATGAAACCGCAGTCACCAATTTTATTCTGTTTTTGCTTAACAGGATAAAATGACTAATCAAAGTCTACACTGACTGTATTTGAGATATTGAATAGTATAAAAGAGATAAAAGAACTGGAAGATAGATCTTTAGAAAAGGGAAGGAGCAAATTATATAGAAGTAAATGGAAATTATGGAAACCATAAATGCATAATAATGTTCAGAGGAGGATGAATAAGGTTTAAGGGAAGGCAGGAATTCAGCAATTTTTTCGTAATGCTGGACTGATGATAGTAGCAAAGAAAATATATGTGCTGTATATAATATTTAAATGAAACAACATTAGAATGGTTTGTTTTCTTTAACTTAAGTGATAATTTAATAAAGGTGTTAAAAAACAGGGTAGACTGGGCATTGCACATTTCTAGCCAAGGCCTCGGCAGAAAGTTCACAAAGAAATAATACAAAAATCAGCAATTGAAATTATAATATCACAGATACTGATTTTCAGAGAGAGAGAGAGAGAGAGAATATATATATATATATATATATATATATATATATATATATATATATATAGATAGATAGATAGATATATATATATATATATATATATATATATATATACGGTATGTTATTTTTAGGGCTTATTGCGATAGACATGCATGCAGATATTAGTCACTGTGGACCTGATCAGAAATTTCAGAGTAGTTTGGGCTGCTTTTAGCAACTGCCAAATCATCAACATAAACTATGCAAGTTAATGTGTGGTGTTCTAGTGTGATAAAGATTTGAAAATAGAATAAAGAGACATAGGTTCATAGGTGTGTACTAGGCTAATGACCACAAGGGCCTTTTTAAGCCTAGCCATGTATCCCAAACCTCTGGCAAGTTCTGGCACCCTTGATAAGTGTAAGCAGGGGCTTGGGAGATGAAACATTTACAAGCAGGGGCCTGGAAGAAGAACCATTTGCAAGCTGCCTGTGTCCATTAGAGACATAGGTGCCAAACCAGGGATGAATTTTCTTTTCCCCATCCAATTGACCAAGTTGCTCATGAACTGGGTTAGGGAGGAGCTCTGCTTCACATGAATGGGGAACGTGTTCCACAGAAAGGGAAGTCTTTGAGATACATAGCTGTTTCTCAAGCAGGTCCTGTTTATATCACAGGCAAGGTTTAAGTCTGGGATACTGTCTGGGCCCATCAGTACAATGTTCTTGGCCTTAGAAAAAACACTGAGGACCTGTTCCCTAGTGATAGTTGGAGGAGGTATATTTGATGGTATTTCTTGAGGGGAGGTTGAGGGGGAGAGAGGGGTAAAGTTAGAGATGAATTTCTCTGCCAGCAGGTTTCATATATCTTCTGACTCAGTATAGGTGACGCCATTAGCATTGAGCTTTGCACACAATTGTGTACTGCCTTTGAGGTTGTAGACACATCTAAAGAAAGCCTTATGGTTGGCATTGGCCTGGGAGGCCAAATTTACCTCAAATTTGGCTTTGGTGAATTTTATTTGTTGTCTTCGTTGTTTGTTTATTTGATGAGAGTGGATTTATCCTTCTGGGTGCTACACTTCTTAATTTTTACCATGATTTTCTTCCTTCTGTTATATAACCCATTGATGATGTATGTCCACCAATGTGGTTTGTTTTTGAGTTACTTCTGTACTTCTTCCTTGTGGGTACCTCTATGCAGCTATTAACATGCTTGTTTACAGTTTTTGTGAACACTTCCATGTAGGCAGCAGTGTTCTCAGGGTTTGTGGGGGCTTGACATTTTGCCAGGTTATCACTTAATGGTAAGAAATTAGCCTTAGAATAATTCCTGAACATTCCAGGCTTAGCTGGGGTTCCAGGTTTTATTTTTACTTCAAAGGAAACCATTTTGTGGTGTGACCTAATCAGAGAAGACATTACACTAGGGATGTGCAGCACTCTCCCATATTAGTGAGGACCAGATCCAGCATGTTTGCACCCCTGGTCAACATAGTGAAGATCCTGCCACGGAGTTTGTGTTTACAAAATCCATGAATCTCTGTGCCTGCACATTTGGTGTCATATATGATTCCCAATTAATAGCAAAGTGATTAAAGCCCCCCATGAGAATGGTATTGGGTTGGATGGTGAGTATCTGCAATAAGCTTAAATACATCTTATGGATTTCCTGAGTAATAATCTTTTTTCCTTTACCTTTCCCTTGTTAACTTTCACTGTACAGAAAACTTTGTAAATATATGTTTTCATATGATTATAGTAAAAAAAAAAAACTTTCTTGTTTCTATTCATATTATCTGTAAAACCTGTAATAACTACTTATGTTTGTAATCTAAGCTTGTATTGCCATTTTCTGATTAAACTTGTCACAACTTGTGGAGCTTTTCTCCCCGGGCCTCTACTGAAAATGGGCATATATCCAGCTAGACTAGCCCGGTCAACAAATGTAAAATAAAATAAATAAGATAGAGGGGGACGTATACCTTGCAAGGAAGATTTTTGCCTATGGTGATTTTAACATGGAGAAGCTCAAGTGCATCGTCCTGTTTGATTAGCTTTGATATAGGCCAAGTTCAGTGCCTGAAGAGGGAGGAAGAGGACAGTCTGGTAACACCATATAACCAGAAGGAGAACTGAATTATTTGGATTAATAAATAAAAGTTATATACTTACCATAGATCTGTATTGCCTGTGTCCATCCTTCCTCATGTGGATCTCAGATCTGACCTCAGATTCGGGCTCAACCATCCTCAAGCTTTTGATCTGGTGCTCAGGCTCCTCCCCCCACCCATAATCCCTTATGCAAGGAACAAGCTACCTCAGATCAAGTTTGTCCGCTAATAAAAAAAGGGAATTTTAAAAATCTTAAGGTATCAGTAGAATAATAACTTAGGTAACCTTAGCACAACATGACTAATAAGGAGAATAAAAAAGAGAAAGACGTGACTTTCAAGAACAAAGGCGAGGTCAGCTGCAACCATCTCAGAATGAAATATTATAATAGGAAATATGGAGGGGAATTGTGGGTGGTAATTGAGGAAGGAAACAGACAGCACATATCTATCTTTATGGTAAGTACAGAACTTTTGTATTTGATGTTATCTTTTATGTCCATTCCTTAATGGGTGGGACAGGATCCCCAGACAATATTTTTACTTGGGAGACTTAGGAAAGGATATTCCAGAGCACAGCTGAACCAAATGAGGTTCTAGACCTGGACTGCATATCTAATTTATAGTGTGAAAGGAACGTATGTACCTTGGACCAGGTAACTGCAGCACATGTCAATAATTGGAACATTAGGGAAGAAAGCTGTAGAGGAAGCCACAGATCTGGTGGAATGAGCCTTTGGAGATGAAGGGAGTGGCAGCCCGCTTTCTTAATAAGTGAAAGAAATGCACTGCTACAACCAGTGAGAAGGAGTGACTTTGGACACTGATTCTTCTAGTTTTGTTGATGAAAAGGAAAGCAATAATTGATCAGATTTCCTGAAATGTTTCATCCTGTGTAAATAAAAACACAGTTGATGATGGGCATCAAGTAAGTGCAAGCTATACTCACTTTTATTCGAAAAATTTGGAAAGAATACTGGAAGATAAATAGAATGATTTATGGATGATTTGGAAGCAGGAAAGTTGAGTCAAGTTCTTAAAAGACACTCATTGTGAAAAATTAGGTAAGAAGGCTTTGAAGATAGGGCTTATAGCTCAGAAATTCTCCTGGCAGAAGTGGTAGCCACCAGAAATAAAGTCTTCCTTGAAATAAATTGACATCAGCTTTAGCAGCAGGTTCAAATGGGAGCCCAATTAAAAAAGCACAATTGTACAGTAAACTCTCAGTTAACCGGAACTCAAGCAACCGGCAAAAAAAATCAAAGAAATACAGTATAATTTTCATGTGTTGCACTTTCTGTTTTCCCCCAGCAGAAACATACCTTATGTTTTTAGAGTTTTAGAGTTTTAAAAAGGAAGACAGGAATAAATTCCCTCTCTCCCCAACGTGAGAACAAGTCAAACCAGACAAATAGTATAGGGTACAGTATTAGTCAGGCCTATTTTTATAGTAACTCTCACGCAACCAGAAACTACAGTTATCTGGCATCTATCAATCTCTATGGGTACCGGTTAACTGAGAGTTTACTGTAATGTCCCATGTAGGGACTGGTTCTCTGTGTGGAGGAGTAGTAAAAAGGAAACTTGGAGGAAAGCCTTTAATAATCTGTGAGGTGCAATGGGTGTATGGCTTTCACCTATATGAAAGTTAGGTATAGCTGGAACCACACTGAAGAGATGTGCAAGAAAGCCAAAATTGCTGGAAGAGGTGTTAAGAAAGGATCAATATTCTTTTCAATGGCTCTTATAAACCTTACTAGATGAAGGTTTCTGGGAAGAAGGTAAAATGTGGACAACTGAAGATGAATACCTGGACTGTCAAACCATCAGTTGAATTGGAGAAACCATGCAGTCAGCTCAAAGAGCTGGACATTGAGGTGAGGCAATCCCAACGGGTGAGTCAGAAGATCTGGGTCCAAGCCCAGTATCCAGGGAGGGTGAACTAGATGAGGCCAGAACAAGGGAAGCCACACTTGCTGAGACAAATAATGGACAATAAGGATTGTTGTGACCTTCAACACAGATGCTTTCTGTAGAAACTTGGGAATTGGGGGTGTTGGAGGAAATGCATAGAGGAGACCTGAGGGCCAGGGGTGCACTTTATTGCGGTCCTGTGAGAGATGCACTTACATAGCTAAAATGGAAGCAAAGCTCTCTCCACCCAAGATTGTGCTAGACAGTCAAGAGGAGAAGGTTAACACCCACACTACACCTTAAGCAACACATAGCCCTTCTAAAACCACACCACCAACACCCACATACAGCAGCACTAAATCCACATATGCAGATGCCCTTAACTGTAACCTGCCCAAGCAACAAGGACCTCTAAAACTGAAACGCAAACAAACACCAATCACAACCAAAGTGTCACATAGTTCACAACACCACTGTGCCACCCAGCAACAGCCCCTAAGGCAAGACAATGTACCTAACACTTTAGTCATAGGGGACTCTATAGTCCGGCACACTGATGTCCCTCTCACCAGGTTGAACAAGGAGAAAATGACAGTCAGCTGCCTGTCGGGTGCCAGGATCCGCCACATAATGCATGCACTCAAGTCACTCCACAACAAGTAAAAATATGACTCTGTCATTGTCCATGTTGGAGTGAATGACTTGAGACGTACCTCCCTGGACTACATGAAAAGAGACATGGAAGAGCACTCGGATCATGTGGCCCAGGCAGGTATGACCCTAGCCCTGAGTAGCATCCTGCCTTCGCCCAGAATTATACCACAATACAAGGACAAAATGATTGACTTCAACAATTGGCTAAGCTTCTGGTGTCATTCAAAGGGGATCCAGTATCTGTCTGCCTGGGACAACATGATTGACAGACCACGATGTTTTGCCAGAGATTGTCTGCACCTGTCGCCCCTGGGATTCAGGTTACTGGCTAAGGCTCTTGCCACCCCTATAGTGCCTTTTTTAGGCAAAGTTCAAAGGACAAAACCACCATCGTAACAGGTACAAGCATGCAAAATCTGAAGGTAATGCTGCTCAATGCAAGAAGTCTAAACCTCAAAATACACTCTCTCAAGGCACTCCTAAAAATGGAGAACATCGATATCTGTGCAGTAACTGAGAATTGGTTCAAGGCTCCAGAGAGCAAACCTGCAATACCAGGCTTCAACTCTTACCACACCTTTCGGCCACTAAAGCAGGACCGAAACACTAAAGGTGAAGGAGTGTCAGTATTCACCAAGGATATTCACATCACCAGGCTAGTTGCCCAACACAATGCGTCTGAAATTCTCCAGGTGCAACTAACACTAGGTAAGACTGCAATCCAAATTGTAGCTTGCTACAGATCCCCCACCATACCCCAAGATTCTCACTACACCTTTCTAAACATACTGGAAAATATTAAGATAGAACCAAACACCCTAATACTGGGTGATTTTAACTACCCTGCCATTAACTGGGAAAACTACTCATATACCAATACCTTTGCCCAACGGTTCTTGGAATTCATAAATTCCAACGCCCTGGATGAACTAATCCATAGTCCCACCAGGGGCTCCAATATCCTAGACCTGGTCATTACCAACATGGGAAATCAATGTTCCACACCTATGGTCACCCCTTCATTGGTCAGGTCTGACCATAAGCTAATCACCCTTAACATCCACATCCCATCCCCACCCCCAGTAAGGAAACCTCCATAAAAAACTTCTCCAAAGCCAACTTCATGCTACTCAAGTCAGAAGTGACAAACTTCATGACACCCATGCAGACGGGAACTGAAAGTTCAACTGCTGAATCCTACACTAAGGCACTGTATGAGCACATCCGCTCATGCATGGATCATGCCATCCCAAATAGAACCAAGATGCTCTCATCCAAAAAAGGAAGCCAATATGGTGGTCCCCTGCCATAAACAAACTTTACAATAAAAGGAAGAAACTGTTGCAGAAAAGAGGAAAATCCCAGGATGCAAAAAACTTCCTTATCAGCCTCAGTAAGAAACTGAGATCCCTCATAAAATCCTCCAAAGCTAGTTGCGAAAATAAAATTGCCAAAGATTCCAAAGATAACCACAAGGCATTCTATAACCATGTCAAGAATCTAAATGGCAATGCTCAGATCTGCTCTGAGCTAAAACAGAATGGCATTAAATATACTGATCCCAAGGATATTGCCAATATCCTGGCAGATCGATTCAGTGCCAACTTCACCCCCCTCTCACCCCCTAAATGGCCCATCTCAATACTGGAAGATTGCCAAATTCCAGTAATAACGGCCACACAGTTAAAAACACTCACACTCCAAAGCTAAGAATACAGCATCCATGGGACCAGATGACATCCCGGGCTGTGTACTACATGAACTACAATATGAACTGGCACCTCACCTAAGTGTCATGTTTAATCATAGCCTCACCTCAGGTTTCTTGCCCACTGAGTGGCGCAGAGCTACAGTTATCCCACTCCATGAGGAGGGATCCACCTTGGATCCCAGAAACTACCATCCCATCAGTCTGACAAGCCTTATTTGCAAGGCCATGGAGCGTATTATCATAGAACTTATAAACAAAGACATTGGCAACCTTCAAACACTGGACCCCACCTAGTTTGGGTTTGTGAAGGGCCGATCTTGTCTCCTGAACCTGATTGACTTCTTCGAATCAGTCTCCAGAGCCATGGACAAGGGTAAGGTGGTCCACACAGCCTATCTAGACCTTGCCAAGACCTTTGACACCATTCCCCCACTCTGGAATCATAGATAAACTTACTAAGCTGGGCATTAATCCCTACATCACCCAATGGGTTGCTAACTGGCTTACTGATAGAACCCACACTGTAAAAGCAGCCAAATCCAAATCCAGCTCCAGACAAGTGACAAGTGGAGTACCTCAAGGTTCAGTCCTGGGACCGCTCTTGTTTGGCATCTACTTCTCTGAAGTACAGGCCAACACTAAGGGACTCTGGATAACAAAGTTCGCAGATGACTGAAAACTGGGAGCCATTATTGAATCCCCAAATGATGTGGATACTCTACAAAAGGGCCTTACAGAAACATATGTTTGGTGCCAGAGCTATGGGCTCAAGCTGAATGCCAAGAAATGTATGGTTATCCCCTTTGGGAAAAACATGTACCCATGAATTACCATATAGGTGGCAGTACACTAAACACCGAAAGTGTGATAAGAGACTTAGGGATACAGGTGGACAGTGGTCTCACCTTCGATAACCACATCACCACAACAGTCAGGAAATCCTTCTATGTGGCACACCTCATCACTAAGGGATTTTCATCCAGAAAAAAGGAGGTCATTGTCCCACTGTAGTCATCCCTCATTAGACCCATTATAGAATACAATGCCCCATTTGGTATGTACCTCTCAAGACATCTGCAACAAATGGAAAGGCCACAGAAATACCTCACTAAAAGAACCACAGGCCTAAAGCAGATGCCCTACGCTGACCGCCTTAAAAAACTCCAGCTATACTCTGTCACATGTCGTCTACTCAGAGACGATCTCTGCTTAACATACAAGGCCATGTCAAACCCAGAGCTGTTGGACATGCTACACTTAAAGAAATCCCAATCCCTCAGAGCCACACGCTCCAGGGATCTAAACCTTGTCATCACAATAAACAAAACATGCTGGAAGGATAGGTTCCTGACCCAGAGACTCCCCAGACTCTGGAATAGATTGCCCATGCATGTCAAGCAGAGTGCCTCTTTGGCCCTCTTCAAAAGGAACCTTGACGATTGGATGGGAGAAAGGAAATTCACCCCGGGGATCATGTCAGTTGCCCTGCTAGACAGGGGTCCAGGGAAGTAAATAGTGTGGGAAGAAACAGCCAGGGAATTGTTATGGCTAGGCTTGTATAGGCCCTAGGGTTGATAGCCTAGTACCAACCTGTGAACCTATGAACACCCCCCTCTCAGAGGATTAAAGTGAAGAACTTCCTGCATTTGGTGCTGTTGGAAAAGGCATATCAGTAACAACTAGGTTGTTCCCACCGGCAGAAAATCCAGTCTGCTATTGAGGGATTGAGGGAGCACTCGTGAGGGAGCAGGATGGATCTGCTCAGTCTGTCTGCAAGAATGTCGGATCTCCCTGGGATATGCTTTGTTATTAGAAAATGGTGAGAGGATATTGTCCATTGCCACACTCTTATAACCTCTCAAAACAATGGGTAATATCTAGTTCCTCCTTGTTTGTTGATGTACCAGACTACTGCCATGTTGTCTGTCTGAACAGATTTCACACCCAAAGGAAGAGAGTCCTGAAAGGCCTGCAGTGCTAGGAGGACTGCTTTCATCTCCAGTATATTGCTGTGAAGACTAGCCTCTGATTAAAACCATATACCTTGGACTATTTTTTCTAAATAATGTTCCACCACCCCAGTTTGGAACCATCCATGGTCACTGTGGCTTGGGGGAGGGAAGAATAAAGGGATGTCCCTGAAGAACATGCAGAGATTGTAATCAATATTTTATGTGAGTTCTGCAAATGTTTGTTAGAATCACTAGGAAAGACATGAGTTTTCTTTTGACTGACCACTGTACTGCCATAATCCATGAAGAACTTGCATGAAGAACCTGGCCAGTGGCACTGAAATGATGCAGGCTTCCATAGAGCCTAGAAGATGAAGAATTAGTCTTGTTGGTGACTTCTGATGAGATATAACTCATTTGGCTTGTTGAAGAAGGGATGTAATTCTTGTTTTGGTGGGGGGGGTTTGCTATGTGAAGTCTTGTGTCCAGGAATGGTAATCTAAAAAGACTGATGCACATGTGTACTGATAAAACTTCACAAAGAAAGCACACCAACAGGAAAAAGGAGAAATGAATGCAGAACAAGTCGCATTGTAAATAAAGTAAAGTATTTATTGCACCAGAGTATTGCTGTAATGAATTCCAGAGACTGGACTGGTTGAAGCTAGGACTTTTCTAGATTTACTGCAATCCCCAGGTCTAAGCACTGTTGGAGCAAGGAGTCCCTGGCCTGAGCTAGTACATTCCTGGAAAGGGCAGTAATTAGCTAGTCAACCAAATACTGGAATATCTGGAAATGCTGCAGTTGTAAATGAGCTGACATTATTGCCATACACTTAATAAACACTCTAGGGGCTGTGGCAACACCAAAAGGCAGAGCTCTGAATTGATAATGTCTGGCTCCCAGCTGAAAATGAAGGTACTTCTGTCCATCTTTATATGGTGTTACGAATCCAGAAGATCTATCAAGCTCATCCTCAGTAAAAGAAGAATGAACTGAACCATGATCATGCAGAATTTTGTTTGCTTTATAAACTTATTTAAATTAATTAAGTCCAAAATTAGCCTTAGGACCCCATTTTTCTTTGGCACTAAGAAGAATCTTTAGTAAATTCTTGATCCCTCTGGTCTGGAGGGTCCTCGTGGATGTTTCAGTTTCTTAAAAGCTTCTTTATTTCTGAAGCAGCTTTTTCCTTTTGTGAGGGTGGTACATCAAAAATTCTTCTGGAACATGGGGAAAGGGTATGAAAAGGGATGAAATAGGTTCTGGTTATGATCCTCTGCACCCATATATATTGAGTGATGGGGACATCCAGGTAGCTGGATGCAGGGATAAATGCCCCCCCCCCCCGACTGTTTCCCGAGTGCAACAATCAGGCAACCATTCAGGAGTGCAGGAAAAATTTCTCCAAGAAGGGACCCCCAGAAGCCTTGGTTTTTGCAGACTAAATCTGTCTTTTGGACAACATCCATTATAGGAGTTTCTCCTTCTGCCTCGGCGAGCTTTTTCTTCAGAAGTGTTGGATGCATATCCCTGGGATTTATGAAACCACATTCTCTTCCCTACCAATTTATGGAGAAGGTTCCTTGAGGGGTAAAAAATGTGATCCTTACAGTAGATAGGTATCTGTCATCATTCTCATTCCTTGAGATAGTCTCTTTCACTTCTGGACCAAACAAGGTTGATCCATCATATGGGGCATTGATGAAGGACATCTTGAAATACTTCACAAAATTACATAGCCACATTCAGGCATGTCTTCTTATGGAAATGCCAATGCCAGCTGCTCTAGACGCACCCTCTCTGGCTCTAGAGATAAGGTATAGAAAGGCATTAGACAGTGACTGAAGGGTATCCAACTGTAAATCAATGGATTTTCTCTGATCAGCAGTTAAGGTCCCTGGGATAGAAAACTGGAGATTTACTTAGTCAAATTTTTCTGGACGTGAGTAAAGCCTGCCAAATAATTATGCATTCTCATTGAAAAAGTTGAGGAGGCATAGACACGCTTTCTGAACCTTTCCAACTGACATGACTTTCTGTTTGTTGGATGGACAGAGGAGCTTTCTTCGGTAAACTCCTTCTCGGTTGCTGCTTGCTACTAACATGGAATCCAACACTGTACCCTTGCTCCAATGGGGTCAGTCTTTGGGCATGACTAAAAACTTATCAGGCTTCTTGGGAATAGGTTGGACTGTGTATCGTTCCTTCCAAGAAGATAAGGTTGATCATCTCATCAGCCAAGGAGACCACAAAAGAAATAGATGGGCCAGAACCAAAAGCCTCAAGACATACTTATTCCTCCAGAGAAGGTGCTTGGAAGGACCAACCTCCTTTCTGTCTAAGAAGTTTGAGAATCTCTCCACAAAAGACATCCTCACTGGGTGAGCTGTGGTCAGGGATTCCTTGGGGGAATCCAAGTGCCTCCTCTTACAGGTAAGTTTCCTGTGAACCTCCTCAGGGGTTGTTTAGGGGAGGAGTCAGAAACAGATATCGTCTCTCTTGGGAGAATAGGCTTTAGGTTCTCAAGAACTAGTTGTCATGATGAGGCTAGGAGAGCATGGGAAATCCTAAAGGGTTGGATCTGGGTTTGAAAGGGAATACTTCTTTCTTGGTTGAGAGAGTACTTTCTCAAAAAACTCTAATGCCAAACTCAACATGAATCTTGGGAGCATCACTGTCAGAGCTGAGACTCTTGAAAGAGGCATGACCCTAGAAGCTGTTTGGCTAGGATTCAGTGCTGGTGCAGGAGACAAACTATGAAGTGCTGATGCTCCTACAGGAAGGAAGGGATCTGAAGACCTCAGATATGATCCCATCCTGTTGGATTTAGCTCCAACGGTCTTGCTCCAAGACTCTGACTGCTATGACAGTATCAGAGCCAACTTCATCAGACAACTCAGTGGAGTTTATAAGGTATTTCAGCTTCAGTGTATAGCTACCCTGGTCTATCCTGCAGGATTGGAGACTAGAGCCTGGGGGGAGATAGGATCCAAGGAAAACCTGGGTCAAGTCACAAATCCAATAACTATTAGAGCCAAGAACAGTATTGTCTCCAAAGGTCTGGAGGCCTTAGGTTGCAAGCCAATGAGGGTTCTGAATTTGGGGACATCTTTTTCAAAAATTTTGATTTTTCTTGATCTTTTTCTTTCTCCTTTTCTTTTTCTGTGTTAGTCTTGCCCATTTTTTTGATGATGATAATGATGATGATTATGATGAAGGAAAAGGGGAAGAAGACGCAGATGCAGACTTCCCTGATGCTAAAGATGCCTTCTCTCCTATGATGGGCTGAAGGAGATCCTTTAAAATCAGTTTGTTCCATCTGTCCCGATGGCTCATTGGCCAAAAGCCTCGCAGATGGAACAGGTAACATCAAGATGAGAAGGCCCCAGACAGAACACACACTTCTCATGTGTATCCAAATTTGGAATTTTATGTGAAACTGACATACATTTTTTTAAACCAGAAGTCTTTTCAGCCATCCTTCCAATCAAAAATATAAGGTAAAAAGAGAAAGAAAGGAAGAAAGAAAGAAAGAAAGAAAGAAAGAAAGAAAGAAAGAAAGAAAGAAAGAAAGAAAGAAAGGGTGAGAAACTCTATACTAATATATATCTATATATATCTATCTATATATATATATATATATATATATATATATATATATATATATATATATATATATTGATTCACTTTATATCCTTGAAATGCTGACATATCGAAATTCAGTATGTCGAGGCTATAAAGTGGAAACCTGAAAAGAACGAAAACTCAGAAGTGCGAATTTCAAAATCTCGCATACCGGAGATTTTGAATTACTGCTTCTGGTGTACACAAACACACACCTTTCTCCCCACACACAAACACAAGCTCTGTCCTACATAAAAGCACCCCCCCATGTGGGGGGGCTATGCCCCCCACACCCCCTACTTAAATATTATATATATATATATATATATATATATATATATATATATATATATATATATATATATATATATATATCTACTTCACATGACTGAAATTTCATTTGACTGAAATTTCATTTGACTGAATTTCATTTGACCAAGACCATAACACCGAATTTTCAAAATACTGAAAACTCTTTTGACTGAATCTCATTATACTGAATCTTATTATACTGAATTGTAAGCCATAGACATGTTGTGAGTTTGCCTTCTCCTGTGAATTGCTTGTGATAAAAAGAATTACAGTAACTTATAGTGCTGATTGTCAGAATATCAATGTATTCATATAGAAAGTAGTGTTGTAGTGTTTCTAAATGTGAGTATGTCTGTTTACATTTTTATGGGAAGTATCTCAAGTAATATTGCGGATGGTTTGTGCATTCCCAGCAGTAGCGTGTAGACTACGGTAAGATAAGTAAAAGGTGTATGACCTTTTCCCCACTGTAGCGTGACCCTGGAGGTAGTATGTATAGTTGGGGGGCACAGCCCCCCACCTAGCTTGGTTTTATATCGTCCGGTTATAAGAGGGTACGTAAGTAGTTTTTAAGTTCTGGAAAGTGTTAGTCATAGGTGTTGTAAGTGTGCATGTCTATGTCTTACAAGTTAGTATTTTGAAATTTAGCATTGTAAGGTTTTAGTATTTTGAGTTTCAGTCAAGTGCGTTTTCAGTATTTTGAAAATTCGGTATTTTGGTCTCGGTCAAATGAAAGTCAGTCAAATGAAATTTCAGTGATGTGAAGTAGACCCTTATATATATATATATATATATATATATATATATATATATATATATATATCAAAGGAAAAAACTTCAAAGACCATACACGTAAGGTTCAGTTAAGGCACTTTAATTTACTTGCAGCAAGGAGACAAAAGCATGCAAATACAAGGATTTGTCTAACTACTAACAGGAAGTATGTTCATTCTTATACTATTTTACAGGACGTGGCCTTCTAAGCTGATGTAATCAAACACAACTTTCAGTATTGTTCTACAGCAGATGTTACTCAGATTTTCTGCTGACATGACTAGATTGGTGAGAAACGTTTCAGAAAAACAACCTGGCCTTGGTGACCATTAATCCGTTTACAGGCGTCTATTGTACAGTGTTACATTTCAAGGTACTTTTCTAATACAGATACAAGCAAATGCTGATTGCAGTTCATATTTTCAAGCAGGCTTTGTACTAATTATCTGTAACCTCTACAGCTGTGTATTATCTCATGGCACAGTGGAACTTCTTGTCTAAGTTTCATACAAGTAGTATTGTTCTATTCATTATTTTCCTAACGCAAGCAGAAATCACCTACTTCTCATTTCCAAGGCACAAGCAAGATTTCAGCTAACAGTACAAGGTCAGAAAGCAACTGCGGTTTGTACAGATTTATGCAGTATGAAATAGAATATGTGTGTTAACTCTTTTCCAGCTCTAAATGCATTGCTAATACACACATTAATACATATTTTTCTAACATTTCCCCCCTATTAATACTTTTATTCTACTTTCAAAATAAGCATAAACAGTTTGTTTTTTTTCTCCTAACCTCTTCCACTTAGGATTTGCAGTTAAGAGAGTCATTCAATTTAGACTTATGAAAGCATTTTTAGTCTTTTAACAGTTTTTCAAACTCAGTACTTTGATATAAGGTTTCAGAAACTGACATGTCTATAAGGTCTTTGATCAGTCTTTTCATGCAAGGGATACCACAACAAACACATACTCCCAGTAGGAGCATACCTACACAAATGGCAATCAGGATGTTCAATAGGATGGTACCCCACCCCCCAAACCATTTCTGGAAAAAGTCCATCAGTGGGTTTGGGCCTGGTTTGGTCATAGCCGACACTTGCTGAATTACCTCAAGATGATTGTCTATCTCGTGTTTATGGTCAGGAATATACGAACAGCATTCTTCTTGGATTAAAGCGCACGTACCACCTCTCACCACTAGGGTGAAGTCAAGAGCCATGCAGTTTTGGAGCACTACAGTTCTCATAGCATTCAGTTCATCAGTTACCAATTCAAGAGCAGAAAAAGTTGCGTTGCTCATTACTTTGAGAAGTTTTGACAGTTTTCTCAGCTCCCAGATCGATCTCACTGCTCCATATGCTGGTAATATGCCTGCCCATGATATAACGCTATCACTCAAGTCCATGTGTGTCAGTCCTTTGCCTAAAGAGTGATGGTCTTTCCAACGCACATCGATTTGTCCCACTGGATTTACAGGTTTCTTGACGACTTCTCGGACATTTCGAATTTTTCCATGAGGCAAAACTGCAGTGTGTCATATGGCCGGAACCAAGTAACCCAGAAAACAACTGCCAGACCAATTCTCAGGTAACCATTTGTATGCCTTTCTGCCACACACAAAATAACAATCCTCTACTTTAGTAGTAACCTTGCTATGAATATACACTCGCCCTGCATGAAACATTTTTCTATCAATTATAGACAGCTGTTTATAAAGAACAGAATTATGTTTTACTTCAAGTGTTTTGTGCATCAATCCAAGAAATGAGTCATAGTTTGTATTACAATAAAGATCTACTTTGTTACCTTTAGTGTGACATCTATAAGGAACAGTCACATTGCAATTGCTCCAACCCACCTGAACAGTATCATTTTTATAAAAACACACGGTTCCCTTTTGTGGAACAGACAAGAGCAATGCTATTTTATCTTGTGCTGTAATTGTTGAGGTATCATAAATCAAGTTCTCCCAGGTCACATTGACCCCTAGGGGGACTGTAGTCATTAACAACCCCCCGTATGCTGTCGGCAAAGCTGTGCAAATACAGCAATTCGAAACATTGAAAGTCTCATCATACACATATTTAATTGCCTGGTAAATGTTAAAGTTTGGATGCCAGTTTATGAGTAACGCTTCACGTTTATTCAGTTCAGTCTGTGTGGCTGGGAAAAGAAAAGGCCACAACAAAAAGATTATTGTCACAAATACAGTTAACAGGATGATTATGCAATACTTCTGAGGAAAGGGTTGTTCTGCATTCCTGTTTCTTCTGGACTCTATCATTTTTGCTCTTGGCACATAACAAGATTTTTGTCCAGTTTAAAGTTTTTAACTAATTTACAGTGCGTCAGGTGGATCCAAGAGGCATGCTCCGCGATTTTGACTGCAGTGGGTGTTGACAAATGCACTTGATATGGATCTTCCCACTTCGGAGATGCCCAATTCTTCTTTTTGACCACCTTCAGCCAGATCCATGCTCCAGGGGGCACTGCCACTTCTAACAGTCTGGTTCATTCTTTATCTGAAACAGAATTTAACTGCAACAAATGTTTAGAATTTAACAAATGACGCATATACTCTGCTAATGTACTGTCAGCTTCCTGGTCTGCGGGCATGAGAGATTTCCATTGAGGTATATAGTAAGCCCTTCCAAAGAGCTTTTCAAAAGAAGTCAATTCTTTTGCATTCGGAACAGTTCTCATGCTCAACAGTGCCAGGGGCAGACAGTACACCCAGTTTCTCTGCATTTCTGCTACTAATTTTCTTAGCTTGTTCTTTAAAATCCCATTATGTCTCTCTACTAGCCCTGCTGATTGAGGGTGATATGCTCAATGATTTTTTAAAGAAATTCTGAAATATCTACTTAGCTGTTGTATGGTCTGGTTCATGAAGTACGTGCCATTGTCACTGTAGATCCTTTCCAGAATGCTGAATCTATGGATGATTTCTTTAACAAGAACTTTGGCCACGGTCGTAGCGTCTGGATTTTTAGTTGGAAAGGCTTCCACCCATCTGGAAAACATATCTACAATGACAAGACAATACTTCTTATTTTCACATTTATTCAACTCTATGAAATCCATACAAATAGTATGAAATGGATACGGTGGTGTTGGAAAACTCCCTTGCTTGGGCTTTAACGCCCCTTGTGCATGATGTTTATTACAAACGTGGCATACCGTGCAGAATTTTTTAGAGTAATTTGAGAAGCCATATGTCGTGAACACTTGGTTCACCAGCTGTACCATCCCCCCTGTTGAGACATGGCACTGCCCATGGCTCAACAAAGCTGCATATCTAAACAAATTAGATGGCAATATCGGTTTCCCTTCTTTAGAGATGTACATCCCCTTTTCGAGAATTGCTCCTCGTTTTACTCATCTTTGTTTTTCAGTTTGCGTAGTAAGTGTTTGCATTGTCTTTAACATTTCTAAGTCTAAAATCTCAGAGGGTTGTAATTCCTCATTCAAAAGAAATGCTTCTGAAGCTGCTTGCTTTGCAGCTGTATCAGCTCTCGCATTACCTTTTGAAATCCTGTCCTGTTGCTTGGTATGAGCTGTGCATTTACAAATAGCTACTTCCTGAGGTAACTGAATAGATTCTAAAAGGTCTAAAATAAACTGTGCATGATTGATTGGTTTGCCAGTAGATGTTATCCTTCCTCGATTTTTCCACTGTTGCGCAAAAACATGTACAGTAGAAAAAGCATACTGGCTGTCAGTAAAAATGTTCACACATTTACCCTTTGCTAAGGTACATGCCCGTGTCAAGGCAATCAAGTCTGCTGCCTGTGCAGATAAACTATGTGGTAAAGATTTCCCTTTTATAATGTCTGTGTCAGAAACTACTGCATATCCTACTAGGTTCTGTCCTGCAGGACCCCTTTTGCATGAGCCGTCCACGTAGTATGTCACCTCGGCATCATCCAAGGGAACACCCGTAAGATCTTTTCTAGGCAGTGTCTTTTGTTCAATCACCTGCAGGCAGCTGTGTGGTGTGCCATCTGCAGGGGTTGGGAGCAAGGTAGAAGGGTTCAAAGTTGTACATCGTTCGATTGTCATATGAGGTTGGCTCAGCAATATAGTCATACAGGAAAGATGCCTAGCAGGGGAAAGATATGCTACCTTTATGCAGTAAAATAATCGTGACTGCATGAGGCACTTTCAATGTGAGAGGGTGGAACAACACTACTGAGGCCGAAGCCTGTACTGCCATTGCAGCTGCAACTACTGCTTTTACACAGTGAGGTAAAGACCGTGCCACTGGGTCCAGTTGTGATGAATAATAAGCAATAGGGCGTTGCTTGTCCCCATGCTGCTGTGTTAACACTGATGTCATATAACCTTGCTTACAGTCTACAGTTTGGAAAAAATGTTTATGATAGTTTGGTAATCCCAAAACTAATGAGGACGCTATTAACTGTTTCAATTTGCAGAAAGCAGATTCTGCTTCTGGTGTCCATTGTAACAAATCCTGTGCTGCCAAAGGCTTTTTATAAATCAGGTTAGTCAACGGTGCAGATTCCAAAGCATAGTTTGGAATCCAACTCCGACAAAAATTAGTCGTACCCAGGAAGGACATCATTTTCTTCTTGGTAGTGGGTTTTGGTGCTTGCAAAATCGCTATTTTTCTGTCCTCATCTAATGTCCTACCCTCCTTGGATATTACATATCCTAGGTATTTAACTTGTTTTTACCAAAGCTGCAGTTTATTTTTGTTTATTTTATGTCCTTCAGTGGCTAAAAATTGTAGTAGCGCTATGGTATCTTCTTTACAGTCTTGCTGGGTGGGGGACGCCAGCAGGATATCATCAACATAAAGCAAAATCTGACTACCTCTCGGTGGGGTAAACCCTGCCAAGTTGCTTGCCATTTCTTTTGAGAATATTGTTGGACTTTCACAATACCCCTGTGGTAGTCACGTATATGTATACCTTTTCCCCTGAAATGTGAATGCAAACCAATGCTGACTGTCAGGGTGTATTGGTATCGAAAAGAACGCATTGCTTATATCTACCACAGAAAAATATTTCTGTTGAGGTTTTAAATCATTCAACAGGGTGTGTGGGTCTGGCACCGTAAGTGCCCTTGGTATTACTGCATCATTTACAGCTTGTAAATCCTGGACCATACGCCACTCTCCAGTCGCTTTCTTAACAGGAAATAAGGGTGTGTTACATGGTGAATCAAGAGATTGCACCAGCACCCCTTCCTTAAGTAAAGCTGCTATAATAGGTTTGATTCCTACCTCTGCATCTTTTCTTAAGGGATACTGTCTCTTTTGTGGTCTAAATGCTGACTTTGGCGTAATAGTAACTGGTCCCGCTGTACGAATAAGTCCTGCATCTGATTTTCCTGTTGACCAGAGATTTTCTGGTATATTCTGCAAGGCATTCTCTTCCTCCTTCAATAGGAGTGCCAATCAGCTGTCCTCGCTAGACTGCAAGTGTACAGCTGGGTGGGTCTGAGTTTTCCAGTTCAGCTTCTGCACTTGTATTCCTTGTTCTGATAGTTCTAACTCTGTCTGTTTTTCCCATCTCGTGACTTTTTCTCCTAAGTCTACCCATTTTACATTTTTGTCCTTAGTTAAGCTAACATGTGGTAATCGATTAGATTTATAGAGTGCAAAGAACTCCTGGGGCAATGAACAGCTGGCTACACTGTTCCCTTCTGTGTCCCAGTACAGATTACATAATACCAATCTGTTTGCACAATTTTTAAACAATTCTTGCCCATATTCCTTATCAGGTCCTGGTGTATTACAATAATACAGAGTACAGTGCAACAAATGCTGTTTATCAATGTCAAGGGAGGGGAACTTGCTGATGGCTATGTTCATCAACTCTTCGGTCACCGCCCTTGGACCAGTTGTAACCAACTCCTGGCTGTACCAATAAAACATTTCACCCTCCGGTTGCACTGCAAAGATATCAATTTGTCACTGTGCTTCCATACCCTGCATAGTTGGAACTACTGCTATACCAAATAGCTGCATAAGGTCTCTGCCCAAGAGGTTTACTGGGCATTTTGCAGATACAACAATTTTACCTTTTTGGGTCAATCCTGAAACAGGATCAGTTATCACAATATTATGGGAGAGGGGCTCCCGATACAGCTGTCCATTAGCTGCTTTCACTAATAAGTAATCAGGTGACTCTGAATTCTCTGGCAGTTTGGAGTGATGTACCAGGGTCCGTGATGCCCCTGAGTCACACAAGAATCTGACTTCCCTCCCTTCTACCAGGAGTGTAACTTCTGGTTTTGTGTCTGCTAAATAGAGCTCTAAGCTCAATAAAGCCAAATCCAATATTTAATTTTCTTCACTACCTGTGACTTCTTGCACTTTCTCTATTTCTTCTGTCACATTCTCTACTCCCTCTATCACATACTCATTTGTCCTTTTTCTGCTATCCCCTTCTAGTGATTCCTGACTATCATATAGTCAGTCCTCACCCTCCTTATCCTCCGTGGTTGCCTTCTTGTTTTTCTTGCAATCCCTTGCCAAATGTCCTTTCTTACCGCATTTGAAACATTCACCCCTTTTCTTTCGCCCTTCAAAGTCTTCTGATTGTTGATCAGATTGCTTGTTTCCCTGGGCATTTTTTTTTGCCCTTTTTCCCAGACTGTACTACATATACTTCTGCTCCATCTTTTACAGAAAATACTTGGGCTTTCTTTTTCTTTTTGCTATTAAAATGCCTTTTGGCATGTCTAGCATATTCAAGCAATGACTGTAACCTGCTTGTACGATGATCTACCATGTGTTTTGTAATAAAGCTGCTTATAGGTGCAATACTGCCTTTCAAAAATGCATTCTTTAGCTGCTGCTCATATAGGGAATCGTGTGTCTGATCTTCAGGAACCTGCATTTCACAATGGTTATTAAAACATTTTAATAGTCTGGCATAACATCGGTCAATAGCTTCACCTTCCTGTTGGATGCATTGATTAATGCATGTCCAGTCTGCTCTAGGCTTCCATTTTTCAGAGATTCAGTCTGTAAGACCTTTCACTCTGTTGTCTAATTCTGCGCTGCTATGTGGGAGGGGCCTGAGCACAATATCACGGGGATTCCAGTCGCCACTAATCATGTGCCAATCTGGTTCATAGGTTCATAGGTTCATACTAGGCTATCTGCCCTAGGGCATTTATAAGCCTAGCCAGAGTATGTTTGGCTTTCGCCACCCATTTTAAATTAATTTTGCTATGCCCTTTTTCGAGGTTAGTATACTGTGCCTCTGTCTAACAGTGACACAGAAGTGATACCCGGGATAAACCTATGATCTCCCATCCACTCATCAAGACTCCTCTTGAAGAGAATTAATGAGGGACTCTGCCTAACCTGGACTGGGATTTTATTCCATAGTGAAGGGAGCCTCTGGGTTATGAATCTGTCCCTCCAGCATGTCCTATTTATTTCAGTGCTGAGATTCAAGTCTCTGGAGCGTGTAGCTCGATGGGATTTGGATTTTTTGAGGTGCAGCATGTCCCTTTATTCTGGGTTGGACACGGCCTTATACGTCAGGCACAGGTCACCTCTGAGCAGGCGGTATGCCACTGAGTAGAGCTGGAGTTTCTTTAACCAGGCAGCATATGGCATCTGTTTGAGTCCTTTGATCCTCTTGGTGAGGTACTTTTGGGGTCTTTCCAGTTGCTGCAGGTGTTTGGTAAGGTACATCCCAAAAGGGGCATTGTACTTGATTATGGGCCTGATGAGGGATGAGTAAAGAGGCACGATGACCTCCCCTAATCTAGATGTGAATACCTTCATGATTAGGTGGGCTATATAAAATGTTTTTCTAACCACTTTGGCCACGTGGTTGTCAAATGAGAGATTGCTATCAACTTGGGTCCCCAGGTCCCTAATTTACTTCTTCTGTACTTAATGGATTACCACCTATGTGGTAATTTGTGGGCACTTTGTTTTTGCCAAAGGGGATGACTATACACTTTTTGGTGTTTAGCTTGAGGCCATGGCTCTGGCACCAGTTGTCTGTTTCTATGAGGCCCTTTTGGAGGATGCTTGTGTCTGCTGGAGAGTCGATTATGGCACCCAGTTTGCAGTCATCTGTGAACTTGGTCAGCCACAGTCCTTCCATGTTGGCCTGTACCTCCGAGAAATATATACCAAACAAGAGAGGTCCCAGGACTGAGCCTTGTGGGATGCCACTTGTAACTGGTTTGGAGTCTTGCATGGCTCCAGCAATTCTAACCATGTGGGTTCTGTCCTTGAGCCAGTTTGCAACCCATCTAGTGACATAGGGGTTTATATTTAAGCTGGTGAGCTTATCTATAATGCCCTGTGGGGTATTGTATCGAAGGCTTTGCGAGGTCCAGATAGGCTGTGTGGACCACCTTCCCTTCGTCAATGGCCTTGGTGACTGTTTCAAAGAAGTCAACCAGGTTTAAGAGGCAGGATCTGCCCTTAACAAAGCCGAACTGGGTAGGATCCAGTGTCTGTAGGTCCCCAATATCTTTATTTATGAGGTCCATGATGATCCTTTCCATAGCTTTGCAGACCAAGCTAGTCAGGCTTATGGGGCGATAGTTTCCAGGGTCCGTTGAGGCACCACCTTTGTGGAGAGGGACCACTGTTGCTGTATGCCACTCTTTGGGTACATATCCTGAACAGTAGTTTTATGTTTGGGTTTAGCTCTTCTTGGAGTTCATGTAGGACGCAGCCTGGGACACCGTCTGGTCCCATTGATGCTGTGTTTTTTGCTTTGGAGAGGGCGGCTCCCACCTGAGCATCTGAGATGTCAGGGGGACAGCACTCTGCTGGGATAGATATTTGCCCTTTTGGTGGGGGGGGGAGTTTGCGCTGAACCTGTCAGCTAGGATGTTGGCAATGTCTGTGGGATCAGTGTATTTTTTGTCATTTTGGACTAATTCAGAGCATATCTGGGAATTCCCACCCAGGTTCCTAACATAACTAAAGAAAGCCTTGTGATTATCCTTAGTGTCCTGTGCAATTTTTCTCGAAGCTGGCCTTTGACGATTTTATGAGTGCCCTTAGTTTTTTGCTAATACTGATCAGAGATGCCTTCCCTTTTTGGGATTTTGCTCTATCGTGTAGTAGCTTCCTCCTTCTATTGTATAGTTTGTTTATGGCTGGGGTCCACCAGACAGGACGTCTGCCTTTGGAGGATTGGGTCTTGGTTTTATTTGGGATTGCATGATCCATGCATTCCTGAAGGTGTTCATAGAATGCATTTATAAAGGATTCTGCGGTCTGGGATGTATTTTCCACAGGCCCGGGGGCTTTGAAGGATTCCACCTCGGTTTTGAGGAGTGTGAAATTTGCTTTAGAGAAGTTTTTCACTGTGGTTTTCTGGGCAGGGGGTGGGGTTGGGATGTGAATATCCAGTGAGATCAGTTTATGGTCTGATCTTACCAGTGAGGGATACACTTCTGGTCTGGAGCATAGAGTCCCCGTGTTGGTGATGATCAGGTCCAGTATGTTTTCCCCTCTTGTGGGAGTGGTAACAAGTTGTTCCATAGCATTTGAGTTTATGAATTCTAGGAACCTTTGGGCAAGGGTGTTGGAGCTAGAGTAATGCTCCCAATCTATGTTTGGGTAGTTGAAGTCGCCCAATATAATGGTGTTCGGAGAGACCTTCATATTTTCCAGTGTCCTCTCGAAGGCCGAGTGGGGTTCCTGGGTTTGGGAGGGTGGTCTGTAGCAGGCTATAAACTGGAAGGCAGTTTTACCCACTGTTAGTTGCACATGGATAGTCTCCGATGCTTCGTGCTTTGCCACCAACCTGGAGGTGTGGGTATCTTTGATGAATATCGATACTCCCCCTCCTTTTGTGGTTCAGTCCAAGTTTTGGGGCCGACAAGCATGGTATGAGGTATAACCTGGTAGTGCTGGGGTGCTCTCGGGAGTCCTGAACCAGGTTTCTGTTACTGCACAGATATCGATGTTCTCCATGCTAAGGAGAGTTTCGAAAAGTCGTGCATCTTGAGGTTTAGACTTCTGGCGTTGAGTAGCATTATTCTTAGTTTCTTATCCCTTGTGATACCTATGGAGGTGGGTTTGTCTTTTGAGCCTTGCCTAAAAAGGCACTATGGGGGTAGCAAGAGCCTTTGCCAATATCCGAAAGCCCAGGGGTGACAGGTGCAAGCCATCCCTAGCAAAGCATCGTGGCTTGTCGTGCATATCATCCCAAGCTGACAGGCATTGGATCCCCTTTGAATGACACCAATACTTAAGCCAATTGTTGAAATTGATCATCTTGTCTTCATATTGTGGCATCATTCTTGGTGAGGGTAAGATGCTACTCAAGGTCAGGGTCATACCAGCCTGGGCTACATGCTCAGAGAGCTCCTCTATGTCTCTTTTCATGTAGTCCAGGGTCAGGTCATTCACACCAGCATGGACAATGACTGAGTCGTATTTGTACTTGCCTTGGAGTGACCTGAGTGCTTGTGTTATGTGGCGGATCCTAGCGCCAGACAGGCTGCTCACCATGACCTTCTCCTTGTTCCACAATTTGTCTGACTACTTTTTCTACCTCTTCTCTGTTTAAATTATAACTCAGCCTCATTCCTTGCAAATCTTCTAAGAACTTTCTAAAATTAACTTTTGGATGGGGAATTCCCTCGGTGGCTTTCCGGATGTCTTCCAGAGTCCAGGGTCTATACACTAGAATAGTTGGGTCCTGACCTTCTTGCCCTGCCTGAGGATTAGGCACTTCTATATGTGGGCATATTTCTTTTTCACTCATAAATCGTGAATTTCTACCCATTTGATATAACTCAATGTCCCCTTTTGAGTTTCCTGCCCGTGTTCGAGACCTGGTCTCGACGGGATCTCTAATAAACGGGTTCGCTTTTCTAGTGTCTCTACTTACAGTGACAGCAGGATATCACGGGGGTGGACTAACTTGTTCACTTGCCTCATATTTTGGTAATGGAGGCAGAGGGGCCGATGCTATTACTAAGTTATTGTCCTCCTTATCTAAAAACATTGCTTTTGAATTATTACTCTTTTGTTCCCTTCGGTTTACTTCCTCAATCCACCTATGTGCCTGAGGAATTCCTAAATGACGTTGCTTTTTTACCCAACCTCTAGAATCGGTTTTAAGCTGTTTGACAAGTTTGACAAGTGAGGATTTTTCTAGTTTACCATCAAATTCATAGTTATTAACCCATTTTGAGTAGTATTTAATATTATCAGCATGCTGTGACTGCATGTATTTTGCGTCTTCGGTTAACGGCGGATTTTGGGACCTTTTTGTACAATTATTACCCATTTTGTTCTACCCCTTTTAATCTTTACGTAACACCTTATTTTTAATGTGGTACCACGGATGTTTTTATAGTCTCTTCAGAATGACTGCCTACATACTCCGTTTCCCTGATCTATGACAAGACAGTAATCTTTCTGTCCCTGACTTATAAATAAAGTCTCTAACAGAACAAATACAAATCTAGTCCCTGATCTAAAACAGAAAAAGAAGATAGATTCACCTTACCTGAGCCTTCGTGATTGATCACCTGGTTCAAGTAAACCTGTCCTTCAGTCGCAGATCAGAAAGTGGCTGGCCTCTTTTGTACAACAATTCAGTCGGAGGACTTTTCAAATAAGAAGAACCGATGTGGTTTCTCCCCCGTACAGTTTCAAGCCACCTGGCCTGTCTGATCCGAGGCGAAGTGAAGGTTTCCGGCACGAAGGACCAATCTGTCAAAGGAAAAAACTTCAAAGACCAATACACATAAGGTTCAGTTAAGGCACTTTAATTTACTTGCAGCAAGGAGACAAAAGCATGCAAATACAAGGATTTGTCTAACTACTAACAGGAAGTATGGTCATTCTTATACTATTTTACAAGACATGGCCTTCTAAGCTGACGTAATCAAACACAACTTTCAGTATTGTTCTACAGCAGATGTTACTCAGATGTTCTGCTGACATGACTAGATTTGTGAGAAACCTTTCAGAAAAACAACCTGGCCTTGGTGACCATTAATCCGTTTACAAGCGTCTGTTGTACAGTGTTACATTTCAAGGTACTTTTCTAATACAGATACAAGCAAATGCTGATTGCAGTTCATATTTTCAAGCAGGCTTTGTACTAATTATCTGTAACCTCTACAGCTGTGTATTATCTCATGGTACAGCGGAACTTCTTGTCTAAGTTTCATACAAGTAGTATTGTTCTATTAATTATTTTCCTAATGCAAGCAGAACTCACCTGCTTCTCAGTAAATTTCCAAGGCACAAGCAAGATTTCAGCTAACAGTACAAGGTCAGAAAGCAACTGCAGTTTGTACAGATTTATGCAGTATGAAATAGAATAAATGTGTTAACTCTTTTCCAGCTCCAAATGCACTAAGCATATTGCTAATACACACATTAATACATATTTTTCTAACAATATATATATATATATATATATATATATATATATATATATATATATATATATATATATATATGTACTTCACAAGCTTGAAGTTTCAAAACTTCAAACTGAAAATGGTCGAGACCATATGATCTAAATTTTGAAACTTCAAAATTGCAATTAAAAAAAAAGAAAAAGAAAAACATTTTTTTATGTTTTTGCAGGAAGAAAGCCCCCTGCACTCCCCACAACCCATGCTAAATAAATATACAAACCTACACTACAGTGAGGAACATGGTAAATTTCCCATTTTATGCTTTACATCGATCTCCATTCAAAAAGGCTTGTATAGGCCCTAGGGCTAATAGCCTAGTACCAACCTATGAACCTATAAATAATGTGGGAAGAAATAGCCAGGGAATTGTTATGGCTAGGCTTGTATAGGCCCTAGGGCTAATAGCCTAGTACCAACCTATGAACCTATGAACCTATGAACATTCGAGGTTTCAAAACTTCAATCTTATGGTCTCGACCATTTGCAGTTCGAAGTTTTGAAATTTTGAGCTTTTGAAAAAAAAAAAAATATATATATATATATATGTGTGTGTGTGTGTGTGTGTGTGTGTGTGTGTGTGTGTGTGTGTGTGTGTGTGTGTGTTTATAAAGCTATAAAAGGTGAGAAGAAGGAAACAAAGTACTTTCCTTGTATAAGGGATTGTGAGTAGGGGAGGAGCCTGAGCTCCAGATCAAAAATTTGAGAGTGGCTGAGTTTGGAGAGTTGAAACAGAAGTAAGGGTGGGACAGTGAGATAGAAACAAATGCCTTGTTCAGATGAACAAAGAGCTATGGTCAGTATTCATATAAATGTACTAACAATAAAGAGTGCAGTGAGAATGTCTGACAGTATGAAAGTATTGTTTTTCTTAAGCTGTGACCTATATTTGTTAGGAAATCAGTTACTTAGAAAAGGCAGGATTTTTTATATTTTCAGAAGAAAATGCAGTACTGTTTACTTATGAATCCATAAGTTACAAGTTGACAATATTAAACTGGTCAATGACTCACCCCAATAAAAAAATAAGCTATTTTGCAAGGGAAACTATTGTAGAACAAATGACAGTAGGACGCACAGCTACCATAAAAAGCACTATAATGCAAAGATGATGTAGAGGTAGGTAAGTGCTTTCACCACTGAAAATGGCTTCTTCAGACCATCTGATGGCAGGAACTCAATGAGGTGTAGGGAAATTGATGAAAGTATGGATGTGAGATAACAGCTGTACGAGGAAGAATAGAAAGCTGTCTTTAGAGAGAATACCAAACTGAAACTTTCCAATAGCTTTTTAAAATAGTACCCAGCTAACAATAAAGTAAAGCAACCATAAACATTTTAGAAACTTTCATTATGATTTTCACATGTTGTGTCACAATGGCCAAGCTAGTCATTTCTCTTCTGTTTAAAGGCCAACTTACAAGTTTAATTACTGATTTTAAATAGCAAGCCATAAATTCAGAACTTGGTGGTAGGAAATGGTACCACATTTTCAGCATTGTTTATATTTATGTACATTGAAGGAAAACAACATTTGTGATGAAAAGTTCACCTCTTGTGAAATGGACTACTTAGAAGTGAAGTGTTGATCCTATCTTTCAGAATGTTTTTGTGCTGGACTTTAAATCCTAACAACAATTTAGCAAATAAATTCACACTTGAACACCAAGCTTTCATGCTGCAGCCCCCATCTCCACCCCACCCAAAGCTAACTCTAATATTTTTTGCTTCTGTTATGATTTATCACGTTACAACCTGGCAAAAAATCAACTAACCAAGCACAGCTGATCCAGAAATCTTTGCTGTCTGCTATTGACCATTGTTTGTATTATATATTTGTAATTAAAAGTAAAGTTTTACAGAAAAGTAAGCAATCTCAAATTGCTAACCAATTTGTACTTAGGTTAAAAAAAACACACCACCAACACTGCTACTCTTCATCCAAAAAAAAGATATGTGGTCTGAAAAATGCAGCAAGTGACTCAGAAGAGGAGAAATGTTTGTTATTAAATCAACCTTATTTATTTATTTTATTTTATTTATTTATTTATTTAACATTTGTTTACCGGGAAAGTCCAACTGGACACAGGTCCATTTTCACTGGAGGCCTGGGAAGAAAAGCTCCAACAATTTGAAAAACAAACATTATACCACAAGAAAATTACAGAGTACAGGTTAACAATGAAACTACACATTTCAAAATATAAATAAATGAAAGAGATGACACCTTACCAATTTTAACAAAATGTGTATGTCAAAGAGTATACGGTATTATACAAGCTAGACTAGCATATATATTAGAAAGCACAATATGATATTTTTGAGGAAGACTTGAAATGATTTGAGGTAACAGAGTAAGTATATATAGGGAAGGAAGAAGGGATAAAAGGATAATACCGTAAAGTGCAGATCTAAAGAAAGTCAGAGGGTGTGTATAAAAAGTGGAGAATATAGAGTTAGTCAGGTGGGTAGCAAGAGCAAAACCAGGACTTTTTCTAAGTGAGTAAATAGAAATTTTTTAAATTGTACTACGGTGCAGATGGAAGTGGGTAGTTTATAGACTTATGTAATATGTGTATAGACTTATGTAATAAAGTCCAGAGTCTTTCAGCTTGCAAGAGTGGGGGGTGCAGGTTACTGTAAAGAAGTTTAGAATACCAAAGGTGGACTAAAAAAACAACCAAATAACTGGAAGAAGAAAATGCAAAGGATAAAAAAAACACTCAGCTATAAAAAAAATAACCTCCCTAATTATGTCAAAACTCCAAACAGGAGAGTGATTAAATAAAGTCCAAGAGATGAATTCTCTTGGCTCAGAAAAGCAGAGAACATACACGGGGTCTCAAAAAGATCTACTAAAGATACAAATTGGGACAATCCCTCAACCTTAGGAAGATCACTCCCAGTGACCTAGATCTCCCTAATATGATAAACTAGTAAATGATCTGTTGGGAAAGTGTAGTTAAGGTTGGCCTGTGCCTTCTGTAAGGGCTAGAAAACTCTACAGCATGGCTGTGGAAAATAAAATAATTCAAAAAATGTGATCTAAAACTCCTAGGCATAAAAATGTAATTAGTAAAAGTATGGTATGAAGAGGCACCACTGTTGGATCACTGTTAAAATGGATAATAATAGTCAAATGTAATAGGACAAAAATATCAAGATCTTGTCCCCAGCATCTATAATAATTTGATTAAGAAAGAACATCTAAAAAATATAGGCTGACCACAACATGTAACTATGACATACCTCTCAACCTCTTAGAGTAGGAAATCTGGACAAAGCCATAAATAAAAGGGGACAAAGACCCAAAAATACAGGCAAGTTTTAAATATTGATCTTACAAACTTAGAAAGTTGATAGAATAATTGGTTTTGCATTGGCATGAATTTTCTGAAGAGTATGAAGTCTGAAGCTCAAATGTTTGTCATTGCTTTCTAACTTCAGTCATTAATAATTTGCCACTCATTTGCCATAAAACCACAATTTTATGAAAACAGAACAAAGATATGAGGCAAAAATCTGGGCATTCTGCAAAAATCTGTATAGTTGAGAGGTGTGAACTATGGTAGACAGTGCTCGGGTTAATAACTGTTTAAATTTATAGCATGTGGATAGAACTAATACAAATTAAAACAAAATGTTATTGCTACATCTGATTAATATGTAAGTGGATAAAACATCTGATAAAAACTTATCTCTCTGAGTGTGTGTGCCTATGGAATGGACTGGAAACAATACTGTATCTGACCTTCAGCGCTAACTATATAATGTCATCCTAGCTTATTAACAGGCAGCCAGTGTTAAGCAAACTAAAACATGGCCCCAGATTAAAATAATGGGGCACTGGGCTTACACTGACTCTACAAAGGTCAATATTAGTTCAAAAGTGACAACCCAAATAGTATGTACCACTATCTCACGAATTGTAGCCCAGCTGAACTTTAGATTATCCAGTGCAATACCATCCAGTGACAAAATTAAAAACAAAAAAAAAAATGAAGAACCAATAAAATAAGGAATTGGAACAAGAAAGGAAATGGTCAAGACCAAAGAATGAACCTCACAACAAGGTAGTGGCCCCAAAATGTTTCAAAGGTTAAACAAGGCAAAATAAGCAGTCCAATACCATAAAATCTAAAGTATCCGGAAATAAACTGAAAAACAAATCATCCAAAATAGGCCTGTAAATCAGTAAGGTAATTATGACAGTGAGGATAAAATGTAAATACAACCTAGTTGAATGTTATGGTCAAAGTTAACCAAAAGGAGCTCTCATAAATGTGTAAACCAGTGTATGTGGGATGAAGGGGGCTGTTAACTTTAAAAAGAGAGAACATAATATCTCGGTCATAAACAATCTAGTTCACGTAGATCAATAAGGTAATTATGACAGTGAGGATAAAATGTAAATACAGCCTAGTTGAATGTTATGGTCAAAGTTAACCAAAAGGAGCTCTCATAAATGTGTAAACCAGTGTATGTGGGATGAAGGGGGCTGTTAACTTTAAAAAGAGAGAACATAATATCTCGGTCATAAACAATCTAGTTCAAGTAGATCAGAGCCTATAATTTAAATGACCAAATGAAAGTACTAGTGATTCATAATTAATGGAAACCATCCCTGACATAAAACACCTTTCCCAACACTACAGGCAAAGTGTAAAAGAAAAAAACAAATACACAAGCATCCCTTGAGTGTATATGCAATTATAGGGGGAGGGACAATCCAGATCTGACTTTCAAATAAAGTTATATTATCCCATATAAACTTACTATCAGGCAGTGTCAAACAGAAAAAAACACAAAATGTGAAGCAACAGGAATTAATAAAAAAGAGGAACTCAAACCAGATTCACCCCATGTACCCTTTCCCTTCATTGAAAAGACATATGAATAGCAAATTAGGGTTGTTCTTGCAACCCCCCCCCCCAAAAAAAAAATAAATAAATAAATAAAAATCAGATACTATAACACACCAACTAAAGAAAAAATGGCATTAAAAAAGCTACTGGCCAATCACACAATTTAGGATTCTGAAAAATTATAAGGAAAAAGTAAGATTAGTATGTAACAGAGCTCTATATGTTGAGAAAGCACTGAGCTTACTAAAATCAGAATTTTTATACATATGTTTCAGTAGATGCATCTGACATTTGAGGCCCACAGCCTAACACTGAATAATTATTTTCTACTGTGAAACTTCCCAGAGTCCCCTCATTCATTGGCATACCTAAGTTCCACAAGGATAGAAAGTGCATACCATACTACCCTTTGGCAGCTAGTAGATAGGTGAATTACTAAATCCCTGGGCATTTTTCTTGTGTGTACACTGCCACTGCAGTCACCACTCATTAAATCTGATTTATTTTTTTACTCACTAGTCTTCATAGAAAACATCACTTAAGCTTACAGTCCAAAGTGAATGGACCCTAGTTACTATTGTATCACAGCCATCAAGGAGCTCCTTGTGCAGTAAAATGATAATGTTCCCACATCAGTAAACTGCACATAAACAACACATACACTGTTGAAATTAGTTCTAGAGTATCACTATATTACTTTTGAGAATATGATTTTCAAAAGTTGAATAGCCATTGGGAAAGCCATTTGTAAACATAGTTTTGCTGTAAAGGAAATCAAACCACATACAAAGATCATCCTACATGAAGTAATTTAATGCTTTATTGATGATATTTTCATTATTTGGAAAAGCAGCTCCCATTAATGGATTAATTTCAGAACTACACAAGTTTAACCACCAACTTTCTTGAATTCACTTCTTATTCAAGCACCAAAAAGTTAATTTCCTTGAACTCTGTGTTTACAAAACTCCTAGTGATCCTCAGCTTCATACAGAGCTTTAAAAAAACTACTATGCTAAACAGTTATGTGTTTGATACAAGCATGCACCATCATTTTGCTATAAAAATTGTGATGAAATCATAGGGTTCAAAAATTGCCAGAGTAACCTCGGATGGGACAATTTTCAAAAAACTATGGTGACCTGAAAGCTGAGTGCATGAACAGAATTTTATTAATGATATTCTTGAACTAAGTACTAGAACAAAAAAGTGAGATACATATCTTGCATCCTTTTTACAGCATCACAGCAGACACTAAAGCTATGGCATTAGCTTATACAGTTGAATCCTGTACCATAAAAGAGTATTTGTGACAAATGGAAGACTTTCATGAAACATAACCCTTTCCCTGTCACTAGGTTTAATGTTCAAAGTTTGTTCACAAAAAAATAATAATAATAATAATGTCAGGTAATCCACTGAAGGCAACTCCAGTGCCAATAGAGACAATTTAGAAAAGACACCAGGTACCTTTTCTTGCAGAAAAAGCATCTACTGCCCCTTCTTGAGCAACAGTAATATTTTTCATTTCCTAACAAGAACAGAATGAGCTGCAGAAGATCCAATCTCTACTGTTACCTGTAGAGGTGGTTTATATAAAAAATGCAACACCAGTATTAGTTTTTATATTTGGAAAACTCTATACAAGCTGGAGTAAAAAAATATCGGCATTTGTATGTTTGAAGGTATAGAAATAAGCAATGTTATTTATAGACCTTCTTTGGTCTCTAGACACCCATAAAATGTTATGTTTGATGTATTAGACTGCATCATCTCTTCTGGAAATAAAGATGATTTTGATGCTATCGTAGAAGTCAAATAAATTAAATTCAAATTAGATTGGAGGAATGTAACCACTATACTAAATGAGTACACTTCTATTACACACATGCTTAAGCGCTGTAAGCTTCGTCACATAAAATATTAGGAACATTTTCCAGACTTTGAGACAGGGACACCAAACATTATTTCATCTCAGAAAAATGGAATTTCATTTTTTAAAATGTAAATTGGTTTCTTTGAAACTTGTAGAGTGCTGGGTGGTAACTTGTTCCTTACTGTGTTTCTATGCATATTGCCAGTTTGCTGACCTCTGTCAGTCATCTGTTCAGCAGCAATGCAGTGGAATGCTGAAATGGTAACTTCTTCCTAATGGGGAAGTACCTCAAGGAAGCTTGTTAATTTATTTTCCATCGTGAGCCACTAGAAGCATATTTCCATTCTTTGAGCACATGGCACTAACACTGCAAGCACCAGTACACACTATACTATTCTTCTTCTTCAAATCTTGGATGAAATCCCATTGTTATTTATTTGTTGAATAACATTTGCCTTGATGAGTCTACAAAGATACAACACATACTTCCAGCCTATTACAGTAATGATTCTCAGTACAACTGTCCCCTCCTTATACCTTATTCCATCAATTTCACATCTTCATAAATCCCTCTGAAGACTTAAAATTAATGTCTTTATCTATAACCTGTTTCATTTTATACCATTATTCCTATAGAGAACAACATTCTCCCTCCATTATCCTTCTTTATTAGCTAAATTTTCCCTCACCGCTTACCATTCTCTGGATTCATAGCATAGGTTTATAGGTTCATAGGCAAGCACTAGACTAGCTGCCCTTGCAGGCCATTTTATGCCCAGCAGTTTTGCTTCAAAGGGGAGAGTCAAACCCTATATGTTGTGCCTGTGACGTAAGCACCTTAACCATTATGCCAACACTCAACATCTATCAGGTTCCCAGCTTCCTTTTTCCCAACAATGAAAACAATTTCAGCTGTCCTGCCTCTATTCATAACTCAAGGCCACCATTTATGTAACTATTCCCACTGCTGCCCTCCAAATGTCTTTATCATATCTATCTCCCATTTCCCAAAGTGCCTATATATTGTCAAATGTTCTCACTAAAGCTTCATCCAGGGGTACTTTTCCTCTGGTTTTCTAGAAACCATAGTTCTTCCTAACACCAATTAGCTTTTGCTCCTTGCCTTTAATACTACCTTGTATGATTCATTTTTGGAACTATCAGTACTCTTAAATCCCCTCCTTCCATACTTTTAAGCAACATACCAATGAAGTCTATATTTGTGGAAGCAGGATCAAAGTCAAATTTGAACTTTCACAGACTGGTTCTCTGAATCTCTTTTGTCAAATCTTTCAAACAATAGAAGATATTGTCAACCAAATATAAATACCCCAAGGTGCTATGACATTTGACAGGCTGTATTTTCCTACAGATGCAGGGAGTTTCCCATGCATGGAGTAGTGAAGTTTCACCCCATTTCCACTTAGTTTCTGAATTTCAAACATCTGGAGAAGAAGACTCATTAAATCTTTTTTTTCTTTTTGCTGAGTCTGATTTTGGTCAGCTGTGCTGGACCTATGTTGTTTTTTTTTTGGACTACTACAGCCAAAGTATATCCCTTTACAGTGGGAATGATAATGCTCATTTGCCATTTATTCATCCATTCCTTCAGTTTAACCAAATCTGTCTGTAATCTCTTAATACCATAGATGAAGATTTGCAAGACAGCTGGGACTTGCTGATGAGGGGGTAGAATGTTCTAGGGCTATTGTAAGAGATGTAATCAGCTGGGATATACTTACTATTATCCATTTGGGGGTATGGCCGTCAGTGGAAGTAAACTGGGATACAATTGCTTTTGAAAAAATCTTCCATATTGATCTTTAACCAAGAATAACAAACATAGATCCAAACTATAACAGTAGAATCCATTCAGCTTCAATAATTCAATAATAAACATGATAACTTCATTTTTAGCGAACTTAATTTATATCAATGTAACAATAGCCAAATAAAAACAAAATGATCTTGATATAAATATCACATTCCCTACTACAATGTATTTACAGTTTCTACAGACTACATAGCATGAATAACATTTTGAATCTGGACACTCCCAATTAATACCTTTGATAGTATCTCCATAATATGTGAAGTGTTATTATTGTGTATTCTTAACTGTTGCAAAATTCTTTTACACTAGCCAAATCAAGTACCTCTCACAGTTTTCCTGAAAGTCTTCAGCTACCCTGTCACATTTCAATCAGCACCTTAAAAAAGTATTCACAGAAGGCAACATTTAATATATTACATACATAGATATATCACTCAAAACTTCTAACATCATTCAGCCTGCCAGCCCATAATATGTCCCCACTTTTGACTGTTAAATAAAAACATCTATAAGTATAACCTACAGAATGTGTGATATAAATAATATTATATTCTAATAGTGTGTTTCTGGATGACTACCACCTCCTTCAAAAAAAAATCAAATTCTAAGCCAATGCATTGCAGTCTCAGTTCATAGATCTGATCCAAGAAGCAAATACAGCACAAATGGCATAGGTCATAATTCACGCTCAGCTTTTATACTCATGATTCACAAATCATATCAGTGATCTTCACCCCAAGGGCATGCAGTAACTTTTTGGGCAGGATTCATGATGGCTTGCACGGAGTCTAAGAGTCGTGTAAGACTCCATGCAGCCATCGCGATCCAGGAACAGCCCGAAATCTCGTGTAAGAGATAGCTAAAATGACTCTTACACGGGCAGGGCGTGGATATGCTAATCACCCCACTTGCAGCCGAAAGGCATGCAAATGAGGTAGATTAGTGATCCACGAAGCTGAAACCAGCCCGTGTAAGAGTCGTGTTAGGTGCAGAAATGTACTCAGTTGACAACTGAGTACGTTACTGCAAATAACACAACGGAGCCATGACAGCTCCAAATAAAGTGTGCAAATGTTGCAGTCAGCATGCCAATGGCCAAATATGTGGCCATTGGCATGTTAACCCAATGTAAACATGAAATAAAATATTTTTTTTTTTTCGGAGATCGGCGAGGTTTAAACACAGCGCAGCCCCACGCAAACGGGCTGCGCTACATAAAACAGAAAAATAAAGGTTTGAACCCCACAAATGTGGGTTTTATGTAATGCATGAATTTGCAATGCAGGGACTAGCAGACCAAAAACAACATGGCCACCGACTAGTGGTTGCTAAGGGGGGAAGCTGAGTGTAAGATATGTAACTAAGCATTAGTAGGCAATCCTATGTAAATGAGTGGTAGGATAGTGAATCACACTGTCACATAGCAAATGAGCACATTCCGTGTAGTGCAAGAGTTAGATAAGGGGGA
The DNA here is from genome assembly GCF_019279795.1 of Protopterus annectens. Taxonomy (NCBI): domain Eukaryota; kingdom Metazoa; phylum Chordata; order Ceratodontiformes; family Protopteridae; genus Protopterus; species Protopterus annectens. The sequence goes on from NC_056726.1 coordinate 955,243,454, forward strand.
GTAACAGAGTAGGAGATAGGTGACATCACAGGGGGGAATGTCAGGAAGAAACCAAGCTCATTGGAGCAAAGTGGTATGTGAAAGATGTCAATCACACAGCATAAAAAGAGGAGTGTCAACAGATAAGCATGGGAAAGTCAAGAAATGGAAGGTGTACACTGTGGCCAACACCAAAGTTTCTTGCTGTGCATGCATGCACTCGTGTGCGTGCTGGGAGCCGCGAGTAAGACAGAGTGTGCGCGTGTAAGGCAGAGTAAGCATGTAGGAGCCTGTTTAAAGATCTGTAAACCTGTTTGCACTGGTGTGCATGTGTTTTAACCCAAATAAGCAGATTCTAGTCTGTGTAAGCATGTGTGCGCGCATGGTAGCCACTGTGAGCGTATTTTCATTGGTATGCGCGCTGCTCCCCCCTGAGGAAACAGAGAGGAAAAGGAAGCAGAAGAAATAGTAGGAAACTAGCAGGGAGTACTTGTACAGGTAGCAGGTGAAAACAATTAGAAGCAGGCAATTACACAGGCAGAATACAAGCCCAGCCCAGCACTTAAAACACTGCAAACAGCATTGCAGTATGTTTCTCTCAAGAGACACAGCAAGACAGGAGTAAGCTAGTAGAAGTGAAAACTGAAAAAGCTGCACTCAGACCAAACATGCTAGGGGCTGCCATAGCTGTCATAAGGAGACATAGGAGACTTGCTGAGGGTTGTGACAATGGAAATGCTGCCAGACAACCCACAGTGAGGTGACGGAGAAGAGTGTACAGGCCCAGGGTCACCTACCAGGGGTTACATGAGCTGGAGATAGTGGAGCGCTATAGAGTGGACAGAGACCTCCTGCAGCAAATTGTTGAGCTGTGCAGGCCACGCCTCACACACAGAACCAACAGAGGGGAACCCATCCCAGTGGAAACCAAGGTATGTGTTGGCCTAAGAATACTAGCAACAGGTACCTTCCAGAGACCAACTGGTGATATGATGGGGATATCACAGGCATCAGCCTCCAGGGTACTGCACCAGTTCCTGGATGCCTTGTCAGCACATGTCGGTGAGCATGTATATTTCCCCAATGCTCGTGAGGTATTGGCCAGCAATATGCATCTCTTCCAGCAAATAGCAGAATACCCTGAGGTAGTGGGTGCAATAGACTGCACGCACATACGCATCAAAGCACCATCCAGTGAGCGGGGTAGGGCCTACATTAACCGCAAGGGCTTCCCCTCCATCATCTGCCAGGTCATGTGTGATGCCCGGGGCATAATAATGAATGTGTGTGCTGGCTGCCCTGGGAGCTACCATGATTCCCATATCTGGCATTTGACGCAGCTGTACCAGACATTTGCCAATGGAGACATCCCACATGGTCACCTAGTGGGGGATGCAGGTTATGCACTGGAGTCGTTGCTGATGACACCATCAGAAACGCACACACACCTGAACAGGAACACCATAATGAGGCACATGCACAAACACGTAATGTAATAGAGCATGTGTTTGGGCTGCTCAAGTCACGGTTCCGGTGCCTGGACACATCTGGTGGAGCCTTGCAGTACTCACCAACTACATGTACCCAAATTGTCATGGTATGTGCTATGCTACATAATATGATCCTGTGAAAACAGCTGCAGCAGGACCAGCATAGGGCTGGGACAAACAGCCCCCCACCATTGCCAAGGCCATCACAGGCAGAGCGTGACTCGGAGGAGGAACAACCTGAGCCTGCCCCAGTAGGCAGAAGGAGGCGTACCCAGTATGCCCTAGCCTTGGCAAAGAGGCAACGCATATCACATACACTGGTTCAGTAGGAACCCTGGGAATGATACCCCTCTCTGACTCACTCATATAGTAACAGGGATGCCTAACATGACACAACCTGCTCTCAAACATGTACAGGGAGTGTAGTATGTGCATCCGACAGAGGCAGCCTTGCAGCACCACCTGAGGCATGATTGCCATGTGTTAAGCAATGTAACACCATCTAGTATATGCAAACATGAAGACCCAACCTAACATCTCACCCTCACCAAGCATGATGCCACACTATGAAGACAACAAGATCAAGTACAATAATTGGCTGAGGTATTGCTGTTAGCAAGGTGGAACACATGGCTGACAGCCTGGGCTGACATGCCAAGCAAGACATGATGCCCCACCTGCTAGGGATGGCACGCACCCAGCACACCTGGCTGTGTAGATACTGGCAAAGGCTGTTGTCACCCCCACTGTGCCTGGAATAGGTAAGTCTGGAAACACAAACCCACCACCATAGGTAGCACAAGGGATAATAACCTGGACGTAATGCTACCCAACGCCAGAAGTCTAACCTGCAAGGTGCATACAGACCAAACACACCACAGCATGGAGAATGGTAATATGTGTTCTGTAACAGAAACCTGGGAAAGGCCCAGAAGAGCACCCTAATACTACCAGGTTATGCCTCATACCATGCTCTACAGCTCCAAAACATGGAACACACAACAATAGGAGTGTGGCTACCAGTAATTATCAAGAATAACCACACCCCCAGGTAGGTACCACAGCAAGAAGCAGCATGGACTATCCACAGGTAAGTAACACTGTCTCAAACTGTGTACCTGTGTGAAGCCTGCTACAGACCACACACACAAACCCAGGTACCCCAGCCAGCCTTCCTGAAGACACTTCAGATTATGAATGTCTCAACAAATACCAAAAAAGGCACACACAAAGTATGACATAGGTGGCAATCCATTATGTATGGAAGAAGTAATCATGGACCTTGGGACACAAGTGGATGGTAACCTGTCATGTGACACTCACATTGCCAAGGTGGCCAGGAAGACCTGCTATATTGCCCACCTTAATATGAAAGGATGCACATGTAGAGCTACAGAGGTCACTGTGCCCCCATACTCTTCCCTTATCAGGCCCATACATGACAACAATGCCCCAGTTCGGATGTACCTTACCTTACACATGCAGCAGTCAGAGAGACCCCTAATGTACCCCACCAACAGGATAAAGGGTCTAAACATTGGACATCTGCAGCCTGGCCGAAGAAACCACAGCCCAATTCAGAAGCATACTGCACAGTCAGAGGTGATGTATGCCTGATGTACAAGGCCATGTCCAGTCCAGAATGAATGGACATGCTCCAATGCAGAAACCCCAAATCCAGCAGACACACCACAGTGAGATATCTGAACCTCCACACATAGTTTAATAGGATGTGCTGGAGGGACAGATCCATAACCCAGATGCTACTGACACTCTGGAACAGAATCCCAGTCCATGATAGGCTGAGCTCCACACACAAACTCAACAAGAGAAATCCGGTGAAGTGCGTGGGAGATAGTAGGTGTACACTGGGGGCCATCCCTGTGTCACATCTAGGAAAGTAAACCCTACGTGGGCATAATATGCACATTGCAAGGGGTGTTGAGACCCACACACAGTATGTCCGTGCTCAAACAAGGCCAGGGCAGATAGCCTAGTATGAACCTATGAACCTATGATGATACAAATTGTGCAGGACACAAAGGATTATCACACAGCTGTCCTACCTGATGGTAGGAACCATGGTGATAATCCACAGATATGCTCTACAGCACTCTAATATCACAAACAATACACCAAACCCACACACATTGCCAACAGCCTACTGAACAGATTCCTTCCAACCTCCCCACCAGCACCTAACTGCCAAATATCTATCCCAGGAGAGTGCTGGCCCCCTGACATTGCAGATGATGAGGTAACAGCCAGCATCCGCAAAGCACAGCGCACAGCATCAATGGTACCAGATGGTGTCCTGGGTTGTGTCCAACAAGTACTGTAAGAAGAATGTTACAGCAAATAGCATTACTGCGCACTATCAGTCCTACCACAGGATATGTACCCAAAGAGCAGTGTACAGCAACAGTGGTCCCACACCACAAAGGGGGTGCCTGAATGGATACTGCAAACTATCACCCCTCAACCCCGACTATCTAGGTTGGCAAAGTAATGGAGAGGATGATCATGGATCCCATGAATAACAAGATTGGGTACCTAACAGACATTGGACCCTACCCAGTGTGGCTGTCATAGGGCAGATCCTGCCCCTTACACATGTCTGACTCATGTGAAACGTGCACCAAGCCCATTGATGTGGGGAATGTTGATCACACAGTCTACCTGGACCTTGCTAAACCCTTCCATACAATACCCTAGTTGGCGGTACAGATAAGCTCACCAGCCTAACTATAAACCCCTATGCAAGTAGATGGGTTGCAAACCAGCTCAAGGACAGAACTGACCTGGCAGACATGCTGTAGCCATGGCAGACTGCAAACCAGGTACAACTGGCATCCCACAAGGCATGGTCCTGGGACCTCTCTTGTATGCTATATATGTCACATAGGTACAGGCCAACATGGATGGACTCTGTCTGAACAGGTTTGCAGAGGACTACAAACTGGCCACCATATCGGACCCTCCAGCTGACACAAGCAACCTACAAAAGGCACACATAGAAACACACAAGTGGTGCCACAGCCATGTCAACAGGCTAAATGCAGAATTGTGTATAGTCAACCCCTGTGGAAACACAGTACATGGCCAGAAATTACCACATAGGTGTTAACCCAGTAAGTACATCAGGAGCAATAAGAGACCTGGGGACACAAGGTGATAGATATCCTGCATGTGACAACCATGTGTCTGTAGTGGTTACAGAAACATACCATATACCCACCTAATCATGAAGGTAAGCACAGCTTGGTTAGGGTAGGTCAATGTGCCTCTCCAGTCATCCATCAGCAGCCTCACAATTGTGTACAATGGCCCTTCAGGGATGTACCATAGCCGACACCTGCAGCAACTGGAAAGACCACACAAATACCCCACCAGGAGGATCGCAAAGCTGTAACAGATGCCATGTGTCGCCTGAGTAAAGAAACTGCAGCTCCACACAGTGCCATACTGCCTGGCTGTAGGTGAACTGTTCCTGATGTATAGAGCCATGACCAACCTGGTATCAATGGACATTTGGCACCATGTAAACACTGAATGCTGGTGACCTATGCAGCTGACAGGCCTGAACCCCAGCACAGACATAAACAGGACATGCTGTACCAATTGGTCCATGACCCAGAAGCTCACTCCACCCATGACTAAACTCCCACTACAGGATATCCAGGGAGTCCCTCAGTGACTGTCATCCAGAGAAATCATGATGACTGGATGGGAGATGGTAGGTGTACCCTGGATAACACCTGTATGTCACGGGTAGACAGAGGCACAGCACACTAACCGTGACATATGTCATGGCAAACACCAGTAAATGTGTGTTGAAGGACAAACACTCTCTGACTAGCATTACAAATGGAGTAGGGCACATGGCCATTGTTTGTCACTGTCCACACAAGTTGTGGAATACATTAACAATGTCGGACAATCATGTACTATGCTGTCCATACCTGAATGAAATGCAACATGGTCATATCTGCACAACTGGCCCTCAACCAGTCTGGTGTGCTCACTATAAATATTACAAGCAGGGATAGGACTGAAACCGAGTATACTGTCCACCACAGTGAAAGTTCTGCACCAGTACACGATATGACAATACAACTGTTTGGTCAGCAGGAAAGGATGATGACAACTGTATGCAAACTATCCCATGGTGACCCTGCAGGCACAGCATAATGCCTGTTAGGTTCAGACACAAAGCAGTTGGGCAGTAAGAACACAACCTGATGTCCAACACTCAACTGTACATGTGATATATAGATGGCGTCCACACACAAACAGAAATGTGGTGGTCCACAGATCCCAACATAAGGAAAGGTCACACTGGGCATGCTCGCACACTTAGATAAATGAGACGTGGCAGTCAAGAAGCCATACAAACTGCGAACTGAGCATGCTCACACACTTAGGCCATGTCACAGTTCAGCAGTTGCACACACATATCTGGCATGTCTATGTGTTAACACAGGAACCTCCCACAATACAGACATCTGCCCAGTGCACACAGTGAAGTTACAACAGAGACATAAGTAAAGTACTGGATCCCACTCATATGCAAACATCTCCCACAGTACACACGTTGTTTATAGAGATAGGGAAGGCTATGGCAATAAAGACCCACAAACAGTATATGAGCAACAGATACTTGCATCTGACAGGTAAACATATGGCCGCAGAGTGCAATACTTGACTGTTGTCCCTAGGGAATACAGAAGACTATCCACAGTGTATTTGGCGTCTGCCTCCACAGTACAGTAGGCCATTGTGCCTGTGCAAAGTTAATGCATAGATATGCTCTCCCCTGTACTGATGGATAGTCACAGATGTACATACCTCTTCATCCATAATGATGTCAGCAAACTATACATATGTCAGGAGCAAATATTATAACCAGTAATGTGAATAGCTCGCTCCGCTACTGCGTCTCTAACAAGTGTCATAACATAGTTAGGTAGGGGTTTGAACCCTGCAAGTGCTCAGTGTGTGTGTGAATCTGTGTGGGGGAGTAGTGTGTGCAATTCCATGTGTATGAGAAATGTCCCTTTTGGCAACTATTACTACACAACACATGCTGCATATTCCACTGTCTAAAAACTGATGATGTCAGCACCCTATAAGTACAGCAGGAGAAAGCAATCCCCCCAGTAATGCAAATAGCATGCTCTGCTAATGCGTCTCTCACAAGTGTCATAACATAGTTAGGTAGGGGTTTGAATCCTGCAAGTGCCCAGTGTGTGTGTGAATGTGTGTGGGGGAGTAGTGTGTGCAATTACATGTGTATGACAAATGTCACTTTTGGCAACTATTACTACACAACACATGCTGCATATCCCACTGTCTAAACACTGATGATGTCAGCACCCTATAAGTACAGCAGGAGAAAGCAATCCCCCCAGTAATGCAAATAGCGCGCTCTGCTAATGCGTCTCTCACAAGTGTCATAACATAGTTAGGTAGGGGTTTGAATCCTGCAAGTGCCCAGTGTGTGTGGGGGAATAGTGTGTGCAATTGCATGTGTATGACAAATGTCAGTTTTGGCAACTATTACTACACAACACATGCTGCATATCCCACTGTCTAAACACTGATGATGTCAGCACCCTATAAGTACAGCAGGAGAAAGCAATCCTCCCAGTAATGCAAATAGCACACTCTGCTACTGTGACCCTCACAAGTGATCTAACATAGTTAGGTAGGGGTTTGTATCCAACAAATGCCATGTGTATTTTTGTCACACAGTTTGCCCATGTGTGTGGGGTGTTGTTCCCAATATTGCATGACATACATTATATCAGTAATGTCAATGCACACATGATGTATGTGTGTGCCACCTACACAAATGTACCTGTGAACTGCAAGAGATCCCATGTCCGAAGCCTGCCTCATGCGAATACATGGAATATGCATCAGACAACTGTATGACTGTGGTGTTCTGTGCAGGGGCTGCATGTGGTATGTGACTATACAGTGTGGGTTGTAGATGGTGTCATTCCACCAGTGAGGGATACATGATTGTTCTGGAGCATATAGTCCACATGTTGATGATGAACAGATGCAGCATGTTGTCACCACTTGTGGGAGTGGTAACAAGTTGTTCCATAGAAATGCAGGGAATGAATGATAAGAACCCTTCAGATAGGGTCTTGCAGCTAGAATAATGCTCACACTGTATGTTTGGGTAGTCACAGTACAACCATATAATGGTGTGTGTAGAGACCGTCATATTCCCAGTGTTGTCAGGAAGGCCAAGTGGGTTTCCTGGGTATGGGAGTGTGGTGTGTGCCAGGCTATGAACCTGAAGGCAGTCTAACCCACTGTGTGGTGCACATGGAGAGGCTCTGATGCTTTGTGCAGTGCCACCAACCTGGGGGTGGGTGTATCTCAGGTGCCTTTGGATACATCCCTCCTGTTCTGGTTTGGTGCATGTGTAGTGGATGACAAGCATGGTATCAGGAATGACCTGGCACTGATGGTGTGTACCTGGGAGCCTTGTACCAGGAGTCTGTTACTGCACGGATATTGCTGTACCCAATGCTAAGGACAGTTTCCACTGCATGCATCTTGAGGTTTACACTGCTGCTGTTGAGTAGCATTGCTATTAGTGTCCTATCCCGTGTGATAGCTGTGTAGGTGGCTATGTAATGTCAGCCTTGCATACAAAGGCACTATGTGTGTAGCAACAGCCTCTGCCAATATACAACGGCCCATGGGTGACAGGTGCAAGCTGTCCCAAGCAAAGCAATGTGGCTTGTCCAGCATGTAATCCCACACTGACAGGCATTGGATCCCCTTTGAATGTCACTGAAAGATACGTTAATTGCAGAAACGGATGATCCTGTTTACATATTGTGGCAGCATTCATGGTGAGGGTGAGATGCTACTCAAGGCCAGGGTCATACCAGCCTGTGCCACAAGCTCATAGAGCCCCTCTATGTCCCCTAACATGTAGTCCAGGGAGGTGCGTCAGAGGTCATACACACTGGCACAGACAATGACTGAGTCATACTTATACATGCTTTGGAGTGACTGGTATGCTTGTGTTATGTGGTGGATCATAGTGCCCGATGGGCAGCTCAGTGTGACCGTCACCTTGTTCAGCCTGTGAGCAGGACCTCAGTGTACGCGATGATAGAGGTACCTCATACAACTGTAGCAGGTGTGTTGTCAAGCCGTATGGCCTGTGACTGTTTGGCACACAGGCTTTGTGAGATATGTGTTGCATGTGCTCCGCTCTGGCTTAACGTTTGCTTGTGTGTCTGCTTTGCAGGTGTCAGCTGCTCAGGCAGGATGCTATTCTGAGAGCCCAATAATGTACCTGTGTGTGTCTGTGTTTGGATTGCGGTCGTGGCAGGTCTATGGGAGACTGGTACTGTATTCACTGTAGCATCCCACTCCACCTGACAGGGAATGCCAGTTCTGTGTTAACAGAGCTTAGCCCCCAGTTTGGCTATGTGGTTGCATCTCTCACATGTGTTGTACGTGTATGGGAAGGGGAGAGGGTTGTCTGTGTACATGAAGCCGCTGAAACATTGCCACATGACTCACAGATTCACCAACTGGACCTGAGAGTACATCGACAGGTGACCTTTGCACATGCTACCATAGCATTGTGACTCCCATACTAAGTAACAACACATAGGGCCAATGGGGAACAAGGTACTCAAGGTGACTATGTGAGGGTGTAGTGCTCCTGATTTGTTAGTGCTGGCATATATGAATGCTGTCTTGAGCAAATGTGAGGTAAGTCATATGCAATGTGTTACAGGCAAGCTACATGCAAACAGGACAAACAGTGACGTTCTGTCAAGTGACACATGGACATCAGTACAGTAAGCAATACAGATGTCACTAGGGATCCACAGAGGCACTGTATATATGTACTGCAGGTGGAATCAGTGTTTCAGGAACATAACAGGCAAACATGCATACAAACAAAGCTACGGTCAGCAGGCCTGTATGTAGACTATGCTACAACAGACAAGGTGTACGACTTCCAGTAGGTAACAGTGCATATATGCAGGCACTATAAGCCAGTACCCAGACATTCACAGGTCAGACAGGCTGGGTCCAGCCGCACCCCACACAAGTGTATAGACCACGTACCTTCTTAATGTTGAATAACTGGCCTGATACCCAAGTGCTCATACCTGTAATAATACACATGTCAAATAACAGACACTGAGCCCACACTCAGCAGTTCCAGACCTAGTATGATGTATGCTACCTGTCCTGGCACCACAGTATCCTTGACATGTATGGACACTCTCCCTCCTGTCATAGTTAGTTCTGTGTTTTGGTGCTGTCATGCATGGTATGAGGTGTGACCTTGTAGTGCTAGTGTGCTCTTGTGAGCCTTGAACCTGTTGTGTAGTACTGCACAGATATCAACATCCTGAAACATCTGCATTGCAGAGTCATGTGTGGACAGCATGCAACTCGCAGTTGACATGGCCATCATTGAGTATCAATATGTACATTGTTGTATCCCCTGTGCTACCTATGTAGGTGGCCATCCCTTCACAGCCTCACCACCAGTATGCAAAGATGTGCAGACAGAACACTGTGGTAATTACTATTGGTGTACAAAACAATACATTGACATTCATACTGTAACTGCATCAGGCATGCTGGTATATACCCACAATGCTATCATTACACTGTACTGTTGTCAACATCATGCTATTACAATACATCTGTGTACTCACCCTGTGCATCAGCACCATGTTAACCTGTTCCTGCACCGATTTTACAGATTGCAGGAGGTGGCACAGTTTCATCATATGCACAGGGTGTGTACCTGGTATGCCAGAGTCTGCCACTGATACAACCAATTGACATGTCTGTGTGTGTGTGTTGGTGAGGGACAGCAGTACAAGATGGGGAAATGTTGATGCAGTGTGCGTGTATGCGGTAGCCCTAGGTGTTATCACTTTGCATGTGTGTATGAATACACACAGTCCCACCGCATGGCTGCCATATACAGGTGTTTGTGGACAGCCACAGACTGTACCTGCCAGGTCATACAGATCACTGTCTGTGGCCACAGACACGGTACCTGTGCCTGGCAGGGGTGCTACGGACCGTATCAGGTACTAAGCCAGACTGGGTACTGTCATCAGAAGCAGGTGGTTGGTGACTGGAGACAGGTCCCTGTTGGGACTGTCCAGTGCCACGTGCACGTGGTCTCCTGGGGCGGTCTGATGACAGCACAGACCCAGCATTGCTGGGGCTGCTGCTGGCACTATGTGAGCGGCCGCGGGCCTGTTGTCGTCCGTGACGGCTGCCAGCTGCTGCTGTTGCTGGCATACAGCCACGTCGACGCCTCAACCATCCACCATTGCCCTGGCTCATGGCCATGTAGTTGTGGAACAGATCTAATGTGTCCCCCCAACGTCTGTCAATGACCTCGGTGAAGTTGCGGATGGCAGCCGCAACATCACGCATACTGTCACTCATGGCTGTGCGACATGCTCTCAGCTCCCTCAGACCCTGTCTGGTGTACCATTCCATACATGGCTGTGCCTGCATTACAGCTCGAAACATAGCTGAGGTTGAAAGACCTCTGTGGGCATGTCTGACAGGGGCGGTACACCCACGGATGCTCCCACAAGAACCCATGGACATCTGCCTGTGTGGTACCATGTCAGGACCCTGGCCATGGCTGCTGCGTGAGGATGCATGTGCCACCGGTACCACATTACCCTGGTCAATGCCCACTGTATCCTGTCCATCACCTAGGGACATTAGTGACAAAGGATGTATTGGCAGGATGACTGTGTGCATTGATGGGGTCGACAGCTGTGTAGTGTCAATTGGCTGACCAATGACGGACCCTGGCACACCTACCTGTGCCATTACACAGGTATCATCATTATCACTATCCACAGCAGCTGATTCAGGTTCCCTGCTGCACGACACCAGAGCAGCACCAGAACCTGTGGGAGTAAGACAGGAAACACAGTTTACAATGTGTACACAATGTCACCACTGATGCACACATGGGCACATGCACACATGCACACATGGGCACATGCACACATGCACATGCACACATGGGCACATGCACACATGCACACATGCACACATGGGCACATGCACACATGCACACATGGGCACATGCACACATGCACACATGGGCACATGCACACATGGGCACATGCACACATGCACACATGGGCACATGCACACATGCACACATGCACACATGGGCACATGCACACATGCACACATGCACACATGGGCACATGCACACATGCACACATGCACACATGCACACACCTCAGTATATGAGATATCAACCCACAGACACAAACACACCTGCAATCAAACACATAGCACTAATGCTTCAGCCTATTATTACTATTAGTATACAGAGTATTGAAGGTAATGGTATTACACACTCACCAGCATGGATATGCTACCTTGCTGTTACACCAGAGGGACCTGCAGAAAAGAGACATTTATCGTCAGTGGGCACAACTGTGCCATTGATACTGCGGGCATGATACAGTTCAGTAGTGCAACAGTTAGCTTCCACAGGTGTACTGCAGATATTGAGGATATCACTAATGCACAATAATTACCAAGATTACAGCTACAAAATGAGGACACACCTCACACATGCATAACCCAACAGTGTACAGAATGGTCAACTATACACATGGCATGTTACGTGCACGCTCTGTGTCCTGCTGCTGTGTGGCTCCAGCCTCCATCATTACACATGTATGAATCTGCTGCTGTTGCTGCTTTGCTGGAGCCACAACACTTAGGAGTAGTCCCTCCAGTCTGGTGAGGAGGGGATGTCTAGCCACCCCACCACCTGTGGCAAGCTGCTGCCTGTGGATATCCAATGCACACTGATGGACATTTCTAATTAAATCACTGCAGTGATGGCGTACCTGCTCATATGTCCGGTTATGTGTGCCTATGTCATTTACCCGACGGACCAGATCTTGCCACAGTGCAGCCCTCTCCTGCTGGTTCTGGCTGGTGCGGGAAAAGAGTACAGCGAAATCCCACACCAGGCTCTGGTGTATCTCTTCCTCCTCCGCAGCGGAGTACACAGGGTTTCGCTGGTGAACCATAGCCCTGAAAAGGAGAAGGAAAATATGTCAGCAATATCTGTCAGCAAACTATGGCACACATAATACACATAATACTCGACTGCAGTGATGTAACTTAAGCACCATATATAGCATCTGTCTGCCTATTGGGGGATACACATGTAAATGACCAGATATCAGTGCTCATCCGACAACTGTGCAACAGTACCTGGCACACTCCATACGACAGACTAGTATACTGCAGCAGTCAACACACTGTTTCAGGTACAATACACAACCTCACACTGGGCGTTTGTATCAAGGTACTGTATGGGGAACATTATCAGCCCATGCACTGCACACAATGCACGTTACATATTTCACTGGTAATGCACACTACTCTTACTTGCCATAACCCTACCTACACCACAGTGACATACAGGGTAACACAGCACAACATATGGCAATGTAGTATGTGTTGATCCCAATACCTCACACACCTGTCTCTGGCCTCACACCAAGGACACACACTACCATGACAGACAGACAGTCATGGTGAGCAATCACACCAGTACACAACATGCACCCAGTCACTAGCACACTCATTCCACCTCACATATTCTGTTTGCAATGTGTTCATGGGTGTGCATTGTGTCTTAGGTAGGTAGTGTGCTTTTGGCCCTGGGCCTACAGCAGCATACTGTTATGCAACCCTGCCCCTTGTGACACATGTGTTATGATCGTACCTGCTCCTTACAAACAGTTACACAGGGTGACTTATATGGCATATTACTTATCTGCATAACATTCAGCAGGGGTATGTCTGACATCTACTCATGGGGAGCCTTGCTTCTTAATTCTGTGTGGTCTACTACAGGGTATGTCATATCTGTGGGTAGGGTCCTGTATCTCCACCATGTGCTCTATACTGCAGTGACAAGGATGACAGACATAGGTAATTTGTGTTGTGGATGTTGGAGGTGTTACCATGGTTGTTAGACAACTGTCATGGGTGTGACCGAACTATGTATATCCAGCAGTGGTAACCTCTATGTAGGTAGTCTGTGTGCACTCTGTGGTGTTTGAGTGCATTGACAAAGTTACTTGCATAGGTCTGTGTCCTTCTCCATATCTGTAGCTGTCATGGGAGGTGCATACCGTGTAGGACATTGTGGGGTGTGGAGGGGTACAGTGACCTACATGTCCATAGCTGACACACCATGTCCGCTGACACATTCCATGTACAGGTATTACAGGACTAGTGTGCCACTGTGTATATCAATGTGGAGCCTATTGTACACTTGTTATACCACACAAAAGGACTCCGCAGCAACTTGTAGAAAACTTTTAATCCAGTAAGATGTAATTACATCCAACAACAGAAGAAACACAGGACTCCGCAGCAACTTGTAGAAAACTTTTAATCCAGTAAGATGTAATTACATCCAACAACAGAAGAAACACAGAACTGTGTTTCTTCTGTTGTTGGATGTAATTACATCTTACTGGATTAAAAGTTTTCTACAAGTTGCTGCGGAGTCCTTTTGTGTGGTATAACAAGAATTGTTCGTGAGTGCTTTGTGGTTTTGCAAACCTATTGTACACTTGTTGCCCCTGTTCCCCCCTGACACATGCAGTGGTGGGCAGGCATGTACATATGTGGTGGTTACTGGTGTCAGTGTTTTTGAATGGGGTATGGTACTCCAGTATCCACACTGGTGTTCACTCCATGCCTTTGACACCAGGCACCTGTTGCAAGACATCTGCACACATGTGCCTCACACAGTCTATATATATATGTATATATATATATTGATATATTTATATCTGTATATAGATATATATATATATATATATATATATATATATATATGTTTGTATATATGTATATAAAATATGTATATATAGATGTAGATATATACATATAGATGTGGGGAGAGAGGGGGAGAGAGTGAGAGAGAGACACAGGGAGAGTGAGAGTGTGAGGGGGTGGGACAGAGAGAGAGATAGTCATATACAGACATATCTGTTGTCAGTCAGATCTATCTGTATATGTATATGTCTCTACAGATATCTATATATGCATGTGTGTATTACATATATCTGTACATACATATTCTACCAATCTCGGTGTCTGTGCAGTAAGTGAGAACCTGGTTCAAGGCTCCTGAGAGCACACCAGCCGTACCAGGCTATACCCCGTATCATGCTTTTTGGCCCCAGGACTCGGGACAAAACAAAAAGGGAGGGGTTGTGTCCATATTCATGAAGGACACACACACCTCCAGGTTAGTGGCAACACATGAAGCATCACAGACCATCCAGGTGCAGATAACCGTAGGCAAGCCTGCTATACAACTGGTAGCATGTTACAGACCACCCTCCCAATCTCAGGGACCACAGACAGCCTTCCTGTAGACATTGGAGGATATGAATGTCCCACCACACACCATCATATTGGGATACTGCAACTACCCTAACATACACTGGGTGCATTATTCTACCCCAAACACCCTAGCCCAAAGGTTCCCGGAATTCACTAAGTCAAATGCAATGGAACAGCTAGTTACCTCTCCCACAACAGGAGATAATATACTAGACCTGATCATCACAAACATGGGGACAATGTGCTGCACACTGGAAGTATACCCCTCACTAGTCACATCTGACCACAGACTAATGCCCCTGGATATACATATACCACCTCCCCCACAACACAAAAGACTACAGTGGGAAACCTCTCACATGCCGACTTTACACGTCTTATAACTGAGTTGGTATCCTTAATGCTCACTGGGTCAGTGTAAACCACTTCCCACAATGCAGACACCTTCACATATGCTTTCTACGGACATCTCCAAGAATGCATGGATCATGCAATCACAAATGAAACCATGACCCTCTCCATCAAGGGCAGGCGTCCTGTCTGGTGGGCCCCAGCATTGAACAAATTGTATAACAACAGAAGGTAGCTACTGCACGGCAGAGCATACTTCTATAGAGCTACGGCATCTCTCTGATCAGCAGTAGTAGAAAGATACGTTTTGTCGTACAAACATGCAAGGCCAACAATGAGAGGGGCATCGCTATGGTCACTACAGATAACCACAAGGCCTTCTTCTGCTATGTTACACACCTGGGTGGGAAACCTCAGTTGTGTTCACAGTTAGTTCATTGTGACAAACGCTACACTGAACACACAGATAATGCCAACATTCTGGCAGACAGGTTCAGTGCAGGTTTCTCCCCTCCCTCACCCACACATGTGGAATTACTTATCCCAGCTGACTGTAACCTCCCTGTCATCTCAGATGTCCAGCTGGGAACCACCCTCAGAAGAGCTGTAAACACAGCATCAATGGGACCCAACGGTATTGCAGGTTGTATGCTACGTGAACTGCAAGAGGAGCTACACATGCACATTAAATGCTATTCAGCCATAGCCTTACTAGAGCATATGTACCTGGACACTGGCATACAGCAACAGTAGTCCCACTCCACACAGGAGGCACCTCTACAGACCCTGGTAACTACTGCCCCATAAGCTTACTCAGCCTGGTCTGCAACGCTATGGAAAGGATCATTATGGTACCCATACACAGAGACATTGGGGACTTAGACACTTGATCCCACCCGGTTTGGCTTTGTAGAGGGCAGGTCCTGCCTTATAAACCTGGTTGACCTTTTCAAATCAGTCACTAGAGCCATTGACGAGGGCACAGCGGTCCATACAGCCTACCTGAACTTTCCTATGGCTTTCGACACAATACCGCACTCTGGCATCATAGACATGATCAACAGCTGAAATGTAAATCCATATGTCACATGATGTGTTGCAAACTGGCTAACGGATAGAAACCCTACAGTCAAACTCACTGGTGCCATGTCAGACTCAGAGCCAGTCACATGTGGTGTCCCACAGGGCTCTGTCCTGGGACCGCTTATGTTTGGCATATAATTCTCAGATGTGGAAGCAGGGGTCTACTTTAAAAGCCCGAAACGCTACTTCGCCGACACAAAAATCACCGACGCCAGATAACCGACAACGCACAAAACCGACAACGCAAAACACCGAACACCATAACACCGACACACCGAACGTAAACAACACACCACACTACATAACATACCCACTAGCCCTAACCCAAACCCTAACCCTAAGGTCCGACACTATTGCACACTCACCCTACCTGCACCCTAACCCTAACTCACTTAACCCCCTAACCCCAAGGTCCGACACTATCGCACACTTCACCTACCTGCACCCTAACCCTAACTCACTTAACCCACCCCTAGCCCAAGGTCCGACACTATCGCACACTTCACCTACCTGCACCCTAACCCTAACTCACGTAACCCGTCCCTAAACTACAGTCCCTCACTATCACACACTTACCTTACGAACCCTAACTCCGACACTTACACACACTCACCTTTCCCACAGCCTAACCCGAAATCCCACAATATCGCACACTTACCTCACCGCTCCTAACGCCGTCACTGTCGCACACTTACCGAGTTGCGATCGCACATTACCCTTGTCAGTCTTTCCGCTGTCGGCAAATCACCCTGTCGGTAAACTTACCTGTCGGTCGTTTGGTCTTCGTTTTCCACGTGTCGGGGAATCGTCGGTTCGGTCTTTAGAAGTAGACCCGGAAGCAGACATGGGAGGGTAGTGGCTGACAATGTTCAAAGATGACTGCATACTAGGCGCCATAGGCGATACACCAGCTGACACATACATCCTACTGACAGGCCTCACAGACACCAACAACTGGTGCCAGAGTCATGGCCTTACACTGCATGCCATGTAATGTATACTCATACCCTTTTGGATGGACAAGGTACCCACATATTATCACATAGACAGTAAACCACTGAGTACAGACAAAGTAATCGGAGACCTGGTGACACTGATCAATGCTGACCTCTCATTTGACACCCACATTGCCAATGTGGTTGGATAGACTTCCTACCTTGCCCACCTTATCATGAAGGGATTCACATCCAGATCAAAAGGGGTCATTGTACCCCTATACTCCTCCCTTATCAGGCCCATGACTGTGTACTATGCCCCATTTGGTATGTACCGCACCTGGCACTTGCAACAGCTAGGGGGACCCCATAAGTATATCACCAGGAGGATCAAGGATCTGCAACAACTGTCATATGCTGCCAGACTAATGTAACTCATGCTCTATTCCATAGCATACTGCCTATGTAGGGGTGATCTGTGCCTGATGTAGTAGGCCATGTCCAATCAGGTATTGATGGACATGTTCCACCTCATACAATCCAAATCCATCAGAACCACAACAGCTACGGATTTAAACCTCAGCACACATATGAATAGGACATACTGTAGGGACAGATCCATCACTAAGAGGCTTCCCATACTGTGGAACAGGATCCCAGTTCATGTTAGGTAGAGACCCTCACTGACACTCTTCATGTGCATTCTTGACAAGTGGATGGGAGATCATAGGTTTACAGCAGGGGTCATCTCTGTGTCACTACTAGACAGAGGCACAGTAAACTAATGCTATTATGTAGGGGGATCTTCACTGTGTCACTACTATACAGAGGCGCAAGTTTCTAAATCTCTTCTATACACTGTCTGCAGATAGCCTAGTACTAAACTATGACACTGTGAAACTATATATATCTATGTATTTCTACATCCCTCTCTATCTATGTATACACATATGCATATTATATATATATATATATATATATATATATATATATATATACACATACATATCTCAATATACATACGTATACACACACATATATATATATATATATATATATATATATATATATATATATATATATATATATATATATATATATATATATATATATATATATATATATATATATATATATATATACTCCTTTTTAGGTCCACATATGTATACACACAGTAACGTACTGCTGAACATCCATTACTGTACAACCTACTTGTACATTGCACTACAACCTACATTGCTATGTGCACATAGCTACTGTCACATACATATGTATGTGGAGCCTTCAGTGACAGTTGCAGTATGTCCCCGGCCCTATGCACATCTTCATATACGTAGATACAGACCAATAACACATCTGGAGGGTTCACAGTATGTAGAGTATTATAGTAGTACTTTACATTACCTGTGTTTGTTGCAGCTGTTTGCGTAGGCTTGCAGTTACTTGGCCTGCTGTCAGCCTCTTTGTTTTGTTGTTACAGGTTTTTTTTTTTTCTTTCTCTTTCTTTCTTTCTTTCTTTTTTTTTTTTTCTCTCTCTACCTCCAGCGGGTGCAATGAAAGTATTGCATGTGTGGACTGGGAGTACAGGATGCTTTTGTAGGTATCTGCACATGTCCATGTGATGGCCTCTGCACCAATTGTTAGCCAGCATTTACTAATTGCATGCAGCCTGTTGTGTAGTGATTGCAGTTCTCACTGTGATTACAGGACTGTGCTATAAAAAGGTCTGTTAGGTAGGCGTAGCCCTTTCAGATTATCAGGGTGGGGACCATGCTGGTTTGCTGTGGACACTGTTCTGTGAGTGTAAGGGTTGGTATGTCTCTCATATTTCAGGCTGTGTTGTAGACACTGCAATGCATGTTGTTCTGTAAGCTGAGTATTCCTTCCTCCAGTGTCCTCTTCTCCGTGTGTATGTAAACTGACACCTACGACTAGTAATACTGTGTATATGGTTGTGTGTGCTTTCCTGTGGGGATTGTGGTGTAACTGGTATATAGCAGTGGCTCTTGCAATCTGTTGCTATGGCTTCAATATTTGGCCTTTACATTCACTCCTTGTATGCCTGCTAGGTGTCTTTCCTGTAATGTGTTGCTATGGCTTTCCTATTTTCCATTTACATTCACAGCTTGTAATGCTTGCTAAATCTGTTTGGGCAGCAATTCCCCTATGTGTTTGTTGTGGTAGGGTGTTACTGCATGCAGTGTGGTCTGGCCATGGTGTGGGCCTTGACACTTACAGGGGTATTTGATCATGCTGCTGAGCAGGCCTCAGATACTCTCTGGTGCATCTTTTATCAGCCTCATGGAATGGTACATAGCAGTGGGTTATTCCAATGACATATTCTGATATTCTGCAGTTGTGACTGTGGGTTATTTCAAGCATATTTATTAGTACACCATTTGTGACGTGCAGGTGGTGCATACCTTCAGTCAGTCATAGTTACCATTGCATGTGTAGTTACACCTTTCTGCCTACTGTTAGTACATTTGACAGGGTGTCAGTGGGGCACAGTTGACATTTGTTTTCACATCAGGGACATCCCTGTAACTCAGTCACAGTTGCTATGTCTGATCTCTTAACTATTCAACTATGGCAGTGTTTATCCTGCTCTGAGTATGTGTGTGGCTTGCCAAATGCTACTGTGACATTATTACCTAGTAGCTACCAACTAGCATAACTGTTTCTCAGCACACAGTACTATTTTACAAATCCACTAGATTTGACAGTAAATATACATGACATGCTTTGTGTACTAGACTTGCTATATTCCCTTTACATTAATTCCTACTATTTTATGATATATTTCTTTCAGCACAATGTTCTTGTATAGCAGTCATGGCTTAGTGGTAAGTCATGCAGACTAGTGTTTCCAAGGTCCTGGGTTCGAGACTGAGGGAGGTATTTTATTTTGCTGCTGAGAAAACTACAGGCCTTGTCATTCAGAGTGACTAAGGCACTTTTAAGCAGTTGTAAGCGGGTTAGCGCTGGTTTGCGCGAAGGTCACGCATGCGCACTGCTTAGCTTACGCACACGCTTAGCTAAGCGCAGAAACGCACCCGCTTACTACTGCTTAAAAGTGCTTACTCAAGACACCACGCTATTTTCTTTTAAAGAAAAGAAAATGGGGAGATAGGAAAGTGGTGAAAAAGGGGGCACAAAGAGGGTAGGACAGTAGGAAAACAAGCTCGGGTTTTGCAGGAGGGATGTAGGAAAGGCCCATAGCTGCCTATTTCTTCATCAGTAACAGCTGTGCATATGTTTGTAATTTGGTGTGAAATTTGAATCCTTCCACCCCTGAGAGAGGTGTGAGGACAACAATATTTGTTGTACAGCCAATTGTAATTGCCAGTTTACATGTCCAGCAGACATGTGTGCAAAATGGGCAGCTATGTATGGGGCGTAATTTTTTTGTGGGTACAGAGTGCCCTTTTTTTTTTTTTTCAGGTGAGAGTGGTATGTCAGGTACAGGAAGTCGGTATAGCTGGGGAGGTAGGTAGGGGAGGTTAACAGACAAGACAAACAAGACGCATACAGGGGTGGTGTATGACACATGTGGGGGGGTTACACAATTGATGGGGGCGGATGTTTGGATATCTCGAGCCCATGAGCCCACAGATGGCAACAGTGGAACTGAGATCCCCACCCATGGGCAGTTGCCACTGTACCTTCACTGCCCAGGATGGGGCTGTGCTGGGGGCTGTGTAGGCTGGGCAGCAGGCACACCCATGAGTTGTGCCACCCATGCCTCAAGCTGGCGTAGGGGCCCAAGAACAGCGTGCCAGATCTCCCTACGCACCACAGTCCGGACACTATGGAGGGTGAGTGGATGTTCTCCTCCGGCCACGCTTGCAGGGGGGGTGAGCCCCATCCCCTGCAGCGCTTCCGCCTGCAGGTGGCACAGGGCCACCGGAGGAGGGTCCGGCCTGGGCACTACTGCCAGGTGCACTCGCCAGCTGAGGTGGGAGAGGTGGGTCCGCTGGAACCCGCCTTCCCTGTCGTCCTATGTTTTGCATTATGTTATGACAGTTTGGGTTAGTAACGTACAAAAGCATTCACAATTAGTTGTAACAGCATGCATTAGTATTCCCATTAACCAAACACCCATACATTCAAGCCATTGAACAGCAAGCATAACACATGCATAATTTGAACAGCAATACACAATCCAACAACATGCAGGGTTGATTGATAGCATCAGGCCATCAGGTTTGGATGTATGAACAGGGCACATGCATCAACGTACATGCAAATATGTATGAACCAACAGGACAAATGTCCAGGGGTGTTAATTGTGAATGCACATACCCATTTCACTTGGAATGGATTATTTGTGGTTATAGGGTAGGGTAAAGAAATATTTCATTAACAACTTCAAATACCTATACATATGCTGTACATTTCTACTAGCTGCAGATATATACACACTAAAGGTCTGAATACAGTTTCCTATGTGATAACTAATTCAGGTTGGTGATAGGAATGTTACTGCTACATCAATATACATTTCATATTTATTCATACACATTCATATCTGGCTCTGTTCAGCTATATCATCCTGCTACATTTGCTTTATATGGCTGTAGACAACTGTGGATGTTTGGTATTTCATACAACCATACTATCTGCATATTGCAAACTGAGAGCAACATATCCAGATTTTGGGACACACATTCCAGCTTCAGTACTTTTTTCAACACAAGTTGCTGTTTGGTACTGCCTGTCACATTCATTTCATTCTGTACTGACTGCAGTATACTTTATTCAGGAGTTATTACTACTTTATTGGTGGATTCATACCTCTTTCTCACACTCTCTCACTTGTTTTATTTTTACAATTCAGGATGGTACTTAATTCTAGGCTTTATTGACATGTTTTACTTTTAGTTATAACAATCCTTTCCAACAGTCTCACTTGTGTCATGTTTCAGAATTTAAACAGGGATATATTTCACACATGTGTTTTACTCAGCTTTTGTAGCTGTACTTTTCAGCCTGCTGCAGGTTATGTACTATTATATTGCATGTGGGACATCTTTATTTCAGACTTGTTTCATTTTTATTTTTGGATTACAGGCTGCATCACACTTTTGTAATCAAGCAATACTTGCAAACTCTCTTACAATGTTACTTGCACATTTTATTAATAAGTGACTACACTGCACTCTTTTGCAAACTGTCAGCTCCGCGCAAATGGGTTACGCTGGTTTATGCATTGTTTGGCTGTCAGCACGCATATTACGCTCAGCTCAGCTACAGGCACACAGTTTCAGCGTGTTAAAATGCTGCTCAACCCCGGGCACTCATTTTACACCTGTTAAACCACTGCTCACCTACGGGCACTCATTTTAATCCTGTTAAAACACTGCTCACCTACGGGCACTCATTTTAAACCTGTTAAAACACTGCTCACCTGCAGGCAGATATCCTCAACTTGTTAGACTGTAGCTCAGCTATAGGCACATCTGACATTTTTTTTTTTATTATCTCACATTTCTTCAAAATACATGGCCCATTTCATTACATTTTACATAAAATATAATTTTATATATGTACATATATGTCAGGGAATTGTTTCGTGCTTATTTCACTAAAAATAAAAATTGATGTTGTGGGGGCTCAAACCATAACTGCCTCCTCTTCAGCCAACGTCTCTACTGCTACGCTATTGCTTCTTGACTTACTTTGCATATTTAGTTCTTATATGCTTTTCCACTGACTGCTAACTGTGGCTAAGCTGGCACGCCCAGCAAAGCGCACTCACGGGCAAACATCTTTACAACTTATAAAAAAATATATAAGATGTTCATTTATACATTTTATGTTCATAGTCTGTGGGGGCATGTGTTGTGCTGTGTTTATTCACATTTACATGGACTCTGTCATGAGGGTTTACTTTCGGGACTTTTACTCTTCTGGGGGTGTGTCCGTTTGCAGGGCTCGCCCTACGGACACGCCCCCTACTGTCTTACATGGACCGTATTAGCCTTAGGTGTGATTCAGCATGCCCTCATGCATATGCATGGCATGCTGACGTCACACCGTTTAACTGCAGCCTCCGTGTAAGCCTTGTAACTCTTACATGGAGGCTTTGTGAATCCTGCCCTTTGTCTTTATAAAACCTAGAGGCTCATCCATATCAATATCTATATTCAAGCTTCTCAAATAATGTCTAACCATCTCTCCTTCAACCCTGTAACTCAAAATATATGCAATATAATAGCATTCAGTTATAATCATCTTAAGAATTAAAAACTTCTTTAATTGCTTGAAAACATACAGTCTGTTCCTTTAATATTAGTCTTCTTGTAAAAGGCATACATCTCTACTACTGTAAGTTAAAATATTAAATGGTGGCCATTATCACTCCAGATGGATATTCTAAAGAAGCATGTTTAAACATAATAAATTTCAAATATAATTAAGCATATTCTGTTACTTTCTCTGTCATATAATATACCTTACAATCAACAAAATATTAAAATGCTGTTTTCTTCTATTTCAGCATAATAATAAATTATTTATCATGCAAAGGGATGAATTAAAATAACTGTAAACAAGAGCATACAAATGTCATTTGCAGTCTATCTATAACTTAGTTATTGCCTGTGTCTTAAAACTGAAACTTACTTCTAATCAATACTAATTAAACATAATAAAACATAGAAGAGTGCACTACATTAATGCTTCATAATTATACTTCACCATAAAAGTAATACAAATAATCCATTATTAACATATACAAGTTATTCAGTATATTTGATTACATACTCCCTTGTTTATATAGCAATAATTTTCCAAACATTAATAAATATGTTTTATAATTTCATATCATAACTTTAGTAAGTAAAGAATTGATTAGCAGCTATATTCTACAACTTCCCCTTTATAGTCAGTATATAGTTTGCCCAACTATTCATTAAACATATAAATGTTTGATTAGTAGTTGTTCAAGCTGGACTAACTCAACAGAAACAAAAATAATCATAATTTAACCATTTACTATTTGGGAGGATATTTAGCTGAAGTACAAGACATTAAAATAGTAATTTTTAATTTGCAGCCAAAGTGCATAAGCTTAAAGCTATGACCACTTTTTAGTGTGGCAGTATAGCAACTTCCATAGTTTAAAATGTAAATGTAAAAGAAAAGTCACTGTAATTATTATAATTAGTAGAAGGGCTACTCTAACCCACACTAAGACATAATTCAGCCAACTAAACAAAAATAAATAAATTATCTCTTTTTACAATTATGCTGCAAATTCTCAAAGTAATATTTTAATTAGTAACCCATCTAATGGTCTTATAGGGAGTTACTAGAGTTGCAGTCCAGGACACCACTGAGGATCTTAGCCCACATTTCCACTTATCCTCCAAGCACTTTCTGGTTAAGTGACTTGCTAAAGGTCATGCAATAGGCAAATAAGGGCTGAATGACTCAAAACCAGTACCACAGGAATTATAGCTCACAGCTTTAACCCTCCACATCAGCTGTCAGACTATAATCACAATTGTCCACCACATACCCTGTAGAATTGCAATCTAAGACTTCTACCACATCCTTCAAACAGTGCATGCAGTCTATACTCTAATCTCATCCGTTTCCTGAAAATAAATTTGGTCATACTCAACATACCTGTCTGAAATGGCCTATCATCTTACAATATTCCATTGCATTTAAACGTGCTCACCGCTCCACCCAATCATATGTATTCAAGTGGAAATGCTTATCCCCTCAGACCACTGTGACCCTGCTGCAGTGCCCATAAACAGTCCACTGTGACCCTGCTGCAGTGGCCATAACAGGCTCCTCTTTTGTTCAGTTTATGTGGCTCTTTCCTTACAGCCCCCACTTTGCACTGGCAACTCCCTTATCCATCACTTCCTCTTCATAAATATCACCATTTCATCAGTCAAAAACACACATCCACTACAACAGAAAAAGTCAGGAAATGTTTCAGTTTGTCTCTTAGACTCCTTAATCATCTCAACAAACTGCAGCCACTGTTAAAATGCTGCATCCAAGTAATTGTGGTTTACATACACGTCAAACTAAATTTTCCCACTTGCAGCAACTGTCACAAAACTTTTTCTTTTTCATAACATGTCACAAACTGAACCAGAATAATTCCAGGTTTCCTATAATACCATTCATGTATAGTCAAAAGCAAATGAATTGCTTACTCAAAAGCCAGTCTAATGAAGCCTATCCACTACACCATCTTACTTTTTACATAGTGTAACAAGACCATCCCTTCATTTCCTTCCATTACTCCAACCAGTCAAACATTTTTTTCCCAAGAGTTTTATCTTCCACAGAAATCAGCTACTTCTGCTGTACAATACCTTCAATCTGTCCACAGTCTTCTGTTGCACTGATTCATATTTCACTAATCTGCTACTTGAGTGTTCATAGGTTAATACTATTCTTACTTGCCCTTGTGTGAGCCATTTTAAGCCTACCCAATTATCCCATTTGAGAATCAAACCCTACACCTTCTGTTTGTAAAGTAAACACCTTAACCGTTATGCCAATTCCAAACCAGTCCCGAGGCAACATAGTTATCATTCAAGAGCTCAGCATTTTTAACTTCACCTACTCACAGACATTGCACATGTCCTGCCAACAGTCCAGTTAAATGCTAGAAAAAGTTAATTTACACAAACAGTCTTATCACATCTGTCACTATTAAGGTTCCTATACATAGCGCAAACAGAAATCTATAATTCAAAGTGGAAAGGGATGATGATGAAACAGGGGAGAAGTGCATGAAATAAGGAGAGACTGGGATTGTGCATGCAGATCCTTAAGGAGAATAACAATAACCATGCAGAATATTTTATTTATAAAGTAGCAGAAAGTACTCTAAGAACTAAGCCACCTGGGAATGGATAAAGGGGATTCTGCTGACAGGGATGACTGCAATTAGGAGTACAGAGAATGGGCAAGAGGAGGCTTGAATGTACAGGAGAAAACTGGCAAAGGAACCAAGCTATTGGGAACAAATAATCAGAGAGGGAAAGGTAATAAAATGGAAAGAGGTTAAGAAATCATTTGGACTGCAGGCTAGTAATTGCCTTCCCTATCAAGGACTGGTATCAGAGTATAGGCAAAGAGAAGGAATAGGGGAATCTGGTAGAGTTTTTAGTAGAATCTAGACTAAAAGCTGCTGTTAAAAGGGTATAATTAGCAGGGCTTATAAAATATTGCATGATAACTATAGGAATCAATGAGAGGTGGTTAGAAAGGATTGGGAATGGAAACTGGATAATCAATTCACAAAGAAACAATGGGAGGATATATGTATGACTCCCAGATATGCAACAAGTCTAGAAGATTTAGGATCTTTGCTTGGAAGTTTTTGCAGTGGTATTTTTATACCCCAAGCAGACTGCAAAGAATTTTTCCTCAGGTAGATTGCAAGTGTTGGGGGTGTGATGAGGAAGAAAGGGGTAATTGGGAACATATGTTTTGAGAGTATAATGAGTTTGCATACTTTAAAAATTCCCTGCAAACTATTCCATCAGAAATACTGGGTGAGCAAATTGGTGTAGCTAAGGAAATGATTTTTTTACATAGTAGGGTCTTGCTAAGTTTAATTCTGGTGATTGCCAAAAAAAAAAACAATTACTGGAAAATGGAAATCAACGTCTAAATTATCTGTTCTAGAAGTAGTGAATATAGTAACAGAGATAAGATAACTGGAAGTGGGATCCTCGGAAAAGGGTAGGAGCAAATTACATAGAAAAAATGGGAATCGTGGAACAATACATGCAGAATAATGTTTTGGAGGAGGAATGAGGTTTAAGAGAAAGCAGGAATTGAATGAGCTATGTAATGTTTGTCTGACAATGACTGCATAGAAGACTATATGTGATGTATGTTTGCAATTGAAAAAAATGGCAATAAGGTTTTTAATTTATACAAATGTATGATTGCCTATGTCATAAGGGATAATTCAATAAAGTTGTTTCTTAATGAAAAAAAATACTCATCACATAAGAAACATTGACTTAAATTATTTTTTGTGGTCTGTCACATCTCTTTAATTATACCTGAACTTTTCACAGTAATTATTTTCTCCACCAAACTCACAATTTTTAGCAGAATCCTCTATCTCTTCTGCCTTTATTTGATAAATGACAACTTCACACTATATTTCTTACTGATCTAGTTAACTTATGACATTTTAGTCCTAATAAATGTAGTGACCAACAGGGAAAAATACTTTGTAAAGAAAAATCAGACTTCCCCAAAATGAGAAACTATTTTGAGGGTCATATTGTTCTTGTAGGAAAAGGTAGAACCCACCCCAAATCTCTTTCCTGGTAAAGTGTTATGGCTATATTGATATTGCAGAAAAAAGTAATAGAAGTTTTATAGATCTGTAAGTTTTGTTACGCAGTCTGGTTGAGCAACTTCTGCAGTGGTTGATAATCTAATGGGAATAAAGTGCATATTTCAGTGCTCTTACTACTATTATACTATTATATTTCAAAATTATTTACATTCTTTGGATGAGAGCTTTATGAAAATAAAACAGAATTTATGAATGGACAAATGGTATTTCTGCTACTGAGCAGACATTATTTTATGGGCAGTAAATCTTTATTGGAATAAGTTCTTCATACTTTTGACTAGCCATCCAAATGTGTACTGTGAAATAATCAGGTTGTTGGCTGACTTTCCTGATGTGCAATATGAAATCATCATATTGCTGAGTGGGCATTATGATAATTGCTGTAGCTGTTTAAACTTTTGGCTGGACATATATACTTATTTTTTTTTTAAGAATGAAATTAGCTTTCCCATGGATATACAGCGATAGCTATGGAATTATAGCTCTAAGAGTTATTATAAGTTTTATGTAGCTTCATCACTGCTGATTTAGAGTTGCAGCTAGTCTTTAAAAAGACACCGACATAGAAGTTCTAAATGCTTACTGTGTGTGCCTATTTTATATTTATGTGTGAAATAATAATTCCTTTTCTTCAGGTAACACTGTTTTCTCTAAATGAGGTTGTTAAAGTTTTACGACCCTTGGAGTCTTCATCTTATCTTGGTATGCAGCCATTCTTGTTATAGGTCTAAAGAAATTTGTTAACTCAGAAGTCTTGCCAACAGGTTAACAGCAAATGACCATGCTTCCTTCCTGTGTACCGAAACCAGTTACCTGTGACAAACTGGCTCCTATCTCAAAAAAAAAAATGCTATTGCTTTAAAGACTTAGTAATTGACTTTCCTTCCTTAATAGTTAAATACAAGTACAGAAAATAAATCTCATCACATGAAGATCACTAGATCTACCATTTCTTCTCTAAACAGCTAACTCTGCATCACTGATAACCCTTATGAGAATTTCTCTTTATCTCAAAATTTTGCCTGTCATCAGTTCATTTATGATGTCTTCATTTCTTATTCCATTTCAGATTGCCTACCTCGTTCTTTCATTTCATTCTTCTCCATTTCATGTCCTTCACTTTTGTTTTCTTTCTTTTCTTTTGTTTTTGACAGTTTTATACTCTCACAGCCTGTTTTCAACATTTTCCCACTCAACATCCCATCCTCCTATTATATTATTACTGCAGACTTACTGATTTCACATACATCACCCATCTCAGTGTTACACAGAGACATAGTTCTTTTCGCACATACATAATTTGTCTGTTTGTAATTAGTGCTTAAATCCTTTTACATTGCTTAAAACAAATGTTTTAGTTATTCTATGTTTGTATCTCATCTTTTTTATGTGTCCTCCAAGATAAGCCTGAAATTGGTCTAGCTCAGTAAACAACTGTAACATAACATAAATACTCAGCTACTGCAGGTCACACCTAATCAGGTTGATTTAGTTTTACAGTAGCCAATGTACAAGATCCTTTTACTTAACATTTAAACCAGGTGACTCAACAGAATTTATCTTCTCTGACCCTGGTGATATGTAAATATGGCATCCAGCAGCAAGAGTTCAGTTGTATGTTGCAAGGTCAGTATGCAAGGGCACCCACAGGCAGATGCAAGGGGGTGCAATTGCACCCCCTGGATTTTCTTAATTTATCTGATGATGTGTGTTGAAATCGAAAAATGTACTGGCAAAACCACAATTTTTCGATTTCAACTTACTTTTTTCCCCCGTTAAACCTGCATCATTCGGAGGAGATGCTGACATGCTATTGCAGGTTGCATTCATATGATGCATATGACGAGCAAGCCTAAATTCCTCCTCAAACTGCATTTCCCGCCTCTCTGACCATTGACAGTTGCACAGCAGAGTTATCCAGATTGTCAGTGGCAGAGTGAACGATGAGAGTTTTCTGTTTTTCTGACCAGAAAGAGCTTTTGCCTCAGAAAAATTATCGGAATCAGATTCGTCATGTGTGCAGCACTTAAGGTACATTCTGTCACAAGAAAGAAGATCCTCCTGGTATTTTTTTTTTATACACAAAGAATCAATGTCAGTTATGTCAGCTAAGCTTCAGACTTGGCACCAAACAGTTAAACTAGTGTATTTGAGATAATTGAGTAGGTTTTCCCCCTCTTTACTTAAAATATACTGAGGAAAAGTTCATCGGTGTAATACATCTCATTTTCTGAAAGAAAGAAAAAAAAAAAGACAAAATCAGGGATAGTCGAAAGGTATGTGTTCCAGTTTGGTTGGCGACACTAATGTCCACGTGCGTTTATGCTGGGTGCTCTGTGGTTTTGTGTTTGCGTTTTCTTTGATGTGTTGACGCTTGATTCATTTTGATGAAACAGGTGTCCCCCCCCCCCCCGTGTGTAGAATGATGTTTATTCGAGCTGAATTGAAAACAATGCCTCATTTGACACTGTAAGATGATTTACCACTTTGGCTGCTTATTAAAATATGGGCATTTCAGTTTCAGACTTCATAACTTTCAGAAAATGCATTCTAACACAAAGTCTTTTATTCAAATTTCTAAATCTGTCCATAGTTTAGGGCCTTTGTCCCCAACATTGTAACAGGTTTGTCCAGATTACTTGTTCTAAGAGATTGACAGGTGTGTGTGTGTGTGTGTGTGTGTGTGTGTGTGTGTGTGTGTGTGTGTGTGTGTGTGTGTGTGTGTGTGTGCACGTGTGTGTGTGAGAAACATGACCTAGCATACGTTCATAGGTTGGTACCAGGCTATCGGCCCTAGGGCCTATACAAGCCTAGCCATAACATTTCCCTGGCTATTTCTTCCCAGAATATTTACTTCCCTGGTCTCCTGTCTAGCACTTGTCCTGTAATGATCACAGTTATTTTCATAGTGCACACTACACAACTGCTAGAATTTGATCAAAGATAACCCTTGAGGCTCACACAGCTTTGACTTCTACTGTTTGAGTTCTTTAGGGGCAAGTGAATTTCTCTAGTTCTGTCTAAGGATGTCAGAGCAAGACCTCATGATCCTTCCCAGGCCCAAACACCCCTCAGCCTATGTTTCTGGTCCTTCAAAACAGAAAGAATGATACCTTGGACTTTCTTGTACCTAGAGTCTATGTGATATACTAATACTCCAGGAAAACTTCTAATAAAAATATCAACTAAAGCAGTAACACTGATTTTCAGTTGTGAGCTGTTTTAACAGACATTTCACCAGGGTAGCTAACATAGACCAAAACTCAAGGAAGCCTTCTGATGAAAGGTTTGTGCTGTAAAATGGAAAGTAGTTGCTCTTAGGAATGAAGACGTAAGATTACTCCCTTTTCAGCTAAAGCAGGTACACTGATTATTTTATGTAAGCTATTTTAACAAAAATGTTGCAGCATTCACTTTAAAGGCTACCTGTGTTGCAGTCTGTACTCATTAGGCACCTGGAAGTGAGTTCTCTTTCAATACAGCAGATGTTTCAACATTCATTTTTAGGGCTACTTATTTTGCGGTGTCGTGATTATTTAGGTATCCTAACTTGGTACTTTAATATGGAAAGGAACATGACATTCATCCCAGTACCAAAGGTAGGATGGAAAAATCTATATGGTTAACTAAGAAAGAGTATGCTTTTCAACTAGTCAGGTGAAGGTAGCACATAACTCTAATTACCACCAACCATTACCAGCCAGGTTACCAAATTAGTGATTATCTTCTCTGTCTGACTGAAACAGCATTATATTTACAGAAAGTTTTATAAACAAAAGTCACTACTAATTTGCTACACTTAACCTATCTTCTTAAGGGTGCAAAGGTTACTGGAATATATGAAAAAAGTAGTGGAAAGGGGAGGTGGACTGGATGGGTATAGCTGCAGTTTTTGTGCAGATTTAGGTGGGTCAGATGATATATTTTACCATCATTGGCTCTGCTGCATTGGGATAACTGTAGATTTTGGCCAGGTTTAAAGTGAGCCATATGATTTTATTTTACTTCTGTTTGCTTGCATGATTGTTTAACTACTTTCCCTTCTTTTGTCTAAACAGTTAGATTAACTAAACAAGCACTGACCTCTTTTGAGTGATGGCCCAGGAGAAAAATACTTCACATGTAATACAAATAGAATGCAAACATAGTGCTAAATCTTTAATAAGACATACAATGGTGAAATAACAACAGCATCTTGTTCATATTAATTACCTAAAGCATGGTGATTGGACACATTAGTATAACAAGAAATATTGATCTGTTTAGTTGTATCTTTTATCCAGAGTAGCTAACTCATAGACCCACATGGACCGTTATCAGACTCAATCCATCCTGTAGCAACGTCTGTTTAAATAAGATTTAATGTAAACCTATAAAATGAACTGTTCATGCAATACATATTTGCATTCTCTTTTGCAACTGCATTTTTTGATATTTTTTTGTATTCTGCAGCTTTATTATTTTTTGTATATCTAACATATACATAAGATTTATTATTTTTTGTATCTCAGACATGTACTTAAGAAAACAAAAAAGTTGTACAATCAACAGATTTTACCAAAGATTATGTTACGCATCCAGCATCCAGAAATGCAGTTCAAGTATTACTAATTTTCTTTACTTATAAAACACAAATGCATTAAAATCCTCCATGTGTACTTACTTACAATGTATATAAGGGGGATGACCTCACGTTCTTCCAAACCCCTGTAATGCACATACCTTTGCTGTTGGTTATTATAACTTTAGTAGTACTGGGGGTGTGGGGACTTGGAAATCCGCAGGTCCTAATCCCCATGAATCTAGACAAATGTCTACTGTAAGACTGCCTTTAAACTCATCATATAGACTTCTAAGAACTCCTCTACAAACACAGAAAGAATCAACTTAGCATGAGATAAGCAGTCTCTCTCTTTCTCTTTTATTTTCTTGCTGAGTATATTTTGAAAAACACCCATGTAGTCAGCCTCAACTTTTATGAGCCTCCTTACTTAACTTATACTCAGAACCTTCGGGCTCTAGAACTCAAGTATTGGGCAAAATATAGGAAGGTTTCATTTTTGTCACAGAACTGCAGGCTTTTTCATTCTGTAACGCATTGTTATATCCTCTATAAAGTGTTGTTGCAAAAGTATTACTCTTCTCAAAGCATTAACTTCTTTTTCCAACGCTTGGTGTTGCACTTTATGGCAAAAGTCAGCATTAACCAAAACATGGATTTTTTTAGAAGGGATTTGTATACTGACACTTGTAATAAAGCAAAGTTAACTGGTACTCTGAAAAAAAAGAGAATGGAAGACCAAAACAACTGATGTACAGCTGTACCCATAAGGAAATGCTGTTCACTTTTGTTATGTAGAATTTAGATTTATATGGAGACATACCATTTTTTGAATACACAATCACTACTGCCTTAATATTGCATACTTTTATTTATATTTTTAATAATTTGTATTTTTAAACTTTTTCAAACTAATAAAAAAGTAATTTAAAATGTGAAAAGTCATACCTGCAGAAGACAACAAAAATGGATCGGCCTGGTGAATTAAGGCTAGAAATATCCTGTTCTTATTGAGAACACAATCTCATTTGACTAACACCCCCAACAATGTAAAAACCACATTACTACAAAAAAGTTAAAAAAAAAATTTACTTATTTGGGATTTTCCTAAATTTACCAAGCTTTTGGTTCATGTGTCTTTTGTCTTTGAAATAATAGAAAACTGATGTCACTAAAAATAGCTTCTGCTGCTTACTTTGAACTAGCCTGAACTGTTTTTTTACTGATTACTGTATTTATTTTAAAATCTGCACTTAAAGTTACATTTAGTCGAATTTAGTCGAACGTTTGCTTGTTTGTTTGTTTAATTGAACTGTGGAGGCTGCCCACTAAAATGTGCTAGCCTGTGTAACTAATTTATCACTGTCTCTGCATTTTCTGTGTATTTCTACAAAAAAAACAAAAACAAAAAATAATCCTTGTTTTCCCGCCTTTCTCGACTAGTTTAGACCAGTATACAGGCATTGCTGTATTCTGGGCTGTGGTGTAGTTCCTGTGTTGTCCATTACCTTACTTGGATAGAAGGAAGTTTCTTTGCTCACCAGTGGGAGTGGGGAGCCTTGAGCAGCCTACCTATCCTTGGGGGAAGTGACCTCAGCACAAGAAGCTGTTAGTAATTGGTTGTTTGGGACCATTCCTAGCTCTTTTGTAGTTCACTGCTTAAAATCCGCGTTTGCACGGCTTTGCGCGGTCGTGCGCATAGCGCAGCACCGGTTAAACAAGGTTAAACTTTTTCTGGCTCCGCCAAGTCTGCTCTTCAATTTTTCCCTTAGAACTGTTCTACTTGCAATCTAAACAGCCTATACTCTATCTGAAAAGCTCAGCACTTGCTCCTTAAGCATTTTTTATACAGGTAAAGCACTCTTAAACAAACGAAAGTACTTCATTCACCTAAATTCTGTTGAGTACCCATTTCCCTATAGGTCCTTTCTGACTCAGTTACACAGCAATCTTTTTCACTATTTCTAGCATGTAGAAGGGTCAGTTGCTGGCGTCCTCTCCTGTTCAGGTGGTGAATCTGGGAATCTTGAGGCAATGTTACAATTGCCTCATGTACACAGACAACCCTCTCCTCCTCCCAACAAATACAAATATATGTGAGAGATGCAACTATATAGCCAAATTGGAGGCTGAGCTCTCTCAATTCAGTACTGGCAAGACCAGTCAGGAGGAGAAGGTAACCACGCACACCACAAACCCAGTCTCACATAGAACTATCACAACTGCAAACCAAACACATAAACACACAAAAACATGCTCGGAGGTGCTGATTAAAAATCTACCAAAACAACAGAGGCCTCCAAAGCAGACACCCAAGCAACCACCACCTCAAGACATAGCACATGCAACACATAGTTCACAAAGTCAGTGTGCTAAACAGTCACAGCCCTTAAGGCCAAACAACATGCCAGACACACTTGTAATAGGTGACTCCATAGTTAGGCACACTGGCGTCCCACTCACCAGACTGAACAAGGAGAGGGTCACAGTAAGCTGCCTGTCGGAGCTAGAATCCGCCACATAACACAAGCACTCAGGTCACTCCACAGCAAGTACAAATATGACTCAGTCATTGTACATGCCGGTGTGAACGACCTGAGACGTACCTCCCTGGACTACATGAAAGAGACATAGAGGAGCTCTCTGATTATGTAGCCCAGGCCGGTATGACCCTGACCCTGAGCAGCATCTTACCCTCACCAAGAATGATGCCACAGTACAAAGACAAAATGATCAGTTTTAACAGTTGGCTTAATTACTGGTGTCATTCTAAGGGGATCCAATGTCTGTCTGATTGGGATGACATGCTTGACAAGCCGCGCTGCCAAGGGATGGCTTGCACCTGTCACCCTGGGCTTCCGGATATTGGCCAAGGCTCTTGCCACCCCATAGTGCCTTTTTAGGCAAGGCTCAAATGACAAACCTACCTCCTAGAAAACACAAGTGGAAAAACTAAGGGTAATGCTGCTCAATGCCAGAAGTCTAAACCTCAAGATGCATGCCCTCGAAGCCCTCCTCAGTATGGAGAACATCAATGTCTGTGCAGTGACTGAAACCTGGTTCAAGGCTCCTGAGAGCACCCCAGCACTATCAGGTTTTACCTCATATCATGCTTTCCGGCCCCAAAACTTGGACCGAACCACAAAAGGAGGGAGATATCCATTTTCATCAAAGATACCCACACCTCCAGGTTAGTGGCAACGCACGAAGCATCGGAGACTATCCAGGTGCAACTAACCATAGGCAAAACTGCCTTACAGTTTGTAGCATGCTACAGACCACCCTCTCAAACTCAGGAACCCCACACAACCTTCCTGAAGACACTGGAGAGTATGAATGTCTCTCCAAATACCATCATTTTGGGAGACTTCAACTACCCAAACATAGACTGGGAACATTACTCAAGCCCCAACACCCTAGCCCAAAGGTTCCTAGAATTCATAAACTCAAATGCAATGGAACAACTAGTCACCATTCCCACAAGAGGAGACAATATACTAGACCTGATCATCACAAACATGGGGACAAAATGCTCCACACCGGAAGTACATCCCTCCTTGGTAAGATCAGACCATAAATTAATCTCCATGGAAATCCACATCCCGCCCCCACCCCCCGCACAAAAGACCACAGTGAAGAACTTCTCAAAAGCAAACTTCACACTTCTTAAGACTGAAGTGGTATCTTTCAAGGCCCCTGGGCCAGTGGAAACCACAACCCACACTGCTGAATCCTTTGCAAATGCCTTCTATGGGCACCTTCAAGAATGCATGGATCATGCAATCCCAAATAAAACCAAGACCCATTCCCCCAAAGGCAGGCGCCCGGTCTGGTGGACCCCAGCCATAAACAAACTTTACAACAGGAGGAGGAAGCTACTACATGACAGAGCAAAATCCCTAAAAGGGAAGGCATCTCTGATCAGTACTAGCAAAAAACTACGATCACTCATAAAATCATCTAAGGCCAACTTTGAGAGAAAAATCGCAAAAGACACAAAAGACAATCACAAGGCCTTCTTTAGCTATATTAGAAACCTGGGTGGAAACTCCCAGATATGCTCTGAGTTAGTCCAAAATGACACAAAATGCACTGAACCCACTGACATTGCCAACATTCTGGCAGACAGGTTCAGTGCAAATTTCTCCTCCCCCTCCCCAAAGGAGAAATAACTATCCCAGCAGAGTGTAGCCTCCCTAACATCTCAGATGCCCAGGTGAGAGCCGCCCTCTCTAAAGCTAAAAACACAGCATCAATGGGACCGGATGGTGTCCTGGGCTTGTGCTACATGAACTCCAAGAGGAACTAAACCCACACATAAGGCTGCTGTTTAATCTTAGCCTTACTACAGGATACGTGCCCAAAGAGTGGGTGCGGCAACAGTGGTCCCACTTCACAAAGGCGGTGCTTCTACGGACCCTGGAAATTACCGCCCCATAAGCTTGACGAGCCTGGTCTGCAAAGCTATGGAGAGGATCATTATGGAACTCATAAACAAAGACATTGGGGACCTACAGACATTGGATCCTACCCAATTTGGCTTTGTCAAGGGCAGATCCTGCCTTTTGAACTTGGTCAACTTTTTTGAAACAGTCACTAAGGCCATTGATGAGGGTAAGACAGTTCACACAGCCTACCTTGACCTTGCAAAAGCCTTTGACACAATACCCCACTCAGGCATCATAGACAAACTCACCAGCTTAAATGTAAACCCATATGTCACAAGATGGGTTGCAAACTGGCTCAAGGACAGAACCCACAGGGTTAGAGTTGCTGGAGCTATGGATTCCTTTTTCTACTGATTCCCAGTTGATTTTTGTATTAAGTTGCTGGAGCTATGTCAGACTCTTAGCCAGTCACAAGCGGTGTCCCACAGGGCTCAGACCTGGGACCCCTCTTGTTCGGCATTTATTTTTCCGAGGTACAGGCAAACATGGGAGGATTGTGGCTGACAAAGTTCGCAGATGACTGCAAACTGGGCACCATAATTGATACTCCAGCGGACACAAACATCCTTCAGAGAGGCCTCATAGAAATGGATAATTGGTGCCAAAGCCATGGCCTTAAGCTGAACGTCAAAAAATGTATAGTCATACCCTTTGGGAAAAACAAGGTACCAACAAATTACCACATAGGTGGTAATCCATTAAGTACGGAAGAGGTAATCAGGGACCTAGGAACCCAGGTTGACAGTAACCTCTCATTTGACACTCACATTGCCAAAGTGGTTAGGAAGACCTTCTATATTGCCCACCTTATCATGAAGGGTTTCACATCTAGATCAAGAGAGGTCATTGTCCCCTGTACTCTTCTCTTATCAGGCCAATGATTGAGTACAATGCCCGTTTGGGATGTATCTCACCCGACACCTGCAGCAGTTGGAAAGACCCCAAAAGTTCCTCACCAAGAGGATAAAGGGTCTTAAACATATGTCATATGCTGCCCGACTGAAAAAACTCCAGCTCTATTCAGTCGCATACCGCCTACTCAGAGGTGATCTGTGCCTGACGTACAAGGCCATGTCCAATCCTGAATTAATGGACATGCTCCACCTCAGAAAATCCAAATCCATCAGAGCCACGAGAACAAGTGACTTAAACCTCAACACAGAAATAAATAAAACATGCTGGAGGGACAGATTCATAACCCAGAGGCTCCCTACACTCTGGAACAGAATCCCAGTCCATGTTTGGCAGAGCCCCTCACTGACTCTATTCAAGAGAAATCTCGACGAGTGGATGGGAGATCGTAGGTTTACCCCGGGGTCATCTCTGTGTCACTACTAGACAGAGACATAGTAAACTAAACCCTAAAAGGGCGTAGTATTCTCATCCTAAGGGGTGGTGTAAGCCACATACACTCTGGCTAGGCTTATAAATGCCCTAGGGCAGATAGCCTAGTACGAACCTATGAACCTATGAACCTATCTGTGAAAACTAGACTGCTGAACATCATAAGCTGAATTAATAACTGTGCTGTGATATGTCACATTGTATCCAACCTTTTCATGCAATAGATCACATATGAAAACTTACAGAAAAATTATTATAGGGTTATTTTTACTTTCGAAGTAATGACTACAGAATAAATAACAATACTATACTGTGGGACTTTCCTAATGAAGCAATATTTAAAACTTTAGAAATTAGCTTTAAAATTACAGTTATGCAGAAGGCATTTTTGCATGCATATGAAAAGCTACCACCTGTATTTCTTTCAGTTTCACTTTTTATTAGACCTGTAGGACTTGGTAAGTCAGAGCTGAAAAAACACTACTATCCTGCACTGAATGACCCTGAGCAAGTCTTTTAAACATTTCTATATCTGTGGGTCCTACCTGAAAACAAGAACTGCCTTTGTGTTCTTTTTCTAGCCAACTTTCTAAAACATATCCTTTCTGCAGTACACTCAAAACATTGCATGCAAGCATTAAAGTTACTGAACACTACACCTCAAAAGTTGTATGTCAGCTGTGTTTTATGAAAAACGTTAAAGTACTCTTTGTAAATTTTAACTTTGACAACTTCCACAGTAAATAATTGCTAAGCAAGATCTACCTTGTCTTGTGTACCTTCTTTCCATTTACTACAATAAAAATGTAATCCCTATACACAACTACAACAGGAGATTACACACAACTTGAAATAATTATGTGATGACTAAAACTTATACAAGACAGAAAAAAAACTCTACAACATTTTATAAATGTAAGTACTTGCTCCAAGGGATTGTACAATTCAGAAGAAAACTGTCAAAATTTGTATCTGTTCCAAGGTGTTGCTAAGTGAACCATTGCCATGATTACATTACACCATAACATTAAAGACACACACACACACACACACACACACACACACACACACACACACACACACACACACACACACACACACACACACACTTTGCATGGCCAAAGTAATACACAGGAAATGGTAGGTTATGACAGTTACTTTGTACCTCCTTTACAGATCCAGCCCTGCCAATAACTACAGACCGATCACATAAATATATTTTGTGACATTTATAGTGAAGCACATTCTTTAGATTTTGGCCTGCTAAAAGGAGTGAGTGGTCTGCTTTTTAAATTGATACAAACTATATATATATTGCTGCTGCACAGATAAAAAATATATACATTTTTCTCAGTTTAGTTCGACTTGCTTTTACTTACTGCTTTCATTAAAATGGAACAGTTCTGGATGCAATGGCACTCGGAACAAATATTTTCTGTTACATTTTCCTGTTATAAATTTAAGTTGCAGAAAGACTGTTTGGCTCACATCCTTTAAAAGTTTCACTTGTGCAAAATAATACATTCTCAGATATGGATGGACACTTAAGAGAAAGCCTTCACTTTTTTACTGTGAAATAATTAAGGTCACTGCCCAGAATCTTTCTTAACAGAAGTCCTCTCAGTAGTATGCATGGATTTGTGAAGGCTGTTACAACCAAAAACACCACACTCCACTTACTACAATGTCTACATTTTGAGTCACAAGACACTACGTTGTGGCTTAGTTTATAAATGACTGTGCCATAATTAAAATTTTTGTTTTATTTATTCAGCAAATGCCCTTGCCCACTGAGACATGGTTTCCTTTTTTAAGGGTGCAAGCCAACTGTAATTATGGATATAGAAACAATAAAAATACATTTTCAAATCAGACAGGCCAATGCCATAAGAAAGTGAGCAGTTTTAGTAGAAATGCTCCATGAAAAAGATTTCTAAAAAGTGAAAATATACACAGCGTACATCAGCATTAACACCAACTGCACACTTAGAAGCTGTAGGTGGAATTTATTTTCTAGTGCAT
The DNA here is from genome assembly GCF_019279795.1 of Protopterus annectens. Lineage (NCBI taxonomy): Eukaryota > Metazoa > Chordata > Ceratodontiformes > Protopteridae > Protopterus > Protopterus annectens. Next base: position 955,283,473 of record NC_056726.1, read on the forward strand.
TTTCAAGGAATTGTAAGCTTCAAGGGAAGAAGCTTGCTCATGCTAAGTCTGCTTAAAATGTGAAACTGTTTTGTTTAGCAAATGGCATCACTATTGTGTTGCAGTTTTAAAGCAGTATTAGTAGCACAGCAGGTTGCATACTTGCATCTTGATACAAAGGTCTGTAGCTTCAACTCCCGCAGCATGTAAATTTGTATTTTAAGGGGTGGAGTTAGGTACTGCAGTCCTTAGTATGCCCTCCTTTGGATGAGACGCCTAGCAACTTTAAACCTCTTTTTTAGCTTGTCACCCATTCCCTATTGTAATATACCAGCTTACCATTTCTTTTAATGTAACCTAGGCAATTTATTCAAGGGCAACAGGCACTGAATTTGTAGATGAAGCACTGACATACAAGTTGTTTCTTAGCAACAATCTCTTCATTAGTTTCAGATCTTTTTAATGTGGAATTATTCAGATTACCTACTTCTGCAGAGATTGTGCATATTGACCGATATTGGTGGATTGTAATGACGTTTGAGTGGCCTTTTATGGTTGAGATGTTCTGAACTGGGCAGTTTGTCATTACTGGTTCATATGTTTTGTTTCACTGCTTACTGGAAAAATGTTCAAATATATAAATTTTAAAACACACTCTAACAAGTGCAGTCCTTAGTATGTTCTTCTTTGGATGAGACACCTAATAACTATGAACCTGTTTTTCAGCTTGCCACCCATTCCCTTTTGCAATATTTACCATTTCTTTTAATGTAACCTAGGCAATTTATTCTTCAAGGACAACAGGCACTGAATTTGTAAATGAAACACTGAAATATAAAGTTGTTTTCTCGCAACAACCTCTTCATTGGTGTCAGATCTCTTTGATGTGGAATTATTCAGATGACTTTTACTTCTGCAGATATTCTGCATATTGATTAATATTGGTGGATTGTATGACAGAAGTTTGAGTGTTCCTTTATGGTTGAAATGTTTTGAATTGGGCAGGTTGTCATTATTGGTTCACATGATTGGTTTCATTGCTTAAAGGAAAAATGTTCAGAACTATAAATTTAAAACACACCCTAACAAGTGGTGCTGTATTATACAAGGGATATAATTCAATTATTATATAGTATAATTAATACAGTCAGGAAGGTGAATCAAAGAACTTTTGCATGGTTCTAAAAATGTGTGCAAGGAGCCTATGATTTGAAAACAGCCCAAAGGTAAACTTACCCCGCTACTGGCCAGATGCATTTTCTTTGAATGTGGGTTTCAATGCTGTTTCAGTGAATGTGGGTTTCAAAGGTAGAGAGGTTTTAATGCTAAGTCTGTTTTCATTGTAAGACTATTGCTTTGTTTAGGTTTAGTAAATGTCTATAAGTGTTTGTGCTATAAAATTTGAAATAAAAGTTGTAAATGAAATCCAAATATCTGTAATCATTGTAGAAGTAAAGCATAAAACAGTATGCACACTGAGAGATTTGAAAAGTGTCTATGACAAATGGGGAGAAATATACAAGTAATGAGACACTGGAATGGCTGCGTGGGTGGGGGGGTGCTGCGTGGGTGGGAGATGCTGTGTGGGCGGTGGGGGAGGGGCTGCATGGGCGGGGGTCTGGGTTTGCACCCCCATGCAAAAAATCCTGCGGGCTTCCTTGTCAGTATGACATCCTGTATGCTAATGCCATTGGAAACATAAATGATCTTATTATACAACTCCCCCCCATTAATATTCAAAAACGTGCACGCTAATTGGTCAGCGTGCATGTTGTAAATCAGAGTTATAGTAATGGAAAAAGGTCCAGTCGCCCGGACTTTTTCCATTACTATAACTCTTTTTTCTCACTGTTTCATACAGCTTTAAAAAAAGCAATGGAGATTCTCAGTTGCTTTTTTCTCACTGTCTCGCTATGTTAAACTCCTTTAACATAGCGAGACAGTTTGTAAAAAGCAACGGAGATCTTGCTTTCTCCATTGCTTTTGCCCACAGATGTGATGTACTGCGTCGGCATACGCATGCGCAGTACATCAGAACTGCCGCAGAATACCAGACAGCTGCGGAAGGGCAGCAAGGAGGCATTATACAATGCCATTATTTAAGAAAAGTAATTATTTTTTTTCTTAAATAATGTCATTGTATAATAGCAATAACCCACTTCTGGATGTGGGTAATGCTGGATTTACCCACGGTTGGCTTTGTCTGGCCACTCAGGCTTTGCCCGCGTGACCAAACCACGCCAACCGTGGGTAAATCCAGCATTACCACACCCAGGCATGGGTTATTGCTATAATAATCTCCAACATTTCAACATGTTGTATGTTGATTTGCATATTGAACAGAATACATCAAAACCACACTCCAGTTTATTGAAAGTTTAGTGCTTTCATCAGAATAATATCTGACTTCATCAGACCAGATCAGATCAGGTTCTGATGAAGTTAGATATTATTCTGATGAAAGTGCTAAACTTTCAATAAACTGGAGTGTGGTTTTGACGTATACCATTCATTTTTTTTATTTTCATCAGTTTTAGTATGTGTTTTATTTACCTTGATTTGCATATTACTTTGTTTCATCTTCATTCTGCAGTACATAGTTTACTGCACTTTGTCTCAAGATATGCCTGAAATGAATCCAGTTTTGGATCAATTCACTATGCTGGTTAAAAAATGAACTAAATACAGAAGATTATGAAGCTTGAGATCTGAATCTTTGCATCCTTGCCAAGATCACATAAAAGTGTTAATGATCAGTGAGATTTATCATAATTCTATGTAGTGCATGGAGCTTTATCTGCTCTATATACTACCAGTTACAGAAAAAACAAAAAGTGTAAGAGCACAAATTGTTTTATCAGTTTTCACTTAACGTTGCCAGACGTATCCCTCTGCAGCACAAACATCTTTAAAAACTGTTAGACACTTTGTTATGCCATATATTTTATGTATGTGTGGCAAAGTGACTAACAGCTTTCAAAGCTCTTTTACCCTCTGCTGCTTTTCCTTTACAGACAGCACTATCTGCTTTTAATCCCTACTGTGAGACCCTATCTTAACAGCACTTGGGGTCCTTAATAAAGGTATTTAACACACTTATCTTTTTTCTGTTTTCAAAGCATAATCACAGCACTACAAATAGTCTCACTGTTTCTATACAGCTGTCTATACCTGACTTAGTAGTTCACATGCATTTATGCCAGTAACCAGGGCAATGTAATGATCACCTCCACATCTCTAGAGATGACCACTAGACTTCACAGTCATGGTCAAGATAACTGTGTGACCAGATCCAGTCTGGTATATAGAACGATCATCACCACAAATAAAAAGGACAGTGTTAATGCCAGTATGTGACTCATATGCTCCTTTGGACTATTGAACATACTCAGTACACCATACATACAGAAGCACACCAAGTAACTAGCAACTGGTCAGATATGGGCCAACAGTCCAAAGGAAGCAGGACATAGAGCAAAACGCACTGTGTGTCTTTACAGAGCAGGACACCAGCTTTTGGTGGCTGCAGTTCTGGAGTGAGACAATAAAAAAAGCATAACTGTGTTTGTCTGCAGGTGATGTTCTAGGTCCACGACGGTAGCACTATGGCTGTCTAAGACAACCTCAGATTGAAGTTTTATTTCTTGCTTTTAGACTCTGGATATGGAGAGTAATGTTTCATTTCATTATTTAAACTTATGTTGATAATTTATATTTTAGTAGAGCTCTATGGAGGTATTTTCAGCTACCTTTATTTTCCATCAGTTTATGGTATATGGTGCTTTGTCACTCTGTCGCACTGTGTTACTCAGCTTGAGAAGTTCCTTCTTCTTCTATTAGTATTGTTATTACTGTTCCTTCCACTGGCTGTTTCTGTTGGCAATTTTCTTTTGGGGCATTTTCTGATATGGCTCTTGCTTAGTTCATGGAGGGTCCAGTAATTCGGCAACTGGAGATAGTATGGTTGGAGATAACTGCATCTGGAGATACCACATTCCATCACTGCTACTGATGCTATTCAGTTGTACTTTTGAGCATTTGTGGCATAGTTCCACACCTGGTTTCCATCTTGTAGCTTTATTACAGCCCAGTTCAGAGACATTAAAGGAGCTGATGTCCTTGTTCACAATTATTGCTTCTGAGCACTAGCTTGTGCACGCACATAATGTACAAAACTTCCTGAACTTTAGAGAACAACAGATTGGAAAGTACATTTGTACACTTATATGTAAGGATATTTCAGAAGTAAGTCTAATAGTAATCATAATGTTTGGGTTTACCCTTTATATGTCTTCTTTCCTGGCTAGAATTTTGTTTTCACTTGCTCAAGTCTGTATGAAAACCAGAGCTGCACTCACTCCACCATCTAACCAAACCTTAGTTTGTGCACAAGCCAATCTTATTCATCTGTCTTTGCAATAAGCTTTCCTTCTGGCCCACACTGGACTTATTTTTGTAGTAGGTTATTGTCTTTCAAAGGACTAATTATTATTACAAAGCCAGAAACATATAACAGTGGCTGTATACAAGTGTATAACTTATTTTAATAAACTATATGCAAACTTTCTGGGGTAGAGAAAGACTAGCTTAGCTGTTACTGGGGCCTTTCCTCAAAGATAGTACAGTTGTGTAAGTTGCACTTAACATAACAGTAGATGTTCTAATTCCTCATTGCTGTTGTAGCCTTTAACTATACAGGTTGCATCCTGCCCAGGATACAACTGGCCAGCTTCAAAAAGCTCTGGTCCCCTCCCACACCTACACTGTGATTGCTGACTGGTAAGCCCCTTGGAGGCAAATCAATAATCAGAGTACAGACAATTCCAGGACATTCTTGCCTATGCAGAATGAAGGAGGTTTCTCATTCAGAAATTAAAAGATATAAATAGTATACAATAACTATATATCCCAACAACTTATCATATACAGAAGGTGGTGGATGGAGGGTGGGTGCAGCTACAAAAGCACTGAGGAATTCAAACATGTACTGCAGTGGTGGTGCTGCGGTAGTGTTGTCACCTCACAGTAAGACGCTGTCCGGTTCGATTCTCAGCTAGAGTGTCTTCTGCGTGGAGATATGCGTGAATGGGCGTACCTTCGTTGAAGGTTGTGCGTCAGGCCTGGCAAGCCGGTACGTAAAAATCAACTGCCAATCATTAGCGGACCGGAGTTCCGCTGTGGCGACCCCTAACCGGGAAAAGCCGAAAGACACAAACTGTTATGGCAAGTGCAACTTACACATCTGCACTATGTTCATCATTCTCACTGCTGCAGTAGCCTTTGGCTATATCAGTTGATCACCAAAGCCTGTCCAACCAAGGAAGAGGAAGGGTAAGGGTTCAGGGCATCTGAATAATGGTCTATCAAAGCCAGTCCTGGAGCTGGAAAAGGTATCCATTTTTGTAATGCGTTGTAAGGACAACCATTTCAGAATAATTGGCTTTGGCTTGGGTTGTGCTTTCTTTGTCCCATCATAAGAAATAAACAGTTGATCTACTTTTCTAAAGGACTTAGTTCAGTCAAGTATCTGACCTACCTATGCATGTCCAAGGTAGGTAGAATCCTTTCTGTCTGGTTCTGAGAATGTGGATAGAAAACTGGAGATTGATGGCTTGAGTCAAAGTAAACTGAAACAGCTCTGGGCTTAAAAAAGAGATTTGTTCTTAATGTGACTCTCTCTCTATGGAAGGGCAGATGGGGTTGACCCACCATAAGAGCTTAAAACTCAGATGCTCTTCTTTTAGATGCAGAGAAATAAGTACAGTCTTCTGTGTGACGAACCTTAAACCAACCTGAAGACCCAATTCAGATGGAGATATAGTTAACTTTTCCAGCATAAAGTTAATATCTGAAGAAAGAGCTTGTAGCTATGGGAATGTGGTGATAAGCATCTTTTAGATCTAATGTTAACATGAAGCTCAGGAGAGGGATGACAGGTGACATTTTCTGAAGGTTCAACATTTTGAATTTTGGTACTTTCAGAAACAGGTTGAGAAAGAAAATATCTAGAACTTGTCCTCCATGAAAAGTCTTTCTTTGGCACCAGAAACATTCTGGAGTAGACATGTTTCACCCTTTATTCTAAAAGCACTAGTTCTATGACTCCTAGGGTCAAAATGTGTTGAAAAACCTGAGGAAAAAATTCTGGTTCAGACTGTGGGGAGGAATTCTCCTGAATTCCCCTGAAAGGAGGTGTGTCGAGTGGCAACTGTAACCCACCTGAACTACTTATATCACCCAAGCATCTGATACAGTCTGTTGCCAAAGGGGAATATTGAGAGCCAGTTTCTAGGACAGATTTAGAGATATAGGGTCAGTAAGGGAGGGGAAAATAATAATGCTAACATAGTTATTTGGAAGGATTAGATTATTACCTTTTTGAAAGGTTCTTTGTTTTTGCTGTTCCCTTTCTGCCATCTTTTTTTTTTTGGGGGGGGGGGGTCCCTGTTTGCCAGGTGAAGGCAGGGATTTCTTATTTTGCTTTTTAAAGGGGGTAGGGGATTTGAGAGATTTGTAATGGGGAACTTGAGAAATTTTTGAAAATCCCTGAATTAATTTCCTTCTTTCAGCAAATTGTTTGAGGATCTGAGTAGCAGAAGGGCCAAATAAAACTGCCTTATCTAAAGAAGATTTAAAGTTATAGACTTTACTTCATCAGCAAACATTTTGGTCACATACCCAGGCATGTCTCTTCAAAACTGTAGCAGTACAACTATACACCTTCTTCACAGCATCTACAAAATCATACACACTCTTCAAAGTATGTTTAGATGGAAACATTTTATAAGCTCGAAATCCTGAAATATTGAATTTCAGAATCTCGAGCCTATAAAGTGGAATGGACGGAAATCACGAACCCGGAAATGTCGAATCTGACAATGTCGGACCCTTGGTACAGATAGCGCATTAGGTGAGTGTTGTTTATTTCAGGGTTTTGGGGAGGGATTGTGTGTTTGTGAGTGTGCTGGAATGTTTTACGTGTGGGTTAGGGTAGGTAGGTCAGAGTGTGAGTGTGTTAGTGTTGGGAGTGGTGGTGTTTATATGTTTGTGATGTGTGTTTGTGTGGGGTGGAATGTGTGATGCTGGGTTGTCTGTGTTATGGAGTGTAGTGCGACCTCGGAGTTAGTATATATTAGTAGGGGGGTGTGGGGGTGCAGCCCACCACATGGGGGGTGCAGGGGGGCTTGCATATTGTAAGGGTAGGTGTGTGTGTTCGTTAAGTTGTGTGTGTGTGTTGTATTGCTTTTTGTACAGTGTTGGGAGGTGTGTGTTTGTTTTTGTATGTGTTGTGTAGTGTGTGCTGTGTCTTTTCGCGGTTTTGTGGTTTTGTGAGTTTGGGTTTTGCGGTTTTGTGGTTTCGGTAGTTTGGGTTTCTCAGTTTTGTGGTTTCGGTTATTTGGATTTTTTACTTCATGGTCTCGAGATACTGAAATTTGATATTTCAGTATTTCGAGGTTATGAAGTGAATCCATTTAGATACTTTGAAACATATTAGAAATACTAGGATTGAGATAGCATTTACCTTTTGAAGGATGTGTGTCAGAGAATTCTCTCAAATAATGTAAACAACTGAAAAAAAAATGTCCACATATGTACTCGGTAGTTAAGAATTTTGCATGTTAACTTGACTAAAGAATGATAGATGTAATTCAGACTAATAAAGAAAAACAATAAAAATATTCTCAGTATTACATATTCCCAAATTTTATAAGATTATCTCTCCTATTATATGTACCTTAGTTAATTAAATTATTGTTATTTAGTAATAGTATAATTTTATAGTTTCATGACCTTAATAGTTATCATTTTAAGTGGGTAGGTTTGGCATACTGCAATGTGTGTGATGTGCATAATGTTGGCCAAATAATTGCATTCCCCTTTTTTTTAGTAATTCGCTATGTTAAGGTATTTGTTGCATTTGAAAAAAAAAAAATAATAAAAACCTTTGAGTAAGAATTGTGCATGTTAAATTAAAAGAGAAAATTATCTTCCTAAATCTGTTCGATATCTTACCTTCTTTATTCACAGGGGAAGGGTTAGTGTTGACTAAGATTCTGTTTCCATCTGACAAAGAGGTTGAAATGACAATTGGGTCAGATCTAAGATAAGAAAGAATTTGTTAGCCTGAAGTACTTTATAAAGTCTATCTGGCTTTTGGGAGCCTGAAAGTTGAGAGTCAGGGTTATTACAGGCAGTTCCGCTGTGGCGACCCCTAACTGGGAAAGCCGAAAGAAAAACAACAACATTTAACACACCCTTCAGAGCTAGCAAAATAGGAGGGATGGGTGTAGTATACTCTCAACAACCTCCTCAGTTCAGGGGGAACATCTACACATCTACCTCTTTCCACAAAAATTCATCATTCATCCTGGAAATAGTTTGTAGAAATGAAAACTCCTACAAGGAAGCTGGAGAGAACCAACATTCCTTACAGTCATAGTTTTGGGTTTAGGAATCTATAGGAGAAAAAGCCTAGTCTCTGTCAATGTCAGAATCCTCTGAAAAACTTTCCTTAGGAATTTCTTTATTGAGTTTGTACTCTGGTAAGGATTTCTGAGATTCAGGATTAACAGCCTATAACTTCCTGGCTAAGGTAAGGAAATCTTTTTGAACAAACACCATGTCCTCAGATGAGTAATGTCTAACCTTTTGATTTTTCTTTACAGGGACTTCTCTGGAAGAAGGCCGACTAGAGAGAGATACTTCACCCCAAGCAAGAGGTCTCTTTCCCCAGCCAACCCAGAAGGACCTCTCAGAGTATCCCTCAGACCAAAATGAAAATGGCTCTACCATGTCCAGATTGAACAGAGGATTTGGCTGACCTCCAGTCCATGGTGGTTGAAGAGGCTGCACCAGAGAAATCCGGAGTTCTATGTGAGTGGTATGAGGAACACCAGTTGGCTACTACAAAGTCACCCATTAATGGCTGAGGCACTGTCTAAGCCCCTGGTAGTGGCAGGCACTCCTTAATGTGTTGCTTTTTCTTTTCTACAGTAGGAGAAGGGCCAGCAGAGCTGGACTAAGCTTCTGTACCATAGTCAAGGAAGAAACCTGACTGCTGGTAAGTGCTGCTGGAATGAGTCTGTCAGAAAGTAAGTTGCCAGACAAGTGTTCACAAGCAGAACATACACTTACACTTCCCCACACACTCCCTATCAAAAGTGAAGTACATACATTACATAAAAAAGCCATCAAACTCAAAGCCCTTTTTCTGATGCCCTGACAGAAACAACTGAATGTAAGTTGTCATGAAGTGTACAGAAGCAGTCATGTTAACATAATTTTCCTGCCTTATAAAACACTACCTGATCAGTAAAACTTACACATACACATCTCACAAGCAGTACTTTTACCACACAATTAGCACCAATACTTAGAAATAAACCCTGTTCTAAGAATAGTGGCCCATGATAGAAAACTTACAATACTGTAAGAATACCGTTTTTCTTTAAAAGGCAAATACCACATTTACCCCCAGATTTACTAATCTTCCGTGCAGGACCAGCTTAGTCCTGCATGAAAGTGGCCATTTTGGCCAGGACAGCAGCGCTGCCTGAGCTCCTAATCTTATACGGAGCATGTAAGAGTGCAGGGGTCATGTCTGAGAGCAGAGCTCTCAGAATATACACGCCCCCGCAATGGAGAAAAGCAGAAAGGCCTAAGAAATGAGTGAGACCACTCATAGGGGTCCGGATATCCCCAGCAACATTCCCCCATGTGTATAACAGCAATAGCAGATAAAAATAAAATGAACAAACCCTATTTTTTATTTTAAAATCTGATGAAAGCTAACCATAGGTGTGTGGGTGTGCCCATCGCTTAGCTAAGGTTAATGCAGCTTAAATGACTGAAGTTCAGAGGATAACAAGGAAGAGATATGCAAATGAAGCAGTATAGCAATACTGTACTGGGCAGAGCATTTGCCTTACGAGTAGGCATTCTCGGTTTGAGTCCCACTGCAGCACATACCATGGCAAAGCACGTTATGACCAATATTTTTGTTGCATAACCCACTAAATAACATATATTTGTGAACTGGAGTACTGCATTAACTGCACATGTAATGTGTCAGTGTCATATTGAATAAAGCAGTAGTAAGCAAGTTTAAGCACCAATAAGCAGTAATAAGAGTATGTAAGCACTAGTAAGTGGGTTTAAGCTTGTTTGCATGGGGGTAAGCAATGCGCATACAGGTTAAGCAATTTGGAAGCTAACTCTCTGTAAACATCATTAACCGGAGGTTAGCAGTGCTTACCCTCGCGCAAACCCACTCAAACCTGCTTACAACTGCTCAAAAGTGCCTTAATCACTCTGTATCCAACGGCCCTTGTTCTGCCCAGCAACAAAATAAACAGCCTTGCAGGTCTTGAACCCTATACACTATAGTCACAGTAATTAACCACCAAGCCATCACAACAGTGCAGAAGAATGAGGTATCAGCAAACAAGTCTTCATCTATAGTAAAATCAAACTGAACCTGTGAAAGGAATCGGTATACAGACATGTTCCATAACCTACTACATAACATAAATATGTGAAATGGAGTACAGCAGTAAGCCCAGAAGTGAGGTGTAATTCTAATAGAGTGTTGAAGTCCCCAATAAAACACAAGGACCCCATACAGAGTACGTACACATGAATCATGGATACCAGGCATATATATATATATATATATATATATATATATATATATATATATATATATATATATATATATATATATATATATATATATATATATATATATATATATATATATATATATATATATATATATATATATATATATATATATATATATATATATATATATGATGTAATGGATAATAAATCAATGCCAAAAAGAAAATATAATGCAAAGTCAAATGTAAGCAGTGCTAAGCATTGCACAGGCCAGTTTAGGAGGTGTAAGCAATGTGTAGGCCAGTTAACTCAATGTGCCCAGTGTTATATCCCTTTAAACAATGCCAACCTTAGGTAAACAGGTTTGCCCATAGCTTAGCCTTTTTAAAACTGGCCAATCACGAAAAAGTGCGGGAAATCGTCCATTCTTAAAACCAAGAGGTGAGATTACATCTCATAACTGGTTGTAGCTTCCCTTGCAGGCACCATGTTAGGAAGGGGAGAAGGTGTGAGCTTTCAGGCGCAGCGCTGGTGCATCCAGGAGTCCAGAGTCATGGCATGACTCCTTGTCAAAGACCATGAGCAGAGACTGCTGCAGGACTAGTACTAGGGCTCCCAATATAAGGTGGATGCCTGGGACCGTCTCACCCGTGACCTCACCAGTGCCACTGGCATACCCCGAACTGGTGAGCAGGTCAGGCATCACTATGCCGACCTAAAGCAGTGTAAGGGGGACCTCTTGGAGCAGTGGATCCAAGAGGCTGGAATGGCAGGGGCTGTCCCAGCTGTGTGTAAGTATCACCCCACTATGTGTGTAATAATTGCCAGCTCGTGTATATCATGGATAGGTATGGCTAAATATTCCTCTTATGTCCTCCACAGCTGCAATCGAGCGGGCTGTGAACAAGGAGGCCTATGGCAGTCACCTGGAGAGGTTGCAACGCAAGGCAGGTCAGTGATACTCTTGCATGTACTGTCATAGGAAATAAATCTAAAAGTATTAGTAAATTAATTTCTGTAGAAAACCTGTATTGTTTAAGGCAAGTACTGCATACACTGGAGAATATGGCAGGAAGAGACTCATATAGTATGTATGTAAATAAAAGCGTAATAGCCTGACAATAAAGGTCTCACTGCTGGACTGCATGTGTATACTCAGGTATCATATGGTAATACAGATTTGCATTCACGTAATAGTACTGTTGTATTAAGCACTGTTACCCACACAGTGCACCATAAATAGAATGTGTAGGAATGCCTGTATATGACAGGCCATTTAGTACAACTGAGAGACACACAGACAGAAAACAGGGAAAAGGCCAATCACAAAACCCAAATAGCACATGCAACTGAGATGTGGACTGTTGTTTTTTAGCACACACAGCCATGGTTCGAATCCTGCCAGTGGTAGTAGTCTGCATACAGAATCATACCCCACAACTGTACAGATATGTCCAGAATGTCCAGTAAAGTGGCCCATATCTGTTGCCTGTCAACCTGTCCCCCTGGGAAATCAGTGGGATGATCCCAGACGTATAGGCAGCAAACATGAAATACAACTGATTGACACACATCTATGAGAACAAAGCTGGCACACTAACAACTCCCCAAAACCTTATGAGACTAAGAAGCCACGTATGTCCCATTTACACCCCCATCTTGTCAAGCTGTGGCCAGAGTGTGTACAGTAACAGAGTGAGATGTATGTGCATAATAGTAATGTGGAATCTGGTACTGTGTGTGGCAACATTCAGGTAGTGCTAACAAACATTTCTCCCACAGGTCTGTCAGATACCAACACTGTGCCCAGAAATACAAGAATGATACCCTGTACTGGTACTATTTACATTGGTACTGTATGGCATTGTGACTGATGCAGTTGCTCTGAATAATGAGGTATTACTCATCACTGTCGCCCACACTGTCCTACAAAATATAACTGTCTAGGAAATCTGTATAAGAGTGTTGTAATACAAGGTCAGAATGCAAAAGCACAGGAGAATTATAAGACAGAAAGCAGATAGGAGATATACAGCAATATCTATATAGCACACACAGCTCTGATGGACAGTGTTTAAGTTGTAGCAGACACAGCCATGGTCGGAATCCTGGGAGTGGAAATAAGCTGCATATAAAATCATACCCCACAACTGTACAGATAAGACCAGAATGTCCAGTATATGGGCCCATATCTGCTGTCTGTCCCCCTGTCCCTCTGGTAGGTTTGTGGGATGATCCCAGATGTTTTGTCAGCAAACAGGGAATACAAGTGATTGTCAAACATATATGAGAACAAACCTGTCACTGTAGCAACTCCCGAAACTGTTAGGAGAGTAATAAGCCAAGTATGTCCTATCTACACCCCCATGTTGTCAAGCTGTGACCAGAGTAAGTACAGCAACAGAGTGAGATGTATGTGCATAATACTAATGTGCAATCTGGAACTTTATGTGGCAACATTCAGGTAGTGCTAACAAACATTGCTCCCACAGGTACGTCGGATACAAACACTGCGCTGAGAAATAAAAAACATTATACCCTGTACTGGTACTGTTTACTCTGGTATTGTAGGGAATTGTGAGTGTTGCAGTTTATCTGTATAATAAAGTATCACTGATCACTGTCACCCACACTGTGCTACATAATATAACTGTGTAGGAAAGCATGTATATGTGTGTGTCAAGTCACTAAAGGTTGAAGAGGGCAATAGTCTAGATATGTCCTGGTACACCTGCATGTGGTCAACACATGGCTAGAGTCTGTGCAAAAAGAGTTGGATAGCTATGTGCACAACATCAACCCGGAATCTGGGCGTATGTGTAGAAACAGTTAGTGTTAACAAACATTCCCTGCACAGGTATACCAGGTAAGAGGTGCATACTGCAGGTAAAACCAGTTCAGGTATAACAATGATGGCAGCCATATCACTGTCCAAACTAAGGCTATAGGGTAGTGTAGTAAGACCTGTAAGGTACAGATAACAGCACTGACTAGGAAAGTTATGTGGACTACAGGAATATACTAGTTGTTAATTGACATCTTTCTCTTCCCCCACCATATCTCCAACAATAAACAACATACCCACCCCAACCGTTATGTAATGACTCCAATGTTCTGATAATGTCCTGTTGTTTGATAAATATTTTAATTGTTCCCATGCATGTACTATATTGAATTATTCCAACACTGGTGGCATGGTGCCATCAATGTACCTGCATGCTGTTCTTATTACCACTGTGGTCCCATATATGCATGTATTCTGTTTGCTATGCAACTGTTCCGTATCTGGTGTCTGGGTTAATGGGAATATCTATGCATGCTGTTATACCTAACCATGGAATGTGTTGACTATTACGAACCCACATATTATGATAAAATCTAAACACTATAGCACGTTTGGGAAGACCATTCACAGCGGACCCACCTGTCCCACCTCAGCTGGCCATGGGACCGGGCACCAGCATGTCTGAGGCCCAACCTGGGACCTCCCTATCCATTGGTCCTGCACCACCATCGGGTGGAACTGCCACAGGGGATGGGGCTCACCCCCCCCCCGGGAGCGGGAGCAGACAGGAACCTTTTACCCGTCGCCAGGGCCTGGTCGTGGTGCGTAGCGAGCTCAACCAGCAATTTGATCTGCTACACCAGCTCGAGGGCTGAGTGTCATGACTAGAGGGTCAGCCTGGCTCTGCGACTCAGCCCCCAGTGCAGCTACCTTCGGGGCTGTGAAGGTGCAGTGGTGACTGCCCATGGATGGGGACCTCAGTCCCACTGTTTCCACTAGGGGGCTCATGGGCATCTGATTTCCCAACACCCCTCTCCATCAAGGTGTTTACCCCCCACATGTGTCATCTACCACCCCTATATGTGTCTTGTTTGTCTTGGCTGTTAACCTACCCAACCTACCTCTCCAAATATGCCTACTATCCCTCCCCAACATCCCACTGTCACCTAAATAAAATAAAAAAGGGCAATCTGTTCCCAAAAAAAAATCTCACCCCATTCATAGCTGTCCATTTCGCACTTCTGTCCACTGGACACATGTAATCTGGTCTAATTGGCATCACAACTTATTACTGTTGCCCTCACCCCCCTCCCGTGTCCAAATCTACCTCCAAATTCAGTGTATATACACAGCTGCTGCTGTAGAGGAAATGGGTAGCTATGGGACCTACCCCACACCCCTCCTGCACATCCCTAGCTATTTTCTCTACTGTCTTTCCCTCTTTATGCCCCTTTTTCACCACTTTCCTATCATCCTTTTTTTCTTTTCTTTTAAAGAAATTAGCACGGGGGTAAGTGGGAGTAAGCACTTTTAAGCAGCAATAAGCGGGATTAAGCCTGTTTGCACAGGGATAAGCAATGCCTACACTGGTTAAGCAATTTAGAAGCTAACTGAGTATAAGAAACTGTAACTGGAAGTTAGCGGTGCTTACCTCCATGCAAACCCATGCAAACCCGCTTACAACTGCTCAAAAGTGCCTTAATCACTCTGTATTCAGCTGTCCTTGTTTTGCTCTGCTCAGCAACAAAATAAACAGCCTCTACAAGGCTCAAACCCGGGACCCTGCACACCATAGCCAAAGTGATTGACCACTAAGCCATGTCTGATATACATAACCCTGATGTTTTCACAAACATACGATCCATCCCAGTCATTCAACAGTACAGGGAATGTATTCAATCATGTAGATGTATGTGTGTGTATATACATATTAATATCTAAATAGATAAAACATATCTATATATGTAGATATAGATATGCTATAGAAATATATACATACATATATATATATACCTACATATATGTCTATATATATATATATATATACATAGATATATATACATCTATATGGATATATATATATATATATATATATATATATATATATATATATATATATATATATACAGCAAGTTATATATATGTAAGCAGATATATATATATATATATATATATATATATATATATATATATATATATATATATATAGGTATATACGGACATACATCTGTAGATAACAATGGGAACGTAACAAAAACATATATGTCCACATGCACCATTAATGGGGTTGAGAGGCCCCAAACAACATACGTCTTGCATGAATAGGTATTCCCCCCCCCCACACAGCCAAACACGTCTGCCCTGCAATACACTACCAACTGTTGCAGATCCCATACCCAGGACCTGATACGACATGGGCACAGGATGTTAATAGTACTCCATCCCACCTGTATGATTTCAGGCTGGTATCAGTAACATATCATTCAGTACAGTCTGGCTCCCATTGGGAATGTACAATGTTGAAGCAATCAACATCCCTAGAATACATATACACAGACACATATATGCAGACACAGATATACATACATATATACACACACACACACACACATATACACATATATATATATATATATATATATATATATATATATATATCTATATATATATAGATATAGATATAGATATAGATATATAGATATGTAACTACACATACACACTGGGATATGTATAGTAAGATACATATGTAGAAGGTGCACACAATATGGAACAGCAACTATGCCTACAGTTACCACCTTATCAACTGGACACTGTATGAGCCACCCAAACAAATGACAGTCGTTGCCTGTAACATATACCCACAGAGAGGTCAAAGGATATAACACCACACACAGATTTGCATAAATGGGAAAGCTTTATTTGTGTACTATTATAGTTGTATATGCCATGTCATACAGCTGTTTAGACACGGACATCCATATAAACTGAGTAATGCAACTGTGAAACATTATTAATACAGTAGTCTGGAAAGGTTGACAAATTTTGCTGTCCAGGCCAAGGCCTTCAAGTAGTACAATAGTAAAGATAGACTGGGCCACAGGATACCAATCAGCAGTAAGTAATGCAGCTGTATAGTTCAGCAGCCTCTATCTACACTCTGTACACAATTCTTAGGGGGTAAAGACCTCAGGTGACACAATGGGATGTAACTGTTACATAACAAGGCATAACTGACACCATCACAAGCACACTGACAAACAGAACAGTCTGTATGGCAGGTGGCAGTAGGCCTGCATTTACCCAAGGTGGATTGTATGGTAATGTACATCCAGGTACCTTAAGGCAGCTCACCTCTGATACCCCCACATGTTGTAACAGCCTAGGTTAGTTATGGTGCACCCCCCCCAGACTCAATAATACATGGCCATATACCACTGTTACATACACTGGCCTCTGGAGTGCATAAGGGCACACTTGTATTGTGTAGGTGAAGCCCACACATATATGACCCCAACCCCGCCATATGTGTGGGGGACACAACAGCAGTGGACTTATGGCAGGAATGGCAGCATGACATACTCACAGCCCACAACAGAACAACCCCTGACAGCATGTCATATGTGCAAAGCCTGGTATGTAGGTGGAGGACAGAGGCTGGAATGCAGGCCCATATGTGGAAAACTGTTGTCATACACTAAGAAAGTTGCTGGTGTTACAGGATAGTCTGCAACATACCCTTAGTCAGGAATCTGAAGTTAGAAACAGGAATGGATGTAGCCATGTCCTGATAGCACTCAACACACACTGCCAGTGAAATATCTGACACAAGACCTGTGTGGTGGACAGACAAAACATAATAGGCACACCTCTGGCCATCCAGAGGATAGACCCACAGTTGAGAGCTATGCAGACAGACTGCATTCCAAGGTAAAGTAGTATGTACACACAAACCCTGTAACACCAGTACTATACAATGGATACAACAACTCTACACGCACTCTGTCTAAATTGCCCTAAATCTGTCCTAAATTGTGTAGTCCTTGTCATTAATATGACTGTTGCATCACATATGTTGATTTATCATATTGTACACATAGTGTGGTCTGATGTCTGTCTGTGGTATGGGACATGTGTGTGTATGGCACTACAAACATGTAAGCCGATAGGGTAACATATAGTGGAGCAGCATGTAACATCAGATAGAATGGGACCATGAACAATGACGTATACCACAGTCTGTACACAGGCCAAAGTACATATTAACAATACACACACTGTCGACATTCACCATAAGTACACAGACCTCAGTACTGTACACACAATCACAGAATGTCCCGGTTATGTCATCAAATATAACCCCTACTATACATAACATGTGTAGCAGTCTGATATCTCACTGGCTTTTTATCAGATATGATGTCACTAATTATGGTGTACAGTACATATGCACCTCTTACTGCATGACATATGTACAAAGTTTGACAGAGTTGTGGCTGGAGGCACATACACAGGGCCAATATTGAAATGTCGATGTGATAATCTCATACATTTACTGTTGTAACAGGGTTTGTTGCAACATGTGTCCTATGAGGGATATGAAGTCAATAACTCTCATGGCTGTCACCATCTACAGACTGCAATCCTCACACTACCTTCAGCAGTTCACAGACAGGTGCTCTGTGGGTAACACATGAAACAAATGGCACCACACATTGCCCAGTCTGCAGATGATCCTACAGATGGGGGTTTCCTCATAAACATAGCACTGACATGGCAGGTATTAAAACATGTAGGACAACCATATCCACACACACCCTGTTAAACCAGCATTACTCCAAATGCAGTATAGCAGCACTTACAGTCTGTAGTTAGGTCAGGCACATCCCCCTTCTGTGTGTTGGCCTGTTTCCACAGTGTATGTTGTTAGAAGTAAATCCCCAATCCATCTGAGATACTGTTTGCCAAACAACAGATCGAGTTCCTGCTCACAGTGAATGAAAAGGCCCAACACCAACATGGTGTTCCTAGATATTGGAGTGTGTTTCCATGTAATTGGCTATGGGAATGTTACCACAGCTGTTCCACATGCAATTAGCTAGAGGAGGGCTGCAATTTGTGCAGAGGCCATGATCATGAGCATCACTTAAAATACACATGCTGCTGCCTAAGCAAAGCAGGTGTAGGTCTCCATATCCACCAGAGAGGGAGTGAGAGAGGGAGAGAAAAGTCAGGGAGGGGTGGGAGAGTAATACCTAAGCATGTTTGTGTCACTAACCTACCAGCACAGGGTATCAAACCCCTGATGACTATGTAGTGCTAACACATTTATATCCAGTTATTGGCTGCACCACATGAGTTACATGTTGAGGAGCCCTCAAAATGTATATGTGATGGTGAGTGACATCTGCAACAGGGATATGGTAGCTATATGCTAGGTCTAGTACACGTGTCTGTCTGCATGAACAGGAGCCAGCATCAACACAGCCACACTCTCACAGGGACGTACACACATTGGCACACTTGGCAGGGCCTGTAATTCAACTCATCACTAGTGAGATTGCCACAGCACATTACTGTGCAGGTATCTCATAGGTTCATAGGTTCATAGGTTCATACTAGGCTATCTGCCCGAGGGCATTTACAAGCCTAGCCCATAGTTTTGTGGCTTACGCCACCCCTTTAGTATGGGGAACTATACCCATTATTTTGCTGTGCCTCTGTTGAGCAGTGACACTGAGGTAATCCCTGGGGTATATCTGCGATCTCCCATCCATTGGTCAAGATTTCTCTTGAACAAGGCCAGCGAGGTGCTCTGCCTCACATATACCGGGATTTTATTCCACAGCATAGGGAGTCTTTGGGTGATGAATCTATCCCTCCAGCACGTCCTATTAATAGCCGTGTCGAGGTTTAAGTCTCCGCCCTTGTGACTCTGACGGATCTAGATTTTTGAGGTGAAGCATATTCATCAAATCTGGGTTTGACATGGCCTTGTATGTTAGGCAAAGGTCACCTCTGAGCAAGCTGCGACTGAATAGAGCTGGAGTTCTTTCAGTCGGGCAGCATAGGACAGATGTTTGAGACCCTTTATCCTTTTGGTGAGGAACTTTGTGGCCTCTCCAGCTGCTGCAAGTGTCGGGTCAGATACATTCAATGGGGCATTGTACTCAATTATTGGTCTGATGAGTGATGAGTATAGGGAGACTATGACCTCCTTGATCTAGATGAGAATCCCTTCATGATAAGGTGGGCAATGTAGAAGGTCTTCCTAACTACTTTAGCTACATGGGTGTCGAATGACAGACTACTATCAACCTGGGTCCCCAGGTCCCTGATAACTTCTTCTGTGCTCAGTGGATTGCCACCTATTTGGTAGCTAGGGTAACCTTGTTTTTCAAGGGTATGACTATGCATTTTTGGCATTTAACTTTAGGCCATGGCTCTGGCACCAGTTATCCGTTTCTGTGAGACCCTTCTGAAGGATATCTGTGTCAGATGTGTTTTCTACTATGGCGCCCAGTTTGCAGTCATCTGCAAACTTTGTCAGCCATAACCCTCCTGTGTTTGCTTGTACTTCAGAAAAGTAGATGCCAAACAAGAGTGGGCCCAGGACTGAGCCCTGTGGTACACCACTTGTGACAGGCTTTGAGTCTGACATGGCGCCAGCAACTCTGACCCTGTGGGTTCTGTCACTCAGCCAGTTTGCAACCCATCTTGTGATGTATGGGTTAACATTTAAGCTGATGTGATGGTGAGTGACATCTGCAACAGGGATATGGTAGCTATATGCTAGGTCTAGTACACGTGTCTGTCTGCATGAACAGGAGCCAGCATCAACACAGCCACACTCTCACAGGGACGTACACACATTGGCACACTTGGCAGGGCCTGTAATTCAACTCATCACTAGTGAGATATGCACCACAGGGGTCATACGGAGGTTATATGGGCAAAGAGTATGTGGAGGTGTCTGACATCAGACAGCATGCTTCAGTATGCCAATGGGGGTTGTAGTGAGTGTGAATGTGATCATACACATCATACAACACACACACACACACACACACACACACACACACACACACACACACACACACACACACACACAGACACACACACACATGGTGCCAGTACTGACATGCATGGGTGCATTGCTTCATGGGTGTGTAGTGGCCTACTGTGCCAGATGGCTATACAAGGCTAGGTGATGGGTATACATTGGCATCAGGCCACATGACAATGGTCTGCATTGCGGCTCAGGGGTGTAGTTTCTGGATTTGCCCACACAGCTGGGTATTGTATTCACCATCCAGTCACTTGGGTGACTATTGCATGTGGCCAATGCTGTGCACTGCTTGCCATGTATGTGTTCCTTAGTCCATGACATGGACAGTGTCTGGGATGTGCACACCTCCCACATGCATGTACAGTGACATGTGGAACTGTACCTGGGGTGTCTGGCCCATGTGTACACAGATTGTTATCAGATGTGCCAGTCCTGGCCACATGTGGCGGGAACTGTTAATGGACAGCAGATTTACCCAGAACCTACATTAATAGCATGATACCAGTATTCCCTGGTGTCAGTGGCATCTGTCCATACAGGCGTGTTTTTCAGGCATGGTATGTCCTTTGTGGGTCACATTTGATGGCATCACAGGTGTTGCAGGGGTCCAGTGGGGAACATGGGGAAGGTGCACTGTCAGCATGTAAGTGCCTATTGGACTGATGGAGGGGGTGCCATGCCCACTGTAGCCCCCTGCAATCACACCATGATTACTATTGGTGGGCAATATGCAGGGTACTACCAACATAGCAGCTGTTGCCTAGGCAAGTGTATGTGTGTATGAGACATGGGTTGAGATTGCTATCTGGGTAATACTAGGGTTTCTCACATTGTTCACCTTGCCTTGATGTGACATGTAGGGGTCTGTATTTGCACCCTAGCCTCTCAGCTATTTCACATCTGTTATCCCTGTATGGTGGACATTGTGATATATGCTAGGGCCACCATATAAAAAATTAGCAAAACCTGCCCAACATTGAGTCCAGTTGTTGCACACTTACAACCACCTCCACACAGGATACGAATTGCAAACACAGACACACACACACCCCTGTCATGTCTGGGATTAGAACTCCTACCTAACTAGTTTATTACACTACAGCACTATGCAGTTATAGGATGCGCAATGGAGATTACTGGAGTACTCCTTCCCCAAAGGTGTATTTCACAGTGAATGACATTAGCAGGATTGCCAAAGTAGGACATTTGAATTGTAGTAAGTGTGACTAACCTAAAATGCCTTGCTCCCTACACAGACATGGAAACTCACACAAAACATCCACAACTGCCATGTGTGGGAATAAGAGTTCTATATCACACTACAGCATGAAGCTGTTATAGGATGCACCACAGGGATTACTGAAGTACTCCTTCCCCAAAGGTGTATTGCACAGTGAATGACATCAGCAGGATTGCCAAAGTAGGGCATTTGAATTGTAGTGAGTGTGACTAGCCTAAAATGCATTGCTCCCTACACGGACATAGCAACACACAGAAAACATCCACAACCACCATGTGTGGGAATAGAACCCCTACCAGGGTTCTATATCACACTACAGCATGAAGCTGTTATAGGATGCACTACAGGGACTATTGGAGTACTCCTATCCCAAAGGTGTATTTCACAGTGAATGACATCAGCAGGATTGCCAAAGTAGGGCATTTGAATTGTAGTGAGTGTGACTAGCCTAAAATGCATTGTTCCCTACACAGACATAGCAACACACACAAAACATCCACAGCCACCATGTGTGGGAATAGGACCCCTACCAGAGTTTTATATCACACTACAGCATGAAGCTGTTATAGGATGCACCATGGGGATTACTGGAGTACTCCTTCCCCAAAGGTGTATTTCACAGTGAATGACATCGGCAGCCTTGCCAGAGTAGGGCATTTGAAGTGTCATGAGTGTGACTAGCCTAAAAAGCATTGCTCTCTACACACACACACACACACACACACACACACACACACACACACAGTTGCCAAGTCTGGGATTAGAACTCCTACCTAACTATTTTATCACACTACAGCAGTACAGCAGTAGTTACAGGACATGCAATGGAGATTACTGGGCTACAGCTCTCTGAAAGGTGTATTTCACAGTGAATGACATCAGCAGCCTTGCCAAAGTAGGGCATTTGAATTGTACTGAGTGTGACTAGCCTAAAAAGCACTGATCTCTACACAGACAGGGACAGACAGACACACACACACACACAGACACACACACACACACACACACACACACACACACACACACACACACACACACACACACACACACACACAGTTGTCAAGTCTAGGAGTAGAACTCCTACCTAACTATTCTATCACACTACAGCAGTATGCAGTTATAGGACGTGCCATGGAGATTATTGGGCTACAGCTTTCCGAAAGGTGTATTTCAAGGTGGATGACATCAGCAGCCTTGCCAAAGTAGGGCATTTGAATTGTAGGGAGTGTGACTAGCCTAAAAAGCATTCCTCTCTACACAGACAGACACACACACACACACACACACACACACACACACACACACACACACACACACACACACACACACACACACACAGTTGCCAAGTCTGGGATTATAACTCCTGCCTAACTATTCTATCACACTACAGCAATACGTAGTTATAGGATGCGCCATGGAGATTACTGGGCTACAACTTTCCCAAAAGTGTATTTCAAGGTGGATGACATCAACAGCCTTGCCAAAGTAGGGAATTTGAATTGTAGTGTGACTAGCCTAAAAAGCATTGCTCTCTACACAGACAGAAACAGACACACACACACACACACACACACACACACACACACACACACACACACACACACACACACACACAGTTGCCATGTCTGGGATTATAACTCCTACTTAACTAGTTTAAAAGCTACAACAGGATGAAGTTATAGGACACTCCACGAAGATTACTGGGCTACAACTTTCCCAAAGATGTATTTCAAAGTGGATGACCTCAGTAGCCTTGTCATAGTAGGGCTATGGAGAGGGCAGTGTGTCTGCATGGGCCATAACCCATTCATCTAGAGGTTGACACACCACATGCGGGCACACACAGGGTTATATTCCACAGGTATGTGTATACAGCTGCGAGATGACTACTACCTTGTACAGTCATGTGGCACAGCTAGCACTTGCACCACATAGTCTGTATTGCCGACAGATACTGGTGGATAGTATCTACAGTGAGTGACATCTGAACCTCATGTGGTTGTAGCCATTTGGCTGTGTGCTGGGTGGGCCAGGCCTCATAATGGATGGCTCCTTGTCACAGTCACTCTCTTCCACACATCTATGTACATCTACTTTTGGCTTATTGTAGTGTGTTGTCCTTGGATATATGTCTGTATTCCTATCCACTATGTGTGCAAAGCATGAGTGGTGCATACTGAGGAGTGTCTGCATTAACATCTGCAACTGCCAGATATGTCTGGTCCACTGTTGTTTGCAGACATGGGCTTCATTTGTTTAAGTGTGTGAGCATGCCCAGTATGACCATTCAGTATGTTGTTGTCTGACATTGCCTTCATTTCTCTAAGTGTGTAAGCATGCCCAGTATGGCCTTCTGTATTGAATGTGTGGATCGATTCCAGGTAGTTTGTACTCCAGTGCAGACCTTTGTGTTGTACACCTACAGGTAGCAATCTTTTTTCTGCAGGGTATCCATCGATCATTTGGCAATATGGGGACAAAGTGTGCAGGGGATAGTGTGTACTGTAGGTGATTATGTCTGTGTTGCTTCAGCTACATGGTACTGCTGTTAGCAGAGATATTCAGACATGTGTACTGTTATACACTGTGATGTTTTCTGTCCTCATGTACTGTCAGGTGGTCATTCCTGCTCACAGTGATGTCTTGGGGGACAAGAGTGACTGCAGCTGTGTGTGGTATTGTGGGCAGAAGCCTACATATTCATGGTAGGTTATGCCATCCTGGAGGGGGAGCTGCAGACACTTGCTGCTTGGTCTGTGTATCCAGTTCAGCACCTTGGTAGAGTCCTGGCAGAGGATCCCATACTTGTACACCCATCGACATGACAGTATGGCCTTATCTTGCTGTGGCAATGCCTCACAGCTGTACTGATTCACGCAGGTTATCTAGAGGCAGGGGCCATTGTTCAGATCATTACCCCTATTGTGGTGTACAGGCAGGTGTGTAGCCACCCATTTATGTGTTTGCAGCCAGGGATAGTGTGTGCACACAGCTTAGTGTCAGACCCTGCACATTCCATGCTGCCCATGCTCCCACCCCCCACTCTGTTATTCTAACCTCTTCCATACATTATGCATACATTCTCTGATACTTTCGCTAAGGGTATCACCCCATCACAGGTGTGTGTGTTAGTGTTGGTCCACAGTTCATGCAGTGGGACATGGTGGACATATTACTGTGGTTTGTCCACATGGCCTTGCATATGGCTTATGTGGAGTGTGTTATGTTGTTATGTGGGTGTCCATGACATAACATGCATTGGCAGTACATGTGAGACACAGGCCTTTGGCAGAGGCCTGTAAGCCATTAGGTGTTGCTGCAGGCCGGATGTGGCAGGCTGTTGCATTCTGTCAGTCCTACAGTCTCAGACCACCATACAGTATATCCCCCTGGGGTGACAAGGTAGGTGTGATAGGTGTTCATGCCAGTACCTTCTATCAGTCTTGATCAGGTGGTGTGGATGCTGGCAGGGTGCTATGTACAGCTAGGGACACACCTGCATGGGACACCTGCACTGCATGCTGTATTCTTCCGCTATTGCCATATACAGGTGGGATCATATTGTACCCATTCCCCACAGCAGGGATATGACCAGAGAGGTACCTGTGGGTGGTGTTTGCATGAGCTGAGTGCATGTGTGCTATGGGCACTACTTGCATCTGACACACAGATATGCATGGGGCATTCCAGTTATGCTGGCATGTGCAGGTACATCAGCTGTTTCCCAATACATCAGTCCTTTATGATCTGCAAGTGTTTGGGCAGACATCACTGGTATCCCCTATTACAGGACCAGTTAATCTGATGCATACCTGTATGTACAATTCCAAGGGTGTCTCCATTTCACAGTGGCACAATATATACTGTATGTCTGGGGTAGTTTCCCCTGTGTACTGCTTGTATATCTAGCCCACCATGTCAGTCTTTCAGATGGTGACACATATTACCACCATACATTTACAATGGCTTATTGCTAGCATGTGTTATACTGCTAGGAATTGTCTTGGTACTGCAGTTGTGAGGGCTTGTCCCTATCATCAGCAGTAGTGGGCAATGGCCACCAGGTCTTACCTCAACATGCATACATACTGACCACTCTCACACAATATGAAACACACACCAACCTATTACACACAGACCTGCATATTGTGCAAATGCTACAACCTATCCTGCTACCTTGGCCACCTCTCTGCATCTGTGCTCCACTGGTATTATACCTACTCATACATGTTACTACATTTCTACACAGGATGAGGGGGGCACACCTGACTGTTACTACATTTCTATGCTGGATTGGGGAAGGGGCACACCTGACTGTTTATACATTTCTACGTAGGATGGGGGGGGCACACCTGACACTTGTACACATTTGCTATGACTGTACTGGTATGTCAGGTACTCCATTTCATTCTGTATTCCAACCTATCATGCTGACTGGAGGCATATCAGTGTACAACAGGTCTTAGCTTTGATTGACCTACATATTAGTTTCTGACTTCCTACCCTTCAGAACTAACATCCCACTGCCTGACCTGCTGTAGTCTGTCTATGTAGGCCTGGGGGGGAGGTTAACTATAGGCATCATTCAGAGGCCATAGCACAGCCTTTGTTTGTGTTTGTCTACACCTGTCCTGCTGGCTGAGACTGTTGTTGGGTATGTGAACCTCCCTGACTGGCATGTGTGAGTCATATGGACACACATGTGGCCGAGCACATTTCCTGCAGTGAGTTTTGTCACCCTGTGTAGTACTGGCTACTATGGTGACACCAGTATTTGTTACAGATCTCATGGTGCCACTATAGGTGTCTACTATCTGCTGGCATACCATTCAGCCACCCGATTCTCTTGCATGCTTACATCCATACCATAGATACAGGTAACAACACATTCTACTCCATTCGGCAATTGGTACGTTGAGTTACTTACCTTGTGGGTGTCCTATTATTGAGGGTGGTGCTGCAGGGCTGCCTATGTTGAATGCACATTGTACACTCCCTACATATGGTTGAGCACGGGTAGTGTCATGTTTGGCATCCCTTTTACTGTATGTGAGAGTCAGAGAGAGGTGTTGTTCCCCGGGTCCCTCCTGTGTCAGTGTATGTTCTATGCGTTACTTCTTTGCCAAGGCCAGGGCATACTGGGCACGCCTCCTTCTCCCTAATGGGGCAGGTTTAGGCTGTTCCTTCTCCGAGTCACTTTGTGCCTGTGAAGGCCTTGGCAATGGTGGGGGGGCTGTGTGGGCCTGCCCTGTGCTGTTCCTGCTGCAGCTGTTTCCACAGGATCATATTGTGTAGCATGGCACATACGATAACAATTTGGGTACATGTAGCTGGTGAGTACTGCAAGGCTCCACCGGATGTGTCCAGGCACTGGAACTGATCTGAGCATCCCAAACACATGCTCTATTATAATTCTGGTCTGTGCGTGTGCCTCATTATGGAGTTCTTGTTCGGGTGTGTGTGCATTTCTGATGGGTTTCATCAGCCATGGCTCCAGTGTGTATCCAGCATCCCCCACTAGGTGACCATAAGGGATGTCCCCACTGGCAAATCTGTGGTACAGCTGTGTCAGATGCCAGATGTGGGAATCATGATAGCTTTCAGGGCAGCCAGCACACACATTCATTATTATGCCCTGGCATCACACACAACCTGGCAGTTGATGGAGGGGAAGCCCTTGCTGCTGATGTAGACCCTACCCCGCTCACCGGGTGGTGCTTCGATGCATATGTGCATGCAGTCTATAGAACCCACTACCTCAGGGTATTCTGCTATTTGATGGAACAGTTGCATATTGCTGGCCAAATGCCTCACGAGTGTTAGGGAAATATACGTGCTCACCGGCATGTGCTGACATGGCATCCAGGAACTGGTGGAGTACCCTGGATGCTGATGCCTGTGAGATCCCCATCATATCCACAGTTGGCCTTTGGAAGGTACCTGTAGCTAGTATTCTTAGGCCTACACATACCTTGGTATCCACTGGGATGGGTTCCCCTCTGTTAGTTCTGTGTGTCAGGCGTGGCCAGCACAGCTCAACGATTTGCTGTAGGAGGTCCCTGTCCACCCTATAGCTCTCCACTATCTCCAGCTCATGTAGCCCCTAGTAGGTTACCCTGAGTCTGTACACTCTCCTCCATCTCCTCCATCTCCCCACTCTGGGTTGGTTGACAGCATTCACACTCTCACCACCCTCAGCTTCTTCCACAAATTGTTGTATGATAGCTATTGCAGCCCCTATCATTTTGTTGTTTTGTTTGTTAAAACTTCCCCACTTGTATACACCGGTGGTGTAGAGTGTGGGAAAAACCAGAGGGGAAGCTGTTTGCATAGTTTATAGTAGTGTTTTGGGCTGGGCTGGTCTGCGCCTATGTAATTGGCTGATTCTGATACATTTCACCTGCCAGTTATGCTAGTTCTCCTAGATTACCTTCCTACTGCTGTTTTCCCTTCCCATTGCCTTCCTGTTTATATGTGCACAGAGTTGCTATTTCCTGGTTTACTTTTTTTTCCTTTAAAACCCGGTGCACAGCGCGCACACCCACTTAGGCAATGTAAAGAGTGCTAGGCAGCCTCAGACACCCCACCTTGCTTAGCTCTGCTAAGCTGAGGGCAAACCAGAGCCACAGGGCTCCAATCTGCTTACAGTATGCCTGACACCCCTCCCATGATGTCAGCTAACTCCTAGGCTTGCACCAAGCTATTCCTACTCTTACACTGTTGGGAGCTGACTAGCATGCTGGGGAAATCTGGTATTCACTATCATTCCCCTCATTTGCATACGATTGCCTGCTAATGCATAGTTACATGTCTCACACTGAGCCTCCCCCCTTAGCAACCACTACACACTGGCCATGTTGTCTTCTGCTGCCATTGACTATAATGGTAGAATAGTGATTTTAGTTAGAATGCTTATTTTTGGTTTATTTTCTTATCCCCCCCGATCCAGTTTGCACACCGTTTCCCTACGCTTAAACAGCCGAGATCGGCTAAAAAAAAAAATAAAAGTTGATTTTTTTTTTCAATTGTTTTCAATGCCAAAGGCCTTATACTTGGCCATTGACATGCTTCCTATGTGATATGCACCCTTTATTTGGAGCTGTCATGTCTGTTACTGGCAGAGTACATTTCTGCAGATTACACTAGTCCTGCACGGCCGGTTTCCAGCTTCCTGGATCTCAAATTAATCTCATTTGCATGGATTTCTCCTGTAAATAGGGTAATTTGCATACAGGGCTGAGTCTGTGCAGGAGCGCTCGTGCATGACCCTATAGGCTAATCCTGGATCGCACGGCAGACATATTGCCTGCTGGAGCTCCTGCACTAATCCTGCACACCATGCAAGGTTTGCATAATCCGAGGGTAAGTCAGTAAATAAAATATAGAAATATTTTCTTAAATACCACATTTAGTCAGTAAATAAAATATAGAAATATTTTCTTAAATACCACATTTAGTCAGTAAATAAAATATAGAAATATTTTCTTAAAAGGGCAGTAATTTCTGTGTGGAGGGTTTCCCCTCTGATGACTTATCAGTTGGAAATGAAGCTTGAAGCAGATTGCTGCTGCTGTGAAGCCTCAGAGCTGCTTCCTTTTCAGGCAGCAAGAAAGTATTGAAATTGTCTGCACTTTGCTGATTTCCCTCCAAGGGATCAGCCAATTAACAGTCAAGAGTGCAGGTGTGGGTGGTCGCCAGAGTTTTGTGAAGCTGTCTGTTTGTTGTATCCTGGGTAGGATACAGCCCATATAGCCACAAGCTACTACAGCAGTAAGAATGAAGTATGTCTAATGTTATAATAAATATTTTTACACACAACTGTACTGGCTTGTTTGAGGAGCATTACTATAACAGCAAATCATAACATTTGTGTAGTGTCTCAAGCTATGTTATTATAATCATAAGAGGTGGACTGTTACTGGATCCCTCTGTAGCACAATCATGTCAAAACTTGGCCTTCCTCCACAGTGTGCATCCATCTTGTAGTGTTTTGTAACGAGTACCAAGCCAAAATTTGTCCTACCTCCAAATTGCATCTCCAAAAAATAATGTTGTGTAAATGTTTGAACATTAATTAATGTAGCATCTCTCAAAATGTCTTATGCAGAAACATTTCTGAAATATGCTGCAGATGTCACTGCTGTTCACCTGGGGAACTGAACTCTAATAATTAGTTTCTAATGATCTGTTTAAGCTGTAGTTCATATGTGTAGTGTAGCTCAAAATGTGTTTGCTCAAGCTGTTGATTCCTTAACAGTTGTTCACTCATTATTTATTAATGTGATATGTAAAGACTTGAAGCTGTGTAATTCATTCTTCTCTGAAGCTGATGAGTTGGAGTGGCCTCACAGTGAGGAAATATAAGTGAAGGAATCTGGAAAGTGCAGGAGGCTTGACTCCCTGTAAACATTATTATTCTCAATGTTTACACATCTGCATAAGTTCATGAGTTCCTCAAGTACATAGGTGTAAAACTAATACTTACTCGCTATTGGTTTTTATACTGAAATGTATTGTTTATTTTTGTTAACCAGGATACAGCACTGATCCACACAAACCAATTTCGGAATCACCCTGTGAGAACTGTCTAGCTAAGTGACTTGCTAAGAGTCACACAATAGGCAAATGGAAGATGAGGAAATCAAACCCTGAAGTACAGGATGAAGTTGTTTAATAGTTCATAGCCTTAAGCCTCTGTGCCAACTGCCAGAGAAACTGTCGTATTTAGAGAACATGCACTGTTTGCCAACACAGACTCTGCTCTAATAATCCCTTGCAGGTGCATTTACTATTATTATCATAGCAAAAGGAAATGCAGTGAGCAAAGTTTGTTTAGCGATTGGTTGATCTTATCCTGTTTTCTTGAGTAAGGCTAAACATATTTTTTCTCAGTTTCTAAAGTAACTGAGTTGTCTATAAACATCCAACAACTGCAAACACTGTTCTCACTATTCTGATAGTTTTGATAAAATACTGTCAGGTGAACTGACTGAATAAAAGCCACTGCTGAGCCAATATTTTGCATGAAAGATGGATGTGTTGTCAATGGCATCCTTTCTTTGTGGGGTATCAAGTAAGGTGGTTTGCGCATTAGCATCTCTAACTTTGAAATTCTTCTTCTGCCATAAGTAACAGCAACAACATTAAAAAGCACACTTTTCATGACAGATATTTTAACTCCACTGTTTCTGCAAATTCAGATAGAGTTAAAATTTGTGTGAGCTTTTCTGACAAACTTCAAATGACAAGCTGGAGAAATATGTTGTCTTGGTGGTCTCTGGTAAAGAACCCTTTCAAGCAAATCCTTTCAATAAAAAAAAATGTGCTACTATCTGTGACTGTTGGAACATAAGCAGAGAGTGCAGAACTGAGAATTTTGATTAATGAATAAGCCAACTTATCAAATAATCAGCTTAGGTAGGCTAATCACTATGGCATAAGTCAGAATATATGATTAACACCTTGTGACATAGTCCAAAAAGCAAAACATCACCACTTTTTCAAGCAAGACCTACTTATGTTATGCATTTTACCTATTCTAAAATGTACATAACCTCTTGAAAAACTCTTAGGAAACAAAATTTTATCCTCCAGACTGATAACTCTGTAGTTTTGAAGTTGGGATGAACTGAAGTAGATTGCTCTTTTTATACTTGTGAAATAGTACTTGCCATAGTAAAAGAGATGCCATGCACTTAAGCATGAAACACATGGTTATCTTGACCAGCAGTATGGTATCAGGCAGGCTGGCCTTGTATCAGCCATAGACTATCCTTGTCTTATTTTGCTTTGAAAACACTTGCTGAATTGAAGAGAACTTATAAAAGGTATAAACTAAGCCCTGAGGCTATGGAAAGGTAAAAATAACCTGCCTCACGAAGTATCAGGGGAGCAGAAGATTTTGAGTTGCCAGTTTAGATGGGTGATCAAAGAATATCTCCACCGCATCCACACAATTTGCAAAAAAAAAAAAAAAAGTACTGTCCAGCTTTCAGTCATGAGCCAGGTTATTTTCCTTCTCACATCATCTACTAACTGATATATATAAGCATGAAAACAAAAGTTGTTACTACTTGTAGGATATTGCAAAACCTATACCCAAAATCAAACAGTTGACAGTATCAAGTGCTTGAAGACCACAGTCTCAAAGCCAGGTACTCATGTATCTTACAGCTCATAAAGACTGATGTTCACTTTCAAACTCAAATATGAGTTCAGGCAAGCAACTGCCATACCTTACCCAAGCACATTGTTTGAATTCAAGCGAGGTGAGAGCAGTAGCTGCAGGGAGGGAGTGGGAAGCAGTGGGAGTGTAGCTTAGGGCAGTGATCTGTAAAGGAATTTAGGGTTAAGGAGTGGGAGGGGAGTTTTGGAGTTAGGGAACGGTAGGAGAATTTTAGGTTTAGGGAGCAATCAGGGAATTTAGATATAGGGAGGGGAGTTGGAGTTTAGGTTTAAGGAGTGAGCAGAGATTTTAGGTTTAGGGAAAGGGAGTGGAGTTTTAGGTTAGGGAGCAAGGACTCAAGTTAGGAACTGGGTGGGAGTTTAGGATTAGATTTTAGTATTTGGCAGGGCCATACAGTTTAGGGGCAGGTGTTTGGAAGTCTATGCAGTTAAGTCAGATCACGCCAGTGAAAGTTATAGCACTTGACGTTTTAAACAAGTGGCAGTAAGCAAGCATGTTGCAAGCATACCTCTCAACTGTAGAGATCTTTGAAGAATGTTCAGATTTTTGCCTTATATTTTTGGTCTGTTTTTCATAAAATTGTAACTTTCTGGCAAATCATTAAAGATTGAAGTCATGAAATAATGACAGAAATTTGAGTTTCAGACTTCATACTACAGAAAACTCATGCTAATGCAAAACCTGTTATTCTATCAATGTTCTAAGTTTGTAAGAGCAATATTTAAAAATTGTCCCTACTTTTGGAATAGACCTTTGTTCCCCATTATTTATGGCTTTGCCCACATTTCTTGTTCTAAGAATTTGAGAGGTCTGGTTGCAAGCTACTAGCCTGCAATCACTTGTAGTAGACCAAATTATTACTTGCACCCTGTGAGATAGAAATCATCATATCCAATGGCTTTGGTTCCAAATGTTTATGAGATTTTCCCACATGCAGTCTTCCATAAGGTACAGATAGAATACAAAAATATATATTTCCAAGGACTATCAGTACTGGATCACTATGAAAGCCTGTTGTTAAGAGAGCTGTATCAAGACAGATTGAACGTTGGTTCACTTTGTGATGACCCTCCACTGGACAAGTAATCAGGGAGCCTCAATCCTCACCACTGGCAAAAGTGGGGGATGTACACTGGGGGAATGATGAGGTACGCACACAATATTGCCAGATGCAGCTCTCTGCATCAAGTGCAATTTCCCTTAAAAAAACACAGTCAGTTCGGGGATGTTTTCTCCCTCTTTTTCCAGATCCCCAGTCAGACTCCCCACTGGCACAGCTATACAGCTGAGATTTCAGCTGAGTGATCAAGCCAATAACCCCAGCACCCTCTCTGTCCAACCAGTGCTTCGTGTCCCTGCCCAAGTAGCTGGCACACACGCACACTCTTTAAGGTTTGATTTACACACACCTGCCCAAGTAGCTGACACACACACTCTTTGAGGTTTGATTTACACACACACACACACACACACACACACACACACACACACACACACACACACACACACTTTGAGGTTTGATTTACACACACAAACACACACACACACACACCTGGGAAAGACTGGCACAGGTTTACTAGCTATGCACCCTTCTTCCCAGACTAAAAGGTAATTATTACTGCCACCAGTCACTCCTTATCAGCTACTTTAAGGCCCTTAACAAAGGTGTCCAATCTTACTATGTAATATTAATATTAACACAAATGGTAGTTTGACCAAGAGCAGGGCTATTAGGAGAGGCCCACACAGTGTCACCAAATAAATATGCAAGTACTCTCAAAACCTAAATATCTCTACACAGATCAGCCACACGGAAAGGTTTAAATATATTAAATAATAAATAATAAAATAACGAAACAATACTATATATATATATATATATATATATATATATATATATATATATATTCACAGTGACATCAGAGTTCAAAATCACAGGAAATATTTAAAACAACGTTGTAGGACAGTCTCAAATAAATAAAGAAAAATATCTAAACTAAAAACTTCAAGACAATTTAAGTATCGCATATTTGAACACTTGAGTAATGTCAGAAACAAAACTATGTCTAGTAAACAAACATGTTATTTCACATCCCACAACTAAATTTAGATTTACTGTCATTGATCGTATTTGCATTGGCAGTTCTAATAAAATGGGATGGCAAAGTTTGCTGAACAAAAAAGAACATACTTGGATAATTAAATTAAGAGCATTATTTCCTCCTGGTTTAAATTATATGTTTTTCATTGGAGGAGTGTTTGTATATAAATATGAACTGGTATTGAGGGATTGTGTATTTTGTAAACCAGCACTGAAGAAGGCTTGTGCCAAAACCGGTATGATGTTTTTTTTTTATCTTTTGCAATATTTAATAAATAATTTTTTACTGATGCTTGTGCTGGTTGTTTTTTCTTATATAGCTTGCAGAATGACATAATTTTTTGTCACCTTACTCCTAGTTCCCAAGTGAAACCCCCACTACTGGAAGCTGGCAGTATTTAGCATCTACCTGTAAATATACATAGACCTCAGATCTTTGGCAGATGCTGGAAGCCATAAAACAGTTGTATTCCTTCATGCTTTTAGAGGTAGTAATTAGTTCACTCCGAAGACAATACAGAAAGCTTCTCAGCTCAGACTCTGTGTCTCTGCATTGAAAACTGAAATATACTATCTTTTATTGTGTAGGCTATAAAGTAATTTAATTTCAGCTATTTTCCTAAAGTTTGCTGGACTGAAGTTAGCCCTCCAGTTTCCTCTGTTAACATATACATTTAAACAGTTACACTAGTGCATGCACATTTCTGTTCTTTCCCAGTAGGACACACTGTAGATGCATTTCAAACACACTTTATAAAATACCTTTTCAACACACGTCTGTACAAACCAGTTAGATATACACATGACATACGTTTCTAATACATTTGTAACAGAAGCATCTTGTATAAATCATTTTGATATTCACTGATGACATATAATTATTTACAAAATTCCAGCTAGCTGTGTTGGTAGTATCTCCTTTCATCACACACTTGTCCTGGGATGAGAAGAGTTTCATAAGCACTGAGTCTGTGACTGCTTCTGGAAAGGTAAGGGTAGTACAGTTGTGTAAGATCTTACCATAAAAGTAGATGTCCTGCCAATCAGTAGTGCAGTATACCTTACAAGTATACCTCTTAACTTCTCAGTGCAAGAAATCTGGACAAAGCTAGAAAGAATGGGGGGACAAAGGCCCAAAAATAGGGACAGAACTTAAAAATTGCTCCTATAAACTTAGAAAGTTGCTAGAATAACAAGTTTTACATTATTATGCATTTTCTGAAGAATATAAAGTCTGAAACTCAAATGTCTTTCATTATGTAGTATTGTTTACTGACTTTAATCCTCAATTTTTTGCCAGAAAAACATAAATTTTATGAGGAGCAGACCAAACATATGATGCAAACATCTGGACATTCTGTGAAAATCTCTACAATTGAGAGCTATCCTTCCACAAGCCATGCATCCTACTTATGACCCAAGCCTGTAGACAGGAGGTACATAAGGGATGTACAGGCACAAATTACCCAAGTACTTATTTGCCGCCAATCTGAAAGCCGAACTCCACCATCATCTTTGGTTTATAAGTTGTGCATCTAGTGCTGTTACCTAGCCATCTGGGCATATAAGTACCCCGATGGGGGCACTTCCTTTTCTTATTGTCTTTTAAAATTTGTGTACATGTCATCCAATAAGGGAAAATGTGAATGTGGGAGACACATTCCACACTAGGATCATCACAACAAGTGTTTGTTTTGTCTTAGTGCTGAAAATAATCATAGGGAGTGTACAATCTGTCATTCTTTTGTATCTTAAGACTCTTCGTAACTGTCTCTCTTCTTTATCTGTTTACCTGGAGAAACAAGAACTCAAGCAGCTTGTGCAATGCACAGTGTTGGTCAAGTCATCCTCCTCTGATGTCCAGCCATTTCCTAAGAAGAAGTCAAAAAAACTTAAACCAGAAAAATTGACTGTCCAACCTTTAAAAGATGTCTCCACTGATTGCAATGATGAGTCCTCAGACCAGCATCTTAATGTCCTTTAAAGTTGCTCAAAGGCAGTAGGAATGCACTGATGGTTTTGTCAGTCCCACAGTTATAACTCCACACTTTAGGCAGGGTTTCACAGTAAATGCGCTTGCATGAAACAAAGCTGCAACAGGTAATGTCATACAGACTGCACAGCTAAAGGCAGTAAATCATAAATGAAGTTCAAATATTACAAAATAATAAACCATGCAGAACACAGGACAAGAATTCACACTAGTGAATAAACAATCCTAACAAAATGGACACAACAGGGTGAACAACAGTGTGGAGCAGGTTCTGTAATGGGCCAAAAGATTAACAAAAGATGAAATGTCAAGGAATTACTATCAATAGTCTTGAAAGAAAGAGGTGAATAATGTCAGCCTTGGATTCTGAAAGAAAAAAGGAAGAATGATGACCAGGTAAGTAAAGGCAGCAAGGGAGTGAACTATGAAAATTTTATACAGTCATGCATTTATTTTATTTTACTGTTTTAACCATTTTAATCCAACTGAGTCAACATCTCTTTTACATGAGATGCCCAAACAGAAAAAAAAAATCCTCAGCACAACTGATTTCTTAGAACGGCCTGTCAACCTAAGCAGCATGTTATGGAAAAAGAAATCAAATCAAATATTTTCAGAATGACAGACAATCTGTGAGGAAGCAGGATTTGCCTGCAGAATAGAGCCTGATGATGGTTTATTTAATATAAATGATACAAACCAAATAGCAGCCAGTAAAATGACAGAAACCTTGGTTCAGATATACCTAGCTAAGACAAAGGAATCAAGAGGTAGTACTATTCTTACCCTGTAATTGAGCACAAGAAAGAAGCCTGTGGGAAGAAGAGATATATGTTTAACTTTGGTAAAATATCCTGAGCATTATGGCTAGTCATTTTTCTTTTAAAAATGAAGCATTCACCTGAAAACTAAAAGACCTTAGTCACATGTCTATATATTTAAAGGAGAATACATTTTGCTTGCAGAAGAATTCTATCAAAGCCTCTTTAGTTGTTTCTGGGAGTGTAATGATTTGACAGACTTTAAATATTCCCTGCAGACTACTCTGTCAGAGATACTGAGTGAGCAAATTGGTGTTGTTGTTGTTGTGTCTTTCGGTTTTTCCCGGTTAGGGGTCGCCACAGCAGAACTCCGGTCTGCTAATGATTGGCAGTAGATTTTTACATGCCGAGTTGCCGGCCCTGATGCACATCCTTCAACAAAGGTACGTCCATTCACGCGTGTCTCCACACAGAAGACGCTCTAGCTGAGAATCGAACAGGACAACGTCTTACTGTGAGGCGACAACGCTACCGCAGCACCACCACCGCAGTGAGCAATGAGCAAATTGGTGTAACTAAGGACATTTTTTTTTTTTGAGGTATGATACAAACTTGGAACTGCCTAGACATAGTAAGACCTTGCTGAGTCTAATTATGGTGACTGCTAAAAAACAATTACTAGAAAATGGAAATGAAAGTGTAAACCAGCTGTACTAGAAGTAGAGAATAAAGTAACAGAGAAAACAACTGGAATTGGGATCTTCAGAAAAGGATAGAAGCAAATTACATAGAAAAAATGGGAATTGTGGAAACAATACATGCAGAGGAGGCATGATGTTTAAAAGAAGGCCGAATTTGAATTAGCTATGTAATGCTTGACTGACAATGGCTGGATAGATTATAAGTGATGTATAATGTTTGCAACTAAAATTATGCCAATATGGTTTGTGATGTATAATGTTTGCAACCAAAATTATGTCAATATGGTTTGTTTTCATTTATGTAAATGTATGATTGTTTGTGTCATATGTAATAATTTAATAAAGATGTTTCTTGTTTTTTTTTTAAAGGCCTTTTTAGTTGTTTCTGCCTTTAACTGCACTGGAAATAGAAACTGATATATCCTACATCTCATTTCTGCCTACGGAATTGTGTAACTGCTTAAGTAATAAGTTTTTTTCTTTCAGTCAATAGCACACTTAAGGGATCAGAGGCCTTTGATGAACAGCATGGCTAAAATAAGGTCCTTATTTGCCTTGGCAGGGCTTGTCAATACAGTCATTCCAATTGACAGTAAAGCAGTTCTGCTGTTGCTGAGTTAGCAAAATGCTTTTGCATTTCACACTACTCAACACTCCAGTCACTAACAAAGCCAGATAATCAAATGAAAGCAGTTTGGCACTGACGAATCATACTCTGTTCAACCAGTCACACATTTAATTTGTCCCACTGAGAATCATATAACAATTCACTATAAGCTGTGACTGTCTTCCCTCTACACACTGCCCTTTAATGATGATAGAAGGCCTTCTCAGGTGTTCTAATAATGGCAGCATGTATACCCTGACAAGGCAATTCAACGCAGACAAAATGTAATGTAACAGATGATGAAATACATATTCTGTTCATCTCTCTCTGCCTCTCCTGCCCATAATCTCAGAATGTATTATGGTCCTTGCACCAAGTTTTGTCCAGGAGGAACTTCATCACAAGAATGCTAGAGACAGTTTAAATGCCTTATTGTTCATTGACCTTAGGGTGCTATAGAGTGAGAAGTTTAAGCATGCTCAGCATGGTGGTATAACAAATGAACAACCAACCCCTATTATAACAAATTAAAAGTGCCAGTGTAGTTGCAACAGAACCACAAAGCTACACAGGACAATGTACTACCATTTCCATTATGGAACATCAAGTTACCTCTGGTCAAAGCTAGAGCCCAATGAATCTAACCAATCAAAGCTTCATCTTGCATGAAAAAATAATAACAACTATTTTTGTAAGGTGAAGAGCCCGTAACAGCACCCCACCAGGAGGCATATCTTACCTGAATATAATAACTACATAGTCATGCAACCATAGAGAAAAGTGAAAACTAAAAAAATGACTCTGTGCCAGTACTTTACTAGAACTGCACTAACAATGATTCTTAAAAACAGCAAACCAGTTACAACTCATGCACATGCAACTGTAGAGTTGGAACCTCACCCACTTTGCACTTGACCAGTGGTAGGGAAACCAATGCTACCAACAGTAACAGTAGCTCATCATGTAGGGTATGTTCATTTGTTGGAGATGATTAGAAGGGTTATGGGCTCTGTCCTCATATGAAGTTCTCCTGCAGTGCAACACAAAGGCAGGAGCTGCCATTTCAAGAAAATATTAAACTGATTTCCTGATTTCAGTTCTTTGTCAGCTGTGGTAGTGCAACGGTTAGCATTGTGACCTCACAGCAAGAGGTTTTCCAGTTCGATTTTCATGCCTTCTGTGCAGAGTCTGCATGTCCTCCCTGAGGTCGAGTGAGTTTTAAAGACATGCAAGTAGGTGTGTGCCTTCTGTGAAGCTTGGGCACCGGGCAACTCGACACCGTAAAACCACCACTGCCAATCAATCTGCAGACCAGTGATCCTCTATGGCGACCCCTAACCCCGAAAAGATGAAAGACATTGCTATTAAACTGATTTCCATCTGCTGATTGAGGTAGATATAAAACATACAACAACATCTATTGATGAAAAGTAAAAAAGTTTCCCTGTGTCTTGGACAAAATTCTCCATAGGCATTGCAATAGCAGTCTAAGTCTTTTGTGCAAAACAACCGAAGTTTCAGGGAGTTCTACACAAATTGTAGCAAATATCAACTTAAGTTAGCCACTGGATTTTACATATCCTTCTCTCTGATGTCTGTGTGTGTATATCTATTTATCTGTCTATTAATCTGTTTATCAGTTTATTTATCCCCTCTCTCTGTTCAAATGTTTGTTTTCTAATGAGGCATGTAAGTGTATTAAATTAATAAATGCTGATTTTCAGATACTCATCAAGTAATTACAATACACAGGAAGGCAACTAACATTTGTGCACAAACCTAGTGACTTTGAAATCAAAGTACAGGCAGCAGAAGCAAAGCAGTCAAGAAGAGACAGAGTAAGAAAAAATAACCCATAGTCATTACAGCTGAAAAATACGATTTAGATTAGTGGTTGTACGATGATAACTGGAAGATTATGCATGACTGTGGTGAACAAACATTGTCTCTAACACCCTGGTCCTGTGGCCACAGAGGACTAAAGCTCTAGCTACAACCCAAACAACTTGAGGTCAGTTAGTGGCCTGGGTGTTGGACGAACTAGGGCAGGAAGGATGGGAGTAAGGAGCAGCTGATACTGGCTCAGCCATGCTGGGAGTGGAAAGTGGTATGGCCCGCTGCTCTACTGACCACAAGAGCATTGTTGAGAGACCAGTTATCAGGTCAGTATGTCAGTATGCTGCACCAAAGCTGGGACGAGTGCACATCTATGCGAGAACATGCGTTAGATTTCCTACTTCCAAGAACAGCAGCATTTGCAGAACATACTAGCCAACATGAGGGAAGGGTTAGCTACTGAGGTGAGGAGACCTGCATAAAAATAGGATGGTCTGAGTGTAGGAATGTGTGCCTGATAGTTGTCATGTGGGGCGTAGAAAAATATAGCATTCCCGCTTGACACTTGAACTGTCATGGATGTGCTTGTCATAGTGATATTATGAGGAGCACATTTCTCTGATTGCTTTTATTTTTCATATTCTGGTTACTTGTGTCGTTTTCTTCATCTCCCTCCTATGCCGTTGATACCAAATCTAATATCTTATAAGCTAGAATGGAATAGGTTGAGTTTGAGAAATTTTCTGAACCAGGAAAGAGACAACAGCTGTGTCTCTTATTAGTCACACAGAAATTAAGTTTTTCCCCAGCCTCATGCCCAGATGGTGTGTTTTTAAACTCAACTACCTTTTAGGTTAATTTCACCACATATCTTCTTCCCTCTCCTCTTTCATTGGCTGTTGTGAGTAAGCACAAAATTATCATTCTGTGAAATTACTCCCCTTCAACTGTTTAAATTTATTGGCCATCCCACTCTGTTCCATAGAACCAGAATACAAAGTGCCCACACCCTTCCAGTATATCTTGCTCTTTTAAAATTAGTGCCTCTCCACTTAGATAGCTAAAGCTTATGTTACCCCTTCTTTCACATCTGATTACTTAATGCACAGTACAGCTCTTAGGATATTGACCCATTTTTTTCCATCTTACCTTTAAAATCTGCAACATCTAGACCATCAATTATTGGAGAGCCCACATTCTGTCTCTCAGTAATCATCTTGGGATTAGAGCTTCTGTTTTGCTCCTATTGAGAGAAGGAGCATAAGGACATTTCCTGGAGACTGCTGCTCACCGGAAAGCCTAATAACTGCTTCATAGGTGCCAACTTAGAATTTATGCTTATATTTTGCTCCTGGTGAGAGAAGCAGCAGAGTACATTGATTCCTGACTGTTTCTGGTTGGGCAGTGAGTGTCTGTGTTTGATCTTCCTGATTGGTCTGATTGTTATTCAAGGGACCTACCACGAAAAGGTTACAACAAGCCTATAGACCCTTGCATCATCTGGGACAAGACTGTGGATCACCAAACAGGCTATGGCCTGCTTCTCATCTTGGGATTGGTGCTAATGTTTTGATTCTGGTGAGAGAAGAAGCAAAGGAGTATTGTATCCCAGCAGCACAAAGCTGTGGTGAAACTAGCATTAGTAGTAGCCAGACAGTAGCTATTCAGGAGACTCCCCTCTTTTCATCATTCTTGACAAGCTCATGCTTTCTTTTCAGTAAGTACTGCTTGATTTGCTTCTAACTACAGAATATCTGCTTAAATACTTCATAGGTTCATAGGTAAATACTAGGCTATCAGCCCTAGGGCCTATATAAGCCTAGGCAAAAAGGTACCCTGGCTTTCGCCACCCAAGAAAATTATTTTCCTGTGCCCCTGTCGAGCAGAGCCATAGAAGTGATCCCCGGGGTGAATTTCCAATCTCCCATCCAATCATCAAGATTTTTCTTGAAGAGTGCTAATGAGGAGATTTGTTTGATATAGCTAGGTAGTTTGTTCTAGAGTATAGGAAGTCTCTGGGACAGGAATCTATCCCTCCAGCATGTTCTATTTATTGTGGGGATGAGGTTAAGTCCCTAGAGCGTGTAGCACAGAGGGATTGGGATTTCTTTAAGTGGAGCATGTCCAGCAGCTCTGGGTTTGACATAGCTTTGTATGTTAGGCAGAGATTGCCTCTGAGTAGGCGATATGCGACTGAGTAAAGCTGGAGTTTTTTGAGATGGTCTGTGTAGGGCATTTGTTTGAGGCCGGTAATCCTCTTTATGAGGTATTTCTGTGGCCTTTCTAGTTGTTGTAGATGTCTTGTGAGGTACATACCAAAAGGGGCATTGTACTCTATAATAGGTCTAATGAGTGATGAGTAGAGGGGAACAATGACCTCTTTTTTCCTGGATGAGAAACCTTTTGTGATAAGGTGTGCCACGTAGAAGGATTTCCTGACTACTGTGGCGATGTGATTATCAAAGGAGAGACTACTGTCCACCTGTGTCCCAAGGTCTCTTATCACACTTCCGGTGTGAAGTAGACTACCGCCTATGTGGTAGTTCATGGGTACAGAGTTTTTACCAAAAGGGATGACAATGCACTTTTTGGCATTGAACTTGAGGCCATGGCTTTGACACCAGGCATCTGTCTCAGTGAGACTCTTTTATAGGATGTCCACATCATTAGGAGTTTCAATTATGGCTCCTAGTTTGCAGTCATTTGCAAACTTCATTAGCCAAAGACATTCTGTGTTAACCTGTACTTCTGAGAAGTAGATACCAAACAGGAGAGAAACCATGACTGAACCCTGTCGTACTCCACTTGTCACTGGTCTGAAGTTGGATTTGGAGTCTGCTACTTTCACAGTCAGTGAGCCAGTTGGCAACCTATCTTGTGAGATAGGAAATAAATTCTCCTCACCACTACTAAAGACACAGAGGGTAGACAAATGAACAAAGAAAAAAGACCTTAGGTGTCATCCACAGCTTCAGGCTTCAGACTGCTGAGACACAATTTATTAATCGCTTAAAAAGTGAAGCTGACAGGATGTAAACTTCACTAGAATATGATGAACTGAAAAAAGTTAAGTATCCAAGCAGTTGTCATCCACAGCTTCAAACTTCAGGCTGTTAAAACTCAATTTATTGAAAGCTTAAAAAGTGAAGCTGACAAAATGCAAGCTTCACTGAAATGCTGAAATAATTAGCCTAGTAATTAACATCCACAACTTCAGGCTTCAAGTTGTTAAAGCACAGTTAATAGATGCTTTGTAAGCAAAGCTGACAAAAACATATACTTCACTGGAGTGTAAAAAGCTGATGAAATTGTCTAAACGATAAGCGCTTTCGGCAGATGCCTTCTTCAGATCTTATAAAAGTGTGGTTAGCTCTTCCTGTTTATAAAGGAAACACAATCAAGAGCTGGTAGCTAATTGTCTTTGGTGTTCTTAAAGGCACAGGACAAAAATAAATGTTCAGAGTGGAGATTTGTCTCCTATAATGTAGTTCAATGTTAAAAATGGTAGAATCATGTATTAATGTTTGGTAGGTTTCTTCTAGATTTTAGAACAGGTCTGAGAGGTACTATTGTATTAAGACCTGAGGGTCGATTGGCTCTAAAATTGTTGATCCAAAAGATCTCTCTCAATTCTGTTCTGTTATGGACATCTCCTTCCCTGATGTTTTGGGTGACCACTTCCACAGCTTTAAACAATAAATTATGCGTAGGATGGACCAATATGTGTGCTGCTAAGGCATTATGTGGAACTTTCTGATCAATGTCTCTGACATGTC
The DNA here is from genome assembly GCF_019279795.1 of Protopterus annectens. Classification (NCBI taxonomy): domain Eukaryota; kingdom Metazoa; phylum Chordata; order Ceratodontiformes; family Protopteridae; genus Protopterus; species Protopterus annectens. Next base: position 955,327,127 of record NC_056726.1, read on the forward strand.
GTAGAGTACGATCCTTTAGTCGTTGGTCAGTTCTACCAAGATAAAAAGCTTGGCACTTGCGACAGGTAGCCAAATAGATAATATGGCTAGTAGTACAATCAGCATAAACATCGAAATGAAAGTTACGTCCAGATACTGGGTGGAGAAAAGTATTACTAGTATCTAAGTAAGGACAAGCTTTGCATCTGCAGCATTTAAAAGTACCTTTGCAGTCTGATAGTGGACCACCACGTTTAAAGCCATCTTTATGGCATAATAATCTCTTGATATTCTTTTTATTCTTATAGAGAAACCTGGGTCTCTCTCCAACGATGTTCTTTATTTTATCATCCGCTGTCAGAATCGGCCAAAATTTCCTGATCACTTCACAGACCTGTCGATTGTCTGAACTGTAAGTAAGCATACATCTAAGTTGTTGAGGTGTTGTGTCATTAGACTGTCTCCACTTTGAACATTCATTTTTGCCCTGTGCCTTTAAGCATTTCAGTGAAGCTTGCATTTTGTCAGCTTCACTTTTTAAGCTTTCAATAAATTGAGTTTTAACAGCCTGAAGTTTGAAGCTGTGGATGACAACTGCTTGGATACTTAACTTTTTTTCAGTTCATCATATTCTAGTGAAGTTTACATCCTGTCAGCTTCACTTTTTAAGCGATTAATAAATTGTGTCTTAGCAGTCTGAAGCCTGAAGCTGTGGATGACACCTAAGGTCTTTTTTCTTTGTCCATCTTGTGAGATAGGGATTTATACCTAGTTTAGTGAGTTTATCTATAATTCCAGAGTGGGGGATGGTGTTGAAAGCCTTGGCAAGATCTAGAAACACTAAATGCGGAGGCATGTCCATATTCATTAAGGATATCCACACCTCCAGACTAATTGCTCAGCATAATGCATCCGAGATTATCCAGGTGCAACTAACTCTGGGCAAGACCACAATCCAAATTGTAGCTTACTACAGATTCCCCGCCATGCCCCAGGATTCCCACTCCTCATTTCTTGATACACTGGAAAATATTAGGGTACAACCTTGCACCCTAATAATGGGCGATTTCAACTACCCCACCATTAACTGGGAAAACTACTCATGTACCAACTCTTTTGCTCAATGTTTTCTGGAATTCATAAATTCCAATGTCTTGGATCAACTTATCCACACCCCCACCATAGGCCAACTAGGCAACCGCCTAGGGCACCACTCTAGCAGGGGCGCTTTTCCAGTATTTATTTGATGTAGGCAGACCAGGATGGGGGCACTGGGTGGTGTGGTGGGGGGCGCCATGGAGCCCTTTTGCCTAGGGCTACAGTTGACCTAGGGCCGCTCCTGCGGCAGCAATATCCTAGACCTGGTCATTACCAACATGGGCAACCAGTGTTCCACACCAGAGTCAATTCCTCGTTAGTCAGATCCGACCACAAGCTAATCACCTTAGACATACACATCCCGCCCCTACCCCCCATTAGGGAAACCACCGTAAAAAATTCCTCCAAAGCCAACTTCATGCTTCTTAAGACAGAAGTGTCAAACTTCACGACACCCTTGCAGATGGACAATGGAGGTACGACTGCTGAATCCTACACAAATGCACTTTATAAGCACTTACATGAGTGTATGGACCGTGCAATCCCTAACAAAACCAAGATGCTATCCTTCAAAAAAAAGAAGCCAATCTGGTGGTCCCCTGCCATAAACAAACTCTGCAACAGAAGAAAGAAACTGTTGCAAAAAAGAGTAAAATCCCATGATTGGAGGAACTCCCTGGTCAGCCTCAGTAAAAAGCTGAGATCCCTCATAAAGTCCTCCAAAGCTAGTTACGAAAACAAAATCACCACTGATTCTAAAGACAACCACAAAGCATTCTATAGTTATGTCAAGAATCTCAATGGCAACACTCAGATCTGCTCTGAGTTACAGCACAATGGCACTAAATATACAGAACCAACTGATATTGCCAACATCCTGGCAGATAGGTTCAGTGCTAACTTTACCCCCCTCTCACCCCCTAAAGGGCCCATCTCTATACCGGAAGAATGTAAAGTTCCTGTAATCACAGCTGCACAAGTAAAAAACACACTCTCCAAAGCCAAAAACATAGCATCCACGAGACCTGACAACATCCCAGGCTGCGTTCTACATGAACTAAAGAACAAACTGGCACCTCACTTAAGCGCCATATTCAATCATAGTCTCACCTCAGGCTTTGTGCCCACAGAATGGCGCACAGCAATGGTTATCACACTCTACAAAGGGGGAGCCACCACGGACCCCGGGAACTACTGACCCATTAGCCTGACGAGCCTGGTCTGCAAGGCTATGGAACTTATCATCATGGAACTTATAAATAATAACATAGGTAATCTCCAAACTCTGGATCCCACCCAGTTTGGATTTGAAAAAGGCAGATCAGATCATGTCTCCTAAACCTGACAGACTTCTTTGAAGCGGTCACCAAAGCAGTAGATGAGGATAAGGTGGTTCACTTCAACCATAAATCATCAGGATCTACTTATTAGTTTCCCCTCAACAGGTTAGCAGTGCCCTATATAGATGAAGACACCTTAAGTTGACATTTTTCCTGTAAAGGCACCATTGAAATTTCACCAATACCTAGTTGCACATAGGACAATTAGTTTGCAGTGACAAGCACTGCCCCTGAGTTGCAAACCAGATACTCCTGACATTAATTTATATTCTCACTCTCACTGTCTAATCAATAAAAAAAGGGTCTGTTTCTATAGATATGAACTCTCCCACTATCACCATTACCAGCCTGGTGGATATGGGCATGCTTAGGTTCATATGTTCATAGGTTCATAGGTAGGTAGTAGGCTATTGGCCCTAGGGCTTATATAAGCCTAGCCAAATGGTACCTTGGCTTTTGCCACCCAAGAAAATTATTTTCCTGTGCCTCTGTCAAACAGAGCCACAGAAGTGATCCCCAGGGTGAATTTCCTATCTCCCATCCAATCATCAAGATTTTTCTTGAAGAGTGCTAATGAGGAGATTTGTTTGATATAGTAGGTAGTTTGTTCCAGAGTATGGGAAGTCACTGGGACAGGAATCTATCCCTCCAGCATGTTCTGTTTATTGTGGTGACAAGGTTTAGGTCCCTAGAGCGTGTATCTCGGAGGGATTGGGATTTCTTTAAGTGGAGCATGTCCAACAGCTCTAGGTTTGACATAGCTTTGTATGTTAGGCAGTGAGCACCTCTGAGTAGGTGATATGTGACAGAGTAAAGCTGGAGTTTTTTGAGACAGTCTGCATAGGGCATCTGTTTGAGGCCAGTAATCCTCTTTGTGGGGTATTTCTGTGGCCTTTCCAGTTGTTGTAGATGTCTTGTGAGGTACATACCAAAAGGGGTGTTGTACTCTATAATGGGTCTAATGTTCATAGGAGGCTTCTAGGCTAGCGGTTCTAGAGCCTTTGCAACCTTAGCCATGTTAAACCCAAGTATCCCCATTTGTTCTTTTTGGGGTAGTTCACAGAACAAACCTATGAACAAACCGAGTCTGTGATCAACACCAGCTACCCCTGTCCATGAGGGACCATGAGAGACTGAGGCAATGTAGAAATTGCATTATGTTTACAGGCAACCAGTGAATTGTCAAACAAACTAATATGGTATGTGAGAGATGTATTTACACAATATCACTGGAGACAAAGCCCTCACATAAAATCACTCATAATGTCAATAAGGTTGTCAGTAGCACACATGCTGCAGCCATCACACACAATTCAAAGCAGACACATAGACCCACATATGCTGAGGCACTTAAGTGTAACCTTTCTTATCCTCAGAGACCTCTTAGACAAAGTACACACAACAAATCCCCTCAGCAGTCCCAAATGCGCTCTTTCAAAACAACACCCACATTAACACATACAGACTCATCTCATGGACCCTTTACTTCTAAGTCCAAAAGGCAGACCACCACACAATGCAACATTCTGGTCCTTGGAGACTCCATTATGAGACACACTGATGTCCTCACCAGGCTGAGTAATGAGAAAGTCATAGTCAGTTGCTTATCAGGGGCCAGGATCCGCCACATTACACATGCACTCAGGTCACTGGACCACAAGTACCAGTATGACTCATTCATAATCCATGTGGGTGTCAATCTCAGATTATATGTCCCAGGCTGGTATGAACCTAGCATCGAGCAGCATTTTACCTTCTCCATGTTTGTTGCCACAATATGAACAAAGGATGGCTGACTGTAATAACTGGCTTAGTTTCTGGTGTCATTCTAAAGGGGACAATATTTGTCAGCATGGAAGGAGATGGTGAACAAACCACGCTGCTTTGCCAGGGATGGTCTGCACCTCTCCCCTCTAGGCCTTTGAATATTAGTTAAAACACTGTCCTTCCCCATAGTGTCTTTTTTGGCAATGTAAAACTAAACATACTTCCTACATAGCAAATCAAAACCAAGAAAATCTAAAGGTGCTACTGCTCAATGTTAGGTGTCTAAACAAAAAACTCATAGAAGCTCTGTTCCCCCTACAGAATGTTGATGTCTGTATGGTCACTGAGACACAGTTTAAAGCCATGGAGAGCACACTGACAGTGCCAAGTTATACTGCCTTCAACACAGACAGGGACTAGAGGTGGAGGTTTCTCAATTACATCAAAAATAAATATACCTTGAGGCTGATCAGATAGGACAATACCCTTGAGCTTCTCCAAGTTCAAATCATCATAGGCAAAATCCAATACCATTTCCTTGCAAGCTATAGGTCCCCCTCTATGACCCAGGAAACCCATACCATGTATTTAAACTTATTGGAAACACTCACCATTCAACCCAATACCATAATCATGGAAGACTTTAATTATCCTGCAACTAACTGGGAATCATATATGACACCAAGCATACATGCACAGAGATTCCTGGATTTTGTAAACACAAACTCCCTGGACCAGGTTGTCAATACACTGACCAGGGGTGCAACCATATTAGATCGGTTCCTCACTAATATAGGAGAGTGCTGTACACCCCCTAGTAGAATGTCTTCTCTTGTAAGATCAGACTGCAAAATGGTCTCCTTTGAAGTAAAAATAAAACTTGGTACCAGAACTAATCCTGGAATATATGGAAACTACTCTAAGGCTAACTTCCTACTATTAAGTGATAACCTGGCAAAATTTCATGCCCCCATAAACCATGAGAACACTGCTGCCTACATGGAACTATTCACAGAAACCCTATACAAGCACACTATTAGCTGCATAGAGTTCCACCAGGAAGAAGTAGAGAACTAACTCAAAAAACAAGCCACCCTGATTGAATTACATCAATAGGTTCTATAACAGAAGGAAGACAATCATGGCAGAAATTAGGAGGCGCAGCACCCAGCAGGGTAAAAGCACTCTCATCAAACTAAACAAACAACTCAGAGATCAAATAAAGTCTACCAAAGCCAAATTTGAGGTAAATTTGGTCTCCCAGGCCAAAGACAATCACAGTGCATTATTTAGCTATGTCTGCAACCAAAGGCAATACACAATTGAGTGCAGAGTTCATTGTTAATTGAATCACATATACTGAGCCAGAAGCTATAGCAAACTACTAGCTGACAAATTCAGCTCCAACTTTACCCCTCTCTCCCCCTCAACCTTTCCTCATGAAATACTATCAAATATAACTCCCCCCCTGCTATCATTAGGGAACAGGTCCTTAATGCTCCCTCTAAGGCCAAGAACACCGCATCAATGGGCCAAGACAATATCCCAGGATCCCTTCTAAACAGCATGAAACATGACCTATCAGGCCTTCTGGAATTGCTATTTAACTGTAGCCTCCAAACAGGCTTTGTGCCTCATGAGTGGAGAACTCAGTTATTGTTATGATGAAGGCTGTGTACTGTGGAGGTATTACGGCCTTTGATGTGGATGTCCTTCACATACTTAGCAGTTGTGTTACATACATGGAAGTAGTCAGCACTGTGGCCACATGTTGGTGGATGTTCCACATACCATCTACTCAAGGACACAGATCACATACCAGTTGGTCTTCTTATGGGGTGTGATGTCTACATCAGCAGATCCTGTTTGGGCATCCTGCAGACTACTGCAGCACCAGAAACGAGAGAGAGAGAGAGACTTTTTGTGCTAACTGCAAGTACTTTTGGCTTAAACTGCTCGTTTTTTGCTGTTTTTGATTGTTTTTGTTAACATGACTTCTCAAGAAACATTTAAAAGTGACAGCTACTTATTCTACTGTTATTTCTGCCTTTAAATTGTTTTTCAGTTTACGCACTTGCCTTGCTTAATTTTAAAAATTAAATTGCTAATTTTTGCAAAGTTTTAAATTGCATTTACTGTTTAGGGCTACACACTCAAGTGTGATAGCCTTTTCTGTGCTTATTTATTGTATTTTTGCATTTCTTAGACTGTTTTAACCAAAAAAAAAAAAAAAAGAATAATAATATATTGTTTGCTCGTTTCCCACCTTTTCTAATAAGCATAGTCCAAATCCCAGTCCTTGCTGGGTTCAGGACTTCAGTTTCTGTATTCAGAGCTATTGCAAACCTTGAGTGGTAGAGGAAGGTCCTACTGCTTCATAGTGAGAGCAGTAAGCATTGTACAGACTATCTAACACTAGAGGAGTAGTTTCCAGCTCTGAAAGTGTAATTTTATTGGCCATTTGGGGCTGATTTCTATCCCTTTCAACTTTCTGGCTTAAAAACGTATGTTTGTGTGCATTTGAGCTTGTTTTAGATCAGCAGACCCTGTTTGGGCATCCTGCAGACTACTACAACACCAGAAATGAGAGAGACTTTTTATGCTAACTACAAGTACTTTTGGCTTAAACTGCCCAGTTTTTGCTGTTTTTGATCATTTTTGTTAACTGCACTTTTCAAGAAAGCTTTAAAAGTAGACTAACTACTTATTCTACTGCTATTTCTGCTTTTAAATCGTTTTTCAGTTTGTGCACTTGTCTTGCTTAATTTTAAAAGTTAAATTGCTAATTTTTGCAAAGTTCTAAATTGTATGTATTGTTTAGGGCTACACACTCAAGTGCGGTAGCCTTTTCTGTGCTTATTTACTGTATTTTTGCATTTCTTAGCCTGTTTTAACCAAAACAAAATACTATCGTGTTTGCGTTTCCCACCTTTTCTAACTAGTATAGTCCAGATCCCAGGCCTTGCTGGTTTCAGGACTTCAGTTTCTGTATTTAGACCTATTCCAGACCTTGCTGTGGTAGAGGGAGGTCCTACTGCTTACTAGTGAGAGCAGTAAGCATTGTACGGTCTATCTAATGCTAGAGGAGTGGTTTCCAGCTCTGAACGTTTATTTTATTGGCCATTTGGGGCTGATTTCTATCCCTTTCAACTTTCTGGCTTGAAAACGCGTGTTTGCATGATTTTGCACATCGCGCAGGGTACTTACGTATTATCGCAACCACATTGCAAAAGTGGTCTGACATAAACATACACCAGTTTCAGCAAATGCCTCCATCAGTATAATCAATGTGTTTGACAGTTGATGGTGGTTGTGATTATACTGAGGAAAGCATTTGTTGAAAACGTCTGAACATAATCCTATTTAACTAGAAATTGTTTTCCTTCTGCAATTCCGGTTTAAAAAAAGTGTAACAGCCATTACTAATCAACACCCATTGAGACTGTAAATCAGGGTACCCTTTAAACTGAGGAAACACACATTCATTCTATGCCTAGAGATGAGGGTATTTTAACATATGAGCATCAGTCATCTGGAGTAGCATGTCAGTAAGCAATAGTTCCTTACTGTGAAGGACCCGTGAATAAGAAATATAACTGAAATACATCAAAAGTATGAAGTAAGTCACTTCTGAAATAAACTAAAAGGTTTGCACTGCAAGTCAGAAAGCAATTTCACTTCAGTTATATATTTGCTGCATTTCAGGTGTGTAACACAGGCATTTCATTTAAACTAGAATTACTCACCCCATAAAAAGATGACAGAAAGAGGGCACAAAATAAAAATTGCTTTTTCTGACATGAAAGAAGCCCATAACTGTAGTCATAGTCATTATTTGCTAACCACAATGTGTAACTGTGGAGCATGGAAGGAGTCAGTTATACAAACAATGGGCTGGCGAGAAAGCGTGGTTGCGATAATACATAAGTACCTCGCACAGCACCGTGGGGCTAAGGTTAAAGTATTCCCAGCGGTAGAAAGTCTGCTCTTTAAATTTTCCCTTAGAACTAACTGGTTTCTCAGTAGTAGCACTAAAATCTGAATCCCTGTGACTAGCACTCGATCTATAACACAGAAAAGCACTAGGAAGCCTTAAACTGATAAAAGCACTCAGCTCTCCTTGTATATATGGAGAAAGTAATTGTAGACACTAAACAGCCTATAATTGCAAAGTACTTTCCCAAGGTAAGGGAAAACAGCTATTGCACTCTCCAAAAGAAACACCGAACCAGGCATGTCCAAGGGTCAGCTTCCGGTGATTTCTCCAGTCCACCTGGTGAACATGGGCATACTGGGGCAATGCAGCAATTGCCTCATGTACATGGACAACCCTCTCCTCCTACCACCCAACACTACAAACTGCGAGACATGTACTTACATAGCCAAACTAGAAGCAAAGATCTCTCCAGCCAAGATTGTGCTAGACTGTCAAGAGGAGAAGGTTAAAACCTGCACTACACCTCAAGCAACACATAGACCTTCAAAAGCCACATCACAAACACCCACACATAGAAACTCTAAACCACATATGCGGAGGCCCTTAACATTAACCTGTCCAAGCAACAAGGACCTCCAAAGCTGATGTGCAAACAAACACCTATGACTACCAAAGTAACACATAGTTCAAAACACCAGTGTGCCACCCAACAACAGCCCCTAAGGCGAAACATCATACCCAACACCTTAGTCATAAGTGACTCCATATCAGGCACACTGATGTCCTACTCACCAGGCTGGACAAGGAGAAAATTACCCTCAGCTGCCTGTTGGGAGCCAGGATCCACCACTTAGTGCATGCACTCAAGTCACTCCACAGCAAGTACAAATATGACTCTGTCATTGTCCATGTTGGTGTGAATGACTTGAGACATAACTCCCTGGACTACATGAAAAGAGACATGGAAGAGCTCTCGGATCATGTGGCCCAGGCAGGTATGACCCTAGCCCTGAGTAGCATCCTGCCTTCACCCTGAATGATACCACATTATAAAGACAAACTGATTAACTTCAACAATTGGCTAAGTTTCTGGTGTCATTCAAAGGGGATCCAGTATCTGTCTGCCTGGGACGACATGATCGACAAACTAGGATGCTTTGCCAGAGATGGTCTGCACCTGTCGCCCCTGGGATTTAGGTTAATGGCTAAGGCTCTTGCCTCCCCCATAGTGCCTTTTTTAGGCAAGGCTCAAATGGCAAAACTACCACCATAACAGATAAAAACACGCAAAATGTGAAGGGTATGCTACTTAGTGCTAGAAGTCTAAATCTCAAAATGTACTCTACCGAGGCACTCCTAAAAATGGAGAGCATCGATATCTGTGCAGTAACTGAGACCTGGTTCAAGATTCCAGAGAGCACCCCTACAATACCAGGTCACAACTCTTACCACACTTTTCGGCCACCAAACCAGGACCGAAACACTAAACGTGGAGGAGTGTCCATATTCACCAAGGATATTCACACCTCCAGGCTAGTTGCCCAACACAATGCTTCTGAAATATTACAGGTGCAACTAACATTAGTTAAGACTGCAATCCACATTGTAGCTTGCTACAGATCCCCCACCATGCCCCAAGATTCTCACTACACCTTTTTAAACATACTGGAAAATATTAAAATACAACCTAACACCCTAATACTGGGCAATTTCAACTACTCTGCCATTAATTGAGAAAACTACTCAGGTACCAATGCCTTTGCCCACCAGTTCCTGGAATTCATAAATTCCAATGCCCTGGATCAACTAAACCACAGTCTAACCAGGGCTCAAATATCCTGGACCTGGTCATTACCAACATGGGAGATCGATGCTCCACACCAGCGCTCACCTCCTCGCTGGTCAGGTCTGACCATAAGCTAATCACACTTGACGTCCACATCCCATCCCCATCTGCCAGTAGGGAAACCTCCATAAAAAACTTCTCCAAAGTCAACTTCATGCTACTCAAGTCAGAAGTGACAAACTTCATGACACCCATGCAAACGGGAACTGAATGTTCAACTGCCGAATCCTGTACGAGCATATCCACTCATGCATAAATCGTGCCATTCCAAATAGAACCAAGATGAACAAGTTATACAACAGAAGGAAAAAACTGTTGCAGAAAAAAGGAAAATCCTAGAATACAAAAACTCCCTTACCAGCCTCAGTTAGAAGCTGAGGTTCCTCATAAAATCCTCCAAAGCTAGTTATGAAAATAAAATTGCCAAAGATTCTAAGGACAACCATGTCAAAAATCTAAATGGCAACACTCAGATATGCTCTGAGCTACAACAGAATGGCACTAAATATACTGATCCCAAGGATATTGCCAATATCCTAGCAGATCGATTCAGCGCCAATTTCACCCCCCTCTCACCCCTTGTTTGGCATCTACTTCTCCGAAGTACAGACCAACACCAAGGGACTCTGGCTAACAAAGTTTGCAGATGACTGCAAGCTGGGAGCCATTATCAAATCCCCAAATGATGTGGATGCCCTGGATCCAATGCCCTGGATCAACTTATCCACACCCCCACCAGGGGCAACAATATCCTAGATCTAGTCGTTACCAACATGAGTTCCACACCTGAAGTCAACACCTCATTGGTCCGATCTGACCATAAGCTAATTACCCTAGATATCCACATCCTGCCCCCACCCCCACTAAGGAAACCATGGTAAAAAATTTCTCCAAAGCCAAATTCATGCTTCTTAAGACAGAATTGGTGAACTTCATGACACCCATGCAGATGGACAATACAGTTATGACTACTGAATCCTACACAATTGCACTTTATAAGCACTTACATGAGTGCATGGATCGTGCTATCCCAAACAGAACCAAGACGCTATCCTCCAAAAAAAGGAAGCCAATCTGGTGGTCCCCTGCCATAAACAAACTGTACAACAGAAGGAAGAAACTGTTGCAAAAGAGAGTAAAATCCCATGAGTGGAGGAGCTCCCTGGTCAGCCTCAGTATGAAGCTGCGATCCCTGATAAAATCTTCCAAAGCTAGTTATGAAAAAAATTGCCACTGATTCTAAAGACAACCACAAAGCAGTCTTTAGTTATGTTAGGAATTTCAATGGCAATACTCAGATCTGCTCTGAGCTACAGCATAATGGCACTAAATATACAGACCCAACTGATATTGTCAACATCCTGGCAGATAGGTTTAGTGCTAACTTTACCCCCCTCTCACCCCCCTAAAGAGCCCATCTCTATACTGGAAGAATGCAAAGTTCCTTTAATCATGGCTGCACAGGTAAAAAACACACTCTCCAAAGCCAAGACCACAGCATCCATGGGACCAGACAACATCCCAGGCTGCGTTCTACATGAACTACAGAATGAACTGGCACCCCACCTAAGTACCATGTTCAGTCATAGCCTCACCTCAGGCTTTGTGCCTGCTGAATGGTGCACAGCGACGGTTATCCCACTCCACAAGGGGAGAGCCACCATGGACCCCGGTAACTACCGCCCCATTAGCCTGATGAGCCTGGTCTGCAAGGCCATGAAACGTATCACTGTGGAACTTATAAACAAAGACATTGGTAATCTCCAAATTCTGCACCCCACCCAGTTTGGGTTTGTAAAAGGCAGATCATGTCTCCTAAACCTGATAGACTTCTTTGAAGCAGTCAACAAAGCCGTAGACAAGGGTAAGGTGGTTCACACAGCCTATCTAGATCTTGCCAAGGCTTTCAACACCATCCCCCACTCTGGAATTATAGATAAACTCACTAAACTAGGTATAAATCCCTTAAGTCAAGATGGGCTGCCAACTGGCTCACTGACAGAACCCACACTGTGAAAGTAGCAGACTCCAAATCCAACTTCAGACCAGTGACAAGTGGAGTACCACAGGGTTCAGTCCTGGGTCCTCTCCTGTTTGGTATCTACTTCTCTGAAGTACAGGCTAACACAGAAGGTCTTTGGCTAGTGAAGTTCGCAGATGACTGCAAACTAGGAGCCATAATCAAAACTCCTAACGATGTGGACATCCTACAAAAGGGCCTCACTGAGACAGATGCCTGGTGTCAAAGCCATGGCCTCAAGCTTAATGCCAAAAAGTGCATTGTCATCCCCTTTGGTAAAAACACTGCACCCATGAACTACAACATAGGCGGAAGTATACTTAACACCGAAAGTGTGATACGAGACCTTGGGACACAGGTGGACAGTAGTCTCTCCTTTGATAATCACATCGCCATAGTAGTCAGGAAATCCTTCTATGTGGCACACCTCATCACAAAAGGTTTCTTATCCAGAAAAAAAGAGGTCATTGTTCCCCTCTACTCATCACTCATTAGACCATTATAGAGTACAATGCCCCTTTTGGTATGTACCTCACAAGACATCTACAACAACTGGAAAGGCTGCAGAAATACCTTACAAAGAGGATTACCAGCCTCAAACAGATGCCCTAAGCAGGCCATCTCAAAAAACTCCAGCTTTACTCCCTCGCATATCGCCTACTCAGAGGTGATCCCTGCCTAACATACAAAGTTATGTCAAACCCAGAGCTGTTGGACATGCTCCACTTAAAGAAATCCCAATCCCTCCGAGCTACACACTCTAGGGACCTAAACCTTGTCACCACAATAAACAGAGCATGCCGGAGGGATAGATTCCTGTCCCAGAGACTTCCCATACTCTGGAATAAACTATCTATCTATATCAATCAAAGCTCCTCATTAGCACTCTTCAAGTAAAATCTTAATGATTGGATGGGAAATAGAAAATTCACCCCAGGGATCACCTCTGTGGCTCTGCTTGACAGTGGCACAGGAAAATAATTTTCTTGGGTGGCAAAAGCCAGGGTACCTTTGTTGGTTGGGCTTGTATAGGCCCCAGAGCTGATAGCCTAGTACCTACCTATGAACCTATGAACCTATGACATCCTACAAAAGGGCCTTACAGAAACAGATGCTTGGTGCCAGAGCCATGGGCTCAAGCTCAATGCCAAGAAATGTATAGTTATCCCATTTGGAAAAAAACATGTACCCATGAATTACCACATATGTGGCAATACACTAAACACTGAAAGTGTGATAAGGGACCTAGGGACACAGGTGAACAGTGGTCTCACCTTTGATAACATCGCCACAAGAGTCAGGAAATCCTTCTATGTGGCACATCTCATTACTAAGGGCTTTTCATCCAGGAAAAAGGAGGTCATTGTCCCTCTGTACCCATCCCTCATTAGACCCATTATAGAGTACAACGCACCATTTGTATGTACCTCACAAGACATCTGCAACAGCTGGAAAGGCCGCAGAAATACCTCACTAAAAGAATCACAGGCCTAAAGCAGATGTCCTATGCTGACCATCTAAAAAAACTCCAGCTATACTCTGTCGCATATCGTCTACTCAGAGGTGATCTCTGTTTAACATACAAGGCCATGTCAAACCCAGAGCTGTTGGACATGCTGCACTTAAAGAAATCCCAAGCCCTCAGAGCCACATGCTCCAGGGATCTAAACATGGTCATCACAATGAACAAAACATGCTGGAGGGATAGATTCCTGTCCCAAAAACTCCCCATTCTCTGGAATAGACTGCCCATACATGTCAAGCAGAGCGCCTCTTTGACCCTCTTCAAAAGGAACCTTGATGACTGGATGGGAGATAAGAAATTCACTCCAGAGATCATGTCAGTCACCCTGCTAGATAGGGGACCAGGGAAGTAAAATTCCTAGTAAAATAGCTGGGGAAATGTTATGGCTAGCCTTGTATAGGCCCTAGGGCCAATAGCCTAGTACCAACCTATGAACCTGTGAACCTATGAACATTATCCTTGGGTTGTGCATTTGTTTTCATAATGTAACCAATCTACCTGTTTTTTTTTTCATCTCGTGTGTTGTCACGGCTGTGGCAGCAATCTTTGGTGTGTGTTGATACTGTCTGGATTATACTAATATCACAGATGGAGTCAATGATTGCCCATAATCTGTAGTCCTTCAGACAGCTTTTGGACACAGGATGTGTATGTCATTCAAGGCATCTGTGACTTAAATAATGGACAGGAAAGGGCCTACACACAGCCCTGATGTAAGGACCTGATCACTGGACTTAGATATAGGTCACTTCACACATTTCAACATATTTAGATGCCATCTATGTGATCCACTGGTCTACCCACTTGGTGATATAGGTGTTTATGGCCACATCTGATAGTGTTGAGTGAATATCTCAGTGTGGATTTGTGTCAAATGCCTTAGCCTGGTCAAGTTCCACAGGATGATTATGTTGTCATCATGCATGCCCTCGATGTCCTCTTTAAGAACATCTAACAGATGTAACAGACATGGATGTAGCATTAGTAACTCATACATGTCTGTTGCACACAGCTGAGATATTACTAGTGTCCATTTATAAAAGTTCCATGATTACATGTTGGTCTACCTCACAGATGAGGGATGTCAGGATGTGTCTATACATACATGCATCATGTGCTGTCCCCCCCAAACTCAGATGGATGCATGTTGATGTACACCCTTCTATGGGAACATAGTCCATAAGGAGAGTGTGTTGAAGGATGTATCCAACCGTGTCAGGTAGGTGTATGTTCTGAGTCATGCTATAGATGATCTGCGATGTTGTCACACTCCATTGATTCTGTGTGATAGGTCTGGATGAAGGTAAGACAGTGCATACTGCCTATCTTGATCTGGCCTAGGATTGGACACAATCCCCCACTCAGGTATCATTGAGAAACTCTCCCAGCTGAGGAGTAACCATTGCATCACTAGATGGTTAACTAATTGGCTCATTGACAGTACACATACTGTGAAAGCTGGTGAATCAACCTCTACTAGTAGAGCTGTCACCACTGGCATACCCAAGGGTCTAAGGGTCTGTGCTTGACCCTTTCCTGTTTGGAATCTATTTCTCAACAATCCACGATAAAGTATACAGCCTTTGGCTTACCAAGTTTGCTGATTCTTGCATATTAGGTACAATCATTTAGTCCACCAATTATGATAACATACTACAGGAGGAGCTAACACAGGCAAATGATTAGTGCAAAAGCCAAACTTTCTACACATAAATGCAAAGATGTGTCATTATTTTGTCCTTCTGCAAAGTCGAATTCCCAATTAATTACAGCATTGACAACAATCCCCCCTATGCTGAAATCCATTGGTGCAAGACCTAGGAACACACATAGGTAGCAATCTGAACTTTGACCACCAAGTGTCCACAGTGGTGTGGAAAGGCTACGCTGTGCACCTCATAAGTCAGGCCATCATATCCTGATCTGAGGATGATATAACAGCACTGTACTTGAACCTTATTAGAACACTAATAGAGTATAATGCTTCCTTTTGCATGCACTTCATCAGATACCTGCAGCAGCTGGAGAAATCACAGGGAGTTCTTACCAAGAAAATACAGCACCTACAAACCATGCCATGACATCTGTGGTAAACTGAAAGCCCTGTCACTGTAGTCTGTATTGTACAGGATGAGGTGACTTGTGCCAGGCCTACAGGCCAGTCTCTAACCTTGCCCTGATGAGAATACTGCACATCTGCAAATCAGCTGTAGCTGATGACATCAGTAGAGTCTGGTGAGGTGAAAATGGTAATAGCAGTGCCCCACATGCTGTTGTAAAATGCTCTCTCGAATGACAAGCAAGTGCACAAACACACACATGCACACCAGTTGACTGCAATGGAAACAGAACCCCTACCTCTCAAAGAGAACTCTGTATTTAAGGCATGCACCACAGCTCAAGTTGGACTTGAAGAGTATCAGACAATACTTTATAACGGATGACATCAGCAGTGTCTAGTGAGGAGAAAATGGTAATAGCAGTGCCCCACATGCTGGTGTAAAATGCATGTTTTAATGTCAAGTAAGGCACAAACACACAGACACACCAATTGACTGTAGTGAGAACAGAACCCCTACCTATCTAAGTACATTGACTGGAGAACACAGTACTTTATGCAAGCACAACAGCTCAACTTTTACAAGGCAGCAGGACAATTTATGGTGGATGACATCAGCTCTGGATGTTGGAGATAATAGATCTGGAGGCTTGCATGAAATGGATGTGTAGGCTTGTGCAAGTGTCAAAATGCTGTCAAACCATGGAACTGGAGTAGTAACTGTCAGATAAACACCTATGCTCTTCTGGATAGATAGACATACACACACACACACACACACACACACACACACACACACACACACACACACACACACACACACACACACACACACACACACACACACACACACACACACACACACACAAACACCTTCCAGTTGACTGCAGTGATAACAGAACCCCTACCTATCTAAGTACACAGACTAGGGAACTCAGGACTTTACACAAGTGCCACAGTACAAGTCCGACTTTTACAAGGCTGTAGGGTAACATATAGTGGATGACATCATCACTAGATGTTGGAAAGAATATGTTGGAAGGGCAGCATAAAATGGATTAGGTTCATAGGTGTTTACTAGGGTAATGATCACAAGTGCCTTTTTAAGCCCAGCCATTTATCCCAAATCTCTGACAGGTTCTTATACCATTGATAAGTGTAAGCATGGGCCTGAGAAATGAACCATTTACATGTTACCTGTTTGCATCAGAGACATTGGTGCCAAACCAGGGATGATTTTATGGTTTCCCATCCCATCCAACTGTCCAGGTTGCACTTGAATTGGATTAGGGAGGAACTCTGCTTCACATGGATGGGGAGCTTGTTCCATAGATGGGGTAGTCTCTGGGATATATACCTATCTCTCCAGCAGGTCCTATTTATATCACAGGCAAGGTTTAAGACTTTAGAATGGATAATTCTGGTACTGTTTGTTTTCTGGATATGCAGGAGGTCCATCAGAGTGGAGTCTGACAATGCCCTGTATGCCAGGCATATAGCTCCCCTCAAAAGCCTGTAGGAGACAGAATACAGGGATAAGGCCTTGAGGCAGTCTGCATATCACATATGAATTATGCCCTGTATTATTTTAGTGAGGAACCTCTGCAGATGTTCCAATTGTTGGATATGCCTAGTTAGGTACATACCAAAGAGGGCATTGTACTCAATGATAAGTCTAATGAATGCCGAATACAGTTGAACAATGACTTCCTTGGACTTAGATGCCATACCATTGTTTATAAGTTTTTTTGACTAGATTATAGGTGTTAAAATGGGGTAGATGGGAAAGTGGTGAAATTGGGAGCAAGCAGGAGGAAGAAAAAAGGGAAATAAATACAGTAATGTACAGAAGGGAGGTAGGAAAGGACCACAGATATCCATTTCTTTAACAGTATAAACTGAAAATATGCACAGAATATTAGTTGCATTTAGACTGTCACCTCCACAAAGAGGGGTGACAGTGAAATCATATTGTATAGCCAATTAGACCAAACCAGGTGTGTCAAGAAGACACGTGTGAAATGGAGAGCTATGTATGGGGAGTTTTTCTGTGGGACAGGTGCCTTTTTTTAATTCAGTAAGAGAAGAATGCTGGGTAAGAGATGGTGGCATTTCTGGGTCAGGTAAGTTGGGTAGGAGGTGAGGAAGTAAATGCAAATAAATGAAACAAATGAGACAAGACATAGGAATGATGAGGGACACAAAAGGTTGGGGACACCATGATTGGGGTGAGGGACAAGACAACCATTAGCTCATGACCATCAAACATGGAGACAGTAAGAGTCTAGTCCTCATCCACAGGACTGTCATCACTGCCCTCTTACGCTGCTGGCTGCTGGAGTGCTTTACATCTTCTCCTCCTATGGATCATGAAGGAGAGCAGCCTCTCTATCCAGTGTAGGCATAAACCAATGGTGTGGTGCACAACCCTACACACCAACCCTGGCATCTCCTGGTAGGTGATGAAATCCCCAACTCTGCCACTATTCCCAGAGGGTACCACAGCATTTGCTGCCAGGGCAGTACTAACTGAGGGTGCAGGTAGTGCAGGGTCAGCAGAAGCAGTGCTGCCAGGTTGGGTCACAGATGTGCTAGGCATCAGTGCTGGAGCTAGTGGAGTGGGGACAGACTGACCCACTGGGGCTGGCCTACCTCAATGTGCTGTGAAGCATTTAGTGATTTGTTACAGATGGATGGCATGGAGACATTTTGATAACACATAATAGAAAACAAAAGGAGATAAAGGTTGGGGTGAAAGAAAAAAACAAATAAAACTAGTACCATCACAATTATACAACTATTTTATCTGAACTATTATATTTAACTATATGTCCTATCAACTACAAACTATAATTATGGATTGCTCAAAGTAATCTTTGCAATGTGCATATATTGCACATATGCTTGGCTCAAGTAAACTGACTACAGTTAACAGCAGGGTATTTATGCCACTTGTATAGAGTTTAATGTATGTAATATTATGAAGGAAATGCAGTATTGTATAGTTGCGACTCATGGTATTTGAACCCACAACTTCTAACTACAGTCTTACACTTGACTCCTAAAGCTGGTATGTGCTACACACTTATGCATGCATACTTGCTTTTACAGTTAGGATATGCATGCTCACTTTGCTTCTACTGTATATAATACAAAAAAATCTCTCATTAATTTTTAAAGCTACAGTAATACTTATGTTGTGCTGCATACATGTCAGT
Source organism: Protopterus annectens (assembly GCF_019279795.1). Lineage (NCBI taxonomy): Eukaryota > Metazoa > Chordata > Ceratodontiformes > Protopteridae > Protopterus > Protopterus annectens. Next base: position 955,345,916 of record NC_056726.1, read on the forward strand.
TGCTTCCCTCAGTCTCTCCAGACATTCAGCATGAGCCTGCCGATTCAACTTAATTTTGGCTTTAGCTGTGAAAACAAAATAACAGAAGAGCATTATGCATACCAGTCTTGCCTATATTTAGGTTTCTATGTATTAAAAATTCTCTTTATTAGCATACTTACACAACTGTTGGCTGTCACTAGTTTGAAACTCAGTCAACCACTGGTTGAGCTTATCCCTCTTGCACCTTTGTAGGTTGTTGAAGTGGTGCCCACACTGTTCTCTGGTGTGTGGGATGCCAGTCTCACTGGATACAGCCTTAACCAAACTACTCCAAGCCTCAGACATGTACTGGGAGCCAGAATAGTCCCTCTGCAGAAGCCTTTGGCAGTGGTACTTTACTGTGAATCCAGTAAATATTCCGGACTCCTGGACACCCCACCTCTGCACTCTAAACTGGGTACCTACCCCTTTAACATCAGAGCTATCTAATACCAAATGTAGAGCAATGGCAAATGATTTCCCTCCAATTTCTGTTATCACATTTACTGGTAGTGCGCAAACCTGAAAACAACACCATCCATGTTTGCAAGATGTTAAGTGGGGAGCAACAGTGCTAAGCAGGGAGTAAAGTAATTTTTGAAACTGGAAAGTTAATCTGACACTTGACATTAGTTTGAGGGGTGTCTGCTGCTGTAACTGTTAGGTGAGTTAACTTTGCAGATATGCACTGGGGGCATACATTTCATGACCTGTCACATTTTTGTTTTGGCTGTATACAGTTATAAAACTGATTTTTAAAGTCTGGGATTCAAGCCTATGCATAAGGGACAAAACATTTTCTTCAACATTGGTGATTTTCCATCTTTGCCACAAAAGAACTGCTGCTTACACATAGTCATGAATCACTCATAAATACAGCTGACAGTTTGAGGTGTTAACCATGTGTGTGTGTGAGATCTGACAAGGTTCTTGTATATAGATTGATTTGTGTATGTGTCTTATTTAAGTGTGAAGGCCATCCAATTCCACATAGCAAAATTATATTTATAGAAATATAGTAGACAGTATACCCTCAGTCATACATCTGAAAACACAATACAGGTGCCTTTATCCCTCGTACATATAATTCATATATGCGCCACTAAAGTTCTATAAGTGGTACTGAATATAATGTGAATGGAGCAACAGTAAAAATGTCTAGAATGTCCTGTATTAGAACCCAGGACCATGTGTATGGCAGCCTACACTTACAGCTGTTGCCACAAGAATGCTGAAACAACACTTGTGTATTTTTCTGTTCATTGGTATAAACTGGATTGTCACAACAGTAAAAAACATGTTACACTTCCTATGTTTGAACCCAGGACCATCTATATTACAGCCCTACACTTACACCTGGCTACCACAGGAATAGTTAAATGACAGTGCATAATTCCCTATTCATTCTTAGGTTTTGTATATTAACTGCCATGCAATGCTGCTTAGTGTGTTTTTGCGGTGCCCAATAGAATTAATAGAATGTATCTGTTTTGAATTATTGACTGTCTGTGTCCTGTCTGCAGGTATTCGATGGCTGCAGGTGCTGAGGAACCTTGCTAACCACCTTGCAATGTCGCTAAGTGACATTGTGAGATGGAAAGCAAAAATTGTAACAATGTATCCTTTTTGACCTTTACACTCTCTACTCCGTGTCTGCAGATGTTCTGTCTGCTTCCTGTGTGGGCTAGTAGTCCAGGTTTGCACACTGCTAGGAGTCACGCAAACAAGATAAGTATAGCTAAACCTGGCATCCAGTGTGTTTCTCTGTTTCCATTGTTTGCATTAAGCCACTCACTGCACAAACACCGGCATAACAAAAACAAATTTAGTTGAAATGAAGAAAAACAATCTATAAAATAAACACTACAAAGTTTTTCTTGGTACACATGAAATATTTTTACAAAGGTCTGGATTTGAACTCTCACTGCAGTGAACCTTCAGAACACAGTAAGGGTGTCTTATCCCTCTTTGCTACACAGACAGCTTTGCAGCAGGGAACTGAAATCATACTGCATACAACCAATTGCAACATCATCCACAGTACTAACAAAACATATGACAGTTGTTTGTACATGTATTACTTTTAGATGTGCACTGAGTGATCATATATCCATTTATGACTATTGCTTGCAGAACTGCAGCTCTGTCTTATCTCACCATGTTTGTTGCACATTCTTGTTTTATCTGAGCAATAATCTGAGACATGCAGTCTGTAAGGCATTCGGGAAGATTGTCCTGAAAATGTGTGAGAATATTAAATGGAAATAATATGCAGTTGTCAACAAAAGAAGGGGAGGTTGGATGTTACAGAACAGAAATTGTGAAATGTGTGCTGCTTACTTACATTTAAAACCTTGCTACAATTACTTCTACATGTTGTAAGTCTAACCTGGCTGCCACAACCACTAGATATAGGGCAGTCTGAATTGCTGTTGGGTTTTCGTTCTCCCTACCAGTAATTATTCACAGTTGCAATCCATTAGCAACAAACACTGAGGGAGTACCTGCACTATGTTTACATGTGCTACACAGAGCCAAGTCATTGGGATTCAGCAAGTCTAATGAGTTCACACCTCATTTACATCTTCACTGTGCTCATAGCCCTGAATCTACACCATAAAAACAGAACTGTGTAGCTAGGGAACCTGAAGATGAGGAGACTTGTTTATGTGTATATCACAGAAGAGAATATTACTTTGGGATATATCTGCACAGTAGACTACTGACCTAGATAAGGTATGCTTGCATTTTTCAGCTATATACTGCATATGCTGAAATGTCATTAAGAAACATCTGTTAGCTATGCATTAGCAAATGCTACTTTTATCTGTATTAATTTTGTAGTTGAAATGTCATTAAGAAAAATCTGTTAGCTATGCATTAGCAAATGCTACTTTTATCTGTATGCATTTTATAGAACTGTACTGATGGCATGGGCATGTTTGTCAGGGCATTTCACATTCTCAGATGCATAGCCTTATTAACTGTCATCACAAGTGCTAATATTACAACTGTGTTCCTGTGTGCATGCTTCTGTTCTTATTTCTGTGAAATGTAAATGTCCTATATTGTCAATGACACAGAGGAGTTGGCCTTCTAGGATGGACCATACACACCTCTAGAGGAGTGCTGGCCACAGGCAGACATGAATAGCAATCACTTAAAATGGAATGTTCTCTGTTACAACTGTACACATGTCTCAGGGACAATTCATTTGATAGCACTTTTAGCATTTCACTGATGGTTTGTTAGCAAAATGTGTCATTTACCTGTTCTTTTGGGGGTGGGGGAGCAAAGTTGCATTTCTGTTTTGGCACAAACAAGATATTTTGCTATTGTTACTCTCCTTGTTTTGGATCCAACTTTGTTTTGTGTATGATTGTAATATGTTACAACCACACAATTTCTTTTTTTATATTTCAATATCTGGACTGTTTATGTTTCTCCAGTGGGTAATAGTGAAATGCTATCTTTTTGTGCTACCTTGACACAGGACTTTTAGTTATGTGATACTTATGTGTATTATCCTTCTGTTGTGTTTTAGGTCACCTAGGAGTATGGCACCTAGGTATCCCAAGCCACAACCCATCCCTTTACTGACCCTGAGAACCAGGTAATTGTAGAAGCTTTTAAGTGAAATGGTGTCTTTCTGCTTGAGAGAGAACATGAAGATATATCAGGCAGAATGCAGATTTAGCAGCGGTTAGTTGCTGATGTGACTGCAGTAGGCAGCCACAGCAGGACATATGCTCAGGTGCGCTGTAGGGCCACTGACATTAATTCATTTGCACAGACGAGAGCAGCTGTAGTGGCCCGGGACTGGATGGGCACTGGGGGGGGGGCCTGCTATACAGCCACCAGTAACAATAAATGAAGAGTCCCTGTCCACTGTCAGGGATCCAGACAGCTCCTTGAAAACTGTGGAACAGCATGTAATTGACATTGGTGCAACTGTTTCAGGGAGAACGAGTATGTCTCAGAAGGAGCTTACAGGTAGGATTATGTATCTCAATTGTTAAATACTCTTGCATAGTAAAATATTGACAGCAGTACATAAGTTCTGTTTAACAATCAATTTGTTTTGGGGATGAGTTGTAAATTGATACAGTTAATAACAAATTTTGATTGATTACACACAGGCTTAGGTTGCACTTGTCACCCAATTCTTGTTAAACATTTTGTTAATGGGCATATAAAGGGCAAAAAGTTTTAACCCCCTGTATTACTGTTAATTGTGAAGATGTTGTCCTTACCATTTGCTAAATGTCTTCCAGGGCCATCATCCTTAGGAAGCATATCATCATCTATACATGGTAAGCTAAATATTTTTTTGTTAGTAGTGATGAGCAGTTCAAAGAAATATATAAGTCATCCATACATGTGATGTGGGTGTTGGACTGTTGTGTGTATTGCTGTACTGTCTGTAGTAGTGGCACCACTGTTGGTTTGTTAGTACACATTTGACTATAGTAGTGTAGATATTAATTTCTTTCCAGTGTTTGTTGCTTATTATCACAGGTAATCCTGACAGTGGAAGTGTAGGACTCTTACCACCTGATGTCAGAGTATCAGCAGACGGGTGATGATGGTGGCCAAACAGAGGCACAGTTGGGAGGTGCAGAGGTTGAATCTGACAATAAAGTTGATATTCAGCTGCCCGCTGTAATTCCACTGGACACAGCTAGTACACCTGCACCAATCCATTCTAGCGTGCCCTCAGATATTGGACAGGTGGAGGGTGAGACATTAAATCAGGGGAGTGTGGTTAGTGTGGCTTGAGTGCCTGTTGACTCTGGCCATAGCCAGTTTGTGGGTGAGGTGCCATGCAGGAGGGTTGTTAGGGGTACTCAGAGGAGGCCTGCTATCCATTCTCCACCAGATCCAGGTGTGTTTTCCCGTGCCACATGACATATGTTCAGGGCTATCATGGAGCCACAGGCATGTTCCCCATAGGTCCTCCAGAGAAATGCTTAGGGTTGTAAATGTGGCAGAGGCTGAGATGCATGATTGCCTCCACCATATTGTCAGTTCAGTGAATCGGATGAATAACATGCTGCAACATGCGGTGTCTGTGAGGGAATGTCTGCTGGGAGGTGGATGGCATCCTTGTGGGTGCAGGTCAGCCACATCATCTGATGTTAGCAATATGGCCGTGCCCGATCATGCTCCCATAGTGATATTATCTCCACTGCTCTATCAGTAGTTGTGTCCACACCCAGATGTGGCAGGCCATGGGGCCATGGTCCTGGGTGTCCTCATGAGGGTATTAGCAGTGCATCTGACATGGATGTGCCAGTTTAACTCCTGGCAGAGCCTGTTTTCATGGTTGGGATTGACAACGATGAACTGCCACATCTACCATGCATGACTCACAGCTGTCCAACATACCAAGACGAAGAGCTAGTACAGAGTTTGGCTGTGTTCATGCAGACATTCGCACACCAGTTTCACCTGGAGGATCCATACAGACACACACACACAACAGTTACATGGTTCAGCCATGAAGCTTAAAGCTTATTTTGTCTCACTGGCCATTTGTTACTTTATCTGACTGTCTGCCTGCTTCTCTTTCTTACTCCCACTCACTGACCTTTTGTGTTAACCTAGACGTCCTGCTCCCCCCCGACACAAAACACCCTATACAAGTGATAATAACTGTGCTATATTCTTGTTTTCTATATTTTTGATTCAGAGATACATAACATTTGTGTCTGATGCCCAGGGTGCATAGCTGACTTAGTGATTAGTATATCTGCATTTATGATGATGTTTTGCTAATTGTACCTTTGACATATTTTCTTTTAAGAAAGTTAGACAGCTGATAGAATGAAACTTTTTTTGAGTCTGTATTTTTATTCATCTTCTGAGGGTTGTGATGTCTGAAATTGAAATGTGTCTCATTACTTTCTAACTTTTCTCTTAAATGATTTTCCAATACAAAAGTATGATGCTAAACTGAGGACATTTGGTGACCATCAGTATGTTTGAGAGGCATGAATGTGTGAATCTGATGCCTGAGGCCTACTACTTGATAGAGGACACATGTAGTTACATAAGTCTCTGCCATCACATGTTAAAGTCATTTCTGTAGAAATCACCCACCTTTTACTTACTTATATTACCAAGTAACAATATGCAAGGATATGCCATTCATTCATATTATTACACAATACACTCCAGGTTCAATACTTATTGCAAATCCAGCAGTTGCTACAGTTTTATATTAGAGCTTACTCTGTCTGATGCTAGCAGTACACAGCCATTACATGGGTTGGTAAAGGTTGTGAGCATTGCCTGGCATCAATATTACTATATGTATGTGGGAAGGATGAAGGTTTTAGCCCCTTAGGTGGTGAGTGAGTGCCCTATGTGTTGCCTCTTAGCCAATGCAAAAGCATATTGAGGACACCTATGTCTGCCTACACCCACAGCAGCTGCTGGTTACCCTTCTGACTCCTCACTTGTGTGTGGCTGCGGTGACTTTGCCATTGGTGGTGGGATGTGTGCCCCCTCCCCTTGTTGATCCTACTAAAGCCGATTTCTCAGGATGATGTTGTGTAGCATGGCACAGACAGTGAATATTTCAGTACATGTACTTGTACTGCAGGGCTCCCCCAGATTTATCTAGTCACTAAAACCACAACTTCAGCAGCCCAAACACATGCTCTGCGATATTTCTGGTTTGAGCATGTGCCTCATTATGGAGTTCTTCACCAGGGGTGTGTGCATTTCTGATGGACATCATCAGCCACAGTTCCAGTGCATAACCTGCATCTCCCAGTAAATGACCTGTGGGATATTCCCCCTAGTGAATATCTGATACAGTTGGGAGGTGTGCCATATATGTGAGTCATGGTATCTGCCTGGGTTGCCAGCACACATGTTCAAGATGATTCCCTTGGCATTACACACAACTTGGCAGTTAACTTGGCAGTTAATAGTATGGAAGCCCTTTCTATTTATGTAGAGCCTTCCCTGTTCCCTGGTGGTGCCTTCATTTCTATATGTGTACAATCTATGGCACCCAGTACTTCAGGGTAGTGTGCTACAAGGTAGAACTCCTGCATATTTGTGGCCTTGTCCTCAGGAGTATGTGAAAAATACATGTGCTCACTGGCATGCTGGAGCATAGCATTCAGGAATTGATGAAGGATCCTGGATGCTGATGTGTGTGACACCCCCAATATGTCCTCTGTTGGTCTCTGAAAAGTTCCTGTAGCTAAAATTCTAAGTGCTGCACATAGCTTTGTCTCCACTGGTATGGGTTCTCCTTGGTTTGCCCTGGGTCTGAGTTGAGGACAACAGAGGTTGCAGAGTTATTATAGTATACCTCTATCCACCATGTAGCACTGTACAATTCCCACATCATGCAGATTGTGATAAGTTAAATGGGGTCTGAAAACTCTTCTCCTTCTTGGCAGTGGTCTATTAGCAAGAGCAGCAGCATAGATGTCAGCCTGTTGCACATACACATGAATTAAAGCAACAGCAACCCCTAACATTCTTTCTGTGTAGACTCCTTTCCATGGCTGTATTTCAGTAGGTTTTGGAATTCACAGGAAAAACCAGCACTGAGTCTACGTGGTTGCTTTATAGTTTGTTGAATAGCTCCTCCAGCTTGGATTGGTTGATTAGCATACAATTCAGCTGCTTATGCTGTAATTAGCATGCCACATTGTTTCCTTTGTTTGCGTGGTCTACACACAGTGTAGAGCCACTTACTGAATCCAAAGCAGTGCAGTATCATGTGCACGCCACTGGGTGATGCTCACACAGTGCAAACAGACCATGTAGGGTTTATTGGATCTGGTCAAACTAATTAAAATTTCTCCAAGTTTACACTTGACCAAGGGCAGGAAAAGTTCCGTATGATATTTAAAGGAAAACTCCACTCTAGAACTAAAAAAAAATCTGTTTTTTCACTCTGTATCTGTTTACTGACCTATTTTAACCAATCAAAATTACTCTTAAGTGCTTTATTTGTAATTTTAGCCTGTTTTCCACAACATGGCTACCAATGGGGCTTGATGTATCAACATGATCTTGTTCTCCCTCAAATCAAAGTGATCTTGTTCTCCCTCAACCCTTTCTCTTTTCCATAATGCTTTGTATGACTCATGCCAGACATAAGGAAGTAAGTGTGAATTCCCATGCCTTTGACATAATGGGATCTGTGTGAGTCACTGTCATCTTCTATACCTTCTGTAAAAGGGCTGCTTCTTTTTTGTCTCTTATCACCCTCATTTATGTTTGGCTCAGAGCTTGTTTTACACTATACTTAGAAGTCATCCAGCTACAGCCAGAAAAGTAGCTAAATCTCAGGCCTTTGTTCGGGGTTTTCTTTTGTAGTCCAAGAGGAATTGATTCTGCAAGGGTCCCTCAGTGCAGTGATAGTTTTAACTCCTCTGCAGTAGTGTGGGAGGAGGGGATTGTTAAATTCCTCTTGGACTACAAAAGAAAACCCTGAACAAAGGTCTGCAATTTAGCTACTTTTCTGGCTGTAGCTGGATAACTTCTAAGTATAGTGTAAAACAAGCTATGAGCCAAACATTCATGAAGTTGAGTAGAGACAGCAAAGAAGCAGTCATTTTACAGAAGGTAAAGAAGATAACAGTGATCCACACAAATCCCATTACATGTCAATGGTATGAGAATTCAGTTACTTCCTTATGTCTGACATGAGTCATACAAAGCATTATGGGTAAGAGAAAGGGTTGAGGGAGAACATGATCACATTGATATATCAAACCCAATTGGTAGCCATGTTGTGGAAACAGGCTAAAATTACAACTAAATCACTTAGAGTGAGTATGGAAATAGGTCAGGAAGCAAAGATAGAGTGAAAGAAACAGATTTTTTTAGTTCTAGGGTGGAGTTTTCCTTTAAGAGAATTTCTAACTAGTCAGGGAGTTTATCATTCTACTGTACATCTCTATCTCATCCAGATGGTCACAGATTAAAATTCTTTCTTCTGCAGTCTCGTGACTAAACTCCTAGTTCAACTGAACATGATTCAAAGGTTCCTCACTCAAAAAATAGATTGGCTTGCCTCTCAACCTGCAGACACTTAAAATAGGTATCCAGACAAAAATCGTGATAGTTTATTAGCATAAAATCATTCTGTGTACAGTAGGAATGTGGGGTACTACTCAGAAACACATTTAAAAAACAGTGACAAAAAATTATGGAAAAATATACAGAAACAGTTTACAATCTGTGGATTTTAATGAATTTTATTGCAAAATTCTGCAATACAAATATATTTATTTTTGCTTCTGAAAAAGGGAGATGTCATAGTGAAGTGAAAGCTGAGTCACAAGATAAAGCTCTCAATTTTACCAGTTGTAAGGAAGTTGTAAAGATAAATGTGTGATTGAACCCGCAACTCTTTTTTTCCTCTTAAGTAAAAAAATATATATAAGATAAAAGCTGCTTTTACTCACAGTGTAGCAAAGCAGTGACATGTATAAAAAAGTGAATACAACTTTCATCTATGCTTTCTCTGAAAATGTACAGTAGATGGTTAATTAGGATAGTTTGCAAAAGACTATGTAAAATGATTGCAAAGGACATGTAAGTGTTTTACTTTGGAAATGCAGCTTACTTCAAAGGGTAAACTGTGACATGATTATAGATAATCATAGGAAATACAAGGCAATTGAGATATAAAGACCATTTATGCCTTGGCAAGACCCACCCTAGTGCTACACCCCCTTTGTAAGAAGGCAAAGCAAGTCAGTCCCAGAGTAAATTTATGGATATCCATCCAATATTCTAGGTTTATTCTGAAGGAAGCTAATGTATTAGTTTATGCGAATTTCAGAGAAAGTTTGTTCCAGAGGTGGTGCATGCAATAGGTAATACATTTGTCTCTCTGGTAAATTGTATTCATATGCTGGTGGAGATTTAAATCCCAAGTTCTGGTATTATGGGAGCTATTTGACTTGTAATCAATGATGATGGCGTCTGTAATGAAATGGAATGCAAGGTATAGATCACCATGCAACAGGCTGCAAGAAACTGAGTAAAGGGGTAGTTCTTCAAGTCTTCTCTAGGGGATCAGAGACTTTAGGCCAACAATCTTCTAGGTTAGTAACCTCTGGGCCTTTCCAATTATTAATTTGTCTAGAAAGGTACTTCCAAAGTGGCATTGTACTCAATAATAATTGGTATATTAGGGTTAAATAAAGTGAGATGGTAACTTCTTTTGACATGGATTATGTGCCTTTTGACATTAGTTGTACTAAAAAGAAATATTGTCTAACTACTACTGCTACATGGTGGTTAAAGGAGAAGGAATTATCAACCCGGGTTTCAAGATCCCCAACCGCATTTTCATTTTTGATTGGGGCATTTGCTAAACTGTACAAAAAGGGAATAGTTGTTTATCAGATATGACAATGCTACACTTTTTTTCACATTTAACTTTCACTCTTTACCATACATGTTTTGCAAGAGTTAGTTCCTGCTGTAATGAATGAGTATCAGAGGTCGATTTGACAATAATGCCCAGTTTCCAGTCATCTGCAAACTTAACTAACCAAAGGTCCCCTTTCCCAGTATGGAGATCAGATAAACAGATCTCAAAAAGGAGGGGTCTCAGTACTGAGCCCAGAGCATATTAATAATTACATTCCTACTTTCTGAAGAAAGGGTTGGGTGGTTGGCCTAATGGTTAAGGTGTTTGCCTTACAAACACAAGGTACAGGGTTTGAATCTCACAATCGATAATTGGCTAGGCTTAAAATGGTTTGCAAGGACAGTTAGCCTAGTACTAATCTATGAATCTATGAAAGAGGTACCTGCCACCTTAGCTATGCGAATTCTAAATTTTAGTTAGTTGGCCATCCACCTTACCCTCTGTATGACTCTACTTTTAAGGCATTTAGCATTTTTATGATGCCAGCATGGGGTACAGTGCCAAATACTTTGGCCAGATCCAAGTAAGCTGTGTGAAGATAATGATCACCATCAACAGCCCATGTGATCTTCACAGAGAAGTTAACTAAACTGACTAGACAGGGCCTTTCTTTAACAAAGCCAGACTGATGTAGGTCTAGCCTGGTAAGGTTTTTGATATATTTTATGAGGTCAGATATGATGTGTTCCATGGCTTTGCAAATCAGATTAGTCAGGCTAATGGATCTATAGTTTCCCGGGCCAGTAGTAGGGCTGACCTCATGTAAGATAATCACCACTGCAGCTTGCTATACTTTGGAGACAAATCCTGTAGCGAAGCTCAAGTTAACAATTTAAGGAAGGGCTCCACAAGGGCATGCTTGGTGATATTTATTAGGCATCCAGGTAAATTATCAGGCTTCAAGGAGGTTGTACCTTTAGTTTTACAAATCACCATCAATGCCTGTTCCCTTGAGATATTAGGAGTTATTAGAGATTTGAAAATTTGTAGAATTAAGATTTTTTGAAAGTCTACACTAAGTATGTCTGCTAGTATATTTGCTGTGCTCACTGGATCTGAGTGGGTGCTGCCATTTTGGATAAGTTTGGAACATTGATGGTTGTTATTACTTAGTTTCCTTCTGTAACTAAATAAGGACTTATAAATAGCTTTGGCTTCAAAAGCTAATTAAAATTCATGATTTGCCTTACTAGCCCCTTGGCTTCAGAAGCTAATTTAAGTTCATGATTTGCCTTACTAAGCCAACTGTTGAAGCCTATTATCTTTTCCTAGTTTACGGATATGCTGAGCAAAGGATTCCCCTCAGGACCAGTATCTTTCCTGCATTGAACACCTGCATGGTGAAATTCAACATGTCTCTGCATGTCTTCCAGAGTTATGCACCTTAATTCATCCGCATCCACACTGACTACCACTAGGTCATAATAATAGTTGTTTGCTGAGAGAGACAGAGAGAGAGAGAGAGACGGTTTATTAATCCTTGTGATATTATGGATCCTGGCATCAGAAACAAAACTAACTATAACCCTGTCTTTGTTAAGTTTTGCAAGTTTGGTCTCAGTGTGCCTGATAACAGAATCACCAGTTAGTAAGAGGTTACTGTTTTTACTCATGGAATTTGAGGTATTAGATTTTTTGGAGTCTTCTTCCTATGACCTTTTAATATGTGCGAGCATGGTGCTGATGTTGTGGTGGTGACATCTGCTAAACCCTAGTCTTCTTAACCCTAAAAGGCTTCATTAGTAACTTTTTACAGTCTTAGTAGAGGATCGTAGGAGCTACAAGGCAACTAATCTGAGAGGCCATTTTCCTTTTGCCCTTACCCACCTTCAGGCCTTGCTAGTCTTTTCAAGAAAGGTCAGGCCAGTTATACTGGGGTGAATTTATGAGTACCCATTCAGTTGCCCAGCCCCTTTTTAAAGGCAGACAGTGTCACACTGCTTAACTTAGAGATGGACTTTGTTCCAGAGAAGGGGTAGGTGATGTGTGACAAATCTGTTCCTCTACTTTGTTTTATTTATATATTTATTTATTTATTTATTTATTTATTTATTTATTGGAATAGATTTAGATCTCTGGCTCTAGTGTTAGCTGGACTGTTTGATTTACTGAGGTATTAGAGTTCCCTTAGATCCCTATAAGCAAGGCATGGATCATCTATAAGGAGTCTGTATGAAACTGAGTATGGGGATAAAGCCTTCAGTCTTTTTTGGTGGTTCAGATCTTTTAAGCCCATGATCCTTTTAGCTACAGACTTCTGGGGTCATTCCAACTGCATGATATATTTAGTAAAGATGCCTTAATTTTTTTATGTCCCTTTCTAGTTTTCTATCTAGTTGTTTGATGACCTCCTTAATTTTGCAAGTCTTTTGTTCAGCTAAACAGGTTTAGGATTTTTTCCCCTGTTATATCGTTTATTAATGCTTGAGGACCACCACACTAGTTTACTTATAAACCTCCCCATTCACTTGGATCTAGTTGGAGCTGCAAATTTAATACATTTATTCAGGTGCAAGTAGAGCTTGTCTGCATAATTCTTTGCAGTATCAACATCATGAGTAATACCCTTATACTTGAATTTAGATACTTCATCATATACTTGTCGGAGATTTTTACGTTTGAAGTCCTTCAACTCTGCAATATTTGTTCCTGGCACTTGGAGGTTATGATAGAGAAGGGTTCTAGTTTGTGGTCTGACTTGACTAGTGAGGGGAATACCTTGAGAATGGTACATACACATTTAAAGTCTGTTATTATCAGGTCAAGTGTATTCTGTTTTCCAGTGGATTCATTAACAATCTGGTGTAGGGAGCTCTTGTTTATAAAATCTAAATTTTTTGTGCATTTTTGTGCATATCCTACATTGATGGTAAGTTAAAATCACCTAGGATAACATCATTCCTACTTATGGGGGAATTCATCAAGAATATTTGTTATGTTGTGAGAGGGGATTCTATAGCATGCTATGATCTGATAGCTAATCGTATTTAGCATAATCTGAATTTCTATAAGCTCTACTTGTGGGTCTGTAATTATCTGTTTTGATGTAATGTGGTCTCTAATAAATATAGATACACCACAGTTTCTATCCAGTCTAAATAAAAGGTGAGCACAAAATCTAGGTATCGTGGGAGTGTTCTTTGGGCAATCAAACCGTTTTTTTTTTTTTTTTTAACAACACATACATGGATGTTTTCCAAATGGAGCATTAGCATTAAGTAAAGCCTCCTTGATATAGGCCAATGGTTGAGTTGCTTTGGAAGTTACATTGGCATGTCCACCAGATGGACCCTGACTAAAAGGCACAACGGGGACAGCAAGAGTTTTCACCAATATGTGGAAGTCCTGGAAAAAGAGGTGCAAATGTAGGAAATAAAGAGCAGCTACAGTGCCGAACTTTACAGCTTTCTTACCCCAGAAAAAATAATCAGAAATCAGTATCATTTTCTAAAGAAACTTAAACAACATACTGTATCAAAAGCAATGCAAATCTAGTAGGTCAAAAGGTGGAAGCAGCTACTGCGTCAGTGATCTACTTGAACATCTACTGTTATGGGAAGAGCACTTAAATGACTGTGCTATGTTTTTGTTAGATATCTGCTGCAGTAGCCTAAGCTATAATGGATGATTAGTGAGCACAGGAAGATGAAGGTGGGTCAGAATCCAACAGCCCTTGAAGAGCAGTTTCAGCAAAGCCTGCCTTGGATCTAGAGTAGGAGTCCAGTTTGTAATGCTTGGTAAACATGTAAAATGATGGCCAAATCGCTTCCTCAAGCATGCTTCTACAGTCCACCCTTTCCAAAATGCCACAGAAGGATCCAAAGAGTAGATTCAGTCCCGAGTATGCCTGGAAGTGAGCATCTGTAATGGGAATAACAGCAGGTAAAATCTCAGGACAAACATCGTTGGAAAGTCCATTTGAATATTTAACAGGACTTTGGCTGTCAGAGGAAAGGATGGAAAGACATAGAGGAACATTCCTGAACAGGGAAATGAAAATGCATCCATCTTCCAATCCACTGATTTCTGCGACTTAATGTCTTCAACTGTTTGCTTTTACTTGAGGCAAACAGATCAAATTGCAGAGTTCCCTATGGAAGGACCAATTCCTGGAAGACCTGTGGGTTCAACATCCATTCATGTGGATCTAGTCTGTTCAGCTCGGCTTGTCTGTCACAGTGTTCTGCTCTGACAAAACATAAGTTGACTGGAGGGATAAACTGTACTAAACTGCCAAATCCCAGACCTCCAAAGCTAGTATGCAGAGGGGGAAGGATCTGCTCCCTCCTTTGTTTATGTACCACATCACTGTGGTAATGCCTGTGATGAGAAGCAAAGGACCTGGTACCTAGAAATGATTTAAGAATCAGAGAGTATGCAGAAGGACTAGCATTCATTGACATTTATGTGTTTCAACCTGTTCTATGTGATCCAAAGGCCATGAACCTTTGTTCCACTGGACACCGCACTCCCAAGTGATGTCTGAGGCATCCGCTGCCAACAACAAAATGTTAGGCTGTGAGGCAAAAGGAAGCTCTGGGTTGAGGCTCAAGTAATACACACAGATCAATGTAGCTCCCTTTTCACAAACCCTACAACAAGAATCTGAAAGGACAGGGGATGCTGATGTTCAGTCCAGACAGTTTTGCCGAACCATTGAATTTTCCCGATATGAAGTCTGGCTAGAGGAATCATAAGAATAGTACAAGCCACGTGTCCCAAAATTCTAAGACAGTCCCTGGTTGACACCCAAGTTGGCTCTGAGAATTCTAGAAAATGCATCAAATAACAGAGTACTTTGTCTTGGCAAGTAAAGCCCTCATGAGAAATGTATCCAGAAAAGAGAACTTCTCCCTTTTTTTCAGAAATCCCAGGCTGAGGAAAAAGATTTAGTCCCAACTTGAGGGACGTTTGACAAAGCTTGAAGGGCTTTGCCACTATTAGACAGTCATGTAGGAATGGAATAACATGAAGGTCTTGCAAACTTGTAATGTGCTATTACTGCATCTAGACACTTTATTTATTAATTTATTTTACTTATCTTTGTTGAGTGGGAAAAGTCTGACTGAGTAAAACCCATTTTCAGCAGAGGCCTGAGGAGAAGAGCTCCACATTTAAGTTACACATGATGCACATTTATAATTGCAAGGTAAAACTTCTATACATGAGCTTATTTACATGATTTTTAAATATTTTTAAATATTTCTTACATGAACATAGCATTTTAACACAGAAAAACAAGAGAAATTAATATATTAACTTTATCAATACCCCAGGGGTGGTACAGAACCCAAATGACAAATCAGAAAATTGAAAATGGGACCCAGCCACAGAGAAATGCAAAAATTGTCTAAAACCATTGCAGATTGGAATGTGATGATAAGCATCCATTAAATCCAAATTTATCAGGAAGCTGCCTGAGGAAATTAGAGGCAATACCAAATGAAAAGAGAGCAGTTCGAATTTTGATATGAAGATTCAGAAAGGAAAGTTCTACAACAGGTCTCAATTAACCTCCTGACATTGTCAACAGGAACAGTTGTGAATAAAAGGCCTGACCTTTTTCAGAGAAGAGCATGGGGTCTGTGGAACATATGATGGGAATAGGAGAGAAGACAGAGGTCTGTGAGGAAGGGTAAGGGGGAACCCCCTGAAAAAAAGAGGGAATTCCCACTGCCAATGGTAACCTTCATGAATGATGTGTAGCACACAAGAATCTGATGTTATACATTGCAAAGGAGGACAATGAATGTCCAGAACATGGGACCAGTTTACAGGATTGCCTGTATAGAGAGGAAAGAAGGGAATGAAAAATATAGTCAGTTTTTTGTTTTTTAGGCTGATCTTGAGCCTGAGAGATACGGCCTTTACATCTGGATCTGTCTTTCCATTGTTTCCTACAACCTTGCTTACTGGAAGTTTTCTGGAAAGGCCTACACTCAGATCTTAATGGGGGGCTTGCATTAGGGGAAAGCTGCCTAAATGAACTCTAAAAAGAGGGCAAAAAAATCTGGGTATTGGCTTGGATTAATTTCCTCCATTCATCAAATGATTTAAGATACTGTGCAGAAGAAGGACTAAACAGTAGGTCTGTATTCAAGGGGGCATTAAGAATTTCTAAACTAACCGAGTAGGAATTTGTTAACACCTTTATTGAATTATCACTTAAGGCACAGGCAAACATGCATTTATATAAAATAAAACAAGCCATATTAACATATTCCCAGTTGCAAAGATTATACATCACATATATTCTTTTGTATAATTATCAGAAATCCAACATTACATAAATCAATCAATTCCTGCTTTCCCTTAAACCTCACTCCTCCTCCTCCAAAACATTATTTTGCATGTATTGTTTCCACAATTTACATTTTTCTAGATAATTTGCTCCTACCCTTTTCTAAAGATCCCACTTCCACTTCATTTTAACTCAGTTATAATATTCAATACTTCAAACACAGTTACGCTTTGATTTTCATTTTCCAGTAATTTCTTTTTTGGCAGCCACCAGAATTAAATTTAAAAAAAGGTCTTACTGTCTCTAGGCAATTCAGATCTTGTCACCCAGCTCAAAAAAAAATTTCCTTAGTTACACCCATTTGTTCACCCAACATTTCTTACAGAATGTTCTGTAGGGAATTTTTAAAGTCTGCCAATGGATTACACCCCAAAATATATGTTCCCAGTTACCTCTTCCTTCCCATCACACCTCCAATTTGCCATTTACCTGAGGAAAGAAATCTTTGGAGTCTGCTTGGGGTATAAAAATACCTATAAAAACATTTCCAAGCAAAAAAAAAAAAAAAAACGAAATCTTCTAGACTCTGTTGCACATTTACATACATATCACCTCCCATTGTTTCCTTGTCTTATCCAGTCTCTCTTTCTAATCTTTTCTAACCTCCTCTGATTAATTCCTATAGTTATCTTACAATATTTTATATGCCTTAATAATTATTCCCTTTTTAACAGCAGCTTCTGTTCTAGATTCCACTAAAAACTCTACCAGAGCAGGTCTTTCACTTAGGATTCCCCTATCCCTTTCTGTTTGCCTATACTATTATATCAATACCTGATAGGGAAGGCAGTCTCTGGCCTGCAGTTCAAATGTCTTTTTGACCTTTTCCCGTTCTGTTACCTTTCCCTCTGCAGTTATTTGCTCTCAATACATTGTTTCCTTTTCAAGTTGTCTCTGGTAAATACTAGCCCCTCTTGCCTATTCTCTGCATCCCTAATTCCAGTCATCTCTATCTGCAAAATTTCCTTTCTTCATTTTCTTGTTGGCTTAGTTCTTAGAATACTTTCTGTTATTTTATGAATATAATTGTTTTTTTTAATTTCTCCACATCTTTTGGGTTTCTAATACCATGACAGCAAAGGACCCCATTCCTAAGTCAAAGTATGATTAAAGTTCAAGAAATTAGTATTGTTTCAATCTTTGATGTCAGCCAGAAGTGCTCTTCTCAGCACCCGCAGTGTGCCCAGTAATGACTCCTTCTGCAATTCGTATGGATTTACATGTATTGGTAACATATCTAAATAAGATTGTAGATTCTTTTTTATAAGACCTGTTGCTCCTACTACTATTGGAACTGTCTCTTTATCTTTCTACCACATTGCTCTAGTTTCTTCCTACAAATCCTGTATTTTATGACTTTGTCTCTCTCTGTACGTAAGACACTGTAGTCACTGGGTGTGGTGATTTCAATGATCAGTGCTACTTTTATCTTATTTTCCTGGACCACTATATCTGGTTTTCTAGCATCTGTCTTTTGAACTGTTGGTAATGGGTGATCCCATGTGATGTAGACTTCATTGTTTTCTATGATGCTTTGTGGCTCATGTTTCCAGTGTTTTTCAGCCACTTCAATACCATAATGTTTGCACAATCCCTAGTGCAACAGTCTTGCCACATTATTATGCCTTTCATTATACAGTCCTTCTGCCATTTGTATGTCATAGCCAGCAATGAGGTGTGCAGCTGTTACCAATTACAAAACCTACATTTGTCTGTTTCCCCATATGTCCAATGGACTTTGTAAACCAACGTGTACATAGTGCACTATCTTGGGCCTCCAGTATTAACCTTTCATCTCATGGTTTGAATTCACCTCTCCTTAACCATTCCTGTATTCGTTCCTGATCAACATGAGGTTCTTCCAGAAATTTTCTATACTTTCAACTATATTTATGCATTTTCCACATTTCTTGCCTTCTCATCTAGTCCTTCACCTTATATTCTTTATGTTGTTTTTTGGTACATTCAGTTGCTGCTTGATTTTTATCTACTTCTGGTTTGATTTCCATTTCTGCTTGACCCCAATATGCTTCTGCTAGACTAAGCAGGGAAGTCATCTTAGATTTATTCTCCTTATATTTCAAAACGTTACTACATTTGGGTCTTGTGAGGTCACCAGATATGTGTGCAGTCCCATGATTGCTGATCTATACATGTAATCAGTTTCAAGGAGGCCCATCCCTCCTTCGGAATGGGAATATATAATCTTGGTATGCACTGATTTTTATAAATCATTTGGTGAGCATGAAGCATCCTTCTTGTTTTCCTGTCTAATCTATCCAGCATGTTTTGGGGCCAGTCAATCACTCCAAAACTGTAAGTTAGGACAGTAAGAGCAAATTGGTTTATAAACTGAATTATGTTCCAAGATGTCAGTGCTGTTTTCAGGATTAATCTAAGTCTTCTGAAGTATTCCTTACTAATTTTTATTTGCATTTGTTCATGTTTTATTGTTAATATATTCTGTATGGCTGTTGTTATTCTCCTTTAGGATTTGCATCCAAAAGTCCACTCTCATCTTATTTCTTGAATCCACTCCCCACCCCTACTCCACTTCATCATCATCCCTTTCCACTTTAAATTCAAACCGGGTAATCCTAAACCACCTTGTTCTATTGGAAAGATCAACTTATCCCACTTGACCCTTGCTCTTTTCCCTTCCCAGATAAAATCCTTCAACTCTTTATTAATTATTTTCCACTAGAGTCAGGGAAATTTTGAGAATGTAACTGGGCATAACGTTGCAGGACAGAACTCATAGCATTTGAGCTGGAAATGAAGCAGTTGGGTCATAAGCACATTTCAAGGTATGCTTTCTCACTTGACAAACAGAAGACAGAAGTTCAGACAAAGATACCTTGGGCTCTGAGATCTCTGAGATATTAAGGTCAGTAAGTAACTTCTGCATAACCTGAAAACAGGCCAGGAGAAATCTAGACATATGAGCATGACAATTCACAATTCGAAAAGCTAGGGAGGAAGAAGCATAAATCTTCATACCAAACTTATCCAATGTTTTACTCAGTCTATCAGGGGAGACTGGATGAGCATCTGTAATGAGTTTAGAAAAAGTGGATTTGGACAAGGTAAACACTGCTGGATCTGCTCTAGAATTAGTAAATATAAATATATTATCTATCTATATGTGTGCGTGTGTGTGTGTGTGTGTGTGTGTGTGTGTGTGTGTGTGTGTGTGTGTGTGTGTGTGTGTGTGTGTGTGTGTGTGTGTGTGTGTGTGAGTGTGTGTGCATCTGTGAGACTAGCACACATAATTTATCATGCATCACGGGAAGAGAATACTGTGTGTCAGGAGATATATAAGCTGCCAAAAAGACATCCTCTATGGCAGGTAAAACCAGAAAAATAGGAGCTGTCTGAGGAAGGGCTTCCTGCAGTAAGTCATATTTCATCAGAAACATCAGTTTGTTCCCAGTGGAACAAGTCCCACATTTTAGTGAAAGTATCCAAAAAAGACAAAACTCACACAGGAATCCAAGGAGTGGTTTTCTTCAAGGTCAGACTGTCCCTGGACAAGAGAGAAATTCAGACCAGCGAAATTCCATTGTAAAGGCTTATGCTCTGGTAGGAAATCAGAATCTGAAAGGGGAGCCAATTTCCTTCACTTCACAGGAGGGGACAAGTCTGTTCCAAAAGACTGAAAAGTCAAAAATAATCCCTTAGCAAAGTGTAACCAGTCCTCAAAAACAGGTGGAGAGTTATGCTTAGTCTTATGTTTCATTTCCCTAGGAGACCTTTCTCACAACGTATGGCCAAATAAACAGTCCCTACCACAGGAAAAACATTTCTCAGCAAAGTATAATAGAGAAATGAATCCTAGTCCTTTCCCCAGTACCAACAAGGGTGATTCTCCCTGTCCCAACAAGGGTAACTGAACAGCCAAACAGAGGTCTTTAATGACTTGGAACAACACCAGAGGGACCAAGAGAAGAAAATTAATGATCTGAGGAACAGCTCAAGGCCACAGTACAGTCATTCACCAGGGACTGAGGCAGAGAAGCTGAAATGAAAAACAAAGCTTCCTTATTAACACGTCTTTTCTTCAAGACCGGGAGGGATGAAATGATTTACTAGGTCCCATGTTCATATTAAAGTCAGAGATGGTGTCTGTATGATGTGCAGGATGAGGAAAATAAAAAAATACTCATCATCGGAAGAGCAAATATTACAAGTCCCTAAGAACCAGACAGCGCTTTAGGGAGAACTAACTAAGCAAGAGGTAAAACACACCTGAAATCATAGTGTATTTATAAGAAGAAAAAAACAACAAAGAGAAGCACCCCAGGAAGAAAAGAAGGCCTCAGTATTGGAATACCATACTGGTGCCAAAGAAATAATGTAATTTCTGCCTGCTGTCTGTTTAGCAGCATTAAGAGTTTTACCAGCTTTCAAGGGTCCCTATGCTTTTTTGTCTGTAAAATGTAGTGCATGGAGCAGATAAAGCTCCGTGCACTACAAATAATTATGATCGGATCTCACCATTCACAGCCATTATTATATGGTCTCAACATGGATTCCAAGATTCACTTCTTGAGCTTTGGTCTCAGAGCTAATTTCTTGGTAGCTAAGGCTCAAGGACATAAGTTGGTTATGATCAGTGATCATAATCTTCTATGCCTACTCAGCTGTTAAAAACATCAAAGATGCAGAACAATATTCCTGCTATAGATGGAATAATAGCACACTAAACAAACATCACTGCATCTCTGTTACTGATGCACTGATGGTGCAATGAACAAGTACAGGGCTGTTTTCTTTTACTGGTGCACTGATGACATGCTGAATAAGTATAGCTGAGTTTCTATGACTGGTGCACTAAAGGCACACTGAGCAAATCTCACTTCATTCCTGTTCTTGACACACTGATGATATGCTAAGTATCATTGCATTTCAGTTACTGATGCATTAATGATACACTGAACAAGTATTACTGCATTTCTGTTACTGATTCACTGACGGCACCCTGAACAAGTGTCACAGCATTTCTGTTACCAGTTCACCAATGGCACCCTGAACAAAATGTCACAGCATTTCTGTCACTGATTCCCAGAAGGCATACTGAAAAATTATCAGCGCTTTTGTTATAGAATCACTAATGGCAAATTGAACAAGTATCACCACATATCTGTGACTGCTGCACTGATAGCAAGCTGTACAAGTATCACTGCATTTCTGTTACTGATTCACTGATGGCACCCTGAACAAAGTGTCACAGCATTTCTGTTACTGATTCCCAGAAGGTACACTGAATGATTATCAACATAATTTTGTTATAGAATCACTGGTGGCATGTTGAACAAGTACCACTGCATTTCTGTGACTGGTACACGGACTGCAAGCTGAACAACTATCATTGCATTTCAGTTACTGATGCACTGATGATGCACTGAACAAATATCACTGCATTTCTGTTAACTGATTCACTGACGACTTGGTGAAGAAAGTGTTAACAGCATTTTTGTTATCGATGGTACACTGAACATGTCACTGCCTTTCTGTCACTGATTCACTGATGGAATGCCGAATACATATCACTGAATTTCTGTATTTCTGTTACTGGTGCACTGATGACACACTGAACAAGTATCACTGCATTTCTGTTACTAATTCACTGATGGTGTACTGAACAAATATCACTGCTTTTTGGTACTGACTCATTGGCAGAACACCGAGCAAGTATTACTGCATTTCTGTTACTGTTCAATGTACTGCCAGTGAATCAAAGTGTCTCAACATTTCTGTTACTGATCCATTGACAGCACACTGAACAGTGTCACAACATTTGTGTTACCAATTCACAGACGACACACTGAGCAAGTATCACCGAGTTTCTGTTACTGATTCACTGACGATGCACTGAACAAGTGTCGCTGCATTTATTTTACTCATTTATTTGATTGCATGCTGAACAAGTATCACTGTACTTCCCATGAAACATAACTAGTCTGTAGCTGTTGTTGGTCTTTATCTCTGTGGTGTTTGTGTGCTTTGCCACACAGTGTGTAACAAAGAAACAAGCATCCAGTTAGTGCAAATACGTGATAAGGTAACCTACATGTGCTGCTCACCACATTCCAGTCAAGTTACTGGCAAACAGAGAGTAATATTGTTATAATAATGTCAGCAAAGGAAGAGTGATAATGTTCAGAAGCAGTTAGCCCCATTTAAAGCTAGCTTCTGCAAATACAACATCAAGATGAGGGTGACAGACAGGGCTATCTGTGATTTTGGGGAAGTAATCCTGCAGTTCATTTTGTGTCTTCCTTGTATCTGGTACAATATTTTGCAACATTGCTACGTTAACTCAGATAAGGAGGACTGTTTCTAGTCTTGTGAGGTGGACATAATCTGCATGTATCATATCAGTCATACTTGTATACAGTTCCAGTCTGAATGCTTTTTGAAGATGTGTGTACTTGCAGGAAAACCTGATATTACCAAAAAGCATCTTATCATTTCTGCCTTCATTATTTAACACCTTTTATCTGTTTACATTTCCTGATGTCTTATTTTAAGAAAGGTCATCTAAATGCAGTAGATGTAGCTATGGCATTACATAGCTATACAACCTTATGTTTATAACCTATTTGCTACACCATCAACAACTGAATAAAGTGTGAGTTTACTACTCTGTTGGAGAGTTGCCATGGTGGGCACATCAAAGTGCTGCATATCTCATATTTCTGTAGGATGTCTTAAGATACCACCATACCTCTCAACTGTACAGATTTTCACAAAATGTCCAGATTTTTGACTAATATTTTTGGTCCATTTTTCATAAAATTGTGGTTTTCTGGCAAATTAGTGGTGAATCATTAAGGACTGCAGTTAGAAAATAATGGCAGACATTTGAGTTTCAGACTTCATACCCTTCAGTAAATTCATGCTAATGCAAAACCTATTCGTCTATCAACTTTCTAAGTTTGTAAGAGCAATATTTAAAAATTCTCCCTACTTTTGAGCCTTTGTCCCATTTTATGCATGGCTTTGTCCAGATTTCGTGCTCTGAGAAGTTGAGAGGTAGGGATACCACAGTAGTACAGAAACCCATGCTAATGTGGGCATATATAACCAAGCAGTACAGATGCATATGACATCAGCAATCTTGCAAGATTCCATCAAAATCATATGTACAGATGAATACTTGGATATATCTTATGCTTTATCCTCTGCACAATAGAGGAAATGGAGTATAAAATTCATTAGCACTAATTCTGCCTACATAACACTGTCAGGCCTTGAACTATTACATCATATCTTGGAAATGGCATAGAATTATGCAGTGATAAATGTGTGACAAAGTAATGGAGAGCATCTAAGAGAGTCCATAAATAAGGCAAGGCTACAGGATAAATAATGGAGACTGTAAATGGCTGAGAGGTGAGTAATGAACATTGCTCTCACAGGAATATAAGAATCCTGAAACTGCATTGCCAGTTCATCTACTGAAAATGCGAGTGGACAAATTATTTTCAGTAACACGCATTTACCATTTATTCAGGACATAGAAGCAATAATATAATAAAGGAGGGTGCATGGGTGGAGTAACCCCTTAATATCCTAATTGTAAATCCAAGTCATTAAATGGTGGTCAGTGAAAGATGTTACTGGCTTGCATATTTTGTCATAGTTGCTCAGATTCTAGCAAATATATATATTGTTTTCTGATAAAGACGCAGAGGATAAATCACATTTATTTGCATTCTGTCATTTCTGATATTTCCTTGCACTGCGTTTGCAATTGATGCTGTAGAAATGATATAGATTGCTTGCAGGCTTCATTTGTCTCTCATGTTTAGTCCCTGCCTATTATTGTAGAACTATACCGTATTCCAGTTTCTTCTGCTCATAGTCTTACCCCTGTGAGCTTCGTCTTTCTATTCAGTCTGGTATACAACAGTATGTTTATAAGTATACTGCATCCACTCATCCCAATGGTAATTTCTCTTCGTGTTACATTATTTTTTGGTTGTCATACCTTTGAATATTAATATATTTGCTATACTCTTTTACAGGTCATTATGGAACGCTGCAGGTGTGTGCATACATATCTTGCTAAGGGATAGTTCATGGCTATGTTGACACTGCATTTGCACTGACAAAGAACAAACTATATTAACAATATTAACAGTACTTTGCACCCAAAGGAATACTACAGACTGCTGGATGTAAGATGCTATTTCTCGAGCTATGCTGTCTTCATCAACGTTTGGTGTGTCAGCAGAAGCTTGTCAATTACCAGGCAATGTGTTCTGCTGAGACCTAGCAGTGTGGGCTGCCTTTTTTAAATTCATTTGTTAACCATTTAAGACCCACAGTGCAGAAAAGCCTCTTTCAGGTGAGCACCGTGAGAATAGTGGTCTACTTAAGTGACTTATTTATAGCTGTATAATATGCAAGTGCAGACTGTTGGAATCAAGCTCAGAACTACAAGATAAAATTTATTAGCAGTCACTTTTTAAATGCTATACTGATTCACAACAAAAGTAACCACTATCTTTGCATTGCTTTTACCCTGCTTGATAGTATCAGCATAAAATCCAAACACTAAGGCAAATATTTCTTTGACTATTTCCTGTCTGGCTATCTCCCACAGCTAACTACAATATCTCCCATAGCTTACTATACTTTACAATCCAAGAGTGGTTATCACATTTCGACCACTTGAATGAACTTATGAACCATTTCTAAAATTGCTTATGTTGGCATGATTTTTTCATTTGTGGGCTTATAAACTCCTTCAAAACAACTGACATAACAATGCAATTGGCTATTCCCTATTCTCACATGCGATTGGACATCTACAAGCCAAGTATTTCTCCTCATCTACTACATTACTACAGTCAACACCGTTTTCTTCATTCACTGACCCAAATACTTTGCAATCAGACTATGTATCTGTTAAAAATATCATTATCTAGGTAAGCACGGAGGTAAAAAAGAGACAACTTGCTACATAATACATAATGAAATAAGTAGCAATGCTTGCAATGTCATACTTCCTGAATATTGCAGTAAAGTTTGATTGTCATTTTAACTACTCATCTACTTCTGTTTCAGAGGTTCCAGTTCCAGAAGAAATGTCAGTCATGATACATTCATAAATAGTTACTAGGCATGTGGTCCAGAAAGCCATTGAGGGTCTTAGTCCAGTCCCCCCCCCGAGTACTATCTGGTTAAGTGACTTGTTCAGTGTCACACACATGGCAAGTGAAGTCTAAGATACTTGAATTTTGGACTATAAGAAGCAGCTCATTAACACCTTATAGCTTTAATCTTCTGTGCTGCCATCTTGAGAAGTATAAACAAATGAAACACCATTTTGCACTGCACGAACCAGACTTTATCTTTTCATGCAGCTTTCATGTTTTTATGTGTTTATGTTTACTAATGAGCACCCCAACAAAGACAGTGTTTTATATATATATATATATATATATATATATATATATATATATATATATATATATATATATATATCAGATTTGGATTATAAAGGTTTTAGCACAACCAGATACTGTAATCCCTGTCAGTGGAAACATTATGTAACAATGCCTAATAACCAAGATACTGTGAATCTTTAACTTCATAGATTACCAGAAAGAGAATTTAAACTCACTGAAAAGAAATCCAAATTTCAGCTTCTGACATCAGTTGGTGTAAGCCTATAAGGAAACACACTGAAGGAAATAAGGTTCATTTCTGGGGAGAATTTACAGGGAACAGGTGAAAGGGTTTGTACAACTAACAAATGTGAAGAGTTCCGTTTGTAGGTGATCCTTGAATAATTCTACAAACGTACAACTATGAAACTGATGGAAGCTGTTAGCACAGCCATCTCCTCATGACTACATAGGTAATATGGGTTTGATTTCATTTTTCTAGGTGGGTTATTGCACAGCTGTTTGCCTTTCTCAAGTGTGCTTGTGGTATGACAAATATGAACCCAGACTACAGTATCCATGCAGCACAGCTGGCTTTAGGCACAGGCCAACTAGGCAGCCGCCTAGGGAGCTGCTCTAGCAGGAGTGCTTTTCCAGTATTTATTTGGGGTAGGTAGACCAGGATGGGGGCACCGGGTGGTGTAGTGGGGGTGCCAGGGAGCCCTTTTGCCTAGGGCACCAATTGACCTAAGGCCACTGCTGCCATGCAGCTACCAACACATTGGTGATATAACAGTCATCATCATGACTGCAGGGCAAGATGATGGCACGTGCACTAAATACTAGCTTTGTGCTATGAACTGGCATGTGCCTTACTTTTACCTGCCACATATCAAACTAGCCTCATGCCACCTTCCATACTGCTTCAGTTATCCCTGTTCTATTTCTATACTCCTTTCTACAATACTTTCCCACGCTAGTCCAGGCTCTATTCTACTGAGCAGTCATAAGACAGAGGAAGAATTCAAATACAAGCCCTTATTTCATCTGGGTAAGGACTTCAGTGTCTGTGTGATCTCTAGGGCCAGTCTGTCTTTTTTGTGCAGTGACAGGACTGACTTGCTGCTGTTTGTGGGAGTATATATTTATTTACTTAGTTTGTTTTATTACTTGTTTTAATCTATCTTCGTTTACTGAGGAAGTCCCACTGGGATAAAATCCTTTTTCAGCAGAGGCCCAGGGAGAAGAGCTCCACATTTAACACCAGTTTTGACATATAGATAAAATTGAGTTACAGGCTATCAGAAGGAATAAAAAATCTAGGCAGATGTACATACATGATAAGTAGAGGCTTTACAATAGCTTCCATAAACATAATTTAGAAACAGAGTGTGTACATAGCTTTCATAGGTATGTATAATGTTGAACATTCATTTGAAATAGACACAGGCATGGATATACCAAAGAGAGTTGTAACATTGCAAAAGATACTATAATATTACCTGCAGTTAAGAGGCACTTTAAATATGGAAGTATTAGAAGGAAGGGAGGTGGTTATTAGTAGCAGAGCAACTATGAAAGTATTATTACATTTTTTAAAGATTGAGAAGTAGATTTAGGAAAGTGAGAAAGATTGGGGCTCCTTGGACAGTATTGGTTTTGGATAAATGAGGAGAGAGTGATGCAACTGTGACAGATGGGTGATGGTGAGATAGGGGTTGATCTAATTAGAGAGAAGAAGTGATTGAGTCTTGCCATTCACAGCCTGCAATTGAAATAATTTATCCAAGCAATGTTACGCCTTGTGGTTTATTGAGTCTCTTTCCGGCCTGATGGAGAAAAGAGGTTGGTGGAAAAAACAAGAATTTGGAGAAAATAGAAGGCGCAGCCAAAAAAATTATTCTAGTCAGGAACTGAGCAGTAGAAGAGGCAATTTTTGCTAATATAATGTTTTAGTAGTAGTTTGATGGTACATGTCTTGTCAGTCTGTTTTATTTGTTGCGGGATAGAGTTCCAATTTTAGTGACTTGGTGGGAGTATAGAGAATCCTCAGCTGAGGTACTTGTTTTGAACACGGAGAGGAGAGGTTTTTACTTGACAGAAGTAGTTTAAGTATGGCTGGAGAATATTTTTCAGTGATGGGCATCTTTCAGAGAAATTAATTAAGTTGTGGACTATCTTGAGTTATGAGTATGTACAGTAGTGGAGGAGTTCTAGCCAGAGTAAATCTCTAAAGGCTATGCAGTGGTGGGTTTTTAATGGGGTATTTTCTGCATATTTGGGTATTTTATTGTAGCATGTGTCAACTTTAGTTTTAAGGGTGGTATTGATATTTGTAAAGATGGGGGATGTATACTCAATGGATGGAAGTAGGATGGCAGTGGCTATGGATTTTCTTGAAGACTTTGAGAAAACATTTTGCTCTGTATAGTGATCCTAGTTTCCAGTGGGCTTTTCTGATGGCCAGGAGCAGGTGTTGCTTGTATTTAAGTTTGTCATCAAGTAAGACTCTGAGTAGCTATGTTTGTAGTACACATTCAAGTTTTGTGCTGTCAGATGACATGATGTGGAATTTTTGTTTTTATTCTGTAAGACTTTTGAGGGGTAAGGAGCATTAGTTATGTCTTTTGGGTCTGAGGAGCAGGTTTGCATTGATGGATCAGGATTTTGTGGATAGGAAAGTCTGTGGAGTGATATATTGTAGGCTATGCAGTGATTGTGCACAGCAGATGAGTATTGCATTATGTGCATTTTGAATACGGATTGCTTTTTGAGAAGCAGTATGCAGTTTTTGATGAAAAGGAGAAGCCCAAGTATTGAACCCCAACTGTAAATGGCAGGAAAGTTGAGAGGTATGTCTTCCATTTAACTGTTTTCTGCTTGCTGCTTATTTGACAGATAACTATGGAAAAAGGTTAGAAGTAATTTGTTTAGACCAAGAGATGCTAGTTCATAGTATAATTTATGATGTCATACCATGTCAAATGCTATTGACAGGTCAAGAAAAATAGATGAGACTGCACCCCCACTGTTTATTGACTAATTGTGTTGGTCACTGAGGAGGGCTGTGATCTGGCTGGGATCTGTGTTTTGCGGGCAAAAGTAAGAAATGGTTATTGAGAACTTTGATTAGTTGGGAGTGTATACATCTTTCCAGAATTTTGGATAGGGGTGACAGGATTGTTATATGTTGGTACTTAGTCAGGTCTGTTAAGTCGCAGCTTTTATGGAAGGGGATTATAATTATTTTTTCCAGATTGTTGTCACATACTTTTCATGTATAGATATTTTGAATAGGATGGAGATGTGAATGCCATGAATGCACCTGCAATTTTCAAGTCTTCGGTTGGCAGGCTGTCAGCTGCTATGGTTGTTGGCTTTAATTTTAGTAAATATTTTTTATTGCTGCAGTAGGGAAGGTATGGGCATGAACCGCTGTGTAGCATTGTGTTTTTTTTTGGGATTGTTGGATAGTAGGTTGGAGTTTTATAGGTTCATAGGTGTTTACTAGTCAAACAACCACATGAGCCTTTTTAAGCCTAGCCATGCATCCCAAATCTCTGACAAGTTCTGATACCCTTGATGAGTGTAAGCATGGGCCTGGGAGATGAACCATTTACAGGTTACCTGTGTCCGTTAGAGACATAGGTGCCAAACTAGGGATGAATTTCCGGTTTCCCATCCAATTGCCCAAGTTGCACTTGAACTGGGTTAGGGAAGAACTCTGCTTACTTTTGTCTAGTAATTGCTAGAATTGAGTTAATGGGGGGGGGTAAATTGAGTTGGAATGCTGTCTGAGTCCTTATTGATTGTTCAAGAGGGGGTGGAAGTTTGCCCTGGGTGTAATAGTTTTTTTTAATAGATAACTAGAAGAAAGTGGAGTTGTTATGATGTGAGTTTTTGAAGGTTTGAGAAATAGGATTTTTTTGTCATTGGTATTTGCAGCTTAGATAGTTTTGTAGGGTTCTGCATTCCTGTAGGGCTCTTTTGTTTAGTAGTTTTAAAAATATCAGGTTACAGTGGGTGACTGCTTTGTCTATGGGTAGAGGTTTTAGTAGGTTCCAATTGTATTAAGAGAGGATCGAGTTACATTATTCTATGCTGAATTGTTTTGTTGCAAAATTGTTTGTAAATTACTTGTCTAGGAATAAATTGTGTCTGTCTTATTATAAACTGTGATGACCGTGCCCTGGCCCAGCAATCAAGGAGCCTCAATCCTCACCACTAACACCAGGGAGGTCATCTCATAGAAGAGAAAAGGATAACTAATATACACAGTAAAGTACAATTTCCCTTAAGTGCAGTCAGTCTGGGGCTGGCTGCTCCCTTGCTCACCAGGTCCCCAATAAGACTCCCCACTGGCACAGCTATAGAGTCCAGGTCTCAGCCTAATTGGGCAAGCTAAAACCTCTAGTACCCTCTCTGTCCAACCAGTGCTTCATGTCCCTGCCAAGTAGCTGACACAACACACACACACTTTGAGATAAGTATTTATACAACTTCACAGACACTCCTGGGAAAGGCTGACACAGATTCTCCAACTGTGCCCCTTTACCCAGACTATACAGCAGTAATTACTGCCACCACCCAGTTAATAATATCAGCTACTAAAAGGCCCTTAAAAGGGTGTCCAATTATTACTGTGCAATATTAATATCCAATGGTAATGTGACTATTCAGTCTAAGGCTTATTGGAAGGGCTTAAACAGTAAATTCTATAAATATATAATGTACTCTAAAGCATATCTCTACACAAACCAGACACAGGTAGAAGGTTTTAAAAATATTTAATAATAAATAATTAAAATACAAGACAAAACTACTACACCACAGAGATATCTAAGAGTTCACAGATCACACAGAAACTTAAAATAATACAGTAGGACAAGTCTGATTTACACAGAAAAATACTTAATCTAACTTTCTAATCTTTAGCTAATCTTAGAGAAAACACAATCCTACTTACATACATAAAGAGCATAGGCAGTGCTGGGTTAGATGTCCAAAGTCAAAATGATTCAAGTCTCTTGTGAGAAATAGTTTATAAAACATCACTAGCAAACATGTCTCTGGGTCCTCCCCAGATTACATCATTTTTTACACTTAGGTTTTCCCAGTATTCATATTGCATCATCTTGACACCTGCTCTGAGTTCCCAGGCTAATAAAAACTCCATTTACATTATTTAGCAAGCTAACACCTGCACAGGAGAATACAACACTAAAAGGCATTTCACATATACACTCCAGCAATTAGTCCTTAGTTAACACAGTAGACAGAATGTCTTCAACCAGCCTGACCGGAACCAACTTTAAAGATCAAAGAATGTCATAAAATCATTTCAATTTCAAAAGATACATTTGAAAGGCTTGACTTAGTTATTCTTTAGAGCAAGGGGGCAATATTGTAACAATCTTGAAGTTCACATTTTACAGTGTTTTTCTTTCATTTAAAAACACACGCCTGTATTTTACATTTATTTATACAAATTATAGAATTATGTATTAAATTCTATTTGACTAGGCTGGCAGCCTTCGCCTGTCTCTCCCCATTCGCTACATAGCCTATTATTAGTATTAATATCATTAGCATTATTAGCCTTATTATCTTTTCTAGAACTCATGTGCTTCCTTGTTGAGGCCATTACTGATTGGCTGTTGCTTGTTTTTGAAATCTGTTAAAACAGGACAGTTGCACAACCAGGCAATCTATACTGCTGAGCTGCTGTAAGCTGTGCCCTAACCAAGAATGTGGAAGACAGATGAGGAATTTGAGTACAAATCTTTTGCCAACTGGGTAAAAACCTAGCTGTACTAACCACAGTGTCACAGCATTGGTAGAATACTTTACATACACCAAATACAATTAAATTCATACTCTCTACAATAAATTTGGCTAAAATTATCCAATACAGTAGACTCCCTCTTATCCAGTCTTACTGGGACCGGACCTTAGGCTGGATAAATGAATGGCTAGTTAATCCAAAAAAGCGTACAAAATACCATTTATAGGTTGTAAATCAGATTTAAAAATATATGATATATGTTGTATTGATTACCAGTGCTCTTATTTAACTTTACTTTCTGATCGAAGTAATACATTGTCTTGTAGTACAGGGCACTGTACTTTTTCCTAGAATTGGCAACGGAAATTTGATTCACGGAAAAAATCTTGATGAAAATATGGCCGGTTAAAGAGGAGTCCGGTTAAAGGGAGACCAGGTAAGAGGGAGTCTACTGTAAGAAGGTTACCCAGAAGAAGAGCTGCCTCTGACACTCCCATCATCCAGTATATGTTTATCTGCAGTTAGTGGTTTTAACTGCACACCCACAAGTCAACTCCAACAGGTTAACCTTTCCGTAACTATCAATCTAACCTAAGGTAAGTTCTCTGTTTTCACAGACCTTAACTCCACAAAATGTATCTGACTCCAACAAAAGGCAAGTACTTAGCTTTTATTAACCTTGACACCAGATTATACATGAATACTCCATATAAGCACTCTGGCTCACTGTTCCTCACCTTTAATTATCAAGTATTGCCAGCTGTCCATCTACTGTTGTGTAGCTTCAAGCTCTTCAGTTGTTTCTATTTGATTAATTCTGTTGTTGCCATTCAGTTACTATTTTTTAATTTCTTATTTGATTAATTTAGTTGTTATTTGTTATACTACACTACTGCTATCAGTTATTATTGGCAGCGCTATTTTTCCAGATTAACTGCTGCTATTAGATACCTCACAACAAGTTCCTTACTGTTAACAATTGCTTCTGAATGAATTGGCATCACACAAATGTAGAACTTACACATGGTTGATTGTTGACATTTTTACGTAGGATTCTGTTTAGTGTTGTGATTAATTCTTTCCATCAGACTTGTTATTATAAGAATATTGCACTTCACCTTGCAGCTGCACTGATCAATTGCCTTTACTATAGTGTAATATGGCGTTGAGGTTACCAACAGTCACTGTTACTTTGCTTGTGTTCCTTGTACTTAAGTGGAAATTATACCTCACAGTAGACTGTTATACACTGCATCTAATGTAGAGATTATAATAGCTACATTTTACTGTAGCACTCAATTTAACTTAAGTTGCAACCTTGTACCTGCATTTACCTAGCAAGCCCTTTAACTGAGATTTAACCTTGTAGCTGTTATTAACGTAAAGTAGCTTTTCCTAGCTGTACCAGTTTGTATCCTACTCATACCAACCCATTAATCTATCTGGCCTGTACCTAACTAGAACTGTTACCATACAAGTCTAGTAGCCTACCTTGGCATCTCAGTCTGTCTTAACCCTTTTTATTGTCAGCCTCTCTGTACTTGCACTTTGAGACAGTTCTGTAGAACAAAACACCACAATATTAACTTAAGCAGAGATAGTTAAGAAATCCTAAAGACTCGTACGCACCATATCAAGAGAACTGTATCACATATATAGTCACACCACCAACACCTCTATATTGTACACATACCACTTCCAAAAGTCAGCAGAGCTGAAAGATTAAACTCTTAAGGTCCACAAAGCTTTGCACCCACCCATGATAATGTCCTAGTTATTGGTGACTTCATAGTTAAGGACACTAAGTCAATCATCACTGGAGTCAACAAGAACAAGAAAAAGATGGTAAGCTATGATTTGATGAGAGCCTTTAGTTCCATACATCCCAGTAAGTATGAGCACAACCTGATGTTTGCTCATGTGGGAGTAAATGATCTTTGGAATTCTACCTACTGGAAGAGGCTGAAAGAAAAAGTAAAGCTTGTTAGCCATGTTTCTGAGTCAGAGAAGACAGTGGTCTTGAACAGTATTCTGTCACTTCCAAGAAGGATGCGTCATATCAAAAACAAAATAATAACAGTTAGACATATACTTGGTGTTATTCTAGAGAGGCCCATTTTGTATCAATATGGGAAGTGATGACCATCAAGTCTTCCTGTTTTCAAGAAGTCATCACATAAATGGCTGAAATAGAAGACAGTTGGCCAAGACAACAGATATTGTTATAACTACAAGCATATGACCATTTAAACAGATTTTTTTCAGTGACATTTCAGACATTCATGTGATTATTTACCAATGGGGGCCTTTGGTGGTGTCCACTGACTTTTTGTGTTAGTTGGTGCTTAAAAACCTTCATGTTTTGCCACGAATGGCTTGCGACACTCTCACCGTTGCTTTTGTCTGCTGGCTAAAACTTTTGCTATACATCCATAGTCTGATTTTAACAGGCTCCATCTCATGAATATCCCAACAAAGAACATTCTAATTCAGACAATAGTAAATTAGTATTGCTTAATGCTAGGGAGTCAAAGCAAAAAGATACTCAAATGTGTGTCCATTTTAACTCTTTTGAGCACATTCATATCTGCATATTTAACTTGGTTACAATGTATTGACAATATTCCTTTTACTGCTGATTTTTGTGCATACCACTCTTTCAGACCCACTGGAAACTGTAGAAGACTGTCAGAATTTATGTGGGATACCATCATCTCAAGACAGATTCCCCATCACCCAAACTTAAAACTTAACAGAAATTCAAAGTACCCTCAGTAAAAATAACTAAAAAGAAGTCTCTATCATACAGTTTACTTTCTAATCAAACACTATTATTTGCATTCATTTATTAAGTAAATAAGAGCACTAGACCCAAATGCCCCTTTTCAGGGGTTAGTTGAGATCACTGTAACTTGCTCAGAATTACAAAATAGATAAATAGCATGGGGAAGGAATCAAACCATGTATACTTGAGAAGAGGAAGCAACTCATTAATAGCAAAGAGTTTAGCCCTCTACACTAAGTATATTTATATAATAGCACTTTGCTGTATCCAACACCTTGCTACAGTTCAGTGATTGACTGTCATTTATGTTTAAAAAGATGGTTCCATGCTAAAGAATGGGCTATTACTTATCTACATAACAGCTGTTTATTAAATTGTGTCAAATATCTTTGTTAAATTGTACCTGTTAACATCCTTAACTGCATATAATATGTCACATCTGCACCAATTTACATCCTTAACTACATGTAATATTTCACTCATGTACCCGTTTACATCCTTATTAGGACTGTGTACAGCTGCATCTTGAAAAAACAGATAAAGTGAACTCCATATCTCTGTAATGCAGCTTATCATCCAAGACACTAATTTCTCTGTCAAGACAAAACGTATTTACATGAGAGAGAGATAAACCAAAATTATGTACCTTCCTGAATGAGCTGTCTGGGTGAACAGATACATTCTCATTAGCAAAAAGAGCTGTAATTGTTCACTTTCAGTCAGCTTGGCATCTGAAACTTTACAAAGTTACCAGTTCTTGTCTGTTACCAAGAATTGTTTATGCACTAGATCTCAGGTGTGCAACTCAAAAGAAAAAAAAAAACATAAGATCTACAGAGGACGCTAGAGCACACTGCATTATTGGCAAAGAAGAGGAGCTGGTACACTGGGAAAGTTTCACGATGACAAGGTGTTTGAAAGCATGCAGTTGTAGTACTGGTTGATGAAGGACTTTATCATCTACAATCTTGACTGCACTGTATGTAATGTTAATTTTCCCAGAAGGTCAGTGCAAGTGTAGACATTACTGCAATAAATGACTGAAAGAACAGCAGATACATTGTTGATAAATTACATATACATATTGAACAGAATGATACCTTAGCTGCCTCTGAGAAGAATCTTTACAATTAGATGGATATCCATAAATTCCTCCCTGGCCAAACTGAGTTTGGGTTCTGGCTATACATTCATTGTTTTTGGATTGATTCTGCCTTGTACTCTCTATGATACCAAGAAAAAAGTATGTTTTTTTTAGATTCTTAACTGTCTCACATTTGCATTTGTTTTTTTTTTTTTTTTTTTTGCCAACAAAATAAATTTTTCATAGTGGATATATTGTTTATCAAAGTGCTTTCACAGCACATATATATATGTTGCTATATTCACAAACATGGAAGGCAGTGGCATGCAGTAATTGTCTGACCCCTTGTTACTGAAAAGTCCAGGCAATAGTGAGATTCATGAAAATGAAATACTCTAATGTTGGTTAGCAAACACATTGCTCTCTCGTGTGATTCCCCAGGATATCTATGGTGTACCAAGGGCTCATGCATGTCCTGGTTTGGTTGGGAGGGGTTTTGTCGCTTTAGCAAAACTCCCAAGCTGTTACAGCAAATTAGCTCTTTGTAAGTTCCTGACAGACACACTATAGGTGGTGGCAGTTCTAACATTTTAACTTCCACACAACTCTAAATATTGCAGTCATCTGTTAAACTGTCCGATGGGCAATTCATACAGGTGATATTCTATGTAAAGTCTCCCTCTGTTCAGATTATTTGCATTTTTCATCCCATGACTTCTTCTTCTCACTTCATCTACTCGTATTTGTCAGACAAAAGAAAAAAATGTCTGACAACTGTGAAGATCCCTTACAACAGCAGTAGACTAGGAGAATGGGGAAGAGGGAAACAAAACATATCAACAGCACTATAGCCATGTGTTTATATCTCACTACTGTAAAAAACATACTTAATGTATTCCTGAAAACAAGGATCAGTTAGGATGGCAATTCTTAATGTAGACCAGTGTGTCAGTATCTCAGTAGTTCAATACCACTTCTTACATTTAGCTATCACCCTGGTCCCTCTATGGACATCAGCACAAGAAGCAGTGTTCCAGTTCCACTGTCTTGGAAGGGGATGATTCATAAAGATATCCATGTCATTTGCATGATGACAGATAGGGCGCAACTCAAATAATTATGGGGCTCAAGTGGTTTGTGGTCTCCCACTGGAGAGAGATGTGTTATATAACTGGGCAGTGAGTGGTAGCAGGACAGGGTGTGCTACTTTGTTGGTATGCACAGCAATGTACTACTGTTGTGTGCAAAAAAGTATAATTGTTTTATTTTTCACTTTGCAAGCCTCTTCTTCACTGACTGGCTAATATTTATGTTCAGACATATTAAGCTATACACAATATCACCTCTGGAATATGATCATATCATTACATAGATTTGATGTGCCCTTGGTGTGCACTTGTATCCCCAAGAATCCCTGTTCCTAATCTACAGTGTGATGTGTTTATTTTCACTTTGCAAGTTCTTTCTTCATTGACAGGCCAACACTGTTGCTAAGATATGTTAAGCTACACAAAATATCACATCTGCAATATCATCATAGCATTACATAGATTTGTATGTGCCCCATAGGGTGCACCTGTATCACCATAGGTCCCTACCCCTAATCTACAATGTAAGATGAGATTCACAAAAAAAAAAAAAAAAAAAAAATATTGCGGGCTACATTTGGGATGCATAAATGCCCCAGTGGTTTTTAGCTTAGTATACACCGTTGAAAGTTTTAGAAGTTACATACTGTTTTATGGATCTTCCTCATCTGCATTTGAACTGTGTAGATTGACACTTCCAGGTACAAAATTGCGCATTCCCCTAACAATAGTATTCCAAAAGATTTGGGAAACTACCATGAGTTGTGTAAGTCATGATGCTTGTGTTGTACTATGGATCAGCTATAAGCTATTGAGTACAAACTTTGAAAATCGAGCCCATGGTGTGGTAACCATTGTATTCTTTCTGCATTTACACAACACAGTGTCATAATCCCTAGTGCTTTCCCCTTCAACTCACATACCAGACCAATTTGAAGCAATTTCTTTACTTTCTTTCTAATGTGTTATCCAGGTTAGGTGGTATAGTCCATAGAGCCTTGCAAGCTACAACCTGAGCTCTGTAGAGTACATAAACACAAAGCAATAGCACAGTATTGTGACAGCTGTCAACCCAACTTGTATAACTGAACATGTGACAATATTGGATGCACCAATGGATTTGATAATGTCTGTGTAGGCTTTGCACAAAGCCTACATGGAGTTTACATGTTTGTGTGGTGAGCAGCAGTGTTAATTACAATTTCATGCTGTGCGCGTCATTTAAAGTAAACAAGCATGGTTTCATGGTTGGCAACACTGTTGCTGGCCAGGAAACCATATAAAGCAACACAGATAGCAAACATGTTTAGAGTATTTATTTATTTATTTAACATTTGTTAACCTGGAATGTCCGACTTGGAACATAGCCAATTTTCAGTGGAGGCCTGGAGAGAAATGCTGCAGACGCATGTCTTTGAATGTGGGAGGAAACTGGAGCACCAGGAGAAAACCCACACAAATGCAGGGAGGACATGCAGACTTTGCACAGAAGACACTGCAACTGAGAATCGAACCGGAGAACATCTTGCTGTGACATGACAATGCTACTGCTGCACCACTGTGCCATCCATTACAGTAGAGCAAACTGAGTTAGCAGGATTGTGTGGAATGACACAGCGATTTCCAGGGTTTAACATATAGTAATGTATATGGGACAAAAATGGTACAGGACAGTGTATACAGTGCAGAGTATTTTGAAATCCCATTCCAGGCATTCTGTACAAAAGTTGTGTAAATGATCTGTAAGGGCAGATGGACTGCCATTTAAAATAAACAGTCAAGGGAAGTGTGTGTATTGAATAGGGGCACAAAGATAAATTGTAGAAATGAACACAGGGAAAGAGGACAGGTGAAACATTCTAATGTACAGCAAATGAGGGCATGTCAATGGAAGACAGTTTTAGCAGGAAGACTAATCACATATCAGTATGGTGCAGTACGGACTGCACAATGAAAATGTATATTATGTGACTGTCACACAAGGTGACATAACAATGGAGAACATTTCTTCATGAGAGAAGCATCCTGACATGAGCAAAGCAGAAGACATCTATCAGGGACGTTATATACAACTGGGGTTGGGTGCATATTGTGAAGCTGTGCAAACTGATTTGCCTCAATATGTGTGTAATGTCAGCAGAGGTCTCCAAGTGAGACACAGTTACAGGCTCATGGACAACAGCTAAAGAGCATGCACTATCATGGACAATATCAGAGTAATACCACCAGGAATCCCATGTCTCTGACACAACATATGTGAATCTGAGTGATCATGGATAGTTCTGCACAGACATACCTGTACAACTAGTATGACATGCCATGAATCTACGAATGTAATCAAGCACACCGTCCTGACACTGTAACATCTGCTTGAGGTGTTAGGAGGGACAATGCTATACCTGTATGTGACATTAAGATCACTACAGACTAGTTGACTGGTGTACATGGCAGATATATATGGCACAATCCAGACTGCCATAAATGTAACCCATGCTGTCAATGTTGTCAAACAACTATGTATGTACTGTGTACATCACCAAAACAAGTATTACAAATGCATCTGTTTTAACACCTTGATGGGTGTTCAGCACCATCAGACAATATGCAAAAAAAGCATACCTAGGTATGGCCAATAAGGTGTGTGACAGCTCACTGTGGCAAAGGTGGCACACTTCAATTGCATATCAGTGGAAGATGTGTAGGGAGGTACATGAAAAAGCATGCATTGTACTCAGTTACTGGTGTGATGAAAGCTGTGAACTATGGAGGTATTATGGCCTTTGCTGTGGATGTCCTTCACATACTCAGTAGTTGTGTTACATACAAGGGAGTAGTCAGCACTGTGGCCACATGCTGGTGGACATTCACATACCATCTATCCAAGGACACAGATCATATACCAGTTGGTTTGCTTATAGGGTCTTCATTGTCCTTGGGTTGTGCACTTGTTTTCATAACGTAACAAATCCCCCCATGTTTTTCTTTCATCTTATGTGTTGTCATGGCTATTGGCAGCAATCTTTGGTGTGTATTGACACTGTCTGTATTATACTAATATCACAGTTGGAGTTAGTGATTGTCCACAATCTGTAGTCCTTCAGACATTTGTTTGGACACAGGATGTGTATGTCATTTGTGATGTCTGTGACTTAAATAATAGACAGGAAAGGGCCTAACAAACAGCCCTGATGTATGGACCTGTTCACTGGACCTGAGATTTAAGTCACTTCACACATTTTAACATATTTAGATGCCATGTATATGATTCACCAGTCTACCCACTTGGTGATATAGGTGTTTATGGCCACATCTGACAGTGTTGAGTGAATACCTCAGTGTGGATTTGTGTCAAATGCCGTGGCCCCAGGGATCTGTGCTTCACCCCTCACTGTTTGGAATCTATTTCCTGACAGTCCAGGCTAAAGTGTACATCATTTGGCTTACCAGGTTTGCTGATTCTTGCATATTGGGTCCAATCATTGAGTTCACCAATGACAATAACATACTACAGGAGGGGCGAACACAAACAAATGATTGGTGCCAAAGCCACACAGTCTACAAATAAATGCAAAAATGTGTCTTTATTTTGGTCTTCTGCAAAGTAGAATTCCCTGCTAATTACAGCATTGACAACACTCTCTCTATGTTGAAACTCAGTGGTGCAAGACCTGGGAACACACTTAGATTGCAATCTGAATTTTGATCAGCAAGTGTCCACAGTGGTATGGAAAGGCTATGTTGTGTACCTCATAAGTCAGGCCATCATATTCAGATCTCAGGATTATATAACAGCACTGTACTTGAATGTCATCAGAACGCTAATAGAGTATAATGCTCCTTTTTGCATGTAGCTCACCAGACACCTGCAGCAGCTGGAGAGACCACAGGGGGTTTCTCACCAAGAAAATACAGCACCTACAAACCATGCCATGATGTATGTGGATAGACTGAAAGCCCTGTCATTGTAATCTGTATTGTATAGGATAAGATGACTTGTGCCTGGTCTCCAGATCAGTCTCTGACCCTGCCCTGGTGGAAATACTTCACAAACACAAATCAGCTTTAGCTGACAGCATCAGCAGAATTTGGTGAGAGGAAGATGGTAATAGTAGTGTCCCGCATGCTGGTGTAAAACACCCTCTGTAATGTCAAACAAGGGCACAAACACCCCCCATTGACTGCAGTGAGCACAGAACCCCTACTTAAGTACACTGACTAGAGAACTCTGTATTTAAGGCAAGCACCACAGTTCAAGTGTAACTTGGAGAGTGTCAGACAACACTTTATAGCTGATGACAACAGTGTTTGGTGAACAGAAAATACTAATAGCAGTGTCCCATGTGCGGATGTGAAATGCACTCTGTAATGTCAAGCAAGTTCACAAACACACACACATACCCCAGTTGACTGCAGTGAGAATATAACCCCTACCTTTCTAAGTACACTGAGTAAAGAACTCTGCATTTAAGCAAGCACCACAGCTCAAGTCTGACTTGGAGAATGTCAGACAACCCTTTATAGCTGCTGACATCTATTTTCTGGTGAGGAGAAAATGCTAATAGCAGCGTCTCACATGATGGTGTGAAATGCACTCTGTAATGTCAAGTGAAGCACAAATACACATACACCCCAGTTTACTGCAGTGAGAACAGAACCCCTACCTGTATAAGTACATTGACTAGAGAACACAGTACCTTACGCAAGTGCCACAGCTCAATTTTTACAAGGCAGCAGGACAACTTATGGTGGATGACATCAGCACTGGATGTTTGGGAGAAGATGCTGGGTGGCCTGCATGAACTAGATGTGTATACTTATACAAGTGCCAAAATACTGTCAGTCCATGGAATTGGAGTGGTAACTGTCAGATACACACTTATGCTTTTCTGGCTAGATAGACACACACACACACACACACACACACACACACACACACACACACACACACACACACACACACACACACACACACACACACCTTCCACTTGACTGCAGTGAGAACAGAACTCCTACCTATCCAGGTACACTGACTAGAAAACATAGTACTTTACACAAGCACTACAGCTCAAGTCTGACTTTTGCAAGGCTGCAGAACAACTTGTGGTGGGTGACATTAGCACTGGATGTTGGAAAGAAAATGTTGGGAGGCCTGGATGAAATGGGCATGTAGGCATGTTCAACTGTCAAGATAGTTCAAGTTCTATATGTTACTAGATTGAGGAGTGTGCAATGAGTAGTATGTGGTGATTGTGTTCCAACATGCAGGTATAGTTTAAGAGACAGCTTTATAAACTATATGCAAATAGGTGTCCTCATTACTACAAGTATTTAAAAATCTAAGTGTGTATTGTCATTCTAAAGACATGCATGGTATATCACACATTTGTTATTAATTTATGTAGTGTAATTGAATCAATAGTACTTGATTTAGAACTCACTGCATTTTGAATGTTAATTTTCTTTGCAAACTTTGTATTATTCTATATTTCATGTTATTGTTGTTTTGGAAGCTTTTTTCCCCGGGCCTCCACTGAAAATGGACCTGTGTCCAGTGGACTATCCTGGTTAACATATGTAAAATAAATAAATATTTGTCAACAAGTAGTGAGAGACCAGGGTTGCACTGCATGGGGGAGGTAACACATGGCTGCATTCTAATAATCTGACATATTCTTAGATAGGGCCTTCATTTTTTATGCTTCCACATATAACTGCATGGCATGAAGACTAAATGGACAGTAAACAGAACTAATGCATACTAAAATTTACTTTGCATGGCACAATATTGAGCAGTGGGCTTGTGCGATGGTTGGAGAAGTGTTTGCACATGCATGAGACACAGTTATACTGTTTTCCCTGTTTGCACATAGTTAAGCAGTGTGCAAAAGTGAGGCTCATTGCTAAAATTATGAGAGTTAGTATTAAGTGCATGAAACACATCTACTGCTTAGCTGACTCTGTGGCAGCAGATACAAATGCATTGCCATATTTCTTTTTGACCCCAGATGATACTAGGCTTGAAACCAGGTATATATAATACTTTTAAATAAATAGTGATAATGCAATGAAATTATTATTTATACTATATTCACCATGTATTACTGTGCTTTACCTTAGTGTTGAATGTTTAAGTGGCATTGTGCAGAGGTAAACTGCACCACTGAAGAGCAGTTCACCATCTCTTGGCATTGGAGAGAGATGCCAAACTCCGCTGAAACATAGAAGCCAAAAAGTGAAGGGCTCCATTCCTTTTTTTTTTGTAATTATGTGTGTTGTGTGTGATTCTTTTTTTGACAAGATTATAGATGTTAAAATGAAGCAGACAGGAAAGTGGTGAAATGGAGAGCAAGCAGGGGAAGAACAAAAGGAAAGAAATACAGAAATGCACAGGAGGGGGTAGGAAAGAACCATAGCTATCCATTTCTTTAACAGTGTAAACTGAAAATATGTACAGAATATTAGCTGAATTTGGATTGTCACTACCACAAAGAGGGGTGACAGCAAAGCAATTGTGTTGTATAGCCAAATGGACCAAATCAAGTGTGTCAGGAAAACGTGCAAAAAATGGAGAGCTATGTATGGGATGATTTTTTTTTTTGTGGGACAAGTGCCCTTTTTTAATTCAGTACGGAGGAATGCTGGGTAAGGGGACATTTGTATTTCTGGGTCAGGTAAGTTGGGTAGGTAAGGAGGCAAATGCAAACAAACAAGACAAGACACAGGGACAGTGAGGGACACAAAAGGTTGGGAGACACCATGATTGGGTAGAGGGAGAGAGCAATGCAAGCTCATGCCCATCAAACATGGAGACAGTGAGAATCTAGTCCTCACCCGCAGGACTGTCATCACTGTCCACCTACCCTGCTGGGTGCTGGAGTGCTTGACATCTTGTCCTCCTGTGGCCCATGAGGGAGAGAACCTCTCCATCCAGCATAGGCATACACCAATGGTGCTGTGCACAACCCTACATACCAGCCCAGGCATCTTCTGGTGTGTGATGAAATCCCCACCTCTACCACTACTCCTGGGGGGTACCACAGCACCAGCTGCCAGGGCAGTGCTACTTGGTGCAGGTAGTGCAGGGGCAGCAGAGACAGTGCCACCAGCTTGCATTCCAGATGTGCTGGGCATTGGTGCTGGAGCCAGTAGAGCGGGGGGGCAGGCTGACCCACTGGGACTGGTCTACCTCACTGTGCTGTGAAGCATTTAGTGGTTTGTTACAGATGGATGACATAGAGACGCTTTGACAACACATAATCAAAAATGAAAAAAGAGTTGGGGTGAGAGAAAGAAAAGAGATAAAATTAGTACCATAATATGTGACAAACAATGCGCTATCACAATTATACAACTATTTTACCTGTACTATTATATTTAATTATACACCCTATCAACATTACGGATTGCTCAAAGTAATTTTTGCAATGTGCATATATTGTAAATATGCTTGGTCCAAGTATACTAATCACATTTAACAGCAGGGCATTTATGCCACTTGTATAAAGTTTAATTTATGGAATTTTATGAAGGAAATGCAGTATTATATAGTTG
Organism: Protopterus annectens; assembly: GCF_019279795.1. Classification (NCBI taxonomy): domain Eukaryota; kingdom Metazoa; phylum Chordata; order Ceratodontiformes; family Protopteridae; genus Protopterus; species Protopterus annectens. Next base: position 955,390,352 of record NC_056726.1, read on the forward strand.
CTACTCATAGTATTTGAGCCCACAACCTCTGACTACAATCTTACACTTGACTCCTAAAGTTGGTTTGTACTACAGACTTATGCATGCATACTTGCTTTTACAGTTAGGATATGCATGCTCACTTTGTTACTACTGTATGAAATACAAAAACATCAGTAACTTTTAAAGCTACAATAATACTTCTCTTGTGCTGCATGCATACCACTTGCTTCTCTCAGTCACTCCAGATGATCAGCATGAGCCTGCTGATTCAAGTAAATTTCAACATTAGCTGTGAGAAGGAAAGAACAGAAGAGCATTATGCATACTAGTCTTGTCTATACTTAGCTTTCTATGTATTGCAAATTCTCTTTATTAGCAAACTTACATAACTGTGGGATGTCAGAAATGTGAAACTCAGTCAACCACTGGTGGAGCATATCCCTGTTCTGCCTTTGTAAGTCATTGAAGTGGAGCCTACACAGCTCTGCAATGCGTGAGATGCCAGTCACACTGGATACAGCTTTAGCCAAACTACTCCAAGCCTTAGAGTTGTACTAGGAGCCAGCATAGTTCCCCTGCAGAAGCTTTTAGCTTTGGCACTTAACCTTGAGTCCAATAAATATCTTGAACTCCTGAACATCCCAACTTTGTGCCCAGAACTGGGCACATTTCCCTCTAATGTCAGACATGTCTAATACCAAAAGTAGTGAAATGGCAACAAATGATTTCCCACCAATTCATGTTATCATGTTTACTGGTAGTGCACAAACCCAAGAAGTGATGCCAACCATGTTTGCATGATGTTAAGTGGAGAGCAACAGTGCCAAGCAGGGAGGAAAGCATTTTTTGAAATTGGAAGGTTAATCTGACTCTTGAAATTAGTTTGAGGGATGTCTGCTGTTGTAACTGTTAGGTGAGTTAAAGTTGTAGGCATGCACTAGGGGCATAAATTCCATGACCTGACACATTTTTGCTTTGGCTTTATACACTGATAAAATTGATTTTTTAAAGTGTGGGATTCAAAGCTATGCATAAGGGACAAAATATTTTCTTCCACAGCAGTGATTTTCCATCTTTGCCATAGAAGAAGTGCTGCTTAGACATAATCATGAATCATTCATAAATACAGCTGACAGCTTGAAGTATTAACCATATATGTGTATGAACTTGTAAGGTTCTTGTATATAGATTTATTTGTGTATGTGTTTTATTTAAGTGTGAAAGCCATCCAAGTCCAGATAGCAGAATTATACTTATAGAAACATGTTAGACCATATACCCTCAGTCATACATCTGAAAACACAATAAGGGTGTCTTATCCTCCATACATATAATTCATGTAAGTTCTACTATCTAAAGTGTTATAAGAGGGATTGAATATAATGTGAAATGGAACAACAGTAAAAATGTCTAGAATGTCCTGTATTAGAACTCAGGAGGACCATGTGTATGACAGCCCTATACTTACACCTGTTCCAATAAGAATGTTGAAATAACAGTTGTATATTTTTCTTTTCATTACTATAAACTGGACTGTTATAACAGTAAAAATCTGCTGTACTTCCTGTATTAGAAGCCAGGACCATCTGTATTACAACCCTACACTTATACATGCTGCAACAGGAATAGTTAAAATGACAGTTGTATAAGTCCCTATTCATTCTTAAGTTTTGTGTGTTAATCACAGCACAACACTGCTTAGTGTGTTTGCATGGTGCCCAACAAAATTAACAGAGTGTATCCATGTTAAATTATTGACTGTCTGCATCCTGTCTGCAGGAGTTCAATGGCTGCTGGTGTTGGGGAACCTTGCTAACTGCCTTGCAACATTACTTAGCGATATTGCATGATAGAAAGCAAAACTTGCAACAATTTATCCTTTTTGACCTTTACACTGTCTACATCCTGTCTGCAGGTGTTCTATCTGCTTCTTGTATGGACTACTGCTAGGCATCATGCAAACAAGATAAGCACAGCTAAACCTGACTTTCATTGTGTCTCTCTCTGTTTCCCTTGTTTACACTAAGCCTCGCAATGAGTAAACACTAGCATTAAAAAAGTAAAGGGATAATTAGTTGAAATAAAGAAAAGCAATCTATGAAATAAACACTACAAAATGTTTGTTGGTACACATTAAATACTTTTTACACAGGTCTGGATTTAAACTCACACTGCAATGAACCTTCAGAACACACTAAGGGTGTCTTATCTCTCTTCGCTACACAAACAGCTTTGATGCAGGGAACTGAAATAATTCTGCATACAACCAACTGCAACATCATCCACAGTACTAACAAAACATATGACAGATGTTTGTACACAGTGTATTAATTTCAGATGGAGTGCACTGAGTGATCACAGAACTATTTATAGCTATTGATTGCAAAAATGCAGCTCTGTCTTGTCTCTCTGTGATTGTTGCTCATTCTTGTCTTAGCTGAGCAGTAATCTGAGACATGCAGTCCGTAAGGTATTCTCTATCATTGTCCTTAAAATGTGTTTGAATATTAAATGTCAATAATATACAGCTGTCAACAAATGAAGGGGAGGTTGGATGCTACTGAACAGAAACTGTAAAATGTGTGCTGCTTACATTTAAAACCTTGATACAATTACTTCTTCACTTTGAAAGTCTAACATGGCTGACACACCCACTGGAGGTAGGCCAGTCTGAATTGCTGGTGTGTTTTCCTTCTCCCTACCAGTAATCATTCACAGTTGCAATCCATCAGCAACAAACACTGAGGGAGTGTCTGCACTATATTTACATTTGATACACAGAGCCAAATAATTGAGATTCAGCAATTCTAATGAGTTTGCACCTTATTTGCATATTCACCATGTTCACAGCCCTGAATCTACACTATAAGAAGGGAACCTGAAGAGGAGATTTGTTTATGTGGATAACACAGAAGAGGGTATTACTCTGAGATATATCTACACAGAAGACTACTGACCTTGATAAGGTATGCTTGCATTTTTCAGCTATATACTACATGTGCTAAAATGTCATTAAGAAAAATATGTTAATAAATGTATACATATATCTGTGTGTGTGTGTGTGTGTGTGTTTATATATATATATATATATATATATATATATATATATATATATATATATATATATGGGTCTACTTCATTTGATCGAAAGACCATTTGACCTAAACCCATTTGATCGAAATTTCATTTGATCGAAAACCAGTATTCAAGGCATAAAACTGGGATTTGCCCCCTCCCCAATGTCATGTGACCCTGGAGTTGGTATATATAGTTAGAGGGTGGGGGGGTGAATCCCCCCACCTAGTTTCCTTTAAAAGAAGATTCATCACCCAGAGACTCCCTACACTATGGAACAGAATCCCAGTCCATGTGAGGCAGAGCCCCTCACTGACTCTGTTCAAGAGAAATCTTGACGAGTGGATGGAAGATCGTAGGTTTACCCCAGGAATCATCTCTGTATCACTGCTGGACAGAGGCACAGCAAACTAATGGGTATAGTATTCTCATCCTAAGGGGTGGTGAAAGCCACACACACTCTGGCTAGGCTTATAAATGCCCTAGGGCAGATAGCCTAGTATGAACCTATGAACCTATGAACCTATGAAAACAAAAAGTACAGATTGTAAACTAAAATAGGTGGGAGGCTTCGCCCCCCCCCCACACCCCTAACTATATATATATATATATATATATACCAACTCCAGGGTCGCACGACATTGGGGAGGGGGACAAATCCCTGTTATTTGCCTTGAATACTGGTTTTCAATCATATGAAATTTCGATCAAATGGGTTTAGGTCAAATGTTTTTTCGATCAAATGAAGTAGACCCATATATATATATATATATATATATATATATATATATATATATATATATATGTGTGTGTGTGTGTGTGTGTGTATATATATATATATATATATATATATATATATATATATATATATATAAATAAGCAAATGCTACTTTGATCTGTATGCAGTTCTTAGAAGTGTACTGATGGCATGGACATGTTTGTCAGTGCATTTCACTTTCTTAGATGTTCAGTATTATTAACTGTCATCACAAGTGCTAATGTTACAATTGTTTTTGTGTGTACATTCTTCTATTCTTATATCCATGAAATGTTAGCTTACTAGGACGAACTATACACACATCTAGGGGAGTGCTGGCCACAGGTCTACATGACTGGCAATAGCTTAAAATGGAATGTTCTGTGTTAAATCCGTACACATGTTTCAGGGCCAGTTCATTTGATAGCACTTTTAGCATTTCACTAATGGTTTGTTAGCGAAATGTTTCATTTGCCTGTTCTTTTGGGGGTAGGGGGCAAAGTTGCATTTCTGTTTTGGCACAAACAAGATATTTTGCTATTGTTAGCCTCCTTGTTTTAGATCCAACCTTGCTTTGCGTGTGATTGTGATATGTTAAAAGGAAAAATCTGTGGTATCCCTCAAAGTCTCAGAAAACCCAATATGCAACCTATACTGGGTCAAAAACAAACCAAGATGAGACTTCACAGTGTGGACGGTGTAAAGTTCACTCCTTCAATTATGTTATGCACCTAGTTCACTAATAAAAATCAAACTGTAAAATACATACTAAAAATAATAAAATAGAAAACAGTAGGTAGTCCACAGTTTAGTTAAAATGGAGTATCCTTTATTAAAACACAAAAATAAATGATCCTAGTTGAGTATAATGAAAAGTATCAAAAACATTCATTATTTGTATATGAGCAGATTATTTGGTGTAAGGGAGTGGTTACAGAGGGTGGTTCTGTTAAGAGCAATAAAAGCATTAAACAAATTATTTTAACTGAGTCCCCCTCCCCCTTAACATCATAGTGTAAACTGTGACTGTGCTACCTTAGAACCAAAACTAAAAAGCTAGAGACAAATTAAAGTATGTAATATAAGAACAGCTTATTAAGGTTAACCTACAGATCCAAACTTTATTAATTAAGAAACTAGCTCACTAACAAAATGACTAACGAACAAGAAATATCTACCACTAGACATCTATCAGAGTAAATATTGATACTTATAAACTGAAACACTTTTAACAAAAATCATACCAAATAAATACTTCTTTAGGTTTGTGTGTAAAAAACGGATTCACTTCATAATCCCGAAATACTGAAACATCGAATTTCAGTATCTCAAAACTATGAAACCAAATCCACAAAACACCAAAACTACAAAACTCCAAGCCCAAAACCACGAAATTCAAAACACTGAACAAACCGCATACACTACACCATACATACACCACAACACCCACATCACAACATAAACAAACAAAAACTACACACATACACAACTCATACACACATAAGCATGGGGGAAAGCCCACCTGCACCCCCCCATGTGGGGGGCTGTGCCCCCCCTCACCCCTCTACTTTTATATACTAACTCCAAGATCACACAAACAGGAAACAAAAGCAAACTCACACATGTTCATTCTTCAGTCCCTCACACACACATCAAACATATCAGCACACTCAAACACACTCTAAACCCCCACTCAAATCCCTTACAAAACACTCACTTACCTGACAAAACACCTAGATCCACACATGGCACTGCGCACCATAAACACACAATCCCAGAATCACGTAGCGTAAGGCCATAACCACAATTTCAAGATATTCAAATTCGCGATTATGAACTTTCACTATTTTAAACATTTGGGTTTATAGTCTCGAGATACTGAAATTCGACATTTCAGTATTTTGGATTATAAACGGCTCCCGTAAAAAAACATATAATATTAATGAACACATGTATAAATCTACAAGTAAGCATCTAAGTAGGCTGAAAACCATAACTATAATTGCTAAGGTGGAAATACAGTACAAAATGTTAAAAATAAAGCATTAAGGTCCTGGGGATCTGTTCAAGTGTGGCATCTAACAAAGAAAGCACTTAGTTTGAATGAGTAAAAGTGCACTCAAGAGTATCAGAAAACAGCACCATTGGCAGTTATTTTCATTGTAAAATATTTATAATGTTTGATATTTGTTTTTAGCAGTATTAGCATGTAATGTCAGTATTAATCAGTCCAATATCAGACTTTTAATACTCTTTTAAACCGTGGGGCATTTTTGTGAGTTTTAGTATGTGGTTTTCTAAAAGAGTTCAGTTTCAGTTGTCACAATATTTCACATTTTTCTAAGACATCACAGATGTCTCATTCCAGTTCTAAAAGGTCCACACAATCAGTAATTTGAAATTTAAAGCCAATGTGTCTTTTGTGAAGCGCCCGGTGCTGAGCCAGTGCATTATTCTTGCACTTAGCTCTAATTTTGGAAAGATGGCCAGAAATCCTTCTTTTAAGTCTGTTGAGCATTTGGCCCACATAAAATGCTTCACAGTCATTACAGCTAGCTCTGTAAACCACCTACATTGAGTTACAGTCACTACCTGCATTGGTTTTAATTGGTTTCTTTAAATAAGGGCAGAAAAACATGTCTCCCTCTTGTATGTGCTGACAAAAGACACAGTTAGCTCTCCACACTTATTGGTGCATATATCCAGTGGTTTGGTCCTACCTTCAACCCTGCTCCTGATGTTTCTGGCTTTCCTATACACCAAGGAAGGAGCTTCTCCAAGGATGTCCATTAAATATGAGCTTTTAGTAATTATGGCTCAGTCCTCTCTAATAATATTAATGATGTTGTGATAGTCAACAGTAAAAGTCAAGATACAACTGTCTTTAGATTTGTTGTTCATAAATTTCTTTAACACTCTCCTATAAGGACTGTTAAATGCTGGTGAATTTGTACGTTTTAGTTCAATTATAGGTTTCAGAATGCTTCTTAACATATTGCTTTCATATCTCCTTCCCAAAAATAATTTTCAATATCATTTAGGTTCTTAAGGAAGGGTTCCATTTTCATGGTGATCGTAGCCATCCTATAGCCCTGGGACTTAACAAAGTTATATTTTTCCCTGGTGGGATGAAGATTCTTATTATGTAGCAGGAGGTTTACTCTGGTAGGTTTTCTGTAAAGATCTTTGTCCATTTTACCTTGGTCCAAGTCTTCAATTTTCTGCATATCTAAGAAGACTGTCAAAGTGAGGCTGTGGGAAGAGGTGAAATTGTAGGAAGCTGGTAGTTTGATTCAGATAGTTGATAAAATCTTCTAATTTAGCACCATCTCCTTTCCACACAATAAAAATAGTATTAATAAAGAGCAAATACACTTTGATATGTTGCTTGTATTCTCTGTTGTTAAAAAATAATTCTTCTCCCACTTGCCTAGGGCTATGTTGGCTAGGCTAGGGGCCATAGCTGTCCCATGGCTATACCAGTCTTTTGTTTATAGTAATTTCCATTAAACATAAAAAATATATAGCTAAGCACCATATCTAAAAGTTTACCTGTTCTTTCATGTTGTGCTGGTGTGCCATTGTTGTTTTTCTTGTATGAATCAATTGCTGTTTCAATACAATAATTATGTGGAAGTATAGTATATAATGATATATATATATATATATATATATATATATATATATATATATATATATATATATATATATACCAAGTATATATGTATATATATATATATATATATATATATATATATATATATATATATATATATATATACACCTTGGCATATATGTATATATACCAAGCTAAACCTGTCATCTACCGTCAAATACGTAAAAAAACTAAACTTTAACCCACTCACATTCATCTCATCCCTCAAAGAATGTAACTGGCATCCTCTAAAGTACCTCAGTCTAGATGATGCAGTTGAATTTTTTAATACTACCTTCCTGAACATCCTTAATTACCATGCCCCCATAAGATTCTCCACAACCAAAGCACAACCCTCCCCATGGCTACAGAAAACCACTAAGTCAGAAATGAAAAACAGGGATAAAGCCTGGGAGCACTGGTGCAAAACCAAAACCCCTCAGCTAGACAGAAATTCCTAGAACTACGCAATAGAGTCAAAAGCTAATAAAACAGGACAAATCCCAATACTACCAGTCTGCCCTAGACTCCTCACAACACAGCCCCAAACAATTCTGGTCCTCCATAAATTCCATCCTCCACCCAGGTAAAGTCAGTACCCCTCCTCCTAACATCCCTCACTCCTCAGAAAATATTGCTACCTCATTCAACACACACTTCACCCAAACCATACTATCACTAACTAAACAACACAACCCCCCTCCCCTCCAACCCACACCTTCAACTAGTAATCTCCCCACTGCCTTCTCTTTTTCTCCTGTACCTACCTCCAACATAAAAAAACTCTTAACTAAACTTAAACCCACCAAATTAGCAGCAGACAGCCTCCCAAGTGAATACCTACAAATCACAGCTGATGCTCTGGCCTACCCAGTATCCATCTTGATTAACCGATCTCTGTCAGAAAGTTATGTTCCCACACTGTGGAAAGTATCGCATAAAATTCCCCTCCACAAAGGCGGACCCTCCACAGAACTAACCAATTACCGCCCCATAGCTATTCTCTCTCCACTCCCCAAAATACTAGAGAGATGCATACACCCTCAGGTCTCAGACTACCTCCTTACTAACAACCTCCTTTCCAGTACTCAGCATGGTTTCCGACCAAACCATAGCACCACCACTGCCTTACTCTCCTTTACTAACACTATCCTTCAGCATAAAAACAATGGCTATCTCTCCTCTGCTACTTTCCTAGACCTATCTAAAGCATTTGACATGGTCCCACACAAACAACTTATCTCTGTCCTCAATAACCTATCCTTCTCACAATCGGTCACCAACTGGTTTCAGAGTTACCTGTCTGACCGCCAACAATCCATTGTACGGCAGAATGACATATCTCCCCAACTACCTGTCTTCATAGGGGTTCCCCAAGGTTCCATCCTTGGACCCCTACTCTTCTCTGTTTACACCAATAATCTATCCTCTGCCACCAAACATGGCACACTCATACAATACGCAGATGACTCGACCATCATCTGCTCAGCCCAGTCCCTACCAAAACTGCAAAAAGTCACACAGGAAGCCTTTTCCTCTGTTGAAACATGGTTATCTGATGCCCGATTAATACTCAACCCAAACAAAACTAAACTACTCATCTTCCAACCCACCAAACATACTCAAAACAACTCTCACTTTAACATCACGGCAAAAGACAACACCACTATATACCCAACTGAACACACCAAATTGCTAGGAGTGGAAATAGACAATAAACTAAAATTTGGCATTCACATATCCATGACTATAAAAAAAGTCCACAAAAAACTAGGAGCGTTATACAGAAATAAGCAATTTCTGACCAAAGCAGCAAAGATTTCAATAGCAAATTCCCACCTTATCTCCAACCTACTTTATGCCTCTCCAATATATACCAACCTAAGGCAATGTGATCTAAACAAGCTAGAGACCTGCTACAACAAAATCGCCAAATTCGCCACAGGGGCATCCTACCGTAGTCATCACTGTCTCTCATTTGCTGAACTGGGCTGGCTTGAACTCCCTCACCTCCTTCAGTGGTATCAACTCTCACTCGCCCACAAACTAGTAAACCATCCACTAAATGTCCCATCCCTCCAGAATCTACTCCAACCCTATCGCACCACCAGACCACTAAGATCCAGCAGCAAAAATCACTTGAAGATCACTAAAGCCAGTAACTCTGCTGGTGAAGCACTATTCTCTTGCGCCATAGCCAAATTATGGAACTCACTCCCACCCACAATTACCTCCATACCATCATGCACCCACTTCAAAACTTTACTAAGAGTGCAACTAAAAACATGCTGGCTATGCCCTTGCAACTCCCACTCTAATATCATACACCCCATCCAACCACTACCTTTCTTTCCACTCCACTAACTACCTTGATTATAGCAAGCTCAGATGCTCATATGCCAGTACTTATTATACAGCACAAACTTCTTCTTCTTGTAACATTTGTTAATGTCTGGTATGCACTTCACAGATAAAGATTCTAGTTGTCTACTGATGTACTATGTTCTTCATCTGTAAATATGTTGTAAGTAATAGTTATGTAAATTGTTAATCACTATGTAATCCAATGTAAATACTGTCTGTTTATTTTAACTGTGGAGCTTTTCTCCCTGGGCCTCCGCTGAAAATGGACCTACGTCCAGTCGGACACTCCCGGTCAACAAATTTAAATAAATAAATAAATAAATGATTCAACATCGATTGTTAATAAAATGCTAACAGCATCAATTGTAACATTTTTATTTTCTTTAAAAAAAAAGTGAAGTATTTTATTTATTTATTTATTGACATTTGTTGACCAGGAAAGTCCACTGGGTCAGAAACCCATTTTCAGTGGAGGCCTAGGGAGAGAAGCTCTGGTTACAGATCAGAAATTTTACAGCAAGATAATATTTACAATCATAAAACAGTGTACAAATTTTTTTTATACAATTTCCTAGTGATCAGAAATACACTGAGTAGAAAGTTTTATACAATCTGGTTAGGTGTTAGTAGTATACCTACAGTATTTTAACTGATATAGAAAAGTCAATGTAGTTCAGAAGATTTACAAATTATTTATTGAAATCAAAAAGAGTAATGCTAGTCAGAACTGTTGAAATGTTCTTCTCAGACAGAGGTTGTAACAAAAAATCCAGGTAGATGAAGTTCAGAGGATTTACAAATTATTTATTGAAATCAAAGAGTCATACAAGACAGAAATGTTGAAATGTTCTTCTCAGCCAGAGATTGTAATAAACATTCCAGGTAGATGGCAGCAGCTTCAGTCAGGGACCCCCTGCTTGTACCCACTGGCCTGTAAGGAGGTTTTTCTCTATTTTTATATGGCTTAGGGATTCCAAAGAATTTAGGCAAGCAGGGGGAATGTGTTTGCAAATAGTCAAACAAGTTATTTGTTAACAAACCATTATCATAAAGTGCAGTCAAGGCTGTGTACCAGTTGTATGATGCCTTAATCTCTTCTAAAGTTAAAGACTCGTAATAGTTAGTGTCATTCAGCATTTTTTTCGGTCCTCTGGTTATAGCCACTAGTATCAGTCACAACAATACCCTCTCCCTTGTCAGCCTTCATAACCCATCGAGATTTATCTCTGCCTAGCTCTAACAATGCTTTTTTTCTCACCTTTGTTAAGGTTTTAGAACTTTCTCCCATCTGGTTTTTGTAGTACTTGCCTGATATCCATTTCACATTTGACCTCAAAGGCTGCTAATGTTTGGTGTAAGGGAGGACAGTAATTACTGGGTCTTTTTATTGTTTCCTCCACAGGTTTTTTCTCAGTGGTATCAGATTTGCCAAGGTAAAGAACTTTCAGATTCAATTTTCTGACATAGGATTTTAAATCAACCAGTACAAAAGTTAATCCTTTAGAAAGCAGACTAATCTCAATGTCAGTAAGTTCTTTTTTGGAGTGATTCCAGATAACAGGGTAAGTCAATAGCATAGCTAGTTTCTCAATCTAGTTCTGGGTCCTGGGGTGTAGTTGGGCTTCCCCAAATATTTCATTTCCCTCACTTCTGTCCATTGCTTGGTTCTTCAATCTTCCAGAAGGGCTCTGTCTGGGGTTGGGGATCACTGAAAACCTCTTGTGCCCTCTGGAGACTCAGGGAATTGTAGTGGTAGTCTTCCTGGTGACTCTGATTATATTGTCCTCCTCTGGAGCTCTGATGTTGATCCTGGTATTGGTATTGGTACTGGTCCTGTTGTTGGTGTTGTGGTTGATGTCTGTACTGATGGTAATGTGCCTCTTGGTGGTTTGGATCTCAGTGTTTCAGATGCTGCTCTTGGTAGCCGTGTTGTCTTTGGTCTTGGCTGTCCTGTCGGTTCTGGATCTGGTGTTGGCTCTGGTTCAGGTGCTCCTCTGCCATATCTCTCTGATGGTTCTGGTCCATTCTGTGATTCTGGGTCTGGTTCTGATCTAGGTAACCCTGCCCCTCATTGAACCTCTGAGGTGTGCTGCCTGGTAGCCAAGGGTTTCTGTGAAGATGGTGGTAGTGGGGGAACTTTTTCCATCTGTGTCATGCCTCTGTCTGGTTCTTTGCATTGATTTCCCTCTCAAGATTTAACAATCACACAATGCCCTTTTTTATATTTCAGTATCTTGACTGTTTTATGTTTCTCCAGTGGATAGTGTGGTATCTGGAAACAGGACCTTTAGTTTTTGTAATGCTATGTGTATTATCCTTCTGTTGTGTTTTAGGTCACCTAGGACTATGACACCCAGGCATCCCAATCCCCAAAACCTCCCCTTCAGTGACCCTGAGAATCAGGTCATTTTGGAAGCTTTTAGGTGACATGGTGCCGTTCTGCTTGAGAGGGGACATGGAGATATGTCAGGCACAATGCATATTGGGCAGCAGATAGTTGTTGATGTGAATGCAGTAGGCAGCCACATCAAGACATATGATCAGGTGCACCATAGGGCCACTGATGTGATTTCATCTACATGGAGGAAAGCAGCTGCAGTGGCACATGATCAGATGGGTAGGAGGGCCTGCTACAGAGCCACCACTAACAGCAAATGAAGAGTTGTGGTCCACCGTCAGGGATCCAGAAAGCTCTCTGGAAAGTGTAGAAAAGCATGTCAATTGACATTGGTGCTACTGTTTCAGGAGAACAAGTATGTCCCAGGATGAGCTTCCAGGTAGGCTTACATATCTCAATTTTTAAATATTCTTGTAGAGTAAAATATCGATAGCAGTATGTAAGTTCTGTTTAACAATAAATTCATTTGTGGGGAGAGTTGTAGATTGATACAGTTAACAACACATTCTGATTAATTATACATGGGCTTAGGTTGGACTTGTCATCCAAGTTCTTGTTAAAAGTATTGTTAATACATATATAAAGGGCAAAAAGTTTTTAACACCCTGTGTTACTGTTAATTGTGATGACGTTGACCATACCTTTTGCTTAACTTCTTTCATGACCATCATCCATGGGAAGCATAGCATCATCTGCACATGGTAAGCCAAATATTTTGTGGTTGTCAGTAGTGATGAGCAGTTCAAAGAAATATATATTTTATCCATATATGTGATGCGGGTGTTGGATTATGTGTATTCCTGTATTGTCTGTAGTAGTGGCACCACTGTTAGTTTGTTAGGATACATTTGACTATAGTAGTGTAGCTATTAATTTATTTACTGTTTGTTGCTAATTATCACAGGTGATCCTGACTGTGGAAGTATAGGATTCTTACCATCTGATGTCAGAGTACCGGCAGACACTGATGATGATGGTGGCCAAACAGAGGTGCAGTTAGGGGGGGGGTGCAGAGATTGACTTGTTGACACTGGATGACATTCAGGCATCCCCTGTAATTCCATCAGACACAGCCAGCAGGCTTACACCAACCCATTCCAGTGAGCTCTGACATACTGGACAGGTGGAAGGTGAGGTACTCAATCAGGAAAGTGTGGTTATTGCAGATTCAGTGCCTGTTGACTGTGTCCATAGCCAAAGTGTGGGCAAGGTGCCATGCAGGAGGGTTGTTAGTAGTGCTTGGACTAGGCCTGCTGTCCATCCTCCACCTGATCCAGGTGTGTCTTCCCATGCCACTTGAAGTATGTTTAGGATCATCATGAAGGCACAGGCACTTTCCTGTAGGTCCTCCAGAGAAATGTTTAGGGTTGCAGATGTGGTACAGGCTGACAGCCGTGACTGCCTCCACCATGTTGCCAATTCAGTGGATTGGATGAATGACAATTTGGAACATGTGGATTCTGTCATGGAATGATGACTGGGATGGGGACAGCACCCTTGTGGGCATAGGTCAACCACATCATCTGCTGTTAGTCGATGTGGCTGTGTTCAATCACACTCCCATAGTGGCAGTACTTCCACTGCTCCAACCAAGGTTGAGGTGTCCACACCCAGATGTTGCATGCCATGAGGATGTGGTCATGGTCCTTGGTGCCCTTGTGAGGGGGAGCTCATTCATCAGACATCTGTCACATTCAGGTAGCAGCAATGCAGCTGACCATGGGTGTGGAAGTGCTAGTGCAACTCCTGGCATAGCCATTTCTTGTGACTGGGTATGACAATGATGAACTGCCACCTCTACCATGCACAGCTCACACCTGTCCAACATACAAAGATGTAGAGCTAGCACAGAGCTTGGCTGTGGTCATGTAGACACTCACATACCAGTTTCACTTGGAGGACCCACTCTCACACACACACACACACACACACACACACACACGTATGCACACGTGCGCACACACACACACACACACACACACACACACACGCACGCACACACACACACACACACACACACACACACACACACACACACACACACACACACACACACACACACGCACACACACACAAACATGGTTCAACAGTGAAGCTTAAAGCTTATTTTGTCTCAATGGCCATTTGTTATTTTATTCAAATGTCTGTCTGCTTTTCTTTCTTACATTCACGCCCCCCTGACTTTTTGTGTCAGCCTAGGCTTCCTGCCCCACATACACACATACACACACAGCACCCTGTGCAAGTGATGATAACTGTGCCATATCCTTGTTTTCTATATTTTGGATTCAGGGATACATAACATTTGTGTCTGATGCTCAAGGTGCATAGCTGACTTAGTGCTTAGTATATCTGCATTTGTGATTTTGTTTTGCTAATTGTACCTTTGAGATATTTTGGTCTTAGAAAGTTAGACAGTTGATAGAATCAGACATTTTTTTGTCAGTATTTTTAATAATCTTCTGAGGGTTGTGAAGTCTGAAATTGAAATGTGTCTCATTACTTTCTAACTTCTTTCTTTAATGATTTTCCAATACAAATGTATGGTGTTAAACTGAAGACATTCAGTCACCATCAGTACTTTTGAGAGGTATGAATGTGAGAATATTTGATGCCTGAGGCCTACTACTTGACAGAGAACACATGTAGTAACATAATTCTCTGCTGTCACATGTTAAAGTCATTTCTATACAGATCACCTACCTTTGACTTGCTTATCAAGTAACAGCATGGAAGCATATGCCATTCATTTGTATTATTACACAATACACTCCAGGTTCAACACTTACCTTGTAAATCCAGCAGTTGCAACAGTTTTAGTTCAGGGCTGATTTTGTCTGATGCTAGCAGTACACAGCCGTTACATAGGTAGGTAAAGGTTGTGAGTATTGCCTGGCATCAATGTTACTATATGTATGTGTGTAGGATGAAGGCTTTAGCCCCTTAGGTGGTAAGTGAGTGTGCTGTGCGTTGCCTCTTAGCCAATGCGAGGGCATATTGAGCATGCCTAAATCTGCCTACACCCACAGCAGCTGCTGGTTCCCCCTCTGACTCTTCATCTGTGTGTGGCTGTGATGGCCTTAACATTGGTGGTGGTATGTGTGCCCCTTCCCCTTTTTGATTCTGCTGAAGCTGCTTTCTCAGGATGATGTTGTGCATAGCACAGATGGTGACTATTTCAGTACATGTGGATTGTACTGCAGGGCTCCCCCAGATGTATTTAGGCACTGGAACTGCGACCATACCCATGCTCTGTGATATTTCTGGTTTGACCATGTGCCTCATTATGGCATTCTTCAGCAGGTGTGCGTGCATTTCTGATGGGCATCATCAGCCACAGTTCCAATGTGTAACCTGCATCCCCCACTAAATGACACTGTGGGATATCCCCCATAGTGAGCATCTGATACAGCTGGGGGGTGTGCCAGATATGTGAGTCCTGGTAACTGCCTGAGTTGCCAGTGCACATGTTCAAGATGATTCCCTTGGTATTACACACAACTTGACAGTTAACAGAGTAGATGTCCTTTCTATTTATGAAGAGCCTTCCCTGTTCTCCAGGTGGTGCCTTAATTTCTGTATATGTACAATCTATGGTGCCCAGTACTTCAGGGTAGTGTGCTACAGGGTAGAACTCCTGCATATTTGTGGCCCTCTACTCAGGATTAAGGGGAAAATACATGTGCACACTTGCATGTTGGAGCATAGCATTCAGGAATTGATGGGCGATCCTGGATGTTGATGCCTGTGACACCCCCAGCATGTCCCCTGTTTGTCTCTGAAAGGTTCCTGTAGCTAAAATTATAAGTGCTCCACATACCCTTGTCTCCACTGGTGTGAGTTCCCCTTGGTTTGCCCTGGGTCTGTGTTGAGGATGACAGAGGTTGCAGAGTAACTGTAGTGTGTCTATCCACCCTGTAGCGCTCTACAATTTCCATATCATGCAGACTGTGATAACTTAAACAAGATCTGAAACCTCTTCCCCTTCTTGGTTGTCATCTATTAGCAGAAGCAGCAGCATAGACTTCAGCCTGCTGCACATACACAAGATTGTATCGTATACGATCTGAGGAAGACAACAGTCAAAAGCGCTTATCGGATATCTTCAAGGGGCAGTTTTGAGCTTTTTTATTTTTCATTTTATTTTCAAGTAGAAATTTTATTCGTATTAAAGGACTACATTTTAATTGGAACACTTGTGGATTTCGTTGATTGGCCATCCTTGGGTGGATTTTCTGTCTTTTTTCTGTCAAAGGGTCTATCCTTGGCCCTCTGCTATTCTCACTTCTCACTAATAACCTACATACTGCCACCACACAAGCATCTCTTATACAGTACGCAGATGACTCTACTTTCATCTGCTCTGCCCCCACTTTGCCAGAACTACAACAAATCACATAGGAATCATTCTCTTCTGTAGAAAGCTGGCTATCCAACGCTCAGCTCCTACTCAACCCAAGTAAGACAAAACTTCTCCTGTTCCAACCTTCCAAAGCCACTGGCAAATATTTAATTAAATTTTCTTTCAGCTGATCATTGTTATTATAAAAGAAAACAGATATACACTGAAGTAATGAACTGAAGTTATTATGCATCTTATTATACTCAAAAATAACTGTTATGTTTTAAGATGACTACTGGCTGTTCTGATATTCAGACATTATTTCATGAAGCATTCTATTTATTTTTAACTTAAAGTGCTCGATTGTTATAAATCTGAAGAGTGCATGCCTAAGGCAAACAAGCAACAATTATTAAAAGTTAGATGAACCTTGAAAATAACATTTTATTTTCTTTTGTTTGGCTGTTGTGACCAGTTTTTGCCTGAGCATGGTCTTGTTTATAAGTAGTTGGCATAGCAATAAACCCTATTTGGTGAAGGCTATGCTGCTATTTACTCATACCCGATCTGCAAGCTGCACATGAGTAAAGCCGTGCAGAACACACATGGAAACACAGATTACTGTTCATCCAGTGTTAAGTATCTTTAAAAGAAGAAAACTTGTGGCACTGCCACAGATGTATTTAGAAAACAACATTCTTCCACACAGTAATGGAAGATGGTGAAATCAAAAAAGCTGCAAGAATGCTATGAGATAGAATGACCAGTTTAAAAAAATAACCCTTGTCCCTTCACTTCCATACATGTTCCTTACCTATACATGAAGCTTGCCATCACAGTCACTCTACTTCCCCCTGCCAGAACCAGTATTCCCAAGCTAAGTACATCTTATCCCTCTTTCTAGCCAACGGATGTATTTATGATATCTTTGAATGCATTTTACACAGTGATAATGTTCTCTAGTTAGAGGAGTTTGATTAGGTAAATAAAAAGACAAATCAGAAAAAAAATAATTGGATGACAAACTGAATTAGTCTGCAGAATATGAGTTCAGTTAAAAGTAACAGAATCAAGGATGGTATACTTTGCATTGAGACAGTGCTGCAGATAAAGGGCCCATTTTAATAAATGTTGATGTGCAATAGAGTAGAGTATATAAGCAACTCAATAATAAGCAACATTGTATAATAATGTTTTTTAACAAGTATTCATATTTATGTATTGCACAATATTCAAATCCATTGGTATATACATTCTTTATCTTGGACAGTTACTATAATAATGGAACAGATTAGATAATATTTTTATTAATATTTTTATTGAATATGCATATATATTATTAATTATTTATTTATATATATATTTATTATAATATTATCAATTTATGAGGAAGTATGAAATAAACACATATACAATACATTCCTTATTATATATATTTTTTGTACAACATTATTTATATAACATTTCTTATTTCTATTTGTATTTATATATGTGTAAATTAATTGTTAATATATGCATATATGGGTTCACATACTATCAATATAACATCAACATATATTTTTATAATAATATTTTACATTTCTATTTATCAACATATAAGTTATTCATAAAATTCATTATAAGTAATGTATTCAGCACTTATTAAACTGGTCACATATAAATGCGATACGTGTAAAAAAAGTATATGCCTTTTAAGTCAATATACACTGTTTTATATTACATTGATTCTTATTTATATTATACTATATAACTGTTTCGTACATCACCCATTATTTTGCACCATCCTGTTATAATTAAGTAGATTGTCAGGTTGTTAATGTTTAATATTATTATCAACAGACACTATGACATGACAACGTAACATTTTATGTGTACTGTGGTATACCTTTAAATATTTGAAAATTGTTTGGCGCCAAAACATTTTTAAATTAAGTAGATTTTGCATTCTCCTTTAGTTCTGATGAAGACCATTTGTTTTGGTTGAAAGCGCTTAACCAGTATATTTTTTTATGTTGTGCACAGTATTTGATTGTATTTATTTCTTTCCCTGTGAGTGTTCCGCTCACCAGGATTTGAGTTCACGTTTATGCAGTCGTTTTATATTGTAGTGTCGTGAGTTCAATAAATTTTGTGTTTATCCAGCTACCGTGGATTACTGACTTTGTCCAGCATTTCATTCGACTTTTGGGCAGCAAACGCTTATTGGTGTGACCGAAGGTGAACAATTTAGTTAGAGGAGTTTGATTAGGTAAATAAAAAGACAAATCAGAAAAAAATAATTGGATGACAAACTGAATTAGTCTGCAGAATATGAGTTCAGTTAAAAGTAACAGAATCAAGGATGGTATACTTTGCATTGAGACAGTGCTGCAGATAAAGGGCCCATTTTAATAAATGTTGATGTGCAGTAGAGTAGAGTGGTACTATGTACATACCAAGCCTTTAGCAATTCATAAAGATTTGTGCACATAATAGGACAAACCATGTACACAGACTTGTTTTGCAGTGTAGGCATTGTATTCCATGCATGGAATAGATAGGCACCCCCCCCACCCTCACCAAATGTACATGATTTAGCAAGCTACTACCAGTAGGTCCCAGTGGGGTAAACTATGGTACAAGAACCACATACAGTTCAATGGTGGTTTGCTAGGCAGTGTGGTGATTGCTATTTCTTGTTAATATGTTGTGCAGCATTCAGCACTGAACAATATATTAGTGCTGAGAAAATACACACACCTCCACTGAATGGTAGAAAAATCCTTACTGGCAAGAGAGTTATCTACAGTGCAACAAAACTATCTGCCTCAAGCAAACTTGTCACAACTCCAAACAGTGATAAACAGTAAGCTCCTGCTAGATGGGACTCACACACACCAGATCCCCCTCATTACCTTATTCTTGTAATGACCCCCCCCCCCATTTGCCTTCATGTTTAAGGAATGAAACATTTGTATGAATCATTCCTAGCCATGGTGGATATCACAGGGCAGCACTTAAAGTTATCTTAGGTAGGTATTGCACACCTTACTATGTAGGTACATTTAGCTACTTAGTAAGATATAGTATACCTTACTAAGTAGGTACACTTAGCTACTTAGTAAGGTACAGTATACCTTACTAAGGTGCATGTCACTGCAGTGTTGTGTAACACTCCCATGCTAGACAGCATCCCCTCCTCATCCCATGTAAATGAGTATGCATTAGTATACTGTACACTCCAGTGCATAAGTCAAGAAACCATGATGTTTTATTTTGCTGTGGACAGCAATGATTCAGGTCTAGGAACCACAGCCTATCCACATCTGTGCACAATGTCCCTGTTTACCAGGAACTAACTTTAATAAGACACTTTGATGTTTATCACATTAAGTGAAACTAGAGATGGTACAATACTTTATTTTTCAGCATGTGTCTCAGTATACTAATCTTGAAGTGCATTTATTTATTTACTTACTTAGCCTTTCTTGACCACATTAGTCCCACTAGGTTTGAGGCGTCTTTTCACAGGAGACCCAAAGGGAATTTCTGCTACAAGGGGAATTTGGCCATAGCACTGGGGGATTTCCTCTGTGCTCTTTTCAAGAGGTTACATACAATCTTTTTTACCACCTGAGCTGCTACCAACTCAAGCAAATAGGACCTTGGTGTAACATCTCATCTGAAGAATGACACACTCACATAGGTTCATAGGTTCATAGGTTGGTACTAGGCTATCGGCCCTAGGGCCGATACAAGCCTAGCCATAACAATTCCCTGGATATTTCTTCCCACAATATTTACTTCTCTGGGCCCCTGTCTAGCAGGGCGACTGACATGATCCCCGGGCTGAATTTCCTATCTCCCATCCAATCATCAAGGTTCCTTTTGAAGAGAGCCAGTGAGGTGCTCTGCTTGACATGTATGGGCAGTCTATTCCAGAATATGGGTAGTCTCTGGGTCAGGAACCTATCCCTCCAGCATGTTTTGTTCATTGTGATGACAAGGTTTAGATCCCTGGAGCGTGTGTCTCTGAGGGATTGGGATTTCTTTAAGTGGAGCATGTCCAACAGCTCAGGGTTTGACATAGCCTTGTATGTTAAGCAGAGATCACCTCTGAGTAGACGATATGCCACGGAGTATAGCTGGAGTTTTTTTAGATGGTCAGCATATGGCATCTGCTTTAGGCCTGTGATTCTTTTAGTGAGGTATTTCTGTGGCCTTTCCAGCTGTTGCAGATGTCTTGTGAGGTACATAGCAAATGGGGCATTATACTCTATAATGGGTCTAATGAGGGATAAGTACAGTGGGACAATGACCTCCATTTTTCTGAATGAAAAGCCCTTAGTGATGAGGTGTGCCACATAAAAGGATTTCCTGACTGTTGTGGTGATGTGGTTATCGAAAGTGAGACCACTGTCCACCTGTGTCCCTAAGTCTCTCATCACACTTTCGATGTTTAGTGTCCTGCCACCTATGTGGTAATTTATGGGTACATGTTTTTTTCCAAAGGGGATAACTATATATTTCTTGGCATTAAACTTGAGCCCATAGCTCTGGCACCAGGCATCTGTTTCTGTAAGGCCCTTTTGTAGAATATCCACATCATTTGGGGATTCAATAATGGCTCCCAGTTTGCAGTCATCTGCAAACTTTGTTAGCCAGAGTCCCTTAGTGTTGGCCTGTACTTCAGAGAAGTAGATGCCAAACAAGAGTGGTCCCAGGACTGAACCCTGAGGTACTCCACTTGTCTGGAGCTGGATTTGGAGTCAGCTACTTTTACAATCTGGGTTCTGTCAGTAAGCCAGTTGGCAACCCATTGAGTGATGTAGGGATTTATGCCCAGCTTAGTAAGTTTATCTATGATTCCAGAGTTGGGGATGGTGTTGAAGGCCTTGGCGAGGTCCAGATAGGCTGTGTGGACCACCTTACCCTCGTCCACAGCTCTGGAGACTGATTCGAAAAAGTCAGTCAGATTCAGGAGACAAGATCGGCCCTTCACAAACTCAAACTGGGTGGGGTCCAGTGTTTGAAGGTTGCCAATGTCTTTGTTTATAAGTTCCATAATAATGCGTTTCATGCCCTTGCAGATCAGGCCTGTCAGACTGATGGGACAGTAGATCCCAGGATCCAAGGCGGATCCCCTCTTGTGGAGTGTGATAACTGTAGCTGTGCGGCACTCAGTGGGTACGAAGCCTGAGGTGAGGCTATGATTAAACAAGACACTTAGGTGAGGTGCCAGTTCATTTTGTAGTTCATGTAGTACACAGCCTGGGATGTCATCTGGTCCCATGGATGCTGTATTCTTAGCTTTGGAGAGTGCAGTTTCTACATGTGTGGCCGTGATTACCGGAATTTGGCAATCTTTTGATATTGAGATGGGCCCTTTAGGGGGTGAGAGGGGGGTGAAGTTGGCACTAAATCGATCTGCCAGGATATTGGCAATATCCTTTGGGATCAATATATTTAATGCTATTCTGTTGTAGCTCAGAGCAGATCTGAGCATTACCATTTAGATTCTTGACATAACTATAGAATGCCTTGTGTTTGTCTTTGGAATCTTTGGCAATTTTATTTTCGTAACTAGCTTTTGAGGATTTTATGAGGGATCTCAGCTTCTTACTGAGGCTGGTGAGGGAGTTTTTTGCATCCTGGAATTTTCCTTTTTTCTGCAACAGTTTATTCCTTCTGTTGTATAGTTTGTTTATAGCAGGGGGCCACCAGTTTGGCTTCCTTTTTTTGGAGAAGAGCATCTTGGTTCTATTTGGGATGGCACGATTCATGCACGAGTGGATGTGCTCATACACTGCCTTAGTGCAGGATTCTGCAGTCAAACTTTCAGATCCTGTCTGCATGGGTGTTGTGAAGTTTGTCACTTCTGACTTCAGTAGCATGAAGTTGGCTTTGGAGAAGTTTTTTAAGGAGGTTTCCTTACTGGGGGGTGGGGGTGGGATGTGGATGTCAAGGGTGATTTGCTTATGGTCAGATCTGACCAATGAGGGGGTGACCACTGGTGTGGAGCATCTATCTCCCATGTTGGTAATGAACAGGTCTAGGATATTGGAGCCCCTGGTGGGACAATGGATTAGTTGATCCAGGGCGTTGGAATGTATGAATTCCAAGAACCGTTGGGAAAAGGAGTTGGTACCCGAGTAGTTTTCCCAGTTAATGGCAGGGTAGTTGAAATCACCCAGTATTAGGGTGTTTAGTTGTATCTTAATATTTTCCAGTATGTTTAGAAAGGTGTAGTGAGAATCTTGAGGCATGGCAGGGATCTGTAGCAAGCTGAAATTTGGATTGCAGTCTTACCTTGTGTTAGTTGCACCTGAAGAATTTCAGATGCATTGTGTTGGGCAACTAGCCTGGAGGTGTGAATATCCTTGATGAATATGGACACTCCTCCACCTTTAGTGTCAACAATCCAATCACTTGGAGTGGGAATAGAACCTGTAGTCTACTGGTCTTCCAGCACTAAAGGCCAGTATGTGACCTGTTGCACCACTGACACTGCTGATATATTAATAGTTTAAATATTAAGGAAATATGTGCAGGCGCTGAAGCTGTGACATACACTTTTTTGTGCTCAGTGGATCCTTTCCTTTTTGGGTTTCATATGTATACCAATGCAGTGTTAGGTGGTAGAGTTTAAGGGTCATTCTCTGTCATTACTGGCAAATTTGCCAGCTGTATAATTCTAATCACATTAGTTAACCAAACAGTGCTCCCAGTTCACCCCTAAAAAGGGACACCCATGTCCACTGGGTTTCCCAGGTTAATAAATGTACAAAATAATGATCAAGTCCTGATAACAGTAAGACAAAAAAGGTTAACTTAAATTAAATTTTAGGTGCTTTGACGAAGCCTTGCAGTATGTGTGCTTGTTCTCCATTTTGTCTACATCTGCTTTCAGATGATTTTTGGTTATGAGTTCTCCCATTTTTGTCCCATCATGGGAAATAAACAGCTGATCATTTTTTCAAAAGGACGTTGTTCCATTATGATAGCACCTGAGCTGCTTATGATCATCCAGAATGTGTAGAATCCTTTCTCCTTGGTTCTGAGGATTTAAATAAAACATAGGGAAACTGATGGCTTGATTCAAAATAAACTCTGAAACAACTTTGGGCATAAATGAGAAATTTGTTCTTAATTCATTACAGCCGAGTGCCCTTCAGGCATTTCTGCAGTTCCTCCTAATGACTGATGCCTCTAGGTGTCAAATATCGCCTGTTCGTATTTACATTAATAATTCCAAAACTAGTGGGACCAAGATAACTAACTGACAGCAGCAAATGGTGAAAGCTCTGTGACTGGAAACATTTCTCCAAAAAAAGTAATCAAAAAATTAAAATTTAAAGATACTTGCTAGCTAATTTTATTCATTAATAGTCAGAGAAAAGAGTTATAGCTTCAAGTTCTTTAAAAGCAATAGTTTTTCTGTCAGAATTTCAACTATTTGGTTAAGAGGGAAGAGACTTGAACATGAGTCATTCAAGAAATGGTATTCAGGATTCTTGTGTTAAAAAAGATAGTCAATATTATCTAGTATACAGGATATATTACTGTAAAAGGACAAACTGAATACAAAACTTTAATTTTCAAAGAAGAAACCAGAAAGAGGATGGAACATTTTGAAGCTATTATGAAACAACAAGGGGCAAAAATCAGCAGTATGGAAGAGACTTTGAATGATTAATAAAGCAGAATAACTCAAGGTGAGCCTCAGACAGGGTTGCCAGACGTCCCTATTTGGGCGGGACTGTCCCGAGATCAGCAGCCTGATCCCGAGTCCCGCCCTGCCGGTTTAAATCCCGGCCAGCCTCCGCTTTATTTGTTTGTTTTTTTTTTTGATTGTCCCGTATACCTGGCATACGGGCCAATCAAAAATTGCTAAACATGGAGCTTCTTGTGTTCCGCATTAAACACAAGAAGCTCCATGTTTAGCGATTTTTGATTGGCCCATATGCCGGTATACGGGCCAATCAAAAATCGCTAAACACGGAGCTACTTGTGTTGAACTGCAATGCATTAAACATGAGAATCTCCGTGTTTAGTGCAGAGCTACTGAACTACTGTTCTTTAATGTGGAACTGTGTTCCGCATTAAAGACCTTTTTTTTTTTGGTCTTCACTTACTGTGAAAGACCTTTTTTTTGGTCTTCACTTGCCATGAGAGACCTTCTTTTTTTTTTGTCCCTACCTAGGGGGCTGGAAATCTGGCAACCCTGGCCTCAGACTGAATTTCTTTGAAAACAAAATAACTGACCCATAGAAAAATTCAATGATTTTGAAAATAGACTGAGATGAAATAACATTATAATGTATGGTATACCTGAAAAGTATGAAGGAGACAATATAATAAACGTCTTAACTACCTGGCTACATAAAACATTAAATCTACCTGAAACTTTATCTTTTAGAATAGAAAGAGCCTATAGATCCCTGAGAGCATTTTCTAAGAAAGAAAACTCACCACCATGCTCAATTATAGCTTAGTTCAGGTCTAGCTTAGAATGGTCCAGCCCCCTTATTGAAATAGTTGAACATGTAGTCAGATTTGACAGTGACTATTACAGCAAAGTAATAAATACAATAAAATCCTGTTTACCACTGATCAAGGAACTTAACAACAACAATAGTAAAGCTATTTTTGGCGTTTACTGCAAAGATCAAATTATTCCTTTCTGAAGAAACCAAAATATTTAATATGCTGGAGGAGGCATCCACTTTTGTTAACAGCAATACAATTCTTAATGCTGAAGAAATGGAGTGGAAAAGTAAGCGTCTGAAGAGATAGAGGGAGCTGAATTCTTGGAAAACTGCTTCTAAAACTAAACAGCCTAGAAACAGGTGAGTCTTATTCACTGATTCCTAAACTATTATTTTCTGAAACAATATATTTGCCTTTTAAGTAAAATGTTTGTACTGGACTTTAAGCCTCAAAACATATGTAAGTATGTATTTATATTTTAAGCTAAAGCATTTTTACATGATGAGGCATATAAAGGGGTAACTTTACTGCTTTACTATATTTACAGTGAAATACTTAATATCTTTCATTTAACTAAACGTATAAGTGTGTTTCTAAATCTTAAATACTTTCTGTAAGAAAATGTCATTATATTATAAGCAATGATAACTTTAAAGCTATATAAGTTAAGAATTGTGTTTTATTTATTCAGCATCACTTGATATGTGCATTGCTGGGTTGCCTGGATGTCAGATCTGGGTGGTGTGCTGTTTGGAGGTGTTGAGGTGCTGGTGATCTTGTTTTCCTTGTTCCTGTGTAACACATTCCTTTCACATGTCATTTATGAAATAACAGACACACTGAGAAAGCTTGAGAACAAAATAATCTTCCATCTCTTCCAAATGCTACAAGTTTCCTGCCTTGAGATCTGCTGAAGAAAATCTAGGTCAGAGTTCATTACTTACGTCTATGAAAGAAGAAAAACAGATCTTTCTATTTTTTTTCTTTTCTCAAGTATATATGTGAGAAATCTGCTCAAAATAGCACCTCTTTTCTTTGTGTAGAAGTGAAGAATTGGAAAGACAAAAGCTATAGTAATGTTATAATATAATATATATTAATGTTGCAGCATATAATTTGCTAACATTTCACTTGTTAACAGTTTATGCTGCAATGTTATTAACGTTAACTATACATATTAACCATACATATTAAACGAAGGAAGTAAAGTTAGATGTTTGTTACTAATTAGAACAACTTAAAAGAACTAAGAAAGAGGAAATTAGAAGCTACTGTGTGTTGTGAGTTGTCACTTTCACATGCTGTAGCCAGATTCTGATGGATGAGAACAGCAGTTCACAATGGCTAAACACACATATTCAAATTAAATAAACAGGAATTCCTTTACATATAATCAAAATTGCTTGTAATATTAGAATTAATAAAGAGTAAACATCTTATGAATATGCTTATACACAAGGAATGCAATATTTACTATGTAAGATTAATAAAAGATCAGTATCAGTAATTAAGAAATATGTACACATACTATAATATTTAATAGAAAACTGATGATTAAATAGCTCTTGATGGGAGATTTTAAAAATACAAGATATATAGAATAAGGTAGAATACTAGTGGGACAATAACACAAATATATTTAAATAAACTGCTTTTAAGAAAGAGGTTTATTGCATATACCTGCATATGACAGAAATGTGAATGTACAAGATCTCATATACTTGATGTAGAAAATCATAAAATATTTCAAAATAATATGCAAGTTGAAATTTGAAGCTTGGTCATGTGAACATTGAAGCTTTTTACATGTTGAATATTATTAAATTCACTAGGACTACCTGAAATAACTCATTTCATAAGTCAAAGTTGAAACACGAGTATTTTATTGCTGAATTAGTACATTCATTTTGATAGAAAGTAAAGCAGATTTTTCATTATGTTTGAATCAGGGAAATGAGAATGGCATTTAAAATGAACACTTTGGACATTTCAGTACAATATAGAATGCATTTATTTGACTGCATAGAAATAGTAAGACATTCTCTTCGACCTCAGTAATGTGCACATTTTTATGAAGTGCTTTAATAAGCTAACTTTAAAAAAATATATATTTTGATATTTGATGTGTTAAAAGTATTACAGAAATTTTAAATATAGGCATTGTACTTTAAAAAACAATTTGGAGTTTTTTGTTAGAGCTATAAAATATGTGTGTTTCTTTTGACATGATAAAGATATATACAGATTGATCTCTCTTTTGTATTATAGTTTAGTATGATAAGATTACCTGTGACCTGTAAGTTTATATATGTCTTTATCTCTTCAGGTCCCACTCTGTTATAATTATTTATTTAGAGATACAGTTATAATAATGTTGAATGAGTGAATAATTTAGGAATATTAAATTGGTAATTTATACTACCATTATATAAATAGGTAGATAATATACTATTTGTTAGATTATTTAATGTCTACGATAAATAGAAGAGGATTTTTAAACTTGTATGCAGCAATGGGGAAATAGTTTTAAATGGCAAAATTTATAGCCTCTTATTATTTTGCCTATATATAATATTGGGTCTAGGACTATTGCACAAAGCTGCAATAGTCGAACCCAACATCACCGAACACATTTTAACAAAAGTGCTTTTACCGAAAAAGCACTTTCGTTAAAATGTATAAAAAAAAAAAAGAAATTAAAAAAGCATTTATGCAGGGGGGCTATGCCCCCTGCACCCCCCATGTGGGGGGCTGTGCCCCACACACCCACACTTTAATATTTTCACTCCAAGACCGCACTACAGTGGAGAAAAGGGAATCTTCCCTTATCTGCACTGTAGTACGGCCTCCACAACAGCATACTTACATGAAAATGCTGCTTCTGCGAACAGCATTTTCATGTAACTATGTTCGGCGATGACTGATTCGTGAAAAAGTGCGTCAGGGATTAGTACGGAACCCATAATATTATACTAATTATTTGTAAGCCACTATAGCTTTTGGCTAGTTTTTGGATGAATTTTTAGGTGTTGCTAGATAGAGCAATAATTTAGTAGTTTGACTATTTAATAGGCAGACTAGGAACTTTGGTATCCATGGTAGGTTGTGTTTTATTAGTATTATATACTGTTATAGTTGCAGACTTGTGTTTGTTTTAGTTATTTTTACATTTTTAGTAGTTTAGTTTGTAGAAAGGAAGAATTAAAAAAATCTGGAATGTCAAGATAGTGTCAGGGGAATACACTATACTCTTATATATATATATATATATATATATATATATATATATATTTAAATTAATATGGTGGATAAATGCATCATATTATATTTTAAAATAAATCTATTTAAATTCACCATATGACTAGTTTTAATCTGTTATCTATTAATGTAAATGAACTAAATAATGGCAACAAAATGAAATCATTAACATGATATCTAAAATTAAATAGAGGTGACACCGTATTCTTGCAGGAGACTCACTTGACAGATAAAGATATATAATATTTAAATAACTTAGGTTATGAAATGTTATCATCTGCTTCTTTTAGCAAAAAGAGGAGAGGAACTGCTATACTTTGGAGAAAATCTACTGTAATGCTTAAGGTCACAGAATCCTTTAATGATCCTAAAGGAATGTACACATTTGTAATAGTTAAATATAATGGCAAACTCTATACACTAGCTCATTTTTGCTGGATCCCTGTAATAGGTGCAAGAGTGGCTAAAGATCATTTAAACTTACTACAAAGTCATTGGAAGGGTAGTTTGATTTTAGCAGGGGATTTTAACTGCATATGTAGTATAGAAGATACAAGTGAACAGAAGAAAACTAAAATGCTGACATCAGCTAAAGCACTAAATAGATGGATTAGTAATAATAATTTAGTTGATTTTATTTATTTATTTATTTATTTATTTATTTATTTATTTGACATTTGTTAATCATGTTAGTCTGGCTGGGTGAAATGCCCTTTTTCAGCAGAAACCCGAGGAGAAAAGCTCCATTACAAAAAATTTAGCAATACAGTGAGTAGTACAAAAATTGAGGAACATTGCAATTAGTCATTATACAGAGCTACTAAAAAAATACATAGTACAAAGAAAAGACGTAAATTAACCATAAGAACATTTTACACTAATTATGAATGACATGGATTTTAAAACAATCTATGTCATAAGAAAACAGCAGAATAGTCATAGCACTGAGATACAATTAGAGGACTCAGAAACTTGAGGAGTAGCCGAGAGAAGAGATTGATTGGAGATAAGTTAGTGGTGAAGAAAGATAGACTGAATGGAAGTTAGTTGTGAAGGAAGTAAGATCAGAAATTTGAGTTACTTTGGCAGTTTAAGTAGAAGGATGATGGGGCCTTAGAAGTTAAGGGAGAGGCAAGTGGGAAGATGTTTAGGTGGGGTCATTGCAGGAGAGATCCAAGAGGTACGCAAGAATTCCTTTAGTGCTATTTTAAAACTATGGGTATTGTCAAGTGAGCGTATATGAAGAGGAAGTTTGTTCCAGTCTGAGGTGACAGAGTGGCTGTACAGTATCTTACCAATGGATTTGTTAGGTTTGGAGATACATAATAGGAGTTGTTCAGAGCTATGTAGGCTGCACATAGGGATATAGGGGGAGATAACATTAGTCAGAGATGGACAAGCAAGGGGATGGTGAAGGATAGTATGGGTCAGTTGAAGCTATGGCAGGAGGACTTGGTGTTGGAGTTCAAGCCAGTGAAGTATTTTTAGAGAAAGGCAGTGGTGTCTTCGATAAGGGAGATTACTGGCTATTACTAGTAAAAGCAGAATATAAGTCTTTTGTTCTTCACTCATTATTCTTATGTGGGTGGGATGCAAACTAGATTTGATAGGATTTATGCCTCTATAAATTTACTTAATAAAGTGAATTACTTTAAAACTATTCCGTTTATTCCATCTGATCATAATACACTAAATACATAAAGCATAGTAATGGATATAAGGACATTTCAAATTATTTATAGAATCTCAGTATATATGATGAAATTAAAAGAGTTTAAGAGTTATCTTAAGGAGCAAATTGACATCTTTTCTTCTCTTTGAATGATAATGGTCAGGTTAGTAAAGTCATACCATGAGACCCCCTAAAATGCATATTAAAGATAGAATGGGAAGCTAAGCTAGTAATAAAATAAAAGAATGGGATAAAGAGTTGTTAGAAATACAAATGAAATACACAAAGTGAGGTTTGAACAACAAATAAAGAAATTAGATAATACTGAAATCATTAAAGAATTAATGACAAAATATCAAACAGTTTTAACCTATAAAGTGGAGATAGCTTTAGAAAAAATAAAATGTCATAGTTATGTGATGACTTCAAAAAATCTACATAGATTAGCCAATAGTAGTAAGATGATAAGCAAAAAGGCACAAATCAATAATATCTGAAATCCTCACACTAATAAGCTTACTTCAGATATATAGGAAATGCTTAATATTTTTTTTTAAAAAGTCCATGAGGATCTTAATAAAGATAAAAATAATAATCCTGATTATTACAAAACTGACAATTATTTAAAGAAAAATGTTAGTTGTAAGCTAAATGACCAACAAATATCTCAGTTGAATAAGCCTATTACCCAGATAGAAGTTAACAAAAGCTTTAAAAAAGGTAAAAATGGTAAAGCTCCAGGGTTAGATGGTTTAAATATGAACTTATATAGTCTGTTTCTGTTAAATATTTTAGAATTACTGAGTGATGTTTTCAGGATAATTCAGGTGATTAAATAATTCATCTTCCATGGAAATTTTCAGTAATTCCACCTATACTTAAACAAGGAAAGGATAATAAGTGAGTCTCCTCATATGGACCAATTTCATTATTAAATATAGACTATAAAATATATATATACATTTTCAGAAGATTAAGAGCTATAGTAGATTAATTTATAAAGATCAAACAGGATTTAGAGTCAATAGATTAATGTATGATAATATAAAAAGGGTAGTAACTTTCTTAAATTTAGCAAATAGAATGAACAAGAAATTGGCCCTAATCAGCTTAGATATCAAGACAGCTTTTGTTTCTGTAGATTGGAACTACTTGTTTAAAACTTTAGAAGTGTTTACATTTCCAGAAGAGTTTATTGCAATATTGAAAAAGTTTGTATAGAGATTTAAAACTTTAGAAGTGTTTGCATTTCCAGAACAGTTTATTGGAATATTTAAAAAGCTTGTATACAGACTCCAAAGCATATCCATCTTGCATTTCTCAAGGATTCACATAAACAAAGGCACAAAACAAGGGTGTCCCTTGTCCCCTTTATTATTTGCATCAGTTATAAAACCCTTAGTTAATACTATAAGAAGAAATGGAAAAATTATGGATTCTCAATTAATATTGTCAATCTAAAATACAGCTTTTTGTAGATGATATTTAACTAACTGTAGGAGACTTAAATTATTCAATTGAAGAAATAGATGATTTAATTGAAAAGTTTCAAGAAGTATTACTGATGAAATTTAATACCAATAAAACTGAAACTTTAGTGTTAAATACATTACTAGATAATAAGTTTAAGGATAAATATACATATAATTGGGAAGGAAAATAATTAAAATATTTAGGAATAAAAATATATCCAGACGTAAGTAAGATTATTAATAATTTTGAAAAAGTAATTGTAGAAGTGTTACTTCTTATTAAAGGATAAAATTATTGTTGTCTTTACTTTTGAGGATAGATTAATGTTTATTAAATTATTATATTATATTGCATTCAATACCTTTAATACCTGACTAAAAACATTTAAAGAAAATGGAAAAAATGTTAACTTCATTCTTATGGTATCATAAAAAATCCGAGAATTGGTTATAAAAATCATATAATGTTATGGGAGTATGGTTGTATTAGCTTCCCAGGTGTATAATCTTATTCTATTGCTGCAGGTTTTAACTCTGTTATACTCTGGATAGACTCAACTTACACTAGTCAATGGAAAACCATCCATGAGCAGATTATATTACATTATTATACGTTTATTAAAGATGATAAATTAGAAATATGTAATAATCCTTTCATCTGGTTGACAAATTTTACCTTAGAAGGAAATTCAGTTCAATCTTTAGACTTTCCATATATGAAATCAATTCTTTAAACAGTTAAGAAATATGTTTTAAAACTCTATTAATATCAAAATGGGATTTTTTTGTGTGTTTTCCTATTGCATATATCTCTCTAGATTTAAGGATACTTGGAACAATGCTAAAATGAATTTACTACAAAATAATGGATTAGTATTGTGGTCTGATTGCTTTGATAAAGAAAAAGCCAAGTCCCCACAATATTTCATGAAATAATATAAATTGAATGCATTTGCTAACCAGTTAATATTATCTATCAGTAAGAAATTAAATTAATTTGTGGATAATATGAGTGAAAAGGAACAGAACATTATTCCTCCATTATATGAATATATTAATGCTGTTATTGAAGGATGGTTGACATACAAATGTAGCCTGTCAAGCTATATAAGTTAATTATAAATAATAATAATTTTGATGCAAATTTCTAGAACTTTTTAGATAGTGGTGGATTGAGTGACTCAATAGATAGTAAGAATAAAGCTTTGATACTTAAATCAGTTAGTCAAACATCTTCAAGTTTATACTAGAAAGTTTTTATTTGGAAATATATACACAAAAAGTTTGTTATTCCATATAAAATCTCTAAGTTTAGTAAAATGACTTCTTCAGTTTGTTGCAGAAGTAGTAAAGATGTAAAAGCTGATTTGGACATACATGTTTATGGATTGTGAAAATTAAATGTATATTGGAAATATATAAGTATATTTTAAGGGGTAGTGGTCTGATAATTGTTCTTTAACTAGATCTGTAATACTAATGAATGTTCCACTTCCTGTATCTGTAAAAGCCAAAGAGCAAAGACTCTTTGGGGCTCTCTTGGCAGTTGCCAGAAAAGTTATTACAAAAAATTGGAAATTGAACTTAGTTCCTATGTTAGAAGAATTTTTAAATTTAACAAAAATAGTATGTAAAACTGAAAAAGATGTAATCAGAATAAGACCTATACATCATAGTAAGACATTTAGTTTTTGGGATGACCTTGAAATGTTGCTATTGAAATACCAAGATCCTTAATGTGCTAGTTATAAAAGATTACATTGATGATTCAATGTATTCTTATCATTGCATAACAATATGTGAAGTTGAATTTCTTTCTCTTTATGTATATATTGTAAATATGTTAAATTAATAAAAAAATTCTTTACAAACGTAAATAAATAATTCCAAACCCATGCTGCATACAAGGTACCAGAAGATTTCATCTTAAAGCATACGTGATGGCAAACACAATTGTATTGATATACGACCTCTGTCTAATGCAGTTAAAGATATATTGAATATTATTTCTATACTGTTTATTTGTATTGTAATAATTTTCAATTTTCTCTAAATATCTCAAAATTTAGGTAACACAGACAGAACTGCATAGCCTCATAAGTAAGCTCACAGCTATATGAAGAAAATTCTGCTGGCAGTATGCATCTTGCTTGAATGGTTACTGAAATATCATAAGCTGTTTATACATTACAAAATTAATATCCACTTCCTTTATTTTGGATTATAAAATTTAGTTTAAAGCATCAAACTGAATGAATGTCACTAATGTAAATATTAATTTATCCTGAATAGTTTGTTATTCACAGTTTTCTTGTAACACTTATGGTTCCAGAGATATGAATATTTGTTTGAACTGTAAGGGGATAACTTCATTTTTAAAGGCTAATGCCACACCTAGTGTGAGTTAAAAATACATACTCAAAAAGGCTGTAATGGAGGGAATGAGTTAATGTGACTCTATCTCTGTGGATGACCAGATAGGGTTCACTCACTATGACAACTTGAAACTTGCAGATAATCAGACCAATGAGGAGTACAGTCTTCCATGTAATTAAAGTACAGTTGTCTAAGTAAACTCACCATAATAGTACATGTTCAGATTATCACTGCTGCAGCAGTCTAAGCTATATGGGTTATACCTTGCATATAATATAACAGCCAGTCAACTTCCAAAGTGTAAGGGTACCTTCCATGTGCCCAAACTGTTAGCTTGAATTCAGCTGACTAAAAAGTCAAGTTTGGATGCTATGCCCTTCAGATTGTTCATGAAAACTGAGAGAAGGAGGCTGAGCCCTGAGAGGATATTTCTAGGAACAACAAAAAAATAAATGTCCATACTCTGACATAAAAACTCACCAAAAAATTAGGGAATAGAGGGAGGGAGTGGCTACTGCAGCAGTGATTATCAGAACATCTACTATTATTGTAAGTTAATTAACACCACTGTACTATGATATTTATATTGATCACTACTACAGTAGCCTAAGCTTTGTGGGTAGATTACCATAGCATAGAACAGCTGGGAGGTGGACGGAGAAGGGTCCAGGTGCCTCTTGAGAATGCTCCTAGCAAAGCCTGACTTAGACCTGGGGAATGAATACTGCTTGTAGTGCTTTATAAAAGTATGTACAGAGACCAAGTTGCTGATTCTAGAACACTTCTAGAGTCCAGCCCTTTCCAACAGTCACAGATGAAGCCAAGCCTCTAGTAAAATATGCTTGGAATAGTTTTATTGTGGTGGGAATAGCAAAAGGTAATAGCCCAAGACAACCATTTGGAATTGAAATACTGAATGAAAGTTCTGAAAGATTTTGTGCAGTCAAGATTGTACTTGAGTTGTCTGTGGACATACAAGGTACAAAAGATCTTTTCTCTCCCATTTTGGGGTTCAAGGAAGAACATACTGAGAAGGATAATTTGATTTAAAGTAAATGTGGATATCAATTTGGGCATGAAGAATAATTAGTTATCAAGGAAACCATGTCTCAATGAAAAATTGGATAAGACTGACCTACCAGAAGAACTTGCACCTTAGTTACACTTCTTGCAGAGGTCAGAGTAACCAGTAAAACTGTTTTCCATGTTACGAACCTTATTATCTAGACAAGCTGGTTCAAATGGAGCAACTATTAGCTCCTCTAGCAAAAAATGAAAATCCCAAGGATAAACCACTAGTTTTCTTGGAGGTTTCTTATGTAAAACCCCTTTAAAAACATTCTGAATGTCTTGAAAGAGGGGGATTCATGGACAAACATGCTGAAGTGGACAATGCAAGAACCTTGATATAACAGTAAGACAGGCCATAGGAAAGTAACTCACACAAATATTGTAAAGCCAGAGAAACATTATGCCTGAATGGATGCTGGTTATGTTGTTGTTAACAACTGGAAAATCTTTTCCATTTGCTAATATACAATTTTCCAGTAGCAGGCTGCCTTGCCTCCATTAGTACATGTTGCACATCTTCAGTAAACAGGGGCCTAAAAGGTATTAAGACCCTATCATTTAGGCAGTTGCAGTTGTCTGGGGGTCGGGATATATCAAACACCTATGTTTTCATGTTGAGTAGATCTGGTCTGTGAGGAAACCTGTGGCAATTGCCCTT
Organism: Protopterus annectens; assembly: GCF_019279795.1. Classification (NCBI taxonomy): domain Eukaryota; kingdom Metazoa; phylum Chordata; order Ceratodontiformes; family Protopteridae; genus Protopterus; species Protopterus annectens. The sequence continues at coordinate 955,425,901 of NC_056726.1, forward strand.
GGCCATTTCAAAAAGAAGGGAGAACCACTGTTGCCTGGGCCATAAGGGAGTCACCAGAGTGATCTTGGGGGATTCCTTCTGAAACTTCATAAGTGACCTAGATGTGACAACAGTTGAAAAGCATACAACAGGAACATTCCTGTCCAAGGAAAAAAAAAAGGCATCTGTCTTCCAGGCCTTCTTACATTGAGTCCGGAAGCAGAATTTTGCCAACTGATTGTTCCAAGAGAAGACAAAAAGGTGTACTTGAGGAAATCCCACAGATGGATCAAATCTTTAAAGACTCCTGATCTACTTTCCATTTGTGAGGATCTGCATTGTCTGCCACATAATTTTGCTCTGACATAATGTATGAAGCTTGTAGCATGAGACTGTGCTGTAATGGTATAGTTCAACCTAATGTGGCTAATCTGCAAGGGGAGTACAACATGGTTTCCCCTTTTACTTTTTTGTTATCTATCACATGACTGTGGTATTGTCTAAAATCACTTTGAACAGTTCCTGGGGGCCAAAGATGTTTCAGAGATTTGAGTGCCTTGATCAGGTCAAGCATGTCCTAGATATTTATGAGCTTGGGTCTGTCATTGGTGTCCCACCCCTGTACTTCGATTCTTCCTGAAACTGCTCCCCAAAAGTCTAAACAATCTGTGGTGACTGGCTGCTATGCAGCAGGAGGGAGAAGAGAAGACCTAGATTTAAGGATATCTGTTCACTATCATCAACCCTCTTTTATTTTCTACGTGGAGTCGTGGTGTTGTGCCAACTGTCACTAACTATCTTTCTATTCAGTGCTACTTTTCTGCCTTCTTCAACACTCATGCATGATTGTCACAGGTCTTGTCTCATACAATTCATCCACCTCTTTGCTTGATGCCCTCATTTCCTCTTGCCTTCTTCCTGTCTGTCTCAAATCATCTTCACTAGAGATTATCTTTTGCTTTTCTGCACATGTGCCCAAATTACTGTATTCTGTTCTCTTTGACCTTTTCTGCAATTGGAGCTACTTTGGATTCTGCTCTTATATCTTCATTTCTTCATCTGTCCCACAGTGTGCATCCTAGCACCCATCTCAGGTAGTTCATCTCTATTACCTCTGGCTTCCTCAATTGCTCTGCTTTTATTGCCCAGGTTTTTGTACCATCCAATAGTACTGGTTGCACCATTGTTTTGAGCACCTTACTTTTCAGCTTCTTTGGCATTTTTCTGTCACATACTACACCTGACACTCTGTGCCATTTGGCTGCAGCCCATCTGATTCTAGCTTTGACCTCCTCATTCAGATTTCCCTTCTCCTCAACCACCCCTCCTAGATAATTGAAGCTGTTAACTTGCTCTAATATTTTTCCTTCTATCTCAATTCTTAGTTTCTTCTGAATTCCACCATTTGTTGCCATTGCAACTGTATTATCAGTATTAAGTCTCATCCCATGTTCCCTAAGTTTTGCATTTCATTCCCCTATCATTTGCTGAAGCTCTTGCTCAGAGTCTGCCTGTAATGCCACATTGTCTGCATACGACAACTTTGTTGCTCTGTCTCCTCTGATCTGTTTGCTAATGTAGTCCATCACCAAGATATCTATTCTTTCCACCAAAATATTTAGCTTCTGAAAAACTCTAGCACTGAGATTTGAAAAGGTGTGCTGATGTTGGGACCAAAATGACTCCAGATACCACTTTATCTATCTCAAGTGGAGTCTTGCCAGGGGTGTTATGAGAATCATGGGTGTTATGAGAATCATAGGTGTTATGAGAATCATAGATGCCATGAGAACCAAAATCCAGAGGTATTGCCTCACAGTGACCAAAGTCTGACTGGAAAACCTTACAAACAGATGTAAATAAGGATCTATTTTCCCTGTGGAAGAAAAGCTCTTTGAACTTAGGTGACTAGTTAGCATCAGAAACACAATCCTGTGTGAGAGAGTCAAGAAAGATGTCTGACTGTTCTCTTGGAATCACAGCTTGTGTAAAATATCTCTCACCCAAGACAGTGAGATTACTGACACTTTGAAAATGATTGCAAAGATAAGCAAATTGTCTAAATATTGGAAAAAGGTGGATACTCTGTAGCCTTCCATGAGCCATAACTGGAGCTAAACACCTTGTGAACACTCTTGATGCACTGGATAGTCCAAAGATTAAGGTAGGGAACTGATAATGTGATCCAGGCATACAGAACCTTAAGAAACTTCTAAAGTCTGAATGAATAGAGATGTGATGATAGGGTTGCCACCTTTTCAAATGCTCAAAGTGAGACATTTTTGGTACAAACTTCAGATTTTGCAGGCCAAAACATACCCACAGCCAGTACAAAGGACATAACTTCACTTATTTGCCTAAATAAAAGCTTATTCTTGTAGCATTTTAGTTATTTATTCTGTTTCTTATAACATTTAGGTGTTTCAGATACAGAATACCTGTTTTATAAAACTATTACATAAAATATAGAAAATAATTTTGCCCTAAAATCTCAGGACATTTGCAATTTTGACAATTTTTTTGTAGGACACAACTGCCCAAAGAGGGACTGTCCCTCACAAAGTGGGACAGGTGGCAACCTATGAGTATCTTATAAGGCTAGTGTTAACAGAAAACTTGAAAGTGGAAAAAGAAGTAACAGGCTGTGAAGTGACATCATTTTGAATGAGGGCACTATCACAAACATATTTAGAAAAGAAAGATCTAAAATTGGTCTCCAAGCATTTTCAGTCCTGGAAGAAATATCAACAGTCATACACACACTCTGCAAGCAACGAGTAGTGACCTGTGCAAAATAAGAAACTTAGTTATTTAAAGCAAACTTTTCCTCACAAGATGAAACTGCAGATAAAACATTCCTCATACTTTCAAGATTTCCCAGACAAAAACTTTAACAGATGAACCTAACAATTCCATATTTCTGAAAACCAAAGTTGCAGACAATATACCCTTTTTACCCATACTTATCAATAATTTCCCATCTTTATCAGAAAGAATAAGATTGGAAGTAACTAAGTGCTTGGCAGCAGTGGGATCAAGTAAAGCTATAGGTGCTGGATCAGGTTTGGAAATAGTGCATAAAAATGTAAAAGACTGAGGAGCTTTATACATACTATCTGCTTTTTTAGGGTCAGCTACCTGACTATCAGGAAAACTGCAGGCAGTAACACATATAGCCTCTAAAACTGTCAGAACAGGAATAATGGGTATAGGTTCTGGAAAATCCTTCTGTAACAACTCACAGTATTGTCTGACAGACTGAGAAAGCTCAGTGTTCTCCCACTGAAAATACTGGCATATTCTAGGAATAGTCTCAGGAAAAGAGAAAATCCCACAGGCAGAATCAGAAAATGAGCTCTACTCTGAGTCCAAAATCTGAGGGAAAAAAATTGTATCCATTCCCGCATCCTCCTGTTCAGATTCAGAATCTTGAATCTCTTCAGGAAAGAAGAATCCCTCCTTCTTTTACCAGAAACTACTTTACAAGAAGGATCAATAGCCTGAATTAAACCCTGAGCCAGACCCAGTCATCTACTTCTATCCAAAGAATATAAGGATGAGTAGATACATGCTTGGTTTTCTGTTACTTTTTGACAGGAAAAATGGGGCAACCCTGTTACTAATGGCAGCAGCAGCCTCTCCAGGGATGGGCAGAGCATTCTGACACAACAGGGAAAGCTTCCCTGTTCCCTCTTACAGGACTGACAAGAGTCGCTCTCATTTGTACACTGAAGGGACCCAAACAGCTACAAAGGATGTGGCTAACCCCTCCTGCCCCCTGTAGTAGCTAGGTGCTACACCAGAGATATCCAGGGTAAAGATGAGTGGTCTGAGGTACAATAAATGGCCACAGCAGAGTCACCCACCTGCAGCTGATGCCAGTTGCTAGCTTGCAATGGTGGCAAAGACTGTTTGCTTAATGTTTCCTTTTTGTTCCATGGTCAAACCAAAATAGTGATTCTTCATGGGGAGGACAAGCAGGAATTACCAGTAAACACTGCCAGTTCAGAAAAGTTACTTTTTTGACAGAAAAACACAGTAAAAGCACTTAAAGATGTTATGCCAGCCACACGAAAAAGTAAAATAAACACAATTTCTCCACAGAAAAAAATGTTTTCAGTTACTTTACACCCCTTTTAAGCTGACATAAAAAAGCACTCATTTTAAAAGTACATTACAGTCTCGAGACAGTCCATTAAAACACAATGCTCCTAGCTTTAAAATAACTTTCCTGAAGAGGAAAGTAATAAAACATCAACAAAATTAAGAAAATGTAAGCCTTTTTTCTCCTTAAAGGGAATTTTTCTGCCCAGCAAAGGAAAGCACAAGCTGACCATGGATCCTCAAAAGCCTCAGAGGAGCATACTCTTTGGCAGCAGTAAAGCTCTGAAGGGATTCTCACCCAAACATGTCTTTTAGTCAGCTCAGCTCAAACTGCCTGTCAGTTTGGGCACACAGAAGGAGCACTGAAGCTTTGGAAGCTAGCCAGCTGTTATACCTTGGCAGGCCATAGCCCATACAGTTAATGCTATGTTGCTGCAGCAGTAACCAATATGTTGAACATATTATGTTACTGCAGCAGTGATCAATATGAAGAACATCCTTAAATCCACCTGATAAGCTGGTTGAAAGGGTGACAGTTAGATTTTCCTTCACAAAGTAAAGATCCTAGTAAGGAGCCACCCATTTTCTAGGCGTTTTAAGATGTAAACCCCCTTCAGAAACTATTTTACCATACAGATAGAGGAAAGGGGTGGACCCATGGGCAGACATGCTGAAACAGCTACAAGGTGTACCTAGATAGAGGAATAATTCAGGCCAGTGGAAAATGACTCACAGATACTTTAGAACTAGTGGTACATAATCCCTGATAGGGTTCTGGTTATTGGCTAGGCACCAACTAGAAAATAGTTTCCACTTGCAAATATAAGATTTCCTAGTAGCAGGTTTTCTTACTTCTTTAGTACTAGCTTTAGTCCTCATGACAAAGTTGCCTAAAATGAATAAAAATGTTTGAAACTGGCGTGTATTAAACCCCCCCATTTTAGTGAGTAGGTCAAGACTGAGAGGAAGTTTGTGGTAATTGTCCTAGGCCAATTTCATAAGAAGTGAGTAGTAATGTTGTCTAAGTCAAAAGGGAGTCGCCACAATAATTTTGGAGAGTCCTTCTGAATCTTCAGAATTATTCTAGGCAACAGTGGAAAGGGTAGAAATGCATAAAGGAACTCTCCCAACCACAGAAATAAAAATTAATCTGTTTTCCATACTTGCCTATAAGCAGCCCTGGAGCAGAATTTGCTCAATTGCCTGTTTTGAAAGGAGGCAAACTGAGCTATTTGAATCAACTCCTGGAAAACACCCTTGTTCCATTTTCATTTGTTAGGACATGATCTGGTCCTGTACAGCTTGTATGCCACTATATTTTCTATGACAGAATATAAGGGTTAAGGAATGCTACATAGCTACCTCCCATGCCATTACAGTCAGTCTGCATAGATGATACAACCTGGTGCCCCCCCCCCTCATATTTATGTATCATATCACTGTGGTGCTGTCTGTAATTAGCTGAAATGGTCCAGGGTACCAAAGCTGATGAAGAGATTTTAAGGTGTGGATCACAGCCAACATCTCTTTTACATTTATGTGCTTTGGTCTGAGACAATCTATGTCATATGATCAACTTATAAAATAATAAAATTTCATATGATCAAACCTATATGATCGATTATTTAAAAAGTCAAACATATGTAATAGCTCAAAAACAGCATTTTAGCAGAGGCACCCCACACCCCTTGCTAATATAGATATAGATAGGTATAGATTATATATATATATATATATATATATATATATATATATATATATATATATATATATATATATATATACATACCAACTCCGGGCAGCCATTGTGGTGCAGCAGTTAGAGTCGCCGCCTCACAGCAAGAGGTTCTCTGGTTCGATCCTCAGATGGGGTGCCTTCTGTGCGGAGTCTGCATGTCCTCTCTGTGGTCGCGTGGGTTTCCTCCGGGTGCTCTGGTTTCCTCCCACATCCCAAAGACATGCTGTAGGTGGACTGGACACTCTAAATTGGCCCTAGGTGTGTGTGTGTGTGTGTGTGTGTGTGTGTGTGTGTGTGTGTGTGTGTGTGTGTGTGTGTGTGTGTGTGTGTGTGTGTGTGTGTGTCTTCTGTGGAAGGGTGGGCGCCAGGCTGGCAACTCGACACTGTAAAACTCCACTGTCAGTCATGAGCGGACAGGTGATCTGCTGTGGCGACCCCTAACCAGGAAAAAGCCGAAAGAAGAAGATATACCAACTATGAGATCACACTACAGTGGGGAAAATGGCATATTTCTTTATCCCCACTGTACCATGATCTCAGGGCAATTTGCTTTTAAGTGAATAGGGATATGTTCAACTTTTTAAATAGTCTGTTATACGAGTTTGTTCATATGAAATTCAACTATCTCAAAAGTCGATCTTTTAACATGGACCCTTCTGAGGCATTATACAGGCATTGCATCTTTATCCCCATAGAAGCTGCTCCCCAAGCAAAATCTGAGGCATCTGTAATTACAGAATGACATGGGATCTGAGAAGAAAAGGGGGGACCTGGGTTTAGAGTCATTTGCTGTTTCCACCAGTGCATTTCATTTTTGACAAAGCCCAAAATTTGAATCTGAAATTCCACAGGACAAAAATAGTGAGTCCATATGTTTTTTACCAGCCACTGAATTTTCCTCGTGTGTAATACAGGGAGAGAAATCATGAGACCAATGGAAGCCTTGAACCCTATAATCTAGAAATATTGTCTTGCAGAAGAATGAGATTAATTGGAGAAGATCAGGAAAGTTTCCAGATAAAAATCTACTTTGTCAGTTCAATTTGTCAAATTATTTTTGGGTTCTAACACCATAATGTAATGGACCACATTCCTAAGTAAGGGTATGATTAGAGTTCATGAAATTAGTATTGCTTCAATCTTAGGTGTTAGCCAAGAGTGTTCTCAGCACTCACAACATGCCTGGAATTGTCTCTGTAATTCATATGGGGTTACTTGCATTAGTAGCATATCTAAATAGACTTGTAATTTTTTTTTTATTGGGTCCATTCCTTCTGCTACTACTACTGGAACTGTCTCAGTATTTTTCCTCCACACAGCTCTGGTTTCTGCCTGCAAATTCTGATATTTTATGATTTTTTGTCTCTTTGTACATTAGATACTGTTATCAATGGGTGTAGCAGTTTCAATGATCAATGCTACCTCTGTCTTTTTTTTTTCATGGACTACTATATCTGGTTTTCTTGCATCTGTTTTTTGAACTGCTGTAGTAGGTAATCCCATGTGATATACACTTCAGCACTCTCCATAATGATTTGTGTTTTGTGCTTGCAATGCTTCTCATCTACTTCTATATTGTAGTGTTTACACAATCCCCAGTGAAACAGTCTGCCACATTATTGTGCCTTTCATTATATAGGCCATCTGCTCTGAGTGTATCATACCCAACAATAAGACTGTTTCCAGATCTTTTTATAGAACCTGTGTTTGTTTGCTTCTTCCTCATTTTCAATGGATTTTATAAACCTATATGTATGTAGACCACTATCTTGGGATGCCATTATTAACCTTTTGGTTTCAATTCACCTCTCTTTAACAATTTCTGCATCAAATTTTGGTCAACATGAGATTGCTTCAGGAGATCTCTGTACTTGTCACTTTATTTATGGTTTTCGGGTTTTCCGCATGTTTTTTTTCTCATCTGATCCTTCTCTTAAATTCTTTCTTTCTTTTTTAGCACATTCAGTTGTTGTCTTATTTATGTCTACTAATGTTTTTTTTTAGCCATTCCTGCTTCACACCAAAAAGTATCTGCTAAACTTAGTAAGGATGTCATCTTAGATTGATTTTCCTCATGTTTTAAAACGTTCACTATATTTGGATTTGGTGAAGTTAGGAGATATGTATGTATTCCCACGACTGCAGATTTATATATGTAATAATTTCGAGGAAGCCCATACCTCCTTCAGAATGAAGAATATATATAGTCTTAGTATACATTGATTTTTATATAGCATTTGATAAGCATGAAGCAATTTTCTTGCTTTTCTGTCCAAATGATCTACTACTTTTTGGAACCAATTGATCACCCCAAATTATAAGTTAAACAGGAACAGCAAATTGATTTATAGCTTGGACTTTATTCCTTGCTGTCAAGGCAGTTTTCAATATTATTTTGAGTTTTCTGAAGTATGCCTTGTTGAGTTTTATTTTCATTTGTTCATGCTTTATTGCAAATCATCCATTTATTTCCAAATATTTAAATACTCCCTTCTGCTCAATTTCTGTTATATCACATTCCTGTCCCAAATTAATATTTTCTTGGTGCTGCAGCTTTCCTGCTTTAAATGTCACTTTTGTACATTTATCAAGACCAACTGTCATTCTTATATCATCTGAGAAAGTTTTAACCATTTGTAGTTGTGCCTTCAACTATGAGGTATGCAGTTTTAAGTCATCCACAAAAAGTAGATGAGAAATCTTTATAAACAAGTTTGTTTTCTGTGAGCCAAATTGTAACCATAAACTAATCTGATAAATAAACAGCTTAATGGGTTAAGTGCAAGACAAGACAGTGGTGGTGACAAAGAGTCATCCTGAAATATCCTCTTTTGAATTTTTATCCTTGGGATAATAATTTGCCCAGTGTTACTGTTCTGGTGCAAAGTAGTTTGCCACTGTTTCATGGTCACTGTAATGTAATTGATCAATGTATGGTGTATCTCATACATCTTTAAGCTTTCCTTTATACGTGAATGTGGAATGCTGTTGAATTTTTTTTTTTGTAATATATCCATGCCATACTTAAATTTTCCCCTTTTTCACAATTCTCTTTAATGGCTTTATTTAGTAACAAATGATCCTTTGTTCAGTATGATTTTCTTCTGCTACCCCTTTGTTCTATTGAAATAATTGAGTTTTTTTTCTAAATGACTATAGGCTTTAATCTAATCAATTCCAGTTTGTAATTTGTGTTTTGTTGTAAGGTAAGTTATTGGTCTGTGGTTTAGTTTTCAGCATGGCTTCCAGGTTCACTCTTGAGGAGTAGAATGCTTTTCCAATTGTTATGCATATACAAGTATTCTTTCTCAGGACTACATCTTTGTGTAAAGGTGTTAATGCATTTAGCCAGAAGTTAGGTACTAAATCTGGGCCTGGGATTTTTCAGTTAAGAGCTTTTCACAGTTTTGTCTCAGTTTATAATTACTTCATCCCATTTCATATCCTCTACATTAGAGCTCCTTATTGTTTCATTTAATTTTGATATCCATTCAACATTTTTGTTAAGTTCAGTGGGGTCTTCATAAATTCTTCTGCAAAATGTGCCTATTTCTTCTCTTCTTGGTGATATTTATATTCCTTTTGCTTTGTTTCCAAATTGTCAATAAAATATTTTTGGATCATCAATGAATTCCTTATTTTGTGTTTTACCTTTGCATTTATTGGCTTACCTTCTATATTTTTCTGCCTGTGATGATTTTGTTTCAGTTTATTCTTGGCAATAGTCTTGCTTTTACCACATCTGTCTTTCTAAGTATTTTTGGTGATCTGTTCCCATTTTGTGTATTCTTCTAACATTTGATACTTGATTTAACTGCTTTATAGTTTTCTCTATTCAATGCTTCCATGGTGGCATTTTATTTATAGATTAATAGGTAAATACTAGGCTAGCTGCCTTTGCAGGCCATTTTAAACCTAGTCAATTCCCTTCCAAAGCTGAAAAACAAACCCTGTACTATGTATCTGAGAGGTAAAGGCCTTAACTGTTATACCCACCCTATCCATCCTTTCCTCTGTTACTCTACATTTTTGTGGTAGCACTCTATCAGTTATTAATTTAGCTGCACAGTAATATAGTGTATTTATTTCTGTTATATTGCATTAATTTCTCTTAACAGTCATGATTGACGTGTTCACCTTTTTTTTACCAAATTGTGGGTCTTATTTACTGTCTGAAATCAATTTCTTTCATGTATATGTTTATCCATCTCTATTAAATTTAGCAGGTCTTCCCTTAAATCATTTTCTTCTGGATTGAGAGCATCTTCTTTGTACTCTGTTTCTTGCAACTAACCTACAGATGGTGCAGATATCTTCATGTGCCATATCCTGTTCATATTCTCCCTGCTTCATTTGCTGCTCTTTCATTTTGGAACCCTTTGGTCCATCACTCCACAACATTAGCTGCCTCAGAGTTGCCACTCTTTCTTGCTGTGTATGTTTAACCTAGTACAGAAATCTCCAGTGCATCATCATGATGCAGATCTTCTTCAGTTGCCTCCTGCTCCATCTGTTGCTCCTTAAACTGGAGACCCATAATTCCATCATGCTACAACATTGCCTGTGATGGATTCCCCACACCAAATCCTTCACTTTGCAGAAAATCCATAACTTCAATTTCTATTTGATTAATTTCTGCCTTACCAATCCTTGTTTCTATATTCTCCATTTGTTTTCTTAAATTTTTTTGCTTTTGCATTGTGAAATGTTCCGTATCCTGGTGCCTTTGTCTATATTTCCTTCATATATCTTCATAGCTGTTTTTTGTATGGCTTAGTTTAGCTTTCTCCTTTGCATAAATATTGCACCATACCAGATCTCTTTTTTTATTCCACTGTCCATGTTTCTTTTTTTATACCTTTCAAAATATTTTTTTCACTTCCTCTGTTGCTTCTTTTTCCAGGTGGTCCAAAATTCCTATATCTATGCAATGTTTTTTATAGAGCTGTTGTACTAATGAATACAACCTTTAATTTGAAACAATTGTCAGATTTTCTTTTGCAAATATTTTTCTTTCTTTTAATTTCTCTTTTAATCTTTCTGCATATCCTTTGGAAATTCTGGTCTTCTTGCATAATAGTAGCAATTCATAATTCTTCCTTATTATCCTCAACAGTCTACTTTGCCATCTCTATGGCTCCTTTTTGGCCAGTCAGTTTTAGTGGACACCTTCCTCATTCTATAACACAAAGGACATCTTCCTCCTGGGCCTTGCCTAACCCTGCAGTAGGAATGTTTTCCTGTCTTGAGGATACTGCACTCCCTTTTTCCCAGTCCTGGCACTAATGAGTACACCAGGAGTGGGTATTTTTATCCTGGAACCTATGCAGCCAACTGTCTTCTTTATTTATAACCCATCTTTCTCTATGACATATGCTATATAAACTACAGTCTAAAAATCAGTATCATCTTTGTGACATTTTGTGAAAATGGGGTCTAACACATGAAGGTATTCAACAAGACTTGAGGATGAATTCAGTTCCAGCAGTACTATTCTCATTTTCTTGATGATTTCATCTTTATATTTAATCTCCACATCTTCATCCTCTGGAATTTCAGATTCCATTTTGAGCTTTGTCAAAAGGAATTATACTGGTGGTGATAGCAAATGGCTCCAAATCCAGGCCTCCCCATTTCTGTGTGAAATGTGTCTATAAGGCAGCACAGAAACACAGTCCTGTTTGATGGAGTTAAGGAGGATTTTTGTACATTTATATAGAATCCCAGATGGGTATTGTCATGAAAGGAGATTACTAGTCCAGATACATGTCCAGGACCCAGGGTTAAATGTTTTAAGTGCAACCAGTGTGGCCATGTAGCATATAGATGTCCACTGAGGCAAGGTGAGGAACAAAAGGTGGGAGAGCCAGTAAGTGGGAATGACACAATGCCAGCAGTGAGTTGTCTGGAGACAAGGGTACCAAACTACCACAAGAGGTTATATCCTATCTTAGTAGATGGGAAAGAGGCCACTGCTAAGAGAGACACAGCCACTGACCTAACCATTGTGAAGGCTGCAATGGTTAAAGAGGAGCACTACTTTCTTGGGCAGTCTACTCCAGTCAGAGCTTTAGGACGGATCCCATTCCAAATACATTTGGCTAGGATTCATCTTAACTGTGAGGGTGGAAAAGGAATCAAGCAAGTAGGTGTGTTTGAGGATATTCCAGCAGATGTCCTGATATGGAATGATTTTGATAGTACAGTACCTTGTGTGCATGCAGTTACATGCAGTCAGGCTTGGAGACAAGCTTGTGGGTCTGGTAGCCTGGGGGGACCCAGACAGACTGCAGACTTGAAGCCAGGACTGGTGTGGTGGTTACTTCAGGGAAGGAGCTACCCAGAAGCAGTGAGACTGAAGGAGAGCCACAGCTGCTTGTGGGTACTAATGCCCCCTTGGACAGAGTGACTGCAAGGGCAGAGGTAAGTAGTAGTACCCAGGCTGTTAGTGAGGCACCACTGTCAGAGAATGTCAGACCTCCTATGGAAGGGGAGCTGGGAAGGCTTACAAAGAGAGAGTTGAGACAGGTTCAGCTCTCAGGCCCTATATTACAAGGCCTGAGGGAGGTAGCTAGTGACACACCTGATTTTCAAGGGAAGGACGAATCTGTATACTGGGACAAAGGGTTACTGTATTGACAGTGGACTCTTGAGGGAGGGCTAGAAGGTGAGGAGAGCCTACTATCTGGCACTTCTAGGCATAGCCCATGATATTCCCTTTGCAGGTCATATGGGCAAAAAGCATACCAAGAGATATATTATGCAGACCTTTTATTGTCCTGGGATTTCCAGAGATGTAACAGAGTACTGCAGGATCTGTGAGCAGTGCCAAAAGGAAGGCAAGGCAGGAAACAAAGTGAAGGCTCCTTTCATGCCTTTCCTGTGATTGAGGAGCCGTTTCAGAGGGTAGCTATGGATACAGTGGGGCCTCTGAGTACCCCAAGTTCTACAGGGAAAAAGTATATGCTAGCGGTAGTAGATTATGCTACCAGATACCCTGAAGCAGTGGCCCTATCCTCCAGTGAGGCAGAAACAGTGGCTAATACTTTGTAAGAGATTTTCAACAAGGTAGGTTTTCCAAAAGAAATACTGACTGACAAAGATGCCAATTTCATGTCATACCTGCTGGCTTGTCTGCGGAAGCACTGTGGGGTGAAACACCTAAAGAACACCCCTACCATCCCAAGACTAATGGTCTTGTTGAGAGGTTAAACACTACAGTCAAGACCATGCTATGGGCATTTGCAGACCAATTTAAGAGGGAGTAGGACAAATATTTGCCCCATCTGTTGTTTGCTTACAAGGAGGTGCCCCAGGAATCCACATTTTTTTCATCCTTTGAGTTGCTGTATGAGCATAGGGTGCAGGGACCTCTAGATTTGATTCATGATGAGTGGGAGGGTGAATGTGAATCCCATAAGGAATCTGTTGTGGCATATGTCCCGAACGTCAGCAGCTCAGGGAACTCATGGGCTTGGCCCAGGAGAACCTGGCAGAAGCCGAACAGTAGAAAAAGGTCTGGTATGACAGGAATGCTCAAGCTAGATAGTATGCTGTGGGACAGCAGGTTATGTTCTCATTCCTGTCAGATACAACAAGCTGCAGACAGCTTGGGAGGGACCCTTCAAAGTGTTAAGGAAGGTCAGTGATGTTAACTACATAATAGAACTGCTAGGCAGGAGGCAGGGGCATACATTACACCATGTTAACATGAAGAAACCTTACCATGATAGGGAGGTCCTGGTACTAAGTATTTGCAGTAAGAGGCAGGAGGAGTCTGAGGGGGGATCTATGGCTGCAGGGAGCCAGCCAGCAAAACCCCAAGTTACCATGGCAGAGCCTAGGGTTGCAGACATATGATAGGACACTGTAGCACAGTACTGTGGTCAGCAATGCCAAGGCAGCTGGGATCCCAAGACAGGGAATGGGATAATGTATTTCCAAATAGGCTCAACCCTCTCAAGCAGTGTTTCTCAACAGTAACCTGAAAAACTAGCTTGAGTCTTCGGGGAGGTGTCACAAAAGGAGATTACTACCAGCCCAGCTATCTGGAATTTTGTAAATAATTATATGTAATTTGTGAATAGCAGCATGATTCATATGCTTGTGTTACAAATATATTAGAACTGTATGTTATATAAGATGTTTATACAGATGTGTGCTGAAGAGATATTTTGTAAAGTACTGAGCAGAAATGTATATACACTATTCTAACTGTTTAAATGCATATATTTTAACAGGGGAAACTGGAACACAGGAGATTATCTTGCAAAACTTCAGAAGTATAGTTGAAATTAAGTTACTTTATGGCTGGGCCATAAACAAAAGATGTTATCTCTCAGTTTCAGTGCAGTAACAGACACAATGTCTAGAAATAGAAGTTTTTTTATTGTCTTGGAAGTGTTTATTGTTTTATAACTTCCAGGATCTGCTTTAGATCTAAGAGAAGTCCTTGTTTATGTATTTTTACATGTAGATGCTAAATGCTACCAGCTGCATCAGTGGGGGTTTTCAGCTGGGATAGAGTCAGATGACAAGAAGTGATGTCATGCTGCAAGCTACCCCAGCAATACTTTTTGAAATATTAATTTAAGACATCTCTGAGAGAGAGATAGCATTTTGTATTTTGTCTTTGACCTGACAAGAAGATCTACTCACCACATCTGCCTTGTTGCTCTGTAAGTTAACTAGGGTATAGTAATTTCTCTTAGATACAGTCAGGAATATAGTAAAGTATAGTTTAAATGCTTTCTTCATTTATTTGAGACTGTCCTGCAATGTTGTTTTAAATATTTCCTGTGATTTTGAATTCTGATGTAACTGATTATATACTGAGTATTTTCTTGTTCTTTTATTATTTATTATTAAATACATTTAAATCTTTCATCTGCGGTGGGGGTGCTGCGGTAGCATTGTCGCCTCACAGCAAGACGTTGTCCCGTTCGATTCTCAGCCAGAGCATCTTCTGTGGAGACATGCATGAATGGGTGTACCTTCATTGAAGGTTGTGCGTTAGGGCCGGCAACTCAGCATGTAAAAATCAACTGCCAATTATTAGCGGACCGGAGTTCCACTGTGGCGACCCCTAACCGGGAAAAGCCAAAAGACACAACAACATTGTGGCTGATATCTGTGAGACATATTTAAGTTCTGAGAGTACTTGCATATTTATTTGGTCACACTGCAGGCCACTCTTAATAGCCTTGCTCTTGGTCAAACTACCATTTGTATTGATAGTAACATTACACAGTAAGATTGGACACCCTTTGTTAAGGGCTTTAAAGTAGCTGATAAGGATGTGGCTGGTGGTAGTAATAACTACCTTATACTTTGGGCAGAAGCGGGCATAGCTAGTAAACTTGTGCCAGCCTTTAACAGGTGTGTGTGTGTGTGTGTGTGTGTGTGTGTGTGTGTGTGTGTGTGTGTGTGTGTGTGTGTGTGTGTGTGTGTGTGTATCTATAAATCAAACCTCAAAGTGTGTGTGTGTGTGTGTGTGTGTGTGTGTGTGTGTGTGTGTGTGTGTGTGTGTGTGTGTGTGTGTGTGTGTGTGTGTCAGCTACTTGGGCAGGAACATGAAGCACTGGTTAGACAGAAAGGGTGCTGGAGGTCTTGGGTTGTCCACTCAGCTGGGAACTCAACAATATAGCTGTGCCAGTGGGGAGTCTTACTGGGGATCTGGAGAAAGAGGAGAAACCAGCCCCAAACTGATTGTGGTCTCTGTGTGCTCTTAAGGGAAAGTGCACTTGATGCAGAGAGCTCCATGTGGAAATACTGTGTGTGTACTTGTCATCCTCCCAATTTGTCCTCCACTACTGCTAGTGGTGAGGATTGAGGCTCCTTGATTACTGGACCAGTGGTGCAGCATCACAGGTACACAGAAACCCATGTTGAGGACTTCTGACATCTCAGAAAAGACTTTGCAAAGACAGAGAGTTCTGAGATGGCTGCACAGTGAGTAATAGCTTGTTTCTAGCTCTCCCAGTGTGAAAACAGAAACTTAGCACAGAAGGCTAGTATACTTGTGTTTATGGGTGAATTTCAGTAACTGGCTAAATAAGGACATTGCCTGGATGCCAGGAATAAAGAAATACAGAAGACCTGGAAAACAATTAGCTACAAAAAGTGAGGAAGAAACATTGACTTGTGAGAGTTCTGCAGCTGTTCAGCAAAAAATAATGCAACCTTCAGACATGACTTTCAATAACCTACAGAATGATACAAGACAACTGTATACAGATCTGCTTAAAATAAATAAAACAGTGATAGAGTATATTAACATAAATGTCGAAAGGCTGCAACAAATGGAAGAAGCTTTAAACAGATATTCAGATGTGATATAAATAGGACCTGCTGGAGAGATAGGTATGCATTCCAGAAACTACCCTGTCAATGGAACAGGCACCCCATCCATGTGAAGCAGAGTTCCTCCCTAATCCAATTCAAGTGCAACTTGGACAACTGGATAGAAAACCGGAAATTCATCCCTGGTTTGGTATCTATGTCTCTGATGGATACAGGTAACCTGTAAATGGTTCATCTCCCAGGCCCATGCTTACACTTACCAAGGGTATCAGAACTTGTCAGAGATTTGGGATGTATGGCTAGGCTTAAAAAGGACCTTGTGGTTGTTAGCCTAGTAAACACATATGAACTATATATATATATATATATATATATATAGAGATATTATACATATATGTGTGTGTGTATGTGTGTATGTATATATATATATATATATATATATATATATATATATATATATATTCACTTCATAACACTGAAACTTCAAAATACTGAAACTCAAAATACTGAAACCAAAATACTGAAACTTCAAAATCTTGAAAACTCAAAATACTGAAACTCAAAATACTGAAAACACATATTATGCGTAAACTCAGTTTAAACAACATAAATAATAACAATTTCTACCAAATATATGCAGGGGGGCAAGCCCCCTGCACCCCTGCTAATGAAATATATCAACTCCAAGATTGCACATAGTGTAGTTAAGTGCAATCTTGGAGTAGATATATATAATTAGCAGGGGGTGCAGGGGCTTGCCCCGCATATATTTGGTAGAAATTGCTATGATTTATGTTGTTTAAGCTGAGTTTATGCATAATATGTGCTTTCAGTATTTTGAGTTTCAGTATTTTGAGTATTCAGTATTTTGAGCTTTCAGTATTTTGGTCTTCAGTATTATGAAGTTTTGTCATTTTCAGTATTTTGAAGTTTCAGTGTTATGAAGTGAATCCATATATATATATATATATATATATATATATATATATATATATATATATATGTATATATATATATATATATATATGATAAAGCTGCAACAATTAGAGGTTGAAATGAAAAAAGGCTGCCTGAATATGAGACTGCTCAGGAAGAGATGTTTCAAAAATAATAGCATTAGAGGACAGAGCACATAGGGAAATCTTGAGATTTTCAACTATACCAAAGAAGCTGGAAGGAACAGGCTGCATTAAATTTATGAAAGCACAAATAAGCAAGTTGACTGGTATTCCACAGCAGGACTTATTGGTAGAATGGGCACATCGTGTGCATACTCCAAGTCTAGCTATAAGAAAGCAACCTAGACCTTTAATAGTAAGAATGCAATCCTACCAGCATAATATATACATAAGAATGTTTTTACATGTGCTTTGTTACTCCTTGAAGGTCTTGTGACCAAGGCGCTAGAGAAGATTAAACTTTTTTGTGGATCTATAGTCTGTTGTTTGTTTTATTCTAGTTTTTATCGTTTTTATTTAGTTGTTTGTTTGTGGTTGGCTCTACCAGCAGAAAGAGTTGATTTTGTCAAAACTGTGGCAGAAGGACAAAATACTAAATGTAGGTGACAGCAGAGTGTTTGTGGAATGATTACTCATTGTACACCAGGCAAAAAAGAAGTAAATTCATCTCTCTATTCACAGAATGTCAAGACGCAGGTGTGAAATTCGAACTGCTGTATCCAGCTGTCTTCAACATATTCTTCCCTGGAGGGACAAAATCATTGAAGTGCATGCTAAGGAGAAAATACAAAAGTTTGTCCAACAAAAACTGAGCTGTGAAACAGAAGGAGATTTGGCTTCTCTTTCCTCTGATAGTAAAGACCACAGAAAGACTGCACCTGTGAAACCTTTTCCAGTATTTCAACAGAAAATGTTGGAGAGAAGGAGGGGAGCATGAGAGTTGACGAGAATAATCAAGAGTACATTGGAAATGAAGCAGAGACAGGATTTGGGTGATAGAGAAGAACAGTAAAAAAATCAGTAACTTAATGTGGGATTACAATGCAATAATTATATTTGGAACTATGTCAGCACAAGAAAATCTTGAAATATTGGACTTCTTCAAAATGTGTTTGCTGAGTGGGAGACTCAAGTATATGCCCTACTTCATCTCATTAATGTTCAGAAAAATGCTTTGGGGAGAATGCTATCTGTAAGTAAAGAAAACACTTAGGTTCATAGGTTCATACTAGGCTATCTGCCCTAGGGCATTTATAAACCTAGCCAGAGTGTGTTTGGCTTTCGCCACCCATTTTAAATTAATTTTGCTATGCCCTTTTTCGAGGTTGGTATACTGTGCCTCTGTCTAACAGTGACACAGAAGTGATACCCGGGGTAAACCTACGATCTCCCATCCACTCATCAAGATTCCTCTTGAAGAGAGTCAATGAGGGACTCTGCCTAACCTGGACTGGGATTTTATTCCAGAGTGAAGGGAGCCCCTGAGTTATGAATCTGTCCCTCCAGCATGTCCTATTTATTTCAGTGCTGAGGTTCAAGTCTCTCGAGCGCGTATCTCGATGGGATTTGGATTTTCTGAGGTGCAGCATGTCCATTAATTCCGGGTTGGACATGGCTTTATACGTCAGGCACAGATCGCCTCTGAGCAGGCGGTATGCCACTGAGTAGAGCTGGAGTTTCTTTAACCGGGCAGCATATAGCATCTGTTTGAGCCCTTTGATCCTCTTGGTGAGGTACTTTTGGGGTCTTTCCAGTTGCTGCAGGTGTCTGGTAAGGAACATCCCAAAAGGGGCATTGTACTCAATTATGGGCCTAATGAGGGATGAATAAAGAGGCACGATGACCTCTACTGATCTAGATGTGAATCCCTTCATGATTAGATGGGCTATATAAAATGTTTTTCTAACCACTTTGGCCACGTGGTTGTCAAATGAGAGATTGCTATCAACTTGGGTCCCCAGGTCCCTAATTACTTCTTCTGTACTTAATGGATTACCACCTATGTGGTAATTTGTGGGCACTTTGTTTTTGCCAAAGGGGATGACTATACACTTTTTGGCATTTAGCTTGAGGCCATGGCTCTGGCACCAGATGTCTGTTTCTATGAGGCCCTTTTGGAGGATGCTTGTGTCAGCTGGAGAGTTGATTATGGCGCCCAGTTTGCAGTCATCTGTGAACTTGGTCAGCCACAGTCCTTCCATGTTGGCCTGTACCTCCGAGAAATATATACCGAACAAGAGAGGTCCTAGGACTGAGCCTTGTGGGACGCCACTTGTAACTGGTTTGGAGTTTGACATGGCTCCAGCAATTCTAACCATGTGGGTTCTGTCCTTGAGCCAGTTTGCAACCCATCTAGTGACATAGGGGTTTATATTTAAGCTGGTGAGCTTATCTATAATGCCCAAGTGGGGTATTGTATCGAAGGCTTTCTCAAGGTCCAGGTAGGCTGTGTGGACCACCTTCACCTCATCAATGGCCTTCGTGACTGTTTCAAAGAAATTGACCAGGTTTAAGAGGCAGGATCTGCCCTTAACAAAGCCAAACTGGGTAGGATCCAGTGTCTGTAGGTTCCCAATATCTTTATTTATGAGGTCCATGACGATCCTTTCCATAGCTTTGCAGACCAAGCTAGTCAGGCTTATGGGGCAATAGTTTCCAGGATCTGTTGAAGCACCACCTTTGTGGAGAGGTACCACTGTTGCTGTACGCCACTCTTTGGGTACATATCCTGTAGTAAGGCTGAGATTGAACAGTAGTTTTATGTTTGGGTTTAGCTCTTCTTGGAGTTCATGTAGAACACAGCCCGGGACACCGTCTGGTCCCATTGATGCTGTGTTTTTTGCTTTGGAGAGGGTGGCTCTTACCTGAGCATCTGAGATGTCAGGGTGGCAGCACTCTGCTGGGATAGATATTTGCCCTTTTGGTAGGGAGGGGGGAGTTTGCACTGAAACTGTCAGCTAGGATGTTGGCAATGTCTGTGGGTTCTGTGTATTTTTTGTCATTTTGGACAAATTCTGAGCATATCTGGGAATTCCCACCCAGGTTCCTAACATAACTAAAGAAAG
Source organism: Protopterus annectens (assembly GCF_019279795.1). Classification (NCBI taxonomy): domain Eukaryota; kingdom Metazoa; phylum Chordata; order Ceratodontiformes; family Protopteridae; genus Protopterus; species Protopterus annectens. The sequence goes on from NC_056726.1 coordinate 955,446,048, forward strand.
CCTTGTGATTATCCTTAGTGTCCTGTGCAATTTTTCTCTCAAAGCTGGCCTTAGACGATTTTATGAGTGCCCGTAGTATTTTGCTAATACTGATCAGAGATGCCTTCCCTTTTTGGGATTTTGCTCTATCATGTAGTGGCTTCCTCCTTCTATTGTATAGTTTGTTTATGGCTGGGGTCCACCAGACAGGATGTCTGCCTTTGGAGGATTGGGTCTTGGTTTTATTTGGGATTGCATGATCTATGCATTCCTGAAGGTGTTCATAGAATGCATTTATAAAGGATTCTGCAGTCTGGGCCATATTTTCCACAGGCCCGGGGGCTTTGAAGGATTCCACCTTGGTTTTGAGGAGTGTGAAATTTGCTTTAGAGAATATTTTCACTGTGGTTTTCTGGGCAGGGGGTGGGATTGGGATGTGAATATCCAGTGAGATTAGGTTATGGTCTGATCTTACCAGTGAGGGATACACGTCTGGTCTGGAGCAGAGTCCCCATGTTGGTGATGATCAGGTCCAGTATGTTTTCCCTTTTGTGGGAGTGGTAACAAGTTGTTCCATAGCATTTGAGTTTATAAATTCTAGGAACCTTTGGGCTAGGGTGTTGGAGCTAGAGTAATTCTCCCAGTCTATGTTTGGGTAGTTGAAGTCACCCAATATAATGGTGTTTGGAGAGACCTTCTTATTTTCCAGTGTTCTCAGGAAGGCCAAGTGGGGTTCCTGGGTTTGGGAGGGTGGTCTGCAGCAGGTTATAAACTGGAAGGCAGTTTTACCCACTGTTAGTTGCACATGGATAGTCTCTGATGCTTCGTGCTGTGCCACCAACCTGGAGGTGTGGGTACCTCTGACGAATATTGATACTCCCCCTCCTTTTGTGGTTCGGTCCAAGTTTTGGGGCCGAAAAGCATGGTATGAGGTATAACCTGGTAGTGCTGGGGTGCTCTCCGGAGCCTTGAACCAGGTTTCTGTTACGGCACAGATATCGATGTTCTCCATGCTAAGGAGAGTTTAGAGTGCATGCATCTTGAGGTTTAGACTTCTGGCGTTGAATAGCATTACTCTTAGTTTCTTATCCCTTGTGATACCTATGGAGGTGAGTTTGTCTTTTGAGCCTTGCCTAAAAAAGGCACTATGGGGGTAGCAAGAGCCTTTGCCAATATCCGAAAGCCCAGGGGTGACAGGTGCAAGCCACCCCTAGCGAAGCATCGTAGCTTGTCGAGCATGTCATCCCAGGCTGACAGACATTGGATCCCCTTTGAATGACACCAATACTTAAGCCAATTGTTGAACTTGATCATCTTGTCTTCATATTGTGGCATAATTCTTGGTGAGGGTAAGATGCTACTCAAGGTCAGGGTCATACCGGCCTGGGCTACATGCTCAGAGAGCTCCTCTATGTCTCTTTTCTTGTAGTCCAGGGAGTTATGTCTCAGGTCATTCACACCAGCATGGACAATGACTGAGTCATATTTGAACTTGCCTTGGAGTGACCTGAGTGCTTGTGTTATGTGGCGGATCCTAGCGCCTGACAGGCAGCTCACCGTGACCTTCTCCTTGTTCAGCCTGGTGAGTGGGACATCAGTGTGCCTGACGATAAAGTCACCTATTACAAGTGCATCAGGTGTCTTGTTTAGCCTTAAGGGCTGTGACTGTTCAGCACACTGGCTTTGTGAGCTATGTGTTGCACATGTTTTGTTTTGGGGTAGCGGTTGCTTGGGTGTCTGCTTTGAAGGTCTCTGCTGCTTAGGCAGATTTTTATTTAGAGCCTCCGAGTATGTTTTTGTGTGTTTATGTGTTTGGTTTGCTGTCGTGGTAGGTCTGTGTGAGACTGGAACTGTAGTGAGTGTGGTTTTCTTCTCCTCCTGACTGGTTACACCAGTACTGAGTTGAGAGAGCTTAGCCTCCAGTTTGGCTATATGGTTGCATCTCTCACATGTGTTGGAATTTGTTGGGAGGAGGAGAGGGTTGTCTGTGTACATGAGGCAGTTGTAACATTGCCCCAAGATTCCCAGATTCACCAGCTGGACCGGAGAGGAGATTGACAACTGACCTTTGGACATGCTAGAATAGTATTGGGAATTCCTTTATAATTGAAAAAAGGGCCAATGGGGAACAAGGTACTCAATGGGGAGTTTGTGAGGGTGTAGTGCTTTTAATTTTTTAGTGCTGACTTAGTGATCAGGTGCCAGGTAACTTAAATCCAATGTGTTACAGGTAACTTAAATGCAAAAATGACAAACAGTAACTTTCTTTCAAGTGAAACAAGGAAATAAGTACAGTAAGCAATGCAGATATCACTAGGGATCCACAGAAGCGCTGAAAAGCCATGTTTTAGGTGGAATTAGCATTTCAGGGAAATAACAAGCAAACAAACAACAAGCATACAAACAAAGCTAGATTCAGCAGGCCTGGATCTAGTCTATGCTACAGCAAACAAGGTGTACCAATTTCAGTAAGAAACAGTTCAAATATGCAGGCACTATAAGCCTTTAACCAGAAATTCCCAGCTCAGAAGGGTAGAGTCCATCCTCTCCTCCCACAAGAGTGTAGACCACGAACCTTCTTAATGTAAAATAACTGGCCTGAAGCTCAAGTGCTTAAACCAGAACTAATACACTTTTAGAATAACAGACACTGAGCCCTCAATCAGCAGTTCTCAACTTAGAAGGATGTAAGCTACCTGTCCTGCCACCACAGTGCAGGCCACAAACCTTCCTAATGTAAAACAACTGGTCTGAAGCCCAAGTGCTTAATCCAAAAGACTTAGAATGATAGTTACACTTTAATCAAGTTACTACCAAGCAGTAATAAATACAATTGAATACTTTAAAGAATGCCTGGATTAGTGCTCAAGTTATACAAACAAAGCTAGATTCAGCAGGCCTGGATCTAGTCTATGCTACAGCAAACAAGGTGTACCAATTTCAGTAAGAAGCAGTTCAAATATGCAGGCACTATAAGCCTTTAACCAGAAATTCCCAGCTCAGAAGGGCAGAATCCAGCCTCTCCTCCCACAAGAGTGCAGACCACGAACCCTCTTAATGTAAAATAACTGGCCTGAAGCCCAAGTTCTTAAACCAGAATTAATACACTTTTAGAATAACAGACACTGAGCCCTCAATCAGCAGTTCCCAACTTAGAAGGATGTAAGCTACCTGTCCTGCCACCACAGTGCAGGCCACAAACCTTCCTAATGTAAAACAACTGGTCTGAAGCCCAAGTACTTAATCCAAAAGACTTAGAATGATAGTTACACTTTAATCAAGTTACTACCAAGCAGTAATAAATACAATTGAATACTTTAAAGAATGCCTGGATTAGTGCTCAAGTTATACAAACAAAGCTAGATTCAGCAGGCCTGGATCTAGTCTATGCTACAGCAAACAAGGTGTACCAATTTCAGTAAGAAGCAGTTCAAATATGCAAGCACTATAAGCCCTTAACCAGAAATTCCCAGCTCAGAAGGGCAGAGTCCAGCCTCTCCTCCCACAAGAGTGCAGACCACGAACCCTCTTAATGTAAAATAACTGGCCTGAAGCCCAAGTGCTTAAACCAGAATTAATACACTTTTAGAATAACAGACACTGAGCACTCAATCAGCAGTTCCCAACTTAGAAGGATGTAAGCTACCTGTTCTGCCACTACAGTGCAGACCACAAACCTTCTTAATGAAAAACAACTGGTCTGAAGCCCAAGTGCTTAAACTAAAAGACTTAGAATGAGTTACACCAAGCAGTAATAAATACAATTGAGCACTTTTAAGATGACGCAAATGCAAAATAAAGTAGGAAGAAACACAAATACAGTAAAAGCAGATTTTTTTTTTAAGTGGAAAGTGAGAAAGGAAAGAGAGAAAGGAGTAGCAGAAACTAAGCTGATTGGCCTTCTCAAATGTTTCCCTGTACTGGGTAGAATGAAGTAATGACACTAGACTGGGAGGAGGGTCCCAGATCAAATTTACACTAGGGTAGGGCAACTGCAAAGCCACCAACTATAAAAACACTATTTCAACAGGGAGGGAGGGTGGGAAACAAACTGCAGAAATGTTTCTCACAGCTGAAAAGCAGCAGTGAGCCTTTAAATGAAAGTTTTAAACAGCTAAAGGAGCATCTAGAAAAAATAGTTTAACTGCAACAAGTTATCAGAAACAAACAACCCTTTCTTAATAGTGTTGTGTCTGTATTGCATGGTTTTCTTTGCATGCTATTTTTGGGTGTAATGAGGATTGTAAACATATGTTGTTTTTATTTTTTCCCCTCTTCTCTTTTTCTTCTTGTGCAGCTTTGAGAAACATAGGCAATGTAATTATTAAAAAAAAAGGAAAAAGAGAGCCTGGTTAATGGGGCATGACAGAGTTCAAATTAATGTGCTTTTTTCATTCTTGCATGTGGTAGTAACTGATCTGATTAAGGACCTTTGTTTTAAGACAGAGATCAAATAAATGAAAAAAAATATTGAATATTATAAGTTTTTTTCTAGCACTTGCAAACATGTACACTAAGTAGCATTTCTGCAGCTGGTCTTCATATTGCCACGGAGACAATCTGTTAAAGAGAAACTGGAGACAGTCTGGTGGATGGGGACTGGCTGAGGGAAAAGAAAAAAGAACAGAGAAATTGACCAAGACAAAATGTTCCCTGAAAACAATCAGGGGTTTTCTCAGTTGTGACAGCTTTAAAGATAATACAAAACCAGTTAGACTTGAAGTAAAGTTCTCTCAGTTTTTTAAAATGCAATGAGGATACCAATATAAACAGGTGCTTTTGTTTTTTATTTCTTGTTCACCCTTCTTCTCTCTTTTCTTTGTTCAGTTTTGAGAAATGTAGGCACTGCAATGGAAAAACATGAGATGGGGATGAGATTGGGGAGAGCGGAAGGGTCTGGTTAAGAGAGTATGACAAAAGAAAAATCAGTGTGCTTTTCCCCATGCGTGCATAGGGAAATGGCTGGGTAAAAACCCTAGGCATTATCTAGTAACAAGTTTATTACAAAGCATGTAAATGAAAAAGAATATTGAATATTGTAAGGCTTTTTCTGATAAACAAGGTACCCTTAGCAGTTTTGTGTCTAGTTTGCATGTCACTAGAAGACAATTTCATAAATGGCTTGGAGAATGTGTTTCCTGAAAGAATTAAAGTGTTTTCTCAACTGGGAGAGTTTTAAAGATATAAAAAAATCAAATAGCATTTACCAATAGAACAGGTGAACCATTCATCTTAGCATGACTAATTTTTCTTTTTGGTTACATTTAGCCTGTCTGTGTAGCTATCAACTTTATTTTTATTTTATTTATTTAACATTTATTTACTGGGTAAGTCCGTCTTGGAACAAAGCCAATTTTCAGTGGAGGCCCAGGGAGAAATGCTCCAGCTGCATGTCTTGGAAATTTATTTTCTTATTAGGAAGAAAAACTTTAATATTTGAAGATGTACATAGTTTTATGTGTTACTGTAAAGTTAATAGATTTTAGGAGGGTTTTGGGAGGGGCTGTTTGTTCTGTTTGAGGGTTTTAAAAAAAAAAGTAATGTAAGATGTGACATGGATGCAAACGGATATGACATGAAGCAACTGCATAAAAGACCAACCTGCCGAACAGTATATGCATGTAACATAAAAGTTGGAAGTAGATGTTTAGCAAAAAACAGTTATATATAAAAGGTGGTAATAATAACTATATAAGAAAATGATGCTTTCGGTAATGCCTTTCAATCTAAATGGTCTTAAAGATAAATATAAAAAAGAAAGAGTAGTGAACTATATTAAAAAATGTAGAGTGCAAATAGCTATGCTACAGGAGACACACCTGGAAAGAACTGAACATGTCAATTTGATAAAGAAAGATTTTTCAGGATGGTTATTCAGCAGAATATCTGGGGCAAAGAAAAAGAGGAGTACATATATTAATTGCAAGAAGAGCTCCAATAGTGATAAAAGAGGGGAGAATAATTTATTTATTTATTTGACATTTGTTAACCGGGATAGTCCATCTGAGCAAAATCCCTTTTTCAGTGGCAGCCCGGGGAGAAAAGCTCCACAGTACAAGTAAGCAAGAAAATGTACAAGATTGAAAATGAATACACTGAAAATTTTACAATAAAATAGTTAAGCAAATGTAGACAAAGCTCCACAGTATAATATAGTAAGAGGCATTACAACATTGAAGAAAAAACATAGCACAGAAATATACAATAAAACATGTGAATGAATTTACATAACACAGTGGGTTATCTTCAGAGGGTAATTATACAATACAGAGCAGTTAAGTGAGTTATGGTAGTAGGGAAGGGAGGAATAGAGAGGATAGTGATAGAGAAAGGAAGATACATAGCACTAAGGAGCTACTGGCTAGGCAGGAGGATTACACTGGTATGCATTTATATCCCTCCCAATACTGCTATAATAGAGCTTAAGAAAATTCTGGGAAAAATAATCAGCTTTCAGCAAGAAATATTAGTTATAGGTGGTGACTGGAATTTGGTTTGCAACAGTGAAGATGTTTCTGGGGGCCTAGAAGGGAAAATATAACAAAGGAGGGTAGATTTTTGAAGAAATTTATGAAAATGTTTGGCATGGAAGATGGGAATTCAGTACAAGGAGTTTGGGGTGAATTTACATATTACTCACCAAGATACAAAAAACTGGGCTAGGCTAGATAGATTTTATATCTCACGGGAATGCGTGCATTTAATTGAAGGTCTTAAAATGCACCCAATAACTGTTTCAGATCATGCACCAATAATAACTAAAATAAAAATGTACAGTAATGAAATGAAAATGAGACATTGGCGCTTTCCCAACTACCGGTTGAAAAGAGAGGAATTTAAGGAATGGGTTGCGGAATTAATTTAGGAGTTAATAGAGAAGATAGAATTATCTTCTGAAAACATAGCTAAGGAGTGGGATAAAATTATTAAAGTGGAGCTTAAAACTAGGTTAGAAATAAAGGAAAGGGAGATATGGTTAAACAGTAATAATAATTATTTAGAGGGATTGACAAATGTTACAGTATTGCAAAATAGGGGGAATCTCTCAGAACAGTAAAAGGAGGAACTGCAGAATACCAAATAGAAAATAAGGGATTACCTTGATAATATGCACGAGTTTAGAAAGACTGCTGTTAAGCAACTGTTTTTTGATAATAATTCTAGAGCACAAAAACTTCTAGCACAACAACTCAGGCAACAAAAAGTGGAAAGGGCAGTCACCTAGTTTAGGGAGCCTATAACAAGGAAGATAACAAGAGACCCTGTAGAAGTATTAGAAATATTTTGGAAATGTTATGAAATTTTGTATAAAGCAGAGAAATATGGAAATCAAGAAAAGGTACAAATGGAAATGTTTACGGAAGAATTAAATATGCCATAGTTAGAGGTAGATAAGGCTCAATTACTAACAGAGATAAAAATGGCTATGTATAACCAATCTACAGAAAGTCCCCAGGAATAGATGGTATTCCTTTGGAAGTTAGGAGGGAAAACCTGATAAAGATCTGGAAGGTTTTGTTTAACAGCATTTTAAGAGGAGGATAAGTACCAGCATCCTGGAAGAAGGCGGTGGCAATGGTAATACCTAAAGAGGGTAAAGATCCATCAGATCCAGCTTTATACAGGTTCATTTCAATATTAAACCATGATTATAAAGTGTTTATGTCTATAATGGCTAAAAGAATGGCAAATGTGATACCAAAATTGATAGATATGGATCAGTGTAGTTTTGTGGAGGGGAAGCAAACATTTGACAATATTAACAGAACACTGATGATCCAGAGGGAAGCAGAATGTAAGAAAGTACTACTTTTATTGGTGGGTCTTGATGCAGAGAAAGCATTTAACAAAGTAGACTGGGACTTCATGAGCAGGGCAATGGAAGCATTTGCTTTCCCTGATACAATTATAAGGTTGATTAGAAGAATATATGAGGGATCAGAGGCACAAATTAAAATGGGTGGGGTCCTCTCAGATAATTTCTGCCTGAACTGAGGAACCAGGCAGGGTTGTCTGCTGTCCCCTTTGTTGTTTGCATTATATTTAGAATCACTGACAAAGAAAATAAGGGACTCAGAAATTCAAGGATATAATTAGTATGGTAGTCAGGAAAAGCTGGCTCTGTTTGCAGATGGTATTATTTTATACATGACAAAACCGGAAAGGGACATTACAGTGTTGTAGAAAATTTTAAGATCTTCTCGGTATACAAAATTAATGAAGCTAAGACAAAGGCAGTAGCAGTAAATTATCTGCCCACACATGAATTGGTCCAACAATATCCATATTTATGGGGACATGATGAAATGAAATACTTAGGAGTATGGATTAGAAATAACTCTGTGTTAGCAGCTAAGGATATGTGGGAAGAAACTAAACAGAAGATAATACAAAAATTGAGAAACTGGAAGTTTTGTTATATGGATATGGATACTAAGATACAAGCCATTAAAATATTTTTAGTCCCATTAGTCTTATACACAGGTCAAGCATACTTTTGATCAACTGGAAGAGAAGTTGTGTATAGCAATTAAAAAAGAGTTAAAGGATTTTTATCTGGGAAGGAAAAGATAGCAAGGGTTTAGTGGGATAAGCTGATTCTACCAATGGATCAAGGCGGACTAGGATTTCCTAATTTAAGGGGGTATTTTAGAGCAACACAGTTAAGGCTGTTATGCATAGCACAAGCAGAAATCTATAATTCAATGTGGAAAGGAATGATGCTGACACAGGGAGGAAGATCAATAAATAAGGAGAACAACCAAAATCATGCAGAGTATTATATTCATAAAATAGCAGAGAGTATTCTGAGAACCAAACCAACATGAGAATGAAGAAAAGAGATTTTGCTGATAGGGTTAACTCTGGTCATGGATAAAGATAATAGGCAAGAGGGGGCTGGAATTTATTGGAAAAAAACTGGCAAAGGAATCAAGGAACTGGGAGCAAATAACAAGAAAGTGAAAGGTAATAGAAAGGAAAGAGGCCAAGAATTTATTTGGACTGCAGGTTAGAGACTGCCTTCCCTATCAAGGATTGGTATAGGTAAATAGAAAGAAATAGGGGCTCCTAAATGAAAGACCAGCACTGGTAGAGTTTTAAATAGAAGCTGCCATTAAAAAAGGAATAATTAGTAAAGTATATAAAATATTGCATGATAATTATAAGAAAAAATCAGAGAAGATTAAAAAGGATTGGCAAGAGAGATTGGATAAGCAATTCACAAAGAGACAATGGGGGGGATATATGTATATCTCCCAAATAGGCAACAAAGTCTAGAAGATTTAGTATCTTTGCCTGCAAGTGTTTGGAACATAGATATTTTTATACCCCAAGTACACTCCAAAGAATTTTTCTTCAGGTGAATAGCAAATGTTGAGGTGTGACAGGCAAGAAAGAGGTAGCAGGGAACATATTTTTTGGGAGTGTAATGAGCTGGCAGACTTTTGGGATTCCCTGCGGGCTGCTCTGTCGGAGATGCTGGGTGAGCAGATTGGACTGACTGGGGAGATGATTTTTCTGAGTTATGCTGCAGAATTGGAATTGCCTAGACATAGTAAATACTTGTTGAGTCTAATTATGGTGGCTGCCAAAAAAAGCAATTACTAAAAAATGGAAATCAAAGTCTAGACCAACTTTACTAGAAGTAGTGAATATAGTAACAGAGGTAAAACAACTGTAACTGGGATCTTTAGAAAAGGAAAGGAGCAAATTACATAAGAAAAAAATGGGAATTGTGGGAACAATATATGCAGAACAGGAACAAGGTTTAAGAGGCAGGATTTCAATGAGCCATATAATGCTTAAATGACAATGACTGGATGTTTTATAAATGATGTATAATGTTTACAACTACAGTTGTTTCAATGGTATCTGTGATGTAAACTATTTGCAACTAAAGTGATATCATTTTGTATGTTTTTCATTTATATAAATGTAAAATTGTCTTTGTTGTATCTGTAAATTTAATAAAGATGTTTGGGAAAAAAGACCACAAAGATAAGTGAGTCATCTAAAGAAGAAAATACATTAATGCCTTAAAGTCTGCAACGAGCTATCACTGGAGACAAATACTTTGTAAATGTCCTTGGAGCTGTACATAATCCAAAAGGTAATGCAGAGAAATGATAATGTGACCCACATACAGAGAATCTAAGAAATTTCTTGAAACCTGTGGCTATAGGAATGTAATAGCATCATTTAGGTCAAATATTACCATGACACTCTAAGAAAGAATAAGAGGTAACAGAGTTTGAAGTGTTCCCAGTATGCAGCATAACATTTTGCATATTGTCCTTACTAATATGGGAACATCTTGCACCATTCCTTGTGTATCTTTATCACTTGTTAGGTCTGCCCATAAAGCAGCCTCCTTGAAATAAAACTGAAATCACAGAGATCCCTTCCACCCAAGGTACTTTTTGAAATGTCTTTAAGACAAACAACCTATTCCTAAGTGATACATTGGCAAGCTTCAAATCCCCACCAATCCCAGTTAACTCCAATGAATATGCTGAAATGTATACCACCATGCCATACCAGCATATAAACAACTGCACAGATGCAGCTGTACCCTGTAGGAACAACAGGGCAAACACAGAAGGAGGAACTATAATATCAACAAACTTTATAATAAAATGAAAATAATTTTGACCAAAAGTTAGAAGAGCAATTCCCAGAATGTTAGAGCCCTTGTCACTGAAACAAACACCTCAGGAGATTAATAAAATCCACAAAGCTATGTCTGAGGCTAAAATAGCTACCCAAGCCAAAGACAATCACAAGGTATTTTTCAGTTAGGTTCGTAATCTCAAAAGCACAATGCAGCAATGCACTGAGCTAATTGTGAATGATGTTACCTGCAATGAGGCTGAAGATGTAGGGAACCTATTCATAGATTAGTACTAAGCTAACTGCCCTTAAGAGCCATTTTAAGCCTAGCCAATTATCCCTTGTGAGACTCAAACCCTGCACCTTGTGCTTACAAGGCAAGCACCTTAACCATTAGGCCACCCTCCCAACCTTGGCTTTTAAATTTAGCTCTAACATTATCCCTCTCTCCCCTCCCTCTGTCCCTCAAGATATACCTGAAACTAGCTTGCCTCCAGCTATCACACAAAACCAAGTCCTAAAAGTCTTATCAAAGCTAAAAATACAGCATAATTGGATCTTGACAATATTCCTGGATGCATCTTAAATAACATGAAGCAAGATTTAACCATGCCCCTAGCAACACTATTGTATCTCAGCCTCCATCTGGGCTTTGTACCAAGTGAATGAAGAACAGCTACAGTCATTACCTTGCATAAGGGGGGGGGTTTCCACAGAGCCAGGCAATTACAGACCTGTAGGTCTGACCAGTCTCATGTGCAAAGCCTTGAAAAGAATTACCATGGGACTAATCAATCATGACATGTGGAATTGCCAAACACACCCTCCATCTCAGTTTAGATCATCAAGGGCAGGTCATGCTTACTCAGCCTGATGTATTCTTTGAAAAGGTCACCACAGCAATGGATGAAGGCAAATGGTACACACAGCATATCTTGAACTAGTCAAACCTTTTGACACAATTCCCCATTCTAGCTAGTAAAAAAACGAAATAAACTGTGAATAAACCCATATGTCCCCTACTGGATTGCAAACTGGCTCACAGATAGGATGCAAATAATCAAAATGGAGGAATTTACCTCCACAAAGAGACCAGTCACCATTGTAGCCTCCCCACTGTTCTGTGCTGGGACCTCTCCTGTTTTGTCATCTATTATTCTGAAGTAAATGACAATACCAAAGGGCCCTGGCTGACTAACTTTGCAGGTGACTGGATGCTAGGAGCAGTCATTGAATCCCTAAGTGATTTGGCCATCATGTAGAAAGGTTTGTCCCAAATAAATAATTGGTGCCAAAATCATGGACTGAAACTAAATGCCAAAAAATTAATTGTTGTATAATTTGGGAAGTTGTCTATCACCAGGGAACTACCACATTGACGATACCATAATATAGACCCAGAACAGACTCTCCCCCATCCACATAAAACAAAGTTCATCCCTGTGCAACTTAGATCTATGGATGGGAAAAAATATTTACCCCAGGACTGCTTCCTGTACTACCAATGAACAGAGGCAGCTCCTAAATGCTTTATCCCATGCATGGGCTTCCTCAAATTATCTAGGGTATGATTCCAGTTATTCCTATTAGGGGTAATATATAATTAGCAACCATGTGATGGGTAAGACCGATCTATAACAAAATGGGATAGGTTATTTGGAGCACAAGAAGGAAAATTGGCTAGGCTTAAAATTGCCCACAAGGCTAACTAGCCACACACTTACCTATGAACCTAAGGGTCAGCATTTTGAATTTTTGTACTTGTACTTTCACATACAGAAGCTCTCTAAGCTCTTCCAGACCATGTTGTAACAGGAAGTTATCCCTCAAGAGCTTAAGGATGCCTCCATTGTCCATCTCTGCAAGGCTGTGTACTGGCACCTATGCTATTCAGCATGATGCTCTTGGCCATGTTGTCAGATGGCTTCTGCAATGATGAAGAAACTAGCATTAAGATCAGATACAGGACTGATGGCAGGCTCTTCAGCCTGTGGAGGCTACTGGCCAAGACCAAGGTTGAAGAGGATTTTGTGCACAATTTCCTGTTCGCAGATGACTTCACACTCAATGCTGCCACAGAGACCCAGATGCAGCAGAGCATGAACCACTTTTCCATTGTTTGCAGAAACTTTGGCCTCATAATCAGTACCAAGAAGACTAAGGTTTTCCATCAGCCCACTCCGCAAAAGATGTATGTGGAACCAACTATCACCACTGAAGATGATATCCTGAAGGCTGATGACAAGTTTACATACCTCGGCAGCACACTCTCCAAATTTGTGAACACTGATGATGAGGCAGATACACACATCGCCAAAGCAAGCTTTGCATTTGGACAGCTGCTGGAGTTAGTCTGGGAGAGGAGAAGCATCAAACTGTCCACAAGGCCAAAGGTGTACAAGGCAGTTGTCCTGCCCACACTACTGTGTGCCTGTGAGACATGGACTGTGTATGAGCATCATGCCAAAAAGCTGAATTGCTTTCATGTGATCTGCTTACAAAGGCTACTGAAATTTACCTGGTAGGACAAAGTTCCAGACACAGTTGTGCTCTCTCAATCTGGACTGCCAAGTATCTACACCCTGCTGAAGAGAGCCCAAGTCAGGTGGGCAGGCCACCTTGTACATATGCCAGACACACGCCTCCCCAAGAGAGTGTTCTATGGTGAACTCGTGGAAGGCAAACGTACACAAAGTGGGCAGAAAAAGTACTTCAAGGACACTCTGTAAATCTCTCTGAAGAGCTTTTACATTGATCTGGATTCCTGGGAAACTCTATTGCAAGACTGTCCCACCTGGTGAAGCTGCATCAGCAAAGGTGCTACTTCCTACAAGCAGAGCAGAACTGCAGAGGTGCAGAGGAAGCGTGAGCTGCGTAAATCCATAGCCAACTCTTTACCAACCAACTCAACAGACCATTTGTGCCCGACATGCAGCAGAGCTTTCCGAGCTCACATCGGGCTGATCAGCCACAGCTGGACACACTGTACTCAGTCAAACTCCTCAATGTGATGTCCTTGGTCATCATCGACAATGACAGATGAACAACAGATAGAGAAAGTAAGCTCTAGAACTGGTCTCCATGAAGGCTCTTTTTCTGGTACCAGAAACATTCTGGAATAGAAGCTTTGCCCATTTGGTCTAAAGGCACTGGTTCTGTGACTCCAATTGTGAGTAAGTGTTGAATAACCTGAGGAAAAAAACTTAGTTCAGAGAATGGGGAGGAATTCCTTGAAAGGAGATATTTGTACCCAGTGCCTACTGTAACCCTACTGAACTTCTTTTAGCACCCAAGAGACTGAAACAATCTGCTGTCAAGGGAAATTTAACGAGATGGTTTCTGTGACAGATTTTCAGAGACTGGAGTAGGAGGGGATTGTATGGGGAAATTATGCTGAAATAGTCATTCTGAAGTATTAGACTGTCCCTTTTTTGGAAAGGATGCCTCTTTCTTGTTGTTCCCCTATATCCATCTATCTTTTTTTGTTTCCTTCCTGTTTGTCTAGAGTTGGTGGGTATTTCTGGTTTTATTTTTTTTAAAGGAAAATAGGATTTGTGAAATTTGTAGTGGGGGAGCTTGAAAAACCTTAGGCACTCCCAAATTAACTGCCCTCTTTCACCAAATTGTTTGATGATCTGAGTAGCAGAAGGGTAAAAGAAAACATCCTTATATAATGCAGAATTAAAAATGTTGGACTTACTTCATCAGCAAACTTTTGGTTATGTACTCAGGCATATATCTTCTCAAAACTGTAGCAGTGACGCTAGACACAGTACCTGCACAATCATAAACACTCTTCAAAGCATGGTTAAATACTTGAAAAAGATTAGGAACAATAAGATTAAGAAAGGAGCTAGCTCCTGAAGGAAGTGAGGCAGAATATTACTTCAAACTGTCTGCACAAAACAGAATGACTTCAGCATATGTGCCTGGTAGTTAAGAATTCTACAAGCTAAAGTGGAAGAAGTAGAAAATTCTCTTACCAAATCTTGCCCAGTACCTTGACTTCTTTGTCCACAGGGGAGGGACTGGTATTAACTAACAGTCTGTTTCCAGCTGGCATAGAGGTAGATAAAGCAACTGGATCTGATCTAAGATGAGAAAACAAAAACTTGTTAGTCTGAGATATTTTATACAGTCTATCTGTTTTTTTTTTGGGAACTGAAGGTTGAGTGTCAGGATTATTACAGGCAACATTAAAAACATCCTCTAAGGCTGACAAAATGGGAGGGATGGATGTAGAATGAGGTATACATACTTATAACATATTATTCTATCTCCTCATTTCTGGGGGAACAGCCACCTGTTCCCACAAAAATACCTCCTTTATTCTGGAAATATTCTGACAGAATAAAATTCTCCAAAGGAGGTAGAGAGGACCAAGTGTCCCCAGAATCAGTGTGTTATGGGTTTGGGAATCTACAGGAGTAGAAGCCCTGGCTCTTTCTATGTCAGAATCCTCTGACAAATTTTCCTCAGGATTTTTTTCAGTAACATTGCCCACAGGTAAAAATTTCTGAGCACTAGGATAAACAGCCTGTAATAACTGTCTGACTGGGGTAAGAAAATCATATTTTCAAGCAGACACCATCCCTTCAGGTGAACAATGTCTAACATTCTGTTCTTTCTTTGCAGATAACACCTTGTAAGATGACTGACTCAAAGATGGCAGATCAGCCCTGACAAGACATCTCTTTCCTCGGTTATCTCAAGAGGCATTCCAGAAGAGTCTTCCAGACCCAAAGAAAATATTTCTTCCATGCCCACTTTGGACACTGGAACAGCTGAAGAGGATGTGGCTGAATGGACTACACCACAGGAGCCTGGAAAGGCAAGTGAGTGGTCTGAGGAATACTGGTTGGACACTATGGGTTCACTCACCAATGGCTGAGGCACTGTCTGTGCATGAATTTATGGTAAGGGCTCCTTTATTCTGTTATTTCTTCTTTTTAGGTATAGTGGGAGAAAAGCCAGCAGGACCAGAGTAAGTATCTATGCTGCTGCTGAGGGAGAGGCCTGAATGCTGATAAGCAGAGCTGGAATGAATCAGTTGGAAGTTAAGTTGTAAAGCCAATGTTCACAAGTGGCACTCACACACTTACACAGCTCCACACAGTACCTTTTAGTATAAAAGGATCTGTAAAATACAAAAATCCTGTAAGAATTAAAACACCACTACAGAATGCTCCTTGACAGAAAAAATAAGAGGTAAGTTTTCATGAAGTGTACACACGCACTAAAAACATGACAAGCATTTTCTGCCAATTTAAAACACTTCCCAGTCTTTAAATTCTCACAAATATATGAAAAATTTGCATAAGCACTATACTTTTAACACAAAAATAGCCCCCAAATCAACCCTTAGATCAAAATTGTGGTTCCTGACAGGAAACGTCTGAAACTGTGAAAAAGTATTGTGTTTCTTAAAGGGGAAATCTGACTTTTAGTCACAAAATAGGTTCATACGTGTTTACTAGGCTAACGACCACAAGAGCCTTTTTAAGCCTAACCATGCATCCCAAACCTCTGACAAGTTCCAATACCCTTGATAAGTGTAAGCATGGGCCTGGGAGATGAACCATTTACAGTTTACCTGTTTGGATTAGAGACATAGGTGCCAAACCAGTGATGAATTTCCGGTTTCCCATCCAATTGTCCAAGTTGCACTTGAATTGGGTTAGGGAGGAACTCTGCTTCACATAGATGGGGAGCCTATTCCATAGATGGAGTAGTCTCTGGGATACATACCTATCTCTCCAGCACGTCCTATTTATATCGCAGGAAGGGTTTAAGTCTTTAGAATGAGTAATTATGGTAATGTTTGTTTTGTGAATATGCAGGAGGTCTGTCAGAGTGGGGTCTGACAATGCCCTATATGTCAGGCATAGATCTCCCCTTAAAAGCCTGTAGGAGACAGAATACAGGAATTGGGCCTTGAAGTGGTCTGCATAGGACATATTACTTATGCCCTGTATTCTTTTAGTGAGGAACTTCTGTGGACATTCCAGTTGTTGGATATGCCTGGTTAGGTACATACCAAAGGGGGCATTGTACTCAATGACAGGTCTGATAAATGCTGAATACAGTGGAACAATGACTTCCTTGGATATGGATGTCATACCTTTGTTTATAAGTTGCACAACTTATTCTTATCTACATCACTTCCTTCCTAAGCTACTTCTATACTGACACATCTACACCTTATCCTATTGTAAAATGCAGTATTTTATTATTACCACTTCACTCCTCTACTTTCTTGCTACCCTGACTTCTTACCATTTCTGCCTTCCTTAGCCACTATTCTACTCTCCAACCTCCCATACTTTTACAACTCACTCAACACCCTCCTTCTACAATATCTCTCCAACCCTATTTAACCTCCCCAACTCAAGTCCTCACAAACTATTTAGTGTGCAAACACTCCCTCCTACCTACAAATCTAAACCCAAACTATACAAACTACTTCTATGTATGCCTATACTCTCCATACCCTCTAATAACTTACTTTTATCCGGAGATATCCACCCCAACCCTGGCCCCTCCTCCTCTCCACCTAGTCACCCACACCCCTTAGCTTCTACCTCCCCTCCTTCTCCAAATACCCCTCGTCCTCCCCAGCCTATTATAACTAACTCATCTATATCCAAACACCTAGCCATTTACTCCATGAATATTCAAAGCCTAACCAACAAAATTACTGACTTCCATGCCTGGATAGGCCATACAAACCCCCATATCCTTACCTTGTCTGAAACTTGGCTTAAGCCACATATCACCAACAATGAAATTCTCCCACCGGGCTATAATATCTATCGCTCAGATAGATTCCCAAAGAAAGGAGGTGGTGTTGCCATCCTCCATTCTGACAACCTCAACCTCTCATCTTTCCCCACAACCATCCCCAACTTTCACCCAGCCAAACTTATCATCCTTAACTACCACCTCAACCCCCACAAAAAATAGCTGTTGCCTCCATCTATATCCCTCCTGGTAACAACTTATCCACACTTGAAAATATGCTATCCTGGTTTCCCTTAATATACCCTATGAAACCATCATCCTATGAGATGTCAACTTAGACTGGGCCAAACTTAAAACTGACTCTCCGCAAACCAGTATCAATCTATATGGTTTCCATCAACTGATATCTTCCCCCACCCGACTCCACAAAAATTCATCCTATGGCTCCATAACAGATTGGATACTCACCAACTCCCCTCACCTCTACCACAATCCCACTACTCTGCCAGACCAACTTAGTGATCATCTCCCCATCTCTGTGCTCAGATACTCCACCCAACCTCCCAAACCTTACCTTAATCAAGACTGCCGTAAACTTTCTAATTTTAATCTAACTCAATTTAACTCTATACTATCTTTCACTGACTGGTCATTCTTTAAACTAATCCCACTAAATGATACAGTAAATAAATGTAATAGCATCTTCCTGAACACCCTAAATTCCCTTGCTCCTCCCAGAAAGATTAGAATAAAATCCAATTTTGCTCCCTGGATTTCCAAAGAAACTAAGTCCTTTATTCTCAAAAGAGACAAAGCCTGGAAAACCTGGATCAAAACCAAAGAATTATCATTTCTCCACAGCTATAGACATCTCAGAAATCTTACTAAAAAACAAACCAATACAGATAAAAAGTCCTTCTACAATTCTACCCAGCTCAATAACAAATCCAACCCTGAAAAAGTTCTGGTCCACTATTAACAAAAATCTTTCACCAGGCCGTCCCTCAAACCCCTGCCCCTACCCCAACACATCCCCTCTAGAAACAGCTACCCTACTTAATAAACACTTTATAGATACCATCCAGACACTCATACCATCAAACGGTAACACTTCTCTTTTGTCTGTCCCTCCCAACCTACCTAATATACCTCCTTTCTCTTTACATCCTGTTTCTACTTCCTATATCTGATCTCATCTTTATAAGCTCAAACCCTGCTCTCCCTCCACAGATAATCTACCTCCTACCTTCCTCAAACTAGCTGTTGGCACCATAGCTTATCCAGTGTCCATACTAATAAATCAATCTATACAGGAATCCACTGTCCCAACCCTCTAGAAACCCTTCTTCACCATCCCACTGCATAAAGGTGGTAACTCTACTGAGCCATCTAACAACCACCCCATAACTATCCTATAACCCCTCTCCAAGATTCTTGAAAAATGTATCCACTCACAACTACTAAACCACCTCCTCACACACAATCTTCTCACTCCCACCCAGCATGCTTTTCGTCCCACCCACAGCACTACTGCCCTCCTATCCTTCACCCATACCATTGCAGAGGCCCTAGACAATAATAAACTCATTTCCTGTCTCTTCTTTGATCTTTCCAAGGCCTTTGATACAGTTTCCCATCGCCTTCTGCTATCTAAACTTGCCAATCTCAATCTATCCTCCTCCTCCCTTCCCTGGTTCTCCAGCTACTTATCCTGCAGACAACAATCTGTTAAATGTCTCTCTTCCTCTTCTCCTTTCATACCTGTCCCAACAGGAGTACCCCAAGGCTCCCTCCTGGGTCCCCTCCTGTTCAATGTCTTTACCAATGACCTCCACAAATCATGCAAACAATCCTCCCTCATCCAATATGCCGACAATTCTACTCTCATCACCATCTCTAACAACATCTCTGAACTCCACACTCGTACTCAACAGGTCTTCCTATCT
The DNA here is from genome assembly GCF_019279795.1 of Protopterus annectens. NCBI lineage: Eukaryota > Metazoa > Chordata > Ceratodontiformes > Protopteridae > Protopterus > Protopterus annectens. The sequence continues at coordinate 955,465,325 of NC_056726.1, forward strand.
ACGTAACAATGGCTAACCAGTAACCTTCTCATCCTTAACCCTAAAAAGACCAAACTCTTAGTATTTTGTCCCCGTTCACTCGCTCTCCACAAATCCACCTTTATCATCACTTCCTCAATTAACACTATTATCAAACCAGAAACACACACTAAACTCTTAGGTGTAATCATCAACGATGAACTCAAATTCAATATGCACATACCCCAAAGTATAAAAAAGACACATCAGAAACTGGGTTTACTTTACCACAACAAAAGATTCCTAACTCCATATGTGAGATTCTCGCTTGCCCAAGCCTTTCTTCTACCCTCCCTCACTTATGCAGCCCTTGTGTTTACCAACATTCAAAGTACAACCTTAAACAAACTTCAACAAACTTATCATAAGACAGCTGGATTTATCACTAACGCTCCTTATAACGCACATCACTGCCTATCCTTAAATTCTCTCCATTGGCTTGAGTTCCCCCGTTTACTGTTATTATCAAAACTACAAATGCTACACTCCATTCTTTACAAACCTTTATCCTGCCCTGCTCTCACTTCCCTCATCTCAATCTATTCTTCTTCTCATACTCTCTGTACATCATCAATTACTACTACATACGTACCAACCCAAAAAAACAATAAGCAAACTCCTTTATAAATATGCCATTACCAAAGTTTGGAACAAATTTCATATGTTCCATCATTCACTCATCCCACTTTAAAGAAAAACTCAAAATTCATCTACTTAACTCTAAAATCTGTCCCTGCCAAGCCCCAACCTAAAATTTCCTCTCCCCTCCTTAATCTACCCCACATACAACTTGTATGTCTCTATCACAGAGACGTTCTTATCTCTGTTACATTTTTTCTGATGATTAAACTCTTCTTGTAAATATGTAAATACATTGTTACTCTGTAAAATGTTACCTGTACACTGCATGCTTTTTATATCTTCCTGTTGTGTGTTCTACTTGTTTTTTGTTAATTAGATTTTTTTCATGCAAAGATTTCTTTTTCTGTAAACTATGTGTTTAATGGAGCTTTTCTCCTCAGGTCTACACTGAAAATGGGTCACAAAACCCAGCTGGACCAACCCGGTTAACAAATGTCAATAAATAAAATAAATAACATACAATGATTTCCTCACCACTGTAGACATGTGATGATCAAAGACTAGAATACTATCTATGTGTGTCCCTAAGTCCCTGCTACTGGATCAACTCTAAGGGGTGTGTTTTCAATATGATAGTTACTAGGGATGGATGACTTCCCAAAGAGACCTATTATGCATTTCTTGGCATTTAGTTTTAGTCCATGGCTCTGACACCAGTTGTTTATCTGTGTCAGCCCCTTCTGGAGAACATTTGTGTCAGTGTGAGATTCAATAACAGCTTCTAATTTGCAATCATCTGCAAATTTAGTCAGCCAGAGACCACTGACATTGGCCTTGACTTCTGAGAAGTAAATGCCAAAAAGGAGCAGTCCAAGGACTGATCCCTGAGGGACTCCACTTGTGACTGACCTCTTTGTAGAGGTGGACTCCCCAATTCTAACTTCCTGGGTCCTGTCTGTGAGCCAGTTGGCTAGCCACCGGGTGACATGTGGGTTTGTAAATGACCTCTTGAGTTTGTCAACAATGCCCGTGTGAGGTATTGTGTCAAATGCCTTGGCCAGGTCAAGTTAGCCAGTATGAGCAATTTTGCCCTCATCCATTGCTTTGGTGACCTTCTCAAAGAAGTCCAACAGGGTGAGTAGGCATGATCTGCCCTTGACGAAACCAAAGTGGGTTGGGTCCAGTATCTGGAGGTTTACTATATCTATATTGATCATCTCCATGGCTTTACATATAAGACTAGTGAGACTTATGGGTCTGTAGCTTCCAGGGTCTGTAGATGGCCCACCTTTTTGCAGAGAGATGATTGTTGCCTTTCTCCATTCATGAGGCACGAAGCCTGTTTGGAGGCTACAGTTAAACAGTAATTCCAGAGGCTCTGATAGGTCATATTTCATGCTATTTAGAAGGCATCCTGGGATATTATCTGGGCCCACTGATGTAGTGTTCTTGTTCTTGGAGACAGCATTAAGGACCTGTTACCTAGTGATAGTAGGGGGAGTTATATTTAATGCCATTTCCTGAGGGAAGGTTGAGGAGGAGAGAGGAGTAAAGATGGAGCTGAATTTATCAGCCAGGAGGTTTGCTATATCTTCTGGCTCAGTATACGTTGACTCCATTTACAATGAGCTCTACACACAATCGTGTATTGCCTTTGACGTTGCGGATATAGTTAAATAATGCTTTGTGGTTGTTCTTGGTCTGGAAGACCAAACTTACCTCAAATTTAGCTTTGGTAGACTTCATTTGTCCTCTGAGTTGTTTGTTTAATTGGATGAGAGTACTTTTATCCTGCTGGGTGCTGCACCTCCTAATTTTTGCCATGATTTTCTTCCTCCTGTTATACATCTGATTGATTTTGTGATTCCACCAGGGTGGCTTGTTTTTTGAGTTAGTTCTGTACTTCTTCCTGGTGGGCACAGCTGCCTCTATGCAGCTATTAGCATACTTGTACAGGGCTTCTGTTAACATTTCTGCATAGGTAGAAGTGTTCTCAGGTTTTATGGGGGCTTGAAATTTTGCCAGGTTCTCAATTAATATCAGGAGGTTAGCCTTAGAATAGTTCCTGAATATTCCTGGTTTAGCTGGGGTCCAGGTTTTATTTTTACTTCAAAGGAGCCATTGTGTGGTCTGACCTTAGCAGGGAAGGCATTACAGTAGGAGATGTGCAGCAATCTCCCACATTAGTAAGGACCAGATCCAGTATGGTTGCACTCCTTGTTGGTGTACTGACTATATGATCCAGGGAGTTTGTGTTTACAGAATCCAGGATTCTCTGTGCGTGTATGTTTGATGTCATATAGGATTCTCAGTTAATAGTGGGGTAATTAAAGTCACCCGTGAATATGGTATTGGGTTGGATGGTTAGTGCTTCTAATAAGTTTAAAAACATGGTATGAGTTTCCTGGGTCATAGAGGGGGACCTATAGCTTGCAAGGAAGTAGTACTGGATTTGAACATGGAGCAGCCCAAGTGCATTATCCTGTTTGACCAGCTTTGAAGTATATTTATTTTTTATGTAAATAGAGACACCTCCACCTTTAGTCCCAGCCTGTGAAGCAGCTAGTTTAAATGTGTGGAAGGCACTATAACGTTGTGCTGTTGGTGTGCTCTCCTCAACTTTAAACCATGTCTCAGAGACTGCACATACATCATCATTCTCTAGGGTAAAGAGAGCTTCTAGGGAGTGGAGTTTTTTGTTTAGACTCCTAGCATTGAGCAGTAATGCCTATAGATTTTCTTGGCTTTGATTTGCTATGTCAGAAGTACTTTCAATTTGGCATTGCCTAAAGAAAGTACTATGGGAGAAGACAATGTCTTAGCTAATAGTCGAAAGACTAGAGGGGAGAGATGCAGACCATCCCTGGCAAAGCAGCGTGGTCTGTTGACCATCTCCTTCCATGCTGACAAATATTGCACCCCCTTAGAATGACACCAGAAACTAAGCCAATTATTAAGTCAAACATCTTTTGTTCGTATTGTGGCATCATCCTTGGAGAAAGTAAAATGCTGCTCAATGCTAGGCTCATACTAGCCTAAGACACATATTCTCAGAGTTCTATGATGTCTTTCTCTTCATATAGTCTAGGGAGGTATGTCTCAGATCATTTACTCCCACATGGACTATTACCGACTCATACTGGTAATTGTGGTCCAATCAGCCTGGTAAGAGGGACATCAGTGTGTCTCATGAAGGAGTCGCCAATGACTAGAATGTGGGATTGTGTGGTGACTTGCCTTATGAACTTAGAGGGAGAGGCTCCATGAGATGTAGCTCTATGTGTTGATGTGGGTACTGTTTTGAAAGAGTGTTTGGGGCTGCTGAGGGTGTTTCTTATGTGTACTTTGTCTAGGAGGTGTTTGTGGTTTAGGAAGGTTACATGTAAGTGCCTCAGTATATGTGGGTCTATATGCCTGCTTTGAATTGTGCGTGATGGGTGCAGCATGTGTACTACTGACAACCTTATTGACATTAGGATTACTTTTATGTGAGAGCTTTGCTACCAGGGACATTGTACAAATGCATCTCTCACATACCATATCAGTTTGTTTGAGAATTAACTGGTTGTCAGTAAACATAAGGCAATTTCTACATTGCCTCAGGATGCCCATATTCACCAAGCTGGTAACGTAGACAGTAGGAAAGTTCATATCCATGACAACAGACCCTTTTTTATTGATTAGATTGTTGGAATGAGAATATCAATCACTGTCAGGAGTATCTGGTTTGCAACTATGTGGACAGTGTTTGTCACTGCAAACAAGTTGTCCTGTGTGCAACTAGATATTGGAGAAATGTCAGTTGTGCTTTTACAGGAAAAATGTCACTCAAGGTGTCTTGAGTCTTTACAGAGCACTGCCAAACACCTGAGGGGAAACTAATACGTAGACCCTGAAAATTTAAGGCTGAAGTATTTAGGCAGATATTCTGAAGTTAGAAACTAATAAAGCAATACTTACTGAAAACAAAGAATTGGCTTGTCAACAATGATGAAAAGAGGGGAGTCACATGAATGGCTACTGCCTGACTACTACTAATGCTGGTCTCAGCACAGCTTCACTCTGTTGGGATGCAATACTCCTTTGCTTCTTCTCTCACCAGAAGCAAAATGTTAGCACCAATCCCAAGAAGAGAAGCAGGCCACAGCCTTTTTGTGATCCACAGTCTTGTCCGAGATGATGCAAGGGTCTGTAGGCTTGTAGCCTTTTTCTGGTAGATGCCGCAAATAGCAACCAGACCAGTCAGGTACGTTAAGCAGAGACACTCACTCTCCAACCAGAAACAGTCAGGAATCAATGCACACTGCCCCTACTGTCACTGGGATCAGAATATAAGCACACATTCCAAGCTGTCACCTATAAAGCAGTTATTAGGCTTTACGGTGATCAGCAGTCTTCAGAAAATAATGCCACAGTACTCCTTCTCTCACCAGGAGAAAACAAGCACTAATCCCAAGATGACTGCTAAGAGGCAGAATGTGGGCTCTCCATTAACTGATGGTTTTGCAATAGATGCTTAAAGGTAAGATGAAAAAAATGGTTTACCCTAAACACTGCAGCATGCACTGAAATGTTTGATGTAACTGTTGTTACCTTTCACTTTAATAAAGTGACTGCTTGGGAATATAAACTAAGTACATATATACATATATACATATATATATATATATATATATATATATATATACACACACACACACACATATATATATATATATATATATATATATATATATATATATATATATATATATATATATATACGGTTTACTATCAAAAAATCGAAAATGAAAAAAAAAATGTACGAAACTTTGACTTTTAACATTGAAAATGAACATTTCTGTATGTACCTAATGTCGAAAACAGCTACTCCCTCCCTTCCCTTAACTCCCTACCTAACTAGCCTAAACTCACATCTATGCGGGGGGGGCAAGCCCCCCTGCACCCCCCTGTGGGGGGCTGCACCCCTCACACACCCCCAACTTAATATTCCAACTCCGAGATCACACTACAGTGAGGAAAGGGATGTATTTCCCTAAACGCACTGTACCGCGATCCCCTTACATGAGCGAACATTATAACTGCGAATGCACAGTCCATTTGCAATGATAACGTTCGCTCACATAATCTGCCGAACTATGAAGTATTCGAATATATGTTGTTCGAATACTTCATAGCCGTGCAATTGCACGGCGGCATTTTGATAGTAAACCTATATATACATACACATACAAACACATACACACATATATATATATATATATATATATATTTATGTGTATATATATATATATATATATATATATATATATATGTATATATATATATATATATATATATATATATATACACACACACACACACACACACACACACACACACACACACACACACACACACACACACACACACACATATATTTATTTATTTTTTTGCTAAGGACTGATGTAAAGAAAAAGTACCTGCACTTCATTGCAAACAGTACATTACACGCATCCACCCTGTTCCATACCACACAAAGAACAGAATGCATGTGTTACTTTCAGACATGTCCATGTCAGTAAATGGTTATTCATTCATTCTTTTATTTCTCTGTCATTTCCAGTGCCTGCTTTATGCATTTCAGTGTCAAAAGAGAGTCATGAGTATATCTTGACAAACAACATGCAAGAAACTAGTCCTTGGCAGAATGCCAGTTCCTCTCAGAAAACACACACACACACACACACATACACACACACACACACACACACACACACACACACACACACACACACACACACACACACATTCACATACCTCTAGGGCAAGAGTGGACACTACAGCCACCATCAAAAAGAACTACCCATACACCGGAAGGAAATGCAAAGTTCTTAGTAGGTGTCCAGGCCAGAAAACAAACTAGAGAACAAAGTTGAAGACATTTTCTTGCATTACAATAATTGGTTTCCTTATGAATACATTCATTCCTCAAGCAATTTCTTGTCAGCATTAACTTATTTTAAACAGAAAATATTCATGGTGGTATAAAGTCAACACTTGTCTTTCTTACTCCGTTAAAATAGATGCAAGAAGTATGGAACAGTGCACAAAAGGTCAGCAACTGGATGACCACATTTTTACTCATTTACCTTCAAATGAGGGATAAGAGGATACTCATTTGTAGGCAATACATTTGTGTTACAAAAATTATGAAGTGAATGAAATATATATTCACATGGAATTATTTAATTGGTAATGTATATCCATATGGAATTATTTAACTGATAAACTAAAAGGACAAGTTTATTGAGCAAAATGATCATGGATGCCAGTCTTTCTTAGGAATTTTTCAGTTTCAGATTTCTTAGTTGAATACTGTCTTACAGCTGTATGGACAAACTTCCATTTATTAATGCAATAATGACACTTCTGAATGATTTATGCTTTGATAATATCTTTACAAGAAAGATTTGAGGCTGGAAAGAAAGATTGGTAAGTATTCTATGTATTTTTGTTCATAAGAGTCACCAAATTCATATTTTTTTTACATTTATTCTGCTTTATATGTCGTTTCTTCTCCTTGTTAAATCTAGTTTTGTATTTGTTGATATCTTTTGTTGAACTGGTTGTATCACATTTTATGATTTTTTTTGTATTTTTTTAACAAAAAAAAACACACCATGGGACAGCACATCAAAGTCACTGTAGGTGAATGCCATTTGAAACACTGAAATAACCTCTGGGTAGCTTTGCCTTTTAAAAGTTCACTATGGAAAGGTTGAAACAAGAAAAAACTCAATCATAGATTACTCTGTTCAATTCATGCAGCTTGGAGGACATTCTGATGCAGTGTAAATCATTAGTGCTACTGTTGCTGGTGGGCAAAGTAAGAAAAAAAGTTATGTACTCACAATAACGTTCCATCTGAGTAGTTGTACTTCACTTGTCTTCAGCCTGTGGGTATACGGATCCAAATCAGATCCGAGCTGGCAAATATTACTAGCATCAGCTCTGAGCTCCAGACTCCTCCCCTTACCCATAATACACCTCCACTGCCTTCCATCCCCAGATCATGTTTGCTGAACTCATACTTGGAACCCAACCTGATAACATACTTGTGACCTATACTGCAGCCCGTAGGCTGAACATGCGCCAGGGTCCAGGGGGGGAAGGAGGGTGGGATGGTTGAAGACAAATGAAGTACAACTACTCAGATGGAACATTATGGTGAGTGCATAACTTCTTTATCTGAAGTAGTTTACTTCATTTGGTCTTCAACCTGCGGGACAGAGTCCCCAGCTACTAAACTCCTGGGAGGCCCTCATGGAAGGATATTCCAGGGCACCGCTGAGCCAAATAATGCTCTCATTCTAGAAGTCAAATCCAATTTGTAATGAGAAATAAACGTATGAGATGAGGACCAAGTAGCTGCAGAGCAAATGTCATCCAAAGACACTCTAGACCAGAAAGCTGCAGATGTAGCCATGGACCTAGTGGAATGAGATTTAACCTGATCTGGAGGAGACATGCCTTTGTCCTTATAGACCTGCAGGATGCACGAAGAAATCCATCTAGATATAGTGACCTTGGAAATAGGTTTGCCGAAAAAGGGTCTATAGAATGAATCAAACAATTGATCAGATTTACGAAAATTTTTTGTCTTGTGTAAATAGAATCATAACTGTCTATGAACTTCCAACATGTGTAGCTTGTATTCCATCCTGTTGGTAAAATTGGGAAAGAACACAGGCAAATTTGTAGTTTGATTGATAATGACTGGTGATACCACCTTAGGAAGAAAAGATGGGTTGGTTCGAAGGGAAAGTCTATCTTTATGAAAAATCATGTATGGAAATTTGATGGACAAGGCCTGTAACTCTGAAATTCTTCTAGCAGAGGTAATAGCAACCAGAAAAGCTGTTTTCCACAATAGAAATTTAGATCTGCAGTTGTATCAGGCTTGAAGGGTGGAGCGACCAGAGCTTGGAGAACCATAGTAATGTCCCACGGGGGGACAGAATCTTTGACCAGGGGGCATAGTAAAAAGGTACCTTTAATAAAGGCTTTACACAGTCTAGAAGATGCCAAGGATGCAGAATTCTCGCCCACATGAAAATGAGAAATGGCAGCCAACTGAACTTTGACAGTAGAAGAACTAGCTCCATGCTGGAAAATATCAGCTAGGAAATCAAGAATAGCAAAAAATAGGAGCTGTGAAAGGGTCTAAACTCCTCTAAGAGGCCCAGAAAGAAAAACATTTCCACTTGCTGTGATAAACCTTTCTGGTTGAAGACTTATGAGCAGCTACCAAAATAGACTTAACTGAGGGGGAAAGTCCGGGAGTCCTAGCTATCACGGGAACTGGAGCAGCCAAGATGTGAGCTTCAGACTGTCCAGATTCCGATGAGGCACCCCCTATAGGTGTGAAATCAGATCCTGAATGGGATCTGATTTCACACCCATCGGGGGTGAAATTAGATTGTGAATGGGATCTAATATCCTAGGTGGAGCCAGAAGGTGAGACCAAAGGAAGGGAAGGCAAGACCAGAATGGGGCAATGAGGATCACCTTGCTCCCCAATCAACAAGCTTCCTGCAGGAACCTCGGAATAAGAGGGACTGGAGGATAAGCATACAGAAGACCGGGAGGCCAAGCATGAACTAGAGCATCTCTGGGGGACTCCCCCAGCAGGGGTTCAAAGTGAAAAACCTGCTGCACTTTGTGTTGGAAGGAAATGCAAAGAGATCGCAGCAAGGTTGACCCCACTAGCTGAAGATCTGTTCCGCTACTGACAGATTCAGAGACCACTTGTAAGGCATCAGAATGGTCCGACTTAGCCTGTCCACTAGAATGTTGGACCATCCCGGAAAGTGCATTACGATGAGAAAGCGACCGGTGGAGATCACCCACTCCCACACTCTCATGTCCTCGCAACAAAGGGGGTACGATCTGGTCCCTCCCTGTTTGTTGATATACCAGACTACTGAACTGTTGTCTGATTGAATGGTAATCATCCCCAGAGGAAGAAAGGCATGAAGGGCCTGCAACGCTAGAAGGACCGCCCTCATCTCTAGGACATTGATATGCAAGCTGGTCTCTATGGGGGGACCACAGGCCATGGACTGTCCTGCCTGAACAATACCCCCTCACCCGAGTTGGGAGGCATCCATGGTCACTGTGGTTTGGGCCGGAGCTGGAACAAAGGGTCGTCCCTCCAAAATGTCCAGAGAGTTCATCCACCATATGAGAGATGACCAACACACTTGACTTAGGTGAATAGGATAGGTTAGTGGTAATTCCAACAGGGACCACTGAACTGCTAGAGTCCACTGAAGAATCCGCATGTGTAGCCGAGCACACAGAAGAAGAGTTATGGTCACCGCTATCGAGCCTAGGGCCCTCAACACTGATTCCACTGTCGGGAGGTGAGAATGGTAAATCAGGGAGACATGTATCCTGAGGTTTTGAACTCTCTCCGAGGTCAGGAACACTTTTGCACTGGAGTGTGTCTATCCTGGCACCAATGTAATCTATTACCTATACAGTCTCTAGTAGAGATTTGGATGTGTTGATTGTGATACCCAAACTCAGGGCAAGTGTCAGAAAGTAATCCCTGGTTTGGGAAAGTAAATGCCTGATGGGAGCAGTGAGGAGCCAATCTTCCAGGTATGGATAGACCTGAATCCCCTGAAGCCTCAGGTGAGCCGCTACAACTGCCATCACTTTGGTAAACACCCTGGGGGCTTTGGTGAGACCAAAGGGTAGGGTTCAAAATTGATAATGATTGACCCCTAGTTGGAAGTGGAGGAACCTCCTGGAGCTTCTGTGCATTTTTATGTGATAGAAAGCATCCTGGAGATCTAATGAGTACATCCAGTCGCTCTCTTGCAGGTACGGCATGATGGACTGTAGTGTGACCATCCGGAAAGTACAGTTGTGTACACTTACCATAAATGTAGATGTTTGAGTGTATTCACTGTTGCAGTCATTACATTTGAGTAATCTGCTGGCAGGGTGCCATCAGTCGGCCTGATTAACAAAGTCTTGGGTCCTGCGTCAGTTGCTGTCCCTTCTTTCATGACGTTAGGTTGTCAGGGGTATAAAACATGCAGCTGACGTCATCACCTCAGTTTTTCTTGCCACAGATGTCAGGTGCCCCCCGAATGGGGAGCAAAATATAATCTTAAATTACAGCAAAATACCTCCAATCAAAAGCAAATACACCAAAAAGGCTTTTTAAGCATAGGAACAGAAAGTAGAGGTATAGTCAGAGGAAAAAACAGGGGGCTGGAGGGAGGGTAACCAGGACTGCAACAGTGAATACACTTGAACATCTACATTTATGGTAAGTGTACACAACTGTACTATGTTCTTCATGTTTCACTGTTGCAGTCATTACATTTGGGTAGATTTCCGAAGCCATGGTTGGGAGGATGGATTTATACAGCATTAGGACCAGCTATAAGGCAATGCAAGACAGCAGTGGCAAAGCCAGCTCTGGATTTAGAGAAAATTGGTAAATGGTAATGCTTGGTGAAAGTATGAATTGAACTCCAGGTAGCAGCTTCTAGAATATCCCTGGTAGGAACACCTCTGAGAAAGGCTGTAGAAGTAGATGCAGCCCTGGTGAAATGAGATCTGATCCCCTGGGGGATAGGCTTTCCATGATGCTTATAGTAGAAATTAATGCAATGGCTTATCCATTTAGAAATGGTTTGTTTTGAAATAGCCTTTCCCTCTGCCCCTGCAGCAAATGCTATCAGCAGTTGTTCAGATTTTCTTCGAGTTTTAGCTCTGTCCAAGTAAAATCTCAGTTGTCTGTGCACATCCAGTGAATGCAGAATCCATTCCCCTTTGTTCTGTGGATTGGGAAAGAAAGTTGGCAAATGAATGGACTGGCTCGAAAGGAGGCAGAATTAGTTTCTCCAATACAATGTTAAGGTCCCAGGCAGGGTTTGGAGCTCTCCTGTGTGGTCTCAAGTTCTTGGCCCCACTAAGGTACTGCTTGAGCAGAGGATGAGATAAGAGGGGAGGTTCTGTGTTATAATGAGCTGAAATGGCTGAGGCTGGATTTTAATGGAGGAAAACGACAGGCCCTTGTGAAGCATCTCAGTTAAATATTGTAAAATCTGAGGTAAATTGGGCACTGCTGTGCTCATTCCTTGAGATTGATTCCAAGCACATAATCTTTTCCATCTGTCAGCATAAGATTTTCTAGTACTTGGTCTTCTCGTCTCCAAGATGACATCCATAACAGGTTTGCTGAGGGATGTTAAGGGTGAATTTAAGTGATTAGCCAAGCTGCGAGGTTCAATGTAGGGAGCTGAAGGTGCAGAATCTGGTTCTCCTGCTGAGACAGTAAGGAAGGTGTCTGAGGCAGGTGCCATGGGGATATTAGAGACGCACTGTGCAGGAGTGGGTACCAGTGTTGGCGTGGCCAGACTGGAGCAATCAAAATAATTTTTGGCTTGTCCTGTTTGACTTTTAGCAGAACTTTGGAGAGCAGAGGCAGAGGGGGATAGGCATAGACTGATAGGTTTTTCCAGCTGAAGGACAGACCATCCAATTTCCAGGCTTTTTTGTGAAGAGTTCTTGTGCAAAATGTGTCCAACAGGTAGTTCTGGAGGGAGGCAAATAGATCTATGTCTGGGCTCCCCCATTTGCTTTTCAACATGTTGAAAATCCATAGTTCCAGTTTCCATTCGTGTGGGTCCATGAGATTTCTGCTTAGTTTGTCTGCCAGAATATTCAGCTTTCCTGGCAGGAATTGAGCTTGTAGTTGTACTTGGTAGCTCAAGGCCATGTTCCACAATGCCATGGCTAGTCTGCAGAGGGGGTAGGAATGTGTACCCTCCTGCTTGTTTATGTACTACATAACCGTGGTGTTGTCCGTCTTTACCATTAGTTGTCCTGGTTTCAGATTTCTTAGTTGAATACTGTCTTACAGCTGTATGGACAAACTTCCATTTATTAATGCAATAATGACACTTCTGAATGATTTATGCTTTGATAATATCTTTACAAGAAAGATTTGAGGCTGGAAATAAAGATTGGTAAGTATTCTATGTATTTTTGTTCATAAGAGTCACCAAATTCATATTTTTTTTACATTTATTCTGCTTTATATGTCGTTTCTTCTCCTTGTTAAATCTAGTTTTGTATTTGTTGATATCTTTTGTTGAACTGGTTGTATCACATTTTATGATTTTTTTTGTATTTTTTTAACAAAAAAAAACACACCATGGGACAGCACATCAAAGTCACTGTAGGTGAATGCCATTTGAAACACTGAAATAACTTCTGGGTAGCTTTGCCTTTTAAAAGTTCACTATGGAAAGGTTGAAACAAGAAAAAACTCAATCATAGATTACTCTGTTCAATTCATGCAGCTTGGAGGACATTCTGATGCAGTGTAAATCATTAGTGCTACTGTTCCTGGTGGGCAAAGTAAGAAAAAAAGTTATGTACTCACAATAACGTTCCATCTGAGTAGTTGTACTTCACTTGTCTTCAGCCTGTGGGTATACGGATCCATATCAGATCCGAGCTGGCAAATATTACTAGCATCAGCTCTGAGCTCCAGTCTCCTCCCCTTACCCATAATACACCTCCACTGCCTTCCATCCCCAGATCATGTTTGCTGAACTCATACTTAGAACCCAACCTGATAACATACTTGTGACCTATACTGCAGCCCGTAGGCTGAACATGCGCCAGGGTCCGGGGGGGGAAGGAGGGTGGGATGGTTGAAGACAAATGAAGTACAACTACTCAGATGGAACATTATGGTGAGTGCATAACTTCTTTATCTGAAGTAGTTTACTTCATTTGGTCTTCAACCTGCGGGACAGAATCCCCAGCTACTAAACTCCTGGGAGGCCCTCATGGAAGGATATTCCAGGGCACCGCTGAGCCAAATAATGCTCTCATTCTAGAAGTCAAATACAATTTGTAATGAGAAATAAACGTATGAGATGAGGACCAAGTAGCTGCAGAGCAAATGTCATCCAAAGACACTCTAGACCAGAAAGCTGCAGATGTAGCCATGGACCTAGTGGAATGAGATTTAACCTGATCTGGAGGAGACATGCCTTTGTCCTTATAGACCTGCAGGATGCACGAAGAAATCCATCTAGATATAGTGACCTTGGAAATAGGTTTGCCGAAAAAGGGTCTATAGAATGAATCAAACAATTGATCAGATTTACGAAAATTTTTTGTCTTGTGTAAATAGAATCATAACTGTCTATGAACTTCCAACATGTGTAGCTTGTATTCCATCCTGTTGGTAAAATTGGGAAAGAACACAGGCAAATTTGTAGTTTGATTGATATTGACTGGTGATGCCACCTTAGGAAGAAAAGATGGGTTGGTTCGAAGGGAAAGTCTATCTTTATGAAAAATCATGTACGGAAATTTGATGGACAAGGCCTGTAACTCTGAAATTCTTCTAGCAGAGGTAATAGCAACCAGAAAAGCTGTTTTCCACAATAGAAATTTTAGATCTGCAGTTGTATCAGGCTTGAAGGGCGGAGCGACCAGAGCTTGGAGAACCATAGTAATGTCCCACGGGGGGACAGAATCTTTGACCAGGGGGCATAGTAAAAAGGTACCTTTAATAAAGGCTTTACACAGTCTAGAAGATGCCAAGGATGCAGAATTCTCGCCCACATGAAAATGAGAAATGGCAGCCAACTGAACTTTGACAGTAGAAGAACTAGCTCCATGCTGGAAAATATCAGCTAGGAAATCAAGAATAGCAAAAATAGGAGCTGTGAAAGGGTCTAAACTCCTCTAAGAGGCCCAGAAAGAAAAACATTTCCACTTGCTGTGATAAACCTTTCTGGTTGAAGACTTATGAGCAGCTACCAAAATAGACTTAACTGAGGGGGAAAGTCCGGGAGTCCTAGCTATCATGGGAACTGGAGCAGCCAAGATGTGAGCTTCAGACTGTCCAGATTTGGATGAGGCACCCCCTATAGGTGTGAAATCAGATCCTGAATGGGATCTGATTTCACACCCATCGGGGGTGAAATTAGATTGTGAATGGGATCTAATATCCTAGGTGGAGCCAGAAGGTGAGACCAAAGGAAGGGAAGGCAAGACCAGAATGGGGCAATGAGGATCACCTTGCTCCCCAATCAACAAGCTTCCTGCAGGAACCTCGGAATAAGAGGGACTGGAGGATAAGCATACAGAAGACCGGGAGGCCAAGCATGAACTAGAGCATCTCTGGGGGACTCCCCCAGCAGGGGTTCAAAGTGAAAAACCTGCTGCACTTTGTGTTGGAAGGAAATGCAAAGAGATCGCAGCAAGGTTGACCCCACTAGCTGAAGATCTGTTCCGCTACTGACAGATTCAGAGACCACTTGTAAGGCATCAGAATGGTCCGACTTAGCCTGTCCACTAGAATGTTGGACCATTCCGGAAAGTGCATTATGATGAGAAAGCGACCGGTGATCACCCACTCCCACACTCTCATGTCCTCGCAACAAAGGGGGTAAGATCTGGTCCCTCCCTGTTTGTTGATATACCAGACTACTGAACTGTTGTCTGATTGAATGGTAATCATCCCCAGAGGAAGAAAGGCATGAAGGGCCTGCAACGCTAGAAGGACCGCCCTCATCTCTAGGACATTGATATGCAAGCTGGTCTCTATGGGGGGACCACAGGCCATGGACTGTCCTGCCTGAACAATACCCCCTCACCCGAGTTGGGAGGCATCCATGGTCACTGTGGTTTGGGCCGGAGCTGGAACAAAGGGTCGTCCCTCCAAAATGTCCGGAGAGTTCATCCACCATATGAGGGATGACCAACACACTTGACTTAGGTGAATAGGATAGGTTAGTGGTAATTCCAACAGGGACCACTGAACTGCTAGAGTCCACTGAAGAATCCGCATGTGTAGCCGAGCACACAGAAGAAGAGTTATGGTCACCGCTATCGAGCCTAGGGCCCTCAACACTGATTCCACTGTCGGGAGGTGAGAATGGTAAATCAGGGAGACATGTATCCTGAGGTTTTGAACTCTCTCCGAGGTCAGGAACACTTTTGCACTGGAGTGTGTCTATCCTGGCACCAATGTAATCTATTACCTATACAGTCTCTAGTAGAGATTTGGATGTGTTGATTGTGATACCCAAACTCAGGGCAAGTGTCAGAAAGTAATCCCTGGTTTGGGAAAGTAAATGCCTGATGGGAGCAGTGAGGAGCCAATCTTCCAGGTATGGATAGACCTGAATCCCCTGAAGCCTCAGGTGAGCCGCTACAACTGCCATCACTTTGGTAAACACCCTGGGGGCTTTGGTGAGACCAAAGGGTAGGGTTCAAAATTGATAATGATTGACCCCTAGTTGGAAGTGGAGGAACCTC
The DNA here is from genome assembly GCF_019279795.1 of Protopterus annectens. Taxonomy (NCBI): domain Eukaryota; kingdom Metazoa; phylum Chordata; order Ceratodontiformes; family Protopteridae; genus Protopterus; species Protopterus annectens. The sequence continues at coordinate 955,481,279 of NC_056726.1, forward strand.
CTGGAGCTTCTGTGCATTTTTATGTGATAGAAAGCATCCTGGAGATCTAATGAGTACATCCAGTCGCTCTCTTGCAGGTACGGCATGATGGACTGTAGTGTGACCATCCGGAAAGTACAGTTGTGTACACTTACCATAAATGTAGATGTTTGAGTGTATTCACTGTTACAGTCATTACATTTGGGTAATCTGCTGGCAGGGTGCCATCAGTCGGCCTGATTAACAAAGTCTTGGGTCCTGCGTCTGTTGCTGTCCCTTCTTTCATGACGTTAGGTTGTCAGGGGTATAAAACATGCAGCTGACGTCATCACCTCAGTTTTTCTTGCCACAGATGTCAGGTGCCCCCCGAATGGGGAGCAAAATATAATCTTAAATTACAGCAAAATACCTCCAATCAAAAGCAAATACACCAAAAAGGCTTTTTAAGCATAGGAACAGAAAGTAGAGGTATAGTCAGAGGAAAAAACAGGGGCTGGAGGGAGGGTAACCAGGACTGCAACAGTGAATACACTTGAACATCTACATTTATGGTAAGTGTACACAACTGTACTATGTTCTTCATGTTTCACTGTTGCAGTCATTACATTTGGGTAGATTTCCGAAGCCATGGTTGGGAGGATGGATTTATACAGCATTAGGACCAGCCATAAGGCAATGCAAGACAGCAGTGGCAAAGCCAGCTCTGGATTTAGAGAAAATTGGTAAATGGTAATGCTTGGTGAAAGTATGAATTGAACTCCAGGTAGCAGCTTCTAGAATATCCCTGGTAGGAACACCTCTGAGAAAGGCTGTAGAAGTAGATGCAGCCCTGGTGAAATGAGATCTGATCCCCTGGGGGATAGGCTTTCCATGATGCTTATAGTAGAAATTAATGCAATGGCTTATCCATTTAGAAATGGTTTGTTTTGAAATAGCCTTTCCCTCTGCCCCTGCAGCAAATGCTATCAGCAGTTGTTCAGATTTTCTTCGAGTTTTAGCTCTGTCCAAGTAAAATCTCAGTTGTCTGTGCACATCCAGTGAATGCAGAATCCATTCCCTTTGTTCTGTGGATTGGGAAAGAAAGTTGGCAAATGAATGGACTGGCTCGAAAGGAGGCAGAATTAGTTTCTCCAATACAACGTTAAGGTCCCAGGCAGGGTTTGGAGCTCTCCTGGGTGGTCTCAAGTTCTTGGCCCCACTAAGGTACTGCTTGAGCAGAGGATGAGAGAAGAGGGGAGGTTCTGTGTTATAATGAGCTGAAATGGCTGAGGCTGGATTTTAATGGAGGAAAAGACAGGCCCTTGTGAAGCATCTCAGTTAAATATTGTAAAATCTGAGGTAAATTGGGCACTGCTGTGCTCATTCCTTGAGATTGATTCCAAGCACAGAATCTTTTCCATCTGTCAGCATAAGATTTTCTAGTACTAGGTCTTCTCGTCTCCAAGATGACATCCATAACAGGTTTGCTGAGGGATGTTAAGGGTGAATTTAAGTGATTAGCCAAGCTGCAAGGTTCAATGTAGGGAGCTGAAGGTGCAGAATCTGGTTCTCCTGCTGAGACAGTAAGGAAGGTGTCTGAGGCAGGTGCCATGGGGATATTAGAGACGCACTGTGCAGGAGTGGGTACCAGTGTTGGCGTGGCCAGACTGGAGCAATCAAAATCATTTTTGGCTTGTCCTGTTTGACTTTTAGCAGAACTTTGGAGAGCAGAGGCAGAGGGGGATAGGCATAGACTGATAGGTTTTTCCAGCTGAAGGACAGACCATCCAATTTCCAGGCTTTTTTGTGAAGAGTTCTTGTGCAAAACGTGTCCAACAGGTAGTTCTGGAGGGAGGCAAATAGATCTATGTCTGGGCTCCCCCATTTGCTTTTCAACATGTTGAAAATCCATAGTTCCAGTTTCCATTCGTGTGGGTCCATGAGATTTCTGCTTAGTTCGTCTGCCAGAATATTCAGCTTTCCTGGCAGGAATTGAGCTTGTAGTTGTACTTGGTAGCTCAAGGCCATGTTCCACAATGCCATGGCTAGTCTGCAGAGGGGGTAGGAATGTGTACCCTCCTGCTTGTTTATGTACCACATAACCGTGGTGTTGTCCGTCTTTACCATTAGTTGTCCTGGTTTCAGATTTCTTAGTTGAATACTGTCTTACAGCTGTATGGACAAACTTCCATTTATTAATGCAATAATGACACTTCTGAATGATTTATGCTTTGATAATATCTTTACAAGAAAGATTTGAGGCTGGAAATAAAGATTGGTAAGTATTCTATGTATTTTTGTTCATAAGAGTCACCAAATTCATATTTTTTTTACATTTATTCTGCTTTATATGTCGTTTCTTCTCCTTGTTAAATCTAGTTTTGTATTTGTTGATATCTTTTGTTGAACTGGTTGTATCACATTTTATGATTTTTTTTGTATTTTTTTAACAAAAAAAAACACACCATGGGACAGCACATCAAAGTCACTGTAGGTGAATGCCATTTGAAACACTGAAATAACTTCTGGGTAGCTTTGCCTTTTAAAAGTTCACTATGGAAAGGTTGAAACAAGAAAAAACTCAATCATAGATTACTCTGTTCAATTCATGCAGCTTGGAGGACATTCTGATGCAGTATAAATCATTAGTGCTACTGTTCCTGGTGGGCAAAGTAAGAAAAAAAGTTATGTACTCACAATAACGTTCCATCTGAGTAGTTGTACTTCACTTGTCTTCAGCCTGTGGGTATACGGATCCATATCAGATCCGAGCTGGCAAATATTACTAGCATCAGCTCTGAGCTCCAGTCTCCTCCCCTTACCCATAATACACCTCCACTGCCTTCCATCCCCAGATCATGTTTGCTGAACTCATACTTAGAACCCAACCTGATAACATACTTGTGACCTATACTGCAGCCCGTAGGCTGAACATGCGCCAGGGTCCGGGGGGGGGGAGGAGGGTGGGATGGTTGAAGACAAATGAAGTACAACTACTCAGATGGAACATTATGGTGAGTGCATAACTTCTTTATCTGAAGTAGTTTACTTCATTTGGTCTTCAACCTGCGGGACAGAGTCCCCAGCTACTAAACTCCTGGGAGGCCCTCATGGAAGGATATTCCAGGGCACCGCTGAGCCAAATAATGCTCTCATTCTAGAAGTCAAATCCAATTTGTAATGAGAAATAAACGTATGAGATGAGGACCAAGTAGCTGCAGAGCAAATGTCATCCAAAGACACTCTAGACCAGAAAGCTGCAGATGTAGCCATGGACCTAGTGGAATGAGATTTAACCTGATCTGGAGGAGACATGCCTTTGTCCTTATAGACCTGCAGGATGCACGAAGAAATCCATCTAGATATAGTGACCTTGGAAATAGGTTTGCCGAAAAAGGGTCTATAGAATGAATCAAACAATTGATCAGATTTACGAAAATTTTTTGTCTTGTGTAAATAGAATCATAACTGTCTATGAACTTCCAACATGTGTAGCTTGTATTCCATCCTGTTGGTAAAATTGGGAAAGAACACAGGCAAATTTGTAGTTTGATTGATATTGACTGGTGATGCCACCTTAGGAAGAAAAGATGGGTTGGTTCGAAGGGAAAGTCTATCTTTATGAAAAATCATGTACGGAAATTTGATGGACAAGGCCTGTAACTCTGAAATTCTTCTAGCAGAGGTAATAGCAACCAGAAAAGCTGTTTTCCACAATAGAAATTTTAGATCTGCAGTTGTATCAGGCTTGAAGGGCGGAGCGACCAGAGCTTGGAGAACCATAGTAATGTCCCACGGGGGGACAGAATCTTTGACCGGGGGGCATAGTAAAAAGGTACCTTTAATAAAGGCTTTACACAGTCTAGAAGATGCCAAGGATGCAGAATTCTTGCCCACATGAAAATGAGAAATGGCAGCCAACTGAACTTTGACAGTAGAAGAACTAGCTCCATGCTGGAAAATATCAGCTAGGAAATCAAGAATAGCAAAAATAGGAGCTGTGAAAGGGTCTAAACTCCTCTAAGAGGCCCAGAAAGAAAAACATTTCCACTTGCTGTGATAAACCTTTCTGGTTGAAGACTTATGAGCAGCTACCAAAATAGACTTAACTGAGGGGGAAAGTCCGGGAGTCCTAGCTATCACGGGAACTGGAGCAGCCAAGATGTGAGCTTCAGACTGTCCAGATTTGGATGAGGCACCCCCTATAGGTGTGAAATCAGATCCTGAATGGGATCTGATTTCACACCCATCGGGGGTGAAATTAGATTGTGAATGGGATCTAATATCCTAGGTGGAGCCAGAAGGTGAGACCAAAGGAAGGGAAGGCAAGACCAGAATGGGGCAATGAGGATCACCTTGCTCCCCAATCAACAAGCTTCCTGCAGGAACCTCGGAATAAGAGGGACTGGAGGATAAGCATACAGAAGACCGGGAGGCCAAGCATGAACTAGAGCATCTCTGGGGGACTCCCCCAGCAGGGGTTCAAAGTGAAAAACCTGCTGCACTTCGTGTTGGAAGGAAATGCAAAGAGATCGCAGCAAGGTTGACCCCACTAGCTGAAGATCTGTTCCGCTACTGACAGATTCAGAGACCACTTGTAAGGCATCAGAATGGTCCGACTTAGCCTGTCCACTAGAATGTTGGACCATTCCGGAAAGTGCATTACGATGAGAAAGCGACCGGTGGAGATCACCCACTCCCACACTCTCATGTCCTCGCAACAAAGGGGGTAAGATCTGGTCCCTCCCTGTTTGTTGATATACCAGACTACTGAACTGTTGTCTGATTGAATGGTAATCATCCCCAGAGGAAGAAAGGCATGAAGGGCCTGCAACGCTAGAAGGACCGCCCTCATCTCTAGGACATTGATATGCAAGCTGGTCTCTATGGGGGGACCACAGGCCATGGACTGTCCTGCCTGAACAATACCCCCTCACCCGAGTTGGGAGGCATCCATGGTCACTGTGGTTTGGGCCGGAGCTGGAACAAAGGGTCGTCCCTCCAAAATGTCCGGAGAGTTCATCCACCATATGAGGGATGACCAACACACTTGACTTAGGTGAATAGGATAGGTTAGTGGTAATTCCAACAGGGACCACTGAACTGCTAGTGTCCACTGAAGAATCCGCATGTGTAGCCGAGCACACAGAAGAAGAGTTATGGTCACCGCTATCGAGCCTAGGGCCCTCAACACTGATTCCACTGTCGGGAGGTGAGAATGGTAAATCAGGCAGACATGTATCCTGAGGTTATGAACTCTCTCCGAGGTCAGGAACACTTTTGCACTGGAGTGTGTCTATCCTGGCACCAATGTAATCTATTACCTATACAGTCACTAGTAGAGATTTGGATGTGTTGATTGTGATACCCAAACTCAGGGCAAGTGTCAGAAAGTAATCCCTGGTTTGGGAAAGTAAATGCCTGATGGGAGCAGTGAGGAACCAATCTTCCAGGTATGGATAGACCTGAATCCCCTGAAGCCTCAGGTGAGCCGCTACAACTGCCATCACTTTGGTAAACACCCTGGGGGCTTTGGTGAGACCAAAGGGTAGGGTTCAAAATTGATAATGATTGACCCCTAGTTGGAAGTGGAGGAACCTCCTGGAGCTTCTGTGCATTTTATGTGATAGAAAGCATCCTGGAGATCTAATGAGTACATCCAGTCGCTCTCTTGCAGGTACGGCATGATGGACTGTAGTGTGACCATCCGGAAAGTACAGTTGTGTACACTTACCATAAATGTAGATGTTTGAGTGTATTCACTGTTACAGTCATTACATTTGGGTAATCTGCTGGCAGGGTGCCATCAGTCGGCCTGATTAACAAAGTCTTGGGTCCTGCGTCGGTTGCTGTCCCTTCTTTCATGACGTTAGGTTGTCAGGGGTATAAAACATGCAGCTGACGTCATCACCTCAGTTTTTCTTGCCACAGATGTCAGGTGCCCCCCGAATGGGGAGCAAAATATAATCTTAAATTACAGCAAAATACCTCCAATCAAAAGCAAATACACCAAAAAGGCTTTTTAAGCATAGGAACAGAAAGTAGAGGTATAGTCAGAGGAAAAAACAGGGGGCTGGAGGGAGGGTAACCAGGACTGCAACAGTGAATACACTTGAACATCTACATTTAAGGTAAGTGTACACAACTGTACTATGTTCTTCATGTTTCACTGTTGCAGTCATTACATTTGGGTAGATTTCCGAAGCCATGGTTGGGAGGATGGATTTATACAGCATTAGGACCAGCCATAAGGCAATGCAAGACAGCAGTGGCAAAGCCAGCTCTGGATTTAGAGAAAATTGGTAAATGGTAATGCTTGGTGAAAGTATGAATTGAACTCCAGGTAGCAGCTTCTAGAATATCCCTGGTAGGAACACCTCTGAGAAAGGCTGTAGAAGTAGATGCAGCCCTGGTGAAATGAGATCTGATCCCCTGGGGGATAGGCTTTCCATGATGCTTATAGTAGAAATTAATGCAATGGCTTATCCATTTAGAAATGGTTTGTTTTGAAATAGCCTTTCCCTCTGCCCCTGCAGCAAATGCTATCAGCAGTTGTTCAGATTTTCTTCGAGTTTTAGCTCTGTCCAAGTAAAATCTCAGTTGTCTGTGCACATCCAGTGAATGCAGAATCCATTCCCCTTTGTTCTGTGGATTGGGAAAGAAAGTTGGCAAATGAATGGACTGGCTCGAAAGGAGGCAGAATTAGTTTCTCCAATACAACGTTAAGGTCCCAGGCAGGGTTTGGAGCTCTCCTGGGTGGTCTCAAGTTCTTGGCCCCACTAAGGTACTGCTTGAGCAGAGGATGAGAGAAGAGGGGAGGTTCTGTGTTATAATGAGCTGAAATGGCTGAGGCTGGATTTTAATGGAGGAAAATGACAGGCCCTTGTGAAGCATCTCAGTTAAATATTGTAAAATCTGAGGTAAATTGGGCACTGCTGTGCTCATTCCTTGAGATTGATTCCAAGCACAGAATCTTTTCCATCTGTCAGCATAAGATTTTCTAGTACTAGGTCTTCTCGTCTCCAAGATGACATCCATAACAGGTTTGCTGAGGGATGTTAAGGGTGAATTTAAGTGATTAGCCAAGCTGCAAGGTTCAATGTAGGGAGCTGAAGGTGCAGAATCTGGTTCTCCTGCTGAGACAGTAAGGAAGGTGTCTGAGGCAGGTGCCATGGGGATATTAGAGATGCACTGTGCAGGAGTGGGTACCAGTGTTGGCGTGGCCAGACTGGAGCAATCAAAATCATTTTTGGCTTGTCCTGTTTGACTTTTAGCAGAACTTTGGAGAGCAGAGGCAGAGGGGGATAGGCATAGACTGATAGGTTTTTCCAGCTGAAGGACAGACCATCCACTTTCCAGGCTTTTTTGTGGAGTTCTTGTGCAAAACGTGTCCAACAGGTAGTTCTGGAGGGAGGCAAATAGATCTATGTCTGGGCTGCCCCATTTGCTTTTCAACATGTTGAAAATCCATAGTTCCAGTTTCCATTTGTGTGGGTCCATGAGATTTCTGCTTAGTTCGTCTGCCAGAATATTCAGCTTTCCTGGCAGGAATTGAGCTTGTAGTTGTACTTGGTAGCTCAAGGCCATGTTCCACAATGCCATGGCTAGTCTGCAGAGGGGTAGGAATGTGTACCCTCCTGCTTGTTTATGTACCACATAACCGTGGTGTTGTCCGTCTTTACCATTAGTTGTCCTGGTTTCAGATTTCTTAGTTGAATACTGTCTTACAGCTGTATGGACAAACTTCCATTTATTAATGCAATAATGACACTTCTGAATGATTTATGCTTTGATAATATCTTTACAAGAAAGATTTGAGGCTGGAAATAAAGATTGGTAAGTATTCTATGTATTTTTGTTCATAAGAGTCACCAAATTCATATTTTTTTTACATTTATTCTGCTTTATATGTCGTTTCTACTCCTTGTTAAATCTAGTTTTGTATTTGTTGATATCTTTTGTTGAACTGGTTGTATCACATTTTATGATTTTTTTTGTATTTTTTTAACAAAAAAAAACACACCATGGGACAGCACATCAAAGTCACTGTAGGTGAATGCCATTTGAAACACTGAAATAACTTCTGGGTAGCTTTGCCTTTTAAAAGTTCACTATGGAAAGGTTGAAACAAGAAAAAACTCAATCATAGATTACTCTGTTCAATTCATGCAGCTTGGAGGACATTCTGATGCAGTGTAAATCATTAGTGCTACTGTTCCTGGTGGGCAAAGTAAGAAAAAAAGTTATGTACTCACAATAACGTTCCATCTGAGTAGTTGTACTTCACTTGTCTTCAGCCTGTGGGTATACGGATCCATATCAGATCCGAGCTGGCAAATATTACTAGCATCAGCTCTGAGCTCCAGACTCCTCCCCTTACCCATAATACACCTCCACTGCCTTCCATCCCCAGATCATGTTTGCTGAACTCATACTTAGAACCCAACCTGATAACATACTTGTGACCTATACTGCAGCCCGTAGGCTGAACATGCGCCAGGGTCCAGGGGGGGAAGTAGGGTGGGATGGCTGAAGACAAATGAAGTACAACTACTCAGATGGAACATTATGGTGAGTGCATAACTTCTTTATCTGAAGTAGTTTACTTCATTTGGTCTTCAACCTGTGGGACAGAGTCCCCAGCTACTAAACTCCTGGGAGGCCCTCATGGAAGGATATTCCAGGGCACCGCTGAGCCAAATAATGCTCTCATTCTAGAAGTCAAATCCAATTTGTAATGAGAAATAAACGTATGAGATGAGGACCAAGTAGCTGCAGAGCAAATGTCATCCAAAGACACTCTAGACCAGAAAGCTGCAGATGTAGCCATGGACCTAGTGGAATGAGATTTAACCTGATCTGGAGGAGACATGCCTTTGTCCTTATAGACCTGCAGGATGCACGAAGAAATCCATCTAGATATAGTGACCTTGGAAATAGGTTTGCCGAAAAAGGGTCTATAGAATGAATCAAACAATTGATCAGATTTACGAAAATTTTTTGTCTTGTGTAAATAGAATCATAACTGTCTATGAACTTCCAACATGTGTAGCTTGTATTCCATCCTGTTGGTAAAATTGAGAAAGAACACAGGCAAATTTGTAGTTTGATTGATATTGACTGGTGATGCCACCTTAGGAAGAAAAGATGGGTTGGTTCGAAGGGAAAGTCTATCTTTATGAAAAATCATGTACGGAAATTTGATGGACAAGGCCTGTAACTCTGAAATTCTTCTAGCAGAGGTAATAGCAACCAGAAAAGCTGTTTTCCACAATAGAAATTTTAGATCTGCAGTTGTATCAGGCTTGAAGGGCGGAGCGACCAGAGCTTGGAGAACCATAGTAATGTCCCACGGGGGGACAGAATCTTTGACCAGGGGGCATAGTAAAAAGGTACCTTTAATAAAGGCTTTACACAGTCTAGAAGATGCCAAGGATGCAGAATTCTCGCCCACATGAAAATGAGAAATGGCAGCCAACTGAACTTTGACAGTAGAAGAACTAGCTCCATGCTGGAAAATATCAGCTAGGAAATCAAGAATAGCAAAAATAGGAGCTGTGAAAGGGTCTAAACTCCTCTAAGAGGCCCAGAAAGAAAAACATTTCCACTTGCTGTGATAAACCTTTCTGGTTGAAGACTTATGAGCAGCTACCAAAATAGACTTAACTGAGGGGGAAAGTCCGGGAGTCCTAGCTATCACGGGAACTGGAGCAGCCAAGATGTGAGCTTCAGACTGTCCAGATTTGGATGAGGCACCCCCATAGGTGTGAAATCAGATCCTGAATGGGATCTGATTTCACACCCATCGGGGGTGAAATTAGATTGTGAATGGGATCTAATATCCTAGGTGGAGCCAGAAGGTGAGACCAAAGGAAGGGAAGGCAAGACCAGAATGGGGCAATGAGGATCACCTTGCTCCCCAATCAACAAGCTTCCTGCAGGAACCTCGGAATAAGAGGGACTGGAGGATAAGCATACAGAAGACCGGGAGGCCAAGCATGAACTAGAGCATCTCTGGGGGACTCCCCCAGCAGGGGTTCAAAGTGAAAAACCTGCTGCACTTCGTGTTGGAAGGAAATGCAAAGAGATCGCAGCAAGGTTGACCCCACTAGCTGAAGATCTGTTCCGCTACTGACAGATTCAGAGACCACTTGTAAGGCATCAGAATGGTCCGACTTAGCCTGTCCACTAGAATGTTGGACCATTCCGGAAAGTGCATTACGATGAGAAAGCGACCGGTGGAGATCACCCACTCCCACACTCTCATGTCCTTGCAACAAAGGGGGTAAGATCTGGTCCCTCCCTGTTTGTTGATATACCAGACTACTGAACTGTTGTCTGATTGAATGGTAATCATCCCCAGAGGAAGAAAGGCATGAAGGGCCTGCAACGCTAGAAGGACTGCCCTCATCTCTAGGACATTGATATGCAAGCTGGTCTCTATGGGGGGACCACAGGCCATGGACTGTCCTGCCTGAACAATACCCCCTCACCCGAGTTGGGAGGCATCCATGGACACTGTGGTTTGGGCCGGAGCTGGAACAAAGGGTCGTCCCTCCAAAATGTCCGGAGAATTCATCCACCATATGAGGGATGACCAACACACTTGACTTAGGTGAATAGGATAGGTTAGTGGCAATTCCAACAGGGACCACTGAACTGCTAGAGTCCACTGAAGAATCCGCATGTGTAGCCGAGCACACAGAAGAAGAGTTATGGTCACCGCTATCGAGCCTAGGGCCCTCAACACTGATTCCACTGTCAGGAGGTGAGAATGGTAAATCAGGGAGACATGTATCCTGAGGTTTTGAACTCTCTCCGAGGTCAGGAACACTTTTGCACTGGAGTGTGTCTATCCTGGCACCAATGTAATCTATTACCTATACAGTCTCTAGTAGAGATTTGGATGTGTTGATTGTGATACCCAAACTCAGGGCAAGTGTCAGAAAGTAATCCCTGGTTTGGGAAAGTAAATGCCTGATGGGAGCAGTGAGGAGCCAATCTTCCAGGTATGGATAGACCTGAATCCCCTGAAGCCTCAGGTGAGCCGCTACAACTGCCATCACTTTGGTAAACACCCTGGGGGCTTTGGTGAGACCAAAGGGTAGGGTTCAAAATTGATAATGATTGACCCCTAGTTGGAAGTGGAGGAACCTCCTGGAGCTTCTGTGCATTTTTATGTGATAGAAAGCATCCTGGAGATCTAATGAGTACATCCAGTCGCTCTCTTGCAGGTACGGCATGATGGACTGTAGTGTGACCATCCGGAAAGTACAGTTGTGTACACTTACCATAAATGTAGATGTTTGAGTGTATTCACTGTTACAGTCATTACATTTGGGTAATCTGCTGGCAGGGTGCCATCAGTCGGCCTGATTAACAAAGTCTTGGGTCCTGCGTCAGTTGTTGTCCCTTCTTTCATGACGTTAGGTTGTCAGAGGTATAAAACATGCAGCTGACGTCATCACCTCAGTTTTTCTTGCCACAGATGTCAGGTGCCCCCCAAATGGGGAGCAAAACATAATCTTAAATTACAGCAAAATACCTCCAATCAAAAGCAAATACACCAAAAAGGCTTTTTAAGCATAGGAACAGAAAGTAGAGGTATAGTCAGAGGAAAAAACAGGGGGCTGGAGGGAGGGTAACCAGGACTGCAACAGTGAATACACTTGAACATCTACATTTATGGTAAGTGTACACAACTGTACTATGTTCTTCATGTTTCATTGTTGCAGTCATTACATTTGGGTAGATTTCCGAAGCCATGGTTGGGAGGATGGATTTATACAGCATTAGGACCAGCTATAAGGCAATGCAAGACAGCAGTGGCAAAGCCAGCTCTGGATTTAGAGAAAATTGGTAAATGGTAATGCTTGGTGAAAGTATGAACTGAACTCCAGGTAGCAGCTTCTAGAATATCCCTGGTAGGAACACCTCTGAGAAAGGCTGTAGAAGTAGATGCAGCCCTGGTGAAATGAGATCTGATCCCCTGGGGGATAGGCTTTCCATGATGCTTATAGTAGAAATTAATGCAATGGTTTATCCATTTAGAAATGGTTTGTTTTGAAATAGCCTTTCCCTCTGCCCCTGCAGCAAATGCTATCAGCAGTTGTTCAGATTTTCTTCGAGTTTTAGCTCTGTCCAAGTAAAATCTCAGTTGTCTGTGCACATCCAGTGAATGCAGAATCCATTCCCCTTTGTTCTGTGGATTGGGAAAGAAAGTTGGCAAATGAATGGACTGGCTCGAAAGGAGGCAGAATTAGTTTCTCCAATACAACGTTAAGGTCCCAGGCAGGGTTTGGAGCTCTCCTGGGTGGTCTCAAGTTCTTGGCCCCACTAAGGTACTGCTTGAGCAGAGGATGAGAGAAGAGGGGAGGTTCTGTGTTATAATGAGCTGAAATGGCTGAGGCTGGATTTTAATGGAGGAAAAAGACAGGCCCTTGTGAAGCATCTCAGTTAAATATTGTAAAATCTGAGGTAAATTGGGCACTGCTGTGCTCATTCCTTGAGATTGATTCCAAGCACAGAATCTTTTCCATCTGTCAGCATAAGATTTTCTAGTACTAGGTCTTCTCGTCTCCAAGATGACATCCATAACAGGTTTGCTGAGGGATGTTAAGGGTGAATTTAAGTGATTAGCCAAGCTGCAAGGTTCAATGTAGGGAGCTGAAGGTGCAGAATCTGGTTCTCCTGCTGAGACAGTAAGGAAGGTGTCTGAGGCAGGTGCCATGGGGATATTAGTGACGCACTGTGCAGGAGTGGGTACCAGTGTTGGCGTGGCCAGACTGGAGCAATCAAAATCATTTTGGCTTGTCCTGTTTGACTTTTAGCAGAACTTTGGAGAGCAGAGGCAGAGGGGGATAGGCATAGACTGATAGGTTTTTCCAGCTGAAGGACAGACCATCCAATTTCCAGGCTTTTTTGTGAAGAGTTCTTGTGCAAAACGTGTCCAACAGGTAGTTCTGGAGGGAGGCAAATAGATCTATGTCTGGGCTCCCCCATTTGCTTTTCAACATGTTGAAAATCCATAGTTCCAGTTTCCATTTGTGTGGGTCCATGAGATTTCTGCTTAGTTCGTCTGCCAGAATATTCAGCTTTCCTGGCAGGAATTGAGCTTGTAGTTGTACTTGGTAGCTCAAGGCCATGTTCCACAATGCCATGGCTAGTCTGCAGAGGGGGTAGGAATGTGTACCCTCCTGCTTGTTTATGTACCACATAACCGTGGTGTTGTCCGTCTTTACCATTAGTTGTCCTGGATGAAGGTAGCCCTGAAAGGCTGTCAGAGCATTCTGTACAGCTAGCATTTCTTTTTGATTGATATGTAGGTGCATTTGATTTGGGCTCCATTTGCCTTGAATGCACTTCCCTGCCAGATGAGCCCCCCATGCATAGTCTGATGCATCTGTAGTTAGGGTTTGAGCAGCAGGGAGTGGTGTGAATGGCAGTCCCTTGTTTTGGTGGCAGGCCTCTGCCCACCATAGGAATCTAGGAGTAGGCAAGGTATGATAGGAATCATTGTTTCCAGGTTGTGATAATATTGACTCCATAAACTTTTTAAGTACCACTGAAGTTTCCTCATATGCAGACTTGCATATGGAATTAGAAGAATGCAGGAGGCCATGAACCCCAAGGCTTGCAGTATTTGTCTTGCAGATAGTGGGGGGGGGGTTGTGGCCACCTGTTTGAAGTAAGTCATTAAATTAATTTGCTCTTCTGGCTTGAGGAAAGCCATCTGGGCAGTTGTATTCAAGATTGCACTCAGGAATGTAATTTTTTGAGAGGGTACCAGTTGTGATTTCTTTTCGTTTATGGTGTACCCTAGACAAGTTAGAAACCTTTTTACAAATGCCAGATGTTTTATAAGTATGGCCTGGTTTTCTGCCTGAATTAGACAATCGTCCAGATATGGATATATTTGAACATTTCTTTGCCTGCAAGATGCAGTTACTAGAGCTAGGCACTTTGTGAATACCCTGGGCGCAGTAGACAAGCCAAAGGGCAGTGCAGAGAACTGATAATGTAAGTAGCTTGCTTTGAAGCATAGGCATCTTCTGCAAGATTTCCTGATTGGGTTATGCAGGTAAGCTTCTTTTAAATCTGGAGTTGTCAACCAGGCATCCTTGCCTAGCATAGGAAGTAACTGGTGAAGAGCCAACATCTTGAATTTTGGAATGTCCAGAAAGGTGTTTAGAGTAGACAGGTCCTGAAATGGACACCATGATTTGTCTTTTCTGGGTACCAGGAAAAGTCTGGAATAGAAACCTTGTCTCATTTCCTCTTCTGGTACTGTTTGAATAGCCCCCATGTTTAAGAGGGAAAGTACTTGTTTCTGAGCCTCTGCCCGCTGATTTGGGGAGAGGTCTGGCCACCCGTTTGGAGTTGGCAATGTGTGGAAATGAAATCTTTATCCCTGGGACACTATATTTAAAACCCATTTGTCCTGGGTTATGAGCTGCCAGTTTTTTGCATGAAGAGCAATCCACCCCCAAAGGTGTGCCTGAGAGGTAAGTGCTTGGTAATTTTATAAGAAAGTCATTGAGACTGTTTACCATAGGGTGGTGTCTTGTTATTTCCAGATTTGGAAGTGGAAGCACCCCATTTCTTATTTCTGAGAGTCCCTTGGGACTGAAACCTGATGCTTTTGGTGTGTCTGGGTTTGGCTTGAGTGGATCTGGAAGGAGCTGGAAAGGACCAGTTCTTAGTAGGCCAGTGCCTACTAAATCTTGGAGGTTACACTTGTAAGAAATCTTTCACAGTTTGCATAGATTTAGCTTTATCTTCCATCTTTTTTAGAACATTTTCAGCCTTATTGCCAAACAGATGGTCCTGATGCAAAGGAGCATCCAACAATTTTGCTTTAACATGATCAGGCAGAGATTGCTCCTTAAGCCAAGCATGCCTTCTAAGCACAGACCCTGCAAGAGGCCTCTAAGGAATCAAAACCACATTTCAACGTATGTTTTCCAACTTGTTCAGCTGAATGCAATAAATCCTGTAAATCTTTATTTTCCACAAAGTCAGAAATCAACATCATTTTCTGTTTAAGCAGTCCCATGATATGCTGTTGATATTTCAGCATATGAAATTGACAGTTTAAAGCCCTGATTGCCAAGGTTGCAGAAGTATAAACCTTTTTACCCCATCTATCCAGTGCCCTGGAGTCTCTATCAGAAGGGGTAGGTTTTCTAGCAGTAGAGGCCTTAATGCCCTTGGGCCCCTGAGAAATGGTTTCTGGGTCCACAACAGGATTTTTGAAAAGGAACTTGTGGGACTCTGGAACCCTGTAGTATCTGTCTGGTTTACTAGGAGCCAGAGGCAGGGAATCAGGGGCCATAATGGATTCCGAAAACACATCATCAACAATGTCTAGTACAGGAGGTATAGCCAAAGGCCTATGCTGAGGAAGAAGAAGGAAATCCCTAAGCCTCTTTTTGGATTCAGAAAATTCCTGGCTTTCCCAGTGGAAATGCTTCCTTAAGGTATGTAAAGTTTCCCCAAAATAAAAGTCCTCAGGGGGGGAAGCAGAGGGAATGGAATCCCCTACATCAGAATCCTCATAAGTAGGTATGGACAAATCCAGGGCATTAGAAGAGTCAGAAGAAACAGAGTCCTGTTCAGAAGATTCATAGTCCAGCTTAGCCCAAGGCCTCTTAGAAGGGGGGGGGGTTGTCTACCCCTGATTAGAGTAAATAAATCTTCAGCCATTTTGATAATTTGTTTTTTTAGGCATAGGGGCCTGAATATGTGGTCTGGGCATCATTTTTTTAGACATAGATCGAAATTTAGGCCTTAGCATTGAAGGTGAAGTTGGTTTAATATGCAAGTCTGTAGGCCTGAATACACCCTCAGAAGCCGGTGCCTGCACAATGGCTCTGGACCCATCCAAGGTAGAGACATCCATGGGTTCCACAGGTGAAGCATCTCGCAGCATACCGGACTCCGAATGGGTCTCAGCAGAGGCCTGCAAATCAGAAGTAGCGGGTATCAGGGACTGCGAAAGCACATCACTGAGTACCGGCGAACTGGCGACTGGCTTAGGGGAAGCGTCGTCAGCAGTTTTGGACCTCAACAGCCTGTTTCTGTCTTTTTCTTTGCGTTTTTCCGGTATTCCAGTAGTCGAATGGCTAACCGACGTCATTTCTGGATAATTAAACTGAGAACCGAAATATTTAGAGGCAAAAATGTACTGACGACGGATAGTGCGCTGATTAAATAAAGCACAAAACCGACAGCAAGGTACATAGTGATCAGGGGCCAGGCAAGGAATACAGTACAAGTGAAAATCTTTATGAGGTATTTGCTTCTCACAAGTAATGCAATTATTAACTTTTACTGACATCGGTAAGGAGCAAGAAAAAGTTTCCCCCACGGGGTACCATGTTTTATACCCCTGACGACCTGATGTCATGGAAGAAGGGACAGCAACTGACGCAGGATCCAAGACTTTGTTAATCAGGCCGACTGAGGGCAACCTGCCAGCAGATTACCCAAATGTAATGACTGCAACAGTGAAATATGAAGAACATCTTCTTTTTGGCAACTGGCGGGTTCAGGGTAGAGAGGTCCAGAATGAGCCTTAGGATCCCCGTTTTCTTTGGCACCAAAAAGAAACTGGAGTAAAAGCCCGATCCGGCCTGATCTGGGGGGACAGTTTTGATAGCTCATTTTCCTAGCAGCTTGGAAATTTCCTGTGCTGCTGCCTCCCTTTGTGTGGGTGGAACATCTGGAAGGTGTTTGGGACACATGGAGTAACCCACGAAGGGGATAGAATATCCTCTGTATATTATTTGAAGCACCCAGAAGTCCATTGTTGTGGGCTCCCATGCCACTGTGTGCAAGGGCAATCGTCCCCCGACTGCCTCCAGAGTAGATCAGCCAGGCAACCCCTCAGGATTGCTGCCCAGGTCTGCCCGAGAATGGTTCTCGAGACCCAAAGTTTTGTGGACCCCCTCGGCCTCTGGGCTGGCATCCATTCTGTCCCCCTCTGCCTCTAAGGAAAGAAAAGCCTTGAGTGTCCTGGGAATACTGAGACTTCCAGAACCACATCTTCTTTTCCCCACTCTGGTTCCGGGAAAAGGACCTTTGAGGTTTAGAGAAGCAGATCCTGACAGCAGACAGTGTCTTCCCAACCTTCTCACTCTGGACTAGTATTTCCTTGACGGTATTACCGAAAAGAGTCGAGCAGTCATAAGAGGCATTGGCAAAGGACGCCGTAAAGGGTTTGGTAAAATGGCACAACCTGAGACAGGCATTACGCCTCAGGAACATGCTGGACCCAGCTGCCCTAGTCACTGCTTCCGTAGCATGGGAGAGGAGTTGCATGGACTTATTTGATACTGCTCTCAGAGTGGCCAATTTCATGGAGAATGAAGCCTTGTCCTCCTGTGACATGGACTTGGGTGAAGACTCCTCCAGCTCCTTCACTAGGTCACGTTGGAGTCTTGTGACATGGCCAAGTAATTCAGCACCCTTATTGAAAAGGTAGCTGAAGCATACACCCGCTTCCCTAGGCGGTCCATCATCCGTGACTCATGGTCAGGAGGGTGGACCAAGGAACTTTCCTGAGATAATTCCTTCTTTGTTGCTGCTGCTACCACCATGGCATCCACCGGGGAGCCCTTGTTCCAGGAAGGCCTGTCAATGGGGGGAATTAAAACCTTATCTGGGTGCTTGGGAATCGGCTCCATGGTATCTGGTTCCTTCCATGCCCGCGAGGTGATCAAATCCACTAAAGGATCCACAGGAGGGGACACCCAAGACATAGACAGGCTTGTGCCGAAAGCCTCCAGAAACACAGACTCATCAGAGGAGGGCTTTGGGGCAGGCCAACCTCCCCAGTGGTGCAGGATCTCCATTGTGTCTCCAAAGAAGACATTGTCAGGAGGTTGTCCTGGGGAGCCCTCCCCATCATCTAAATCTATGTCCTCGGTTAGGGACTCAGGGGAGTCCAAGTGCCTCCTCTTGCACATGTGCTTACGAGGCACATCTCCAGTGGGACTCTCAGAGGACTGCTTGCAAGCCATCTGTTCCTCTGGGGGAACTGTCTGGGGCTCTCCAGGCACAGGTTGCCCCTCTGGTAAGACAATGGGGACCGTAGACAGAGCCAAGGGGGTCTGGGCTGAGTCCAAGGAGGTGGTCAGGGGCCTCAATCTGATGGAGAGGACTTGTTCTACCACTTCGAATGCTGAAGGAGAGTGGACCTCCTGGGAAGCTAATAAGGAGGCCAGTCTCCCCAGGTCCAATATGAGAATCGGAGCTGTACCCGAAGTGAATGGAGCTCCGAGGGAGGGAACCTGGCCCGACAATGTCAGAGCTGATAGAAAAGGTTCCACTCCCTCGGATCCAACACCCAGGCTCCGGCTCTGAGAGTGGCTCAGATCCGAATTGGTCAGATCCGAGATGCTCCAGGCAGCTGTCAGCATCGAGGATGCAAGGACCATTGGTGCCGTCCCCCTGACCAAGACCAACCTCGGATCCGAGAACTCTGAAGCCAAAGGTCAGATCGGGGAAGGAGAAATGGGTTGAAAAAAAGGAAGGGAGCTACCCCTCCTGAGGGAGGAGGGGGTTGGCAAGACCCCCCATCTGGATCTGTGTATGGATAAAGTGCCTCATCATCTTATCCAGATCCATGTCCGATAGAGAATGGGTTGACCATGACGAGGCCATGGACTCCGACCTGGCAGGTCGGGAAACATAGGCCCGGAAGACTGAACATGCCTCCTCTGGCTCCGGGGAGAACCTCGGAGACTGGAGCCAAGGGAAGTCACGGATCCGTGCAGACTTGCTTGGGGACGTGAGGTCCAGGGACCTCTTCCTCTTTTCCTTCATCTTCAACTCTCTCTCCCATTCTCTACCTCTCCTCTGCTCCACTACCACAGGCTTAGATGCAGGAGTTTGAGTCCCAGCCTGGGAGGGAGGGGAGGCCAGAGGAAGAAAAGCGGGAGAGGCAGTCACAGCAGCCGCTGTGACTGAAGCTGAAGACAAGGAAAGAGCATGGGCAGCTCGTGCTATTGGACTGCAGTCCTCCCAGCTGTAAAACAAGAAAAATTAAACAAAATATAAAATAAAATAACAAAAAGAAAATAATAAAAGCAACCACGAGTCCCAGAACATTGCGCATTCACAGCATTTCCTGATATTCGGACTGCTGGTGAACCAGTCTGGAGCATCCAGACTGGATCCACCAGCAGTCCAGATTAGGATAATCCATGTCCAATAGAGAATGGGTCAACCATGGCAAGGCCACGGACTCCAACCTGGCAGGTCAGGGAACCAAGGCCCAGGAGACTGAATGTGATTACAAAGACAACATGTACATCTACATTTTCCCAGCAGTCTATGCAGTCAGAACTGCATAGACTGGAAGGGGATTAGGCTGCAACATCCGCAGGCAGGGTGGTCTTGCAGGACAGATAGGACAAGCCTTAGGTGCTCTCACGGGAAGGGTTTGCCTACTGCATGGATTTAACATCTCGGCCAGCGATGATGGTGCAGGAATGGATTGAACAGCTCAGCAATGATGGAGCTTGCTGCTTTTGACAGACTTTGCAGATAAGGGCTGTGTGTGTGTGTGTGTGTGTGTGTGTGTGTGTGTGTGTGTGTGTGTGTGTGTGTGTGTGTGTAATGCCCCAGTCACTACATGGTGGTGGGTAGAGAATAAGGCTTGAACCCTATACCTTGGGCCCAAATGGCAAGAGCCTGAATTCCCTACCCACCACTATTTGTAAAAAAAAAATGCAGATTTGTGCCTCATATCTGTTCTGTTCCTCATAAAATCTGTGGTTTCTGTATTTTTGTTTCTCAACACAGCCAGTCATACAGTGGTACAGTGGTAGCATTGTTGCCTAACAGCTACAGGTTGTCTGGTTTAGTGCTTGGCTGGGGTGATTTCTATGTGGAGTCTGCATGTCCTGTGTGGGTTTGCTCTGGTGTCCTCTCATCTTACAAAGACATGTGTCTGGAGTGTTTCTTCCTCTGCCAAAAACTGGCTTTTGTTTCATATCAGACTTTCCTAGTTAACAAATGTTAAATAAATAAAAATGACAAGCACTGGAATTTCAGACTTCATATTCTTCAGAAAGTACATGGTAACACAAAACCTATTATTATAGCAAGTTTCTAAGTTTATAAGATGGATATTTGAAATTTGTCCCTATTTTTGGGACTGTATTCCCCCATTATTGGCTTTGTCCAGGTTTTTTGTGCCAAGCTTGAGAGCTATGGTGATAACTGAACTCACTGAATATGTTTGGGGGCTGTATTCCTGCATTACTGGCTTTGTCTATGTGTTTTTGCTAAGAGGTTGAGAGCTATGGTGTGAACTGAATTCACTGAATATGTTTGGGGGCTGTATTCCCCCATTTTTGGCTTTGTTCAGGTGTTTTGTGCTAAGATGTTGACAGCTATGGTGAGAACTGAATTCACTGAATGTAGCCATTTAAGTTTCAGTCTTCCTCTTTCATAAAATAGATTATTGATTTGGCATAGTGGTATGTTGCTCTGACTGTTTTGCACAGGGTCATGCGTTCAATACTTGGCAGTGAAATGTATTGTGATAATACAGCATTATATTCTAGCAACTTTTCAGCATTATACAAGCAATGTTTAGAATGTGTCCCTTTTTTTTGGTCTTTTGCCCCCCCCCCTAAATTTTGGCTTTTTCCAGATTTCTTGTGTTGCAAAGTTCAGAGATACAGCTGAGTGTCAAGTAGATTTTACAAGAAGCTGAGAGCTACAGGGGAACAAATGTTTAGTGATGCTTATGCTGAGTCAGCTTGCATTGTTAATAGCACAACAGGTAGTGTACCTGCTTTTGATGCAGAAGGCTGTGTGTTCTACTCCCACAGTAGGTAGATGCATTGCTGATACTGTACTGTATTGTAAAGGAGATGGATGCTGCAGTCCTTTTTGGTGAAGATACCTAGTAACTCTGAACCTGTTATCAGTTTGGCATCCATTCCCTATTGCAATATTACTAGCTTATTGTTTTTTAATGAAACATAGGCAATTTATTCCTCAAGGGCATTAGGCACTTTATTTGTAGATGAAACAATGAAATATAAAGTTGTTTGCTAGCAGCAACCTCTTCATTGGTTACATATTTCTTTAATGTGGAATTATTTAGATGACTTTTACTTCTTCAGAGATTGTGCATATTTACTGATAATGGTGGACTGTAGATGTTTGAGTAGACTTTTATGATAGAAATGTTCTGAATTGGGCAGTTTTGTCATTATTGGTGCATGCATTATTTTTCATAGTTTACTGGAAAATGTTCAAAACAAATTTAAAATGTCCTCTACAACTGTACTATATTGTACAAGGAATATAATTTAATTAAATCAGAAAGGTGTATCAAATCCACGTGTATGTTTCATGTGCAAGGGGCCTATGATCTGAAAAAAGCTCAAAGTTAATCTTTATCTGTCACTGGCAAAATGTATTTTCTTTGAATGTGGGTTTCAATGCTGTTTCAATGAATGCGAGTTTTAAGGGCAGAGAAGTTTTAATGCTAAGTCTGTTTTCATTGTGAGATTGCATTGCTTTGTTTAGCAGATGTCTTAGTGTTTGTGCTGTAAAATGCAAAATAAAACTTTCAAATGAAGTTCAAATCATTGTAGAAGTAAAGCAGTATGCAGATTACTGTTTATGGTAAATGGGGTGAAATAACCAAGTAATAGTTCATTGGAATAGCTGAATGGAATGGCAAACTCAAAGACAGCCCCGGCTGAAATATACCTCTCAACTGTCCAGATTTTCACAGAATTAATAGATTTTTGCTTCTTATTTTTGGTTTGTTCCTCATTAAATGTGTGGTTTTCTGGCAAATAATTTAGGAATTAATTCACTAAATAATGACAGACACTGAGTTTCAGACTTCATAACCTTCAGAAAAATGCATGCTAAAACAAGACCTGTTATTCTATCAACTGTCTCAGTTTATACAGCAATTTTTTGTACTGTTTATAAGTATATTTAGCCTTGTCCAGATTTCCTGCATTAACAGGTTGAGAGGTACGTGCAAATAAATTGCTTTAAAGAATTAAGCATATCCAAACCTCTCAACTGTCCCCGATTTTGGCTCAAAATGTTGCTCTTCCCCTAAAAATCCTGCCGCAAAATGGCAATTTTGGAAGAAAACGTGGAGGGTTTACAATTAAGAAATAATTGTAATAATCAGAGTTATAGATTACTTTTATTTCAGATATGCATGTAGATTCTTTTATTTTGTCAGCTGCTCAGGTTAGCAGTACTAATTTTAGAAAAAGTGTCCCTTCTTTGACTGGTTCCCAGCTGTATTGTGTGGCTATTTTATATTTTTGCATCACATTTTTAGTCCATTTTTCATAAAAATGTGTTTTTTTGGCAAATTAGTAGCAAATCATTAAAGACTGAAGTTAGAAAATAATGACAGACATTTGTTTTTCAGATTTCATACCCTTCAGAAATGCATACTAATGCAAGACCTACTACTCTATTACCTTTCTGAGTTTATAAGAGCAATATTTAAAATTGTCCTTATTTTGGGGCCTTGTCCCACTTCTATGTATGGCTTTGTCCAGATTTCTTGCTCTGAGCTTGAGAGGTATGACAAATGTGTCAGGGCCATCACAAACAGCCAGAGACATTTCAAATTGTGACATACTTGTTGCACCCCACTGCCCCATGTAGTGTGACTCTGGATGTGTCCAAGCAAGGCAAGGAGCAGTTATGTTGTGTAAATGTGCAGAGTATCCCCCCATCCAAGGTAGACACAAGTACTACTTTTATTCTGTCCTTGATTTTGCAGAATGTTCTGGTTTGTCATATTTTTATACTGTAGATTTATGCTTATTATTACTCAGAAAGTGCCTGTTGCTCTGTGTTTAAGTAGCAATGCTTTAATAACCATCAAGTAAGCTTGTCTGAGATTGTAAGATGCAAGTAAGCTTTAATAAGCATACTGTTAAAGAATTGCCAACAGTGAAAGCCTTTCTGTTGCCACGCAGAGAATATTTACATAACTAGATAACATATAAGCCTTAGGTATTGAAATGCATATTACAGTATTTGTAATAAAGGACAGGATTACATTATTTTAAGAAGCTCATTACATTTGTTGGAGACTTGCAGTCATCTTTGCAGGCTTTACTTGTAAACCAAACAGAATGACAGTCTATCATGTGTGGTCCATTACCTGTACAGTAATCCTTTAAGCAATGTATCTTGAGCTTGTTTCTTGTTTGCTTTTCATTTTTTACTTTGATCATGTTTTCCCCATGAAACAAGTAGATAGTTGCTGTCAGGCAGCAGGTCTTTTTTGGATAAGAAACATTTTTACAAGTGGAGTATCACAAAGATTGCTACTTTCAGCATGTTACTTGGTACTTTAATAAAGCTGAATATAAATTATAATTAGAACTGCAGTGCAAGGAGACGTGGTTTGAGTTGAGTGCTGCTTGTTTTTCTTGTACTTGATTTTGACTGGCATTCCAGTAATGTATTTAACAAGTAATTTATTTTTTCATGCCTCACAGCCTTTTTGTTTCCATCTAGATATTAAGTAAGCGGTCCTGCAGCTAATGCATTGAAATATTATTCTACACTTCACATTGTCTTGATTAGATTCTCATAATGACGGTTTAGCACCCAGGGCAGCGTATTTAATTAAAGTTCTAGTTTTTGTGGTTTTGAGCATAGTTCCTCCCTTTCTAGTTGACCACATCCCTTCCCATTGGCCCCACCCATTCAGCTGTCTTCTGCAGCCCCCCCCCTTCGATTTGAACTCATCAGTCGCCACTGGGAAGGAGGTTCAGTGGCAGGCAGAAGACCTTTGAGGTTTCAAAGGTCAGGGATTGAACCCCACACAAATGGAGCAATCCACGCTAAGGTGGGCCACACCTAAGCACAACACACACAGAGTGTGGCCATCCGCTGGGGAGAGCTTATGGCCACACTCTGTGCAGTGCTTAAAAATAAGCTTTTCAGCCATTCTACAAAGAAAGAAGCCTTAAAAAAAGGACAGGCAAACTTTCTTTCCTTAAAACTAAACAAACACACACACACACTCACCACACAAGACTATAGACAACACAAAGGGGGGAGGGGCACCACAGACAAACTACTCTAACTACAACTGCAAACCTACACTCGATGCTAAAGTGATGAGAGGGGAGAAAGGGTACCTAGACTAACCTGAATCAGCTAAAATAACAGAAATTTTAGAAAACTTACAGTAAAAATCACCCACTGCTAGCTGGAACTCTAGAGACACGATGTATTTCAAATCGCGACAAATGAGATCTGGGGATGGAAGGCAGTGGAGGTGTATTATGGGTAAGGGGAAGAGTCTAGAGCTCGGAGCTGATGCTAGTAATATTTGCCAGCTCGGATCTGATACGGCTCCGTATACTCACAGGTTGAAGACCAAATGAAGTAAACTACTTCAGATTATTTATTTATTTGTTTGTTTATTTGTATTTGTTGATCAGGAGAAGTCAGACTGGGTAAAACACATTTTTAGCGGACGCCTGGGGAGGAAAAGTACCACATTTAAGTTACAAATGATGAACATTTATAATTACAGGGTAAAAACATTTATATGTGAGCTTATATTTACTTTTTTGTCTTCTTCTTAATAGTTGTATGTATGTTATTTGTCTTCTTCTTAATAGTTGTATGTATGTATGTTGTTTTTTGAATTATGTAATTCATACTTGGAGAGTCACTGAAACTGGAGTCATATTCCTTGTATGTATGCATTTATAATTACAGGGTAAAAACATTTATATGTGAGCTTATATTTACTTTTTTGTCTTCTTCTTAATAGTTGTATGTATGTTATTTGTCTTCTTCTTAATAGTTCTATGTATGTTGTTTTATGAATTATGTAATTCATACTTGGAGAGTCACTGAAACTGGAGTCATATTCCTTGTATGCATGCATACTTGGCCAATAAATGTGATTCTGATTCTGATTTACATGATTTTAAGTATTGTTAAACATTTCCGATATGAGCATAGCATTTTAAAACAAAAAAGAGAACAGTTAACATAAATTGGATAATTATTGAATAGAGAAATAACATACAATATGAATTCATATATTTATAGCCTGGTGGCAGTGGGGAAAATAACAAACTTTTTTTTAAGTTTAGTAACAATTGACAGACAAGTAAAATGTAGCTTAAAATGATGAGAGATATGAAAGGAGGTTATGGAAATGGGCAGAGGAGGAATTGTAGTTAGTGGTGGGATGTGAGAGAAGGAAAAAAAGTAAGAGTTTAGGAGATAATTGCAGTATGGGAAGGAGCAATGAGGTACAAAAAAAATTGGGAAGAAAAGTGGCTGTAAGAGTTGGTAAAAAGTAATTTGAGTAAATAGATTTGCAACATTTCCTATCCAAACCCCAAAAACAGTAATGTTTCTAAGAAAACATAGCTTATTTCCTGCCATTTTAGCATTTACGACCAATATTTGTGTTTGCCAAACATTCTGTTAAAGGGTCTATCATTTGCAGCTATCATGTTTCTAAGCATTTCTTCCTATCTGCAGTGTTTCTACAAAATGTCAAAGTTCTTGCACATAATAGATTTTAGGGCATTTCATTTCCATGTGCCTGCATTTTGTTAGACTACAATAGTTGCATTATACTTTGTTTGTTTGTTTAGCCATTCATTTGGTTCTATCTCCTAGAAAGTTATACTCCATTGTCCATGACAAACACGCTTTTTGAAAAAAGATTCCAGTTCCATAAGTGCAAGCTACAAAGGCTTGGTTCAGTTCAGAAACAGGCAGAAAATGATCATGCAAGCACAGATAGATATTGATATGGACATGCACACACAACACAAGAAATGTGCTATTGAGCAATTTATTTTATTTTGGTTGCTAGCCATGGCAGGACATTTGATATTTCAGTGGACCATTTTTTTAGGGTTGCCACCTTTTCAAATACCCAAAGTGGGACATTTTCTGTAAATAGATGAGATTTTGCAGGACAAAACATACTCACAGCTAGCGCAAGGGGCATAACTTTACTTTTTTTTGCCAAAATAAAAGCTTATTCTTATAGTATTTTGAGTTGCTTATGCAATTTCATGTAACATTTAGGTGTTTCAAATACAAAATAACTACTTTATGCAACTAATAAAGAAAAGTTATGACATTTTTTTGTCCTAAAATCTCAGGACAATTGCCATGTTTTAGTTTTTCTTGCAGGACACAACTGCCTGAAGAGGGACTGTCCCTTGCAAAGAGGGACAGGTGGTAACCCTACCATTTTTAGGTTCAGTGAGAGGTATTCATA
Organism: Protopterus annectens; assembly: GCF_019279795.1. Taxonomy (NCBI): domain Eukaryota; kingdom Metazoa; phylum Chordata; order Ceratodontiformes; family Protopteridae; genus Protopterus; species Protopterus annectens. The sequence goes on from NC_056726.1 coordinate 955,507,524, forward strand.
AAACAGATCATCACAATTTGAACTTAAAACACATTCCCCAGCACCTCAACATCAACCCTAGCAGTCCACCATATACCAAATCAAACAATCCTGATCTACTCCTAATCAACCTTAGCATAAGAAGCATTCTCAATAAAATTCATGACTTCCATGCTGCCATTGCTTTATACTCCCCTGATGTTGCCAGTGTAACTGAAACCTGGCTTAAGCCATATATTAATGGTGAAGAGATCTTACCCACTGGCTACAGTATCATTCACCATGACAGAACAGTGAAACGTGGTGGAGGAATTGCCATCTTTTTCAAAGACACCCTTAAACTGGAGCAAATCAACTGCTCCCTTCCAGAACTCCCGAACATTAAACTAATAGTAGCACACCTCATAGTTAACTCCCACAAAATCCTAACCATCATAGCAACTTACATCCCCCTTGGCAGCAATCTAACAATAATAGAAAACATCCTGTTCTGGATATCTACTAACTTCACCCAAGAAACCATTGTCCTAGGTGATTTCAATTTTGATTTGCATACATGCTCATCTGATAACCCCTCTAACTTTATCAACCTTTATAATTTCACCCAAATGATTCAATCTCCAACCTGTACTGATAAATGTTCCAAAAAGCAGTCCATCCTTGACTGAATTCTCATCAATAAAACTGCCTGCCTAATACACTTAGCGACCATACACCTACTATTATCCTCAGAAAAAAATGTCACAACCCCAACAATATTACCTTCAAACTCATCTGCAACAAGAGAAACTTTTCTCCTTCATTATTTAACAACAGTATAACTGGAACCCCCTAAAAACACTCCAACTTGATTTAGCAGTCCAATATTTTAACAATGCTTTCTTGAATATACTTAATAATTTAGCCACCTTTAGAAAAATTTGCACTAAATCTAAAAACACACCCTGGCTAACTTCTGGCACCAAAAACCTACTAAAGCAATGTGACAAAGCCTGGTCTACCTACCACCTAACTAAAAACATCAGACCTCCATTGCATGCAAACAACTTCAGAACAAAGCCAAAAAACAGATTATTCTTGACAAAAAGCCTTACTTACTCAAAGCCCAACAAGAAAACATACAAAACCCTCAAAAATTCTGGCAAAGCATTAATCACCTCCTGAAACCCAGCAAACCTTTCATCCCACCTCCTACCACCTGCAATGCTACAGACAGCCTAGCCCTACAGCTTCACTCACATTTCATCAACTCTATAGAATAACTCTTACAAAATAAGCCAATCAAACCTCTAACCATACCTAATCCCAGTAATTTCCCATACCCTTTCACATTTCTACCTGTCCAGACTAGTTTAATCAAAATGCTTCTCACCAAGCTTAAACCCTCATCTCCTGCTGCTGGCCTTCTCCCAAATTATTTTTTTTTAAACTAGCAGCTTCATCTATGTGCTATCCTGTTTCCATACTCATCAATCATGTCATCTCTGAGAGCTATGTCCCCTATATTTGGAAAATCTCTCAAATCATACCATTTCACAAAGGTGGCCAATCTACTGACCCCTCCAACTATCACCCCATTGCTCTTCTCTCTTCCCTAGCCAACATATTAGAAAAATGCATCCACCTCCAACTCATTGATTACTTACTGAATAACAACATGTTTTCAAATATGCAGCATGGATTCAGACCCAAGCACAGTACCAGTAATGTCTTGATTAGTTTCACTGACACTGTTAACCTCCTTAAAAACAAAGGCCTCTTTGTCTCTTCAGTCTTTCTTGACATGTGAAAAGCCTTTGACACCTTCTCCCACCAAAAACTCTTCAATAAACTAGCTGCACATAACCACATCCCTTCGCTTGTTTCATAGTTACCTCTCCAACAGACAACAAGCCACTGAATGGGCCAATAATCCCTCACTGCTCCTCCCTATCTTAGTAGGTGTACCACAAGGTTCTACTTTAGGACCCCTTCTTTTCACCATATTTACTAATAACCTGCTCACCTCTGTTACCATAATCCACTCTCAAACTCCAGGAAAAAACACAAAAATCACTGCTTGACATGGAAACCTACCTAGCAGAGTATGAACTCATTCTCAATCCAAATAAAACAAAGCTCATGGTATTCACCCAAAATAGGTCAGCCTCTAAGTGCCCTTCATTTATCATCTGTTCCTCAAACCAAACTGTTACTGAACCCTTAGATCACGCCAAATGACTTGGTGTCACAAAGATTATCAACTAAAACTTGACAAACACATAGCAGTATCTATAAAAAAGTTCACATAAAATTAGGATAGCATACAGAGCCAAATCCTATCTCACAAATGTCTCCAGACTAGCCTCAGCCAGATCATTTCTTCTCTCCACTCTCCTGTACTCATCATAAATCTTTATTAATTTACAAAATGCTGAACTCACCCAACTACAGCCATGCTATAATAAAATAGCCGAATTTGGAGTAAACTTACCATACAGGGAGCACCATTGCGTAGCCCTAAAAATGCTCAGCTGGATTGAACTATCCAATTTGCTACAACTAAACCAACTCACCTTTGCCCACAACATTTTAAACAGACTCGATGCCTGCCCAGCTCTAAAAGACTTAGTTAAAACTAATATTAACCTCAGAGACCTTTAATCCTCTGATAAACTTCTGTTAAAAGTAACCAGATCTGCAAACAGTTTTGGCAACTCACTCTACTCTAACGAAATTGCCAAGTCTTGGAACCATTTGTCAAAGCACATTCTTAAACTTAATAACACCTCCATATTCAAACAAAGCCTGAGAAAATACCTCACCAACCATTGGCTCTGTCCATGCTCTAATCCTGACTAAGGATCCTACTTCTCCACTAATTCAGACTCCTGTTAACTATATTTTATTGCTTTCAATTGTCTCTGCCTACCATTCTTTAAATATACCCCAGGTGGAGAGTTTCATACCCTAGGTATGGAGTTTCATATCCCAGCATTTGCTCTAGCTAGTCTTACAGTTGCTTTATTCATCTGCCATATTACTGTATTTCAATGTACAGTTATGATCTGTTAGTTGCTTACTCCATTATTTCTTGTATCTTATATTTTTTTCTTGTTGTTGTATTTACCTTGTATAACTATCTGTTACTTATTTACTTTGTGTAACTTCTATTATGCATCCTATTTATAAGTTGTAAAACACTATAATAGTTTGTTAACCGATTATTTTTTCATATAAATGGAGCTTTTCTCCCTGGGTCTCCGCTGAAAATGGGCTTTCAGCCCAGTTGGACATTCACCTGGTAACAAATGTAAATAAATAAAAAAATAAATAAACAGCAAAAATGAAACAATATTGTCTCATAAATCAATAAACATAATGTAGCAATTATAAGTTAATGTAAACTCCTGAAACTAGCAACATCAGAAATATGAATTATTAGACAGAAGTTATCACAGGTCAAAAGAATGCACAAAAAGGAACTAAATGTTTTCTCTGCATTCACCACCCTAGTGCTGTTACCATCACACCACTTAATTTACATGCAGTTTAATTAAAGAGAACACAGTTTCTTAAAAATCCACTGATGTCACCTCCCAAACTCACCACTTATCCTTCCACTCTAGTAAATATTATATAACGTGAGCATGACTGAACAGCAGGTATGGAATTATTTGCAAATAAATACTTACACAAACTATGTGCAATACCTGAATTTCCCGAAAGTCCAGATACCTGGTAATATGCTGCTAAATGTATCAGGGTGGTGACTTTTGGAATGCAGCATCGGGTGTGGCCTTTGAAAGTCAGGCCAGATTTACAAAGCACTGCAGTGGAGATATATCAGTAAGCAGTGGATAGAATGTTTTGGTATGCAGTTAGGAAAAAACATTTACAGGTATACCACTAGCAAATAATGCAAAAACACAAGCAAAAATCAGTATAAGAACAAAAACATTGCAATGTAATTTCTGTCTCAAAACAGTAAAATTATCCAATATTGCTGAATAATGACAAAATGCAATATCACAATATGGTGCAGACACAAATCTTCTGTAAACAAAGATGGCTTTGTTATCAGAATGTAGGAAAACAACATTTTGAATGGAGATATACCATCACGAAAACTTGCAAGAAAGCACAATCCACAGTAAGACTCAACCTGAGCTCACACAAGGGATCATCTGGAAAGAAATAAAAAGACACAATGCTCTATTTAAATTTAATTTTAATATAATATCTGTCTAACATCAGTTCATCTTCAGTGCCCAGCACTTTATTAAATTACAAAACAGGTGGTAAAAAAGGAAATGTTATTGTTTGCTAACCAAGTGGGCTTAGCCCCGACTATTAGTCAGAAACAACAGATACATAAAAAGAGAACATTAACATGAATAAAAAAGAACATAAGCACACAGCCGTAAATTTAAGTAACAACAGTAATGTTCAACTGCCAGGTAAACAGTATCTATACAGTGGAAAGTGTCAGTCCTATATACAATGCTAGCAAAGTTTAACAAAAATTAGAAGAATTTGAAATAATACAATATCACTTTAAGAACAGTATAGCTGTCATAGAAAATGCAGCATCTGTAAAGAACACACATATTTCCGGGTTAAGTCTGGCTTCAACTTTTACTTAAATAATGTGACTTCATCAGTAGTGGTAATATCATTAGGAAGAATCTAACATGCAGCTAGAGAAAGTTTGTCAAAGGATCTTTCATAAGTAGCAAGTGAGAACTGAGGTCTGTTTAACTTGACTGAAGAGGAACTTCTGAGAAAGTTATTGGTTTTGTGTATATGTAGTTTGCTTACCTAAGGTGAAGAGTGCTGTTGAAGTTTAAATGCGAGTGAATTAAGTAAGAAACTGGACCTGGCAGGGATGAAAAGATACTTAGCAGTATGAAATGACAGGCAATGATGTTCAGATGAACTTGCTAAGTGAATGAATCTGAGAATCCTATTTTCAGTTGTTTGTAGTACAACAGTGTTCTGAACTAAGAGAGAAGCAATAATGGCCACAGTGTACTCAAGTCCAGGGAGTAAAACAGTGATGCCAATAACTTGTCTAGAGTAGTAAGTACATGATAAATATTTTAAGCTATCTTAAACTGCTGTAAGATTTTAGATATTGTCAAATTGACGTGCTTATGAAATGTTAAAGTGTAATAGAGGTATCTTTGATGAGTAGCGAACAGAAATGGGTCACACCTGCATCAGAAATTGTCAGCATGGTTGCATTAGCAAAAAAGATTTAAAGAATTTAGAAAGTGGGCAAATATCCAACAGATATGAGGTGAACAGGCTATTTTATCATATCCAGATAAGCCATTCCAAGCTGATATACATAGTCTATAGACTTATTCAGGGCATGCAGTCACTATGTTGTGCTGGACACTAATGGAAGCAGAGTGATTTGCCTTCGGGTAAGATGGAGCCGTAGGTGAGGAAGCACATCTTCTCAGAGCCGTTGGCTTCTTCCTCCCTAGGGCGTTCTGCCTTCAAGTTGGTGGAGAGATTTTTTTTCCTGTTCCTAGAGAAAGGACGCATCTACCTTCTTCGGCTTCCAGTTCCCAAACCCACTTGTCTTTACATCAAGAGCCTCAACATCCTACTCCACAAGGACAGCCAGCTCAAAGTCTCCAGGATACCCCACAGGGTATATTGATTTCTTCCGATACTTCTCCAGAACATCCCACTAAAGAAGTCCCTAGGAAGAGAAAGTGTAAAAGGAGGCACTTAAATTCCCCTCAGGAGTCTGTCACTGATTTTAATGAGGGGAAAGGTCTCCAAGATTACCACTGGATGTCTCCTTTTGAGATCCTAGATCCTAGAGATCCTAAAACAAAGAGGTGGTTGCTCTACCAACAACCTTTCCTAAGAGGAATCGGTATTCCTGGAAGCCTTTGTGTCTGGCCCATCTACCAAATGGGTGACTCGGCCCGCTGATGATCTCATTGATTTGATCTCTCAGTGGGTGTGGAAGAAACCTTACTCCATTGAGCCAATCCCCAAAAGACCGGACAGAATTCTGGCACTGCCCAAGCATAGGGAGTTTTTGAGTAAAGGAGTACCTGTGGATGCTATGGTCATAGTGGCGGTCTCGAAGAAGGTACTTGTGGTACAAAGTCCACCTGTTCAATCTCCTAACGGAGTGTAAGGAGATGGACAGATTTGCGAAGAATGTATATGCTTCAGTGACATTTGCTCTTTGATTGCTGAACTATTTGGCACACTTTAATAGACTTCAGAGGGATTTGATTAAAGAACTCACCAAATCCCTCTCAGAGACTATTACTTCTGAGGCAGAAAGTTATATTACCTCACAGTTGGCTGCCCTACACTCCATTTTAAATTCGTCAACAAGGCTCATTTCACATGCAGCTGAAGGTACCACAAGGGCAGCGAGCTCAGGCATTTCCATTAGGAGGCATGCCTGTATGAGCTTGTGTGATTTTGTGAAGCCCTTCAAGGCTTCTTTCATCAATGCTCCTTTTGATGGAAGTCCATTATTTAGCCCAAAGGTTAAAGACACACTACCCAGGTGTGACAAGGAACGTAAAACCCTGTCTGCTGTGGAAGTATGTTTTTTGACCCCTCAATGGACATCTTCCAAGAATCAATAGGGTGGACAAAAAATGTGGTTCAAAAAGTCTCAGGGTCCCTTCCAAGATCCATATGGAGAGAGTTCTCCCAGAGGCAGAGAGGGGAACTCTAATGAAAGATGCCATCCACGCAGCAGAGGTAGCCCACAGAAACAAGGATAATTTCTCTGACAGATCCTACTAGCAGTCCTGAAAGGAGGCCCAATTATTCACCTCTGGAAGCAGTTGGAGGTTGTTTGTCCCTGCACAAGAGAGCATAGCCACAGATTCCAAAAGATTCATGGGTACAGAGGAGTATTTGTAGAGGTTATACAATTCCCTTTTTCCTTCCTCCTCCCTGTACAGTAAATAAAATTCCCGATGTTCCAACCAGCCAGAGGAAAGCAGCGGTACTAGAGATAAAAAAAAAACTGCTAGCAAAGAGAGTCACATAGGGGGTCTTCCCCAGACCAGAAAGAGTCTGGACCTTACTCAAGATTATTTTTAGTGCCAAAGAAAACAGGGGACTGGAGATCAATTTTGGATCTCAGCAATTTGAACAAGTCAGTCCACCACACAAAGTTCAGAATGGTCATGTTTAAGTCCAGTCTGCCATTTCTGCATCAAGATGATTGGATGTACTCAACAGATATTCAGGTTGAAAACTATCATATCCAAATGAATAGACAATCCAGAAGATACTTATGCTTCTGGCTGGGAGCCAGACATTACCAGTTTAGAGCTTTGCCCTTTGGTCTCACCACAGTCCCCTGGGTGTTCATCAAATGCATGGCAGGGGTAGTAGCTCACAGGAGACTGCAAGGGTTCCAGGTGTTTCCTTATTTGAACAACTGGCTCATAACCACTCTGACCAGGCATCAGTTGATCAAAACATGAGATCATGTACTCCAAGTATGCTCTCAACTAGGAATTACTATCATTTACAACTAATCTCAAATAACGCAAACCCAGATATTGCAATTCATAGGAGCTTTGTTCAACATGTCTTCCTTGACAGCCTCACTTGCTCTTCCAAGGGTTTAAATGATACAATTCCAAGTCAAAAAATTATTCAAAATTTTTCTTTCTCAGCTCAAAAGATTCTTCAAGCATTGGGGTCAATGTCTGCTGTGATAGTTGTGGTTCCATTAGCAAGATATAACATGCAAATCCTTCAGTGGACACTACCAACTCAGTGGTCTATTCTCCACCAATCTTTATCCACCCAGATCAAGATAACTCACATATTAAAAAATTACCTCCTTTGGTAGATTTACTCCAATCAAGTTCTTCTAGGTTTCTCCTTCACTCTTCCTCAGCCCATTGCCATAGTGTCCACGGATGCTTCTCAAATTGGGTGGGGGGCACTTCTTGGAAAAGACAGTCCAAGGCACGTGGTCTCACGAAGAGGTCAATATACATATCAGTGTCCTAGAAATGAAAGTTCTCCTAGCATTGCAGGCCTTCCAAAACACTCTCCCCTCTGGGACCACTGTGTTTCAGATGGACAGATGTCAGTGGTCTGGTACATCAACAAGCAAGGAGAAACCAAATCTTACCCCCTTTGTTGAGAAGCATAGAGTGTGTGGCAAAGGACAGTCTCATCCAAATGATTTCTGACATCAACACACATCCTGGGGAAATCCAATGTGATAGCAGACAAGCTGAGCAGGTCCATTTTAATTCCTTACAAGTGGTCTCTCAACATGAAAGTGAAAAGATTTATTATCAATGGAGCCAACCTTGCTGCAATCTTTTTGCACCTCCCCTCAACAACAAGTGCCCTGATCCCTCTACCAGGGGTGTCACCGAGAGATGGTCTTCTCCACAATTGGCCTCCCGGTCTCCTATATACCTTGCCCTCAGTACCTCTAATCCCTACATTTCTTCAGAAAGCATCATGATTGAAGAGCAGAGTCATCCTCATTGTCCCTCATTGGCCTTGTCAGATTTGGTTTCCCTTTCTTTGGCCTCATCTCCTTTGCCTACTTTGGACTCTGGATCCTACTCTGGACCTCCTGTCTCACCGAAGAGACTCAGTATACCTGGACATTCTAGGCCTAAAGTTGACTGCATGGTTCTCCAATTCCGCTGATAGCTAGACAGCCCAGGCTCTCTTCTCCTTTACTTCACATTCTCTTATCCTACAAAGCTTCCACTAGAAAACTTTACAAAAGCAAATGGAAAAGGTTTGTTTTTTAGGCACAGCAAAAAATATATTGACTCTTATTCTGCACTAATTCCAAAAGTTCTGGAGTTCTTATCTACAATTGTTAAAGACGGAGCTAGCTCCTCAACTGTTAAGGTACAACTAGCTGCCATTTCTAATTTTTTACATAGGAATCAATAATTCATCTTTAGCCTCTTCCAAACTTTGTAAGGCTTTTATAAGTACCTTTCTTCTCAGACCTCCTTTTAAAAATCCCACTCCCCTATGGGATTTAAGTTTAGTGTTGCAATCTTTGGCTGAATCTCCCTTTGAGCTATCGGCCAAGTGTGAACTAAAATTTTTAACTTGGAAAACTGTAATTTTTAGTGGCCATTACCTCTGCTAGAAGAGTCTCAGAATGTCAAGCCTTATCTTCTAAGATTCCTTATTTGATTTTTCATCAGGATAAACTATCCTTAAGAACCAACCCATCCTTCTTTCCTAAGGTGGTGTGAGAATCCTATATCAATCAAACTATCAACCTCCAAGTTTTCTTTCCAAATTTCTCAAACAAAGGAGGAGAGTACATGTTGCACCTGTCAGATGTCCACCGACAGTTACGTTTTTATCTTCATATGACAAAAGCTTTCAGGAAATCAGAGCAATTATTTGTCTCCTTTCTGAACTCAAATTTGGGCAAATCAGTTACCAAAGTGACCCTAGCCAAATCATTAATGGATTGTATTTCCTTTGTTTACATCAAATTGGATTTGTCTTTGCCAAAACCTCTAAAAGCTCATTCCACAAGGTCTATGGCAACGTCTTCAGTATTTCTGTCCAGATCTTCTTTAGATGATATTTGTGCAGCTGCAACTTGGGCTAACCCTCATACCTTTAATGCTCATTACAAATTAGATCTGGTCTCTATGGGAGAACCAGCCTTCAGCTCAGTGGTGCTCAGGAACATCCTTCCTTACATTCCTCCTGGAATTGAGGTAGCTGGGGACTTTGTCCCAATCACTGAGGAATGAATGAAAATGACAACATCAGATAAAGAAGTTATGTACTTACCATAACATTCCATCTGTGATGCTCATTTTCATTTTTACTCAACTTCCCTCCCTCCAACCCCCTATCAAGTTAACTTCTGGAAGGATCAGAAGATGATAAAGGAATAAATGTTCCTTTGTTTGAGCCTCCAGATACTGGTACATTAAACTGTCAGTTAACCAGCACCCATGGGGATTGGTAGATGCTGGATAACTGTAGTTTCTGGTTGCTTGAGAGTTAGTATTTAAAATAGGCCTGACTTAATACTGTACCCTATACTATTTGTTTGGTTTGACTTGTTCTCAGGTTGGGGAGAGAGAGAATTTATTCCTATCTTCCTTTTCAAAACTTTAAAACTCTAAAAAATGTATGGTATGTTTCTGCGGGGGGGGGGACAGAAAGTGCAACACATGAAAATTCTACTCTATTTTTTCAATATTTTTTTACTGGTTGCTTGAGAGTGCTGGTTGCTTGAGCTCCAGTTAACAGAGAGTTTACTGTATAGATACATTTCCTGTATTCACTAAAGTCAGCAAATAAGATCTGAGGTATAGTAGGGGACTAATGCATTATGGGTAGGGGAGTAGCTCAAGAGCTTTCAGTGTTACATGTGCTGTAAAAAGCAGCCAAGTTGGACCTGAACCCAATCACTGAGGAATAATGAAAATGAATAATACAGATGAAATGTGTACATAACTTATTTTTAAGGCATATTAGATAGAGTCTCAGGGATGAGAAACTGATTAAAGTTAGGAAGTGAGTGAAGAAGGGGGAGTAAGGAGGCCTAAAGTATGAATATGATAAGGTATGATTTATGCTACATAATGTGATAGGCAGGCCAAACAAATGTCTTTGTCTCTTGTTTATTTAAACTATATTTTAAGTTTATGTGAAAAGAAATTGCTGCCACAAAAGCATTCACTTAAAGGTGCTGTGTCTGTCTTCATATATACCACGCTGTCCACACTTGCTGGTGTTTCTATAGCCAACTGTATGCCTTCTATTGCACACCTAACAATCCTTCCACATTATGTAAGTTCTGTACCATGACCAATAGGTGCTGGTAATTTTGCTACGGCCAACTAGAAAACATTTTCCATTTGTTTATATAGGATTTTCTAGTAGCAGACTTTCTTGTCTCTGTTAATACCTGCTGCACATCCTAAGAAAACAGGTGCCTGAAAGGTAATAAGACCCCATCATCCACACAGTCAGCTGAAGTTGTTTGGGTTTGGGATGCATCAAACTCTCCTGTTCTTGTATGAGTAGGTCCAGTCTATGAGGAAATTTGTGGTAACTGCTTTTGGACTCTTCTATTAAAAGGCAGAACCAGTGTTCCCTGGACCAGAAGAAGTCACCACAGTGATCTCTGGAAAGTCCTTCTGAATCTTCAGAGTGACCCTGGATATTAGTGGAAAGGGTAGAAGAGCAAATGGGGACATTCCTGTCCAAAGAAAAGACAAATCCTCTCTTTTACATGCCTTTTTGCATGGAGTCCTAGAGCACAACTTTCCCAAGTGTTGTAAGTGGAAGTGAAAAGATAAATTTCAAGTGTTCCCCTCTGCTGGGTCAATTGCTAAAAGACCCCCAAATTCGATTTCCATTTGTGAGGGTCTATTCTGACAAGCTTGTCTGCCACAATATTTTGCTCTGACAGTGTATAGGATGGCTGTAGAGTGAGATTGTGCTAAAAATCTATATCCCAGTTTTTCATGGCAAGTCTGCACAGATAGCAGGATCTGGTTCCCCCATTTGTTTATGTACCATATCACTGTGGTGTCGTTTGTAAACTCTTAATTGTCTTGGGGACCATAAATGATTGAGAGTGATGAAAGCATTTATGAGTATCAACATCTCTTTTACATTCAACTTTCAAGATGATTGCGCACACAACCCTCCCAGTGTGAAAACAGAAATGCAGAAAAGAGAGAATGTATTTGTCTTTTGGGTACATTTTCAGTTACTGACTAGTAAGTGTACTGCCTAGATGCCAGCAAAGAAGAAATTCAGAGAACCTGAAGGAAAATTATTCACAAAAGGGGAAGAAAACATTGGCTGGGAAGAATCATGCAGATATTCAGCAAAACGCATTTCAAGCTCCAGCTTTTGTGCAAGACATGACTTCCAGTAATCTAGAGGAAAAAATAAGTCAAATGTTCTCAGAGCTGATTAAAATAAATGAAACTCTGAAGTACTGTATATCATGTCAAATAACAAAAGGATGGAAAAAATAGAAGAAGCTTTAAACAGATATTCAGATCAGCAGATAAAACAGCAAAATTCAGAGGTCGAAATGAAGAAAAGGCTAGATGAGTATGAAACTGCTCAAGAAGAGATGTTTCAAAAAATGCTAGAATTAAAGGACAGAGCACAAAGGGAAAACTTTAGATTTTCTACTGTACCAGAGAAACTGTATCAATTTTATGAAAGCATAAATAATAAACTGAACTGGTATTCCACAGCAGGAGGTGTTAATTGAAAGAGCATATCATGTGCATGCTCCAAATCTGGCCATGAGAAGGCAACCCAGATCTTTAATAGTAAAGATGCAATCCTACCATCAGAAACAGTTGATTCTGGCAAAACTGTGGCAGAAGGACAAAAGTACTAAAAGTTGGAGACAACAGAGTATTTCTGGAAAATGATTACTCACTATACACCAGGCAGAAGAGTAGTAAATGTATTTCAGTAATCAGGGAATGTTGAGAGGCAAGTGTGAGATTCAAGCTGCTGTAACCAGTTATCTTCAGAATATTTTTTTTCCTGGAGGAAATGTAAACGTTTGGCCAATAAACAGTGAACTATCAAACAGAAGGGGATTCTGCTTCTTATTCTTATAATAATAAAACTCATATAGATACCACACCAGTAAACCTTTCCCAAAGTTCCAAAGGAAAATGCTTGAGAGACAGAAAAAACACATGCATTGACCAGAAGAACAAGGAGTACATTGGAAATGAACAAGAGACTGGATTTGGGAGATGCAGAGCAACAGGAAGGAAACCAGCAATTCAAAAATTAATGAATAAATGTGGGATTGCAAAGCATTAGTTACATCTGTGAAATATGGCAGAGCAAGAAAACCTGGAAATATTGGGCTTTTTTACTATGTTAAACCTTTAGGGGACTCCAAAGCATACATCTTACTTCATATCATTAATGTTTGGAAGAACACTAAGGAAAGGGGAAGAAGAAGAAGGAAATAGGTAACTGTAAGTAATACAATTTTTATTCTTAACACTATTTATGTAAAATAAGACATATACTACATGTTATAAAGTAAAACTTTTTGAGTTATTTTTTTATGTGATAACAGATGCCCCTTTTTCCTCTCTTCTTTCGTTCTTCCTGTTCGCTTTTATGAAATGCAGGCAAGTAGGGACTGCAATTTAAAAAAGAGAAGAAAGTCTGGGCAAACAAGCATGATACAAGTAAAATTAATGTGCTTTTTCTTACTTTTGCCTAGAAGAATGACTGGATTAAGGCCTTTGGCTTGGTCTAATATGTAAGGAAAAGTTTTCCTCTAGCAAATAGATGACACTGACAGGGAGCAAATGTGATTATGCCCTGTCTCTCCTTATCCTTCTCCCACTAAAAATCCCATTGGAGCTCTTAGACCCCCCTCCCTTCTTTGCCCCTCACCCCCTACAAGATTGGTGGTTCCCTTAGCAATTTTTACAATATCTCTCTCTCTTTCTCTTTCTCTCTCCCTGCCTACCTACCTACATTGAAACTAGCCCTTTCAAGAAAAACAGCATTCACAGGAGCCATGTTAGACACTGTTAAGGAGAAACCTTTCTCCTGCAAGTAAAACATGGTCATTTGACCCAATTCTTTCAATATATGGCCAAAAGAGAAAGGGTATCAGCATCTTCCTCTTGAAGATGCAGTACTACATTTTAACAAAATATTTCTATCCATTCTTGACACACATGCACCAGAACGTGCTATTAGAATAAAATCCAATACACAGCCCCTTGGCTCTCCATGAAAAAAAAAAAAATCTATTCTAGGAAGGAATAAAGTCTATCTGGGAGAGATCCCCCAGAAGAAATAAAACAGATCTCCAACTTTAGAATCTAACTAAAAAAATAAAAAAAAAAGCAGCTGATAAAAATAAAAAGAGATTCTACACATCAACCCTCAAAACCATCTTTTAAATTCTCTTCTTCCATCACATATTCTCAGACTACTTCTTAAGCTAAAACCTTACCCTCCTCTTGTTGAACCTCTTCTCTTTTTTTCAAAAAGGCTGCTAAGGTTGTTGCATATCCTCTATTCATTCTTATAATAAATAATTATTGATGGTGGCTGAATCATCATCCCCGAAGATCTATCTCATATAATCTCTCTTCAACTCACAAAACTGGAAACGACTACTCAACTATAGCAGCCTAGCCTCTCTTCCTCCTCCCGCTGTCCAAAATTGGAAAAAATGTATCCACCTTCAACCTGCAATATCTCTCAAAACATAACATAATAGCTAACTGCCAACATGGCTCCAGGACCACACATCACAGTACTCACTCTTGCCTTTCTTTCCTTGTAGAGACTTTAACCTTTACATAAACCAGAACAAGAATAACTCTTCTTCTCTCTTCTCGCCCTCTTCTCTGACCTCTCCAAATAATCTCGACACCATAACATTCCCTTTATTACTAATCCATATTAAATGGTTTCCATCTTCATTAATGATCTTCAAACTACAACCCCTCAAGCAACCTGCAATTCATATGCAGATGATTCAACACTCATTTGCTCAGCTCCTTCTACCCAGAGAAACTAACCTCACCCAAAAAGTATTCACTAACAGTAGAAACATGGTTCTACACACAAACACTCCATAAAGTTAGTTAACAGAAAGATAGATCCTTATATCAATCAGACCTTTCCTCTTCAAACAAAACATTAAAAGGCATTTCCAAAATCACTGGCTTTGCTCCTCTTCTTCTTAGAATGTATCTCACTTTGTGGAGCTTTTCTCCCCGGGCCTCTACTGAAAATGGAAATTCTTCCAGCTAGACTAGCCCGGTCAACAAATGTAAAATAAAAATTATTGAGGATACTAGGGTACAAGGCATCAACCATCATGGTTCCTCTAGCAAGGCTACACATTTGAAGGTTCCAGTAGTACCTCAGAAATATATGGCAAAAGCACAGCTAGTCCTTCAAAGTTATTCTTATGGTCCTCTACATAAAGCAGGAAATTGCATGGTGGAATCTACAAATCAAAAGAACTTGGGTGTCCCTTTTAGACAAGCATAAGGGGCTCATATTCTGACAACTGATGCCTAGGGAGCACCTCAGCCAACTTGAGAGTGCGAGGCATTTTCACTGCTTATATCTTGCTATCTAAATCCATAAAACATAGCTTCAAATTTCTCAGTTTTTGTATTACCTTCTGTTTAGTCTCTTTCCACATATCCTTAGCTGCCATAACAGAATCCTTTTTAACCTGTATTCCTAAGTACTTCATGTTATTATGTCCCCATAGATATGGTATTGCTGAACCAATTCATGTGTGAATACATACTTTACAGCTACTGCCTTTTTTATTGTCATTTTTGTATCCAGGAAAGACTTGAAACTGTCTCAGGATATTCCACAACACTGAAATATCCTTTTCTGGTTTTATCAGGTAAAAATAATATCATCTGCAAATAAAGCCAATGTTTCTTGGTAAACATACCAATTATATCCTTGAATTTCTGAGTTCCTTATTTTTTTACCAAATGGTTCTAAAATAATGCAAATAACAAAAGGGAAAAATGACACCCCTGTTTAGTTCCCCTAGTCAAACAGAACTTATCAGAGAGGACTCTCCCTCTGCTTGAATTTTCACTTCTAATCCCTCATATATCCTCCTAGTTAAGCTTATTATTGTATCAGGAAATGCAAATGCTTCCATTGCCCTACTCATAAAAACACCAGTTTACTCTGTCACATGCTTTCTCTGCAGCAACACCCAACAGCAACAGTGGTATTTTTTTTACATTCTACTTCCCTTTGAATCATCATTGCTCTATTAATGTTCTCAGATGTTTGCCTCCCCTCCACAAAACCACATTGATCCATATCAATCAATTTGGCGTCACATTTGCCATTCTTTTAGCTATTATAAACATACACACTTTGTAATCATGGGTAGAATTGAACTAGGCCTGTATGAAGCTGAATATGATGCGTCTTTATCACCTTTACGTATTACAGCCACCATAGCTTTCTTCCAGGATGTTGGTGCTTCTACTCCTTTAAAATACTTTTAAACAAAACCTTCCAGATCGTTATCACTTTCTTCCATCCTAGCATCCAAACTTCCAAAGAAATACCATCTATTGCTGAAGACTTTCCTTTACATTGGTTATACATCACCATTTTTATCTCATCCCCTCCTCTCCTAACTGTTAATAATTGAGCCTCATCTACCTCTAACATTGGCATATTTAAGTCTTCCATAAACATTTCTATTTGTACTTTTTCATGATTTCCACATTTATTCTGCTTTATACAGATTTTTTATAGAAGTGCCTCTGCAGGATCTCTGGTTATTTTCCATGATATAGGCTTCCTAAGCTTGGCAGCAACCCTTTCTACTTTCTGTTGCATAAGCCGTAGTGCTAAAAGCTTTTGTGCTCTGGAGTTATCAAAAAACAGTTGCGTAACAGCAATCTTTTTAAACTCATGTATATTATCCAGGTAGCCCCTTATTTTCTCTTTAGCCCTTTGCAATTGCACTTCTTCTTGTTCTGTGAGATTCCCCTATATTGCAATACGTTAATCTTTTTCAGTCAAACTTAATTATTGTTACTTCTTAACCATATCTCCTTTCCTTTTATTTCCATCCTATTTTAAACTCCACTTTCATTTTATTCCACTCCCGAGCTAAATCTACTAAAGAAATTTATATCCTCCTTAATAACTCCCAAATAATTTCCACTACCAATTCCTTAAATTCATCTCTGTTTAACAGATAGGTGGGGATGCGTCTCATTTTTAGTTTAGTTATTTTAGATGCGTGATCTGAAATAGTCATTGGATGCATGTCAAAATGTTCAATTAAACACACATGTTCCTGTGAAATAAAATTTCTGTCTAGCCTAATCCAGTTTTTGAACATTGGGGAATAATATGTAAATTCTCTCAGAACTTCTACTACTGAATTCACATCTTCCACACCAAATATTTTAATAAATTTCTTTAGAAGTGTACCCTCTTTTGTTAGATTTTCCTTTCTAAGCTCCCCCAGGTACATCCTCATTCTTGCAAATCAAATTCTAGTCCCCATCTATAAGTAATATTCCCTGCTGAAAACTGATTATTTCTCCCAGAATTTTCTTAAGCTCCACTCTTGCAGTTCTAGGTGGAATAAAAATACATGCCAGCATAATCCACATCTCTTGCCAGTAGCCTCTTACTACTACAAACCTATGATTATTTCCCCCTTCTATCGCTACTGGCAATGCTATAGCAATTAATATAAGTTCTCTCCTTTTCCTTTATCCCAAATATTCCGCTGAATAACTATCCTGAAAGTCTTTCTTTATCAAATTCACAAGCTCAGTTCTTTCTAAATGCGTCTGCTGTAGCATAGCTATTTGCTCTCTGCATTTTTAATATAATTCACTCCTCTTTATTTTTTGTGTATACCTGGGAGACCATTCATGCTCAAGGATAATATGGAAAGTGCTTGCACTATGATAAGAATTTATTATTTATCCCTGTTATGTGTAACAGTTGTTTTTAAAAATGTCTAGCTTTAGCTTTTGTGTTCCATGCATACATTAATGGTTGTGAGGTTGATCTTTCTTGTTGTATCCATTTGAACCTATGTCACACATCTTAGAAGACTTTTTGTTTTAATGAAAACTCTCAAACAAAAAAATAAAATAAGCACACTCCTAGAACCTATTAACTTAATACAAACACACAAATTATGTACATGTTCAAATAATTAAGTTTAACCCTCCTAATAGAAAAAAAAATGTCCCAGACTGATAGCTACAGTCACAGGCTTTAACTGACCTATAATGAAGATTATCCATGCTAAGCCACATTTACACTAAGTGCTGTCTGTTTTTCTCTTATTTTTATTACTCTTCCAGATGTAAAAAATAACTTGAATGCTTTTAGAAAACATTATCTCCTAGCATTCAAAACAAATATTCATTTTACTGCCCTTTTATCAGCTTGCCTCCACAGAAACATGAGCACCAGATACACGGTTGTCTTAAGCTACAAGCGGCTCATGTTGCACTGTGTACATTTATTTGCTAAAGGAAAACTTTTCATTACGTTCAGCATTCTTTTATTTACTTACTTCCACTTAAAGGTTGTTGTTAGATCAAGCCAAGAACCTTAATCCACTCATTCCTCTATGCAAAAGTAAGAAAAAGCATACCAATTTTACTTTGATCATGATCTGCATACTTTTACAACCAGTCCCTCATCTCATAACCTAAGATTACAGTCTGTAATCTTAAACATGCTTTTGTCCAAGCCTTTTTCTCTTTTTACATTGCAGTGCCTAGAGTTCATAAAACTAAATTAAGAAAGAAATAAGGGAAAAAAGCGCCTGTTTACTTTAGTGTCCCAATAGCACACAAAAATAACAGAAAACACCTTATTGTACAACGAAGTATATGTCATGTTTTATAAGACTACTGTTAAGAACAAACGTTTTACTTACAGTTACCATTACCTCTTTACTTCCTCTTCTTCTTCTCTCCTTAATGTTATTCTAAACATTAATGACATGAGGTAGGGCATATGCTTTGGAGTCCCCTATAAGTTTAACAAAGCCAAAAAAGTCCAATATTTCCATGTGTTCTCATAAAGTCATATTTCACAAATGTGACTGATATTTTGTAGTCCCACGTTTAGTCATTAATTCCTGAGTTGTTGGTTTTCTTCCTGTTGTGCTCCAAATCCCAACTCCAGTCTCTGGTTCATTTCCAACATATTCCTGGTTCTTCTAGTCAACTCCTGTGCTTTTCTGTCTCTCAAGCATTTTCCTTTGGAACACTGGAAAAGGTTTCACTAGCATAGTCTCTCAATGGGCATTATTATCAGAAGGATAATAAACAGAGTCCCCTTCTGTTTGACAGTTTACCTTTTGTTTGTCAAACTTTTGTATTTCTTCCTTAGCATGTTCTGCATCAAAAATGACTTTGACCCACCAGGAAAAAAAAAATCTGAAGATAGCTGGATACAGCAGCTTGAAACTCACACTTGCCTCTCAGCATTCCCCGATTGCTGGAATAAATGTATTTCACTTCTGCCTTGTGTACAATGAGTAATCATTCTCCACTCTGCTGTCTGCAACTTTTAGTACTTTGTCCTTCTGCCATAGTTTTGTCAGAATCAACTCTTTTTGCTGGTGGGACTGCATCTTTACTATTAGGGGTCTTAGCTGATTTCTCATTTCCAGGTTTGGAGCATAAACATGATGTGTTCTTTCAATTAACAATGCTTGCTATGGAATGCCAGTCCAGTTGCTTATTTGTGTTTTCATAAAATTAATACAGTCTGTTCCTTCCAGTTTCTCTGATACAGTATAAAATCTCAGGTTTCCCCTATGTGCTGTGTCTTCTTATTCTACCATTTTTGAAACATCTCTTCTTGAGCAGTCTTATACTCAGACAGCCTTTTATTCAGTTCAGCCACTGGTGTTTGCAGTTTTATCAGCTCATCTGAATATCTGTTTACAGCTTCTTCCATTTTTTCCAGCCTTTTGTTGTTCGAGTTTATGTACTCCTTCAGTGTTCCATTAATTTTAGTCAGCTCTGAACACATTTGACTTATTTTTTCCTCTAGATTACTGAAAGTCATGTCTTGCCCCAAAGCTGGAGCTTCAACTGCTTTTTGATGAACTGTTGCAGGATTCAATTTCTTCCCAGCCAATTTTTTCTCCTCACCTTTTGCAGATGATTTTCTTCCAGGTTCTCCTTTTCTTTCCTGGCATCTAGGCAGTATGCTTAATAGCCAGTAACTGAAATGTACACAAAAAGACAAATCCACTGGCTCTATTTTCTGAGTTTCTGTTTTCACCACTGGGAGAGATGAAATAGTATGCAGCAATCTTCAAATTCCTTTCCCCCCAAAATTTTCTAAGTACTTACACTCCTAAAATACATGTACCCAGTTACAATTCTCTTTCTCATCATATCTCTAGCAGTTGCTATCTTCCAGAGGAAATAAATTCTCTGAAATCCACCTGGAGTGTAAAAATACCTATACAAACACTTCCAAGCAAAATCTTAAGCCTTCTGGATTTCTTTGCATACTTGGGATCCAAACAGATATCCTCTTACTGTTCCCTTCTAAATTGCTTTTCCTCTTTGCATCTTTGCTAATCTTTTCAATTGATTTGTACAGTTCTTATATAATACTGCATATTCCTAATTATTCCTTTAACATAAATTTATTTTCTATATTCAACTAAAAACTCTACCAGAGCTGGTATTTCACTTAGCACTCTCCTATTCCTTTCTCTATGCCCATAGTCTTAACAGCAATTCCTGGTAGGGAAGTCGGTTTCTAACCTGCACTCCGTCTGCTCACAAAGAAGTGGGGTACACCTGAAATAGACCTTTTTGATTTCCCATACAACAGACAACTGAAGAAATAATGCACCAGAGCATCATACAAATATGCTTGAGTAGTAGACGACATCTACTTCAACTAGGTAGGTCTATTTTATTATGCTTATTCTATAATCCCCCTTTTCTCCAAGGGGATTCACAAAAGCAAAGGGGAAGAGGCTAAAAACACAGTTCATTGTCCTCTTTTAGTCAAGTCAGCATTGGTTCTCCATGCTGATGCAAATGAAAAAGGAAAAACATGTAACTCTGCCTCAGCAGGTACACCTGTTGACATAGTGCAAGAGACCTTTGGCACACTTGAACCTGCATATTCTCAACCTGACAGCATGGATGATCTAACCCTATTAGTCTACAGGCACCACCTTTTCAGAAGACATGCTGAAGATCATGAAGGAAGCTAAAGACCCCACTACTACAAAATACTACTACGTAAAGTGGAGAAGATTTTCCCTCTGGTACCAAATAATGAGTTAAGACCCCGATTTATCTAGAGTTCCTCTGATTTTCTAGTATTTATCTAATCTCTTTACAGCATGACTAGACTATGCTTCTGTAAAATCACATTTGTTAATTATCTCAGCCAGTCCACCCATGGATGCCCTACTCCGTAGGCAGTCTTGCTACCCATAAAGCAGTTCCTCAAAGAGGTTCTTTACCTAAGACCACCATAAAAAACAGTGACTCAACTGTGGGACAAGAATCATGTGTTGGAGAAACTGACTTGGGTTCTCTCTCTGAAACAGAGGACAATGAACCTCTCGATTTCCTGACATGGAAGACTACATTTTTAGTGGCAATCATCTCAATTAGAGGAATATCTGAGCTCCAAGCCTTCATATGAAAAGAACCAATCTTAGTCTTTCCCAGGGACAGCATTACTTTGTATATTATCCCACCCTTTATGCCAAAAGTGGTAAAAGAACCATGTGTCTATCTATTCACTTATCAGTGCTTTTCCCTAACCCTCAAAATAATGAGAAAAAGATTCTGTATTCCATGGATGTTCATAGGCAATTCAGGTACTACCCACATAAAGCCAATCAGACAGGGAAAGCTGATAAATCTGCTTTGTTCTTTTGCAACTAATAAGGAAAACAGTCCAGCATTTGAACAAACTACTTCAAAACTGTTTGATCACTATACTGAAATTGTGTAGTTTGTCCATGAAAGAATTATGAAGGATCATATCCAGCTACATTCTACTATAGCCACTGTAAACTTCTACTGCCTATATTAGAGAAACAAGATGTCCAAGCTAATCTGGAGGCACTTACTTTGTCTACTGTGTATACTTTTTCAAACACAATAGGCTGGATATTTTTTTTCCTAGAGGCAGGACAGGCTTTGCCACTGCAATCCTACAGGGTATCCAACAGTCTGCCTTGGGAACTCAGTCAATCCTCCAGCAAATAAGCTAAGCTTTGGGAATCTTTGCAAATGTGATGACTGCAACAGTAATCCATACAAAGAACATGATATAAATGTGTAAGAAACAGTACATGTCTTGACATAAAGGGATCCTAAGCAAGAAAGAACTAAAGATAGCATGGGCTGATGTCAATATTTCTACTTAGGTTGTGCTGATGCCCTTGGAAGAAATGCCAGCCTGGTTGTGAGAAAGGTGCAAAGTTCTGAAAATAGTCTGAATGTTGAATCTCATCTGTGACAGAGCTCCCAAAGATGGTAACAGCAACAGTGATCCTAGTCACATAGCTATGCAATTGTACTATCTATGCTTTATATGAACATCTTTAGCTTTGTGGGTGTAATATAAAGTATACCACTGCTTCAAGAAATCTATAAAACTACTGTGCATGGGGGGAGGGGGGCAGGTGCTTTTGTCTTTCTTGTCTTAGAGTTGGAGTTGACCAAATAAAGAGAGTGATTACCTCCTATGGGTATTGTGACCTGTCTGCTGCTTTCCCATAAAGTCTGAAATCTTTTCCAGCTGATGTTGAACCCAGTATAACACTGTTCACAAATCCAGGTTTCAAGCTCCAAGGTACATTGATTATCTACATTTATTCTAATATTACAGATTAATATGGCAATGGTTTAAAAACATGCTAAGAAAAGAGCCTCAGATATGACTACAAATGCATAATTCACATCGTCACAGCCACACTCTTACATCATATTAGAAAGACAACCATGTATTTACTTTAAACTGCCTCTAATTTGGGTGGGGTGGTATTTGTTCACAAATATTAAGGCAAAGGTTTGTATGCCTGTATGCTCGTTTACACTGGCGCAAAGACAATCATATGTACAGCTCAAGCATAGGCAACCGTTCTGAGCATAGGCAACCGTTCTGAGTAAAGTGCTAACAACCACATGCATGCCTCTCAACCTCCCTCTGAGCATTAAAAATCATAGTATTGCCCTTTAAAAATCACAACAGAGGAACAAAAAGAGAAGAAATATATTTTTGAAACATATAATCTCTAGATACTATTCTTCATATAATTAGTGATCTTTATACATGCTTACTCAAGTTACTTAATGATTTATACACTTCTGAAAAACATCAGATAAAATTAAGTAAATCTAGCAGAAGCAAGACAAAAACTGAGCCATAGCTCTCAACAGTTCAGATTTTCGAAGAATGTCCACATTTCTGTATGATATTGTGGGTTTATTCCTCATAAAACTTGCGGCTTTCTGGCAAATCAGGAAGGACTGAATTCACTAAATAATGACCGACATTTAAGCTTCAAACTTCATATCATTCAGAAAACACATGGCAACACTACATATTTTATTCTAATAATTCTTAAGTTTATATGTTTACATTAGGCTAACTGTTCTAAAGGGTCATTTAGAAGCTGAACAATAACCCTAGGTAAGAATAAGTCATTGTACTTTGTGAGGTGACGTTCCTAACTATTATGCCAGACCCACCCAACGCGCAATATTTAAAACGTGCCTCTTTGTCACACAAATATTTTTGACTTTGTCCATATTTCTTATGCTAAGTATGAACTGAGATAAAATATCAACACTATGCCTAGACCCTAACAGTTGAGCAGTGTAAGCATTTGACAGTAAATAACTGTCGTCTTAAATTTGCAAGACATCCTGGCGGAAATGTTAAAAAATCAAGGCTAACACGATGCGTTATGAAGACACATCCTTGTGCCAACCCCTAGTTAAGTACCAAGCAAAAAATATGCTTGGGTGCCACTCTGAATCACTGGCTGGACTAGCGGGATATGCCAAAAGTACAGATGTAACAATACATATATGAGCAAAGGTGTGCGACTAATAAGCGGGACTTGAAATTTCAACGATTTCTACAAAATATTACATCTAATAGCCAACACAAGCTACAAACTGCCACGCCTAAACCCGTTGGAGCTTGCAGGCAAAAGGGAAGATGTGCTATAACAGAATATCCATGGTAACTTTGACGTCATTCCACCCTGGTTCTAATTGGAGGAAACCCCGTGGCCCAAGCTGCAGCCTACTAGTAAACCTAACATGAAGAGTAGATCCACCTTTTCTCCCCGCGCTCTGCACCCATTGGTAAGTAGATTTTTGGTTAGCAGTGTGTAGGAAGAGAAATCAGTACTCAATAGGTGAGTGTTGCCTTCAGTTTGTTTTACTGCAGAGTTTTCTTTAGCCACAAGGGTAGGCTGAGGTGAGCTGATTTTTTTTTCAAACCCACGGTTATACTAATGTGAGGACTTGTTCTGATACAGGAAAGGTGAATATTTTGCATGTTAATAACTTATTGGTCTATTCTCCGTAACGTTGTTATTTTTTTGCAAGTAATGTGGTTATAGTGATTTTCATAGTCGCTTGTTTTATTGAAGACCTTGGCACAGTTTGCCGCAACCATTTTGGTATTCTGTTTTTATAGACGATGTAGCTCTGTCGATTCGATTTATCGCATTTATGTATTATTTGACCTTTCCGGCTAAAATCTATCTTGTAGTGTTTTGATAGTGTGTGGAAATGTATTAGTTTTGGGAAATGCATTGGCTTATCCGGTAATGCACGTTTTGTTGGCGGCTTTACGGTCATGAAAGACAGTGTTTCCGCATTTCCTAGTATGGAATGTATGGTGGGTTGGTATGCGATACTACCAGGGTCTTGGTATTGGAGAGCTCGGATACAAGAACATATATGAATTTATCTACGTTTGAGTCTAGTTTATTTCGTAATATTTCTGATAACTGAATTAGCTTGTGTATATAACTGTATCCTAAACTCAAAAAAATAATAAACCGCGTAGCATTAACAGTTACGATCGCATGAGCTATTCTTTGTACCCCCCGAAACTTGCCTTAAAAAGAATTTGAGCAGTGTGAAGGAAGCTACGCCTGTAAAGTGCACATTATTGATGGCATAATGTTGAGACATCTGAACTGTTAAAATTGCGGCAGTCTTGCTAAGTTATTTAAACCAGTCACTTTTTTTTTCTCTCCTGTCTAGACACTTGTACTAGCGGAAACTTGCAAGTTGGCTTGTTTTTTCGTGTTTGTAATCTAATAGTATTTCCTACAAACTTCACGGAAGAAAATGGAGAATGATAGAAGTGCCCAAATTCAAAAAGCGAAACTCGCTGAGCAGGCTGAGCGATACGATGATATGGCTAAACTTATGAAAGCAGTGACCCAGGTTGGGGTCGAACTCTCAAACGAAGAGCGAAACTTGTTGTCTGTTGCTTACAAGAATGTTGTTGGGGCTCGCCGATCGTCTTGGAGAGTTCTTGCTAGCATTGAGCAGAAGACGGAGGGGTGTGAGAAAAAGGCGGAACAGGCGAAGGCTTATAAGGAAACTGTGGAGAATGAATTGAAGGACATCTGCGGCGAGGTTTTGGTGAGTATATGAATGACAAAGTGGAGGAATGGCTAACGCATTTAAGCTTTTGCTTGTATCAGCAATTGTATTTTGTTGTATCTAGCTACAAAACTGCAGGTATGAGTAATGGGTAATATTGCCGAGTGGTCCTGCCGCTGTCTTAGATGGATGCCTTGTATAACTGAACTGCTGCTCCGTCGTAGTGCTGTACTGTAACTGGTGAATTCTTGGGAAGCTGGTAGCCTTTGTAAAAGACACATTTTCGGTCGTACGGTATGGTGGATTTTTTAAATGGTTGTGTGACAAGGAAGACTCTTAGCTTTGGCTTCCCTTCTGAGAGTTGTGTCGGAGATGTCGTTTGTTCGGCCTTCACACGAAGTCAAACGTTTGCAGTGTTTCAGGTGAGATTTCCTGTTTATAACACTGTAGCCAGCAGTGAGAGCTGGGGCGTAGGCATGGGGGTGTGAGCGTGGCTTCACGTATAACAGCCGCCATGCGTATGGGGTGTAGTCACTGGTGAACTACCTACCTTCAAGGTAAAAGTTGGCAAGGAAGACTCCGTTTGGGTGGGGCAGAAGCTTCGTGGTGAATATGAGCACGGAGTTTAGTTTGTCTAGCCAATGTGGTTGACCGTGGACATTGTACCTGAAATAATGCAGAGGATGTCAGCAGTCTAAAGTATTTGTGGCCAGTTTTAGTGAACTATATGGTGTATTGATATTGTAAGAAACATTTTTGCGTATTTGGACTTTGTCAGGATGATTTCTGCTCTCCCTTGGGGGGAAAAAACTCTAGTATGATATAACTGAGCCTCGTCTATAGGCTTTGCTCCCTTAATAGAACAATTATATATTTTGTGGTAAACAAATATTACGATTAAAAATGAATTCTTGGTTGAGTAAGATTTGTGCAGTGGTCAAAATGAGTATGCGAAGTGTGTACTGAGTGGTTTCTAATCATGCTTCTGTTGACAGCTAAGATAGGACAGCGTTAGCTTTGTTGCAGGTAATTTTAATTACTGAACCGCATCAGCCTTGTAGTTAGTAGTATGGGAATGAGTACAGGGGAACAGGAGGCAGCTACTGCTAAAGAATTTACATACATCCCTTACTATTTTATGTTTGCTGAGATATTCATTGCATTTGATGCTCAACATTAATTTTGTCAAGCATCAATTGCATTCTTTTTGCTTTCTTAAATCCCATCCCAGAGTCATTGTAAGGGGCTGTTAGTGTCTGCCTTGAGACTTTGTGCATCGTTCTAAGTGTCGGGGCAGCTTTCAGATAAGTCTGCCAAGGTGTGTCATTTTTGTTTTGGCTGACACCCTATTTGCATCCCTTACTCTTCTGAAATGCTAGCAGCTTGGATGGGGGTGTGTTAAGTCTGTAGAATGTACAAGTATAGTGTACAACAGCTTAATGAAAAAGCAACATTGGTTTGGTAATTGTGAAAGTTAAGCTCTGAGGTCTCTGCAGGTTGTGGGAACATGCTTAATGGCACTAAAGGTGTAAATTCTTTTGTGGTTTGATCATAACTGCCAGTCCAATGATATGTTTGTATTCTGCAAGAGAGTCTTGCCATAAAGCAAGCAGCACATCTCAAGTCAAGGGAGTTCATTCCCATGGTGTGCATTGTTCAGAAAGAGATGCTAAAACATCTCTTAACATAGTAAAGCATCCATGGTATGTTCAGTTATGTCCTATTTGTTAAATTGCGATTACCATTAGGTAATTGCTCATGTTCATTAACCTCTTCTGGCACAATTCTTTAAGGCCACTCATCCTAAAGTGCTTTTATTCTGCTGTATTTATCACTGCTTGTTAGTAGCCCAATTTAAATTGGTCTATTCTAAGCCTCTTGGTTTTAGCAGTTGGGCTTCTGGTCAGTTATTTTAATTAAGATGATTTTTTCCTGTTCTACACTATATTGTGGACACCCTTGTCAAAACCCTCCCAAGTTTTTCTCCTGCCAGCCTGGCCACCATGGGCATACTGGAGATGGTGTAGCAACTGCCTCATGTTCATTGACAACCCTCTTGTAGCACAGCTGTACTTGTTAGAAGTGCATCTATATCAGTAACTGGACTCTATGCTCTCTCACACCACAATCAGTACTACTGACAGAGGCAATTGCCACACACACCAAACGCACCAGTGTCAAGTGCAGCCCATAAGGCATAACAATAAACCAAGCATACCAGTCATTGCCTGGTCTATTGTGAGACGCACCAATGTCCTGTCTCACCATGCTCTACAAGGTCACTGTTGGTTGTCAGGTGCCAGAATTTGCCACATCACACACACACACACACTTAATTTTTCCCACGGCAGGTACAAGTTATGACTCTTGATTGTCCATGCTGGCATGAATGACTTGAGATGAATCTCCCTGAACTATGAAAGATGTGATTTGAGCTAGAGTGTGTTGGGCAGGTATGACCCTAGCCCTAAGCATCCTGCCTTAACCAAGAATACCACAACCACCAAAGAATTGACTTCAATTTGCTTAGTTATTCCAAGGGGATCCAGTATCTGTCTGCCTGGAATGACACAGCTGGTAAGCCTCTATGCTTTGCCAAAGATGGCTTCTACTTGTCACCCCTGGGATTCAGGATTCTGGCCAAGGCTTTTGCCTTCCACCATTGTGCCTTTTAAAGGTAGTGTCCCAAAGACAAATCTAACACAAGATCTGTCAAAGCAAATTGAAGGTCATTTTGCTTGACGCTAGGAGCCTTAACCTGAAAATGCACTCTCTGGAGGCTCTCTTCACACTGGAAGGTGCCAACATCTGCAGTCATGGAAGCTTGGTTCAAGGCTATGGAGAGCAAGCATGCCTTACCAGGCTATACCTGTTCCACACATTCCAACCCCCAAAAAAGGTTGGGAAGAGTAAGGGTGGTGGGAGTGTGTTCATTAAAGGCAAGCACACCTCCAGACTGATTTGCCAGTGTGATAACACTACTCCAGGTGCAACTGAATTGCAACATGCCCATCCAAGTTTTATAGTCAGCTGTAGATCCATGACTCTGAACACCCACTCCTCCTACCTGGACCACCTTGACTCCAAGGTACCCTTAACACCCCAATCCTTGGTGACTACAACTACCTCTCATAGACTGGGTGAACTATTCCTGCTCTAATGCACTCGCCTAACGATTCCTTGACTTTAGTTGTAAAACCTAGACCAGTTTGTCTCATCTCCCCAGAAGGGGGGGTAACATTCAAGACTTCTCACCAGCATGGGCGACTGCTACCCCCCCAATAGTAAGCTCATACTTGGTGAGATCTGACCATAGTCTGTCTTATTCAAAGTTTTTTATCTTTTCCAAACCCCCCCCCCCCCCCCCCCATGATGCAGACAAACTGCTGAACAGTGCGCCATGTACAACTGCGTGGACTGAGCCATTCCCAACAAAACTTAACTACAACCTGCTCCTCAAAACACACTACTAAACTTATGTAGTGAATCCTCTCTGACAGGCTTTTGTTGTAAAGAGACCAATTCTCAATTGGAAAAACACTCTCCCTCAAGCAAACTGGATCACTAGTGAAAATCTCAGAACTAGCCTCCACAACAAAGGGTAACCACAAAGCCCTTTACAGTTGCATCAGCAACCTTCATGGCAAAGCCCAGGTTAGTTCAGAATTGATTCTTAACAGTACGACCTAAACTGATCCTCACATATCCATAGATGGTGTTAAAGGCCCTATCCATGGCAAAGAACACAGCTTCCATGGGACCTGATGGCGCAGAATACAGCAAGGGATACTACTTCAGCAAGAACTAGCCTCACTGAGTAACCTATTCAACCATTGCAGAATGGAGTGCTGCTATTGTATTATCCCCTTGCACAAAGGTGGTGCCACTAGTGACCCTGGAAAGTCTCCCCATCCGTAAGGCCATACAGTGTATTATGGACCTTGTAAACAAGGATATAGGCTGTCTCCAAGCACTTGACCCCACCCAGTTCGAGTTTGTCAAGGGTTGATCTTGCCTGTTGAACCTGGTTGACCTTTTTGAGACCATCACAAAGGCCCTGGATGAGGGAAAGTTGGTACATACAGCATGTCTTGACTTGGCCAAAGCCTTTTATACAATCCCACACCCAGCCATCATTGAACAGATTTACACCAAGTTTAGCCTTATCAGGTGAGTGGCCAACTGACTCACTGATAATAGGTTCATGGGTAGGTACTAGGCTATTGGCCCTAGGGCCTATATAAGCCTAGCCAAAAGGGTACCTTGGCTTTCGCCACCCAAGAAAATTATTTTCCTGTGCATCTGTCAAGCAGAGCCACAAGTGATCCTTGGGGTGAATTTCCTATTTCCCATACAATCTAAGATTTTTCTTGCTAATGAGCTTTGTTTGATATAGTTGGGTAATTTATTCCAGAGTATGAGAAGTCTCTGATAGGAATTTATCCCTCCAGCATGTTCTGTTTTATTGTGGTGACAAGGTTAATGTCCCTAGAACATGTAGCTCTGAGAGATTGGGATTTCTTAAGTGGAGCGTGTCCAGCAGCTCTGGGTTTGATATAGTTTTGTATGTTGGGCAGAGATCGCCTCTTGAGTAGACTGACATTTGATACCTTTCCAGTTGTAGATGTCTTGAGGTACATGCCAAGGGGCATTGTACTCTCTAATGGATCTGAGTAGAGGGGAGCAGTTGTGTTTTTTTTTTTTTTTCCCTTCTCTTCCCTGGATGAGAGGACTTTATTTTTTTTTGTGATGCCACGTACGATTTCCTGACTATTGTGGCGATGTGGTTATCAAAGGAGAGACCGCTGTACACCTGTCCCAAGGTCCCATCACACTTTTGGTGTTAACACTATGTGGTGGTTTTTGGGTACAGAGTTTTTACCAAAAGGGATGACTATGCACTTTATGGCATTTGGGCTTGAGGCCATGGCTTTGACATCAGTTTTCTGTCTCGGTAATTCCCTTTTGTAAGATGTCCACATTGTTAGGAGTTTCAGTTATGTCTTCTAGTTTGCAGATATCCGCAGACTTCATTGGTCAAAGATAATCTGTTAGCCTGTACTTCAGAGAAGTAGATGCCAAATGAGGACCCAGGACTGAACCCTGTGGTACTCCACTTGTCACTGGTCTGAAGTCAGATTGGGAGCGTGCTACTTTCACAGTGTGGGTTCTGTCAGTGAGCCAGTTGGCAACCCATCTTGTAGTATGGGGGTTTAGTGAGTATCTAGAATTCCACAGTGGGGGGGGGGGTTGAAAGCCTTGGTGAGAGATCTCGATAGGCTGCGTGAACCATCTTATTATCCTCATCTGTGGCTTTGGTGACTGAAGCAGTCTGGTTTAGGAGACATGATATGCCTTTTACCAACACAAACTGGGAGATCTCCAGAGTTTGGAGATCATTGCTACAGTTCCACGATGCATTCCATGGCCTTGCAGACCAGGCTCGTGTTTGGCTAATGGGGCAGTAGTTCCTGGGGTCTGTGGTGGCTCCCCCTTTTGTGGAGTGGGATAACTTGTCACTGTGACATTCAGTTGGCACAAAGCCTAAGGGTGAGGTTGATTGAACATAGTACTTAGTTGGGTGCCAGTTCATTCTGGGGTAAGGTTCCATGGATTCTGTGCTCTTGGCTTTGAAGAGTGGTTTTTTACCTGTGCAGCCATGATTACAGAACTTTGCATTCTTCTGGTATAGTGATGGGCCCTTTAGGGGGTGAGGGGTTAAAGTTGGTACTGAACAAGTGTGGTCTGCCAGGATGTTGAATTGGTTGGTTCTGTATGTTTAGGACCATTGTGCTGTAACTTGGAGCAGATCTGAGTGCTGCCAATGGAGATTCTTGACATGGCTATAGAATGCTTTGTGGCTGTCTTTAGAAACCGTGGTGATTTTGTTTTCATAACTAGCTTTATAGGATTTTGAGGGAGGATGCATGATCATGCACTCTGCTTATAAAGTGTTTGCAACTTCTGTTGAACTGTGAAGTTGGCTTTGGAGACTGTTTGTTTTTAGGATGGTTTCCCTAGTGGGATGTGGCTGTCTAGGGTGATTAGCTTGTGGTCTGATCTGACCAATGATGAATCCACTACTGGTGTGAACACTGGTCACCCATGTTGGTAATTACCAGGTCTAGGATATTGCTGACCCTGGTGGGGGGTGTGGATGTTGATCCAAGGCATTGGAATTGATTAATTCCAGAAAACGTTGAGCAAAAGAGTTGGTACATGAGTGTTTTTCTCGGTTAATGGTGGGGTAGTTGAAATCATCCGTTATTAAGGTGTTCGGTTGTACCCTATTACCCTATTTTCCAGTGTATCAAGAAGTGAGTGCGAATCCTGGGGCATGATGGGAGATGTAGAAAGCTGTTTGGATTGTGGTCTTGCCCAGAGTTAATGCATCCGAGATTATTAAAGTGCAACCATCTAGCATTGAATATCCTCATTTTGCTTGCTTGTACCTATTACGGTGGTGAATTTCATTTGAACCTTGCCTAAAGGCAATAGGGGTGGCAAGAGCTTTAGCCAGTATCTGGATTCCCAAGGGTGACTGGTAGTGTTTTTATTTTTTTTTTTTTTTTTTTTTTTTGTCTGTCATCCCAGGCAGATACTGGATCCCCTTGGACACCAGAAGCTTAGCCAGTTGTAGTCAGATACTGGATCCCCTTAGAATGACACCAGAAGCTTAGCCAGTTGTAGTCAATCATTTTGTCCTTTTACTGTGGTATCATTCTGGGTGATGGCAGGATGCTACTCTGGGGGTTAGGTCATACCTGCCTGGGCTAAAAGATTGTGACCACTCAGTGTAGTCCAGGGAGGTATATCTCTGGTCATTCACACCAACATGGACTGACAAGTCATATTTGTACTTGTGGAGTGACCTTGAGTGTGTGCGTTGTGGCGGATCCTGACATCAGGCAGCTGACTTTAGCTCACCAGTGGAAACCAGGATAAACATCAGTGTACCTGACCTGTGAATAGAGTGTTGGGCACGTTATGTGTTATGGGCTGTGGTTGAGTGGCTCACTAAGTTTGTGGGCAGTCTCATTTTTGTGTTGGGGATGGAGATTGCTCTGCTTTTGGAGGTCTCTTGTTGCTTGGGCAGATTTGAGTCTTCATGAAAGAGTGTTGGTGTAGGTTTTGAGGGACTGAGTGTGGTGCATGTCTTACCTTCTCCTCTTGACTGTCTAGTCCAGCCTTGGGTGATGAGAGCTTTGCTTCAGTTTGGCTATGTAAGTGCATCTCTCAGGTTGCAGTCAGGTAGACTGGAGAAACACTGGGAGCTGACCCTTAGACATGCTGGGATAGGAGTACTAGAAACTTACTTTCCTCACTTGTCCAGAGAAAAAAATTAACCAGTAAACTAAAAACCAAGCATCGTTCCAACTGCACACTCCTGCCACTAGGGTGCAGGGGGCTCTTCTCCAGAAAGATGGCCTAGATTAGTGCTCAGGTTATATAAACAAAGCTAGATTCAGCAGGTCTGAACCTAGACTTGTGCGAGAGCAAACAAAGCGTCCCAATTTCAGAAACACTTCACATAAGCAGGCACAATAAGCCTTTAACCAGAAACTGTGCTCAGAAGGGCAGAATCTACCCTTTCCTCCCACAAGGGTGCAGACCACACCTTTTTGATGTAAACTAACTGGCCTTAAGCCCAAGCGCTTAAACCAGAGCTAATACACTTTTAGAATAATTGCCCCTAAGCCTTCAACCAGCAACTCCCAAGTTGAAAGATGTAAGCTACCTGTTCTGCAACAACAGTGAAGACCACAAACCTTAATGTAAAACTGGTCTGAAGCCCAAGTGTTTAAACCGAAAGGCTTAGAATAACAGTTGCAATTTTAAGCTGACTACTAACAAGCAGTGATAAATACATTTAAGTATTTTTAATGGGTAGGAAAATTAAAGTAAGGGAGAAAGAAACACAGTAAAAGCAGATTAATAAAGTGCAATTTTTCTATAATCATAGATGAGGAAACTGATCAATTAACCAGTAAAGCTTAAATACATGAGTCCGGACAAGTTCCAACTGCACACTCCTGCCACTAGGATGCAGGGGAATCTTCAAAAGAGATGGCCTGGATTAGTGCTAAAGTAATACAAAGCTAGATTCAGCGGGCCTGAATCCAGTCTATGCTGCAGCAAATTTTAGAAACAGTTGTAAGCGGGCACAATAAGCATTTAACCAGAAATTCCCAGCTCAGAAGGGCAGCATCTAGCCTCCCCTCCCAGAGTGCACCAAAGACACTGGGGGGGAGATCCCCCCCCCCCCCCCAAGACTACATCTCATTCGATCCTCAAGCAGCAGGGAGACTTCCTATAACACTTCTGAGGAAGTGTTCTGCAGGCCTTCTGTGCTCTGCCACCTACTTCCTTCATGACTCCACCAGCAGATGACTTTGTTAAACTCATTGTGCAGTGTGCCTAGAAGGCCCAGATAAAATAGAACCTGTCCCTTGGCCAGACAAATTTGTATCCACCTGAAGAGCCCCACTGGTCCTAGCAGTTGACTGGTTCTATGGTCGTGGCGGTGGTCAGAGGGAACTGGCAGAAGTTCACCATCCATCCTCCAGAGTTTTGTACCATGGAGGACTAGGGAAACTGACCTATGCTTCAGAGACATTCGCTATTTGGCACACTTTACTCCTCTCCAAAGAGACCTAATTTCTGAAATGTCTTCCTCTTTGGTGGGGTACTGTCTTGAGGTATGATGCTGTCACCTTGCAGCTAGCTATTCTTGAGTCCACCTCTAGCCGCTCTGAGATCTCACTCCACCGAGGGGGCAGCTCAAGCTGTGGCATCAGGTGTTGTCATGAGACATCACTTGGATGCAATTGTGACTTCGCAGACCCCTTTAAATCTTCGTCCATGCACCTGTCGACAAATCTGCACTTTTTGGACCCAAAGTACGAGACACTCTTAGTAAGACTGAAAGACCTTGTCTGCTGCAGGCATATGCCTTTCCAACCCCCAGAGGTGCTACTCCAGGAACTGGAAGGAAAAATGTGGTTCAAGAAATCCCAAGGACCTTTTCGTGACTCTAACAATCCCCACTGGGCAGAGGGTGCAACTTGTATGGAAGACGTCCCTTTTGGGGTAGAGGGGGTCTGTAACCAGGGTGCTGTAGGGTCTGCCAGAGAGAACCTCACTGCTCCTGAGCAGTGGCCTGATTGCTTCCCTCTAGAGCTGTTGGGGGGGTGGGGGGGTTCTCTGCATCTGCCAGTCTGACATCCTATTACTACCGATGTTTGGGTGTAGAAATATCCATAGGCTACCAAATACCTTTAGTCGTGATTCCCAGACCCGTCAAACGAATCCCCGATCAGAGGGAATTAGCAGCCTTAAGAGAGAAAAAAGCTGCTAAGGAAAAAGAGTCCTCCAACCAGACGGGATCCGTTTTACTCTAGTTCTTTTATTGGTGCCAAAAAGTGACATGGGACTGGAGACCAGTCCTGGAACTCAGCCTGTTGAGCAAATTTATCAAACATTCCGGATGGTCACGATACATAGGTTCATAGGTTTATACTAGGCTATCTGCCCTAAGGCATTTATAAGCCTAGCACAAATTTTTGTGGCTTACGCCACCCCTTATATGAAAAAATACTGTGCCCATTAGTTTGTTGTGCCTCTGTCCAGCAGTGACACAGATGATTCCCAGGATAAACCATCATCTCCCATCCACAGGTCAAGATTTCTCTTGAACAGAGCCAGCGAGGTGCTCTGCCTCGCATGGATCGTCCTATTTATATCCGTGCTAAGGTTTGAGTCGCTTGCTCTAGTGGCTTTGGTGGATTTGGATTTTTTGAGGTAGAGCATGTCCATTAATTCCAGGTTGGACATGGCCTTGTATGTCAGGCACATGTCACCTCTAAGCAGACTGTATGCAACTGAATAGAGCTAGAGTTTCTTCAATCTGGCAGCATATGACAGATTTTGGAGTCCCTTTATCCTTTTGGTGAGGAACTTTTGGGGTCTCTCCAATTGCTGCAGATGTCGGGTGTACTCTATCATTAGTCTGATAAGTGAAGAGTACAGGGGAACAATGACCTCACTAGATCTGGATGTGAATCCCTTCATGATCAGGTGGGCAATGTAGAAGGTCTTTCTAACCACTTTAGCAACGTGAGTGTCAAATGAAAGGCCACTGTCAACCTGGGTCCCCAGGTCCCTGATAACCTCTTCTGTGTTTAGTGGATTGCCACCTATATGGTAGCTTGGGGTTACCTTGTTTTTCCTGAAGGGTATGACTATACATTTTTTTGGTGTTTAACTTCAGGTCATGGCTCTGGCGCCAGCTATCTGTTTCCGTGAGTCCCTTCTGAAGGATATCTGTGTCCAATGCACTTTCCACTATGGCGCCCAGTTTTCAGTAGTCTGCAAACTGTCAGCTAAAGTCCTCCCATGTTGGCCTGTACTTCTGAGAAGTAGATGCCGAATAGGGGGCCAAGGACCGAGCCCTGTGGGACACCACTTGTGACCGGCTTGGAGTCTGACATAGCGCCAGCAACTCTAACCCTGTGGGTTCTGTCCTTAAGCCAGTTTGCAACCCATCTTGTGACATGTTGTGTCGAAGGCCTTTGCAAGGTCAAGGTAGGCTGTATGGACTGCCTCTCCCTAATCAATGGCCTTGGTGACTGTTTCGAAGAAGTCGACCAAGTTCAAAAGGCATGATCTGCCCTTGACTAAGCCAAATTACCAGGGTCCATAGAGGCACCGCCTTTGTGGAGTGGGACCACAGTTGCTGTACGCCACTCCTTGGGCAAGTTTCCTGTGGTAAGGCTGAGATTGAACAGCTGCCTTATGTCCAATCTTCCCTTCCTAGGGTGGGATAACTAGATGTGCTCTAAGACGTAGGATGTGTGTGCTCTATAGACGTAGGATGTGTACTACCACAGGATGGATCACCACTCCCGGAGGTTTCTCCACTTCCATCTGGGAGCCAATCACTGCCAGTTCAGGGTACTGCCATTCAGTCTCAACACCCCCCCCCCCCCCCGTGTTCAAATGTATGGCAGTTGTGGTAGCTCATCTTTGAAAGGATTCCAGGTGTCTCCCTATCTAGACTATTGTCTCCTTACTGCTCCAACTAAGAATCTTCTAGTCCGCAGCCCCTCAAACTCTTAACTTTTCACTTGAGATTTGTTTACTGTAATCCCCATGTCCCCAACGAAGACACTGGAATTTATTGGAGTGGTCTGCGATACCACATCCTGTCAAGCTTCTCCCCCCCCCCCCCCCCAACAGTCTTTTGAAAACCAAATCCCAAGACCACCTTCCTCAGACCTATGTACCATCACATCTTGTACTGCAACTCCACTTCCAGTGATTGCCTAACATCCCATCTCCTGTTCGTGAAATTCTTCAGGCCTCAACCTTCCACAAGAAAAAATTCTAGTAAATGGAGTAGGTTCTCCATTTGGGCCGAAGACCATGTCATACTGCGTATGCAAGACCCCCCCCCTCTAGTATTGCATGTTAAACCTCCGGTCAAGCTTCTCTTAGAACCCTGGAACTTGGTTCTCCCTTCGAACCCTTTGATTAATGTGGTTTGAGAGTTTTGTCATGGAAAACCATACTTCTAGTAGCACTGACCTGCCGGTTTTCTTCCCTCAATTCTAATGGGGAGTACTTTTTGCACACCCTTGATGTGCATCGGCAGCTTCATTGTTATTTGGACAGGTCTATAGATTAATTGTGGCCTTTGAAAGACCCAGATTAGCTAAACCTGTTTCCAGTGACTTTATCCTGTTGGCTTAGAAAGGTCATTACCTTTTTATCTACCAACAGGATAAGCTATCCTTACCTTCCAGAATAAAGGCTCATTCTACCAGATCTGTAGCTTTTCATTCCAGAGCCTCTGGATGTATGCACAGCAGCCACTTGGGCAAGACTTCAAATCTCGTTACAAACTGGATTTGACATCCAGGGACTAGCATCTTTTGGTTCTATGGTGCACAGGAATATCCTTCCTTAGGGCCACCCAGGACTCTAAAGAACAAAGATTTACAACATCGGATAAAGTAGTCTTATGTTCAGTCTGTGTTGTATATCTGTGTTCATTCATTACTTCCTGCCCTCCTTCCCCTGCCTGGACTCCTGGTGCACTTCAGGAACTCCTGGTTAGGATATTTGCTCAGACAGAGCCTCTTTCTATCTTTATTACTACATCTTTTGTCTAGGTTAGGCAAACTGGTGCAGTTAGAGGGGCATTATGGGTAGGTCTTAGCTGAGAGTTTTTGGCTTGTGCGAGCTGGGAAATGGCTGTATCCAGTCTGGGGACTGGACAGAGGTCCTAGCTGTAATGAATGAACAAAGATCTACAACACGGATGGAACGTCATGGTAAGTTTGTGTTTTTTTTTTTTTTTTTTTTTTTTTTTTTTTTGGGACAAAGCAGTGCCCGGAAATATACAAGACCAGTCGGGCAATTTTAAGTCTGGCAAAATTTAGACAGAAAAATAAAGTCTTTAAAACTGCAAGTTTGTACTTCAGCTTCTAAGGTCAAAATAGGTGCCTCCACCTCAGACAGCAGACCTGTAGCTAGTAGTGTTCCCCAGTTAGTGGGACCCCTACTGTTTGGCATCTACTTCTCAGGGGTGTACAGGCAGAGACAAAGGCCTTGGACAACTAAGTTGGGTGCTGTCACTGCTTCAGATAACTTACTACAAAAGGGTCTCGCAGCAACAAATGACTGGTACCAGTCATGGTCTTCAGTTAAATGCAAATGTATTATCATACCATTTGGCAAAAACATGGCTTCTACTGTTACCCCCCCCCCCCCAAGTGCAAAACCTGAGAAACCTGGGTACACAGGTTTGACTGTCTCGCACTCTGACGATGTAGCAGCAGTGGTTAGAAAAGCCTTTTTACTTCATCTCCTAAGTAAAGGGATTGCATCCAGAAAAAAGGCTATTGACTCTCTACTCTTCTGTCATTAGGCAGATAATTGAGTACAATGCCCTATTTTGTATGTACCTCTCCAAAACACCTGTGCCACCTGGAAAGGCCACAAATATCTCAACGTCTGCTGTGGACCGGCTCGCATCACTCCCTGTACTTTGTATATCTTACAAATTGTTCAAGGTGATATGTCTCCAGCGAAATTTTTTTTTTTTTTTGTGTGTGTACCGTGTCCTACTAGAGATGCTCCATATCTGTAAGTGTAACTCCTCACACATTACCTGATAAAGACCTAAATCTAATATGTAACGTTAAACAAAACCTGCTGGAAGACAGGTTAGCCTTTTCCATAAGCTGCCCTGTCTTTGTAATTGACTCCCCATACCTGTCAAGTACGTTGCTGACCCTCAAAGTGCAACCTTTTGACTGGGTGGGAAACAGTTTTGTCCCAGGGGTTCCACCTCTTGCCCTTATTTGGGGCAACAGGTGATATGAGGTTTCCTTTTGGGCCTAAACTCTAAGCCAGGTATGCAAGGTCCCTGGGGCCATTGGCCTGGTAATGTTAACAGAGCTGTTGGTGTCCTTAAACGGTTCCCCCAAGGCGATGTGCTTAACTTTTTGCAAATCAGTTTCACCTTTAGAGATCTGCATGCAATGTTTTTATAGTTATCTGCCCTTGGGCACTTGTAATCCTAGCCAGTGTGTTTGGCTTTCACCACCCATTTTAAATTTTGCTATGCCCTTTTTCGAAGATAGTATACTGTGCCTCTGTGCCTCTAACAGTGACAAGTGTTACCCGGGGTAAACCTACAATCTCCCATCCACTCATCAAGATTCCTCTTGAGAGTCAATGAGGGATTCTGCCTAACCTGGACTGGGATTTTATTCAAGAGTGAAGGGAGCCTCTGGGTTATGAATCTGTCCCTCCAGCATGTCCTATTTATTTCAGTGCTGAGGTTAAAGTCTCTCTAGCATAGCTCGATGGGATTTGGATTTTCTGAGGTGCAGCATGTCCATTAATTCCAGGTTGGATATGGCTTTTTACGTTGGGCACAGATCGCCTCTGAGCAGGTGGTATGCCACTGAGTAGAGCTGGAGTTTCTTTAACCAGGCAGCATATGGCATCTGTTTGAGCCCTTTGATCCTCTTGGTGAGGTACTTTTGGGGGTCTTTCCAGTTGCTGCAGGTGTCTGGTAAGGTACATCCCAAAAGGGGTGTTGTACTCAATTATGGGCCTGATGAGGGATGAGTAAAGAGGCACTATGACCTCCTCTGATCTAGATGTGAATCCCTTCATGATTAGGTGGGATATATAAATGTTTTTCTAACCACTTTGGCCACATGGTTGTCAAATGAAAGATTGCTATCAACTTGGGTCCCCAGGTCCCTCTAATTACTTCTATACTTAATGGATTACCACCTATGTGGTAATTTGTGGGCACTTTTTTTGCCAAAGGGGAAGACTATACACTTTGGCATTTAGCTTGACCGTGGCTCTGGCACCAGTTGTCTGTTTCTAGGAGGCCCTTTTGGAGGATGCTTGTGTTGGCTGGAGAGTCTATTATGACGCCCAGTTGGCTGGAGAGTCTATTATGGCGCCCAGTTTGCAATCATCTGCAAACTTGGTCAGCCACAGTCCTTCTGTTGGCCTGTACCTCCAAGAAATGTATACCGAACAAGAGCGGTCCCAGGACTGATCCTTGTGGGATGCCACTTGTAACTGGTTTGGAGTCTGACATGGCTCCAGCAATTCTAACCATATGGGTTCTGTCCTTGAGCCAGTTTGTAACCCGTCTAGTGACATAGGGGTTTATATTTAAGTTGGTGAGCTTATCTATAATGCGTGAGTGGGGTATTGTATCAAAGGCTTTTGCGAGGTCCAGGTAGGCTGTGTGGACCACCTTCCCCTCGTCAATGGCTGTGGTGACTGTTTCAAATCAACCAGGTTTAAGAGGCCGGGTCTGCCCTTAAAGCCGAACTGGGTAGGATCCAGTGTCTGTAGGTCCCCAATATTTTAATCTATATACTAATCTATGAATTATGAGAGGTCTATGATGATCGTCTCCATAGCTTTGCCGACCAAGCTAGTCAGGCTTATGGGGCAATAGTTTCCAAGATCTGTTGACACCACCTTTGTGGAGAGGGACCACTGTTGCTGTACGCCACTCTTTGGGTACATATCCTGTAGTAAGGCTAAGATTAAACAGTAGTTTTACGTTTGAGTTTAGCTCTTCTTGGAGTTCATGTAGGATGCAGCTCAGGACACAGTCTGGTCCCATTGATGCTGTGTTTTTTGCTTTGGAGAGGGCAGGTCTTACTTGAGCATCTGAGATGTCAGGGGGGCAGCACTCTGCCCTTTTGGTGGGGAGTCTGTTAGGATGTTGGCATGTCTGTGGGTTCGGTGTATTTTTTTGTCCTTTTTGACTTAATTCTGAGCATATCTGGGAATTTCCACCCAGTTTCCTAACAACTAAAAGACTTGTGGTTATCCTTAGTGTCCTGTGTAATTTTTCTCTAAGCTGGCCTTAGACGATTTTACGAGTGCCTGTGGTTTTTTGCTAATACTGATCAGAGATGCTTTCCCTTTTTGGGATTTTGCTGTCATGTAGTAGCTTCCTCCTCATCTGCCTTTGGAGGCTTGGGTCTTAGTTTTATTTGGGATTGCATGATCCATGCATTCCTGAAGGTGTTCATAGAATGTGTTTATAAAGGATGCGGTCTGGGCCGTATCTGTTTTGAGGAGTGTGAAATTTGCTTTAGAGAAGTTTTTCACTGTGGTTTTCAGGGCAGGGGGTGGAGTCGGGATGTGAATATCCAGTGAGATTAGTTTTGTTGTCTCATCTTACCAGTGAGGGATAAACCATCACTGAAAATTTATTTTTCTAAATTACATCTCCTGAAAATTGTGGTAGGTTCTATAGATACAATATCACTGCCTTCATGATGTGATTACAGTTGAGTTTTTAACGTGGCTTGCAGAACTTTGCAGTGTTTATCAGGAATCCCTGCCTCAGCTTGTTTTTCTACTAGTGCAGTAGTTGAGGTACTAAAATGCTACTGGTTAAGACTGTAGCAGTAGGATGTTTTTATTCTGGATGATTTTAACTATCATCAGAATAGAGGTACTTTTTTCTCTGAAACTTACAGGAACTTCAACTTGCCTGTTTACTACTGCCCAGTGTACTTTTCCTGCTTCCATAGGTTTTGCCAGTGTTGCTCATGTTTTCTTATGAGCAGGCTAGTGGCAGTCTCCACCGCATAAATCTGCTGGGGAATTTGTATGCTACTTTCCCAATTAAGATGGAAAGACCACTGCTGCCAACTCCTTTTGAGTTGGTGGACTTGGAATCAGAATCAGGCTTTCCCTCTAATGCCTTTTTAAGATGGCACATTTTGATACTTGGGCAGTTTCTGTATATTCCTCGAATCCTCTGACTGCATCTTGCATGACTCCACATAATTAGCTGTTTCGACTGTAACATTCTGTAGTGTCTTGGTTAATTTGGCTGAAGGGGGCTACTGCCAAGCCTGCTTCATAGCTGAAGCCAAACTCTGGGGCCACTCTGCTAGTGATGGCAATGTCTCCTACAGTTGAAAAAATGTGGAGCTTTTCTCCCTGGGTCTCTACTGAAAATGGACATGTGTCCAGTTACACTAGCCCGGTCAGCAAATGTAAAATAAAGTTCTGCAGTGCTCTGGCCCTCCAAGAGAAATCTTGAGTGGCTGGGAAATTGAAAATTCACCCCGGGATCACTCCAGTGGCATGCCTCTACAGAGACACTGGGAACTAAGGTCTGGTGGCATGCCAGGGCTTGTAAAGGGTCCAGGGCCTTTAGC
The DNA here is from genome assembly GCF_019279795.1 of Protopterus annectens. Classification (NCBI taxonomy): domain Eukaryota; kingdom Metazoa; phylum Chordata; order Ceratodontiformes; family Protopteridae; genus Protopterus; species Protopterus annectens. The sequence goes on from NC_056726.1 coordinate 955,549,387, forward strand.
CCAATACACACACATGAACCTATTAAGATTCTTTTTTTCATAAACATGTATACCTGAAGATGTAGCACTTGGGGTGTATGTAGCTTGATGGACACTGGCACAAATTCCATTGGATATAAGCTTGTGTGCAGTGTTTCATGCTTTGGAAAGGTTAGCATGTTCCAGGTTAGGTCACTTCTGCCCATTGATTTTTCCATTAATATTGGGAGTCTACCCCAACAATATTGGTAGTCCAAGGCTAGCTCATTTGCTTGGATAACTTGTATGGTGCGGTTGTGTAATTTTTCTTTTTCTCCTGAGATTTTCTGGCCCCATTAAAGGACAACGCCCTATTTTGTTTGCTACTTAATTAGTCCAATAATCTGAGAATTAACTTAGTTGGGACTGGAATGGCACAAAATCAAATGTTAGAAGGCACAGTCTTTTCCTCCAAATCCTAGTTTGTGTGGCTTCCCCTGTCTCTAGCACTAGCTGCCAGGGGAAACTCCTCGCTGTCTGGAATTGTCTAGTTTGCCAGTCCATTCCAGCATAGTTTGATTTCAAGAGACCATTTTTTTTTTAACTGCTCTAGTGTCTGGTCCAAAATAGTCGACTGCAGATGTCCTACTCTTCAACACTGGAGTTAGTATTGCCCCTAATGTGTAATGGTACAGATGCACCATGTACCAGAAATTAGGTCTAGTGACCTGAATTTTCTCTACTTAAAACATAACTGAAGAGAGATGTGTCCCAGAGACTCCTCCCTGGGAACAGGCTTCCTACCAATGTGTGCCAGAGTTTATCTATTACCCAGTTTAAGCACAGCCTAAACAAGTGGATGGGGATTAGGAATTTTATGCTAGGCCTGGCCTTCATGTCCTATTTTTGTGATACAGGATGACATTTCAAGAAAACTTTGGTTAGGCTGACCTGTGGATTTGGTTTTGGTGCCAGTCTCTCTTGGGGCTTCCCTTTGGCATGCAGTGCTGATGCATCATTCCTCTAACCACAATGTTGGTGACTGTGCTTTCCTAGGCATTGCTCATTTCCAACAAGTGTCGCTTACTAGAAATTGTAGGAAATGAGCACTTCACATGCTTGTCCCACTTTGCAGGCTCTAATGAGGAATGTGCGGCTTAGAAGTTAGTGCACCTTATTTGCATCAAGAAAGGCTTTTGGAAAATAGGGTCCCTTCCCTCACTCTTGTATGATATGGAGTACAGGGGGTGGTAATTCCAGCCTGACTTGATAACCTAAAGGTTCACAATCCTCAGTCTGCTGGGAACTTCTCCTGGTTTGTGGTGTTGTCTTGAGATACAAAGGGTGCTTTTATATTCTGTAATGACTGTGTGTGTGTGTGTGTGTGGGGGTAGTCTGTCTTGGTTTTTAGAGATGCTGTTTGTGACCTGTCCTACACCTCTAAGAGGGGGGCATCAGCCTAGGTGCGCAAGTCCTTTATCAGACTTGCTAGTGGTTGGGCTGCTGATGTGGTAGGTATGTTTTCTGATGGGAGTGTGCACCTCTCTAGTGCACTAGAAGTGAATGTGCGTTGGTTATCTTTTTACTGAACAGTTGTGACCAGCATACAATCATTGGTCTTGGTCACTTAGCACTTTGTCAGTGAAATGCTGAAGGAGGCCTAGTCAGGAACCCTGGGGAGCACCACTTCTCAGATTTAATAAGTGAGACCTTATTTACCCTGAACATGTTTGCAAGCTGGCTCAAGGACAGCACACACCTTTGCCAGGTCTAAGCATTCAGTGTGACCACTGTAACTCTGCATGATTTATTCTAACGTCAGAATTGAGTCAAGCAGGGTCAAATCTGAATCGTTGTTCGTCCTGGTTTCTGTAGTGCATTCCATGGCTTCAGATGGAGGCTAATAAGTCTGTAGTTACCTCCCTCACTGGTGAGATGCCCCTTATGGAGGGGCATCACTACAGCAGGCTATAATTTGGGAATTTGAGCAACCTAAGCAGAGGATAACCTGATATATTGTCGGAACTCATTGAAGAGGTGTTTGTCTTTTGAAAGTACTTTGAAATGATTTGGGGGGGGGGGCACATGCTTGGTATGGGGGTAATTTTGGGAGACGTTTGTAGCCAGCTCATGCGGTAGTAAATTGGCAATGTGTTGGATTGGAATGGTGCTGCAAAATTCATAACTGTACTTTTTTTTCAGCTAGCCTACATTTGTGTGATTCTTTTCCTTTTGTAGCTGATTTCTCCAATATTTTGTATAATTTCTGTGATGGGAGGTTCTGGCTTCACAGGATAACATTGGTATGTTCATTGTGTAATTTTTAATGTTTGCAGACTGCCCGGGGAACAGTTGGTACTTGTTTTCCCTCTTCCAAATACTGCCTTTGTCTGAAAGAAATATAAATTCAATACATAAAAATGCCATAGGTATTATAAAACTTGCTGGCTTACTTCACCCCCCATAGGTAAATCAGGACATTGGCAGTACCTGCCCCCTTCCATCTAGGGAACAGGTAATCACTGCTAATCGCAAAGGCAACAAGTACAGCCTCCATGGGACCTGATGACGTCCAGGCTGCATCCTATATGAACCTGGGCAGGAACTTGCAGCACCATTAGGTACCTTATTCAACCAAAGCCTGAGTACTGGCTTTGTCCCAGCTGAGTGGAGGACCACCACTGTCCTCCCTTTGCATAAAGGTTGAGTATACACCAGTCCAAGAAATTATACCCATTAGCCTAAATAGCTGGATCTGCAAGCCCATGGAATGGGTTATGGACATCATTAACAAGGACATAGGTGACCTCCAAACACTCTCCCAGGCAGTTTGGTTTCTCTGGGAGAGGTCATGCATGTTAAATTTGGTCTGCTTTGAGAAGTCGCCAAAGCTGTGGACGAGGGGAAGATGGTGCACACCACCTACCATGACCTGGCCAATGCCTTCTACACCATTTCCCACTGTGGTATAAACAACCAGGCATTTATCTTTTATTACCAGATGGGTAGCTAACTGGATCACTGAGAACCAACCTAATCAAATTGGGGGAAGCCACTTCAAGCAGCGTACCCCAGGGTTCAGTCTTGGGGCCTGTTATTTGGAATATACTCCTGAGGTGCCGGTCAAAACGGCAGGCTATGGCTGACCAAGCTTGGAGAGGACTGCAAGCTGGGTGCCGTTATCAGTTCCCCTGGTGATTGTAAACCTCCAAGATGGTATCTCATTCAGGGAAAAGGGGGTCATGACATCACTCTTTATCAGGCCTGTTGAGTACAGCACCCTGTCCCAGAATGTACCTTGCAGAGCACCTGCTGGAGAGACCACAGGTTCTTCAGAGAATCCAGGGACTTTACGATAACATAGGCTAAAACCCCTATCTCCCCACACACACACACACACACACACACACACACACACACACACACACACACTGTTTCATTAAGACTCCGAACTGTATCTGTTTGGCATACAAGGTGATCTTGGACCCCGGCATGATGGGGCTGCTGCACATCTGCAAGTTGAACTCCACTCTATTTACCTGCTGCACTGCCTCAACCTGGTCTGACATCAAGAAATTTGCTGGCTGGACAGATTTTTGTCGGAGTGCCCCTATCTGTGGAATAGACTCCCTCTCCATATTGCAAAGAGTACCTCTTTGCTCCTTAAGCGCAACCTGGATAACTGGATGGGGAAACAAATGCATCCCTGTGATTTCACCAGTGTCCCTGCCGGATAGGGGTGTCTGGTGCTGGCTTGTCTAAACATTGGCCAAAATTCTTGGCTCTGCTTATAAGGGCTTTTGGGCCACTACCTCATAACTTCTATGACCCTATGAAATACCACTTTAGTTGCGATCAGACACCATTGAAACAGCTGTAGGTGCAAACATTATACATCACTTATAAAACCATCCAGTTATTGTCTGTTAAGCATTGTATGGCTCACTCTCAAATCCTGCCTCTTAAACCTCGTTCTACTCTGCATGTATTCCCCAATTCCCATTTCTCTTATGTAGTTTGCAACTTTCTGAAGATCCCAATTCCATTTTATCTACTATTCTGGTAAAGTTGGTTGCCAGCCACCATAATTGGACTTGGCAAGGCCTCTACTATGTCAACTCTTGTGTTCACCCAACATCTCCAGAGAAGTCTGCAGGGAATCCCTAAAGTCTGCCAGCTCTCTACATTCCCAAAAATGTTCCCAGCTACCTCATTTTTTCCAGTCACATGTCTACTTGGGGTATAAAAATATCTATGTAAACACTTCCAGGCTTTTTAAAATATCTATGTAAACACTTAGTCTTTGTGAATTGCTTGTCCAGTCTATCCAGTTTCAGAGGCATCCAGGGGTAGGAAATGTCAAGTCTTAAGGTATTGGTAATTCAGTCTTCAGGGTAGCTGCGAGTCTCTCTGGTATTCCTTTAAAGAACAATCTCCTCTATGAAATCCTTGTGATCTTACAGGGCCATGCAGTAGTAGCAAGTTGGATGAAATTCTTAGAGCTGAAGTTCAAGTTGGCCATCCCCTTGTACAGGTAGAGGGACACGGAAGCTTCTTGTTGGCAAGATGGCAAGATTTTTTGGGCTCAGTGTTGTCAGATGTTCTCAATCAGATCCCCCCCCCCCCCCCCAAACAAAAGTACAATTTCCTTGGTAGATCTCCCAAATTCAGAGATTCCTTTTGGTATCTGTCTGTTCAGTCCCTTACTGCGTGATCTCAGTCCGGAGACCCAGATTGCATGATCAGGCTTAGCAGCATCTAATCCTAAAGGACAACCTGAGTTATTCTACGTAAGTACAGTCATATTGGGTAAAATGCTTTCTGTCCTTTCTCAAAGTTGGAACGGTGAACAAATTCAGAAGTCTCCTATGCTTCAAAATGGATCTGGTAGTTGAAACTGGGTGACCTGCCAGGTAGGGGGCTTGTTTCATTGCCATGTTTAAGTTTGAGTAGTTTATTTCTGATAGTGGACATTTTAGGACATTTTAGGCATAGTTTGAGGATTTGTATAGCTGCTTCTTTGGTGTCACATAAGGTGACTTCAGTGTTCATGTGGTGTCAGATGAGTAGCTGCCCAGGAGGAAGGGCTTGAGACTGTCCTGAAATTGAGAACTCCTGGTCTCAAAACTTGCTGTAACAAAATGCATAATCTTACAGTTGGTGTCACTACTAGTCTCCTTCCCCTTGGCAGTTGTCACTGTACCCACCTTCCTCTGACTGGCTTGGAAGGATCCTTTTTGGTGATGGTTATGGCTGCTACTCTTGCTTTAGAGATCTGGAAATGGGATTTTGGCTTGCACAGCTTTCTGGGAAATAGCTTCTTTTTTGGGGGGGGGTGTTCCAGAATGCTTTTACTGTTGGCAGTTCATTTCCAGCTTCTAGATTGTCCACAGAAAAGATGGAAGATGGGTGTGGTGAATGGGGTATGTTGTGATACAGCCCATCCACCATTTTTGGATGTCTGACTTCCTAGATAACCTGGTGGTAGGTTCAATGCTGTAGTGGTTTCTGCCATAGAAAGGTGTCCTTAAAAGGAATCTCCTCTCACTAGCACCCTGTAGTAAGTGCTGCCCAGTGTGACAATCAGTGCTGTTCACCCCTTCCTTTTGGATTCAGGGAGGCCCTTTATTTTGTCTCCGATTACTGCTTGACAGTGGGAGTAGACCATATAATGTAAGAGTTGAGCAGTGCATGTTTTCGTCAAGTTGAGTCACTGTTAACTCCTAGAGTGGATTGTCCAATGATTACCAAAGGATACAGTAAAATGTATCTTGGGCATTTACTACGAATTTGGTACCAGTTAAGATAGTTTGGGAGTAGTTTGCAGTCCTAAAACTTGGTCAGCCAGTGCCCTTTTGGCATGGCGGACACAGAACCATGGGGGTGCCTCCTCCATTTTGATTGTTTGTAATCCACTGGATAACATGAAGGTCCATTCCCAGTTTATTTAGCTTTTGTGGTTTGTTTTTGGTACTGTGCCAGGGATACGGTGCAAGGACAAAATCAAAGATGTTCCCTTTTACAGGGTACGGGCAAAATCTGTATTGATAGTCCAGTAATCTCTAGTTCACCTAGGAAAATGTACTCTAGTGTGATGGTGATTTTTGGCATACCCCTTGCCCAAGAAATCTGGACAGAGCCTTGTATAATGGGGGGAGGGTGGCAAAGGCCCAAAAATATTGACACTCCATTAATGTTCTTATAAACTTGGGAAGTAGCTGGCATAACAGGATTTGTGTTGAATTTTCTAAAGGATATGAAGTCAAATTCAATTGTCTAACTTGGTGATTTCATTCCTCGGATAATCACAGTAATTTGCTAGAAAACCATGTTTTGAGGAACAGACAAACTACATTGAGGAACAGACCAAATTTTTGAAGCACAAATCTGTGCATTTGAGAAGCCATTTCTGATGGTTATTTGGACAAGAGTACACAGTTATGCTTTACCATCCTTGATCTCTTCTGAGGTCTTTAGTGATATCCTCTTCCCTTTGCTTAGTATGTGATGTAAACACATGGAAGGAGTTGTAGCTCTGCACAGCAGAAGTGTTCTCTACTGTTTTTAAAACTGTTCAGGCTTCTAGCATTGGTCAGTAACACCTTCAGTTTCCTTTGCATGTTCATTTGTAGGTTTATCAGGTTGGCATTGCCTAAAGGCACTATGGCGTGGACAGTATGCCAGTAATTGAAATCCTAGAGGGGATGGGTTCCGGCTGTCCCTGGAGAAGCAGGGTTCTGCTGATATCCTCCCAGGCTGACTAGTATTGGACCTTTTTTTGTTTTATATGGTAAAAAGTAAGCTAGTAAATTACTTTTGCTCATATCGCAGTATCATCCCTGGAGAAGATAGAATATTGCTTAATGCTTTGCTCATACCTGCCTTGGAGACGCAGAGCAGTCAAGCAACTAACATTGCACGTTCCTTGCTCACCCTCATAAGACAGTTTGTCTTAATTGATTCCCTATATAAAGAATGTTTGAGTTGATGCCTGCCTTTTGGGCTCAGCATTTGTTGATTTTAACAATCTCTTGACATGATGAAGTCTGCTGTGCTTTGTGCCCCTGTTGGGGGCACAGTCTCTGCCTTTTTTACCCCCCCCCTGAGGATTCTGTGGGCATCCAAGTAGGAGGGCCTACCAGGCAAATTTCAGGTTTGGCCTTGTGCATATTCAAAAATCTCCATACAACAGGTTCTGGTATTTTTCTTTGCTGTAAGCTATCCTAAACTGTTTTTCCTGAGGGCCATGCAGTTGGATTTATTCTTTGTTTTTCTTTTCTTCTTTCTTTAATGGGGCAGCCTTTCACCATGGGACCGCAACTTGGTCTATTGTCATCCGGCATGGATGTCTTGTGGATTGTGTTGGGGAGCTGTTGGTGCTTTCTAGAGCCATCACTGGGGGGGGGGGTTGTCTTGGATGCACACTTCAAATTCTTCCTGTTTTTTTTCACAAGAATGTTTAGTTCTACAAATTTGCTGGAATGTTGGGAAAGAATGACTGCTCTTGGGCAGATGGTCTGAAGGTTTTGTAAACTGTCTTGCATGCTTTCAGTCTTGCTGCATTTTGAGGTCTCTGAAAGCTATCTGACCATGTACCGTCCCCATAGTGGATGCTACTCCACTGCCTTCAGGGCAATTTCTCTTGTCAAAACTTTAACCTTGCCTCACTCATAGCTGGCTTTAAGGCACCAGTGAACCCTGTGGTCGCTGGGTGGCCCCTAACCACAGCAAGTTATCCTGACAATTTTGTAACCTGTCTGCCAAACCAACAAAAGCTAGTACAGCATTCTTATACTTGATAAACCACGGATAACTTATTTATAGGTTCATAGGTAGGTACTAGGCTGTTGGCCCTAGGGCCTATATAAGCCAAGCCAAAAAATGTACCCTGGCTTTTGCCACCCAGGAAAATTATTTTCCTGTGCCCCTGTCTAGCAGAGCCACAGAAGTGATCCCTGGGGGTGAATTTCCCATCCAATCAAGACTTTTCTTGAGGAGCTGTTACTTAGGTCTCTTCCAAAGTATGGGAAGTCTCTGGGACAGGAATCTATCCCTCCAGCATGTTCTGTTTATTGTGGTAACAAGGTTTAGGTCCCTAGAGCATGTAGCTCTGAGGGATTGGGATTTCTTTAAGTGGAGCATGTCCAACAGCTCTGGGTTTGACACAGCTTTGTATGTTAGGCAGAGATTGCCCCTGAGTAGGTGATATGCAATGGCGTAAAGCTGTAGTTTTTTGTGTAGGGCATCTGTTTGAGGTCAGTAATCCCCTTTGTGAGGTATTTGTGTTCTTTCCAGTTGTCTTGTGAGGTACATACCAAAAGGGGCATTGTACTCTCTAATGGGTCTGAGTGATGAGTAGAGGGGAACAATGACTTTTTTTTTTTTTCTTGGATGAGAATCCTTTTGTGATGAGATGAGCCACGTAGAAGGATTTCCTGACCGCTGTGGCATGTGATTATCAGACTACTGTCCACCTGTGTCCCAAGGTCTCATCACATTTTCGGCATTAAGTAGACTACCAGCTATGTGGTAGTTCATGGGTACAGAGTTTTTACCGAAATGGATGACAATACACTTCTGTCTCAGTGAGGCCCTTTTGTAGTTTGTCCCCATCGTTAGGAGTTTTGATTATGGCTCCTAGTTTGCAGTAATCTGCAAACTTTGTTAGCCTGCACTTCAGAGAAGTAGATGCCAAACAGGAGAGGACCCATATTTCTGGTTGTAACAATGTTTCAAGTAACTGGCATCAGAATTCCATTCAATATTTTACTACTGACATGGTGCCCTGGCTTAGTTGAATCCTGCTGTTCATGTTCCTCACTATAACCACATAGCCAGCTTTAGGTCCCTGTTATACCCATGGCTGCAGGGGGGCTTCTCTTAATCATCCTTGACCGTGTGGGGGCCCCACAGCAGCTGCTGCTGGTTGGGGGAAAATGAGAAATAACATGCATTTGTTAATTTTGCGCTCTAACCTGAACAGGGCTGTGATATGACCTTGTTAGGATGAAGCTGATAATGAACATGAGCAAAGTAAGCACTCGAGAGGTCAGCAGCCCAGAGTGGCTTGTCTCTGTGCAAAATTTGGATTTTAAGAGCTGATATTTCTAATCGAGGTTGGTTCTTTTGGGGGGGGGGGGTTGTAAACGCAAGCAGAACATCAGATACTTGTCTTTTGGCTTTTCCCGGTTAGGGGTCGTCACAGCGGAACTCCGGTCTCCTAATGACTGGTAGTGTTACGTGCAGAGTTACCAGCCCTGACAACCTTCAACAAAGGTATGCCCATTCACGCATGTCTCCACGCAGGCCCATTCACGCATGTCTCCACGCAGAAGACACTCTAGCTGAGAATCGAACCGGACAGCATCTTATTGTGAGGCGACAACGCTACCGCAGCACCACCACCACGGATAAGCAGAACATCAGATACTGTAACTCAGTGAATTTGCTTAAGAATTCAGTGTAGTCCCAAAAATAGAAGGTTCAGAATCAGGACTGCATTTTAAATGCACTAAAGATGGTGTAACACCTTTTGCATCAATATGTAATTTTTGGACAAGAAGTTTAAAACTGTCTGGATTGGTTTACCAGCAAACTAAACATTTTACAAAGAAAGCAAACTTATGACAATCATGGAACGTCTTTGAAATCTGGGACAGACTGGTATGCATTACTACTCTGTGAGGTAAGGAAGTGAATTACCCCTGCTGCTGTTAACTGCTAAACAGCAGTCTATGGTCTAGTGTGGCAGTACTAGTTTCATAGTTTAGTACTAGGCTATCTTCCCTGGGGCATTTATAAGCCTAGCTATATTGATGTGGCTTTCGCCACCCCATGTAAAGGTACAAAAGTGTACAGAATAGATTTAGAATACTGTGCCTCTGTCTAATAGTGACACAGTGAAGACCCCCTTACATAATAGAATTAGTTTACTGTGCCTCTGTCTAGTAGTGAGGCGGATGACTCCTGGGGCAAACCTACGATCTCCCATCCACTTGTCAAGATTTCTCTTGGAAGAGTCAGTCAGTGAGGGGCTCTGCCTAACTTGAACTGGGATTCTGTTTCAGAGTATGGGAAGCCTCAGTTATGAGTCTGTCCCTCCAGCATGTCCTATTCATATTTGTGCTGAGGTTTAAATCTTTAGCTCTCGTGGTTCTGATGGATTTGGATTTTTTGAGGTGGAGCATGTCCATCAATTCCTGATTGGACATGGCCTTGTAAGTCAGGCACAGATCACCTCTGAGTAGGCGGTATGCTACTGAATAGAGCTGGAGTTTCTTTAGTCTGGCAGCATATGACACATGTTGGGAGACCCTTGATCCTCTTTAGGTACTTTTGGGGTCTCTCTAGCTGTTGCAAGTGCCGGGTGAGGTACATACCAAATGGGGCATTGTACTCTTATCATGGGCCTGATAAGGGAGGAGTATAGGGGTACAATGATCTCCTTTGATCTGGATGTGAATCCCTTCATAAGGTGGGCAAGGTAGAAAGTCTTTCTAACCACTTTGGTAACGTGGGTGTCAAATGAGAGGTCACTATCTACTTGGGTCCCCAGGTCTCATTACTTTTTCCGTACTCAGTGGGTTAGTCTGTGATAATTTGTGGGTAATTTGTTTTTCCCAAAGGGGATGACTATACATTTTTTTGGCATTTAGTTTAAGGCCATGACTCCGGCACCAGTTGTCAGTTTCAGTGAGGCCTTTCTGTAGGATGTATGTGTCGGCTGGTGTATAGACTATGGCGCCTAATTTGCAGTCATCTGCGAACTTAGTCAGCCACAACCCTCCCATGTTTGCTTTTATATCTAAGAAATAAATGCCGAACAAGAGGGGTCCCAGGACAGAGCCCTGTGAGACCACTTGTGACTGGCTTTGAGTCTGACATGGCTCCAGCGATTTTGACTTTATGGGTTCTATCCTGTAGCCAGTTTGCAACCCATCTTGGGACATATGGATTTGCATTTAAGCTGTTGAGCTTGTCTATATACCAGAGTGGGGTATTGTCAAAAGCTTTAGCCAAGTCCAGGTAGGCTGTATGGACTGCTTTGCCCTAGTCAATGGCTGTAGTGACTCTCAAGTCAACCAGGTTCAAAAGGCAGGATCTGCCCTTTACAAAGCCGAACTGGGTGGGATCAAGTGTCTAAGTCCTAGAGGTGCCTCCTTTGAGTGGGACTACTGTTGCTGTACGCCAGTGTTCAGGTACATATCCTGTAGTAAGGCTAAGGTTAAATAGCATTTTTATGTGCGGGTTTAGCTCCTCAAGTTCATGTAGTACGCAACCCGGGATACCGTCTGGTCCCATTGATGCTGTGTTTTAGCTTTGCTGAGGGCAGTTCTCAGCTGGACATCTGAGATGACAGGGAGGTTATATTCAGCTGGGATAAGTATTTCTTCTTTTGGGGGTGAGGGAGGGAAGAAATTTGCACTGAACCTGTCTGCCAGAACGTTGGCAATATCTGTGGGTTGAGTATTTTTTGTCATTGTGAACTAACTCTGAAGAAGGCCTTGTAGTTATCTTTAGTGTCCATAGCGATTTTTCTTTCAAAGTTGGCCTTGGATGTTTTTATGAGAGACTGTAGCTTTCTACTAGTGCTGATCAGAGATGCCTTCTCTTTATGGGATTTTGCTCTGTCGTGCAGTAGCTTCCTTTTGTTATACAATTTGTTTATGGCTGGGGTCCACCAGACAGGACACCTGCCCTTGGTGGAGAGGGTCTTGGTTTTATTTGGGATTGCATGATCCATGCATTCTTGGAGATGTCCGTAGAAAGCATTTGTGAAAGATTCTGTTGTGGGATGTGGTTTCCACTGGCCCAGTGGGCTTAAAGGATACCATCTCATTTTTAAGAAGTGTAAAGTCTGCTTTTGAGAAGTTTTTCACTGTTGTCTTTTGTGGTGGGGGGGGTGGGATATGTATATCCAGGGTGATTAGTTTGTGGTCAGATCTCACTAGTGAGGGGTATACTTCCGGTGTGGAGCACTTTGTCCCCATGTTTGTGATCAGGTCTAGTATATTATCTCCCCTTGTGGGAGAGGGGACTAGCTGTTCCATTACATTTGAATTTATGAATTCCAGGAACCTTTGGGCTAGGGTGTTTGGGCTAGAATAATGCACCCAGTCTGTTAGGGTAGTTGAAGTCTCCCAATATGATGGTGTTTGAGACATTCATATCCTCCAATGTCTTCAGGAAGGCTGAATGGGGTTCCTGAGATTGGGAGGGTGGTCTGTAACATGCTACCAGTTGTATAGTGTTTTGCCTACGGTTAGTTGCACCTGGATGGTCTCTGATACTTCATGTGTTGCCACCAACCTGGAGGTGTGGGTGCCCTTGATGAATATGGACACTCCACCTCCCTTTTTGGTTTGGCCCAAGTTTTGGGGCCGAAAAGCATGATACGAGGTATAGCCTGGTAGCACTGGGGTGCTCTCAGGAGCCTTGAGCCAGGTTTCTGTTACTGCACAGACATTTATGTTCTCCATACTGAGAAGTGCTTAGAGAGCCTGCATCTTGAGATTTAGACTTCTGGCGTTGAGCAGCATTACCCTTAATTTTTTTCCATTTTTGTTTTCTAAGGAGATGGGTTTGTCTTTTTGAGCCTTGCCTAAAAAAGGCACTATGGGGGTGGCAAGAGCCTTAGCCAATATCTGGAAGCCCAGTGTTGACAGATGCAAGCAGTCCCTTGCGAAGCAGCGTGGCTTGTCCAGCATGTCATCCCAAGCAGACAGCCATTGGATCCCCTAGAATGATACCAGTATTTGAGCCAATTAAAGATGATCATTTTTCTTTATATTGTGGCATCATTCTTGGTGAGGGAAAGATGCTGGTCAGGGTCATACCAGCCTGGGCTACATAATCGGAGCTCCTGTCTCCATGTAGTCCAGGGAGGTACGTCTCGGGTCATTCACAGTCATGGACAATGACTTGAGTCATATTTGTACTTGCTTTGGAGTGACCTGAGTGCATGTTATGTGGTGGATCCTAGCTCCCGATAGGCAGCTCAGTTACCCTCTCTCTCCTTGTTCAGCCTGGTAAGCGGAACGTCAGTGTGTCTGACTATAGTCACCTATTACTAGTGTATCAGGCATGGTGGTTGGCCTTAAGGGCTGTGATTGACACTGATTTATTGAAGTATATGTTATGTTTTGAGGTGATGGATTTTTGGGTGTCTGCTTTGGGAGCCTCTGTTTTGGTAAGTTTTTTGTTGGTCTCCGAGTATGTCTTTGTTGTGTGTGGTTTGCAGTTGTGGTAGGTCTGTGGGACTGGGTTTGGTGTGTGTGTGTGTGTGTGTGTGTGTGTGTGTGTGTGTGTGTGTGTGTGTGTGTGGTTACCTTCTCCTGTGTGGTGAGTTGAGCCTCCAGTTTGGCTATATAGTTGCATCTCTCATGTATTTGTGTTTGGGAGGAGAGGGTTGTCTGTGTACATGAGACAATTTTAGCATTGTCTCAAGATTCCCATATTAACCAGCTGAACCGGAGAGTATGCTAGTAATCTACCACTCGACATGCTAGAATATTATAAGGGAGTGCTGTGCCTTTAAGGGAAGTGGGTACTCACAGGGAAGGTAGGTGGATGTAGTGCTTACTTAGTTGACGAGTGCTTACTTGGAGAGGTTTTGAGAACAAGTGCTAGGTTTATAATAAAGCGATATCTCTTATTATAAGAATAGAGATTTCTTAAGGGAAAATTTGAAGAGCAGACTTGGTGGAGCCAGAAAGTTTAACCTTGTTTAACAAATGCGGATTTTAAACAGGGAACTTCAAAAGAGCTAGAAATGGTCCAAAACAACCAATTACTACAAGCTCTTGTGCTGAGGTCACTCCTTCAGGGACAGATAGGCTGCTCAAGGCTCCCCACTCCCACTGGTGAGCAACTTTCTTCTAGCCAAGTAAGGCAATGGACAACACAGGAACTACACCACAGCCCAGAATACAGCAAAGCCTGTATACTGGTCTAAACTAGTCGAGGAGAGTTGGGAAAACGAAGGATTTTTTTTGTTTGAGAAAATGTATTGCTTTTTCCTGGAATAAGGACAAACTATGTCTGTCTCTTCTTGGAGTCTGGTCTCCACTCACCAGACTCTAAATGGATACTGGGGGCTCCCTTAATCACCATTGACTCTGTGGGGACCCCCACAAAAGCTGTTGCTGGTTGGAGGACAAAATCAATTTTCTGACTGCACAGTTTAATCTGAACTGTGCTGAGATGACCTTTTTAGGATAAATTTGCTGATGGCTCTAATTTGCATTACAGGGTGCAAATATAACCCCTACAGTTTTGGGGGTACCAGCTTAATTGATTTCCGAAATGGTTGTTACTGAGCTGTCTGTCAGGAAAGGTGTGCTGAAAGGATGCAAGGAAAACTAAAGCTGAACAGCAACCATGAATTTCTTTCCTTTAATTTCTGTTCAAGCTATTACTGGGTTAAAAGATTGTTTAAAAAAAAATTGAAATGTACTTCAGAGCAAATAGAAAGTTATGGCTTCTTGAAAAAGCTGAGTAAGGCAAAATGTGAGAAGGAAGTAAAAAGTAATGTGCATGGTATGAGGAGCCCAAAGGGGGTGGGTCATTGGAGAGGACTGGAGGGTGAGCAGGGGTTTAACGGGCCTAGTCAGTACTTCCTGTACATAAGTTACTGTAATGTACCATAAATATCAAGTGCTTTATTAGACAGGTCAACAGTGTGGTATATAGGCCTCTTGTAATGAGAGCTTGTAGCTACAGGTCTGTCTGCTTGCTTCTAAGTTTGCAGCGCAAACTAAAATATTTCTTGGGAGGTGTGGCATTGACAGGATGATACTTGTATACTAGAAGTGCCTGGGGGCCCCCAAAATGCTGACAGCTAATTGGCTAGCCTCAAGGGGAAATAGGAATGAAAGTAGCTTTTCCCTTTAAACTCTTATGAAAAAATACTGAACTTCCTTTTGGAACTCTTTGCAGAAAACTTGCCAGTGCTTGAATTGCAACTTGGAGGAATCTCAACTTGTTCCTATCCAAATTAGATTTGTGTGCTGCTTGTGCATTTGTGTGAAGACTGAGTTTTTATGCTGGTCCCTCTCCTGCCTGTACCTAGTAAGGAAAAATTTACCAAGGAAATTTTTCCTGAGTTGTGGGCTCTATCTACACCTCAGCCAGTAGTGGGTGAACCTGCAGTGGCCATTGGTTGATCTTGGTGTTTCACTGTTGCAGTCATTACAGTTGAGTTGTCTGCTTGCAGTAGCCCTTAGTCGGTCTGATTTAACAAAGTCTTGGGTCCTGTCGGATTTTCTTCCATGTAGTCAGGGGTATAAAACGTGCAGCTAATGTCATTACTCCAGTCTGCCTTGCTGTGTGGTGCCTGAAGCATAAGCAGTTCGCAAGTGCCGGTTGGCAGACTCCTGAAATTTTTGTTTTCGAGTTTCAGAACCGAAGAGTTTTTTTTCTTGCAATTAACTTTTTTACGGACCTCAGTAAGGAGCATTACTTGTGGAAAGCAAATACCTCAAAGATTTTCATTTGTACTGTATTCCTTGCCTGGGCCCTGACAAACGTACCTTGCTGTCAGTTTTGTGCTTTATTTAATCAGCGCACTGTCAGTCGTCTGTATAATTTTGCCTCTAAATATTTCGGGTCTCTGTTTAATTATCCAGAAATGTCATCGGTTGGCCATCAGAATACCTGGATGTTATCTGATCCTATCTCTCCTACATTCCATACTGATGGGTTCGGAGCCGATCCCTCGGCTCTGACTCGGCACACTTGTGCTATAGAGCGAGGCCTCTTATTGGCTGAGCTATCTTTATCCCAGGATGCACCACCACTAATCCTAATCCCCCAGATCTCGTTTGCCGCTTACAAAGCTTAGACGTGGTCACAACTTGGCTGGGCTATACTATTTATTTAGTTTTTTTCCTGTCAGAAATTTGCTTTATTTAAATCCAAAAGCTGTTTTAACAGCTGTTATACGAGTGTGTATTGGTAGTTTTTGTAGAGGAATTCGTGTTTTTTCCTGTCAGGGAAGGTTTCCCGTTTAAGTTAGAGGGGCCTTCCCCTGTTTCTACTACCTTGGCTTTTTGTTTGTGGGTCAAGTACCCGTTTAAGTTAGAGGGTCTTGACCCTCTCTATCTCTCTTTCTTCTGTGAAATTTTTTCGTTTTACAATACTGGTATTCTTAAAAAAAAAAAAAAAAAAAAAAAAAAAAAAGATTTATTTGCTGTGACGAGCCCTTCTTTTTGACTGTGGACAACTGTGTTTGACTTTTTTGACTGTCGAAAGAACACAAACCCTCCGGGTTTAAGAAATGCATGAGGTGTGGTTTTAAAATGTCCATAACGGACGACCACTCCTCGTGTGTCTATTGCTTAGGCACCAAGCACCTACAAGAATCGTGTAGCGTGTCACGCCTTTTCATCAAGAGTCCTCCAGGAGAGGAAGAACAAATTAATCCTGAAAGGGTTAATCAAGCCATCCTTCGAGGAGGCTTTATCTTCCTCTCCTTCTAAAAAGAAGAAAGCGTCGGCTCCGACCAGTCAGTCGGAACAGACTGCAAAAAAATCTAAGCAGACTTCTTCATCAGCTCCACGGTCTTCGGAGCCGAGGGCGGAACGGTCTGCCTCGATGCCTCCAGCCTCGACCCCTCTGGTTTCGGAGCCGAGGACTGGGGCATCGAGAGGCGGGTCACCATCGGCTCCACTGATATTGGAGCCGATAAGGGTTACCGGCTCAGACTCTTCCCCCTCGGAGCCGAAGTCCTTATCGGTACAGAGGGAAATTACCTTGAGATCTCCCTCGGAGCAGATAGTGGTAGAGTCCTTTCGGAGCCGGTCCCAGAGTCCTTCGGAGCCGATGGAGAAATCGGTTCGGGCCCGATCAGTATCCTCGATCATCCAAGATGTCTGATTCGGACATAGACAGGGTGCTCCTTAGACTCTTACAGTCTCCAGTGTTCCAAAAGCTAGTTTTGGCTCCAGCCCATTCGGCTTTGGAGCAGATGGTCCACTCCCCTACTGTGGTTCCTCCTCCAACAGCTTCGGCACCGTTGGAGCCGGTGCTGGTGGAACCGGTGGAGGTTTTAGGGTCGGGCCCGACCCTTGCTCCAACTCCGGCTCTGGGGTCTGAGTTCAGTACACTGACTTCTTCCTTCGGCCCTGGGGGGGAGGCTTCGGGATTGATGCTTTCGGTCCCAAGTCTCCCTCTTGGTGCGTCGGTGGTGGGAGTGCCGTCCACTGTCGTGGCCATGAAGGTGGGACCCTCCCAGGATTCTGGTGGTCCCGCCTTCAGGGCTATGAGGAGTGCATTAGCCAAATCTTCCTTGGCTACCTCCACGGTTTCCCCAGCTCCTTCCCTGCATACGGAAACTGGGTCTTTGGCTGTTCCCCTGTCCTTGGACAGCGGAGCCCCCGGGCCTCAGGTTACCCCCGCTGGGGTTTCTCCCCCTCCTGGAGGTCCTTCTGAAGCCTCTTCAGTAGACCCCCCCCCCAGGAAGAGATCGTGCAAGAGGAAGCATGTTGACTCCCCTGATGAGTCTCTTACGTCAGACACTGATCTCTATGATGACGAGGGGTCCCCTAAGTCATCCTCGGATGATGTCTCCTTTGCAGGCATCCTGGAAGCCCTAAAACGAGGAGGCTGGCAGTCCAAACCTCCCTCTGCTGATGAGTCTGTGTTCCTGAAGGCCTTTGGGGCTCAGCCCTCCGCCTCCTGGGTGTCTCCGCCCTTCGATGAGCTCTTGGATTTGATCTGTCGAAGGGCGTGGGAACACCCAGACTCTGTGGAACCAGTGCCTGCTCGTCCGAATAAGTTCCTCTCGGCGCCCCCAGAAAAAGTTTCTAACTAAAGGTTTGGCTGTAGATGCTTTGGTGGTGGCATCTGCTACCCAGCAAGATGTAGCAGAGGCTTCGACGTCCGTCCATCCTCCTAATGAGTCTAGGAGCATGGATCGGTATGGAAAGCGCACCCTCAGTTCAGCGGCCTTTACATTGAGGTCCTTTAACTACCTTACGCACTTTACCAGATTTCAGAGGGATCTGATTAGGGAGCTATCCGATACCCTCTTGGGTAACCTGCCTGAGGAGCTGGCCCAGATGGTTGGCTCTCAGCTGGCTACAATGTCGTCCATTTCAAACTCTTCCATGAGGCTCATTTCTTATGCGGCCGAAGGGGCGAGTAGAGCGGCGGGTACAGGCATGTCTCTACGGAGACAAGCCTGGCTCCGCCTGTGTCATTTCGCAGAGGCCTTTAAGTCTTCCTTTGCCGACGCCCCCTTTGATGGGTTCTCCCTGTTTGTCCTCAAGGTAAAGGACACACTAACCCGCTGTGAACAGGAGGGTAAGACTCTGACTGCCGTAGGGTCAAGATTTTCCACTCCCTTTCGGCCTTATCCCAAGGCTAAAAGAGGAGGGAAAATGTGGTTCCGTAGATCTCAGAAGCCTTACCCCTCAGCAGGAGGATTCCCCTTCCAGAGGCAGGGGAAGGGGAAATTCTTCCGGAAGACGCCGTCCCAGAGGCGGCAGAGGCCCTCGCAACACTGGAGACTGCGAGTCCTTTCGTGGCTCTTCAGCCTTTCATAGTCCCTGAGGGATTGCCCGGCTGTGCAGCTCCGGAGCCAGTCGGGGGTCGTTTCTCTAAGCACCTAAAAGCCTGGGAAGGTATCACTCAGGACCGATGGGTGCTTCGAATTATCACCGGAGGTTACTCCATCCCATTCTCTCATCCCCCCCCCCCCTCAGTCCAAAAAAAATCCCGGACTCACCACCCAGTCAGCGGGATACTGCAGCCTCAGAAGTTTCAAAGCTGCTGCAAAAAGGAGTCATCCAACCGGTCCCCGCAGACCAGACCAAAAAAGACCGGGGACTTGAGGCCCATTTTGGACCTCAGCATCCTAAACCGTTCCGTCAAAGTCCAAGTTCCGAATGTCACCCTACAAACCATTCTCCCATTGCTGGAGAAGGGTGATGTGCTCCATAGATCTCAAGGATGCTTATTACCATATCATGGTACATCAAGCGTCCAGGAGACTTCTGCACTTCAGCCTAGGAGGCAGTCATTTTCAGTTCCGTGCGCTGCCCTTTGGTCTCACCACAGCCCCCAGGGTGTTCACCAAGTGTTTGGCAGTCGTGACTGCTCACCTGAGAAGTCTGATTCCAGGTGTTTCCGTATCTAGACTACTGGCTCCTAACTGCCACCTCCAGGCATCTACTACTGCAGAGCCTTCAAGCCAGTATCACTGGGCAGTTCCCTTGGAATCACCTTCAATTGGCCAAAGTCTGTGTTGCTGCCATCTCAACGAATAAGATTCATAGGGGTAGAGAGAGACTCGAACCAAATGCGGGTCTATCTACCGACAGACGGAATACAAACCATACAGACTCAAGTTCGAGCCTTACTTCCCAGGTCCAAAGCTCCAGCCAGGATGGTCCTGTAGCTATTGGGATCCATGTCCTCCACGGTTCTTCTAGTCCCCTTGGCAAGGTTGCACATGAGAATTCTCCAGTGGCTTCTTTCAGCTCAGTGGTCCTTTCAGGAACTCTCCCTCAGTCACCTCATATGGATCACAGAATCTTGCAAACGGGACCTTCGCTGGTGGCTAGTGCCCTCCAATTTGGATCGGGGACTACCCTTTGTTCTACCTCCGGCGGCCATTTTGACCACGGAAGCCTCCCAGATGGGGTTGGGGGGGCATTCCCTGGGCAGGTCAGTCCAAGGCAAATGGCACCCAGAAGAGACTTTACTTCATAACATCTTAGAAATGAGGGCAGTACTTCTGTCCCTTCAAGCCCTTCACGATTATCTCCCTCAAGGCGTAATTGCAGTTTACTCAGACAACATGTCAGTTGTCTGGTACCTGAACAAACAGGGAGGGACCAGATCCTACCCTCTTTGCAGAGAAGCCATGAGAGTTTGGGAATGGGCAGTCTCGACCAGACGCTTCCTAGTGGCTACTCACATCTACTCGCATACCAGGCAAGTCCAGTGTGATAGCCGACATTGAGCAGAACAATCCTCTCTCCTCACGAATGGTCTCTGAATATGACAGTTGCAAGTCAGATTTTCAACAAATGGGGAGTTCCGTGTTGCGACCTCTTCGACTCCTCTGAATGCGAAGTGCAAAGAATTCTTCTCCCTAACCCCGGCTCTGGGGAAGAGCCCCATGGATGCACTAGTCCGTCCTTGGCCCACCGGCTTGCTTTATGCCTTCCCTCCAGTTCCTCTCCTTCCCAGGGTGATTCACAAGGCATCTCTCTTGGGGAGCAAAATGATCTTAATTGCTCCTTACTGGCCTCGTCAAGTATGGTTTCCCTATCTTCGGAAATATGCTCTGGAAGGTCCATGGTTCCTGGATCAGATTCCAGACCTACTGGTTCATCAGTCGGGACTTTTCCACAAGTCCCTACACACCTTAAAATTGACGGCTTGGCTCCTCTTCCGACTATACATTGGATCCAGATGTTGTACACATCTTCGGCCCATAAGTCTGCTACAAAGAAACTGTATTCTAGCAAATGGAAAAGATTTGCTATTTGGGCTCAACTCCGGGGCCTGGACCCCATTTCTATTCCCATGGCAGAAGTACTAAAATTTTTTAACTTCTCTTTTCAATCAAGGCGCTTCAGTTTCTACCATCAAGGTACAATTGGCAGCAATTTCTAATTTTCACGAATCCATAGACCCACCCTTAATGAGCAACAGATTGTTTAAGACCTTCTTGAAAGGTGCTGCTCTATTAAGACCTCATATTTCTCATCCTGCACCTCCATGGGATCTCGATATAGTGTTACATGCCTTGACTTCTTCCCCCTTTGAACCGGCAGCTACATGTGATCTAAAGTTTCTATCATGGAAGACAGCTTTTCTGGTGGCTGCTACTTCTGCCAGAAGAGTTTCAGAGCTTCAAGCTTTGTCAGTAAAATCCCCGTACTTGGTTTTTCACAAAGACAGAGTATCCCTCAGGCCAAATCCTTCCTTTGTCCCTAAAGTTTGTTCTAGTTTCTGCTTACAACAATCGTTAGAACTTCCAGTTTTTTTCCCAAAATACTCTAACAAAGTGGAGTTAATATTCCACACACTAGATGTCCACAGGCAGTTATGTTTTTATTTAGACAGGACCAGACAAACTAGGAAAACAGATCAGTTGTTTGTATCCTTTGCAGACAATAAATTGGGCAAAGCTGTCACAAAGGTCACTATTGCCAAATGGATCAGGGACTGTATTACTCAAGCTTATTTTTATTCTAACAAAGAGCTTACCACCTCTGTCAAAGCTCATTCTACAAGGGCTATGGCTACTTCGATAGCGTTTCATTCTAAGCTTGCTATTGGTGACATTTGTGCTGCAGCTACATGGTCTTCCCCGCACACCTTTATTTCCCACTACAAATTGGATGTGGCATCTAGAGGACGAGCTTCATTTGGTTCCACAGTGCTCGGGAGTGTTTTCCAATGAGCCACCCAGGATTTAGGTGCTAGGGATGCTGTCCCATCAGTACGGAATGTAGGCGATATAGGATCACATAGCATCTTTTAGTTGTGTACTCATGGTGTTTGGGATCCATCTCGCCTACATTCCTAATGACCCTCCCTCCTTCCCCCTTCCTTGGAGATCAGAGGATATCAGAAGGTCCGAATCCTGTTTCATCTTGAAACCTCTAACAATGTTATATAAACAAGTTGTGCATGAATGCAGACAAACAAGATCTGGGGGATTAGTGGTGGTGCATCCTGGGATAAAGATAGCTCAGCCAATAAGAGGCCTCGCTCTATAGCATAAGCGTGCCGGTTCGGAGCCGATCGGCTCCGAACCCATCAGTACGGAATGTAGGCGAGATGGATCCCAAACATCTAAAGTTATGGTGAGTACATAACTAAGTTTCCAGAAACACAAAGATGAAGACAGGCTGCCTAGGTCCAAAGCTGCCAACGACGCTTCTAAGCCAGTCGCTGGTACGCAGTGAGGTGCTTTTGCAGCCCCTAATACCCGCTCTCGGGCCTCTACTGACATGCATTCAGAGTCTTGTTATGCCGCAAGATGCTTCCAACTGTGGAATCTGTGGATGTGTCTACCTTGGATGGGTCTGGAGCCGCTGTGCATGCACCAGGTTGTGTATTAAGGCCTACAGACTTGCATATTGAACAGACGCCTCCTTCATTTAGGCTAAAGTGTCTGTCTTGCCTAAGAAACCGACGCCCAGGCCACATGCTCAGACCTCTATGCTTAAAAACAAATGCCAAGAATGGCTGAAGATCTTACAACTCGGGGGAAGCCATCCTCTCCCTTCTAAGAGACCTAAGACTCGTTCATGAATCTTCTGACAAGGATTCTGATTTTTCCAGGTTCTTCTGATCTGGATTTGCCCTGGTCTACTTATGAGAATTCTGATGCAGAGGACTCTAGTTTCCCCTCCAGAGGATTTTTCTTGGTGAAACCTTACATACTCATTTCCACTGGGAAAGCCACGATTTTTATGCCCAGAGGCTTAGGGATTTCTTACTCCTGCCTTGGCATAGCCCTTTAGCTATACCCCTTGTGTTTTTGACATTGTTGATGCCTTTTCAGAATCTAGTTTGGCTCCTGATTCTTTGCCTCTTGCTCCCAGAAAATCTGACTGATATTACAGGGTTCCTGATTCACACATTTTTCTTAAAATCCTATTGTGGTTCCATAGACTATTTCACAGGGACCCAAGGGCATTAAGGCTTCTACTGCTAAACATCCTACCCCATCTGAGACTCCAGGGCGCTGGATAGATGGGGTAAGAAGGTTTACACTTGTGCAGCCATGGCCATTGGAGGCCTCTTGCAGGACTGTTACTGGGTCTATGCTCAGATTGCATAGTTGGCTTAAGGAGCAATCTTTGCCTGATCATGTTAAAGCTAAACTGTTGGATGCTCCCTTAAGTCGGGACCACCTCTTTGGCAACAAAGCTGAGGAAGTTCTTAAGATGGAAGATGAAGCTAAATCTTTGCAAACGGTTAAAGATTTCTTAAGTTCCTACTCCTAGATTTAGGCATTGGCCCTCTTAAGAATTGGTTCTTTTCAGCCCTTCCCAGGTCTTCTCAAGCCAAACCCAGACAACTGAAACTCCAGATTTCAGTCCCAGGGGACACTAGACTAAGCAGTGGGGGATTACTGCACCCAAATCTGGGAGTAAGACCCCCCTATGGAAAAATGTCTGACTTGTTTTTTAAAACTTCAAGCACTTCCCAACTGAATGCTCCTTTAGGTAGAAAGATTGGTCTGCAGGCCAAAAACTGGAAACTTATTACACAAGACAAATGGGTTTAAGTAGTGTCCCAAGGATACAGATTTCACTTCCACACGTTACAAACACACAGCAGGTGGCCAGATCTACCGGCTATTCAGTTGGGGGCTGAAGAGGAAAAGGGACATTGTTTTTATTCGACTTTTCCTGGTACCCAGAAAAGGCAATACATGGTGTCCTATCCTGTAACAACACCTTTCTGGTGTTTCCAAAATTCAAAATGCTGACTCTTCACCAGCTGCTTCCTATGCTAGGCAAAGGTGCATGGTTGGCAACACTAGACAAGCATACCTGCACATCCCTGTCGGGGAGTCTTGCAGAAGATACCTACGCTTCAAAGCAAGGCTACATGCTCCATCAGTTCTCTGCACTGCCCTTTGGCTTATCTACTGCGCCCAGAGTATTCACAAAGTGCCTAGCTCCAGTCATTCCATTTTGCAGGGAAAAAAATATTCAAATATACCCATACCTGGATGATTATGTAATTCAGGCAGAAAGCCAGGACATACTTTTGAATAATCTGGCCTTTGTTCAAAGGGTGCTGACTTGTCTGGGGTACACCATAAACAAAAAAAATCACACCTAGTACCCAGTCAACAAATTACATTCCTGGGAGCAATCTTGAATACAACTTCCCAGATGCCTTTCCTCACCAGAGAAACTGATTCATTTTGACAACCTACTTCAAACAAGTGGCTGCAAAAACCCAGCAAAAACCCAGCTATCTGCAAGACAAATACTGCAAGCCTTTGGGTTCATGGCCTCCTGCATTCTTATAATTACAAGCAAGTGGGAGAGCCCAGATGTAGAACTGCTTGCCCCACCCCCCTCTCGAGCCATCAATTGGACAAATTTTGTACAAGGATTCCCCACAAGCTAGCTTGGAAAGTGGATGCTCTCCTTCAGCTGGAATGCCTTTCCTCCTCTGCTCTCAAAGGTACTACTAAAGGTAAAACAGGACAAGCCATGGACTATTTTTAATTGCACCATACTGGCCATACCAACACTGTTACCCCTATTGAGCAGTCACGCTTGGCCCCATGGCACCTGTCTCAGATTCCTTCTCTCTCAGCAGAACCAGATTCTATGCCCTCGGCTGCATACCCTGAACATAGCCTGGCTAATTTGTCCTTTACCATCCCTCAGTAAATCAGTGATGGATATCCTTTTGTAGGCAAGGAGGCCTAGTACTAGAAAATCTTATGCTGAAAAATATTTTGTGCCTGGAATCTATCTCAAGGGGTGAGTGCAGCAGTGCCCAATTTCTCCGACTCTACAATACTTGACTGAGATGCTTCATAAGGGCTTGTCCTTTTCCTCAATCAAAATTCATGCCTCAGCCATTTCAGCTCATTACAGCGCAGAGCCTCCCTCTTCTCTCTCCAACTGCTCAAGCAGTTCTTCAGAGGGGCCAAAATTAAGGCCACCCAGGAGAACTCCACTCCAGCCTGGGACCTTAACTTTGTCTTGGAGAAACTCTCTTCCTCTCCTTTTGAGCCAGCTGCTACTGCAGATTTAAAATTCCTTTCTTGGAAAACTGCTTTCATTTTAGCAATCACTTCTGCAAGAAGGGTATCTGAATTACAGGCCCTTATGGGTAGTGGAGCCTTTCATCATCATTCATGTGGACAGGGTGTCCCTCAACCGATCCCTCCATGCCCAAGGTGGTATCCACTGTGGTTCTTAATCAGTCCTTTCATTTGCCTACCTTCTTTCCTAACCCACAGAACAAAGGGGAACAGATACTGCACAAATGTGCACAGACAACTTGGATCCTACTTGGACAGGACTAAACCTCAAAGGAAATTTGAACTGCTGGTGGCATTTGCTGCTGGGACAGAGGGGGAAAGCGGTTTCAAAGCAAACCATGTCAAAATGGATAGGCCACTGCATTCATTTCTGCTACAAATACCATGGAAAATCTACCCCACAGAGCATCAGACCCCATTCAACCAGGGCTACATCTACCTCTACAGCCTCTCAGGAGTACCAGGGACATCCTAGAAGCTGCTACCTGGAGTTCTGTACATTAACCAAGCATAATCATTTGCCAGTTTTCTCTAAATCCAGAGCTGGCGCTGCCACTGCAGTCTTGCAGGGCCTTTATAGCTTGTCCTAGTTCTATTTAATTTCCTCCTCCCAACCATAGCTTTGGGAATCTACCCAAATGTAATTACTCCAACAGTGAAACACGAACTTAGTACAGTTGTGTACAAATGTAGATGCTGGTGTATTCACTGTTGCAGTCCTGGTTACCCTCCCTCCAGCCCCCTTTCTTTTGGCTATACCTCTACTCTCCCTTGCTATGCTCAAAAAGCTTTTTGGTGTATTGCTTTTTTGTTGGAGGTATATCCTTGTAATTATATATTTTAATTGCTTCCCACGAGTGGGGCTCCTGATATCTGGGGCAAGAAACTGATGTAATGACGTCTGCTGCATGTTTTATACCCCTGACTACCTGACTTCAGGGAAGACAACATCTGACGCAGGACCCAAGACTTTGTTGATCGGGCTGACTGAGGGTTACTGCAAGCAGATCTAACATCATGGTAGGTGTACACAACTGTACTTTCCTCTGACTACTGCCCTTTTGGCCACTTCCTCTTCATTTCCAGTGTCTGAACTGCTGTGAAATAGTCTTTAGCACTGGGTAAAGACCTGGAAATGTACTGTAGGGGTAAGTAAGAGGCCATTGGATTGGGTATACTGCTTTAGTCAGTCTTCCACTATAAATTCCTGTTAGTGACCTCTGGTTCCTATTACTCGGGTTGGGGGGGGGGTTCTGAGTTGCAGGTGCTCACAATTGCGCCTTTAATTTTTCACAAGGGCAGTCTCTCTTGGGACAAAACTCTCCCTTCTTGCCCAAGATTACTTCAGAATTGTCCAAACCAATGTATTCCACTTCTGGTTTTCTTTAACTATTCCAACAAGGGTGTATATCCTACCTACATTGGACATTCACTGACAATTGTTTCTACATGCATAGGAAAGGTCTCCATAAGTTGCAACAGCTGCCTTACCTCTTCCAAGGTCACTTTCTAAATGGATACCTAGCTGCATCTCTAGATCTGTAATCTTAATCACCTTGAGGTGACAAATGTCATTCTACTAGGTCTAGCAATTTCCTCAGACTTTGCAGGAAGACTTTGTATGATATTTGTGCTGCTGTCACTTGGTCCAACCCTCGCATGTTTTTCTCACTAAGCTTCATCTGGTTTGTAGGAGCAGGGCTTCCTTTGGCTCCACAGTGCTCCATGTCCTTGAGGCCTTCCAGGGTTGATGGTAGGTGGGCCCTCTGACCCTGTAGTGATTTTTTTTAAGATCAGATTGGTAGTGATGTTTTTTAAGATCAGATTAGGAGTTGTGCTTAACATAACTTTGCATCTATTTTATCTTGTCATTCTTCATCGCTTCTTACTTTGCCATCACCCTACCGTGTAGATCGGGGAGGAAGTTGGAGTTTCCCACCAGTCGAGTCTTATTGAGAATCTTTGTAGCAAACTGTCTGGTGGTGAGAGGATGGCAGGGCACCGTGGGGAAAGGCATGAGCTAGAGTCTTGGATCAGTGTGTAGTAGTTTGTCAGCTCTGATCTGATATAGTATCCAAGACCCTGAAGTGATGTAGGATAACACAGATGCCGAATTATGGCAAGTACATAACTCCTATTTTGCCACAAGTTACCTTCTTACCTTCACAGGAAATTAAGTTTATCTGAAGACCTGAAAGACTTTGTCCAAGGTTTCTACTTGTAGTAACAGACTTTATAATCTGCACAAGGGCTCCACACAAGCAAGCCTGGTAAATGTATCTGCATTCTGTCAAATATTCCTTTATGCATTTCCACCCTTTGCACTGATTTTTAAGGAGTTCTGAAGATTCTGGACTGTCATTGTGGTAATAGTCTTCTGATAATTCCCTTGGCCAGTTCCATAAGAAGCTTCCTTGCATATCGAATCTATGCAGTTATTCGATGTGCTTAAGCAGGTACTGAAGTCAATTTCTGCTACTAGAAAATCTTGTATTGGCAAGTGGAAGACTTGTAGCTGATGGGGGGGGGGGGGGGTGGGCTGCTTGTTTATGCACCAGGGATTTTTGCACCACTGGTGCTCTAGCAAATGAGTTGCTTGCCTCTGGCCTGTTCGTCCTAGAGATTCATCTTGTGGCAATTTCAGTACATCTGCCTGCAAATCCTATTTGTGGTAACATTTCTGAAAGTTGTTTACACAGCCTCCTAGCAAATGAGTTGCTCTTCCTTGATCTCAGCTTTGTAATGGAAAAGTTGACTGTCATGCAAGGTTCTTTTACTTGGGTAAGTATTTACAGTTTCAGATATCTGCAAGGAGAGTATCTGACTTGCAAGCCCAGAGTGTCTATTTAAGAATAAACACCTATTTATGCCCAATGTGTTTTCAGTTAACTAGGGGGTTGGCTCTCCAAAAGTATTCTACACAGACCTAAACTTGAAAATGGTTCTGTATAGTGTGCATGTGCAGCTCTTGATAGAAACCTTAAGAAAAAGCTGATCAGTTCCCTCATAGGAGGGCATCCTGTCTAAACACTGTGTAGATGACATCTGCTTTTGCTTTGTTCCCACCATGGCAAATACATTTCTGGCAGTTAAGGCACAGTCTAGTTAAGGCCTAGTCTTAAATGGCATATTGGAAAGGGGTGGATTCTATAGTCAGTGTTCTGATCTTCTCTGAATACCTTTTACAAAGCACTAAGACAGATACCTTAAGTAATGGGCAATCTTCCCCTAAGGAAACCTCACCCAAATGCCTTTTGAGTCTTGGAGTAGGGGTACCATAGATTGGTACAGCAGAGGAGCCATAGCTTATGCCTTGCTGGAATGCTGCTCAAACAGTTTCAGCCTACTGCTACATGATCGTGTTTCACTGTTGCTGGCATTACACTTGGGGTCATCCTGCTGGCAGGCTACCCGCAGTCTGCCCAAATTCCAAAGTCCCAGTCTGGTGTCTGCTGCTGTCTCCTCCCTGACGTCAGTGTGCCAGGGATACAAAAGATGCAGCCGACACAATTTTCTTCAGTCTTTTTGCGTGGTGCCCGAAGCAAAAGCAGTTAGCAAGTGCTGGTCTGCCAACTTCGGATCTGAAATTCAATTTTCGAATCTCAGAAGTCTGCTATAAAGCTAAGTACCCAGTTGGGTAACTTTTTTTTTTTTCTTGCTCCAGGCCGATGTCAGAAAGTTAATTGTATTTCTTGTGGGAAGCAAATAAGGATTTTCATTACTGTATTTCTTGCCTAGGCCCTGACCACAACATTGCTAGTTGTAGGTTTTGTGCTAGATTTAACCAACACACTAAGCGTCGGAACGATTTTGCTTTTCATTACTTTGGCCGAAGGTTTAACTATATAATGCCGTTGAACAGCCGACTGGAATTCATAAAAGGTGCAAGGAGAAAAGGACAGGCATCTGAGGTCCAAAACTGACCAAGCCTCTTCCAGGCCAGTCACCGGTGCTCAGTGAGGTGCTTTCACAGCCCCTGACTCCTGCTACCTCAGAGCCACAGGCCGCCTCTGTCTCCCACGTGGAGACAGCTAGGCCTCTGGATACTTGGCCCTTCGGAAACTAATCCCTCAGATGGGTCCGGAACCACTGAGCAGACATCTGCTTCTGAGGGTGTTTTCAGACCTACACAACTTTATATCAAGCCTACTTCAGCATCAAAGACCAAATCTAAAACAGTTTTAAAGACAAGGAAATGGGACAGACTTCTATGCCTAAGAAACAGATGCTCAAAATGGCCAAAGACCTAATTACTTTTATCAGGGGGTCTCCATCCCCCTCCTAAGAGGCCTAGGCAAGACGCTGAATGATTCCTCTGATCAGGTTTCCATTTCCTCTGATTCTTCAGAACAGGGATATTCTATTCCTCCCTATGAGGATTCTGATGCTTAAGAATCTATTCTTTCAGCTTCTCCTCCTGAGGATTACTCATTTGGGGAAACCCTGCATACCATGAGGGAGTGTTTCCACTGGGAGAGCAAAGATTTTTCAGATTCTAAGAAAAGGCTTAAACTTTCTATTACCTCAGCACACCTCTTGCAATTCCACCTGTTCTAGATAGACATTGTAGATGTATTTTCAGAGTCCGGCCTGACTTTACCTCCTGCACCTGTTAAGCTGGACAGATACTACAGGGTACCAGATTCTCGTAAATTTCTATATAAAAACCCTGCTACTGCTAAAAACCCTGTTCCCTCCGATTTAGGGTACTGGACAGATGAGGGAAGTCTACACTTCTTACCATGGATGTAAGGGCTTTAAATTGTCAGTTTCATATGCTCAAATTTCAGCAATACTTAATGTCTTTGTTAAAACAGAAAATGTTGACAATTCTGAATGTCCTGAGAGATTTGCAGGATTTATTGCATGCAGCAGCTGAACAAGTGGGAAAGCATACTTTGCGATGTGGCTGATTCACTAGAGGCCTCTTGCAGGGCCGCTCTAACAGGTTGTTGTTAAAAGGCATGCTTGGGTTAAAGGAACAGACTGATCATGTTAAAGCAAAATTATTGGATGCTCCATTACAACATGATACTCTTGGTGTTGAGGCAGAAGAGGTGTTGAAGAAAATTGAGGATAAAGCTAAATCTATGCAGACAGTGAAGGATTTCTTACAGGTACAGCCACCAAGATTTAGCAGGAACTGGCCTAAGAATTGGTCCTTTCCCGTGTCAGAGGCAGATAAGACTCCCTAGAGGCAGGCAACAGTCCCAGGGCTCATACTCTCATGGACATGAAGGCCATTCAGTCTGTGCCACAACAGGAGCAGGGACAAGGATTTTACTCTAGACTTTTCTTAGTACCAAGGAAGGACAAAGCATGGAGACCAATTCTGGACCTGTCTATCCTAAATACTTTGGACGTACCAGCATTCAAAATGTTGACTCTGCAACAGCTTCTACCTATGCTGGGAAAGAAGGCTTGGCTTGTAACTTTGGACCTCAGAGGCATACCTGCATGTCCCAGGCAACTTTGCAGAAGATGCCTCATTCATAGCTGGCTCAATGCACTACAAATTCTCTGCACTGCCCTTTGGCTTATCTACTGCACCCAGGGTCTTCACAAAATGCCTTTCACCAGTAATTGCATTTTGCAAACAGAGGAATACAAATATATCCCTACTTGGACTACTGCCTTATGCAAGCAGAGACCAAAGACATTCTACTAAAGCATCTGGCATTTGTAAAAAGATTACTAGTTTGCTAGGGTGCACAGTAAACAAAGTAATCATAACTAGTACCCTCACAAGATAATATTCCTGGGTGCAAGCTTAAATATAACTGCCCAGATGGCTTATCTCACGCCAGACAGGCAACTGACGTCTTACTTTGAGATGTTGGCAACAAAGACCCAGTTATCTGAAAAAAATTCTGCAGGCTTTGGGCTTCATGGCTTCCTGCATTCTACTAATTCCATATGCAAGACTGCACATGAGGAAACTGCAGTGGTATCTAAAAAGTGTTTGGACTCAACATTGCCACAGCCTGGAAACATTACCCTCATTCCCTGCCTGCAATAGGAGTTTCGGTGGTGGGCACAGCCTGCCACCACAAGGGACAGCCGTTCACTCTACCCACGGCCAGGCAAACACTAACAGATGCATTCTCCCTGAATACATTTTCCTGCCATGTGTGCCCCCCCAGGCATAATCTGATGCAAGCCAAATGTATCTTCATATCAATCAAAAAGATGCTAACTGTTCAGAATGCTCTGACAGCCTTCAAGGATCTACTTCATCCAGGACAACTGCTGGTAAAGACTGACAATACTACAGTCATGTGGTACATAAACGAGCAGGGAGGCACACATTCCTACCCACTCTGCAGATAAGCCATGACTTTGTGGAACACAGCATTGATTTATCAAGTACACCTGCAAGCACAATTCCTGCCAGGAAAGACAAATACTCTGGCAGACAAAGCAGAAATCTCAAGGATCCTCACGAGTGGAAACTAGACCCACGTCTTCAGCATAAGGAAATGGGGATGCCTCCCCGCACAACTGCCAACTACAGAGATCACAAACAAGCATGGAAGTGGAAAGTAGATGCCCTATCATTCAGCTGGAAAACCCTTACAGTATATGCCTTTCCTCCACTGCCTGTCCTCCAAGGTACTCTAGGTCAGACAAGAGAAGCCAATGATATTGATTGCCCCAGACTGGCCACGCCAGCCCTGGTACCCAATCCTAAAGAGCTTGTCTGAAGGCCCAGCCTGGACATTACCTCAAATTCCTCATTTGCTGACCCAGCAAAACAGATCCTGTACAGCCAACTCAGAACCCTTAATCTGGCTGCATGGCTGATAGTTCAGAACACCTCTCTAAAGCAGTTATGGATGTTATTTTGGAGGCTAGAAGGCCCAGCACCAGAAAATCTTTTATACAGAAAAATGGAAGAGATTCTAAGCCAGCCAATACAGCGGAGATAAAATAGTTAGGGAAAACAGCTCTGCTCCTAGCAATAACCTCAGCAAGAAGAGTCTTACAGGCACTAATGGCTGTGGAACCTCTTATTTTCCATCCGGACAGGGTTTCTCCAAGGACAAACCCAACATTTATGCCTAAGGTAGTGTCCAGTGTAGCTCTTAACCAAACCATTCATTTGCCTACCTTTAATCCAAACCCACAAAATAAGGGGGGGGGGGACTTCTGCGTTCTTTGGACATACACAGCTACGATTCTACTTGGACAAAACTAAAGCCTTCAGAAAGACTGAGCCATTCTTAGTGGCAAATGCTGCAGGATCACAAGGAAAAGCTATTTCAAAGCAGACTATTGCAAAATGGATAGGCCATTGCATTCATTTCTGCTATTCACAACATGGTGATTTTTATAGTCAAGACACTCCTGCTCACCAGGCTGAACAAAGGTCACAGTGAGCTGCCTGTCTGGCGCTAGGATCCGCACATAACGCAGGCACTCTGGTCACGCCAAAGTACATATATGACTTTTGGTACATGCTGGTGTGAATGACCTGAGACGTACCTCCCTCGACTACATGAAGAGACAGAGGAGCTCTCTGATAAAGTAGCCCAGGCTGGTATGACCCTGATCTTTAGTAGCATACTACCCTCACCTAGAATGATGCCGCAGTACAAAGACAATGATTTTAACAATTGGCTAAAATTTTGGTGTCATTCAAAGGGGGATCCAGTGTCTGTCAGCCTGGGATGACATGCTCGACAAGCCACATTGCTTGGCTAGGGATGGCTTGCACCTGTCACCCCTGGGTTTTCTGATATTGGCAAAGGCTCTTGCCACCCCCATAGTGCCTTTTTTTAGGCAAGGCTCAAAAGACAAACCCACCTCCATGAACAGCGCAATGAACAAAAAACTAAGGGTAATGCTGCTAAACGCCAGAAGTCTAAACCTCAAGATGCATGCACTCGAAGCTCTCCTCAGCATGGAGAATATCGACATATGTGCATTGACAAACCTGGTTCAAGGCTCCAGAGAGCACCCCAGCAGTACCAGGTTATACCTCGTACCATGCATTCAGCCCCAAAACTCAGACCGAACCACAAAAGGAGGGGGGGGTATCCATTTTTATAAAGGATACTCTCCTCCAGGTTAGTGGCATTGCACGAAGCATCTGAGACCATCCATGTGTAACAGTGGGCAAAACTGCGTTTCAGTTTATAGCATGCTACAGACTTCCCTCTCAATCAGGAAGCCCACTCTGCTTTTCTGAAAACATTTGAGAACATTAAGATCTCTCCAAACACCATCATATTGGGTGATTTCAACTACCCAAACATAGACTGGAAGCATTACACATGCCCCAACACCCTAGCCCAAAGGTTCCTAGTTTTTTTATAACCTCAAACGCCATGGAACACCACCCCCACAAGAGGGGGATAACCTACTCTACCTGATCATCACCAACATGGGGACTCTGTGCTCCATACCAGAAGTAAACCCCTCATTGGTAAGATCAGACCACAAATCTCACTAGACATCCAAAACTCCTCCCCAGCCCAGAAAACCACAGAGAAACTTCTCAAAAGCGAACTTCACACTTCTCAAAACAGAGGTGGAATCCTTCAAGGCCCCTGGGCCAAGGGAAACTACAGCCCAAACAGCTGAATCCTATTCTATGGACACCTCCAGGAATGCATGGATCATGCTATCCCAAACAAAACCAAGGCCCAATCATCCAAAGGCAGGCATCCAGCCTGGTGGACCCCAGCCATAAGCTATACAAAAGAAAGCTACTACATAAGAGCAAAATCCCTAAAAGGGAAGGAATCTCTTATCAGTACTAGCAACAAATTAAGATCCCTCATAAAATCCTCAAAGGCAAGCTTCGAGAAAAAAATTGCACGAGACACTAAGGATAATAGACAGGACTTTTTTCAGCTATGTTAGGAACCTGAGGTGCAACTCCCAGATATGCTCAGTTGATTCTAAATGACACAAAATTCACGGAACCCACAGACATTGCCAACATCCTGGCAGACTGGTTTAGTGCAACCCCCCCCAAAAGAGCAAATATCTATCCCAGCAGAGTGGAGCCCCCCCCCTCCCCTAGCATCTCATATGCTCAGGTGAAAGCCGCCCTCTCCAAAGCAAAAAAACCGTCAGTGGGACCGGACGGTGTCCCGGGCTGCTGCTACATGAACTCCAAGAAGAATTAAATCCACATGTAAAAATGCTGTATAATCTCAGCCTTACTACAGGATATGTAGCCAATGAATGGTGTACAGCAACAGTGGTCCCTCTCCACAAAGGTGGTGCCTCAACGGACCCTGGAAACTACCGCCCCATAAGCCTGACTAGCCTAGACTGCAAGGCTATGGAGAGGATAATCATGGAACTCTCAAACAATGACATTGGGGATCTACAGACACTGGATCATACCCAATTCGGCTTTGTAAAGGGCAGATTCTGCCTCTTGAACCTGGTCGACTACTTTGAATTAGTCACCAAGGCCATAGATGAAGGGAAGGTAGTCCACACAGCCTATCTGGACCTCGCTAAGGCATTTGACACAATACCCCACTTGGGCATCATAGATGAGCTATCCAGCCTAAATATAAACCCCTATGTCACAAGATGGGTTGCAAACTGGCTCAAAAACAGAACCCACAGAGTCCGAATTGCTGGAGCCATGTCTGACTCAAAACCGGTCACAAGTGGTGTCCCACAGGGCTCAGTCCTGGGACCTCTTATTTGGTATATATTTCTCAGAGGTACAGGCTAACACGGAAGGACTGTGGCTGACCAAGTTCGCAGATGACTGCAAACTGGGAGCCATAATACTCTCCAGCTGACACGAGCATCCTTCAAAAAGGTCTCACCGAGACGAAGGTGCCAGAGCCACAGCCTAAAGCTTAATGCCAAAAAGTGTAGTCATACCCTTTGGCAAAAACAGAGTACCCACAAATTATCACATGGGAGGAAACCCATTAAGCATGGAGGAAGTGTAATGGAGGAAGTAATCGGGATCTGGGGACCCAAGTTGATCTCCTTTGACAACCACATTGCCAAAGTGGTTAGAAAAACCTTCTACATAGCCCACCTTATGAAAGGATTTGCATCCAGATCAAGAGGTCATAGTGCCCCTTTATGCAGCCCTAATTAGGCCCATAATGGAATACAATGCCCCTTTTGGGATGTACCTAAACACATAGCAACTAGAAAGACCCCAAAAGTACCTCACAAAAAGTCAAGGGACTCAAACAGATGCCATACGCAGCTCGGTTAAAAAAAAAAAAAAACTCCAGCTCTACTCTGTTGCGTACCACTTAGAGGCGATCTATGCCTGACAGCGTTATATGTCCAACCCAGAATTAATGAAGTTGCTCCACCTCAGAAAATCCAAATCCCTTAGAGCTACGCGCTCGAGGGATCTGAACCTCAGCACAGAAACAAACAGAACATGTTGGGGGGACATTAACAACCCAGAGGTTCCCCTTGCTCTGGAATAAAATCCCAGTCCATGTTAGACACAGCCCCTCACTGACTCCAAGAAAAATCTAGATGAGTGGATGGGGGATCGTAGGTTTACCACAGGGATTACTCAGTGTCATTTCTAGACAGAGGCACGGTAAACTAACCTTAGTAAGGGCTCAGTAAACTCTAATCAAAGGGTGGCGAAAGCCAAACACTCTGGCTAGGCTTATAAATGCCTCAGGGCAGATAGCCTAGTATGAACCTTCTGGCTAGGCTTATAAATGCCTCAGGGCAGAGCCTAGTATGAACCTGTGGCAAATCAGTGCCTAAGGCCATTAGGCCACACTCAACCAGAGCAGCAGCTTTCCTCAGAGTACCAACCAGGGACATTTTGGAGGCGCAACTTCGACTTCAGTGCACACTTTTACAAAGCACTACCACTTACCTCTTTACTCTAAATCCAGAGCAGGCTTCGCCACTGCAGATGTTCATCGTGCATACAGCTGCAGTCATAACAGATGGGTTCTCTTGCCGTCAGGCGGGCCCTCGGTCGGCCGAA
This sequence comes from Protopterus annectens, assembly GCF_019279795.1. Classification (NCBI taxonomy): domain Eukaryota; kingdom Metazoa; phylum Chordata; order Ceratodontiformes; family Protopteridae; genus Protopterus; species Protopterus annectens. The sequence goes on from NC_056726.1 coordinate 955,585,062, forward strand.
TTCCAGTCTAGGTCCGGTGTCAGTTGTCGTTGCTTCTTCCCTGACATCAGTGCGACGGGTATAAAGGAATCAGCCGACTCATTTTCTTCAGTCTTTCTTGGGTGCCCGAAGCAGAAGCAGTTCGCAAGTGCCGGACAGCCAGCTCGAGTACCCCGTTGGGGAAACTTTTTTTTCTTGCCTCAGGCCAATGTCAGACAAAGTTAATAATTGTATTTCTTGTGGGAAGCAAATACCGCATAAGGATTTCCATTCCCTCTGTATACCTTGTTTAGGCCCAGACCACGATGTCTGTCACTTGTGCTACATTCAACAAACGCACTATTAAGCGTCTGGCGGAGTTCGCCCAGCATTATTTTGGGAAAGCATTTAACTATACTATGTCGGATACTCCGACTCGGTTTTGTCTAAATGCAAAGACAAGGACAGACACACTTGTCTAAATGCAAAGACAAGGACAGACACTAGGTCCGCGGCCTCTACCGACACAACGCCAAAGCAGACTACACGTGGTCCGGTTCTTGGTGAGGTGCCTACGCAGCCCCTGATTACCAACTACACTTTGACGGTGTCTCCTGTGCCTGAGGTCGCAGGCTCCTCGGCCCACACCCCGACTACATTACCAACTACACTTGATGGTGTCTCCTGTGCCCGAGGTCGCAGGCTCCTCGGCCCACACCCCGACTACAGATACCAAAGCCACTCTTGGCATTAACTCAGAATGTGGACAGGTCCACCTCCACTCAAGGTGTCTTCAGACCCTTCTTTCTCCAAGGCTTTCACAAAGTCTAAAGCATCCATGCACTCTAAGATCAGCTACACAGGGCCCATCTCCAGGCCCCCTGCCTAAGAAACAGATGCTTAAAATGGCTGAAGATTAGATTACTCTAATCAGAGGTTCTCGGCCCCCACCAGACAAAAGGCCCAGAGTGGAGGAAGATTCCCCCTCCTCTGATCAGGGCTCCATTATTTCAGAGCACTCTGATTAGGAACATTCATGCTCCCCTTTTGAATCCTCTGATGCGGAGGAGTCCATCCCTTCTGTATCCCCCCCCTGAGGATTACTCATTTGGGGAAACTTTGCATACTTTAAGGGAACACTTCCACTGGGGAAGGCCAGGATTATTCAGATTCCAAGAAAAGGCTCAGGGAATTTCTCTTGTTACCTCAGCACAGGCCTCTGGCTATACCTCCTGTCTTGGACATCCTAGATGTTTACTCAAGAGGCCTGCATTAACCTGGACTCTCTACCTCCAGCTCCAGTTAAGCCTTACGGGTACTACAGGGTTCCTGACTCGCACCAATTTCTATACAAAAGCCATGCTGCTGACCAGAAACAATCTCACAGGGCCCCAAGGGAGTTAAGGTCTCCATTGCCAAAAATCCATTGCCTTCAGAGAGATTCCAGATCCTTACAAAGGTGGGGGGAAAAAGGTATATACCTCGGCTACCTTATCCATGAGGGCCTTAAACTGTTTAATATGCTAAAATACCAACGGTTATCGCAATTGAAAAGTAAAATGTCATAACCTGAACAACCAGACTTTAAGGAGTTGCAGGATTTGATGCATAGTGCAGAACAAGTGGGTAAGTATACCTTACAATGTGGTTTTGATGCTCTGGAGGCCTCGTGTAGAGCTGCTGTTACAAGCCTTGCCTGATCTAGTCAATTACTAGACGCCCCTCTTCAAAAGGATGTACTATTTGGTGCTAATTCTGAGGAGGTATTAAGGAAAATGGAGGAAAAGGCTAAATCAATGCAAACTGAATTTCTACAGGTTCAACCCCCACGTTTTAGTAGAAATTGGCCTTCCAAAAACTGGTCCTTTCCTGCCACAGACAGACCCCAAAGAGGAAGATACAGGTGGCAGAGGACAATCCCAAGGATCGTATAGAGGCAGACAATGGCAGGCTCCTACACAGAGGTGGTGAGGACAACTTGCAAGCTTTCAGAAAGCAAACCCAATGACTATGGCAGCCCTCTTAGGAGGATTTGTATGTCACAAAGGACAAATGGATCCTGGACATTATAAGCAGAGGCTGCATATTCTATTTTCACACCCTTCCAAAAATGAGGCATGCCAAACCTGCCACAATCAAAGGGCAGAGCACAAAGGCTAATTACAGATCTCATAAACATGAAAGCTATTAAAGAGGTACCTATGCACAAACAAGGTCAAGGTTTTTATTCCGGGCTATTTCTGGTACCAAGGAAGGGAAAAGATTGGAGACCTATTTTGGATCTATCCATCCTAAACACATTTCTACTCGTACCAAAATTCAAGATGCTCACTCTACAGCAACTTCTTCCCATGCTGGGCAAGGAGTCTTGGCTGGTAACATTGGACCTCAAGGAGGCATACCTGCATGTCCCAATCAGACAAAATTGCAGAAGGTACCTCAGATTTCTTGCAGGTTCAACCCATTATCAATTCTCTGCATTGCCCTTTGGCTTATCTACTGCGCCCAGAGTATTCACGAAATGCCTGGCATCAGTAATTGCCTACTGCAGACTTCAAGGGATACAAATATACCCCTATTTGGACGACTGCCTGATCCAAGTGGACAGCAAGCATGTTCTTCTGAAACATTTGGCTTGTGTAATAATGTTGTTGAACTCTCTGGGATACAGTCAACAAAAAGAAATCAAGGCTAATACCCTCTCGGAAGATAATTTTCCTGGGTGCCAATTTGGACACAAACACCCAGATGGCCTACCTCACGCCAGAGAAGCAGGGGCAACTAATTCAATACTTCAGAACACTAGCAAATTGCACCAGGCTGACCAAGGAAAATCCTGCAGGCTCTGGGATTCATGGCATCTTGCGTCTTACTAATCCCATGTGCAAAATTGCATATGAGGAAACTACAATGGTACCTGAAAAACATATGGTCTCAATGCAGCCACAGTTTGGAAACAATAATACCACTAATTCCATGTCTGCAAAAGGAATTTGTGGTTGGCTCAAGCATGTCAAACACAGGTCTTCCATTCAGCAAGCCTCAAGCAAATAAAGTAATCACAGACTCCTCTGACTACGCCTGGGGGGCGCACATGACAGATCGGTGCATTCAGGTCAAATGGTCCCAAAAAAAGAAAAGCACCTTCACATCAATCAAAAAGAAATGCTAGCAGTAATAAATGCTGCTATAGCTTTCAAGGACCTTCTGCAACCAGGTAAACTATTGATGAGAATGGACAACACCACAGTTATGTGGTACATAAACAGGGAGGAACACATTCTTACCCCCTATGCAGGCTGGCCATGTCACTTTGGAACATGGCCATGGACTTACAAATGGAACTTCAAGCACAGTACTTGCCAGGCAAGGAAAACACACTGGCAGACAACCTAAGCAGGAATATGACGGATCCACACGAATGGAAATTGCATCCAAAAGTTTTTACAGAAATAATCCAAGAATGGGGAAGGCCAGACATGGATCTTTGTCTCCCACAAGAATCAATTGACAAAATTCTGCTCAAGGATCTTCCATCCAAAGGCCTGGAGAGTGGACGCTCTTTCAGTTGGACATCAGTGACAGTTTATGCCTTTCCTCTGCTACCCAAAGTTCTATTAAAGACCAAAGCAGACAGACCAAAGATGATTCTCATTGCTCCGGACTGGCCAGGGCAACACTGGTACCCACTCCTGAGGAGCCTGACGCATTCCCCACCATGGACCCTGCCTCTAATGCCTCTTCTGACTCGGCACACTTTCAAAACTCTTCACAGCCAGCTAAAAACCCTCAATCTAGCCGCATGGAAGATTCCTTAGCATCACAACAGGCCCTACTCTTCAAGGAGGTGCAGGATGTCATTTTGGAGGCCAGAAGGCCATCAACTAGAAAAGCTTACTCCGCAAAATGGAAACCTTTTTGTCTGGAATGAGAAAAAGGGCCAGGACAACTCAAATACTACAATATTTGGCTGAATTGCTAAGCAGTGGACTTTCTCCTCCATCAAACTCCATGCATCTGCCTTTTCTGCAGAATACAACAGTGATCCACCTTTAGTGTCTGTCTCTGTGTGTGTCTGTCTCTGTGTGTCTGTCTCTGTGTGTGTCTGTCTCTGTGTGTGTCTGTCTCTGTGTGTGTCTGTCTCTGTGTGTGTCTGTCTCTGTGTGTGTCTGTCTCTGTGTGTGTCTGTCTCTGTGTGTGTCTGTCTCTCTGTGTGTGTCTGTCTCTGTGTGTGTCTGTCTCTGTGTGTGTCTGTCTCTGTGTGTGTCTGTCTCTGTGTGTGTCTGTCTCTGTGTGTGTCTGTCTCTGTGTGTGTCTGTCTCTGTGTGTGTCTGTCTCTGTGTGTCTGTCTCTCTGTGTGTGTCTGTCTCTGTGTGTGTCTGTCTCTGTGTGTGTCTGTCTCTGTGTGTGTCTGTCTCTGTGTGTGTCTGTCTCTGTGTGTGTCTGTCTCTGTGTGTGTCTGTCTCTGTGTGTGTCTGTCTCTGTGTGTGTCTGTCTCTGTGTGTCTGTGTGTCTCTGTGTGTCTGTGTCTCTGTGTGTCTCTGTGTGTCTCTGTGTGTGTCTGTCTCTCTGTGCGTCTGTCTCTCTGTGTCTGTCTGCTTATGTCTGTTTCTGTCTGTGTCTGTGTGTGTCTGTCTGTCTCTGTGTGTCTGTCTCTGTGTGTGTCTGTCTCTGTCTGTCTCTGTCTGTCTCTGTCTGTCTCTGTGTGTCTGTGTGTCTCTGTGTGTCTCTGTGTGTGTCTCTGTGTGTGTCTCTGTGTGTGTCTGTGTCTGTCTGTGTGTGTCTCTGTCTGTCTGTGTGTGTCTCTGTCTGTCTCTGTGTGTCTGTGTGTCTCTGTCTGTCTCTGTCTGTCTCTGTCTGTCTCTGTCTGTCTCTGTCTGTCTCTGTCTGTCTGTGTCTGTCTCTGTCTGTCTCTGTCTGTCTCTGTCTGTCTCTGTCTCTCTCTGTCTGTCTCTGTCTCTGTGTGTCTGTCTCTCTGTCTGTCTGTCTCTCTCTCTCTGTCTGTCTCTCTCTGTGTGTGTCTCTCTCTGTCTGTCTCTCTCTCTCTGTGTCTGTCTCTCTGTGTGTGTCTCTCTCTGTGTGTCTCTCTCTCTCTCTGTCTGTCTGTCTCTCTCTCTGTGTGTCTGTGTCTCTCGCTCTGTGTGTGTGTCTGTCGCTCTGTGTGTGTGTGTGTGTGTGTGTGTGTGTGTGTCGCTCAGAATTTAAGGCCTCCAAGGAAACAACCAATACCTGCTCATCAGATTTGCAATATTTGTCCTGGAAAACTGCTTTCCTTCTGGCTATCAGCTCATAGAGTTTCAGAACTACAGGCTCTCATGGCTGTCCAGCCTTTTATCTTCCATCAGGACAGTTTCCTTACGAACCAACCCATCCTTTATGCCTAAGTGGTATCCAGGGTAGCTTTAAATCAGGCCATACCTTTACCTATTTTTTATCCTAATCCTCAAAATAAAGTGGAGAGATTACTACATTCCTTGAACATCCACAGACAACTGTGTTATTTGGACAGAACAAAGCCTTTCAGAAAATCAGAACAGCTCTTTGTGGCCTATGCGGTAGGAGCTCAAGGAAAGCCAATTTTCAAACGGACAATCTCAAAATGGATAGCCCACTGCAAATGCTTTTGCTATTCCTTTCATGGCAAAACTGTTCCTACTGGCATTAGAACTCATTCCACCAGGGCCACAGCCACCTCTGCAGCCTTCCTCAGAGGAGTTCCTGCCAAGGATATTTTGGAAGCAGCCACTTGGAGTTCTGTGCATACCTTCTCCAAGCACTACAACCTACCATTATACTCCAAATCTAGAGCAGGCTTTGCCACTGCAGTCTTGCAGGGCATTTTGGTTCCTCCTGGTTCCACCTAGTGCCTACCACCCCTTTCTTGGCTTTGGGATTCTACCCATCTGTTATGACTGCAGCTGTATGCACGATGAACATAGTACAGTTTTGTACCTACCATAAATGTAGATGTTAGAGTGCTAATACAGCTGCAGTCCAGGTTTCCCTCCCTCCTTCCCCTCTTGGGGCAGCCCTATAGGCTAACACATCCTCATACAACCTAACTGGGGTTTTCATTTATGATGCATTTGCTTGCAACTACTGTATTTTGATATTGCACTGCATTATCACACAAATGTATGTTTTGCTTTCCTTCTGGGGGCACCTGACATCTGGGGCAAGAAAAACTGAAGAAAATGGCATCTGCTGGTTCCTTGCTTCCCCTGTCGCACTGACATCAGGGAAGAAGTGACTACAACAGACACCGGACCTAGACTTTGGAATTCGGCCGACCAAGGACCCGCCTGACAGCAGGAGAACCCATCTGTTATGACTGCAGCTGTATTAGCACTCTAAAATCTACATTTATGGTAGGTACAAAACTGTACTTTCTGCAGGGCCTCATAGCCACTCCTAATTCTATCTAGGCCCAGCCACCCAACTTCAGCTTTGGGATTCAACTCAAGTGTAATGACTGCAACAGTGAAACACTGAACATAGTACAGTTGTGCACCTACCATAAGTATTCCATATACCATAAGATAGTATTCACTGTTGCAGTCCAGGTTACCCTCCCTCCATCCCACTTTCTTTGCTGGGACTTATCTGTACTTCTCTATTCTATACAACCTATGTGGTGTATTTGCTTGTAGATGAAGGCAATGTTTGTTATGAACAGAATTTATAGCCTACGCTTTTGGGGGAAAATGGCATCTGCTGCATCTTTTGTACCCCTGGCGCACTGATGTCTGGGAGGAGGTGACTGCTGCCGATGCTGGACCAGGACTTTGGAATTCAGGTTGACTGCAGGTAGCCTGCCAGCAACTGCGGGGAGCCTGCCAGCAGGATGACCCCAAGTGTAATGACTGCAACAGTGAATACACAATTTGGCCAGTGTACAGAAATTTAATGTATGTCGCACCTTGTGCTCCCTGCACAGAAAATGTAGCATAAAATAGACGTACAGACAACTGCCCTAAATTTTTTGCTGCCAGTTCAAACGCCATTATTGATTGGTCTGAACGCCACAGATTCCAAGTACAGGAACAAGGTGAAGTGTTCGGAAGAGTGTGGGAGGCATAATTCCCCATAAAGATCATCCCATGGTGGTTCTTCCCACGACTGTGCCTCTTGTAGCATCTGTAACGTGTCTTGTCTTCTCTGGCCATTTAACCTTGAAAGCCAGTTTAGTCCAGGGTACCATGGCAGTGTTCTTTAACCCTAAGGTACTCCCACTAGGTAAGAAGGCAAAGAAGTCTGAGATTCTTTTAGGTGTCCAGCCTCCACCAGGCATCCATCTAGAAGCGGGCAATGGTGCTGCTGGTCATTTGGCATCTACATTGCATTCCTCTGCTGCAACCCTGTTGGACTGCGCAAATGTTTTGAGGTTATGCAGGTGTCTGCTGTAGATAGGGGGCCATAGTCCCTCTGAGGGTTCTAGAGGGATTCCACAGATATTGGCTAGGGAGGAGATTCAGGGCTCTCGCCAGTTATTGGATTCTCTTGTATTTTAAGGCTGTTCTTTGAAAGACAAAAATGAAGCATGTTTTGGAATGCCCTAAGGAAGTGGCAAGAGTTTGCTCGGGACATGTTTCTGCCTTAAAGGCCCTAAAGCTTCCAAGGGGTTTTAGTTCCTCCTCTTTGGACATTTACCCCTTCTAAACTGCTTGGGGAGCCAGATTACTCCTGAGAGATCTTTGTCCTAGTCTTAGATGCCTTTGGCTTATGGTTCTGATGAGTAACATTTGCTACAGTGTGTAAGTGGGGATGTTTGTGTTTCCCTTAGGGTTGCCACCTTTCTACTGTGCCATTTCCTGACAACCCCCGCCCCATGCACAATCAAGCCACACCCATTCCTTTTAATAGCCACACCCCTTTACTCCACCCTTTAGCATAAGTCTTTAATATCACATACAGTTACCAATAAGTAGAAAAATGTGCGAGTCAAAAAGTAAATAAAAAAAACTTTATTTAGCAATACTTCAAAAGGTTCACTACATACAACAGTACATCACACACAAGCATGGGAAAACTAAGCCCAAGTCTCATATCACAGGTAGTACTAAAATGGAAATACAATTAGATATTAAAAACGCCAGTTCATTCAAAGCAGTACATTAAGGGTTCACCACACACAATAGTAAAAGAAAAGCAGCTGTTTAAAGTATCTTCAGTTTTGCTAGAAATCATTGCTTATACTTGAAGCTGTATTTGGCATTTGATCTAGCAGCCTCAAGTAATGGCTGGTTATTTCTCACAAATGAATAAAATTGCGAACAACTCATGTTAAAGTTTAGCTTGACCTGCAACTCTTCTTTCACAAGTGACACAAGCATTCTATTTCTTACATCAGTCAACGCATTCCCCATAAGTGAAAAAACCCTTTCCACAAAGCTATTGCTGGGGGGGATTGAAAGAGCAAACTGCACCAGTCTGTAAAGTGGCTTGCAGTCTGGAGCTTTACTAAAAAAGTCACCCAGCGATCACTTACAGATGCCTCTCATCTGTAACAGGGCTGGCAATGCAGCAGTTAAAGTACAGTAGTCTGAGTAAAGTGCTTCAATGTCCACATCCAATTTGAAGAGGTCTGCAACTGTACGCAGTTCTGGCCAAGTTACAGGATGTTGGAGGCTGAGGACCTGCATAGCTTTAAAAGGACTATTATCATAGTCAAACCACTTCTGTAGGTAACAAAAGTGCTTTACTGTAAAAATTACAGAAGGTCCTACAGACCTGCTGTGCGACAGCTGGAGTAAAGTGCTGTAAGGCAGATGAAACTTTAGTACCAAAACTGGTCATCTAGCCTTCTCTGCAACTCATCTTTTAGACTTTTCATCACGGTGTACAACTCTGGAGCAGAGAGTGTGTTACTTTCAAGTTTTGCTATAGACTTGTGGAATACCTGCAGGATGTAGTGCATGAAATGTATGTAGCACTCTGCCTCAGACACATCCCCACTGATGCCATCCTAATCGGCCTCCACAAATTTCCAGATAAGGGGGTGACGGTCCTCAGGCCCTTGACTAATAAAGTAACTTTTAATAGCAGGCCAACATTCTACCAGCCTTGCCACAGCTGGGAACAGACCGCCACCTTGTTACAACATGTTGCATTATTTCCTTAAAGTCCTGGTTTAGGAAAGAATAGAAGCCTTTCAACAGTACCATTTTTTTAGCAGATGCTGAAAACTCACTATGTATTTTCAAAACCAGAGTCTCCACATCAAACTTTGCAAGGGCCTTGCTTGCATGCTTGGCACAGTTATGTATTACATGGCATAAACAGTTTGCTGCAATGATGTGAGGCACCTCTGATTTCAAACTTTTAAAAACAGACCTGTGCTTTCCATAATTGACTGAGGCATTGTCTGCAGCATAGCTAGCAATGTTTTGTACTTTGAGTCCTTTATGCACAAGGATGTCCTTTATTCTAGTAAAGATACATTCAGAACTTTCGTTATGATCCTCATAGAAATCAAGGAGTTTCTGTTGTGTGCCATGGGTGTGAGTAAAGTACTGAATAACTAAAGAACATTTTTCTGTTCCCTTTATTGGATGCATCTGATCCCACTGAGAAATAGGAATTGCCAAGTTCCTGCAGAAGGAGCTCCTCTGAATGAGGTGCAAGAACATTCATGACAATGCTCTCAGATTTTGTCTTCCCACAGGTGAATTTCGAAGCCAAAGTAGAATCAGGGAAGACTGTCGGTGCCAGCTTACCTCCACAATCTATGGATACATATGAGTGACCATGTTTCACTCCATGATAGACTGCTGTCACTTCAGCTGCAGTGACTTTGGAAGCTTCACTGGTTACACTACGTGGCTGAATAAACTTGGTCATTACGAGGTTCTGCCTCTGGAGCTGAAGACTTTGATGATGTTTGTCTGACTTCTGATGGCTTTTTAATGCCTTTTCCCCATCCCATTTTACAGTGATAAGTTGTTCCACAGGATGTGCACTTTGCCATGGCATCTGCATTTGGAACAGGTCGCACCCATGAGTAGCTTTGCTCCCACACCTTATTATAACTGCAGAAAAACCTCTTAGACGTGCTTTCAGCCTCTTCTTGATGATCCATTGACCTTTTCCTGAACATGATGACTGTAGGATCCTTGCTAAACACTACAATAAACCAAAACAGCTATTAATAGAAAATCAAAACACTTGTGACCAACACCAGTGCCTGGTGGGGCCTGTCAGTCAGTAGCCGAGTTCACATTCACATGTGAATCTCCAGACTTTCACACCCTAGTAATACCAAGTTGGTATAGGGAAAAGAGACTCCTCATGAAAAATTACAGTGAAGGTAAAGCAATGAAAGGCAGAAGCAACTCCTGTCTGAGGGACTTGCAGCTGTTACACATGAACCTGGTGTGACAGCAGAATATGCACAGAAGGCATTCTGTGTGTAAAACACATGGGTCAGACACTACAGCAATGCACCAAATTAAGACCCTCTACTTTTATGTAGAACCTAGTGCAAATGTTATCCAGCTGAGTCTGAACACAGCAAGAAAGTTCAGGCATACTGTGGACTGACAAGATACACCCTAGAAAGACACCCTAGGAAGAAACACAGGTCAAGGTAAACATCACAGTGATGATAGACTAGAAAAGACAGTTCTACAGTCCAAGCATCCTATACAAATCATGTAATCATATATTCACTGTAACATCAAATGAGCTATACCCTAGAAAACACAGATAAAAGGTAAACAGTTGTAGTTGTGATGACAAAAAAGCTACATTTAAGCCTCACTATACTACGAAGACTGTACACCCTAGAAAGACACCCTAGGAAGAAACACAGGTCAAGGTAAACATCACGGTGATGACAGACTAGAAAGACAGATCTACAGTCCAAGCATCTTATACAAATCATGAAGTCATTATACATTCACTGCAACCAAGTCCAAAACCAGATTAGAAACTGTTCTAGTTAATCACCACATGTTGAACATCTAGATAGTTACACACATCTTGTCACCATCAATGAATGAGATAGTGCCAGCACAGCTAGTGAATTAATATAAATTTAATATTTAAAAAATTCACTAGTAGCTGTGCTGGCAATATTTCATTCCCCTTGTCACACTAATCTTTGAAAATCTACCTTAATTCCAAAGAATTAAACCATTAAAAAAAAATCCACTTACCTCCAGAAAAATCAGCAGCAGGGCTACTGAAACAAGCTCTCAGCAGCAGAACAGAACAGGCAGCTAAAGGGCCAGCAAGCAGGGGAACACACCACCACCCAGTCCACAGCACTTCTCCTCCAGCAAGCAAGGCAAGCAGCAGGGCTTCCAGGCAGCAGGCAATCCACTGAAGACGATGTCCAAGGCTCCAAGCAAGAATTTCCGATCTTAAGCAGCACCCTTTGTACTACAAAAGTAAAAGGTAAAAAACTTATGCTGAAGCACCGCTTTATATTCTTAAATTTTCGCGGGCTTTGCAAGGCTTTGACTACTAACTAAACGTGTTGATTGGCTGCTTGCTGCATGAGCCTCGTCTGCAGCAAGCAGCCAATCAACGAGAGTCCAAGACTGGTCACGGGAATGTTTGTTTTTTTAATATGCGCTGACGAGCCTGACGTCGCTATTTCCGGACTCAGATTACAAGAACCGGAGTGCCCTACTGATTTCCGGGCACTCCGGAAAAAAAACGGAGGGGTGGCAACGCTAGTTTCCCTGCTGCAGTCATCACACTTGGGTTATCCTGCCGTCAGGCAGTCCTGCAGTCTGCCTGAGTTCCAAAGTCTTGGTCTGGCATCGGTTGCTGTCGCTTCTTCCCTGACAGTGCGCCAGGGGTATATGAGGCATCCAGTGCCATTTTCTTCAGTCTTTCTTGCCATGCGGTGCCCGAAGCAGTTATTCTAATTTCAGTCAGTCTTCAATAAAGCTAAGTACCCCATTGGAACCTTTTCTTGCCTCAGTCCGATGTCAGAAAAGGTCAACAATTGCAATCTTGTGGGAAGCAAATACCTCTATTGTATTCCTTGCCTAGGCCCAGACCACGACGTCCCAGGTTGTCTGTTTTGTGCTTAGTTTAATAAACTATCAAACACTGTTTTGACTTCGCTCAGCATTACTTTGGTAGGAAATTTAACTTGTATCATGCCGTTGGAGCAGCCGACTACCGGCATGCATAAAAAAACACAAGGATAAGGACAGGCAGCCTAGGAACAAGCCAGACTCTGAGGCCTGTGCTGGGCCTGTCGCCGGTTCTCTGGTTTTCAGTGAGGTGCCGACGCAGCCCCTGACTACCGCAGAATTGGAACCCCAGACAGCTGTGGAATAAAGCTTGAGTGTATTAGGCTGACGCAGCCATCCTTATTGGGCCTTTCCGACACCGGAGCAGGAGACCCCGGTGTTGTGGAAACTCTTTTTTGGTTGCAGAAGGTGTCTTCAGACAGGCTACACTCGCATTAAATCCTATGCTAAGCTTAAAACTCCTTTAAACCCAAAAAAGATGTACATCAGTCTGCAGTTCAAGGCCCCAATGCCTAAGAAACAGATGCTTAAGATGGCTGAAGATTTGATTACCCTAATCAGGGGTTCCCATCACCCTCCAGATATGACCAAGACCAGAGGAGGATTATGCTTCCTCTGACCAGGTTTCAATTTCCGCAGTTTCTTCTGAGGAACAGGATTACACTATTCCCCCTTATGAGGACTCTGATGCTGAAAACTTTCTTCCCTCAATCTCCCCCTGAAGACTACTCCTTTGGGGAAACTACATACCATGAGGGAACATTTCCACTGGGAAGGCCAAGACTACTCTGATTCTAAGAAAAGGCTGAGTTCTTTTACTACCCCAGCACAGACCACTTGCTATCCCTCCAGTTTTAGATGTTGTGGATGATGATTACTTGGGAGTCTAGTATAAATCCAGATTCTCTACCTCCTGCTCCAGCCAAACCAGACAGATGCTACAGAGTACCTGATTCTCGCAAATTCCTTTGTAAAAGCCCTGTAGCTAACCCAGAAACAATTTCCCAGGGTCCCAAGGGGGCTAAAGCTTCTGTGGCTAAATATCCTGTGCCCTCTGAAAGGTATTCCAGAGCCCTAGATAGATGGGGAAAGAAAATATACACCTCAGCAACTCTGGCTATGAGAGCATTAAATTGTTTCACATGCTGAAATATCAGCAATTCCTAATGTCTCAATTAAAACAAAAAAAATGAGCACACATAACTGAACAGTCTGAATTCAAGGAAATGCAGGATCTGTCTCATGCAGCTGAACAGGTGGGCAAACCTACTTTACAATGTGGATTTGATTCATTGGAAGCTTCCTGTAGAGCAGCTGTTACTGGATCTGTTACGTAGACATGCTTGGTTAAAACAAACCCTACCTGGTCATGTTAAAGCAAAATTATTGGATGCACCTGTACAGCAGGATGCATTTGGTGTCAATTCAGAGGTTTTAAAGAAAATGGAGGATAAGGCACCATCTATGCAGACTGTCAAGGATTTTTTTTACAGGTACAACCCCTTTGTTTCAGCAGAAATTGGCCAACAAAAAACTGGTCCTTTCTAGCTTCTGACAGATCAGAGGGGCAAATAGACACCCAAGGGGCAGAGGCCAGTCACAAGGCCCTTACAAACCTTGCCAATGGGGTACTGCTACCCAGAAAGATGACAGGCCCCAAGCTAGCAGAAGACAAACAATGACTCAATCCTCAAAACTACCAAGCAAATATCTCCTGGCAGCTCCCTTTGCAAAAAATGCTAATTTTCCTCCCGACAACTGGCACATTACCACAAAAAAGACAAATGGGTCCTAAACATGGTCTTACAGGGATACAGATTCCACTTTCATACCTTGCCAAGGATAAAAGGAATGCCAAACCTGCCACCAAATCAATGGGCAGAGGCACAAAAACAAATTACAGCTCTCATGGACATGAGCCGTCAACAGGTACCTACACAGGTGCAAGGATAAGGATTTTACACACTACTTTCTAGACCCAAGAAAAGACGAAGCATGGAGACCCATTCTGGATCTTTCAATTCTGAACACCTAGCTTCCCATGCTGGGCAAGAATGCTTGGCTAGCAGGTATGCCTCCTTGAGGTCCAACTTTACATGTCCCTATCAGACAAAATTGCAGAAGATACCTCCGCTTCATTGCAAGTTCAGTGCATTATCAATTCTCTGCACTGCCCTTTAGCTTATCTACTGCGCCCAGGCTCTTCACAAAATGCCTGGCACCAGTAATTGCTTACTGCAGACAAAGAGGAATTCAAATATACCCATACCTGGACGACTGCCTTATTCAAGCAGAAAGCAAGGTTATTCTTTTAAAGCATCTGGCATTTGTCAAACACCCAAGTTGCCTAGGGTACACTAAACGAAAAATAAACTAGTGCCCTCACAAAACATAATATTCCTGAGTACCAGCTTGAATACAACAGCCCAGATGGCTTGTCTCAACGCCAGACAAGCAACAGCTGACTCAATATTTCAAAATAATGGCAACAAAGACCCAACTCCCTGCAAGAAAAAATCTGCATGCCTTGGGATTCATGGCATCTAGCATACTACTAGTACCATTTGCTAAACTGCGTATGAGGAAATTACAATGGTACCTGAAAAGCGTATGGACTCAGCACAGCCACAGCTTGGAAATGGGTACACTCATTCCCTGCCTTCAACAGGAGTTTCTATGGTGGGCACAGGCATGTCACCTCAAGGGTTAGCCTTTCACTTTACCCACAGCCAGGCAAGCTATGACAACAGATGGATCGGACTATGCCTAGGGAGCACACATGGCAAGACAGTGCATTCAGGGCAAATGGACTACAGATCAAAGGCATCTGCATATCAATCAAAGATGTTAGCAGTACAGCATGCCCTAACAGCTTTCAAGGACCTCTTACACCCAGGACAACTAATAGACTGACAATACCACAGTAATGTACATAAGCAAGGGGGCACACATTCCTACCCTCTATGCAGGTAAGCAATGACCTTGTGGAACACTGCACTGTTTTATTACAAGCACAATTCCTGCCAGGAAAGAAACACATTGGCAGAACATCATGGATCCACGCGAGTGGAAACTAGATCCACAAGTATTTGCAATGATTGCTCAAAAATGGGGACACCCAGACATAGATTTGTTTGCAAGCCCCCAAAACTACCAACTTCAAAAATTTTGCACAAGGACATTCCATCCACAAGCTTGGAAAGTGGACGCCCTCTGTCAGTTGGAAAACAAGTGTATGCCTTTCCTCCACTGCCTCTTCTAGCAAAGGTACTGCTGAAAGTCAGATTAGAGAGGCCACAAATGATGCTCATTGCACCAGACTGGCCATGCCAGCATTGGTATCCAATTCTAAGGAACATGGCCCACTGCCCACCATGGATTTTTACTGCAAATTCCTCACCTGCTCACCCAGTGAGACTATCAGATTCTACAGTCAGCTCAAGACTGGCTGCATGGCAAATTACTTAAACAACCAGCCAACACCTCTATCCAAAGCTGTTATGGATGTCATTCTGGAGGCCAGGAGGCCCAGCACCAGGAAAACCTATTCAGACAAATGGAAAAGATTTTGACTGGAACCAGGCTAAAGGCCAAAATCCCCTTGAACCAAACATTCCTCAGATTCTACAATATTTAACTGAGCTGTTGCACAAAGGAATTTCCTTTGGATCTATTGAGATCCATGCCTCAGGAATTTCTGCTCATTACAACACTGATCCTCCTTTATTCTCACATCCACTTAAGACAGTACCTCAGAGGGGCTAAGAACATAAGACCGCCAAGGAGAGCACCAACACCTACTTGGGATCTCAACTTTTTGTTCTGGAAAAGCTGCTGCCCTTTGAAGCAGCTTTTTCAGCTGATTTAAAATTTCTTTCATGGAGAACTGCCCTGCTACTAGCAATAATCTCAGCTAGAAGAGTCTAAGAGCTACAGGCACTGGCAGTGGAGCCTTTCCTCATTTTTCATCGACAGTCTCTACGAACTAACCCTTTATGCCAAAGGTGGTATCCAGTGTGGCCCTAAACCAAACCATTCATTTGCCCACCTTTTTCCCAAATCCCCAGAACAAAGGAGAAAAGACTCCTGCACACTTTGGACATTCACAGCCAATTACGTTACTACTTGGATAAAACTAAGGCTTTCAGAAAATGACTAGCTCTTTGTAGGCTATGCTACAGGATCACAAGGAAAAGCCATCTCAAAACAGACCATTTCTAAATGGATAGGGCATTGTGTACACATTGCTACACGCATCATGGGGAAACGGGTACCTGCTAACATTGGGTCCCACTCCACCAGGGCTACAGCTAAATCAGCAGCCTTTCTCAGGGGAGTGCCAACCAAGAATATTCTGGAAGCTGCAACTTGGAGTTCAGTGCACACCTTCACCAAACACTATCACTTACCTCTATATTTTAAGACTAGAGCTGGTTTTGCCACTGCAGTTTTGCAGGGCCTAATAGCTTCTAACCCTGTAACTCCACCTCCTATCCCTTAGCTTTGGGATTCAACCAAGTGTGACTGCAGAAGGGTAAAACTATGAACATAGTACAGTTTTGTACCTACCATAAATGTAGATGTTGTTCACCCTGCTGCAGTCCAGGTTACCCTCACTCCTCTCAACTAGATGAACTTATCTATACCACTCTATCCTATACAACCTCTGGTGTATTTGCTTGTGCCTAAAGGTATTGATGTTCATCTCGCATTGCTGCAGTCCTTACACTTGGGTAGTCCGCTGTCCTCGGTCGGCCCGAATATCAAAGTATAAGGCTGACGTCTGTCAAGGCGCATTTGACTGACATCAGGACGTCAGGGTACAAATGCGCATGACCGACGTCATATCCTCAGTCTTTTTTGCCGCATGGTCCGATGCAGAAGCAGTATTGCAAGTGCCAGTTGGCGTTCTGACATTTTTCTATTTCGAAGTTTCAGACCGAGTTCAAAGTTTGCTAAGTACCCAGTTGGGGAATATTTTAGTTTTTTCTTGCCTCAGTGATTTACCGGATGTCAGAAAAAGTCAATAATTGCATTTCTTGTGGGAAACAGATACCGCATAGAGATTATCATACTTTGTGTATTCCTTGCTTAGGGCCTGAGCACGACGTTGTTGGCTGTCGCTCTTGTGCTAGATTTAATAAACGCACTATAAAGAGGAGGTTGGATTGTGCAAGGTTAGTCTTTGGGAAGCGGTGCAATTACAAAATGCCGTCGGATGCTCTGACGCCCGCTTCGAAGAAGCGCAAGGACAAAGCATTTAAGCCTAGGCTGGAAGAACAGTCTGTACCGGACGCCGGTTCTTTAGAGGTGTCGGAGCCGGTGGCTCCACCGGAGGTTTCTTTGTGTTCCCAGGGTGAGACTTTAGTATTGCAAGATGTGGCCTCTCAGGAGGCAAGTCAAGCTGAGGGGGCTTCTCAGGTTACTATTTTCCCCTCCCTTCCCTAGGGTGGCTAGGCCCTCTCCTTCTGTTTCTAAGGCTTCTCCCAGGGGCAGGCCAGGTTTAGCTTCAGTAGGTGTTACCCCTAGCTCTTCAGGTACTGTGCCCTAGAAGCATATGCTTAAAATGGCAGAAGATTTGATTACTTTGATTAGGGGTTCTATGCCCCCTCCTGATAAGAGGCCTAGGGTGGACCCTGAGCTGGGGAGTTTTGAGCAGGCTTCAGATGTCAGTCTTCGGCTGAAGACTTGCAGGAGTACTCTCCTTATTCTGATTCTGATGTGGATGATTCTACTTCTGCTTCTCCTCCTGAGGATTTTTCTTTCAGAAACTCTACATTCCATGAGGGAGCATTTTAAGTGGGAAGGTCAGGACTTCTCTGATTCCAGGAAAAGGCTTAGGGAATTTTTTTTACCCCAGCATAGGCCTTTGGCTATACCTCCTGTTTTGGATGTAGTGGAAGATGTTTTTACAGAGGCTTCTCTTAATCCTGATTCTTTGCCTCCTGCTCCTGTCAAGCCGGATAGGTATTACAGGGTGCCTGAAGCTCATAAGTATCTTTTTAAGAGTCCTAGGGCAGACCCAGAAACTGTTAGCCAGGGGCCTAAAGGTGTTAAGGCTTCTGTTAAGAATCCGGTTCCTGCAGACAAAGAGGCTAGGGCCTTGGATAGATGGGGAAAGAAAGTTTATACTTCTTCCACTCTTGCTATGAGGGCTTTGAATTGCCAGTTTCACATGTTGAAATATCAGAACTATCTCCTTTCACAATTAAAGTCTAAGGTTGATGCTCTGGCAGTTGGTATTGATTGTAAAGAGTTGCAAGATTTAGTACATGTTTCTGAACAGGTGGGTAAGCATTCTTTGCAATGTGGTTTTGATGCTGTACTGGCCTCGTCTAGGGTGGCTGCCACTGGGTCAGTTCTTCGCAGGCACGCCTGGCTTGGGGATCAAAATTTGTCTGAACATGTTAAAACAAGGATTTTAGATTCTCCTTTACAATCTGATGTGTTTGGTCCTCCTGTTGAGGCAGTTTTAAAGAAAATGGAAGACAAGGCTAAGTCTATGCAGACTGTTAAAGATTTTTTGCAGGTTCAGCCTCCAAAGTTTAGCAGAAATTGGCCTGCTAAAGGGTGGACGTATCCTTCTTATGATTCCCAGTCTAGGGGTAGATCTAGACGTGGTAGGGGCAGAGCTCAGGGCTCTTTCAGGCCTAGAACAGGGAGTTCTCCTGCACAGTCTTCAGGTGAGGGCAGGGGTCAGTCCTTTCGTAAACAGACCCAATGACCTACCTTTTCAGCTGCCAGAGCCTTCTCGTCTGGCAGCACCTTTGGGAGGAAGGTTGGCACTTTTCAAAGAAAATTGGAGTTTAATTACCCAAGACAAATGGGTATTGGATATCATACATCAAGGTTACAGGTTTTATTTCCATACCTTGCCTCCTTTCAGGGGCATGCCAGACGTTCCTCCTCAACAAAGAATAGAGGCTCACAAGCAAATTTCTCTGTTACTTCAACTAGGGCCATACAGCCGGTCCCTATGCCAGAAGTGGGCCTAGGATTTTATTCTCGCCTGTTCCTAGTACCAAAGAAGGGGAACACGTGGAGACCAATTTTGGATCTATCTATCCTCAACACTTATCTGGACATTCCCAAGTTCAAAATGTTGACAGCTTTTGCCTCTGCTGGGCAAGGATCATTGGATGGTAACTTTGGATCTCAAGGAGGCTTACCTTCATGTTCCTATCAGGCTAAGTTGCAGGAAGTATCTGCGTTTTCGAGCTGGGACTTTTCACTATCAGTTCTCTGCATTGCCCTTTGGCTTATCTACTGTGCCCAGAGTGTTCACAAAAGTTCTGGCTCCAGTGATAGCTTTCTTCAGGCTGAAAGGAATACAGATCTATCCTTATTTGGACGATTGCCTGATTCTGGCTCAAGGAAGAGAAGAGCTCCTTCGTCATTTGGAATATGTGATAGCAGTGCTAAGATGCCTAGGGTATTCTGTGAACGAAATAAAGTCCAGTCTAGTACCCTCTCAAGACATGTGCTTTCTGGGTGTGAGACTGAATACAGCATCCCAGATGGCCTTTTTAACCCCGGACAAACAAGAGTCTATCCCTTTACTTCAATCAGCTATCTCCTCAGTCCGGGCTGACTGCAAGGACAGTCCTTCAAGCCTTAGGGTTCATGGCATCTTGTATTCTGGTGCTTCCCAATGCCAAACTGCATATGAGGAAGCTACAATGGTATCTCAAATGTATGGACACAGCACTGCCAGGATCTAGACACTGTCATTCAAATAATACCTTGCATTCAAAAGGAATTTTTGTGGTGGGCTCAGGAATGTCACCTAAACAAGGGACTCTCTGTGACCCGGCCAGAGGCGAGTCAGATTTTAACGACAGATGCCTCAGACAAAGCTTGGGGAGCTCATCTAAATGGAAAGTGGATACAAGACAAGTGGCCTGCCAGACTACAACATCTACATATCAATCTAAAGGAGATGTTAGCAGTCCAGTTTGCATTAATAGCTTTCAAGGATTTACTTCTTCCAGGGCAGGTGTTGATTCTAACAGACAACACAACTGTCATGTGGTACATCAACAAGCAAGGGGAACGCATTCTTATCCTCTATGCAGGCAAGCAATGATTTTGTGGGAGACTGCTCTCAGTTTTACAACTCAATCTTCAGGCAAGGTTTCTGCCAGGAGCACAGAACTCCTTAGCAGATGTGTTGAGCAGACGAATTATGGATCCCCACGAGTGGAAATTGGATCCTCATGTGTTTCAGAAATTGACAGTGTCATTGGGAACTCCAGACATAGATCTGTTCGCTTCTCCACTAAACCATCAGCTGCCAAAGTTTTGCACAAAAAGGTTTCATCCCACAGCTTGGAAAGTGGATGCTCTTTCTTTCAATTGGAGCAATCTTCATGTGTATGCCTTTCCACCTCTGCCTCTCCTCCCAAAGGTACTTCTAAAGGTCAGACAGGACAAGCAGAGGATGATTTTAATAGCTCCAGATTGGCCTCGACAGCACTGGTACCCATTACTGAGAAGTCTGGTACGGAAGCCTCCATGGCCTTTGCCTTTGATTCCACACCTGTCAGAGGACAGCCATTTGCTCAATGTCAAACTTCATTCTCTTCACCTAACAGCCTGGCATATTCTGTTTTGAACCATAGAGGGCCTCAACTTCCACAACAAGTTTTGAATGTGATTTTGGAAGCTAGAAGGCCTAGTACAAGGAAAGTGTACGCAGATAAATGGAAGAGATTTTTATTTTGGAGTGCAGCAAAAGATTTTGATGTTTCTGAGCCTAATTTGAGTGTGGCTCTTCAATATCTTACTGAGTTACTGGACAAAGGTTTGTCTTTCTCTTCTATTAAGGTTCATGCTGCAGCAATTTCGGCTCACTGATTGTGACCCACCATTGTTTTCTCATCCTTTGTTCAAGCAATTTCTTCGTGGGGGTCTTATATTCTTTGCCCCTCTAAGAGCTCCTACTCCTGCTTGGGATCTCAATTTTGTGTTGGAGAAACTCACTCTACAACCTTTTGAGCCTGCAGCTACTTCTGAGTTGAAATATTTGTCATGGAAGACTGCTTTTTTGTTGGCAATTACCTCTGCAAGAAGGGTTTCTGAATTGCAGGCCCTTATGGCGGTTGAGCCTTTCTTGATTTTCCATAAGGATAGGGTATCATTACATACTAATCCTTCCTTTATGCCTAAGGTGGTTTCTAGTGTGGCTTTAAACCAAACTATTCATTTGCCTACTTTTTATGCAAATCCCCAAAATAAAGGGGAAAAGATTTTGCACACTTTAGATGTACACAGGCAGTTGCGATATTATTTGGACAGAACTAAAGGGTTCAGGCAGTCTCAGCAGTTGTTTGTTTCTTTTGCTTTGAGTTCTCAGGGCAAGCCTGTGTCAAAACAAACTATTTCTAAGTGGATTGGGTTTTGCATTGCTTTCTGTTATTCCCATCATGGCAAGGAGATTCCAGCTGGGATTAGGCCTCATTCCACTAGGGCTACTGCCACTTCAACAGCTTTTTTGAGGAGTGGCAACCAAGGATATTTTGGAGGCAGCTACTTGGAGTTCAGTGCATACTTTCTCTAGGCATTATCACCTGCCACTTTACTCTAAATCCAGGGCTGGTTTTGCCACTGCTGTTTTACAGGGCATCTTGGCAGCTCCTGCTTCCTTGTAGTTAGCCATCCTCCCTTACCTCTGCTTTGGGATTCTACCCAAGTGTAAGGACTGCAGCAATGTGAGATGAAGAACATAGTACAGTTTTGTACCTACCATAAATGTAGATGTTCGAAGATCCACATTGCTGCAGTCCAATTTACCCTCCCTCCTTCCCCTCTGTAGTTAGAGGTGGTTGTATGGGTTGGGTTGTACATTTTGTGTATTTTGTATATATTGTACATATTGTTAGTGCAAGGGTGGTGGTTTGGTTGTTTGCTGTCTTTTGGTTTTGACCTTTATTTTTAGGGTCTTCTGACATCTGGGGCAAGAAAAGACTGAGGATATGACGTCTGTCATGCACATTTGTACCCTGACGTCCTGATGTCAGTCAAATGCGCCTTGACCGACGTCAGCCTTATACTTTGATATTCGGGCCGACCGAGGACAGCGGACTACCCAAGTGTAAGGACTGCAGCAATGTGGATCTTCGAACATCTACATTTATGGTAGGTACAAAACTGTACTTTTTTTATCTAGAAAGTCTGTCTAAAAACTGGCATCTGATGCCTCTTGTATACCCCTGGCGCACTGATGTCAGGGAAGACTCAACCGATGCCAGACCAAGATTTTGCAACTCGGGCAGGCTGTGGGACCGCCTGACAGCAGGATAACCCAAATGTGATGACTGCAGTATGGTGAACACTCAACATCTACATTTATGGTAGGTACAAAACTGTACTTTACTGGCTCTGTGCTTAGAAGGTATGCTTGGCTTAAGGAGCAATCTCTGCCTGATCATGTTAAAGCAAGACTTCTGGATGCTCCTTTACAGCAGGACCGCCTGTTTGGCAATAAGGCTGAAGTTCTAAAAAAAGATGGAAGATGAAGCTAAATCTATGCAAACTGTGAAAGCCTTCTTACAAGTACCTACCCCTAGATTTAGTAGGTGTTGGCCTACTAAGAACTGGTCCTTTCCAGCTCATTCCAGAGCCACTCCAGCCAAACCCAGACATTCCAAAATCACCAGGTTTCAGTCCCAAGGAACTTTCAGAACTAAGCAATGGGGCGCTTCCACTTCCAAATCTGGAAACAAGGCACCACCCAATGGTAAACTTGCATTTCAGCTGCCCCTTTGGGGGCAAGTTGGCTCTTCATTTAAACTGGTAATTTATAACCCAAGACAAATGGGTTTTAAATGGTGTCCCAGGGATACAAATTTCATTTCCACATGCTGCCAACTCAAAACGGGTGGTCAGACCTGCCCCCAAAGCAGTGGGCAGAGGCTCAGAAACAAGTACTTTCCCTCCTAAACATGGGGGCTATTCATCTAGTACCAGAAGAGGAAAAGGGACAAGGTTTCTACTCTTTTCCTGGTACCCAGAAAAGACTATCATGGTGTCCAATTCTGGACCTGTGTATTCTAAACGCCTTTCTGGACATTCCAAAATTAAACATGCTGACTCTTCAGTTACTTCCTATGCTAGGCAAGGATGCCTGGTTGGCAACTCTAGATTTTTTGGATTACCTGCATATCCCAATCGGAATTTTGCAGAAGATACCCATGTTTCAGGGCAGGCTGCATGCATTCAGTTCTCTGCACTGCCCTTTGGCTTGTCTGTAAAGTGCCTGGCTCCAGTAATTGCGTTTTGCAGGCAAAGAAATACTCAAATATATCCATACCTGGACAATTGTTTAATTCAGGCAGAAAACCAGGCCATTCTTCTATAACATCTGGTCTTTGTAAAAAGACTTCTAACCTGTCTAGGGTACACCATAACACCATAAACGAAAAATCTCAACTGGTACCCTCAAAAAAAAATTGCATTCCTGGGTGCAAGCTTAAATACAACTGCCCAGATGGCTTTCCTTACGCCAGAAAAGCAAATTCATTTGGTAACTTCAAACAGGTGGCTACAAAAACCCTGCTATATCTGCAAGACATACTGCAAGCCTTGGGATTCATGGCCTCCTGCATTCTTTTACTTCATATGAAAGACTGCATATGAGGTAACTTCAGTGGTATTTTAAAACGTTTATGGAGTCAACATTCACAGCCTGGAAACAATGATTCTTATTCCTTGCCTGCACCTAGAGTTCCTATGGTGTGCAGAGGCCTGCCACCAAAACAAGGGATTGCCATTCACACCACCCCCTGCCACCCAAACCCTAACTACAGATTCAGACTATGCATGGGGGCTCATCTGGTAGGGAAGTGCATTCTGGGCAGATGGAGCCCAAAGCAATTGCACTTTCACATCAAGCAAAAAGATGCTAGCTGTACAGAATGCACGGACAGCCTTCAAAGACTACCTTCATCCAGGACAATTACTGATAAAGATGGACAACACCACAGTTATGTGGTACATTAAACAAGCAGGGGGATACACATTCCTACCCCCTCTGCAGACTGGCCATGGCATTGTGGAACACTGCCTTGAGCTACCAGGTGCATCTACAAGCTCAGCTCCTGCTAGGAAAGCTGAATGTTCTGGCAGACTACCTAAGCAGAAATCTCATGGACCCACACGAATGGAAACTGGAACCACAGATGTTCATGTTGACACACACATGGAGGAGCCTAGAGCCTAGAGCCATAGATCTCTGCCTCACCCTAGAACTACCAGTTGGACAAATTTTGCACAAGAACTCATCACAAGCCTGGAAAGTGGATGCTCTGTCAAGCCTGGAAAGTGGATGCTCTGTCCTTCAGCTGGAAAAACCTATCAGTCTATGCCTTTCCGCATCTGCTCTCCAAAGTTCTAAATGTCCAACTGGACAACCAAAAATTGTTAGACTGGCCTTGCCAACACTGGTACCCACTCCTGAGCAGTGTCACATTTCACAGTGGCACCTGTCTCAGATGCCTTCCTTACTGTCTCTGCTGGAGAACCAGATTCTGCACCCTCAGCTCCAAACATTGAATCTTGCTTGGCTAATCATTTAAATTCCCCCTTAGCATCCTGCAGCAAACCTGTGATGTTATCGCCTTTTTGAGACTAGAAGACCTAGCACTAGAAAAATTTTATGCTGACAGAAGGAAAAGATTCTGTGCCTGGAATCAATCTCGTGGGATGAGCACAGCAGTGCCCAATTTTGCGATTACTTAACTGAGAAGCATCAAGGGCCTGCCTTCCATAAAAATCCATGCCTTTCATTTCAGCTCATTACAACACACATACCCCCCCCCCCCCACACACACACACACACACTTCTAAAGCAACATCTCAGAGGGGCAAAGAACTTGAGACCACCCAGGAGAGCAACCCCTGCCTGGGACCTTTAACTTTGTATTGGAAAAAGTCACTCTGCCTCGGCTGCTACTGCAGACTTGAGTTTCTTTTCTGGAAAACCGCCTTCCTTTTAGCAATCACTTCAGCTAGAAGGCTATCTGAATTACAGGCCCTTATGGCAGTGGAGCCTTTCATTGTTCGTGTGGACAGGGTGTCACGCAGGACAGTGTGGCTCTTAATCAGTTCATTCATTTGCCAACTTTCTTTTCCAATCCACAGAACATGGGGGAACGAAATCTGCTTTCATTGGATGTACACGGACAACTTAAATTCTACTTGGGACAGGACTAAATCTCTACTTGGGACAGGACTAAATCTCGAAGAAAATCTGAACTGGTAGCATTTGCAGCAGGGGCAGATGGGAAGGCTATTTCAAAGCAAACAATTTCTGAATAGATAAGCCATTGTATTCATTTCTAAGCACCATGGAAAACCATCCCCCAGGGGATCGATCTCATTCCACCAAGGCTGCGTCTATTCCAACAGCCTTTCTCAGAGGTGTTCCTACCAGGGATGTTCTAGAAGCTGCTACCTGGAGTTCATTTCATACTTTCACCAAGCATTATTACTTACAAATTTTCTCTAAATCCAGAGCTTTTTTGCAGGTCCTTGTAGCTGGTCCTAATGCTGTATAAATCCATCCTCCCAACCACAGCTTTGGGAATCTACCCAAATGTAATGATTGAAGTAGTGAAACACTAACCTAGTACAGTTATGTACACTCTACATAAATGTAGAGGTTAGTGTATTCACTGTTGCAGTCCTGGTTACCCTCCCTCCAGCTCAGTGTTTTTCTCTTACTATACCTCTACTTTCTTTTGCTCCTGACATCTGGGGCAAGAAACTGATGTAATCGTGTCTGCTGCATATTTTTACTCCTGACGTCATGAAAGGGACAGCAACCGACACAGGACTTTGTTAATCAGGCCGACTGAGGGCAACCTGCCAGCAGATTACCCAGATGTAATGCCCGCAACAGTCACTACACTAACATCTACATTTATGCTAAGTGTACACAACTGCACTTTTCTAGTCATGATGTTTTAGCCATGCTGATTTAGGGTGTTTATGATTTTATGAAGTGTAACTATAGTAAGGCAAATAGTTTGGTTAGTTTTTACTGTAAAGGGGATTTTAATTACGAGGATTTTACTTTAGCATGCAACTCTGTTTCCATCCTCACATTTTACACTTCAACGATCTGAAAGGGTGTGCTGTTGCCTTTTTCTTTGTTTTGTAACGAGGGGAATGTCTTCTGTTTGGAAATGGTTTCCAAGCATACAGTTCTTAAACTGGTACCTCATTCGTATCTCCGTTTTTGGCACAAATGAATATTCAGCTTCAACTGCCTATTGCTGGGCTGGAGGTGGGGTTGGGGCAGGATTTGCTACTGCGCATCCTGTGAGGTACTGTTATATTGTACCAATATTTTTGCAGTGCCAACTGACTAGATTTCTCTGAAATGCACATCTTGGATGTATTTTTAAGCCTATTCTAGTATTCGTGGCTGTATCTACTACTTTGAAAGAACATATAAACAAGCAATATAAAGAATGCGTTTTAGTTTTGGTCTTGTTTTTGGCAAGGGTTGTGAAATACTCCATAGCACATCCCAAGTTAGGGCAATCCCCAGAACTTACTAGGCTTGCAAAATGAATGCCAAGTGCATATCCAACAGGTATCTTGGGGATGAGAGTAATGTTAGAGTTGTAAACGGAATGGATACGGATGTTAATATTTGCTTAATCTTAAACATTTTTCAAAAAAAAGTGGGTTTCAAATTTGAGTAGTAATTGCTCATGGGAGCTGGATAAGTTACTTTGCCGACTGGAACCTTATCGCTATTCCCTTTGTTTCTGGCCTGTATCCACTCCTACAATTTTTCTGCACATTTTTCTCTTTTTTTTTTTTCCTGGTATTTTTATTACTGCATTTGTATGTAGTCTCATCTGTTCATAGTGGCTAAGCTTATTAGTTTGCGGCACCCTTGAGAAGCCATGGCTCCCCAGGGTGCTGCAGCACACTTTGGGAACCCGTGCTCTAGAGCAACTTCTCATTTCCCAGAGGTTCTAGGGTCCCTGGTGCATCAAAGATCCATTCCACCTATCTCTCCAAGTAGGAAAGGGCTTTTATTCCAGGATGTTCCTGACTCTTCAAAAGGAGCACTGGGAGGCCTGTATTTCTCCTGGCTCACCTTTCTCAAGGTCCCTTTCTTGATGCTTCCTCTACCCCCAGGCTTTTCTGGTATCTTTGGATCTGAAGGATGCTTTCCTTCATATACCTATTCGGTGTAGTCAGTTCTCTGCTTTGCCATTTGGCACCTCTGCTGCCCCCTGCCCCAAGTGTATTCAAAATGCTTTGGCTCCTGTGATGGCTTTTTGCAGGCTCCAAGACCTTCAAACTTTTCTTGTGTAGACCTGTTGCTTCTGGCACCTTCTCCTAGTTACTTGTTACAGGATCTGAAGTTCACAATCTGTCTGGAGCTCTCTGCTTCCAGAAGTCTCAACTCCTTAACTCCTCAGGGTCATGTGCATCTGGTATGCAGGATTCCAACACTGCAAGTTTTGGCTTGTCCTCCACCTCCAAAAGTTATCATTGACTGCCTTCTTTCAGTATGTGGAAGCTTTAGTGGTACCTCAGTTTGTCTGCAGTATTCACCCTCTGTATTTCAGTGCACCATTTGTTCCCTGTCAAGAAATTTGGGTGATTAACAGTTTGCTTTCAACCCCAGGCTTGCCCTTTCAGCCTCTAGTTCCTTGTGAAGAACTGCTAACTGATGCCTCTGACATGGGTGGGGGGGCTTCTTTTGGTCACCTGAAAGTTAATGGTGTCTGGCTCCCATCAGAAGTCAAACCATATAAACAGACTAGCTCTGGTTGTCCCTTCAGGCTTTTTTCACCCCATGTTCTCTTCAGGCTCATTGAGGGTGTACACCACCACAGTGATGTGGTATGTCAAGCGGGGAGGTACAAAAATCTTAACCACATCTGCAGTGTGGCTCTTCTAGCTTTGCTTGGGAGGTGGCTGTTCAGTTAACTCTTCAAGCTGTATGCATTTCCTTCATAGCGCAATCTAGTGGCAGACTCTGACCAGGCTAAAAACGAACATGTATGGATGCTTTACAGAAATGTTTCTGGCCATTGTCTGTTGTAGTATTCATCAGGTTGATCTTGGTTTCCTCTAAGACTGACCTCTCTTTTGGAAGAGGTTTATATTATGCTTCCAAGAGTCCTGCAGAGAAGATGCAGCTAAGCTCCCAGAAGTCTTACTAGCAACTCACTTTTGGCCAAGACTGTGCTGGTTCTCCCTCTTAATGCATATGGACAGGAGCAGTAACCACAAGATGTTATGTAGTCCTATCTTGCCTACATTCTTACCAGTAGGTTGATTTTACTAGCTCGAAGTCTCATTGGCTGGGCCAAGTGGGTATCCCATAGTGCACAGCTCCACATCCCCCAGATTTCGTTTGCTGCTTGTGTAGCTCGGACATGGTCTCACTTGGCTGTGGCCTAGTACCCTCTTTTTTTTTTTTTTTTTTTTTTTTTATTTCTCAAACTTATTTCATACCCAAAAGCTATTTTGATAGCTATTTTTTGTTGCTGTGTTTAAGTGTGGTAGTGTTTTTGGGTATCCCTAACTGTTCCAGCAGGCTAGGCCTGTTTTAGAGGACCTTGTCCTCCCCTCTGTTAAACTATTAGTCTGGGTTTTGTCTGCATGTCCCCTTAGAAGAACCATTAGAACTGTTTCAGTTAAAGGTTCTTAGATTGTGTCGAGTAGAGTTTTTCTGGTGCATCTACTTTGTGTTCCCGCCCTTTTTTGTGATTTGTGTCTAGGTGTTTTCTCTTGGCGCTAGTAATAAGATGTCTAAGGATCAGGAGCATAAGCCTTCTAGCTTTAAAAAAATGTTCCAAGTGTGGATATAAGTTGTCCATCACAGACAGTTTACTGCCTTGGAGCCATCCATTTACAGGAGTAGTGTAGCTTTTGCCACACGTTCAGTCCTAGGGTGCTCCAGGAGAGAGAATAAATATTGAAGGGACTTCTAAAACAGTCGTTTGAGGAAGTAGCAGAGTCTTCATCCGTCCATCCTCCCAACAATGAGTCTAGGACCATGGATCGGTACGGGAAGCATACCCTATCTTCAGCAACCTTCACTCTTAAGGTCGCTGAATTATGTCTCACTCTGCTCCAGAGAGATCTCCTCAGAGTTGGGAGATGCTCTTGTGTGCAACATACCTGAGGTGGTGGCTCAGACTGTTAATGCCCAGGTCTCTACCCTCAACTCCATTGCTAACTCGTCTATACAGCTCATTTTGTATGCAGCCAAGGGAGTGAGTAGGGTAGCAAATTCGGGGGTTGCCCTTAGAAGGCAAGCCTGGCTGCGCCCGTGTCACTTTGCAAAGGCCTTAGTCTTCCTTCACTGACACCCCCTTTGACGGTTCCTTCTTGTTTGGGACCAAAGTGAAACCCTCACCAGGTGCGAGCAAGAGGGAAAGACCCTGTCTGCCGTAGGGGTCTGTTTTTCATTCCTTCTAGGTCTTATCCCAAGGCCCACTGGGGGGGGGTTAAGATGTGGTTTAAGAAATCTGAGGTTTTTTTCCTGCCGCACAAGGTGAGCCCCCCCTCCAGAGGCAGGGGAGGGGGGGTTATTCAGGGAGACATCACCCCAGAGGCGGTCCCTGCAACTCGGGAGACTCCTTCCATGGCTCTCCATACTCTCATTCCTGAGGGTGTGACCGACTGCACTTATCCAGAGCCAGTCGGGTCGAATGTCCTTGTACCCAGAAGCCTGGGAGAGCATTACCCAGTACAGATGGGTATTAATAATTTCCGGAGGTTACTTCATTCCATTCTCTTCAGTGCCCCTGCCAATCAGAAAAATCCCAGACGTTCCTAGTCAAAGGGATCAAGCAGCCTCAGAGGTCTCCCAGCTGCTAGAATAAGGAGCCATCCAACGTGTCCCCTCAGACCAAATCGGATTAGGGACTTGCTCAAGATTCTTTTTGGTGCCGAACAGGGGATCTGAGACCTATACTAGATCTGTCAACTCGACAATCACATACGCAAGTCCAAGTTCCGTATGGTCGCACTACAATCTATTCTCCCATTGTTGGGAGAGGAGGTATGGATGTGATCCATCGACCTCAAGGATGTTTACTACCATGGCAAAATGGACAGGTCATCCAGGAGTCACCTATGCTTATGGCTGGGAGCCAGTCACTTCCAGTTTCGAGCCCTGCCCTTTGGTCTCTCCACAGCCCCCAGGGTTTTCACCAAATGTATGGTGGTGGTGATGTCTCACTTGAGACGTCAGGGATTCCAGGTGTTTCTGTACCTGGACGACTGGCTCCTTAATGCCCCCACCAGGCATCAACTAGTTCAAACCAGGGTTGCTGCCATCAATCTGTCACCAGCTGGCCATAACAGTAAGTTGGGGAAAAATCTGCCTTTTGCCCTCAGTGTCACCTTTTTATAGGAGCAGATTTAGACACCATTCGAATGCGAGCATTCTTACCACAAGAAAGGATCACAGTATTACAACAGCAAATACACATGCTGATGCCCCTGAGACAAGCGAAGGCAAGACTGGTTCTCCCAACTATCATGTTGGTCCCTCTAGCGAGATTACACTACTTCTTCAGTGGCTCCTCTTTGTTCAATGGTCTCTCCAAAGACTCCCACTATCTCATCCCATCTTACTCACGGACAGGTGCAAGCAGGACCTCCGTTGGTGGCTGTGCACCAACAATTTGAATGGGGGAAAGCCCTTTGTTCCACCCATCCCTATTGCCAAGGTGACCATGGACACCTCCCAGATGGGGTGGGGGGCATTATCTTGGCAGGACAGTCCAAGGCACGTGGCAAGAACACTAGATACATTTGCATAGCGGACAGGCTAAGCAGAGCTATTCTGATGCCTTAAGTGTGGTCCCTTAATCGCCTGGTTGCGAATCTTCAGATGGGGTCAGCCTTGCTGCGACCTTTTTGCCAGCCCTCAATGCGAAATGCAGCAACTACTTCACACTGATCCCCCCCCCCCCCCCAAGGGGAATCACCCAGGGACGCTCTAGTTCACGATTGGCCCTCTGGTCTGCTTTATGCTTAGTTTCCCCTGCTGTCAAGGGTGATTCAAAGTGCAATCCTTGGGAAGCAGAATGATTCTGATTGCTCCACACTGGCCTCGTCAAGTCCGGTTCCCCTTTCTTCAACCATACAGTGTGGACACTCCTTGGATTCTGAACCCTCAACCAGATTTACTGACATGTCGGGATAGTTCCACCCCTCTCTGACCCTCCGGTTGACAGCCTGGCTACTCCACTTCCATAGTTAAACATACTAATTTTCACCGGAAGTGGTCCATATATTGTCGTCCTCTCATAAACCATCCACTAGAAAGGTTTATTCTAGTAAATGGAAAAGGTTCCATCTGGGCACATACTAGTGGCAGTGATCCTTGCACAACTCCAATAGTTTCAGTTCTGGAGTTCTTGTCTATGCTTTTCTATCGGGGGTCTGCATCAGCCACCATCAAAGTTCATCTGGCGGCAATATCTAATTTCCACGTAGCGAATGAACCTAGTCTCATGGCTCTATGCAAAGCATTCCTTAAAGGTGCTCTGTTGCTTTGTCCCCCAGTGTCTAAACCTATCTTGCCCTGATTGTTCTACAAGCCCTTACTTTACCACCATTTGAGCCTGCAGCTACCTGTGAATTAAAATTCTTGACGTGGAAAATGGCATTCTTAACAGCAGTCACTTCAGCGAGGCGGGTTTTGGAATTTCAAGCCCTCTCCATCAAACCCCCATATTTACCCTTCCATAAAGATAGGGTCTCTTAGAACAAACCCCTCGTTACTTCCTAAAGTGGCTTCCGTGTCTAACATGAATCTGTCCATTGAGTTGCCTGTTTTCTTCCCCCACTTTTCTAACAAGGCAGAATTTAGATTTCACCAATTGGATGTACATACAGTTACGAAAACCAAATGGGTTCTCCGGTATCCAAGGTCACGCTTTCTAGATGGATAGCCAGTTGTAACTCTCATCTATCAGGCAGGAGGTAAAAATCTGCCATTTCCAGTCAAGGCACAGTCTATTCGGGCTGTCCACAGCCTGTCAAGCTAGATTGTCAATGGATGATATGTGCTGCAGCTACTTGGGCTTTTCACTTTTTTTTCATACAAATTGGACGTGGTCTCCAGGGGCAGGTCTTCCTTTGGCTCCACAGTTCTCAGGAGTATTTTCCTATGAGCCACCCAGGATGTAGGTGCTAGGGACGCTGTCTAGCGGGTAAGAATGTAGGCGAGATAGGACTACATAAATCAAGTTATGTACTCACCATAACGTTTGATGCATGTAGTCCATCTCGCCTCACATTCTTCACCTTCCCCCTTCCTGGAGGATTTGGAGGCTACATTGTCATCTAGAGTACCTTTGATTAGCTTATTCTTTATATGGACGTGTTGTGTGTATGGAGTACAAATTATTTTCACAGCAAACTAGATCTGGGTATGTGGAGCAGCACACCATGGGATACCCACTTGGCCCAGCCAATAAGACTTCGAGCTAGTAAAATCAGTCTGAGCCGATATTCCGCTCCGAACCCACGGGTAAGAATGTGAGGCGAGATGTACTACATCGGACATTATGGTGAGTGCATAACTTGTTACCTCACTGGTTGGATCTCCTCCCACAGGACAAGGTCCCTCCTTCATCCTCTCCACTCTTCAGCTGACACCGGGTGATTGGGGGGTGGGGGTTTATCAAAATGCACTCTCGAGGCGCTCCTAAAAAATGGAACATTGATATCTGTGCAGTAATTGAGACCTGGTTCAAGACTCTAGCACCCCTGCAATACCAGGCTACAACTTACCACACCTTTCGGCCACCCACCAAACTGAGTGAAGCACTAAAGGTGGAGTGTCCATATTCACACCTCCCATCTGGTTGCCCAACACGATGCACCTGAAATTCTCCAGGTGCAACTAACACTAGGTAAGACTGCAATCCAAATTGTAGCTTACTGCAATCCAAATTGTAGCTTACTGCAATCCAAATTGTAGCTTACTGCAATCCAAATTGTAGCTTACTGCAATCCAAATTGTAGCTTACTGCAATCCAAATTGTAGCTTACTGCAATCCAAATTGTAGCTTACTGCAATCCAAATTGTAGCTTACTGCAATCCAAATTGTAGCTTACTGCAATCCAAATTGTAGCTTACTGCAATCCAAATTGTAGCTTACTGCAATCCAAATTGTAGCTTACTGCAATCCAAATTGTAGCTTACTGCAATCCAAATTGTAGCTTACTGCAATCCAAATTGTAGCTTACTGCAATCCAAATTGTAGCTTACTGCAATCCAAATTGTAGCTTACTGCAATCCAAATTGTAGCTTACTGCAATCCAAATTGTAGCTTACTGCAATCCAAATTGTAGCTTACTGCAATCCAAATTGTAGCTTACTGCAATCCAAATTGTAGCTTACTGCAATCCAAATTGTAGCTTACTGCAATCCAAATTGTAGCTTACTGCAATCCAAATTGTAGCTTACTGCAATCCAAATTGTAGCTTACTGCAATCCAAATTGTAGCTTACTGCAATCCAAATTGTAGCTTACTGCAATCCAAATTGTAGCTTACTGCAATCCAAATTGTAGCTTACTGCAATCCAAATTGTAGCTTACTGCAATCCAAATTGTAGCTTACTGCAATCCAAATTGTAGCTTACTGCAATCCAAATTGTAGCTTACTGCAATCCAAATTGTAGCTTACTGCAATCCAAATTGTAGCTTACTGCAATCCAAATTGTAGCTTTCTAAACATACTGGAAAATATGGATACAACCAAGCACCCTAATACTGGGTGATTTCCTGCCATTAACTGGGAAAACATTTCACAAGGGTTCTTGGAATTCATAAATTCCAATGTCCTGGATCAACTAATCCATTGTTCCACCAGGGGCTCCAATATCCTAGACCTGGTCATTACCAACCTGGGAGATGCTCCACACTTGTGGTCACCTCTAGTCAGGTCTGACCATAAGCAAATTGCCCTTGACATCCACATCCCATCCCTCCCACCAGTAAGGAAACCTCTTAAGGAAAAAAAAAAAAATGCTTTCTCCAAAGCATGCTACTAAGTCATGAAGTGACTAACTTCATGGCACCCACGCACTGTACGAGCACATCCACCCGTGCATCCCAAATAGAACCAAGACACTCCCCTCCAAAATCTGGTGACCCCCTGCCATAAACTATACAACAGAAGAAACTGTTGCAGAAAAGAAAATCCCAGGATGCAAAAACTCCCTTACCAGAGTCTGTAAGATGCTGAGATCCTCTTAAAATCCTCCAAAGCTAGTTACGAAAATTGCCAAAGATTCCAGAGACAACCACAAGTCCTTCTGTAGTTATGTCAAGAATCTAAACGGCAATGCTAATCTTCTCTGAGCAACAGAATGCCATTAAATATACTGATCCCAAGGATATTGCCAATATCCTGGCAGACTAATCTCCCTTTCCCCCCCTAAAGGGCCTAGCTCTCCCTTTCCCCCCCTAAAGGGCCTAGCTCTCCCTTTCCCCCCTAGCTCTCCCTTTCCCCCTAAAGGGCCCAGCTCTCCTTTCCCCCTAAGGGCCCAGCTCTCCTTCCCCTAAAGGGCCCAGCTCTCTTCCCCCCTAAAGGGCCCAGCTCTCCTTCCCCTAAAGGGCCCAGCTCTCCTTTCCCCTAAAGGGCCCAGCTCTCCCTTTCCCTAAAGGGCCCAGCTCTCCCTTTCCCCTAAAGGGCCCAGCTCTCCCTTCCCCTAAAGGGCCCAGCTCTCCTTCCCCTAAAGGGCCCAGCTCTCCTTTCCCCTAAAGGGCCCAGCTCTCCTTTCCCCTAAAGGGCCCAGCTCTCCCTTCCCTAAAGGGCCCAGCTCTCCTTTCCCCTAAAGGGCCCAGCTCTCCCTTCCCCCTAAAGGGCCCAGCTCTCCCTTTCCCCTAAAGGGCCCAGCTCTCCTTCCCCTAAAGGGCCCAGCTCTCCTTCCCCTAAAGGGCCCAGCTCTCCCTTTCCCTAAAGGGCCCAGCTCTCCTTTCCCCTAAAGGCAGCTCTCCCTTCCCTAAAGGGCCCAGCTCTCCTTTCCCCTAAAGGGCCCAGCTCTCCTTTCCCCTAAAGGGCCCAGCTCTCCTTCCCCTAAAGGGCCCAGCTCTCCCTTTCCCTAAAGGGCCCAGCTCTCCTTCCCCCCTAAAGGGCCCAGCTCTCCTTCCCCCTAAAGGGCCCAGCTCTCCCTTCCCTAAAGGGCCCAGCTCTCCCTTCCCCCTAAAGGGCCCAGCTCTCCTTTCCCCCTAAAGGGCCCAGCTCTCCTTTCCCCTAAAGGGCCCAGCTCCTTTCCCTAAAGGGCCCAGCTCTCCCTTTCCCCTAAAGGGCCCAGCTCTCCTTTCCCCCTAAAGGGCCCAGCTCTCCCTTTCCCTAAAGGGCCCAGCTCTCCCTTTCCCCCCCCTAAAGGGCCCAGGTCTCCCTTTCCCCTAAAGGGCCCAGCTCTCCTTCCCTTCCCCCTAAAGGGCCCAGCTCTCCTTTCCCCTAAAGGGCCCAGCTCTCCCTTTCCCCCCTAAGGGCCCAGCTCTCCCTTTCCCCCCCCTAAAGGGCCCAGCTCTCCCTTTCCCCCCCTAAAGGGCCCAGCTCTCCCTTTCCCCCCCCTAAAGGGCCCAGCTCTCCCTTTCCCCTAAAGGGCCCAGCTCTCCTTTCCCCTAAAGGGCCCAGCTCTCCCTTTCCCCTAAAGGGCCCAGCTCTCCTTTCCCCCCTAAAGGGCCCAGCTCTCCCTTTCCCCTAGCTCTCCCTTTCCCCTAAGGCCCAGCTCTCCCTTTCCCTAGCTCTCCCTTTCCCCCCAGCTCTCCCTTTCCCCAGCTCTCCTTTCCCCCAGCTCTCCCTTTCCCCAGCTCTCCTTTCCCCCCTAGCTCTCCTTTCCCCCCCTAGCTCTCCTTTCCCCCTAGCTCTCCCTTTCCCCCCTAGCTCTCCTTTCCCTAGCTCTCCTTTCCCCTAGCTCTCCCTTTCCCCCCTAAAGGGCCCAGCTCAATACCAAAATGCCAAATACATGGGTAGAAACCACACTCCAAAGCTAAGAATACAGCATCCATGGGACCAGATAAATCCCTGTCACTCGATGGGTTGCCAACTGCCTTACTGACTGAACCCAGACCTGTAAAAGTAGCGGACTCCAAATCCATCTCCAAACAAGTGACAGGTGTAGTACTTGCGGGTTCAGTCCTGGGACCGCTCTTTAGTATCTACTTCTCTGAAGTACAGGTCAACACTAAGGGACTCTGGCTAACAAAAGTTTGCAGATGACTGCAAACGGGGAGCCATTATTAATCCCCAAATGATGTGGATATTCTACAAAAGGGCCTTAACAAACAGGTGCTTGGTGCCAGAACCATGGGTCAAGCTTAATGCCAAGAAATGTGTAGGTATCCCCTTTGGAGAAAACATGTACCCTTGAATTTTCACTAAACAGTGGTGAGAGACCTGGGTACACAGGTGGACAGTGGTCTCGCCTTCGATGACCACATTGCCATAAGTCAGAAAATCTGCCATAACAGTCCAGATTCTCTGGCACACCTCCACTAAGGGCTTTTCATCCAGAAAAAAGGTCTTTGTCCCACTACTCATCCCTCATTGTACCCATTATAGAGTACAATTCCCTGTTGGTATGTACCTAAAGACATCTGCAACAGCTGGAAAGGCTGCAGAAATCTCACTAAAAGAATCCACTATCTAAAGCAGATGCCCATATGCTAACAGTCTAAAAATAACTCCAGCTATACTGTGGCATATCGTCTACTCTGAGGCTATCTCTGCTTAACGTCTACTCTGAGGCTATCTCTGCTTAACATACAAGGTCATGTCCAACCCTGAGCTGTTGGACATGCTCCACTTAAAGAAATCCCAATCCTTCAGAGCCACATACTCCAACCTGCTGGAGGGATAGGTTCCTCACCCAGAGATTCCCTGTACATGTCAGTCTCCTTGGCCCTCTTCAAAAGGAACCTTGATTGGAGATGGGGTAATTCACCCCGGGGATCACGTCAGTCACCCTGCTAGACAGTGGTCCAGGGAAGTAAATATTGTGTGAAGAAATATCTGGGGAATTGTTTAGCTAGGCTTGTATAGGCCCTAGAGCCAATAGCCTAGTACCAACATATGAACATTTTAGGCAGCTCTCCAAGAATGTGCTAGAGCCTCTACAGGAAGCAAGGAAACACTCAACCTGAAAAACTTTTCTAAATTGAAAAGTCTCTTGATACCATTCTCGAGACCCATTATCAATGGGGATAATTTGAAAAATCTGTCCTTTTGAGCCTGTAGATTCTGCTACTTTGCTGCATTGTACCTAGAGGACTGTTGCTGCTGGACCAGCTTAGAGGGTTTCTGAGCTCTTGGCCCCTATGGTATTTGTTTTTCCTTCGCAGGGGCAGGGTGTCCCTTCATACTAATCCATTTATGCTCAAAGAAGCAAATCGGTTGTTTCAACTTCTCAGTGCTAGTGAGAGCAACCTGCATACCCTGGAGTTGCACAGACAGCTCCAGTACTGTTTGGCTAAAACTAAGGCAATTCACAAGTCTGCTTTTTTTTCATCCCAGGACATTGGATTTGACTGTTCTAAGCAAGCCATGTGTCTGTTTCATGGGAATTTCTAATTTAAATAGCCAGTCTGAATGGGAGTCACCATTAGTCAAATGTACTAGATTTCCTTTGTAAGGAATGTAATGTACTTTGTGCAAATCTCCAATTTAATTGGGCTTTTCTAAAGATTAGAGTGACTGGCAACTTGACTGGCTTCACTGCTGTGATCTTTATGGGGATATTGGGTCTGGTTGTACTTGAGCTATATGGTGAGTGCATTTAAATTGTTTTTTCCTGAAATGTCATGTGAATGTACTATTGTGAAAACTCATCCAATTAAGATTTTGTTAGAGGATGTTTCTCACACCTGTTGCTGTATGGTATTTTACCAGTGTAAAATGTCAATTTTTTTTTCTTCCCTTCACTAGAACCTTTTGGATAGCCATTTAATTCCGAAGTCCACACAAGATGAAAGCAAGGTCTTCTATTTGAAGATGAAGGGGGACTATTACAGATACCTTGCTGAGGTAGCAAATGAAGAAACAAAAAAAAGTAAGCTGCATTTCTGCTTTATATTCTGTTAGATTTTCATTTGTTTTGGTTTAAGCTTCAAAAGATGCAAATCTGCTATGCAGATGTGATTCACTGTGGAATAGGTTTCTTACTAGTGTAGTGTAACTACAGGTCAAGCAAAATATGTAGACTCAACCCTGGTACAAGTTAGTCTACTTACAAGTAATTTACAACCATGCTAAGTGCTTGTAAAAGTGGCAAGGAAGTTGACTAGTTGAATATGAAGTCCTATAAAGTTCTAGTACTGTTAAGATGCTAAATGTACCATTTGTCGCAGTGGTCACCGTAGCTGTTGAGGTTCCTGCTACCCAATTCCAGCCAAGCTACACAGAGGTCTTAATGTTCCTGTTGCATTCCTGGGTTATAAATTGGTAAAGATTATGCTTTGATGTAAAGACCCTTGGTATCTCTATGCCCCTTCAGTGGATTAAGTCTGACTTCTTATTTTTGTAAGATGGAAGACTCATTGGCCTTGGCATCCAATAAGCTGTCTTCACTATTTGCACTTCTCTAGCATCTCTGCTTTTAGCACCATTTTGTCTTGTCCATCCAGAGGACCTTGACCTTTCTGGTGTCATCTCCCCATGGCATTGC
The DNA here is from genome assembly GCF_019279795.1 of Protopterus annectens. Classification (NCBI taxonomy): domain Eukaryota; kingdom Metazoa; phylum Chordata; order Ceratodontiformes; family Protopteridae; genus Protopterus; species Protopterus annectens. Next base: position 955,623,689 of record NC_056726.1, read on the forward strand.
TTATTCTGAATGTGTGCTTGCTCCAAGTTAGCATACTGTAAACAGAGCATGTTTTATTTGGAAAGTGATTTAGCTGGTTCAGCAATCTAGTGCCGCTTGTAGTCTTTCTATATTCTCGAAGGCTCAAAATACAAGTAATGTTGGCAACATGTGTAGCTGTATGCAATTGAAGAATCCCTTCCACTGTGATGCACTAGGCCAGCAGGTGCACCCCAGAGTTGCCCTGGGTACCTCGCCCCTCTGTGGGATAACTTCAGTCTATCTGTTCAGAAGGCTTTGTATCCTGTTTTCAGAACAGATACAGGGAGAACATTGCTTAAAGATCTTCACAAACTGAGTTTTCTGAGTTTTCAGATTTCACTCCAGTACAACTTACAATTGTTGGGAAATAGGATTAGTCATAGTTGGGAGGTTCCTCTGTCTTGACTATTGTTACCTGCTTTTGAGAGATTTCCTCAAAGCTTGTAGTTTACCAGAGTGTCTTACTCTTGCTTTTACGAAGTTTAAGCTGTTGTACAAGAAACATCAAACTAACATATTTTTTAGCCTCTGTGCACTCATTACAGCAGAGTGCACCTTCAGGAGGTTTGTGACAACCTGATGTCAATGCGTCAAATGTTGCTTGTTCAACCATGTTACATACAAGGTATTGGAAGATGCCTTAAAGTGTGCATAACAATAAACTAGCTGCACTGTACAATAGTTAAATATCAAAACTTGGAGATGTTTGAATGTGTATTCCAAGTTAAAAATTGCTTTTCCTCAAAGCTCAGCTAACTGCCTGCTTGGCAGTATGTCTTGCTCGAATGGTTCAGAAGCTGTGTAGAAAAAATTACAAAATTTAATATTCACTGCCTCTATTTTAGCTTGTAAATCCACCTTAAAGTATTGAACAGTGAGTGTCCAATGCAAAGATTTAATGTATCTTGCCATTTACAGGTTTCTAGTAACTTATTTTTTCAGAGATACGAATATTTGAACTGGAAGGCAACTTCATATTTCAAAGGCTCAAGCTGCACCCACCAAGTTAAAATTGTTGAAAGAGCTGTAATGGGGGGAGTACGTTAATCCATTTGGGAAGAAAGTTGATTCTGCCACTGTCTGCTTGCTATGATCTGAAGTAGTTGACTTCATTCTTTCTGCACATATAGGTATACGGATCAGAGCCGGCAAAATTTTTCAAGCATCAGCTCCAAGCTCCTCCCCTGACTGTTGCATCACTTCCTCCTGTCTAGCCCCAGATCTGGTTTGCCTGTGTGTGGCGTGTGTGTGGCGTGTTCCCGCCTAGGCCCAATCCCTGTGAAGTGTGTGGGCCCTAGGGCTTTTTTTGTCTACTATACTATGGTTGAACAGCCTAAAGTTCTCTTTAGAAAGTGCACAGTGTAGTCATAAGCTTTCTCCAGCCGATGGCCACACTCTGTTCTATGTTTAGGGATCGCCCATCTGTCTGCATCCTGTGACATTTGTTCGGGTTTTAACCCTAGGGCATTGAAGGATAGTCAGGCTAAGCTTGTGGCTAAAGGTCTTACCAGCTTCTGCCCTGGAGTCTGCCACCATTTCCTCCCCAGCTGGTGACTCTGTGCAGGCAGGGACTCAACCTCCCGCCAGGCCTGCTTCTGAGTCATCTCGGAGGTAGGGACAAGAGGGACAGGCCTAGAAAAAGGTCTCTTCTCCAGCCCCACTTCTAAGGTACCCAGGTCTCGTTCTCCTCTGCTCTCCCAGTTTCTCGCCTGAGCTAAGGCACTCCTCTGATCCGACCCAGACCACTCTGTAGTTTCCTCCAGATAGACTTGGAGTGTATCCGAACTTGATATGTACAGGCTTATGAGGAGGTTCACCCAGAACCTGATTCAGATGGGGGACTTACCAGGGCAGTCTCCCATTGGTGAGGGTCTTTCTGCTACTATGTTCCACCCTATTGCCCCTTTGCTGATCCGATGCTTCGGGGTTCTCTGGTCAGAGACCTTTCGGAGCTGTGGGGTCGGCACCGATGGCTTTAATTTCCTCTACACCGGCAGTCACCTTGAAGTTCCTCTGATCTCTGATCCAGGGTACTCTTGGAGCCATGGTTGGGGAGTAGGACCAGAGGGTCAATCTTGCTCTTTCGGATCCTACCCTCTGTGCCCAGACTACCCCGCCGTCTGCTCCAGTCCCTGCTTTGGTGCCATGGAGATTTCCTTACGTCCTACGGAAGTGTGCTCTCAATTGGCATTCAGGGCAGTGGAAAGGGTCCTCTCCCAGGGGTTGAGACCTCTGCTCACATCCTCTGATCCCACCCAGATCCCTCTGATTTCGTATTCTGCTCCCATTGCCCTGTCTCGGACAGCCCGTGGCAAGGCAACCCCAGGTTGTTCCATCAGGGAACTCTCTGAGTCTTACGAATCCTCTCCAAAGTCGCACTAGAGAGGAACCTCGTAAGTGCAAGAGGAGGCACTTGGACTCCCCTGAGTCCATTACCACTTATAGGTCTTGGATGGAGAGGGTTCCCCCAGATCACCTACAGAGGACATCTCGTTCGGAGTCATTATGGAGATCCTCTGCCAAAGAGGAGGTTGGTCAGCCCCCAAACCCTCTGCGGATGAGTCAGTATTTCTGGAGGCCTTTGGCACGGGCCCACCTCTGCGGATGAGTCAGTATTTCTGGAGGCCTTTGGCACGGGCCCATCTAATTCCTGGGTTCCCCTCCAGCTGACCCTGTGGTGGACCTCATCACCACTGGGGCTTGGAAGGATCCTGACACCGTAGAGCCTATACCCAAAAGGCCAGACAATTCTTTCCCTGCCGTCAGGCAGGCATGGTCCAAGGGAGCCCCAGTAGACGCTTTGGTGGTTGCAGCTGCCACAAAGAAGGTACTGGCACAGGAGAGTTCCTCAGTCCATCCACCAAACAAAAGTCCGTCGATGGATCACTTTGGGAAGCGCATGTACTAGTCAACATTTTCTATCTGTAGGCTGAATTACTTGGCACATGTCATCCGACTGCAGAGACCAACTTGAGTCGCCTCCGGAGTCTGTCGCAGCAGGACAAGCAGTCCTTTACCGCAAAGACTAATACCTGTCTGCATCTCCTCTCATGCCACGGAGGGAGCCGCTAGAGCTGTTGGTACAGGCGTTGCCTTAAGGTGATACGCCTGGATCAGGCTGTGTAAATTTGCGGACCCCTTTAAGGCGTCTTTCATCAATGCCCCATTCGATGGATCATCCCTCTTTGGGAAGACTGTACGTGACACTAACCAGAGTGAGCAGGACGGAAATGTCAGCCATCTGAATCTGCTTCTCTAACCCAGAGGTCCTATTCCAGGAACCAAAAGGGGCAAAAGATGTGGTTCCGGAAATTCCTTTTTTGACACTGGGGGGGTATATTTGTCCCCCAGAGGCAGAGGGGGACAAGACTGATGCCATCCTAGAGGCAGAGGGGTTCCCAGAAACTTTGGGTCTAGGGAACCTTTTTCCGACAGACCTACTCAGCAACCCTGAGGAGTTGCCCGGCTGCTCTACTCTGGAGGCAGTCGGGGAAGATTTTCCTTGCATCCAGCGGCATGGGAGTCCATTACTGCAGACCACTGGGTGTTAGAATATCCTCTGGATATGAAGTTTATCCCCTTCATTTCACATCACATAACTCCAGCTCTCCTTCAGATGTTCCACCCGCTCACAAGGAGGCTACAGCTTTAGAGGTTTCGAAGCTGCTACAAAAACTAGCCATCGAGCCAGTCCCCCCAGATAATCCGGATCCGGCATCCACTCCAATCATGCATACAGCTGCAGTCATAACAGATGAGTTCTCCTGCAGTCAGGCAGGTCCTCGGTCGGCCGAATTCCAAAGTCTAGGTCCGGCGTCGGTTGTCGTCGCTTCTAGCCTGTCAGTGTGACAGGGGTATAAAAAAACAGCCGGCGCAATTTTCTTCAGTCTTTCTTGCCGCGCGGTGCCCGAAGCAGAAGCAGTTCGCAAGTGTCGGTCGGCCAGCTCCTGAGATTACGAAAAATTTGGAACTTAGGTCTTCTTAAAAGCCAAGTACCCCGTTGGGGAAACTTTTTCTTGCCTCTGACCGATGTCAGACAAAGTTAATAATTGTATTCTTGTGGGAAGCAAATACCACAAGGATTTCCATTCCCTCTGTATACCTTGTTTAGGCCCAGACCACGACGTCTCGGTCTGTCGCTTTTGTGCTACATTCAACAAACTCATAAGCGTCTGGCGGAGTTCGACCAGCATTATTTTGGGAAAGCATTTAACTATACTATGTCGTCGGATACTCCGACTCAGGTTTTGTCAAAAAATGCAGAGACAAGGACCAACACTCGAGGTCCACTGCCTCTAGCAACATCACGCCAAAGCCGACTACGCATGGTCCAGTTCTCAGCGAGGCACCTACACAGCCCCTGATTACCGATGACACTTCTCGTGTACCCGAGGTCGCAGGTTCCTCTGCCCACACCCGGACTACAGATACCGAAGCCACGCTTGGCGTTGAAACAATGTGGACAGGTCCACCTCCACTCAAGGTGTCTTCAGACCTTCCTCTTGGCTTTCACAAAGTCTAAAGCTACCATGCATCCTAAGAGACCAGCTACACAGGGCCCATCTCCAGGCCCCATGCCTAAGAAACAGATGCTTAAAATGGCTGAGGATTTAATTACACTAATCAGAGTTTCTCTGCCACCTCCGGACAAAAGACCCAGAGTGGAGCAAGATTCCCCCTCTGGTCAGTGCTCCATTATTTCAGAGCACTCTTATCAGGAACAGTCTTACTCCCCTTTTGAAGACTCTGATGCAGAGGAATCTATTCCTTCTGTATCCCCCCCCTGAGAATTGCTCATTTGGTGAAACTCTGCATACCTTAAGGGAACACTTCCACTTGGAAGGCCAGGATTACTCTGATTCCAAGAAAAGGCTCAGGGAATTTCTTTTGTTACCCCAGCACAGCCCTCTGGCTATACCTCCTGTCCTGGACATCCTAGATTACTCAGAGGCCTGCCTTAACCCGGACTCTCTTCCTCCAGCTCCAGTTAAGCCTGATAAGTACTACAGGGTGCCTGAAACTGTCAGTTTCATATGCTAAAATACTAAGTTTCAAAATGTCACAACATGAACAACCAGACATGGAGTTGCAGGATTTGATGCATAGTGCAGAACAAGTGGGTAAACATACCTTACAATGTGGTTTTTGATGCTCTAGAGGCCTCATGTAGAGCTGCTGTTACAGGCTCAGTCATACGTAGGCATGCCTGGCTCAAGGAACAAGCCTTGCCTGATCATGTCAAAGCTAAATTACTAGACGCCCTTCAAAAGGATGTACTATTTGGGGCAAATGCTGAGGAAGTATTACGGAAAATGGAGGAAAAGGCTAAACAATGCAAACTGAATTTCTGCAGGTTCAACCCACATTTTAGTAGAAATTGGCCTTCCAAAAACTGGTCCTTTCCTGACAGACAGACCCCAAAGAGGCAGATACAGGCGCCAGAGGAGCAGAGGATAAACACAAGGCTCGTACAGAGGCAGACAATGGCAAGCTCCTACACAGATTCAGAAAGCAAAACCAATTACTTTCCCCTTTGCTTGCCAACCAGGTCTCAAATGGCAGCCCCCTTAGGAGTAAAGCTGGCACTAGTCTCACGACACACATCACCATCTATACAAGGCTCCTTTTGCAGATCCCGAGACTATCTCCCAGGGACCTAAGGCTGTAGCAACTACCTCTACTAAAAATCCCCTGCCCTCCGAAATGGAATCAAGATCCTTAGAGAGATGGGGTAAAAAAGTTTACACTTCTGCTACTCTGTCAGCTAGGGCCTTGAACTGTCAATTTCATATGATCCAATATCAAGAATTTATGCTAGACCAGTTAACTAAAAAACTGTCCTCTGATGAACCTTTTGATAAGAAGTATGTTCAGGAAATGGTACATAACATTCAGCAAGTCAGTAACCATTCTTTAAAATGCGGCTATGATGCACTGGAGGCTTCCTTTAGATCAGCCATGACTGGCACAGTTATCAGAAGGCATGCATGGTTGAAAGAGCAGGCCTTACCGGACAATGTCAAATCAAAACTATTAGATGCTCCCATGGACAAGGCCAATTTATTTGGTTCTCCTGCACAACAGGTACTGAAGAAGATGGAAGAGAAGGCAAAATCTGTACAAAGTGAAAGATTTCTTACAGGTCCAGCCTCCAAGGTTTAGCAGGAATTGGCCCTCCAAAAACTGGTCCTTTCCAGACTCCTCTAAAGCACAGAGAGGCAGGAATAGGCGTTAGAGGCAGAAACCAATCCAGGGGTGCCTACAGGGGACGCCAGTGGCAGGGTAACAACCAGCGAGGCACAGACGCAGCCACCACCACTGCAACAGGACAATCACAGTGACTTGGCTCTGGCACCGCCTACCAGGGAACAACTAGAAGCACCCTTAGTGAAAGCTAGCTTTATTTTCAAAAAACTGGCATTACATCACAAGGGACAAGTGGATTTTGCAAACTATACACCACGGTTACAGGTTTCATTTCCATACTCTACCAGGGAAGAGAGGAATGCCAAACCTACATCCGAATCAAAGGCAGAAGCTCTACAACAAGTAAACCAATTATTAAAGATGAGAGCTGTGGAAAAGGTACCATCTATGGAACAAGGAAAGGGATTTTACTCCAGACTCTTCCTGGTACCAAGAAAGGAGAGCAAATGGAGGCCTATTCTCGACCTGTCCGCATTAAACACATTCCTCATTGTTCCAAAATTCAAAATGCTGACTCTACAGCAGCTTCTTCCCATGCTGGGCAAGGAGTCTTGGCTGGTAACTCTAGATCTCAAGGAGGCATACCTGCACGTCCCCATACGACCAATTTGCAGAAGATACCTCAGATTTCTTGCAGAATCAGAGCATTATCAATTCTCAGCATTGCCCTTTGGCTTATCTACTGCGCCCAGAGTGTTCACAAAATGCCTGGCATCAGTAATTGTGCATTGCAGGCTTCAGGGAATCCAAATTTACCCCTACCTGGACGACCGCCTGATACAAGCGGACAGCAAAAACAAACTCACAGAAGACTTACAAAGAGTCATTTACCTGTTACAAGCCCTGGGATATACAGTCAATATAAAAAAGTCAAGGCTGATACCATCCCAAAGAATAATTTTGGGTTCAGATCTGGACACATCAAAACAAATGGCATTCCTAACTGCACAAAAACAAGCAACTACCTCTCTACTTCTTGGCATTAACAAAGCAGAACCATCTAACAGCAAGAAAAGTACTGCAAGCCCTGGGCTTCATGGCATCCTGCATAATACTGGTCCCTCATGCCAGACTACATATGAGAAAGCTACAGTGGTACCTAAAGAATTTGTGGTCTCAACACAAGCACAGCCTAGAAACCAAAAATCTGAAGTAGGGTATTCATTTGTCTGCAACCTGTGGGTTATGGATCCGATATCGGATCCGAACCGGCATAGTTTCCAGCTATGGATCCAAGCTCTCAGCTCCTCCCCTCACCCATAATGCCCTGCTCTACCCTCATGACCTCAGATCTTGTTTGCCGCGCTGGTAACTGGATGTGGTGTCTTTAGCTCTCAGCTAAGTGGTATTTTTCTTGTATAAAAATAGAAATTTTTTGCTTTCTTTAAACTTTTTGTGTGAGAGTTGTAGGTTCCTTTGTGTATTGACTGTTTTTAGTTTAAATTTAATTTACAGTAGTATTTTTATTCCCTCCCTCGCTGTGCGTAGAGTGTGTGTGTGAGGCCTGTGTGCTTGTTTTAGTTTTGTTAAGTTACTTCGGTAACTTTTGGGAAGCTTTGACTATGGCTGACCAGCCTAAGTCATTCTTTTCTAAATGCTCCGAGTGTGGCCATAAGCTCTCACCGGCTGATGGCCACACTCGGTGTGTTAAGTGTCTTGGGGTTGAGCACCTCACATCTGGCTGTTCCATTTGTGCAGGGTTCAACCCCAGGGCACTGAGGAGCGGAGGTCCAAGCTGGTCCTGGCGGGTCTTTTACCGGACTCGGCTCCGACCCCCGCTCCTTCGGGGACTCCTGCGGCTGCAGCTGTTCCCTGTAGCACCCCTCCTGCTCCTGGGACTCAAACTCCCGCTTCAGGACAGGAGGGATGCTTCTAAGGACGGAGGGAGAAGCACCTGGCGGGCCGAGACCTCTGTTTCGGCCCGCCTGCCAAGCTTCTCCCGGCTCCTGTTGGCGGTCTCCTCCTTCTCGGCTCCGGTCACCTGTGTGCTTCTCACGGGTCCTGAGGAGGAGGAGACCCGATCTCAGCGAGGCTATCGAGGAGGCATTCCAGGCCTACCTCGGTAGCCTCGAAATCGACCCATAGCCTTTCGGATGCTGATCTGGACGGATGATGCGAAGGTTCATCCAGGCCCAGATGCAGATGGGAGTGCTCTTGCCTCCCCTCGGGGAGCTCAACACCCTTTTCAAGCCTATCGCTCCTTCTCCGACCCGCTTCCGGGTTCGGAGCAGCTGGAGCCGAGCAGCCGGAGCGGGGGAGGTCGGATCCGATAGTACTGGGTGCCGGATCCGACCATGCCCTCAGTGCGTCGGACCCGATCTCTCGGAGCCTGGATCCGAGCCGGATCCGGGGATCAGTGCTCCCGGCGCCGTCTGTGTCGGGCGCACTGTCGCCGGATCCGAGTGCTTGCGCGGCTCCGATCCACTCTTCGGATCCGAGGGAGCCGATTGTCGGATCCTTTGGTCGAGGTCGGCTCCCCGGCTTTTGATGTAGTGGAGAGGGCTCTGTTGAGGTCTCCGGACCCCGGCACTTGCCGGCTCCGTCCAGCTCCCTCTGCACTGGGCCAGGCTTCCACCATCCGGCCCCTGGGACAGCCCGTTTCTGTGCCCCAAGTTGCTCCTATGGAGCAATTGGCTGCTGCGGACTCTTCTGACAGCCCCCAGAGGAGGCTCCTGCAAGCATACGCAAAGGAGGCACATAGACTCCCTGAGTCTCTCACTGAAGACACGGACTTGGAGGAAGGGAAGGCTCCCAAGGTCACCCCGAGGATGTCTCCTTCGAGACATCATGGAAATGCTCCGTATCAGGGGGTGGTCTGCCCCAAGTCTTCCTCGGACGAGTCCGTGTTCTTGGAGGCATTCAAGCGGGCCCGTCTACCTCTTGGGTGTCCCCTGCCGACCCCTGGTGGACCTTATTACCACCAGGGCGTGGAAGGAACCGGACACCGTGGAGCCAATTCCCAAAAGACCTGACAAAATCCTTAGCCCGCCTTCTGACAGGACCCATTGGAGTAAGGGGCCTCCTGTAGATGCCATGTTGATGGCGGCCACAAAGAGGAACTGGCTCAGGAGAGTCCCTCAGTCCACCCACCGAGCAAGGAGTCTCGGATGATGGACCGCTTGGGGAAGCGGATGTTCAGTTCGGCTACCTTTTCGGTGAGGCGCTGAACTATTTGGCACGTTATTCGGATGCAGCGAGACCTTATTAAAGTCGCTGCATCCCCTGAGTCCATTTCGGAGGAGGACAGAGCTCTGCACTCCACCAAAATGGCCACTCTAAGGTCAGTCACGAATACTTCTGTCGGCTACTCTCCCATGCTACGGGCGCCGCTAGAGCTGCGGGACAGGACTGGTCGCTAGGCGTCAGGCCTGGCTCCGCCACTCGATTCTCTGAGCCCTTCAAGGCGTCGTTGCAACGCCCCTTTGATGGTTCTGCTCTGTTTGGCAAGACCGTTCGCGAGGCGTTGACCCAGAGCGAGAAGGACGGAAGACGCTGTCTGCCGTCGAATCCGCTTCTCTGCACCCCAGAGGCCCTATTCTAGGAACCAAAGGGTCAGAAGAAGATGTGGTTCGAAGTCGCAGCAGTCCCAGCCTGCTCCGGACAACCAGTCCTTCCGTGGCAGAGGAGGACAAGGAGGGCCCGCCCTAGAGGCAGAGGGCTCCCAGAAACTTGGGTCCAGGGAACCTTTCTCTGAGCGGCCCAGCAGCAGCCCTGAGGGCTGCCCGACTGCTCTACTCTGGAGGCAGTCGGGGCGTTCGGGCACCTAGCGGCATGGGAGTCCATAACATCGGACCGCTGGGTTCTCCAAATCATATCCAGGGATATCACATTCCTTTCCTTCACCTTCCAAAGATGCAGTCCCTCCCAGGCGTACCACCCGGTCAAAGGGAGGCCGCTTGCAGAAATTGGCCATCTGCTAGAAAAGAGCCATCCAGCCCGTTCCCCAGACCAGATCGGATCAGGGTTCTACTCCAGGTTCTTTTAGTGCCAAAAAGACGGGGAACTAAGACCAATCCTAGACCTCTCTCCTGAATCTGGCAGTCCCCAAAGAAAAATTCGAATGGTCACTCTACAATCTATTCTCCCCTTCTGGGAGAATGCCACTGGATGTGCTCGATAGATCTCAAGGGCGTACTACCACATCCTAATGGACAGGCGCTCAGGAGGTTTCTCCGCTTCCGGCTGGGAGCCAGTCACTACCAGTTCGGGTCCTTCCCTTTGGTCTCACCACAGCCCCAGGGTGTTTACCAAAGTACTAGCAGTGGTAGCGGCCCACCTGAGGCTTCAGGGGTGCAGGTCTTTCCCTACCTGGACGACTGGCTCCTTACCGCCCAACAAGGCATCTACTTCTCTGGTGAGACTCCTTTCTCCATCTTGCTCCATTTCTGGGCATCACAATAAATACAAAAGTCCAACCTGGCACCCACTCAGCTCTTAGATTTCATAGGGGCCAGACTAGACACAAGGAGTTCTGAGCCTTCCTTACTGCGGACAGGATTCTGAATCTGCAGCTCCAGGTGCGGGCCATTCTCCATTCATGTTCTGTTCCAGCGGAGTTGGTCCTGAGGGCTCTAGGGTCCATGGCTTCGTCGATAGCTCTTCTTCCTCTTGCCAGGCTCAATATGCATTCTACAGTGGGCGCTCTTAGTACAGTGGTCTTACCTTGCTCTCCCATGTATCATCCCATAGCGATCAGCAAGGCTTGCAAGCGGTCCCTCTTGTGGTGGCTCCACTCCCGGATCTCCACGAGGTCGCCCATTTTGTGCTTCTCCCCCTCGCCACGGTGACCACGGACGCCCCGCCTCGGGTGGGGGCACTTTGCGGGCCGGACAGTCCAAGGCACGTGGAGCGATGCAGAGACCTTACTGCATATCAATGTTCTAGAGATGAGGCGGTGCTCTTGGCGTTGCTAGCACTTCAGGACTTTCTTCCCTTGGGAACAATTGCGATTCAGTCGGACAATATGTCTGTTGTCTGGTACATCAACAAGCAAGGGGAACAAGGTCTTACCCTCTTTGTCGAGAGGCCATGAGAGTTTGGGAATGGGCAATCTCCACCAATCGCTTTCTCATAGCAGCACATTCCGGTCGGTCCAACATCCTAGCGGACAAGCTCAGTCGCACCATTCTGACCCCTACGAGTGGTCTCTCAATTGTCAAGTAGCGGAACGCATATTCGCAGTGGGGAACTCCTTCATGCGATCTTTTGCCTCTCCTCAAACACCAAGTGCGACAGTTTTTCGCTCTGATACCTCCTCCCGGAGGTACCCCAAGAGACGCTCTGGTGCATGCTTGGCCACCCGGTCTTCTGTATGCCTATCCACCCTTGCCTCTGATGCTGCAAGTTCTTCAGAAAGCCTCTCGGGTGGGTTGCAGAATGATTCTCATTGCTCCATTCTGGCCTCGACAGATCTGGTTCCCCTTCCTAAGGTCTCACTCGGTGAATCCTCCTTGGATTCTAGATCCCATCCGGATCTGATATCCCATCCATCCTGCATTCCTCCTCGAACCTGGACAACCTGAAGCTGACCGCTTGGCTGCTCCAGTTCCACTCTTGATAAGGACTCGGTATTTCTTCACCGGTAAAGGCTATTTTGGTGGCTCATAAACCAGCCACTAGAAAGGTTTACGAAGCAAATGGAAACGTTCTCTGTGTGGGCGGAGGCAAGGCCTAGATCCCTTCACGGTTCCTCTCCCGTAGTGCTTGATTTTCTAACCTCTCTCTTTAATGATGGTGCCAGCAGTTCCACAGTCAAAGTTCAACTGGCGGCAATTTCTCACTATCACATTGGTCAAGAGTCTAATCCTCTTATGTCAGCCAAATTGTGCAAAACCTTTCTTAAAGGTACTTTCCTTCTCAGGCCCCTATTAAGCAAGCAGTTCCTCCTTGGGACCTTTCTCTGGTCCTACAGGCCTTGACCGCTCCCCTTCGAGCCAGCTACAGTGGACCTCAAATTCTTGTCTTATAAGACAGCCTTTTTGGTAGCCATTACATCAGCCAAGAGAGTTTCTGAACTTCAAGCTTTATCAGCTAAACCTCCTTACTTGGTTTTATCCGGACCGTGTCTCCTCAGGACCAACCCGTCCTTCCTTCCTAAAATCGCTTCTGAAGCAAACATCAATCAATCTATTAACCTCCCTGTTTTCTTCCCTAAGTATGAAAACAAAGGTGAATATAGGCTACACTCACTAGATGTTCACAGGCAACTAAGATTTTATCTCAACAGGACAGCTGGTCATAGGCAATCCGACCAGCTGTTTATTTCCTTTGCAAAATTCAATTTGGGCAAGCCAATTTCCAAAGTTTCTTTGTCCGCTGGATTTCACAGTGCATTTTATTGGCTTATCAAGCGTCAGGAAGGCCCGCACCGAGGTGTTCATGCCCATTCAACCCGGTCAGTATCTACCTCAGCAGCCTTCAAGGCTAGGATTCCTCTGGATGATATTTGTGCAGCAGCTACATGGGCTTCGTCTCATACATTTATTTCTCACTATAAGTTGGATCTTGCATCCAGGGTAGAGCATCCTTTGGCTCCGGTGCTCGGAATATCCTTCCATGATGGCGCCCAAGATTCAGGTAGCTGGGGACTCTGTCCCACAGGTTGCAGACAAATGAATACCCTACTTCAGATTTAGAAGTTATGTACTCACCATAACGTTCCATCTGAGTAGGTGTATTCATTTGTCTGCAACCATCCCCTCCTATCCCCTGGCCTTTCAGTTTCCTGCATATTACTGGTTACCCTTTTGAGGGTATTGTTGCTTTGGCAAACTCGATCTGAGGTCATGAGGGTAGAGCAGGGCATTATGGGTGAGGGGAGGAGCTGAGAGCTTGGATCCATAGCTGGAAACTATGCCGGTTCGGATCCGATATCGGATCCATAACCCACAGGTTGCAGACAAATGAATACACCTACTCAGATGGAACGTTATGGTGAGTACATAACTTCTAATTCCAATAATACCATGCCTGAAGCAAGAGTTCCTATGGTGGGCGCAGGCCTGTCAAACAGGATTGCCCTTCTACAGCATTCAACCAAGCCAAACCATCACGACGGACTCCTCAGACCTCAGTTGGGGGGCCCACATGCTGGACAAGTGCATACAAGGCTTATGGACTCAAGACCAGCTGCACCTACACATAAATCTAAAGGAAATGCTGGCAGTAAAAATGGCATTCAGACCATTTCTCCTAGGTCAATTGATAAGGACAGACAACACCACAGTTATGTGGTACATCAACAAACAGGGAGGCACACATTCATACCCTCTATGCCGGATGGCACTGGACCTATGGAATGTGGCTCTGAGCTACAACATTCAGTTACAAGCAATTTTTGTACCGGGAAAAGAAAACATTCTAGCAGACATACTAAGCAGGACTTCCACGGATGCCCACGAATGGATGCTGCATCCGGACATCTTCAAAGACATTACAAGGAAATGGGGACTGCCAGAAATAGACTTATTTGCATCCCCACGCCATCACCAGCTAAAGAAATTCTGCACAAGGACGTACCACCCACTTGCTTGGAAGGTGGACTCCCTATCTTTCAGTTGGAAAAACCTGACCACCTATGCATTCCAACCACTTCCTTTGATGCACAAGGTGCTATTGAAGATCAAAGAGGACCGTCCAAGGATCATTCTGATAGCTCTAGACTGGCCAAGGCAACATTGGTACCCATTACTAAGGAGCATGTCTCTGGAACAAATATGGACACTACCCCTGGTTCCACTGCTATTAACACAGAACAACTACAACATCCTGCATCCAAACCTGAAAACTCTGCAGCTGACTGCCTGGAACATTACATAAGATCAATTAACCCAAATTTATCCCAAAGGGTTAAAGACATTATCCTTGAGGCTCGCAGACCCTCAAGAAAAAATTATGCAGCGAAATGGAAAAGATCTCATTTGGAGTACTGCAAAGGGAGAAGATGTGTCACTGGTAAACATAGCCAACATCCTGGAATACTTGACAGAGCTCTTCCACACAGGCCTGTCCTATTCTTCCATTCAGGATACATGCATCAGCTATTTCAGCAGAATACAGAGTGGAACCTCCTGTCTTACATCCTCTGCTCAGGCAGTTTCTGAGAGGAATTAAAAATGTAAAACCTCCCTAGGAAACCACCGTTGCCAGCATGGGACTTGAACAGACTTACAATACTTATCATGGAAGACTGCTTTCCTGCTGGAAATCACTTCAGCAAGAAGGGTTTCTGAACTACAGGCATTAATGGCAGTGCAACCCTTCCTGATCTTCCATCAAGATAGTGTTCATGAGAACAAATCCTACATTTATGCCTAAGGTGGTATCCAGAGTCTCTTTAAATCAGGCTATCCACCTACCTACATTCTTCCCCAACCCACAGAACAGGGGAGAAAGACTGTTGCATACCTTGGATGTACATAGACAGTTACGCTACTACCTGGACAGGACCAAGGGCAATAGAACTGACCAGCTACTGGTAGCATATGCAACAGGAAGGGAAGGAAAAGCAATTTCAAAACAGACAATCTCCAAGTGGATAGGAAATTGCATTAGATTTTGTTACTCCTATCATGGAAAGAAAATTCCAGAGAACATCAGGCCTCACTCTAAAAGGGCTACAGCCACTACCACAGCTTTCTTACGAGGAGTGGCTACCAAAGACATTATAGAGGCTGCTACTTGGACCTCCGTGCATACATTTGCCAAGCATTATAATTTACCTTTATACTCTAGATCCCGAGCAGGTTTTGCCACTGCTGTTTTGCAAGGGATCCTAACTACACCATAATTTCTTCTTCCTCCTCCCCTAGTTTGGCTATGGTATTCTACCCATTTGTAAGGACTGCAGATGCATCCTTGAAGGACATAGTACAGTTTTGTACCTACCATAAATGTAGATGTCCGATTGCAGATACCCACCCTCCTTCCCCTCTGTGGTACTCCTAGGGTATTTACCCAACTTATAGCTAGCTGGGGGGGATCTATTATGGTGTATTTGTTTGTATATATGTACATACATGCTTATTTTGTTTGCTCTCTACTATTTGGAAACATTGGCATTTATCCAAATTTAGCCTTCCAAGAGGGCACCTGGCATCTGGGGCAAGAAACGCTGAGGAAAATGGCGTCTGCTGATGCCTTTATACCCGAATAACTGCAGCTATGACGTCGGGTGAAGTGACACCAGCCGAGGCCAGACCCAGACTTTGGAATCCGGCCGACCGAAGGGCTGCCTGACGACAGGACAACCCATTTGTAAGGACTGCAGATGCATTCCCATCGGACATCTACATTTATGGTAGGTACAAAACTGTACTTTAACTCTCTAGGATACACAGTCAACAGAGAAATCAAGACTAACACCCTCTCGGAAGATAATTTTCCTGGGTGCCAGAGACAAACACCCAGATGGCCTACCTCACGCCAGAGAAGCAGGGGCAACTAATTCAATATTTCAGAACACTGGCAAATTGCACCAGGCTGACTGCAAGGAAAATCCTGCAGGCTCTGGGATTCATGGCATCTTGCATCTTACTAATCCCATGTGCAAAGCTGCATATGAGAACTACAATGGTACCTAAAAAAAATATGGTCTCAACACAGCCACAGTTTGTAAACCATAATACCACTAATTCCATGTCTGCAAAAGGAATTTCTGTGGTGGGCTCAAGCATGCCAAACAGGTCTTTCGTTCAGCAAGCCTCAAGCAAATAGTCGTCGCAACAGACGCCTCGGACTATGCCTGGGGGGCGCACATGACAGACCGGCGCAGTTAGGGCAAATGGACCCAAAAAGAAAAGCACCTTCACATCAATCAAAAAGAAATGCTAGCAGTGATAAATGCTATTACAGCTTTCAAGGACCTTCTACAACCAGGTCAGCTATTGATAAGAACAGACAACACCACAGTTGTGATACATAAACAAGCAGGGAGGAACACATTCTTAATCTCTATGCAGACTGGCCATGTCACTTTGGAACATGGCCATGGACTCGCAAATGGAACTACAAGCACAGTACTTGCCAGGCAAGGAAAACACGCTGGCAGACAACCTAAGCAGGAATAGAACAGATCCACACGAATGGAAGTTGCATCCAAAAGTTTTTACAGAAATAATCCAGGAATGGGGAAGGCCAGACATCTCTTTGCCTCCCACAAAAAACATAAATTGACAAAATTCTGCTCAAGGATCTTCCATCCAAAGGCCTGGAGAGTGGACGCTCTCTGTTGGGCATCAATGACAGTTTATGCCTTCCCACCTCTTCTCTGCTGCCTCAAGTCCTATTGAAGACCAGAACAGACAGACCAAAGATGATCCTCATTGCTCCAGACTGGCCAAGGCAACACTGGTACCCACTCCTGAGGAGCCTGACTCATTCCCCACCATGGACCCTGCCTCTAATGCCTCTTCTGACTCAGCACAGCTTCAAAACTCTTCAGTCAGCTGGAAACACTCAATCTAGCCGCATGGAAGATTCCTTAGCATCGCAGCAGGCCCTGCTCTCAAAGGAGGTGCAGGATGTCATTTTGGAGGCCAGAAAGGCCATCAACTAGAAAAGCTTACTCTGCCAAATGGAAACGTTTTTGTTTGGAATGAGAAAAAGGGCCAGTGCCCTGGAAAACTGAATTTACCTCCTACTACAATATTTGGCTGAACTGCTAAGCAGTGGACTTTCGTTCTCCATCAAAATCCATGCCTCTGCCATTTCTGCAGAATAAAACACTGACCCGCCTTTATTCTCTCACCCTCTAAGACAGTTCCTTGGAGGGGCTAAGTATTTAAGACCTCCAAGAAAACAACCAAATACCTGCTTGGGATCTTAATTTCATTCTGGAAAAACTGACTTTTTGCCTCCTTACAATATTTGACCTGGAAAACTGCTTTCCTTCTGGCTATCACTTCAGCTCGTAGAGTTTCAGAACTACAGGCTCTTATGGCTGTCCATCCTTTTATCTTCCATCAGGACAGAGTTTCATTACGTACCAACCCGTCCTTTATGCCTAAAGTGGTATCCAGGGTAGCTTTAAAACAGGCCATACATTTACCTACTTTTTATCCTAATCCTCAAAACAAAGGAGAGATTACTGCATTCTTTGGACATCCACAGACAACTGCGTTATTTGGACAGAACAAAACCTTTCAGAAAACAGCTTTTTGTGGCTCATGCGGTAGGAGTTCAAGGAAAGTCAATATCCAGACAATCTCAAAATGGATAGCCCATTGCATACGCTTTTGCTATTCCTTTCATGGCAAAACTGTACCTACAGGCATTAGAACCCATTCTACCAGGGCCATAGCCACCTTTGCAGCCTTTCAGAGGAGTTTCTACCAAGGATATTTTAGAAGCAGCCACTTGGAGTTCTGTGCATACCTTCTCTAAGCACTACAACCTACCATTATACTCCAAATCTAGAGTAGGCTTTGCCACTGCAGTCTTGCAGGGCATTTTGGCTCCTCCTAGCTCCACCTAGTGCCTACCACCCCTTTCTTAGCTTTGGGATTCTACCCATCTGTTATGACTGCAGCTGTATGCACGATGAACATAGTACAGTTATCTACCTACCATAAATGTAGATGTTAGTGCTAATACAGCTGCAGTCCAGGTTTCCCTCCCTCCTTCCCCTCTAGGGGTCTTTTATGGTGTATTTGCTTGCAACTACTGGTCTTTGATTATTTTGCATTGCATTATTACATAATTATATGTATTGCCTTCTTTCTGGGGGCACCTGACATCTGGGGCAAGAAAAACTGAAGAAAATGGCACTGCTTGTTCTTTTATACCCCTGTTGCACTGACGTCAGGGAAGAAGCGACTACAACAGACACCAGACCTAGACTTTGGAATACGGCCGACTGAGGACCCGCCTGACTGCAGGAGAACCCATCTGTTATGACTGCAGCTGTATTGGCACTCTAACATCTACATTTATGGTAGGTACAAAACTACTTTCTTTAGTGCCAAAGACGGGGGACCTCTGGCCCATTCTGGACCTATCTATCCTCATCCTGTCAAATTCCGGATGGTCACTACAGTCCATTCTACAGTTTGAGAGAATGTGACTGGATGTGCTTGTTAGTAAGCGCCCTGGAGGTCTATCACATCAAGGTCCACAGGAGCTCCAGGAGGTTTCTCCGCATCCAGCTTGTCACTTTCACTTCAGAGCCCTACCCTTTGGTCTCACCACTGCCCCCAGGGTGTTCACCAAGGTTATGGCGGTTGTAGTGGCTCACCTGAGACTTCAGGGCATTTGGGTATTCCCCTACCTAGACGACAAGCTTTGCTGCATCCACCAAACCTCTCATGTCGGGCCCTACACTACTGTCTCGGTCTGGCTCAAGTTTGGCATCACGATCAACCTAAAGTCCCACCTGACTCCAGTTCAGGTCATAAGACTTCATCAGGGCACGGTTGGATTTGATTTCAGTAAGATTTTTCTCACCCCAGAAAGGTTCCTAATCGCAGGCTCCCTGTATTGGTGATCTTGGAGCACTGTGTAGTGTCAGCAGCCAGTATTTGATTTCAGTAAGATTTTTCTCACCCCAGAAAGGTTCCTAATCAGACTCCCTGTATTGGCGATCTTGGAGCACTGTGTAGTGTCAGCAGCCAATGTTCTCGGGGGCCCTGGGTTCAATGGCAGCCACAATCTCTCTCCTCCCTCTTGCACGTCTTCACACGAGTCCTTCAGTGGACTTTGGCAGTTCAATGGTCTTGGCTAGACTTTCCGATTCGGATGTGGAAACTCAATCGGACATGCAGAAAGTCACTCCAGTGGTGGCTTCAATCAGTGCACCTTTTTGAGGGGTGCAGCTTCCTAGCCCATCCGGCTCAAGGCACGATGACCATGGGTGCTTCCCAGCTCAGGTGGGGGGGGGGGCACTTCCTGGGAAAACTGTCCAAGGCACGTGGTCCCCTCCAGAGACCAAGCTACACATAAATGTCCTGGAAATGAGGGCAGTGCATTTGGCGTTGAGCCTTCCATCCTGTCCTACCTCCAGGAACGGTAGCCATTCAATCTGACATCTGTAGTCTGGTAACAGGGAGGGACCTGATCCTATATCTTGTCGCAGGGCCATGAGTGTTTGGGAGTGGGCCATATCCACCAGCTATTTTCTCATAGCGACGCATATCCAAGGACACTCCACGTTCTAGTGGACAGTCTCAGCAGAGTAATCCTTCCTTATGAGCAGTGGCAGAGAAGATCTGTTTGGGTTCAACCGTGCTGCGATCTCTTCACATCTCCTTCCAGTGCGAAGTGCAGCAACTTCTTCGCTCTGATCCCCTCTCTGGGGGATGTCTCCAGGGACGCTGTAGTCCATGCTTGGCCTCCTGGGCTACTATATTCTTATCCCCCGTTACCTCTTATTCTGAAGTTCCTTCAGAGAGCTTGCTGGCTGCAGTGCAGTGTCTATTCTCAGCTCTGTTCTGGCCGCATAGTGTGGTTTCTCTTCCTGTTGGCTCCTCCATGGACTCTTAGATCTATGTCAGAATCCAATTTCTCACCTGTCGGGCTTGCCCCTGCCTAACCTGGACAGTCTCTAGCTGACTGGCTGCTCCAGTTCCATGATAATCAGGACTCCCGGACTTTCGTCCCCTGTCAAGAATATTCTAGTAGCTTCTCTTAAAGCTTCCACTAGGAAACTTTACAATAGCAAGTGGAGACGTTTTTGTGTTTTGGCCTCTCAGTGCAATCAGAACCCATTTACAGCCCCTGTTCGGTCATATTGGATTTTTTTGGCAGATCTTTTTCAGTCCGGCGCAAGTGCTTCCACCATAAAGTTTCAACTGGCTGCTATCTCCAATTTTCATGTAGGTGAAAATAAGGTCGCTCTGGCTTCTGCCAAACTGTGTAAAGCCTTCCTGAAGGGCACATTTTAATTTTGACCAGTTAAAGAAACTGTGCCCCCCTGGGATTTGACTTTGGTCCTATAGGCTTTGACTTCTCCCCCTTTTGAGCCAGCTGGTTCTGTTCCGATGAAGTTTTTGTCTTGGAAGAGACAGCATTCTTGGTTGCCATCACTTGCCTCCCTATTTGGTTTTCTTCAAGGATAGGGTTTCGCTGCATACGAACCCTTTTCTTCCCAATCTAAATTTGCCAGTCTTCCCAAATTTTCAGAATGGAGGTGAATGTAAGCTTCAATGTTAAGTTGTCTATCTCGCCTTCATTCTTGCTGGATGGGTTCGGAGCCGACCTCGGCTCCGACTCGGCCACTCTAAAGCTCGAGAGTTGGTTCCACCGGCTCGAGGCTCCCCTTATATCCCACAATGCTAGGCGAGAATTACCCCAGATCTCGTTTGCTGCTACAGCGATCGGGGTGTTGGTTTTCTACCAGCTTCTTGGTGAGTAACTTTGGATTAAAGTTAGTATACTTAAACCCCTTTAATTTTAATTTTAACACTTGTTTCCCTTAGTTTAGTGGAATCTCCCCCACCTTCTCTCTAAAATCCCATTTTTTCTCCACAAGAACTTATAAGTTCTTCCCTCGGGCCTTCAGGCCTTCTTCCTCCATCCCCTAGTGGTGTGTGTGTATTTTTTCTCATAATTTAAAACTTTGGTAGTTTTATTTTTTGAGTTTAAAATAGGATAGGGTGTAATCAGTGTGTTTGACTGGGTGTGTGTGATTACACTTTTCTAAAATGTCTAAAGACTCAAAGGTCTCAGGCTTCAAGAAGTGTGACTCGTGCTGTCAGAAAATGTCTGACAGACTGTCACACTTGTGTCTACTGCCTGGGGCCTTTGCACCTGCAGGACTCCTGTGCTGTATGCCACGGAAGTTCACACCCCAGGGTCCTGCAGGAAAGAAAAAACAAACTGATTCTGAGAGGTTTACTCAAGCCTGAGGGTTCCCTTACTGTCTCTTCGGGAAAGCCCTCCAAGGCTTCTAGGTCCTCTGCTCCAGCTACTGAGCCGAGACCTAAGGCTACGAAACCTCCGTCTACATCTGCTCCGGCTGGAGCCGATGAGTCTCAGTCTACAGTTTCTGTGGTTTCCTCCGGCTGGAGCCGAGGTATTAGAAATTCCAGTGTCTGCTCCGACCAGACCTTCGGAACCGACATCTAGGAAGAGGTCTAGGTCACCATCCCTTGGCTCCGTTCATTCGGCTCCAGCATCTCCTCTGCTGTCTGAACGGAGCCATAGATCTCACTCCTCTAGGTCATCGAGGCTGTCGGACCATGACCTTCAGAGGGTAGTGAGTCGACTTAAGTCCGAGGCACTGGCCCAAATGCTTCAGAGCCCGACTCATCAGTCGATGCCTGCCCCTGTCCCTCAATATGTTCCTCCTCCGACTCCGTTGCGCTCTGAGCCGGGCGTTTGAACCGAGACTGTGGTAGCGCGAGCCGATACAATTGTCTTGGCTCCATCGGCTCCGATTTCTTCCTTAGAAGAATCTCTGCGCCGGACTTCCATTGTCGGCTCCGAGGGGGTGAGTGGCATCGGACCATTGTCCGACCCCTTTCTCCCTCTCGGGCTTGGCTGGTGAGTTCGGCTCCGACATCGCCTCTGAGCCATCACTGTCGGTGCAGAGGGAGGTTTTAGCTTTGGGCGGGGACCTCTGGCTCTGCCTGACAGGGGTGCGTTCGAGGTCATGAGGAGTGTTAGAACCTGGTTCTACCCCACAGTCTGCTCCGTCCGCCCCCCCCCCTTCGGTGCCTCAGGTCAAGTCGACTCACTCCCTCATCCCGGACCGCAGAGAGCCAGCTCCTCAGGAATCCCCTGTGGGGATCTCATCCTCTTCCGAGGCCTCTCCTGATTTGGCAGAAGAGCCCCCTCGGAAGAGAAAGTGTAAGAGGAAACACATAGACTCACCTGAGTCCATCACCTCTGACACAGATTTAGAGGATTCCAAGGGTTCCCCCCGTTCCCCTTCTGAAGATGTCTCATTTGCAGACATTCTAGAAATCCTTAAGCAGAGGGGAAATTGGCCAGCCCTCAACCCTTCGGAGGATGAATCTGTGTACCTTGAGGCGTTTGGCTCTCGTCCTTCCACCTCCTGGGTGTCTCCCCCCTTTGACCCCCTCATGCAGGTGGTAGCAAAAAAGGCATGGACTGCTCCTGATTCAGTGGACCCCACTCCCAGGAGACCCTCAAAATTCATTGCAGCACCAGCAGATAAACAGTTTCTGACAAAAGGAGTTTCTGTGGATGCTATGGTGGTTGCTGCTGCCACTAAGAAGGAACTAGCTGATCCTTCAGTGCCTGTCCATCCACCTAACAAGGAATCTAGGTCCATGGACCGGTACGCGAAGCGGATGTTCTCGTCAGTGACATTTGCAATGCGTTCGCTGAACTACCTATGCCATTTTACTCGTCTTCAAAGGGACTTTATCAAAGAAGCGAGTGACATGTTGAAGGATCCTACGGCTGCGGGTTTTCAAGGCAAGATGAACACTCAGCTGGCTACCCTGAACTCCATAGCCAACTCCTCCATGCGCCTCCTCTTTTATGCAGCTGATGGAGCGAGCAGGGCCGCAGGGACAGGTGTGGCCTTACGTAGGCATGCCTGGATGCGGCTATGCAACTTTGCGGACCCCTTTAAAACGTCATTCACTAATTCCCCATTCGATGGATCATCTCTCTTTGGTCCTCAAGTGAAAGAAACCTTGACTAGGTGTGAGACAGATGGCAAGACTCTTTCTGCCGTCGGAGTCCATTTTTCTACTCCTTCTAGGCCTTACCCCAAAGGTCAGAAAAGTGGAAAAATGTGGTTCCGCAAACAATCTCAAGGGTCTTCGCCTGACGCACAGTCGGTTCCCTGCCAGAGGCAGAGGCGGGAACAACAATGGTAGACTTCGCCCTAGAGGCAGGGGGGGTCCGCAGAACCAGGGCAATCGAAGCCTTCTCTGATGAGCCCTTTCAGCATCCCTGAGGTGTTGCCCGACTGCCCACCTTCGGAGGCAGTCGGGGGAAGATTGTCACTGTACCCAGAAGCCTGGCTATCCCTGACTCAAGACAAATGGGTACAGTGCATTTCCGAAGGCTATTCCATTCCCTTTGTTCGCATTCCAAACCAATCAAAATCCCTTCCAGGTGTTCCACCCGCTCAAAGGGATCTTGCAGCTTTGGAAATTTCAAAGCTGCTTGCAAAAAGAGCAATTCAGCCAGTTTCAGCAGACCAGCAAGGATCCGGAATCTACTCAAGGTTCTTTTTAGTTCCAAAGAAAACAGGGGACTGGAGACCAATTTTGGATCTCAGTATCTTGAACAAGTCAGTCAAGAAAACAAGATTTCGGATGGTCACGCTGCAGTCCATCCTTCCCCTATTGGGAAAAGGAAACTGGATGTGCTCTATAGACCTTCAGGATGCGTACTATCACATAAAAATGAACAGACGCTCCAGAAGATTCCTCCGCTTCAGGCTGGGAACCAGTCATTTTCAATTCAGGGCCCTGCCCTTTGGTCTCACCACTGCCCCCCGGGTGTTTACCAAATGCATGGCAGTGGTAGCTTCTCACCTGAGACGTCAAGGATTCCAGGTGTTTCCATATTTGGACGACTGGCTCCTCACAGCTCCCACCAAGCATCTTCTTCTATTGGCCAGGGACTACACCTTTTGCATTTGTCAAAATTTAGGCATTTCAATAAATTGCGAAAAGTCTTTTGTCGCCTTGTCGTGTTACCTTCATAGGCGCAATTCTAGACAGTCAACATGTCTGCGAGGCTAACAGATCAGAGGATAACAGACATACAAAAACTGGTCTCGCTCATCTTCAGCAGCAACAGAGTCAAAGCCAGGTTAGTTCTGAAAGTATTGGATTATGGCGGCTGCCATTCCTTTGCTTCCGTTAGCCAGATTCCACATGAGAATCCTTCAATGGATGCTCTTCACACAATGGTCATACCAGCAACTTCCGATGTCCCACACCATTATGATCACGCAAACATGCAGGAATCATCTTCTGTGGTGGATGTCTTCCCCTCAGCTCTTTGAAGACCCTTTGTTCCTCCCCCTCCGGTTGCTACACTGACGATGGACACCTCCCTGATCGGGTGGGGGGGGCATTATCAGGGCAGAACTGTCCAGGGCACATGGCAACCAGAAGAATGCCACTTGCACATAAATGTTCTAGAGATGAGAGCAGTGCTTTTAGCGTTGCAAGCCCTTCAAGACTCTCTTCCCTTGGGAACGATAGCAATCCAGACGGACAATATGTCTGTAGTGTGGTATATCAACAAACAAGGCGGAACCAGGTCCTACCCCCTGTGTCGAGAAGCACTCAGACTGTGGCAATGGGCGATTTCTTCTCAGCGGTTTCTGATAGCAACGCACATCCCCGGGAAGTCCAATCAAATCGCGGACAAGTTGAGCAGAGCTATCCTCATGCCTCACGAGTGGTCTCTGAAAGACTCTGTTGTGAGAAATTTTTCTCAAGTGGGGTCAGCCTTGCTGCGACCTTTTTGCTACTCCCCAAAACAGCAAGTGCAGAGATTATTTCACCCTATTCCCTTTACCAGGCCAGCCCAGCAGAGACGCTGTAGTCCAAGTTTGGCCCCGGGGACTTCTGTATGCATTTCCTCCCTTCCCACTAATCTCTCAAGTGATACAGAAAGCTATCGCTCAGAAGGCCTCGTTGATCCTCATTGCTCCTTACTGGCCTCGACAGGTTTGGTTCCCCTTTCTGCATCATTTTCTGTTGGAGCGACCTTGGCATCTGGACCTAGTTCCAGATCTTTTGATCCATCAGTCGGGTCAGTTTCATCGCTCCCTGTCCTCTCTGAACCTCACTGCTTGGTTCCTCCAATTCCAACCTTAGCCAGGCTTCCTCAAATATCTCACTCTGTTCGAGATATTTTGATAGCTTCCCATAAATCTTCCACTAGAAAGATTTATTTGAGCAAGTGGAAACGTTTCGCCTATTGGGCTCAAGGAAGGGACATAGATCCTTTCACTGCTTCCATCCAAATGGTCCTTGATTTTCTAGCTGAACTCTTCCATGCAGGTTCATCTCCTTCTACTCTTAAAGTTCAACTGGCAGCTATTTCTAATTTTCATGTGGGTATTTCAGAATCTGCCATAATGTCCCACAAGCTTTGCAAAGCCTTTTTGAAAGGAGTTTTTCTACTCAGACCTCCTATAAGAAATCCTCCTCCTCCTTGGGACCTAAATTTAGTTCTTAGTTCTTTGATTCTTCCCCCTTTCGAACCTGCAGCCTCCTGTTCTTTAAATTTGCTATCATGGAAGACTCTCCGATAGCTATTACTTCAGCTAGAAGAGTTTCAGAACTTCATGCACTCAGCTGTCTACCTCCTTATCTGTTCCATAAGGACAGGGTATCTTTACGAACCAACCCTTCTTTTTTGCCTAAGATAGCCTCGGCGTCTAACCTAAATCAAAGCATTGACCTCCCTGTGTTTTTTCCAGAATATTCCAATAGGTCTGAACAAAAATTACACTGGCTAGATGTTCATAGTCAGTTAAGGTACTATTTGGATAGAACCAAACAATTCAGAAAATCTGACCAGCTGTTTGTCTCCTATGCAGAAGGCAGAAAGGGACTTTCAGTTTCAAAGGTATCCTTATCTAGATGGCTAACATCTCTGATTTCCCTTGTTTATGAAATTAGACACCAAAAGCTGCCTAACAAACCTAAAGCCCATTCCACCAGAGCTTTGGCTACTTCTATAGCCTTCCAAGACAGACTGCCTATTGACACCATTTCAGCGGCTACTTGGGCTACTCCTCACACTTTCATT
This sequence comes from Protopterus annectens, assembly GCF_019279795.1. Classification (NCBI taxonomy): domain Eukaryota; kingdom Metazoa; phylum Chordata; order Ceratodontiformes; family Protopteridae; genus Protopterus; species Protopterus annectens. Next base: position 955,649,609 of record NC_056726.1, read on the forward strand.
TCTCATAAGTTGGATTTAGCTTCTAGGCATAGAGCTAACTTTGGTTCCACTGTTCTCAAGAGTCTGTTCCGTTAGGCCACCGGGACAAGGTGCTAGGGGCGGTCCCATCCAGCAAGAATGAAGGCGAGATAGACAACTTAACGTATAGAAGTTATGTTCTTACCATAACGTTCCATGTTAGTTGTCTTCTTCTCGCCTTCTTTCTTGCGTCCCACCCTCCTTCCCCCTGGCCTGGACAGACCTAGAGGAGTTTGATTGTGACCTCTCTTTCTACCACCTCTTTGCTATAGGTATATGCTCTGCTGTGCATATTTTCCTAGATCAGGCTTTAGGTCATCTTTCCTCTTCCCCTTGTTTATAGAGGTGGATTCTTTTTCCAGTTTTTCTGGTTATTAGCTGGGCCTAACTCACAAACGAGATCTGAGGTAATTCTCGCCTAGCATTGTGGGATATAAGGGGAGCCTCAAGCCGGTGGAACCAACTCTCGAGCTTTAGAGTGGCCGAGGTCGGCTCCGAACCCATCCAGCAAGAAAGAAGGCAACTAACATGGAACGTTATGGTAAGAACATAACTTCTATTTTTATTGGATGTCCATAGACTGCTTCATTTTTACCTCCCTAGGACTAAACCCTTCCGCAAGTTGGATCAATTGTTTACCATTTTCTAGTTGGTACCATTCCAGGAACCAGGACACTGAAGGCCAAGTTGCCAGCTTTTAGGTTTGCGTGAATCCTTTTGGCTTCTTGGTGGATCTTGCTAGACCTCCCCTCTGATTTCCTTCCCCCTTCCTGTCCTAAAATGAAGCAGTTTTGAAAGGGGTTAATATCCTACCAGGTGGGCCCCACCTTGGTAGTTTTTCATGCACAGACTCTTTAGCAGCTCGTCAGACTGACTTCAGGTTCTTAATGTGGAAAACTGCTACTTAACATCTGCTTGTGTCGAGTTAAGCTGTTATAGTGAGCTAACCCTAACTCATTTTCCACCACTTAAGTTTACCTTAAGCCAGGCATGTTAAAGGTCCATTGTGCCAGAGCTTTGACTTCTGTCTTCTCTTTCCAGACAGAGGTGGAAGTGTTCTACAGCAGCAGTGTGATCCTCCGTACATGTTGCTTTCACAAAGCATTGCAGATTAGTCCTAGCAAAGCTTGACCTGGAAGGAATCTATTCTGCAGGGGCTCCTGGTTTCCTTCCTACTTGGTTTTCCACCTTTCCTCCTTGTTCCCAAGCTGTGGTAATCTATTCAACTAGCTTGAGTTGCCGCTACAGTGTAGTAAATGTTAATCAGATGCTAAGCTAGAGAGGTGACAGAATTTAGCTTTTGGGCTTGAACGCCCAAATGCTTTTGGTAGTTTCTCCAGTGTTGGAGTGTTGCTTCCTAAACTGCATTCCTAGAACCAAGATTCCTGACTTGATTTTTATTTTGTAAGGGTGTCTTTGGCTAAAAATACCATAGTGGATCAGCAGTGGTGTCTTAGATTCTGCAGAAAGGTTCAATTCTGTAATGAGATCCATTGGTCTTTCTGAAGACCAGTGTGTGTTAACTTCTAGGGAAGAGTATTGATTTTGGAGTTCTGTATTGTCAAACCCATACAGTCTGGTGTCATGGTCAGCTTTGCAGTTGGGAGTAAGCTGGGGGGTTGGATCAAGGATGGTATGAAAAAGCTCACTGTCCTAAACTCTTATGGGACATTTGAGTGGGGCTGTGGTCAGGCTTTCTGCCACAGGGTTATTCGTATGGCTGGCTGAAGATTTGTCCCATGCTAGAAGTCCGGTACTGCTCCTTGGTGACTCCTATTCTTTGTATACATTTAAAACCTGGAATCCCCTCTTCCACTCATTGGTGATAAGGAACAGAATGTCAACAGAGGGGTGGGGTTCCAAAAGCCTTCCATTTTTAGAGGAGCATGGACTAGAGGCCCAGACTAGGAGTAACTTTTACATTGTGCTCTTATCCTGTCCTACTCTGCCTTTGATGTTCTTTGATCCTGTGATCATCCCCCCATAAGGCCAGATGCTTGCCTTGTAGGGAGGAAATTTTAAGCTTGGTGGGTTCCGATTAGTTTCTGTATGCAATTAACTGGAGTTGTGGTATGCCAACATTTCAAGTAGTTCCAACCTTTCATCCTAAAATTAAAGGTATCTGGTGCGTATAGTTTGAAGCACCTACTTGAGCCAGGTTAGAGTACGCAAGAGTGAGGGAGCTATTGTCCCTCATGTTTCCCCAAACTTGCACTGCAGTACTTCAAGAACTTGAAAGCTTGCAGTCTTTTTGGGGAAATCTGAGATGGATTTCTACTGACATGGCCAGGACCTTGGGAAATTTACCTTTACTTTCAATAAGTGCTGTGGGGTTTTTGCGTTCTCCTGCACCCAAGCTATAAGCTCTGGCAGTGGGCCATGGGTTAGCTAATATACAAAGCACAGCTTGCTCGAGTGCAGACCCCTCCCCAAACTGTTGCACTGGGGTATAAATATGGGCTGCATGGCATTGTTACCAAATAAAGCAGTTGCTAGAAAATGGAAACTTCATTTTGGAGTGTTGAATAGTGTAAGACTTGGAAGTTTTCTGCTTCAGAAAAACAGCAAATTGCATGAGATTCTGTTTGTGGAACAGTATTGAATCAGGAGTGAGATTTAAGGGAAAACAACAATTCTGCATTTAAATGTTGACTGGTGTGTGCTTATGTGAATTTGCAGCTTTAATTGGTGGTGTAAGACTATGGCTGCCTTTCTTTCAGCACCAAAAGCATAGCGTTGAGCTGGCAACTGTGCACCGTAAAAACCTACTGCCAGTCATTAGTGGACCAGAGTTCTGCTGTGGCGACCCCTAACTGGGAGAAGCCAAAAGACAAACTACCAAAAGCATAGAGCATTGGTTATATCGCTACCCTTTTGGAGCTAGTTCCTTCCTCAAAGCAGGAAGCCTAAAACTAGAGGTACTTTATGCAGTACATGTCCAGTCTTTGTAGTGACTGTTCTGCCTCAGTTGAAGGTATATTTATGGACTTGCATGAATGTAGACTGTACCACAAGTTAAAACAATTGCTGCACATAATCCATGAAATGGGCAACTCCTACTTGGGGCTTTAATGTTTACCTGGAATGTTTTCTGAGGATCCCTTTGAACTGGCTGCCACCTCTCTTGAATCTGGGAGGTGACTTTTTAGGAACTGTAACAAACCAGACTTCAGAGCTTTAAGTGTAAGGCACCCTTCTAGCCTTCCACAAGGACCGAGTCAACTTGCTCAACTCTTATGCCTAATAGTGTACCAGTCTGTACAATGGCTAGCATTTATGACCCTCTGAACAAATGAGCTGTGTTCCTTGGTTGTGAAGACCAAGTTGAGAATGTTCTGCAACCATTGGCAAGGAAACTGGCATGCATGTAAATGGTTGGCACTCTTGCTATTCAGTTCAAAAAAACTTTCATTGGATAGGTTAGGCTACTTTCTAGAAGGGCTACAAGAGGGAGCCACTTGCCCATGTTTACTTTCCAGAGGTAAAGTAGGCTGTGTGCCATTGACATGTCTCCACAGCAGTAATGGGCTTTGAGGGTTTGCCCCAGTGTTCTGTCCACTGTAGCAGTGATAAGGAACTGTAAGATTCATGTTTTTAATTTTCCTCTCCATTCCTAAGATTCATGTTTTTAATTTTCCTCTCCATTCCTTTTTGGCTTTTCTGTGGGCATCCTAGGGCTGGGTGTAGACACTTCCATAAATTCCCAAGTCTGAACTCTGAGAAACTTACCTGGATATTTGTGGCATTTTGACTTTTGCAGGCCCTCTGGCATCCAGAGGGAACAGATTATAGGATGCCTTACTCCTGGGTGTCTCCAGCCTATGCATGGCCCAGGAGTTCTTGTGCAGTAGAACCAAAACTGGCACTGCTAGCTGGTATGTACTGATGGTTTCCATATAGCCATAGGGGCAGAATTCAGTAGCTTCTCCATGCATCCTAGAACCAGATTTCCAGAAATTGCTATTTTTGTAGAGATTCTTTGGTGGGTATATTCCAGCCTGAGCCAAACTTGGTCCTTCACTAATTATGCCTGCTGCACTTGCAGTTTTTTACAAATGGGTCAAGACTCCTGAACTACAACAGCCCATCTGAAGGAGGGGCTGACTGTTCCCTAGTTCTGAGCACTGGAGCTGACTGTTCCCTAAACAGCAATGTCACTCTTGTGCATCATGTACCTGTAAGGCCATACCCCTTGTCCAGAGTGCAGCAGTGCCATAGATGGCTTTAACTCCACTCCTCCAGTAAAGAGTAGAAGCTGAACAAAATCTTCCAACAGGTAATAGCTGTATCTGCTCTCCTGTAACTGGGCTGACCTCCCTGAATACCTTTTGGTCTATTGACTAAACATTCTCTGCAGCAAGGTTTGTAGGATGAATTCTATCTTTCTAGCAGTGGTATAGATTTCTGTATACCTTTGTCCTTGATACTGATTCCTGTGAGTAGTGAAGGTCTGTAGACAGTAACCCAGTCCTGTTTTCATACCATTGTTAAGCTGGCAGCACTAGCTTGCTTTGGTCTCGTTTTGGAAAACCAGAATCTTGATTCCTCTTCAAAACCTCTTTCTCATAATGTGCCTAGTCTTTTTTGAAGTAGACATAAAAACCTGGACTCTGTCTGCAAGAGTAGTAAGGATGAGAGAAACTTCTACAAAGGAGGGACTATATCTGCTTGCCTTGCGCTTTATTTATTTTAGTGGGCTAAACAATGCTAGTTTCATTTGCAGTAACAAAAGGTGCCATCCTTTATCTTTTTTTAACTCTGCTTTTTAGTTGGCTTCCTTGCCATTCTGATTTCATCATCGAAAGCTATCTTGGTGTCGGGTCTCCATAACTTCACTCTGAAGTTAGAGGTACTAGAGTGGCTAGCAAACTTGGTCTTCTGCTGTAAAAAGGGCAGGATTGTGCAAGAACATCTTTACTTGCATTCCACGAGAGCAGTCTCTTGCAACTTAAAGCCTGACCTTAAACCATTTGTGCAATGCCACCTGGTTATGACTGGAGATGTTCTGGGGTCGGGTCAGGGTTTAGAGTTGCAGTCCTGATATTTTAAGAATACCTTGGGCTATCCATTCATGTTAACCCTGTCAGTTTGCAGGGGGTGCATGGGGGAAATCTGCTCCAATTTGGTCTTCTATAACAATGATCCTACTAGAGCATTTGCTAGTAGTTTTCCTGCAGCTGTACACCAGTAATGGTAGAGACCTAAACTTCCCCAAAACAAATGGAACTGGCTAGTGATGCATTCCTAAACTTTTCTTGTAGACTGACCAGACCCCCCCCCCCCAAAAGCGTGCACATCCAAAAACACTTCCTTTACAGATAAAGCCCAGATGAATGTATCCAAATGATGTGGATATCTGGGCTGGCCCCAAATACTTGGCAACGTGAAACATTGCGTTTATCTAGGCTTCTTGTGGGCCGTTAAGATCAGCTGCCTAGTAACCTTTTGAGCCTGTTTTATGCTCTGTAGAGCAGCAGTTTTCATGAAGGCTGTTGGATCTGGAGGGACTACAAAATGTACTCTAGGCAGTGCAGACTATTGAGTGCAAAACTTGGTCTGTTCTGGGTGCCCTTTGCCATTGGGCTGATTCTTGTGCCTAGCCCCACTTCTAGAAGTAGGTCTGAGCACCTTTACAACAAGGGCCTAGGTTTGGTTCTTCTACCACAGGTTTTCCTGTTATGCCTATGACTTGCTGGTCTAGTCTTGTATGCCTCTGCTTTAGTGGTTGACCAACCAGATGCCACCCCAGCTTCTCCCAGGCTGTTTGAGACAGTTAAAGCTCTGGCTACCGTACAGGCTTTGTCCTTCGTATGCTGCAGAGCCAAGGTATTAGTGAAGTGGGTTTCATAACCCTGAACAGGAGTATTCTTTAAACTTGACTAGGAAAGCCTCTACTCCAGATAATTTAGTCTGTGTGATGCATAATTTGAGAGAGCTGGTTTTTGTTGTGCCATTTCTAAGTCACTTGAAGCTTTTCTCAGTATATGCATACTTCATTATTGAGGTAATTGGTATGTGTTTGAATGCTTAAAGCCAATTTGCTTTTGGTTAAAGTACAGTCAGTGTGTTTTTTTTTTTGTTTTCTAGCATCTGTAGAGAATTCTCAGAAGGCTTATCAGGAAGCATTTGATATCAGCACAAATAATATGCAACCTACACATCCAATTCGTCTGGGTCTTGCGCTAAACTTTTCTGTATTTTATTATGAAATCCTCAACAGTCCAGATAAGGCCTGTCATCTGGCAAAACAGGTAAGATCAAATTTTTTCTACATAAAGTGGTTTATTTTAATCTGTTTTGTCCCCATGCCTGCTGACACCATCCTCTGACCAGTTTTTCAAACTGGGCTGTCCATGCAGTTGTTGGCCTCTGTTCATTCTGGCATTGAACAATATCATTGGTGCATTGGTGTGCCAGGTGAGTCTCACCACTCCCACACACATTTGGGCACACCCATCCTCCCTGCTCACATGAAGTGATTTTGAGCTGCTAGTCAGTTACCTGGGCTGTAGTCTGGCTTTGGCCATGTGTGTACATCCTTAAACTGTGAAGCACCTTTTCACTTTAAAGCGTTCTGTTGTATTGGGGGTACACCAGATATCAGATTCCTGACCTCAAAGTTCAGCTGTCCTAGTAGGATGACTTGCCTGACACTTACTCAGTTGCCTGCTACGGTAAAATCCATTGTTTGCAGAGCTTACCCTTCAACGAGATCCCTTTGCTTTATTTGTCAGAAGGGTACAAAAATTTCCACAGCATTGGATATACCATGGAACGTAGTGAAGACTGTCAAGTGGAGAAAATATGGGACAACAGTGATGTTGCAAAGAACTGGACATCCAAAATTTAAGACCAAACTAACTGGTTAGGGAGGCTGCCAAGAGACCTACAGCAAAGGAGCTGCAGAAGTTTCTGGCAAGTCCTGGTTGTATACTACATGTGACAAATATTCTCCATATGTCTGGACTAGTTTGGAGGCTGCCAAGAGACCTACAGCAAAGGAGCTGCAGAAGTTTCTGGCAAGTCCTGGTTGTATACTACATGTGACAAATATTCTCCATATGTCTGGACTATGGGGTAGGGTTGCAAGATGGAAGCCTTTTCTTACAAACATTCAGGCCCAGCTAAAATTTGCAAAATACAATGTCCCAAAAGCATGTGGGGAAACTGTTATGGTCTGAGACAAAGGTTGAATTTGGCTACAGTTCCAAAAGGTACATCTGGTGCAAAAACACTTTGCATCCCAAATGCACCAAATGTAATTTTAAAATGTCAATCACAGATGACCACTCTCTGTGTTTATTGTTTGGGTGCAAAACATTTACAGGAGTCATGCAGTGTGTCACGCTTTTTCCTCTAGGGTCCTCCAGGAGAGGAAAAATAAGCTTATTCTTAAAGGCTTAATCAAACCCTCCTTCGAAGAAGCTCTAGCATCCTCTCCTTCTCCAACTGAAAGAAGGCGCCGGGTTCACCAGTCCGTCGGATCCGGCCGCCAAAAGACATAGGCAGGCTTCTCCTTCGGCTCCAAGGACTTCGGAGCCGAGGGCGGAACGGTCTGCCTCGATGCCACCAGTCTCGACTCCTCGGGCTTCGGAGCCGATGGCTGGGGCATCGAGAGGCGGGTCACCTTCGTCGGCTCCACTGGTCTCGGAGCCGACTAAGGTTGCCCGCTCAGACACTTCCTCCTCTGCACCGATGGAATCTACTGTGGGTATTCCCTTGGCGCCGATAATCGAGTCGCCTCGGAGCCGGTCCCCTAGTCCTTTGGGGCCGTTGGAGAGGCCTTCTCGAACCCGTTCAGTATCCTCTAAGTCCTCGAGGATGTCGGATTCGGATATAGACAGGGTGCTCCAAAGACTGTTCCAGTCCCCAGTCTTTCAAAAATTTGTTTCGGCTCCGACCCAGTTGGCTTTGGAGCTGATAGCCCATGCCCATCCCATGGCTGTTCCTCCTCCTCCGACCGCTTCGGCTCCGCTGGAGCAGATGCTGTTGGAGCCGTGGAGATCTTGGGTCGGCTCCGACCCTTACTCCAACCCGGCCTTCGGTCCGAAGTTTGGTACACGGACTTCTTCGCTGGACCCGGGGTGATGTTTCGGGCCTATGCTGTTCCGAGCCTCCTCTCGGTGCTTCAGCTATGGGATTGCCGCCGTCTATCATGGCTCCGGAGACTGGACACTCCCAGGATTCTGGGGGTCCAAGCCAGGGCTAAGTGAGGAGTGCCTTGGCCAAGTCTTCGGCCATCTCTCCGGCTTTATCGGCACCTTCCCTGGGCGTGGAGACTGGGTCTTTGGCAGTTCCCCTGTCCGTAGGCAGCGGAGCCCTGGGCCTGAGGTTACCCCCATTGGGGGTTCCCTCCTGAGGGTTCTTGAGTTGTCTTCGAGGAACCCGAGGAAGAGATCGTGCAAGAGGAAGCACGTGGACTCCCCGAGTCTATTACATCGACACTGATCTTGATGATGCGGAGGGGTCCCTGTCGCCCCTCGGATGATGTCTCATTTGCAGACATCTTAGAGATCCTCAAACAACGAGGCGGCTGGATATCCAAACCCTCTGCTGATGAGTCAGTGCTCCTCAAGGCCTTTGGGGCTCAGCCCTCCGCCTCCTGGGTGTCTCTGCCCTTCGAGCTTCTGGATTTAGTTTGTCGAAGGGCGTGGGAACATCCAGAAAGCGTGGAACCAGGCCCTTCTCGCCCTAATAAATTCTTGTCTGCCCCACCCGAGAAGGAGTTCCTCACTAAAGGCGTGGCTGTAGATGCCATGGTGGTGGCATCTGCTACACAACAGGACGTGGCAGAGGCTTCAACGTCGGCCCATCCTCCTAATAAGGAGTCTAGGAGCATGGACAGGTACGGAAGCGCACCCTGACTTCAGCCGCCTTTACTTTAAGGTCTCTGAATTATTTCGCACATTTTACCAGACTTCAGAGGGATCTGGTCAACGAGCTGTCAGATTCCCTCTCGGTAACCTACCTGAGCAGCTAGCCCAGTCGGTTAGCTCTCAGTTGGCTATCCTTACGCCAATTTCTAACTCGTCCATGAGGCTCATTTCCTATGCGGCCGAAGGCGGGTAGAGCGGCAGGCACAGGCGTGGCTCTACGGAGACGAGCCTGGCTCCGCTTTGTGTCGGTTCATGGAGGCCTTCAAGTCTTCCTTCACTGACGCTTCCCTTTGATGGGTCCTCTTTGTTTGGACCCAAGGTTAAAGACACCCTTACCGCTGTGAGCAAGAGGGAAAAACTTTATCTGCTGTAGGTGCTCATATTCCACCTCCCTTTCGCCTTATCCCAAGGCCAAAGGAGGGGGAAGATGTGGTTCCGGAAATCACGCAAGTTTTTCCTCAACAGCAGGAAGATTCCTCCAGAGGCAGAGGACGGGAAATTTTTCTGGGAGACGCCGGCCCCAGAGGCGGCAGAGGGCCCCGCAATTCTGGAGACCGCGAAGTCCTTTCGTGGCTCTTCAGCCTCCCACACATCATGAGGGATTGCCCGGCTGTGCTGCTCGAGCCAGTCGGGTGTTGTTTTGCTAAGCACCTAAAAGCCTGGGAGTCCATCACTCAGGACAGATGGGTGCTTCGATCATTGCCGGAGGTTACACCATCCCATTCACATACTCACCACCACCGCCCAAGAAAATCCCGACCCACCACCCAGTCAAAGGGAAATTGCAGCCGCAGAAGCTTTAAAGCTGCTAGAAAAGGAGTCATCCAACCGTCCCCACAGACCAGATCGGATCCGAAATTACTCCAGGTTCTTTTTAGTGCCAAAAGACAGGGGACGAGACCAATATTGGATCTCAGCAGACTGAACCAATCCGTCCAATCCAAATTCAATGGTCACGCTACAATCCATTCTCCCATTGTTGAAGGATGTTTGATGTGCTCCATAGATCTCAAGGACGCCTATTATCACATACCGATACATCAGGCGTCCAGGAGGTATCTGCGCTTCAGCCTGGGAGTCAGTCATTACCAATTTTGTGCTCTGCCCTTTGGTCTCACCACAGCCCCCAGGGTGTTCACCAAGTGTTTGGCGGTAGTGACGGCTCACCTGAGAAGTCTTGGATTCCAAGTGTTTCCCTATCTGGACGACTGGCTCCTGACTGCCACCACCAGGCATCTACTAATGGACAACCTCAAAGCCACCATCTCCCTAGGTGCTACCCTGGGGATTACATTCAATTGGTCAAAGTCTGCCTCGCTGCCCTCTCGGCGCATAAGGTTCATAGGAGCAGAGATAGACTCAAAATTGATGCGCGTCTTTCTTCCTGCCGAAAGGATCCAAACTTTACAGGGCCAAGTTCAAGCTCTGGTCTCGAGATCCAAAGCCCCAGCCAGGATGGTTCTACAAGTTTTAGGTTCAATGTCTGCCACGTTCTTTAGTTCCTCTGGCAAGATTGCACATGAGGATTCTTCAGTGGCTATTGTCAACTCAATGGTCCTTTCAGGATCTTCCCCTCAATCATCACATCATGATTACGGAAACATGCAAACGGGACCTTCGCTGGTGGCTTCAGACATCCAATCTAAATCAAGGAAGCCCCTTTGTTATACCCTCTCCAGTGGTTACCCTGACGACAGATGCGTCCCAGATAGGGTGGGGGGGCATTGTCTGGGCAGGCTAGTTCAGGGATCCTGGCTTCCAGACGAAGCTCTTCTCCACATCAATGTGTTGGAGATGAGGACTGTACTTCTATCCCTACAGGCCTTACACAAGTTTCTTCCTCAGGGCATCATCGCCATCCACACAGACAACATGTCGGTGGTCTGGTATCTGAACAAACAAGGAGGGACCAGATCTTACCCCCTTTGCAGAGAGGCCATGAGGGTGTGGAATGGGCTGTAGCTACCAACCGCTTCTTGGTAGCGACCCACATTCCGGGAAATCAAATATATTGGCAGACAAATTGAGCAGGACAATTCTCTCTCCTCACGAGTGGTCCCTAAACTAAACAGTAGCAGCTCAGGTTTTCAGGAGATGGGGAACGCTGCGATCTTTTGCAACACCACTTAACACCACGTGCAAACGCTTCTTCTCCTTGACTCCACATCAAGGGGAACCAGCTATGGCTGCTCTAGCACAACCTTGGCCAACAGGGCTACTTTATGCCTTTCCTCCGATACCACTTCTCTCCAAAGTCATTCAAAAAGCTTCTCAATTGGGGTCCGCAATGATACTGATTGCCCCATACTGGCCTAGTCAGGTATGGTTTCCTTACCTGAAGAAACATGCGGTGGACGATCTGTGGACTTTAGACCTAATTCCGGACCTGTTAATTCATCAGTCGGGACAACAGCACCAGTCCCTTCACTCCTTGAAGTTGACAGCTTGGCTCCTCCACTTCTGATTTTAGTCAGAAGTCACACATTAGACCCGGAAGTTATTCACATTTTATCTTCGGCCCACAAACCCACCACTAAGAAATTGTACCTCAGTAAGTGGAAGAGGTTTGCTATCTGGGCTCAACTCAGGGGCTTAGACCCTATCACTGCTCTTATCCCAGAGGTTTTGAAATTCTTAACATCCCTGTTTAATCAAGGATCTTCTGTCTCTACTATTAAAGTCCAACTAGCGGCTATCTCTAAATTTCACGAGTCCATGGATCCTCCATTGATGAGTAGCAGACTATGCAAAACTTTCATTAAAGGTGCGGTCTGTTAAGACCCCAGTTTTTCATCCTGCCCTCCGCGGGATCTAGATTTAGTGCTTCGCATTGACATCTTCCCCTTTCGAACCGCTGCTACATGTGAGTTAAAATATCTGTCTTGGAAAACTGCCTTCTTAGTTGCAATTACTTCTGCAAGAAGAGTTTCAGAGCTTCAAGCCCTGTCTATTAAACCACCGTACTTGATTTTCCACAAGGATAGAGTATCACTTAGGCCTAATCCATCCTTTGTCCCTAAGGTCTGTTCTAATCTCTGTCTCCAACAGTCTCTAGAGCTACCAGTTTTCTTCCCAAAATTCTCCAATGAAGCAGAATACACTCTCCATAAATTGGATGTTCACAGGCAATTGCGCTTCTGTTTAGACAGGACTCAGCAACTTCGTAAGTCAGACCAGTTGTTTGTGTCCTCAGACAATAAATTGGGTAAAACCATCACAAAAGCTACTATCTCCAAATGGATTAGAGATTGCATAACTCAGGCTTATTCTTCTTCGAATAAGCAACTTACAACATCTATCAAAGCTCACTCTACCAGAGCTATGGCTACTTCTATAGCTTTTCATTCCAAGCTCGCTATATCGAGATTTGTGCTATGCTACTTGGTCCAATCCGCACACTTTCATTTCCCACTATAAATTGGATGTGGCATCTAAAGGACGAGCATCATTTGGTTCCACGGTACTCAGGAGTGTTTTCCAGTGAGCCACCCAGGATTCAGGTGCTAGGACGCTGTCCCATCAGTCAGAATGTAGGCGAGATAGGATCACATAACATCTTTTAGTTATGTACTCACCATAACTTCAGATGTTTGGGATCCATCTTGCCTACATTCCTAATACCCACCCTCCTTCCCCCTGCCTTGGAGATCAGAAGAGATTGAACGGTTTGAGTTCTACTGTTTTTATCTTGTTCATCTGACGATGTTATATAATCAGAGCGTGCATGTGTGCATGTATGCGGACAAACTAGATCTGGGGGACTGGTAGTGGTGCATCCTGGGATATAGTAAGCTCAGCCAATAAGACTTCGCTCTTTGGCATAAGCGTGCCGAGTCGGAGCTGAGGGATCGGCTCCGAACCCATCAGTCAGAATGTAGGAGAGATGGATCCCAAACATCTGAAGTTATGGTGAGTACATAACTAAAAGTTTGCAGAGCTTACCCTTCAACGAGATCCCTTTGCTTTATTTGTCAGAAGGGTACAAAAATTTCCACAGCATTGGATATACCATGGAACGTAGTGAAGACTGTCAAGTGGAGAAAATATGGGACAACAGTGATGTTGCAAAGAACTGGACATCCAAAATTTAAGACCAAACTAACTGGTTAGGGAGGCTGCCAAGAGACCTACAGCAAAGGAGCTGCAGAAGTTTCACAGCAGTGAGGCTGCCAAGAGACCTACAGCAAAGGAGCTGCAGAAGTTTCTGGCAAGTCCTGGTTGTATACTACATGTGACAAATATTCTCCATATGTCTGGACTGTGGGGTAGGGTTGCAAGATGGAAGCCTTTTCTTACAAACATTCAGGCCCAGCTAAAATTTGCAAAATACAATGTCCCAAAAGCATGTGGGGAAACTGTTATGGTCTGAGACAAAGGTTGAATTTGGCTACAGTTCCAAAAGGTACATCTGGTGCAAAAACTTTGCATCCCCAAAAGAAACACCCTTCCCACAGTGAAGTATGGTGGTGGCAGTGTCATGCTTTCGGGTTACATTTCATCTGGAACTGGGGCTTTAGCCAAGGTGGAGTGAATTATGTTCCAAATACCAGTCACTTTTGGTCCACAACCTTCAGGCGTCTGCTAGAAAGCTGAAGATTAAGACTAATTTCACTTTTTAACACTGACCCCAAGTTTTCTTTTGGCTTTTCCCAGTTGGAGGTCGCCACAGTGAAACTGTCTGCTAATGATTGGCAGTCTTTTACGGTGCCGAGGTGCCAGCCCCACACCCAACCTTCAACAAAAGCACACCTATTCACGCATTCTTGTGAACGCCACTCTACTGCAGGGAGGACATGCAGACTCCACACAGCGGACGCCCCAGCTGAGAATATAACAGGAGAACCTCTTGCTGTGAGGTGACAACGCTACCACTGCACCACCGTGGCTAACCATAAAGTATAAACAGAGTAAAGCAAAGGCTTCCAAAATTGAGTTGCACAAAACATAGGGGTGTAGTCTCTATTAGTAATGGACTATTTTTTAAATTGGTGAGTAGCTTAAGCTGTGCCCTGAGAGTTTACACCCTCCCCCATCAGTATACTACAGTGTAATAGTATGCTACAGTGTAACTCCGGTTCAACACCATGACCCCAAGTGCTCCAGTCTGTCAGATTGCAAGGGCATCTCTTGTGCACAGCCCTCTTCAGATCACCCCACAGATTTTCTATTGAATTTAGGTCTGGGCTCTGGCTAGGCCATTCCAAAACTTTTATTTTCTTCTGGTGAAGCCATTCTTTTGTTTTAGATGTATGCTTGAGGTCAACACAATGACCCTAAGCATACATCTAAATCCACAAAAGAATGGCTTCACCAGAAGAAAATTGGAATGGTCTAGCCAAAGCCCAGACCTAAATCCAATAGAAAATCTGTGGGGTGACTGGAAGAGGGCTGTGCACAAGAGGCAATCTGACAGATTGGATCACTTTTGCAAGGAAGAGTGTGGGCAAATATTGCCAAGTCAAGATGTGCCATGCTGATGACTCCTACCCAGGGAGACAAATGCTGTAATTAAATCAAAAATTGCTTTAAAGTATTTAAGGGTGTGCGCACTTGTGCAACCAGCTTATTGTACTGTTTTTTTTTTTTTCCCTAACAGATTTTTTTCAATTCTATTCTACAGGTTATAGATCACAAAGGTGGGGAAAGTTTTGAAATTGTGGTCTCGTACATATACCTGTACACATGTATATACATGTACCTGTAAACGTGTATATATGTATTTTCCACAAGCCTTTTTACTAAAGCAAATGTGTCTTACAATTGGCAGTTTTAATAGTTTTAGGCATAGTTTGTCTTACGATTTCTGCTGCAGTTTTCAGGGAGCTCAGTTGTCTTGTTTGCGCAAGTTTTTTCACTGACTGTCTAGGTCAGGAAGCAAAATGCCATGGGGGTGTGCATGTCAGGTTAACTTACCTCAAGCCTTTAAGTCTGGGCTCGGGTGACATGAATGCAAGCTGTAACAAACAGCTTAGTATTTTAGGATATGCCATAAAAAATGATGCAATTACAAATGTAGAAAAGCGCATTGACAATTCGGCAGTTGGGAGTAATAAGTAGATCACTGCTGCGTTAGTCTAAGCTATGTTGGGATGTCCTGCCAAGGATAATCATACCTCTGAAGCTTGGAATACCCTAAGTGCCATGGCTGCAGCCTGTGTAGAGACATGGAAATGGAAGTTGGTGCCAAACTTTAGAACTTTCTTCCCCCAAAGAGTGCAATTGGTCTGCTTTCCTGGCTAAGGAGATTCTGTTGAGGCTTCCATTTTGCTTTTAAATTTTCAGTTCAGTATTCCTTTCACCCTGATTTTTTTTCCCAATATGCTAGCTAGCTGTTGTGGCAGCTTTTCATAGCTGCTTTATTCTGAAGTGTGTAGATGTATTCTGCGCCTCTCCTCCTAAGAGGTTGTTGGTGCTGTATTTTTCTTTGTTTTTGTTCCAGTGACTTGACTTGGGGTTTTGTCCTTGCCTGTTCCACATGGGCTGCTTCCCATGGAAAGCACCCTAAAGCTTCCACATGGGCTGCTTCCCATGGAAAGCACCCTAAAGCTTTGGGGGTGTTAATGGATGATTAATCAGTTGTTACTGCAATATCTTAAGGCCGCTTAGTACCAGTCCAGCAGGTCTTTGTACCAGTCCAGCAGGTCTTTACCTTTCAAGTACAGACACCTTGAGGAATCAGACAATGCCATCTACCTTTACTACTAAACATTTGTCCTGAAGCAAAAAAGTTTTAAGTGCTGGAGACTTTTGGATGTGATCCATAACATCCCTGCAGCCAGCAACTTTCATTAGTGCTTGAATGCCACAAATGCCTGTACAAGGTTTCAGATCTTAAGTACCTCCCTGATTTAGTGGCCCAATTACTGCTCTTGACAAAACTCTTCTGAAAAGAACAGCTCTCCAGTTTTGGGGGATTTGTGTCATTTCCCTGGCCATGAGTATTGAGCTGCTGTTTCATGTGATTCACAAGCTCTAGATCAGGTGAAATATAAATCAGATTTTGAAGGAATTGGTTTATGCAGTGCTAGCTCTCAGGTTGTGGAGCATTCCTTGGTGTAGTTTTGCCCTGGTTGCATTTAGGACGGCTGACACTGTCTCCTTTATAAGGAGGCATGTTTGAGGTAGCACCCCCATCCGTAGGTTCATAGGTTGGTACCAGGCTATCTGCCCTAGGGCCTATACAAGCCTAGCCATAATTCCCTGGATATTTCTTCCTACAATAATTAACTTTTCTCCCTACAATAATTAACTTCTCTGGACACCTGTCTAGCAGGGCAACTGACATGATCCCCTGGGTGAATTTCCCATCTCCCATCCAGTCATAAAGGTTCCTTTTGAAGAGGGCCAAGGAGGTGCTCTGCTTGACATGTATGGGCAGTCTCTGGGTCAGGAACCTATCCCTCCGTGTTTTGTCCATTGTGATGACAAGGTGTAGATCCCTGAAGCATGTGGCTCTGAGGGATTTGGATTTCGTTGGAGCATGTCCAACAGCTCAAGGTTTAATATGGTCTTGTATGTTAAGCAGAGACTGAGTAGACTATGTGCCAGAGTGTAGCTTTAGTTTTTGACTGTCTATGGCATCTGCTTTAGGCTGTGATTCCTTTAGTGAGGTATTTCTGTGTCCTTTCTAGCTGTTGCAGATGTCTTGAGGTACTTACCAAACGGGGCGTTATACTCTATAATGGGTATAATGAGGGATGAGTACAGTGGGACAACATTTTTTCTAGATTAAAAGCCCTTGCTGATGTGTGCCACATAGGACTTTGTGGTTTTTGAGAGACACTACTGTCCACCTGTGCCCCCAAGTCTCATCACACTTTCGATTAGTGTACTGCCACCTATGTGGTAATTCATGGGTACGTGTTTTTTTCCCAAAATGTATAACTATACATTTATTGGCCTTAAGGTTGAGTCCATGGCTCTGGCACCAGGCATCTGTTTCTGTAAGGCCCTTTTGTAGAATATCCACATTTGGGGATTCAGTAATGGCTCCCAGTTTGCAGTCATCTGCAAACTTGTTAGCCAGAGTCCCTTGGTGTTGGCCTCTACTTCAGAGAAATAGATGCCAAACGAGTGGTCCCAGGACTGAACCCTGAGGTACTCCACTTGTCTGCAGCTGGATTTGGAGTCTGCTACTTTTACAGTCTGGGTTCTCAGTAAGCCAGTTGGTAACCCATCAAGTGACTTTGGGATTATGCCCAGCTTAGTAAGTTTGTCTGATTCCAGAGTGGGGGATGGTGTCTAAGGCCTTGGCTAGGTCCATATAGGCTGTGTGGACTGCCTTACCCTCGTCCACAGCTCTGGTGACTGCATCAGATTCAGGACACAAGATCAGCACTTCACAAACCAAAACTAGGATCCAGTGTTTGAAGGTTGCCAATGTCAAGTTCTGTGATTATGCGTTCCATGCCCTTGCAGATCAGGCTCGTCGGACTGATGGGATGGTGGATGTTAATCGTGTTACACTGCTGCAGTCATCACACTTGGGGTTATCCTGCCGTCGGGCGGTCCGCAGTCTGCCAGAGTTCCAAAGTCTTGGTCCGGCATATGTTGCTTCTTCCCTGACGTCAGTGCGGCAGGGGTGTACAAGAGGCATCCAACGCCATTTTCTTCAGTCTGTCTTACCGTGTGGTGCCTGAAGCAGAAGCAGTTGGCAAGTGCCGGTCGGCAGACTCCTGAGATTTTCAATCTAATTTCAGACCGAAGTCTTCAATAAAGCTAAGTACCCCGTTGGGGAACCTTTTCTTGCCTCAGTCCGATGTCAGAAAAAGTTAATTGCATTTCTTGTGGGAAGCAAATACCTCATAAGGACTTTCATTCTTATTGTATTCCTTGCCTAGGCCCAGACCACGACGTCGCAGGCTTGCTGTCTTGTGCTAGGTTTAATAAATGAACTATCAAACCTCTGATTTCGCCCGACATTACTTTGGTAGGAAATTTAATTATACCATGCCGTCGGAGCAACCGACCAGCATGCATAAACGAAAGGATAGGCAGCCTAGAACCAAACCAGACTCTAGGCCTCTGCTGGGCCTGTCGCCAGTTCTCAGTGAGGTGCCTACCCAGCCCCTGTCTACTGCTGATTTAGAACCCCAGACTGCTGCTGATCCACAAGCTGAGAGTACTAGGCCGCCGCAGCCTTCTTTAGGCCCTTCCGACTCCAGCGCAGGGGATTCCAGTGCAGTAGAAATTCCTTCAGTTGCAGAAGGTGTCTTCAGACAGACTACCCTCGCCATTAAATCTTATGCCAAGCTAAAAACTCCATTAAAACCAAAAAACTGTACATCAGTCTCCAGTACAAGGCCCCATACCTAAGAAACAGATGCTTAAGATGGCTGAAGATTTAATTACCCTAATCTGGGGTTCCCATCCCCCTCCTGATAAAAGGCCAAGACAAGAGGGTTATGCTTCCTCTGACCAGGTTTCAATTTCCTCAGATTCTTCTGAGGAACAGGAATACCCCCCCCCCCCTACGAAGATTCTGATGCCGAAGAATCTATTCCCTCAGCATCTCCAGAAGGGGAAACTTTATGTACAATGAGGGAACATTTCCACTGGGAAGGCCAGGATTACTCTGATTCGAAGAAAAGGCAGAGTTCCTTTTACTACTCCAGCACAGACTTGCTATTCCTCACATGTTGGACATTGTGGATGATGTTTACTTAGAATCTAGTCTTAACCCAGACACTCTACCTTTTGCTCCAGCCAAACCAGACCATGACTCACACAAATTCCTTTATAAAAGCTCTGTTTCTGACCCAGAAACAATTTCCCAGGGTCCCAAAGGGGTTAAGGCCTCTATTGCTAAAATTTCTGTACTCTCTGAAAGGGATTCAAGAGCACTAGATAGATGGGGAAAGAAGGTATACACCTCAGCTACTCTAGCTATGAGAGCCTTAAATTGCCAGTTTCACATGCTGAAATATCAGCAATTCCTAATGTCCCAATTAAAACAAAAAATGAGCACACATTCAGAGCAGCCTGTTTTCAAGGAAATGCAGGATCTCTTGCATGCAGCTGTACAGGTGAGCAGACATACTTTACAATGTGGATTTGATTCATTGGAAGCTTCCTGTAGAGCAGCAGTGACTGGATCTGTCATACGTAGACATGCTTGGCTAAAAGAACAAACCCTGCCTGATCATGTTAAAGCAAAGTTATTGGATGCACCTTTACAGCGGGATGTTTTATTTGGTGTAAAAGCAGAAGAGGTTTTAAAGAAAATGGAGGATAAGGCAAGGTCTATGCAGACGGTCAAGGATTTTTTTACAGGTTTAACCCCCATTTCAGCAGAAATTGGCAAACAAAACTGGTCCTTTCCAGCATCTGACAGACCAGAGGGGCAAATACAGATGCCCAAGGGGCAGAGGTCCATCACAAGGCCCTTACAAACCACACCAGTGGGGTGTCGCTACCCAGAAAGGAGAAGACAGGCCCCAAGTTAACGGAAGACACACTGACTTAACCCTCAGACTGCCAAGCAAATCTCTCTTGGCAGCTCCCTTGGGAGGAAGACTTTTTGCAGACAGCTGGCACATCACAAAAGACAAATGGGTCTTAAACATTGTTTTACAAGGATACAGATTCCACTTTCACACCTTGCCAAGGATGAGAGGAATGCCAAACCTGCCACCAAATCAATGGGCGGAGGCACAAAAACAAATTACAGCTCTCATGGACACGAGAGCCATTCAACAGGTACCTACACAGGAGCAAGGACAAGGATTTTACTCTATTCCTAGTCTCCAGAAAGGACAAAGCCTGGAGACCCGTTCTGGACCTTTCAATTCTAAACACCTACCTCAAGTACCCAAATTCAAGACGCTAACACTAGAGCAGCTTCTTCCCATGCTGGGCAAGAAGGCTTGGCTAGTAACATTGGATCTTGAGGAGGCATACCTGCATGTACCTGCATGTCCCTATCAGACAAAATTGCAGAAGATACCTCAGTTTCATTACAGGTTCAACTCCTTTTCCATCCCTGCACTGCCCTTTGGCTTATCTACTGCGCCCAGGGTCTTCACAAAATGCCTGGCACCAGTAATTGCATACTGCAGACAGAGGAATTCAAATATACCCATACCTGGGCGACTGCCTTATTCAAGCAGAAAGCAAGGACCTTCTTTTAAAGCATCTGGTGTTTGTCAAACACCTTTTAAGTTGCCTAGGGTACACAGTAAATGGAAAACGTCAAAACTAGTGCCCTCACAGAAAACATTCCTGGGTGCCAGCTTGAATAAAACTGCCCAGATGGCTTATCTCACGCCAGACAAGCAACAGCTGACAATACTTCAAAATGATGGCAACAAAGACCCAACACCCTGCAAGAAAAATTCTGCAGGCCTTGGGATTCATGGCATCTTGCATACTCTAATACTATTTGCAAAACTGCATATGAAGAAATTACAAATGGTACCTGAAGAGCATATGGACACACCACAGCTTGGAAACAATACCACTCATTCCCTGCCTTCAACAGGAGTTTCTGTGGTGGGCACAGGCATGTCACCTCAGCAAGGGTCAGCCTTTTACCTTGCCCACAACCAGGCAAAAACTATAACAGATGCATCTGATTATGCCTGGGGAGCACACATGGCAGGACAGTGCATTCAGAGCAAATGATACAGATCAAAGGCATCTGCATATCGATCAAAAAGAAATGCTAGCTGTACAGAATGCCCTAACAGCTTTCAAGGACTTCTTGCATCCAGGACAACAAGTAATGAAGACTGACAATACCACAGCAATGTGGTACATAAACAAGCAAGGGGGGCACACTCCTACCCCCTATGCAGGCAAGCAAGGGGGGCACACTCCTACCCCCTATGCAGGCAAGCAATGACCTTGTGGAACACAGCAGTGACTTACCAAGTTCAGCTACAAGCACAATTCCTGCCAGGAAAAACATTTGCAGACTACCTAAGCAGAAACCTCATGGATCCCCACGAGTGGAAACTGGATCCACAAATATTTGCAGTAACTGAAATATGGGGACGCCCAGACATCTGTTTGCCAACCCCTAAAACTACCAACTTCGGAAATTTTGCACAAGGACATTCCACCCACTAGCTTGGAAAGTGGACACCCTCTCATTCAGTTGGAAAAATTAAGTGTATGCCTTTCCTCCACTGCCTCTTCTAGCAAATGCTGAAAGTCAGATTAGAGAGGCCACAAATGATACTCATTGCTCCAGACTGGCCACACCAGCACTGGTACCCAATACTAAGGAAGATGGCCCACCATGGATTTTACCCCAAATTCCTCACCTGCTCACTCTTCTACACAGCCAGCTCAAGACTTTAAATCTGGCTGCATGGCAAATTACCTAAACAACTAGACAACACCTCTATCTAAAGCTGTCCTGGATGTCATTCTGGAGGCCAGGAGGCCCAGCACCAGGAAAGCCTATTCAGACAAATGGAAAAGATTTTGCGCCTGGAACCAGTCTAAAGGCTAAAATCCCCTTGCTCCAAACATTCCTCAGATTCTGCAATATTTAACGGAGATGTTGCACAAAGGACTTTCTGTTACATCTAGTAAGATCCACGCCTCAGCTCATTACAACACAGATCCTCCTATTTTCACATCCACTCCTAAGACAGTACCTCAGAGGGGCTAAGAACATAAGACCGCCCAGGAGAGCACCAACACCAACTTGGGACCTCAACTTTTTTGTTCTGGAAAAGCTTACATTGCCGCCAGCTATTTCAGCTGATAAGTTTATATCATGGAAAACTGCCCTGCTACTAGCAATAACTTCAGCTAGAGTCTCAAAGCTACAGGCCCTAATGGCAGTGCAGCCTTTCCTCATTTTTCATCAAGACAGTCGCTCTGCGGACTAACCCTTCCTTTATGCCAAAGGTGGTATCCAGTGTGGCCCTAAACCAAACCATTCGTTTACCCACCTTTTTCCCAAACCCCCAGAACAAAGGAGAGACTCCTGCACTCTTTGGACATTCACAGGCAATTACGTTACTACTTGGATAAAACTAAGGCTTTCAAAAACTCTGACCAGCTCTTTGTATCTTATGCTGCAGGATCACAAGGAAAAGCTATGGATAGGGCATTGTATACGTTTGTTACACACATCATGGGAAACTGATGCCTGCTAGCATTGGGTCCCACTCCACCAGTGCTACAGCAACATCAACAGCCTTTCTCAGGGGGGTACCAACTAAGAAGATTTTGGAAGCTGCATCTTGGGGAGTTCAGTGCACACCTTCAAGCGCTATCACGTACCTTTATACTCTTAAGACTAGAGCTGGCTTTGCCACTGCAGTTGTGCAGGGCCTACTAGCTTCTCCAAACCCTGTAACTCCTCCACCCATCCTTAGCTTTGGGATTCAGCCCAAGTGTGATGACTGCAGCAGTGTAACACTATGAACCTAGTGCAGTTTTGTACCTACCATAAATGTGGATGTTAGTGTTCACACTGCTGCAGTCCAGGTTACTCTCCCTCCATCCCCTCTGAACTAGCTGAACTTTTCTATACCTTTCTATCTGATACAACCTTTGTGTTGTAGTTGCTTGTAACTGAAGGTATTCTTGGTATTTTCTGTACATGTTTTATTGGCAATATGTATTGCCCACCTACTAAGGGGCACCTGACATCTGGGGCAAGAAAAACAAGAAAATGGCATCGGATGCCTCTTGCCTACCCCTGCTGCACTGACGTCAGGGAAGAAGTGACAGCAACTGATGCCGGACCAAGACTTTGGAACTCTGGCCAACTGCGGGACCACCTGACGGCAGGATAACCCCAAGTGTGATTACAGCAGTGTGAAAATTTATGGTAGGTAAACTGTACTTTCCTGGGATCCAAGGCGGATCCCCCCTTGTGGAGTAGGATAACTGTAGCTGTGCGCCACTCAGTGGGCACGAAGTCTGAGTGAGGCTATGATTAAACATGACACTTGGGTGAGGTGCCAGTTCATTTTGTAGTTCATGTAGTACACAGCCTGGGATGTAATCTAGTCCCATGAATACTGTATTCTTGCTTTGGAGAGTGCGGTTTCTACCTGTGTGGCCATGATTACCAGAAGTGTTCATAGTGTTACCCTGCTGCAGTCATCACACTTGGGTTGTCCTGTCGTCAGGCGGTCCTGCAGTCAGCCGGATTTCCAAAGTCTTGGTCCGACGTCTGTTGACGTCGCCTCATCCCTGACGTCATTGTGCCAGGGGTACATATATTGCAACAGACGCCATTTTCTTCAGTCTTTCTTGCCGCGTGGTGCCTGAAGCAGTTCGCAAGTGCCAGTCGGCCGACTCCTGAGATTTTCGAATTAGAGTTTCAGACCCAAGTCTTCTATAAAGCTAAGTACCCCGTTGGGGAAACTTTTCTTGCCTCTGTCAGAAAATTAACAATTGTATTTCTTGTGGGGAAACTAATACCTCATCAGTATTTTCATTCTTATTGTATACCCTGCCTAGGCCCTGATCACGACGTCACTTGTCGTTTTTGTGCTAGATTTAATAAACCCACTATTAAGACTATTTGATTTCGCACAACACTTTTTGGCAGAAAATTTAATAACATGCCATCGGAGCTACCGGCGTGCACAAAAAAAGCAGGGATAAGGATAGACGGCCCAGGCCTAAGCCTGATTCAGATGCCTCGGTTGATCCAGTCTCCAGGTCTCTGGTTATCTGTGAGGCTCCGCGGTCTCTGACTACCGCAGTTGAGGAACCAGAGACCGCTCCGGATACTTTGACTGAATGTACTAGGCAGACGCAGCCTTTTACTTCAGGCCCTACCGACTTGCCTTCCAAGGATGCGGTGTTTGAAACCGCATCCTGTCTGAAGGTGTTTTCAGACAGACTACTCTTACAGTCTAAACGAAATCGAAGACTCCTTCCAAATCAAAAGCTTCACTTCAGTCTCCTGTTCAAGGCCCCATGCCTAAGAAACAGATGCTTAAGATGGCTGAATATCTGATTACTCATAGGTTCATAGGTTCATACTAGGCTATCTGCCCTAGGGCATTTATAAGCCTAGCCAGAGTGTGTGTGGCTTTCACCACCCCTTAGGATGAGAATACTATATCCATTAGCTTGCTGTGCCTCTGTCCAGCAGTGATACAGAGATGATTCCCGGGGTAAACCTACGATCTCCCATCCACTCGTCAAGATTTCTCTTGAACAGAGTCAGTGAGGGGCTCTGCCTCACATGGACTGGGATTCTGTTCCATAGTGTAGGGAGTCTCTGGGTGAATCTGTCCCTCCAGCACGTCCTATTTATATCCGTGTTGAGGTTTAAGTCTCTTGCTCTCGTGGCTCTGGTGGATTTGGATTTTTTGAGGTGGAGCATGTCCATTAATTCCGGGTTGGACATGGCCTTGTATGTCAGGCACAGATCACCTCTGAGCAGACGGTATGCGACTGAATAGAGCTGGAGTTCTTCAGTCGGGCATCGTATGACATATGTTTGAGCCCCTTTATCCTTTTGGTGAGGAACTTTTGGGGTCTTTCCAACTGCTGCAGGTGTCTGGTAAGGTACATTCCGAATGGGGCGTCGTACTCTATCATTGGTCTGATAAGTGAAGAGTACAGGGGTACAATGACCTCTCCTGATCTGGATGTGAATCCCTTCATGATCAGGTGGGCAATGTAGAAGGTCTTCCTAACCACTTTGGCAATGTGAGTGTCAAAAGAGAGGTTACTGTCAACTTGGGTCCCCAGGTCCCTGATAACTTCTTCCGTGTTTAATGGATTACCACCTATGTGGTAATTAGGGGTTACCTTGTTTTTCCCAAAGGGTATGACTATACATTTTTTGGCATTTAGCTTAAGGCCATGGCTCTGGCACCAGTTATCCATTTCTATGAGACCTTTCTGGAGGATGTCTGTGTCTGGAGTGTCAATTATGGTGCCCAGTTTGCAGTCATCTGCAAATTTTGTCAGCCACAATCCCCCTATGTTTGCCTGCACTTCAGAAAAATAAATGCCGAACAAGAGGGGGCCCAGGACTGAGCCCTGTGGGACACCGCTCGTGACCGGCTTAGAGTCTGACATGGCACCAGCAACTCTAACCCTGTGTGTTCTGTCCTTGAGCCAGTTTGCAACCCATCTTGTGACAATATGGGTTTACATCTAAGCTGGTGAGCTTTTCTATGATGCCAGAGTGGGGTATTGTGTCGAATGCTTTTGCTAGGTCAAGGTAGGCTGTGTGAACTGCCTTACCCTCATCAATGGCCTTAGTGACTGTTTCGAAAAGGTCGACCAAGTTCAAGAGGCAGGATCTGCCCTTGACAAAGCCAAATTGGGTAGGATCCAGTGTCTGTAGGTCCCCAATGTCTTTATGAGTTCCATTATGATCCTCTCCATAGCTTTGCAGACAAGGCTCGTCAAGCTTATGGGGCGGTAATTTCCAGGGTCCGTAGAAGCACCGCCTTTGTGGAGTGGGACCACAGTTGCCGTACGCCATTCTTTGGGTACGTATCCTGTAGTAAGGCTAAGATTAAACAGCAGCCTTATGTGTGGGTTTAGTTCCTCATTGAGTTTGTGTAGCACACAGCCGGGGGCACAGTCCGGTCCCATTGATGCTGTGTGTTTTGCTTTAGAGAGAGCAGCTCTCACCTGGGCATCGAGATGTTTGGGAGGCTAGACTCTGGTGGGATAGATATTTCTCCTTTTGGGGGGGAGGGAAGGGAGAAATTTGCACTGAACCTGTCTGCCAGTATGTTGGCAATGTCTGTGGGTTCAGTGATTTTTTTTTTATCATTTTGGACTAATTCTGAGCATATCTGAGTTTCCACCCAGGTTTCTAACATAGCTAAAGAAGGCTTTATGATTGCCTTTTGTGTCATTAGCGATTTTTCTCTCAAAGTTGGCCTCGGATGATTTTATGAGTGATCGTAGTTTTTTGCTAGTATTGATCAGAGATGCCTTCCCATTTAGGGATTTTGCTCTGTCATGTAGTAGCTTTCTCCTCTTGTTGTAGAGTTTGTTTATGGCTGGAGTCCACCAGACCGGGCACCTGCCTTTGGTGGAAAAGGTCTTGATTTTATTAGGGATTGATTGATCCATACATTCCTGGAGGTGCTCGTAGAAGGCATTTGTAAGGGTTTCAGCAGCGTGGGTTGTGGTTTCCACTGGCTCGGGGGCCTTGAAGGATACCACTCCAGTCTTAAGAAGTGTGAAGTTTGCTTTTGAGAAGTTCTTCACTGTGGTCTTTTTTGCTGGGGGTGGGGGCGGGATGTGGATCTCCAGTGAGATTAATTTATGGTCTGATCTCACCAATGAGGGATATACTTCCGGTGTGGAGCATTTGTCCCCATGTTTGTGATCAGGTCTAGTATATTTTCTCCTCTTGTGGGAATGGTGACTAGTTCCATAGCATTTGAGTTTATGAACTCAAGGAACCTTTGGGCTAGGGTGTTGGGGCTTGAGTAATGTTCCCAGTCTGTTTGGGTAGTTGGAAGTCACCCAATATGATAGTGTTTGGAGAGACATTTATACTCTCCAGTGTCTTCAGGAAGGCTGTGTGGGTTTCCTGAGTTTGAGGTGGTGGTCTGTAGCATGTTACAAACTGTAGGGCAGTTTTACCTATGGTTAATTGCACCTGGATGGTCTCCGATGCTTCGTGCGTTGCCACTAACCTCCTGGAGGTGTGTGTATCCTTTATGAATATGGATACTCCCCCTCCTTTTGTAGTTCGGTCTGGATTTTGGGGCCGGAACGCATGATATGAGGTATAACCTGATAGTGCTGGGGTGCTCTCAGGAGCCTTGAACCAGGTTTCAGTCGCAGCACAAACATCAATGTTCTCCATACTGAGGAGGGCTTAGAGGGCGTGCATCTTGAGGTTTAGACTTCTGGCATTGAGCAGTATTACCCTTAGTTTTTCTCCTTTTTGTTTTCTAGGGCGGTAGGTTTATAATTTTGAGCCTTGCCTAAAAAAGGCACTATGGGGGTGGCAAGAGCCTTTGCCAATATCCAGAAGCCCAGGGGTGACAGGTGCAAGCCGTCCCTTGCGAAGCAGCGTGGCTTAAGCATGTCATCCCAGGCAGACATTGGATCCCCTTAGAATGACACCAGTAATTAAGCCAATTATTAAAGCTGATCATTTTGTCTCTGTATTGTGGCATCATTCTTGGTGAGGGTAGGGTACTGCTCAGGGTCAGGGTCATACCGGCCTGGGCTACATAATCTGAGAGCTCCTCTATGTCTCTTTTCATGTAGTCCAGGGAGGTACGTCTCAGGTCGTTCACACCGGCATGGACAATGACTGAGTCATACTTGTACTTGCTGTGGAGTGACATGAGTGCTTGTGTTATGTGGCGGATTCTAGCACCTGACAGGCAGCTAACTGATCTTTTCCTTGTTCAGTCTGGTTCAGTCTGGTGAGTGGGACGTCAGTGTGTCTGACTATGGAGTCACCTATAACAAGTGTGTCTGGCATTGTTTGGCCTTAAGGTCTGTGACTGTTTAGCACACTGACTTTGAGAACTATATGTTGCATGTCTTATGTCTTGAGGTGGCAGTTGCTTGGGTGTCTGCTTTGGAGGCCTCTCTAGTTTTGGTAGATTTTTGATCAGTGCCTCAGAGTATGTCTGTGTTTGTTTTGCAGTTGTGATAGTTCTATGTGAAACTGGGTTTGTGGTGTGCGTGGTTTCCTTCTCCTCCTGTCTGGTCTTGCCAGTCCTGAGTTGAGAGAGCTCAGCCTCCAGTTTGGCTATATAGTTGCATCTCATGTATTTGTGTTTTGTGGGAGAAGGAGTGGGTTGTCTGTGTACATGAGGCAATTGTAACATTGCCTCAAGATGCCCAGATTCACCAGCTGAACAGGAGAGGACGCTAGGGGGCTCCCAGCCTCCTCCTGAAGGCCTAGACAAGAGGAAGAATCTGCTTCCTCTGAAGAATTGTCTATTTCTTCGGATTCGAAGACCAAGACTATTCAGTCTCTCCTTATGAAGATTCTGATGCTGAGGACTCTATTCCCTCAGCTTCCCCTCCAGAAGATTACTCTTTTGGGGAAACTTTACACCCTATGAGGGAGCATTTTCACTGGGAAGGTCAGGATTACTCTGATTCCAAGAAAAGGCTCAGTTTCTTTTACTCCCCCAACAGAGACCTCTAGCCATCTCTCCTGTTCTGGACATTGTGGATGATATTTATTTAGAATCCAGTTTCAACCCTGACTCTCTGCCTCCTTCCCTGGCCAAGCCTGACCGATATTAGAGTACCTGATTCCCATAAATTACTTTACAAAAGCCCAGTAGCTGGCCCGGAGACCATCTCCCAGGGTCCCAAGGGGCTGAGGCTTCCATGGCTAAAAATCCAATACCTTCTGAAAGGGATTCAAGAGCACTAGACAGGGGGGGGGGGAGTTGCACCTCTGCCATTTTAGCTAGAAGAGCTCTAAACTGTCAATTTCATATGCTTAAGTATCAGCAATTCCTGATCTCTCAAAACAAAAGATAACTCTTCCTCAATCTGAATTGAAAAGTACAGGATTTGTTGCATGCCACAGAGCAGGTGGGCAAACATACCTTACAATGTGGGTTTGATTCCTTGGAGGCCTCCTGCAGAGCAGCGGTCACTGGATCAGTTATACGTAGGCATGCCTGGTTAAAGGAGCAGAGTCTGCCTGAACATGTTAAAGCAAAACTACTAGATGCACCCTTGCAGCAGAATGTTCTTTTTGGTGTTAAAGCAGAAGAAGTTTTAAAGAAAATGGAGGGTAAGGCAAAATCAATGCAGACAGTCAAAGATTTCCTACAGGTACAACTCCCTCGCTTCAGCAGAAACTGGCCAACCAAAAATTGGTCTCTTCCAGCCACTGACAGGCCTCAGAGGGGTAAATACAGGCGCCCAATGGGCAGAGGACAACCACAAGCTCAGTATAAACCTCGCCAATGGACTCCTCCAACCCAGAAAAGAGGAGGACAGGTCTCAAGCCACCAGAAGGCAAACTCAATGACTTGCACCTCAACTGGCCAAACAAAGCTCTTTTGTAAGCTCTTTTGTCAGCCCCCCTGGGGGGGAACTATCATTTGTAGACTGGCACATGGTCACAAAGAACAAATGGGTCCTGGACATAATTTTACGAGGATACAGATTCCACTTCCACACCTTGCCAATAAAAAGAGGAATGCCAAACCTGCCACAATCAAAGGGCAGAGGCTCAAAAACAAATTACAGCTCTCATGGCCATGAGAGCCATCTCAAGAGCAAGGCCAAGGATTTTACTCAAGACTATTCCTAGTACCCAGGAAGGAAAATGCTTGGAGACCAATTCTGGACCTTTCAATTCTAAGCACTTACAAGTTCCCAAATTCAAGATGCTAACACTACAGCAGCTACTTCCCATGTTTGGCAAGGAAGCATGCCCGGTAACATTGGACCTCAAGGAGGCATACCTGCATGTCCCTATCAGACAAAGTTGCAGAAGATACCTCAGTTTCATTGCAGGTTCAACCCATTATCAATTCTCTGCACTGCCCTTTGGCTTATCTACTGCACCCAGAGTATTCACAAAATGCCTGGCACCAGTAATTGCATACTGCAGACAAAGAGGAATTCAAATATATCCATACCTGGACTGCCTCATCCAAGCAGAAAGAAAAGACATTCTCATACAACATCTGGCTTGTGAAGCGTCTACTAAATTGCCTGGGGTATACAGTAAATGAAAAGAAGTCAAAACTAGTACCCTCACAAAAAATGACATTCCTGGGTGCCAGCTTGGACATAACAGCCCAGAAGGCTCATCTTACACCAGACTAGCAATTACAACTGACTCGATATTTCAAGACAATGGCAACAAAGACCCAATTAACTGCAAGAAATTTTGCAGGCTTTGGGTTTCATGGTATCTTGCAGAATGCAAAACTGCATGAGGAAATTACAATGGTACCTAAAGCGTATGGTCTCAACACAGCCACAGCTTGGACACTGATATATCTCATTCCCTGCCTTCAACAGGAATTTCTCTGGTGGGCACAGGCATGTCACCTCAAGGGTCAGCCTTTCACCGTGCCCCCAGCCAGGAAAACTGATGCTTCAGACTACGCCTGGGGGGGGCTCACATGACTGGGAAATGAATTCAAGGCCTATGGACTGCAGAACAAAGAAAACTGCACATAAACCAAAAAGATGCTAGCTGTACAGAAAGCTCTGACAGCCTTCAAGGATCTACTACAGCCTGGACAACTGGCAATATAGACTGACAACACCACAGTAATGTGGTACATAAACAAGGGGGCACACATTCCTACCCTCTTTGCAGGCAAGCAATGATCTTATGGAACACATCTCTGACCTACCAAGTCCAGTTACAAGCTCACTTTCTGCCAGGACAGCAAAACACATTGGCAGATGACCTAAGCAGAAACATCAAAGATCCCCACGAGTGGAAGCTAGACCCAAATATAGACCCATTTGCCAGTCCTCAAAACTACCAGCTGACAATTCTGTACAAGGACATTCCACCAAGCATGGAAAGTGGATGCTCTCTCCTTCACTTGGGGAAAAACCTGACAGCATATGCCTTTCCTCAATTACCTCTTCTCACACCTTCTTTTGAAGGTAAGGAGAAACCTCGAATGATTCTCATAGCCCCAGACTGGCCTCGCCAGCACTGGTACCCACTATTGAATATGGCTCTCAACCCACCATGGATATTGCTTCAAATACCTGATTTGCTCACACAGCAAGACCAAGCAGATTCTACACAGCCAGATCAAAACCTTAAACCTGGCGGCATGGCAAATCAAGTAGCCAACCAGCCCTTCTTTCTCAAGCAGTACTGGATGTTCTAGAAGCCAGGAGGCCAAGCACCAGGAAGGCTTACTTGGACAAATGGAAAAGGTTTTCTGCTTGGAACCAAGCT
The DNA here is from genome assembly GCF_019279795.1 of Protopterus annectens. Lineage (NCBI taxonomy): Eukaryota > Metazoa > Chordata > Ceratodontiformes > Protopteridae > Protopterus > Protopterus annectens. Next base: position 955,680,335 of record NC_056726.1, read on the forward strand.
AGAGGCCTAGATACAACTCTGCCTCGTATGCCTCACATTCTGCAGTATTTAGGTGAGATGTTGCATAAAGGACTTTCCTTCTCTATTAAAATCCATGCTTCAGCTATTTCAGCTCACTACGACATGAATCTACCTTTATTTTCAAATCCACTCTTAAGGCAATTCTGAGGGGCAAAAAACATTAGACCACCTAGAAGAGCTCCTACACCTACATGGGACCTCAACTTTGTTCTGGAAAAATTAACATTGCCTCCCTTTGAACCAGCTTTTTCTGCAGACCTTCAGTTCCCGTCTTGGAAGACTGCCTTGCTCCTTGCAATAACTTCTGCTAGGAGAGTTTCAGAATTGCAGGCACTTATGGCAGTGGAGCCTTTCCTCATTTTTCATCAAGACAGAGTTTCTCTACGAACTAATCCTTCCTTCATGCCTAAGGTGGTTTCCAGAGTTGCTTTAAATCAAACCATCCATCTACCCACTTTCACCTGGGGTGAGAGACTCCTACATTCGTTGGACATTCACAGGCAGCTTTGATATTACTTGGATAAAACTAAGGCTTTCGGAAAAACTGACCAGCTCTGTTTCCTATGCTACAGCTTCTCAAGGGAAGGCCATTTCCAAGCAAACCATTTCTAAATGGATAGGCCATTGCATACAATTCTGCTATACCCATCATGGGAAACCAGTTCCTCCTACCATTAGGTCCCAACAGGTACCTCTACAGCCTTTCTCAGGGGGGTTCCTACCAAGGAAATTTTAGAAGCTGCAACTTGGGAGTTCTGTACACATTCACCAAACACGATCACTTACCTCTTTATTCTAAGTCCAGGGCAGGCTTCGCCACTGCAGTTCTGCATGGGGCCCTTTGCCTCCTCTAACCTTCTATAATGCCTCCACCCTACCTTAGCTTTGGGACTCAACCCAAGTGTGATTGCAGAAGGGTAACACTATGAACATAGTACAGTTTTGTACCTACCATAAATGTAGATGTTGGTGTTCACCCTGCTGCAGTCCAGGTTACCCTCCTTCCAACCCCTCTGATTTATTGGCTAAACCTCTGCTATGCCTTACTGATGTATTTGCTTATAGATTAAGGGGTTTTGTCTGTACAGTGTTCTCACTTTTTGGTACTGATTTGGATCACCTTTTTGGGGGCACCTGACATCTGGGGCAAGAAACTGAAGAAAATGGCGTCTGATGCAATATGTACCCCTGGCGCACTGACCTCCGGGATGAGGCGACAGCAACCAACGTCGGACCAAGACTTTGGAAATCCGGCCGACTGTGGGACCGCCTGACGATAGGATAACCCAAGTGTGATGACTGCAGCAGGGTGAACACTCCATCTACATTTATGGTAGGTACAAAACTGTACTTTATCTTTTGGTATTGAGATGCCCCCTTTAGGGGGTGAGAGGGGGGTGAAGTTGGCACTAAATCGATCTGCCAGGATATTGGCAATATCCTTCATTAGTATTTAATGTCATTCTGTTGTAGCTCAGAACAGATCTGAGCATTGCCATTTAGTTTCTTGACATAACTATAGAATGCCTTGTGGTTGTCTTTGGAATATTTGTCAATTTTATTTTCGTAACTGGCTTTTGAGGATTTTGAGGGATCTCTGCTTCTTACTGAGGCTGAGTTTTTTGCATCCTGGGATTTTCCTCCTCTTCAACAGTTTCTTCCTTCTGATATCCTTCAAGAATGCAACTGCAGTCCTGATATAAGGGTTGTCCTGCCTCAGGCAGCCCTTCGGTCGGCCGGATTCCAAAGTCTGGGTCCGGCGTCTGCTGATGTTGCCTCCTCCCCGACGTCAGAGCGGCTGGGGTATAAAAGCATCGGCCGACACCATCTTCAGTCTTTCTTGCTGCGCGGTGCCCAAAGCAGAAGCAGTTGGCAAGTGCCGGTCTGTCAGCTCCTGTGTTTTCAGTTACCGAAGTCATCTAAAAGCTAAGTACCCCGTTGGGAACATTTTTTCTTGCCTCAGCCGATGTCAGAACAAATTGAGAGTTAATTGTTTGTCTTGTGGTAAATACCTCATAAGGACTTCCATTCTTTCTGCCTCCCTTGCCTGGGCCCAGACCACAACGTCTCTGCCTGTGTTTGCTCTAATAAGCGTGCACTCAGGCGCTGGGCAGAATTTGCTGAAGACTTTGGCGAATCCTACGCTTACATCATGCCGTCGGAACAACCGACAGCACAAATTACCAAAAAACGAAAGTACTGGGACCGACATCCTCGGCCCGCGTCTTCCACTGATATAACGCCTAAGCCCTCAGTGATTTGGTCCGTTCAGAAGCGATTATGCAAACACTCCAGGCCGACACACCGTTAACACGTTCTTCGGTCTCTGAGACTACACCGGTGCCGGTTGTTGATTTTCCTCCAGAAACCGAAGTTCTTGATCTACCCGACACCATTCCTGTGGATAGTTACTCCTGCACGTGGGGCAGCTAGGCCTCATGTTTCCATGTCCATCAAGGCCTTTGCATGTGCTAAGGCCGCCAGCCAGGCCAAGGCCCATCCTAAACCTACCTCACAGGCCCCTTCTGATAGACAGATCATGTCTCTGGCTGCAGATCTAATCTCTCTTATCAGGGGGTCTCAGCCCCACCCAGACGGAGGTTCTCAGCCGCCTGCAGAAAAAAGGCCTAGAACTGAGCAGGCAGACAACCTCTCTTCAGATGAAGCCTCTGGGGTTTCAGAGCATTCATATACCAAAGAAGAATCCTTCCAGGCCTGTGAGGACTCTGATGCTGAGGAATCTATTCCCTCTGCCTCTCCCCGGAGGATTTTTCTTTCGGTGAAGTCCTCCACTCCATGAGGGAACATTTTAGTGGCAGGGTCAGGAATTTTCTGATTCTAGGAAAAGGCTTTGTACCTTCCCCAGCACAGACCTTTAGCTATCCCTCCAGTTTTGGATGTCCTGGATGATGTATTCTCAGACTCCAGTGCTTCTCCTGATTCTCTCCCTCCTGCTCCTGTCAAGACAGACGGATATTACAGGGTCCCTGATATTCACAAGCATCTCTTTAAGGCCCACTCTGTGGATCTAGAAACTATTTCACAGGGCCCCAAAGGAGTGGCTACCTCCTCAGCCAAAAATCCACTGCCAGCTGACAGGGAAGCAAGGTCCCTGGAGAGATGGGGTAAAGTTTATACCTCTTCCACCCTTGCCATGAGGTCACTTAACTACCTTTTTCATATGTTTCAGTACCAGGATTTTTTACTGGATGATTTGCAGAAAAAGCTAGCCTCTCCAGAGCCTATAGATAAAAATGCATTGCAGGATTTTGTTAATTCTCAGCAGGTTAGCAACCATTTTCTACAGTGTGGTTGATGCATTGGAGGCTTCATGTAGGGCAGCTATGACAGGGGCTGTTATCCGTAGACATGCTTGGTTGAAAGAGCAGCCACTGCCGGATCATGTTAAAGTAAAGCTCCTGGACGCACCTCTGAATAAACAGAAGCTTTTTGGTGCCAATGCTCGGGAGGTTTTGAAGTCTATTGAGGAGAAGGCAAAATCAGTACAGACAGTAAAGGATTTCCTCCAGGTTCAGCCACCCAGTTTCAGCAGGAATTGGCCTTCAAAGAATTGGTCCTTTCCAGACTCGGACAAGTTTCAAAGGGGAAAGAACAGGCGTGCACGAGGTAGAGGGCAATACCGGGGCTCCTACAGGGGCTGCCAATGGCAACCACAAAATCAGAGTAGTTCACCTGCACCACAGGGACAATCACAATGACTTGCCTTTCACTCCACCTACCAAGGCTCAGAGAAGCACCTCTAGGCGGAAAATTATCTCTTCTCAAAAAAACTGGCACATTAACAAAGGACAACTGGATTCTGGACATAATAGACAGAGGTTACAGGTTCCACTTCCATACCTTACCAACAGGACAAGGCATGCCAAACCTGCCACAAAATCAAAGGGCAGAGGCACTCAGAAGTCTCAAAGCTGTTGCAAATAAAAGCAATAGAGAAGGTTCCTCCTCAGGAACAAGGCCAGGGATTTTACTCAAGACTGCTCCTTGTTCAAAGAAAAGCAATGGAGGCCTATTTTGGACTTGTCCGTTTTAAATACTTTCCTCATGGTGGCAAAATTCAAAATGCTAACGTTACAGCAACTTCTTCCCATGCTGGGCAAGGGGTCTTGGCTGCTTACTCTGTACCTCAAGGAGGCATACCTGCATGTCCCTATCAGACGCACTGGCAGAAGATACCTCAGATTTCTTGCAGGAACAGAGCACTATCAATTCTCAGCATTGCCGTTTTGGCTTATCTACTGCGCCCAAAGTATTCACGAAATGCCTGGCATCAGTAGTGGCACATTGCAGACTCCAGGGGATTCAAATATAGCCTTACCTGGACGACTGCCTCATACAAGCAGACAGCAAACAAACCTTGATAAAACACTTGTATTATGTCATTCAATTGCTGCAGGCTTTGGGATACACAGTCAACATTCAAAAGTCAAGATTACTGCCATCCCAAAAGATTATTTTTCTAGGAGCAAAGCTGGACACACAGCTACAAATGGCTTACCTCACAGAGGAGAAACAAGAGCATTTAACAGATTACTTCAAAGGCCTAGCAAAACTAACCCACCTGACCACAAGGAAGACCCTGCAGGCCCTGGGGTTCATGGCATCTTGCATTCTTCTGATCCCTCTGGCAAGACTACACATGAGAACTGCAATGGTACCTAAAAAGCTTGTGGTCTCAACACAGCCACAACCTAGAAAACATATCATACCATGCCTGCAAAGGGAATTTTTGTGGTGGGCTCAAGCAAGTCACTTAAACTAAGGCATGCCTTTCAACAAAGCTCCAACAAGTCAAACTATTACAACAGACTCCTCAGACTATGGATGGGGGGTGCATATAGACGCCTCAGACCATGGATGGGGGGCGCACATAGACAGCAGATGCTTTCAAGGGCAATGGTCTCCCAGGGAAATGCATCAGCACATAAATCAGAGATGTTGGCAGTGATGCATGCAATCAAAGCCTTTGGAAAATCTCTTCAGCAAGGTCATCTGCTAATAAGGACAGACCACCATTGTCATGTGGTACATAAACAAGGGGGCACTCCTACCCCTCTGCAGACTAACAATGACTCTTTGGGAAAAGTCCCTGAAACTGAACATCTTCCTGCAATCCCAGTTTGTCCCGGGCAAGGACAATGTTCTGGCAGACGGATTGAGCAGAAATTTCTTGGATCCACACGAATGGATGCTACACCCACGCATTTTCTCACAAATAACTGCATGGGGAAGACCAGACGTAGACCTCTTTGCATCTCATCTCAATCTTCACCTGGAAAGGTTCTGCACAAGGATATACCATCCTCTAGCCTGGAGAACGGATGCTCTTTCCTTCAGCTGGAACGCCCTAACAATTTATGCATTCCCTCCTCTACCTTTACTCACCAAGGTGTTACTGAAGATCAAGGCAGAACAACCAAGAGGAATCTTGATGGCTCCAGACTGGCCAAGGCAACACTGGTATCCACTGCTACTGAGCATAACTCGCACCAAACCGTGGCCCTTGCCTCTGGCCTCAGCTCCTGACAACACAATTACAAGACTGCTCATCAGAACCTGCAAACCTTAAAGCTGACAGCTTGGAGAGTTCCATGACTGGACCCATGACTCCCTCTCCAAAAAAGTTCAGGAAATTTTGCTGGAGGCACACAGACCTTCCACCAGAAAAACCTATTCGGCCAAATGGAAGAGATTCATCATCTGGAATGTCAACAAGGGCCAGGATGCATCACTGATGAACATACCTCTGATATTAGAATACATGGCAGAAATGTTTCACAGTGGCCTCTCATACTCTTCCATAGAAATCCACGCTTCAGCTATCTCAGCACATTACAACTGTGATCCACCTGTGTTTTTGCATCCCTTGCTAAGACAGTTTCTAAGGAGTATAAAGAATATCAAATCTCCAAGGAAACAAATTCCTGCATGGGACCTCAATTACGTCTTGGAAAATAACTCTTCCTCCTTTTGAACCAGCAGCATCTTCAGAAATGCAATTTCTCTTGGAAGAGTCTCGGAGATACAGGCCCTCATGGCAGTTCCTCCTTTTCTCATTTTTCATCAGGACAGAGTTTCTCTTGGGACCAATCCTTCGTTCATGCCTAAGGTGATATCCAGAGCGTCTCTAAACCAAGCAATTCACCTGCCTACTTTCTTTCCTAACCCTCAAAACAAAGGGAAAAAGCTGTTGCATACTTTAGACATTCAGAGACAACTACGCTACTACTTGGACAGAACAAAGACTACCAGGAAGTCTGGCCAACTGTTGGTAGCCTATGCTGCTGGGGCACAAGGAAAGGCAGTCGCCAAACAAACTATCTCAAAATGGATTGGACACCATCATATTCTGTTACTCTTTCCATGGAAAAAGTGTGCCAGCTAATATTAGACCCCACTCCACCAGAGCTATGGCCACATCCACAGCCTTTCTAAGAGGAGTGGCTACAAAAGATATTCTAGAAGCTGCTACATGGAGCTCCATGCATACATTTACCAAACACTACAACCTGCCATTATACTCCAGATCCCGAGCAGGCTTTGCTTCGGCAGTCCTGCAGGGCCTAGCTACACCATCTCTTGCTTAGTCCACCACCCCCAGCTTGGCTATGGTATTCAACCCATATGTCAGGACTGCAGTTGCATTCTTGAAGGACATAGTACAGTTTTGTACCCACCATAAATGTAGATGTCCGATAGATATGCAACTGCAGTCAGGTTTCCCTCCCTCCTACCCCTCTGTAATTCTCCTTTTTGGGTCCACTCCCCTTTTCAAATTGGCTGGGGATATCCGTTATGGTGTATCTGTTTATTACTGTTTGTCTGGAATTTTTTATCCAGCCTCTAAATTTAGCCTTCCTTGGAGGGCACCTGGGGCAAGAAGCACTGAAGATTGCGTCAGCTGATGCTTTTATATACCCCAGCCGCTCTGACGTCGATGAGGTGACATCAGCCGGCGCCGGACCCAAACTTTGGAATCCGGCCGACCAAAGGGCTGCCTGAGGCAGGACAACCCTTATGTCAGGACTGCAGTTGCATATCTATCGGACATCTACATTTATGGTAGGTACAAAACTGTAAATGTATAGTTTGTTTATAGCAGGGGACCACCAGATTGGCTTGCTTTTTTTGGAGAAGAGCATCTTGGTTCCGTTTGGGATGGCAGGATTCATGCACGAGTGGATGTGCTCGTACAGTGCCTTAGTGTAGGATTCTGCAGTCTAACTTTCAGATCTCATCTGCATGGGTGTCATGAAGTTTGTCACTTGACTTCAGTGGCATGAAGTTGGCTTTGGAGAAGTTTTTAAGGAGATTTCCTTATGGGGGGGTGGGATGTGGATCTAAAGGGTGATTTGCTTGTGGTCAGACTGGTGTGGAGCATCTATCTCCCATGTTGGTAATGACAAGGTCTAGAATATTGGAGCCCCTAGTGGGACAATGGATTACTTGTTCCAGGGTGTTGGATTTTATGAATTCCAAGAACCGTTGGGAAAAGGGGTTGGTACCAGAGTAGTTTTCCTAGTTAATGGCAGGGTAGTAGAAATCACCCAAGTTAATGGCGGTAGTAGAAATCACCCAGTGTTAGGGTGTTTGGTTGTATCTTAATTTGCAGTATGTTTAGAAAGGTGTAGTGAGAATCTTGGGCCATGGTGGGGGATCTGTAGCAAGCTACAATTTGGATTGCAGTCTTACCTAGTGTTGCACCTGGAGAATTTCAGATGCATTGTGTTGGGCAACTAGCCTGGAGGTGTGAATATCCTTGGTGAATACGGACTTTCCTCTACCTTTTAGTGTTTCTGCCTTAGTTTTGAGGCCGAAAGTGTGGTAAGAGTTGTAGCCTGGTATTGCAGGGGTGATTTTGCATGCTTGTATCTCTTACGATGGTGGTTTTATCCTTTGAACCTTGCCTAAAGGCAATGTAGGGGTGGCAAGAGCTTTAGCCAGTAACCTGAATCCCAGGGGTGACAGGTGCAGACCATCTTTGGCAAAGCATTGATTTGTCGATCGTGACAGGTGCAGACCATCTTTGGCAAAGCATTGATTTGTCTATCATGTCTTCCCAGGCAGACAGATACTGGATCCCCTTTGAGACCAGAAGCTTAGCCAATTAGTCTAATTTTTATTCTTGTACTGTGGTCTCCTTCTGGGAGAAGGCAGGATGATGCTACTCTGGGCTAGGGTCATAACTACCTGGGCCACATGATCCAAGAGCTCTTCAATGCCTCTATGTAATGCAGGGAGGTACATCTCAAGTCATTTCACTCCAGCATGGACAATGACAGTTATTTGTAATTGTTGTGGAGTGACTAGTGCATGCATTATGTGGCGGATCCTGGCACCCAACAGGCAGCTGACTAAGTTTCTTGTTCAGCCTGGAGTGGGACATCTGTGTGCTCTGACTATAGTCACCTATGACTAAAGCGTTGAGTACGTTGTCTTGCCTTAGGAGCTGCTGTTGGGTGGCACACTGTTGAGCTGTCACTTTGGTTGTGACTGGTGTTTGCGTTTCAGCTTCTGATGTCCTTGTTCCTTAAGCAGGTTAATGTTAAGGGCCTCCGCGTATGTGGGTTTAGTGTTGCTATGTGTGGGTGTTGATGGTGTGGGTTTTGAAGGGCTGTGTTTGAGGTGTAGTGCAGGTGTTTGTCTTGACTGTCAAGCACAATCTTGGCCGGAGAGAGCTTTGATTCCAGTTTGGCTATATAAGTGAATCTCTCGCAGGTTGTAGTGTTGGGTGGTAGGAGAAGAGGATTGTCTTGTGTACAGGAGGCAGTTGCTGCATTGCCCCAGTATGCCCAGATTCAGGTGGACAGGAGAAATCACCGGAAGCTCACCCTTGGGACATGCCTGATGTTTGTTTCACTGTGTTGCAGTCATTACACTTGGGTTATCCTGCTAGCAGGCGACCCGCAGTCGGCACTAGTTCCAAAGTCTTGGTCCGGTGTCTGTTGCGGTCACCTCTTCCCTGACGTCAGTGCACCAGGGGTATGAGTTGCTGACACCATTCTCTTCAGTCTTGCTGCCCGAAGCAAAAGCAGTTCGCAAGTGCCGTCGGCCGACTCCTGAGATTTTCAAAATTGAATTTCAGAACCGAAGTCTTCAGTAAAGTTAAGTACCCCGTTGGGGAAACTTTTTTTTTCTTGCTCCAGACCGATGTCAGTAAAAGTTAATTGTATTGCTTGTATGAAGCAAATACCTCATAAGGACTTTCACTGTTACTGCATTCCTTGCCTAGGCCCTGACTGTGATGTTACTAGTTGGTTTTGTGCTAGATTCAAACACACTATTAAACGTCCGAATGTTAAGTTGTCCATCTCACCTTCATTCTTGCTGGATGGGTTCGGAGCCGATCCTCGGCTCTGACTCTGCCAATACTAAAGCTCTAGAGCTAATTCCACCAGCTCGAGGCTCTCCTATATCCCACAATGCTAGGCAGTAACTACTCTGATCTCATTTGCCACTGTAGCCGACAAGGTGCTTTTCTACCGGCTCAGGCAGGTTAGTGAGAGTTTTTACCGTAATGGGTATTTCTATTTTCATACCATAACCTTTTTAGTTTAATTAGATAAATCGACCCCTGTTTTTCGGGTCTATATTCCCTTCCTTTTCTTCCCTTAACTTGTAGGCCTTCGGCCCCTTCCCCCAGTTCTTTAGTGTGACTAAATTAGTACCTTTTTTGTTAAGGGCTTGTATGTGTGTTTGTGGCTTTGTGTTGGCCTTAATTTAATTTTCTTCGGTAGAGGGTGTGTCTGTAGTGTGTTTGTGTTGTTGTCAGGCACTCCTTTCACTATGTCAAAAGACGCTAAGGTCTCTGGCTTCAAGAAGTGTGACTCGTGCTGTCAGAAAATGTCTGACAGACTGTCACGTGTGTATTGCCTGGGACCTTTGCACCTGCAGGACTCTTGTGCAGTTTGTCATGGTTTTAGCCCTAGAGTCCTGCAGGAACGCAAGAATAAATTAATCTTGCGGGGCTTATTAAAGCCTGAAGGCCCCACGACTCAGTCTGTGTCGGAAGCCTTCTAAAACTTCCAGTCTGCTCCGGTTTCTGTCGACTGCTGGAAAGGTTGTCTGCTTAGATATCGTCTCCGGCCGGAGCCGATGTTTCCAAGCCTCATACTGTTACCTCAGCTCCGGCTGGAGCCGAGGCTGATAAAACTCCGTTGGCTCCGATACTCTTATCGGATCCACAGTCTAGGAAGAGATCTAGATCCCCCTCTCGGCTCCGTGCATTCGGTGCCAGGATCCAACTCCTTCCTCACTGTCTTCCAGGTTATCTGACCATGATTTGCAAAGGGTAGTGAGTAGACTTAAGTCCGAGGCATTGGCCCAAATGCTGCATAGCCTGACTCAGCAGTCAGTGGCTATTTCTGTTCCCCAATACATTCCTCCTCTGACTCCTTTGAGTTCGGAGCCAGGGCTTGTCTGATTAGATACCTTCCCTTTTGGCTCAGTCTGCTCCGATCTCCTCCTTGGAGGGATCTCTGCGCCGAGCTTCCCCCGTCGGAGAGTGGCATCGGACCCTTGTCTGACCCCGCTCTCCCTCTCGGGGCTTCGGCGCTGGTGAGTTCGGCTCCGACATTGGCTTCGGAGCCATCCCTGTCGGTGTCGGCGGAGGTCCTTGTCTCTTCGGAGCGGGGGCCTCTGGCCTTGCCTGACAGGGGTGCCTTCGAGGTCATGCAGAGCGTGCTAGAACCAGGGTCTGCCCCACAGTTGGCTCCTTCAGCCCCCCCTTCTACAGTGCCTGCGGTGATTTCTACTTGCCCCCTTGCCTTAGACCGCAGAGAGCCAACTCAAGTTTCCCCATTGGGAATTTCCTCCTCTTCCGAGGCCTCTCCTGACCTGGTAGGAGATACCCCTAGAAAGAGGCAGTGCAAGAGGAAGCACATTGACCCCCCTGAGTCTATCACCTCTGACACTGAGTCTGAAGGTTCCCTTCGATCCCCCTCTGAGGATGTCTCCTTTGCTGACATCCTTGAGATCCTCAGAGGGGGAACTGGCCAGCCCTTAACCCTTCGGAGGAAGGATGAGTAAGTGTATCTTGAGGCGTTTGGCTCTCGCCCTTCTACCTCCTGGGTGTCCCCTCCCTTTGACCCCCCTTATGGAAGTGGTGGCAAGGAAGGCTTGGATGGCTCCTGATTCAGTGGAACCCACCCAGAGGAGACCATCTAAATTTATTACTGCCCCTAGAGATAGATTTTTTATCCAGAGGTGTCCCTGTTGATGCCATGGTGGTGGCTGCAGCCACTAAGGAGTTAGCCAATCCTTCAGTTCCTGTCCATCCTCCTAATAAGGAATCTAGGACCATGGACAGGTACGGCAAGCGGATGTTCTCATCAGTGACCTTTTCAATGCGTTTGCTGAATTACTTATGCCACTTCACTAGTCTCCAGAGATTTACTCAAGGATATGGGTGAACTGATAAAGGATCCTACAGCTGAGGGGTTCAAAGACACAATGAACTCCCAGTTGGCAACCCTGAATTCCATCGTTAACTCCTCCCTGCGGCTGGGCTCATGCTGCAGATGGGGCGAGTAGAGCCGCAGGCACAGGTGTTGCCTTACGACGTCACGCCTGGATGCGGCTATGCAACTTTGTGGACCCTTTCAAGGCGTCCTTCACCAATTCTCCCTTTGATGGATCATCCTTGTTTGGTCCACAGATGAAGGATACATTGACCAGGTGAGATTGACCAGGTGCGAGGTAGAGGGTAAGACTCTCTCTGCCGTAGGAGTCCATTTGTCTACCCCTTCTAGACCCTATCCCAAAGGTCAGAGGGGAGGAAAGATGTGGTTCTGCAAACAATCCCAGGGGAGTCTCATCTGACGCACAAGGTCGATTCCCCTCTAGAGGCAGGGGGGGGGATAATAGACTCCGCCCTAGAGGCAGAGGAGGTCCGCAAAACCAGGGTAGCAGAGAAATGTTCTCTGATAAACCCTTTCAGCATCCCTGAGGGGCTGCCCGGCTGTCCACCTTCGGAGGCAGTCAGGGGAAGATTATCCCTGTACCCAAAAGCCTGGCTTTCCCTTATTCAAGACAAATGGGTACAGTCTATCATATCCGAGGGTTACAAAATTCCCTTTATTCACATCCCATCCCAACCCAAAAGATCCCTTCCAGACATTCCACCCGGTCTAAGGGAACAAAGCAGCATTAGAAATTTCAAAGCTGCTATCAAAAAGAGCTATCCAATCAGTCCCAGCAGACCAGCAAGGATCCGGAATCTACTCCAGATTCTTTTTGGTACCAAAAAAAACAGGGAACTGGAGACCCATACTGGATCTCAGCTACTTAAACAAGTATATCAGGAAAACAGAATTCCGGATGGTCACGCTTCAGTCCATTCTACCCTTCTTGGGTCAGGACAATTGGATGTGCTCGATTAAATCTTCAGGATGCATACTACCACATCAAGATGAACAGACACTCCAGGAGATCTCCGCTTCCGGCTGGGAGCCAGTCACTACCAGTTCAGGGCCCTGCCCTTTGGTCTCACTACAGCCCCCCATTGTGTTTACCAAATGCATGGCAGTGGTCGCGGCTCACTTGAGACGTCAAGGATTCCAGGTGTTTCCATATTTAGACTGGCTCCTTACCGCCACCACCAGACATCAGCTTCTTCTATCCAGGGACTTCACCATCCAATCTTGCCAAGCTCTAGGCATTTAGATAAATTTCGAAAAATCTGCCTTGTTGCCTTGTCAATCTTACCTTTATAGGCGCCACCTTAAACACACAATCTTTCAGCCAGACTCGCAGAGCAGAGTGTCAGATATTCAAAAACAAGTTTCCCTTCTCTTACAATGCAACAAAGTCAAAGCCAGATTAGTTTTGAAGGTTAGGACTCATGGCAGCAGCTATTCCCCTTCTCCCCTTGGCTCGCTTTCACATGAGGATCCTCCAATGGATGCTGTTTACTCAATGGTCCTTTCAACAGCTCCCGATGTCCCATACCATTTTGATAACTCCATGCAAGAATCAACTGTCTTGGTGGATCACATCACCAACTTCTCAGAGGAAGACCCTTCACCCCCCCCCCCCATGTTGACAAGACGCCTCCCTGATCGGGTGGGGGGCAATATCAGGGCAGGACAGTCCAAGGCACGTGGCAACCTTTCGAGTGCCACTTGCACATAAATGTCTTAGAGATGAGAGCAGTGCTTTTAGCGTTGCAAGCCCTTCATGACTCTTCCCACTGGGACTATTGCAATTCAAACTGACATGTCCGTAGTGTGGTACATCAACAAACAAGGTGGAACCAGATCATACCCTTTATGTCGAGAGGCACTTTGGCAATGGGCGATCTCTTCTCAGCGTTTTCTGATAGTAACGCACATTCCCGGGAAATCCAACGTTATTGCAGACAAATTGAGCAGAGCAATTCTCATGCCCCACGAGTGGTCTCTAAAGAAATCAGTTCTAGAAGTATTCCTAAGATGGGGCCAGCCTTGCTGCGATCTTTTTGCTACTCCCAAAACAGCAAGTGTCACGACTTCACTCTCTTCCTGTTACCAGGCCATCCCACCAGAGACGCTCTAGTTCCCGATTGGCCCCAGGGACTTCTGTATGCCTTCCCCCCCCTTTCCACTGATATCTCAACTAATTCAGAAAGCCATCGCCTTGAGAGTGACTGATCCTCATTGCCCCTTACTGGCCTCGACAGATATGGTTTCAGTTTCTTCATAGTTACCTTTTGGAGCAGCCTTGGCATCTGGACCCAGTACCAGATCTGATAACCCACCAATCGGGTCAGCTGCACCAATCTCTGCTTTCTCTAAACCTCACAGCATGGTTTCTCAGATTCCAACCTTAGCCAGGCTTCCCTCAATATCTCGCTCGGTCCGCGATATCTTGATAGCCTCTCATAAATCTTCTACCTGGAAAATTTATAGTAGCAAATGGAAACGCTTCTTTTGGACAACGTCAAAAAACATAGATCCCTTTACAGCACCTATCCAGTCTATTCTAGATTTTCTAGCAGAACTCTCATTTAGGATCATCTGCATCTACCATTAGAGTTCAATTGGCTGCCATATCTAATTTTCATGTTGGTGTCTGAGTCTAGCATCATGGCTCTCAAACTCTGTAAAGCCTTTTTAAGGGGCGTATTTCTTAAACCCCGCCTCAATGGGATTTGAACTTATTCTGGCATCCTTAATCCTTCCCCCCTTCGGACCGGCAGCTTCATGTTCTCTGAAGTTGCTTTCTTGGAAGACACTTTTTCTAGTAGCTATAACTTCAGTGAGAAGGGTATCTGAACTCCATGCTCTGTGCAGTCGTCGTCCTTACTTAGTGTTTCACAAAGATAGGGTATCCCTCCGTACTAATCCATCCTTTTTGCCCAAAGTTTCCTCTCAAGTAAACCTAAACCAAATTATTGATCTCCCCTTCTTTTTCCCTAACTATTCAAACAGGTCGGAACAAAAGCTACATTTTTTGGATGTTCATCGCCAACTTAGATATTACTTAGGGCTAACAATTCAGGAAATCTAATCAATTGTCATATGCGGAAGGAAAATTGGGCCTTCCTGTTACTAAAGTATCCCTCTCTAGATGGCTCACCTCTACAATTACCTTCATCTATGAGGTAAGACATCAAAAACTACCCTCAAGACCTAGAGCTCATTCAACTAGGGCATTAGCTACATCGGCAGCTTTTCAGGATAGGCTGCCAATAGATTCCATTTGTGCAGCAGCCACCTGGGCTTCTCATACATTCATTTCACATTACAAATTGGACATGGTTTCCAGAAGCCGTGCCAATTTTGGTTCCACTGTTCTCAAGAGTCTGTTCAGATAGGCCACCCAGGATAAGGTGCTAGGGACGCGGTCCCATCCAGCAAGAATGAAGGCGAGATGGACAACTTAACATTAAGAAGTTATGTACCTACCATAACGTTCCATGTTAGTTGTCTTCTCGCCTTCTTTCTTGCGTCCCACCCTCCTTCCCCCAAGCCTGGACAGACAGGAATTCAGTTTGTGTTCTTCCTCTGGAAGTAGTCATTCCCACACATTCTTCCACCTCTTTCTCCTTTCTTAGGTCTGCGATACCTTTCACGCAGGTTGTTTTTGAGGTGGGTTTCCCTACTCCATTCTATGGAGACTAGGGTTGCTTGGTATAGCTATCAAACGAGATCTGAGTAGTTACTGCCTAGCATTGTGGGATATAGGGGAGCGTAGAGCCGGTGGAATTAGCTCTCGAGCTTTAGTATTGGCCGAGTCGGAGCAGAGGATTGGCTCCGAACCCATTCAGCAAGAAAGAAGGCGAGAAGAACACTAACGTGGAACGTTATGGTAGGTACATAACTTATTTTGCTTTACATTATTTTGGACGAAGATTTAATTATATAATGCTGTTGGAACGGACTACCAGAATATATAAAAAATGCAAAGACAGGCATCTGAGGTCCAAACCCAACTAAGCCTCTTCTAGGCCAGTCGCCGGTTCTCTGAGGTGCTTTTGCAGCCCCCGACACCCGCTACCTCTGTCACAGGCAGTAACAAGACAGCCACGTGGAGACAAAGGCCTGTGGAAACTCAAGGTATTGGGCCTACTGAAACTCTTTTCAGATGGGTCCGGAGCCGCTGAGCGGCACCGGCTTCTGAGGGTATTTTCAGAACCTTCACAGCTTACAATTAAGGCTACTACAGCAGCAAAGGCAAAGTCAAAAACCCCATGCTCAAAATGGCCGAAAACCTTATTACTTTAATCAGGGCCTCCCATCCCCCTCCTGGCAAAAGGCCTAGGCAAGGCACAGATTCCACTGACTATGTTTCCATTTCCTCTTCTGGTCAGGGCTATTCTCTCCCTCCCTATGAGGACTCTGATGCTGAAGAGTCCATTCCTTCAGCCTCACTGCCTGAGGATTATTCCTTTGGGGAGGATTTCCATTGGGAGAGCCAGGATTATTCAGAATCCAAGAAAAGACTGATTTCCTTTTATTACCTCAGCACAGGCCCCTGGCTATCCCCTCTGTGCTTGATATTTATCCCGTCTGTGCTTGATATTGTAGATAGTTTTTTTTTTTCTGAATCTAGTCTCCAGATTCTTTACCCCCCTGCACCAGTAAAGCCAAACAGGTGCTACAGGGTATCTGACTCATAAATTTCTTTACAAAACCCCGCTGCAGACCCAAACTATTTCTCAGGATCCTAAAGGGGTTAAAGCTTCCACTGCCAAGAATCCTGTCCCCTCAGATAGGGATTCCAGAGCTCTGGACAGATGCGGGGAAATTTTACTTCTGCTATTTAGCTGTAAGAGCTTTAAACTGTCAGTTCCACATGCTTAAATATCAACAGTATCTCATGTCATTGTTGAAGCAGAAAATGGTTACACATATAGAAAGTCCTGACCATAAAGAAATGCAGGATTTATTGCATGCAGTTGAACAAGTGGGAAAGCATACTCTGCAATGTGGTTTTGATTCATTAGAGGCTTCTTGTAGAGCTGCAGTTAGAGGCTGTTATTCCAAGACCTGCTTGGTTGAAAGAACAGTTTACCTGACCATGTTAAAGTAAAATTATTGTATGCTCCACTACAGCATGATACTTTGGTGTTAAGGCAGAAGAGGTGTTAAAGAAAATGGAGGATAAAGCAAAGTCGATGCAAACGGTGGAGGATAAAACAAAGTCGATGCAAACGGTGAAAGATTTCTTACAGGTTCAACCACCTAGATTTAGCAGAAACTGGTCTTCAAAAAAATCGGTCCTTTCCAGTGTCAGGCTGCAGATAGACGCCCAAGAGGCAGATCTTGGCCCCAAGGCTCCTACAGACCTAAACAATGGGGTGCTTCAGCCCTCAAAGGAGAAGCCAAATCACAATCTTATAGGAAACGGTCACAATGACTTCCCTCTGCAAATGCTAAGCTCTTACCAGTTAACAGCACCCCTAGGGGAAAGCTAGCACTTTTGGCAATGATCACCCAAGACCAATGGGTGCTGAATATTGTTTCTCAGGGGTACAGGTTTCACTTCCACGCGCTTCCAAAACCAAAAGGTATGCCAAACCTGCCACAAAACCAATGGGCAGAGGCACAAAAACAGATTGCTGCGCTTATGGATATGGGAGATATTCAGAAAGTTCCACAAGAACAGGGACAAGGATTTTACTCTACTCTACTTTTCTTAGTTCCCAGAAAAGACGAAGCCTGGAGACCAATACTGGCCTGTCAATCCTAAATGCTTTCCTGGATGTTCCAAAATTCAAAATGTTAACACTACAACAACTTCTGCCCATGCTGGGCAAGGAGGCTTGGCTAGTTACTTTAGATCTCAAGGAGGCATACCCCTGGGCAAGGAGGCTTGGCTAGTTACTTTGGATCTCAAGGAGGCATACCTGCACATCCCAATCGGACAATCGTGCAGAAGATACCTCAGATTTATAGCAGGCTCAAGGCATTACCAATTCTCTGCACTGCCCTTTGGCTTATCTACTGCGCCCAGGGTCTTCACAAAATGCCTGGCACCAGTAATTGCATTTTGCAAGCAAAAAGGAATTAGAATATATCCCTACTTGGACGACTGCCTTATTCAAGCAGAGAGCAAGGACATTCTTCTAAAGCTTGATGAAACAACAAAGGAGCAACTTCAAAACACGACAAAAACCACTGGACCAGTGAATCCGTTTATTCAGCTCACTTAAGTACAAACAATACACTCTAGCGCCTCTGCCACAGTAAGCCTTCAAGGAGTAAATGACTACACACTCGCTTCCAATTATGTACTCCATTATTAACAAAATCAATTTAAATTAATTGCTAATTAAACTAATTGTTTTACATAACACTTCTCCAACTGCAATCAACATTCAAACCCCTAGGGCATAATGTGCCATATTTTAAAAATAGTTTTTTAAAAGTAATGCTTCAACCACATTAGCATCAATATGTTCAACTACTTGTTGTAACATTGTTGCTTGTAAAGTTTCATTAGATCAATTATGATCAAAAAAATGTTTGACTACAGGACTCTCAATTTTATTGTTCCTAATATCCCTTAAATGTTCAAGTAACCTAACCTTGAACATCCGCTTTGTCTGGCCGATATAAAACTTATTGCAGCCACATTTTAATGGCATAGATTACTCTTAGTCCTGCAACTAAATATTCCATTTGAAACAAATTCTATTAATACTATTAAATGTTTTATTTATGTAGGAACAGCAACTACACCTTCCACAAGGGAAGGTGCCCATTTCTTTAGGTTGCAAAAATCTCTCAGGCCTAAAAAATTTGGTATGTACCACCATATCACGAATGCTCTTCCCCCTTTTATAAGAAAACATTATTTTTTTCTTTAACTTATCCAATTTACCAAAATTGTAAAGATTTCCAAAAATATAAAAAACTGTTTGATTTTATTACTGCACACATTGTAAGTTGATACTACGTATAAATTGTCATTACTAGCTCTACTCTCATAATAGCTTTTTAAATGACTACTACCCAACACTTTCCCATTAAGTTCCTTATGTCTTATTCCCATTACTCTTTCCAAATCCATATTCAAGTGTGTAACTTCATAGTTTCTTTTAATAAACATATCTTTAGTTAAATGAATCTCTTTAAAGAATATTTCATTATTATTGCATAACCTTGATCTAAAAATCACCATAAGGTAGGGCTTGAATAGTCTGCCTAGGATGGCAGCTAGTAGCTACTAAAAAATCATGTGTTGTCAAATTTCCTATGTAGACCAGTAACTACTGGTTTACCTATGATGCCTACCAACTTAATATCCAGATAGTTAACACTCACCAAATTGCATTCCTTCAAAAGAAATATTAAACCTATTCATCTGAATTGACTTTACAAAATTATGTATTTCATTTTTGCCATCCTCACAAAAAAATCAAATCAATTTATCTATAGTATAGTTTAACGTATTTTAAAAAAATCTATTATACATTCACTTTCTACAAGCCCCATAAATACATTAACATACATTGGTGCGAATGGGGAACCCATTGCTGTTCCCTTTAACTGATGAAAAGTCTTCTGATCAAAACAAAAAGTTATTTTCCAAAGTCCTGGGCCCACTCTTGTTTGGCATCTACTTTTCCCAAGTACAAGCAACACAGGGAGGGTTATCGAATGTATCTGACCCCCGACACTTGCAGCAGCTGGAGAGCCCAAAAAGTTCTCACCAAAAGGCTAAAGGTCTCTCAAAATCTGTCCTATGCCCCTGAACTGAACTCCAGCTCCATTCGGTCAGCCCTTTGCCTAACATTGTGACTTGCTGACCTTTGCCTAACATACATACAAGCTGAAGATCAAAATGATTTGATGAATATGCCTCATCAGAAAAACTCAGGATCCATCAGAGCCACTTATTGGGGCGTGCTAAAGGATTGACACGGCTAATAGGGACAGATTCATCACCACCCCTATGCTGTGGAACAGAGCTTCTATGCATTGTTCAATCCAATCCATGCAGATGGCAAGAGAAATTGGCCTTGTTGGAGAAACCAATGCAGATATAATGTCTAGGATTAGATATACCCCTAGAGATTACCTCAGTGTCACTAATAACTGAAATAATTCCCATAAGTCAAATATAGCTAGGGGCCATTAAAAACCCTGGGGCAAGGCTTGCATATGAACCTCGGCAGATAGCCCCCTAAAATTGAACTAAATCTAACACACGTGTAAATGGACACTCACCCATACTTTTAAATAGTGCCTCTAGACCAAACTTATGTTGAATATTGGTATACAAACTCTTCACATCTAACGTTAACCAATGCATCTTATCTGTCCACATAACATCCTTGACTCTATTTAAAAAATCAAAAGAATCCTTTATATATGAGGGAAGATTAATCATCTCTTTCAATAATATACCATGTAGTATAACACCCAAATTATGTAAAAAAATGTCTAGCTGATACTATAGGTCTCCCAGGAGGTTTACTATAGGTCTCCCAGGAGGTTTACGATAGTTCTTGTGAATTCTTGGCAAACAATAAAAATGCTGGACTGGTACCACACAATGCAAGTTTTTTCTTAACATCCAATTCACTCCAATAGCCTAACCGTAAACCTTTATGAACTAAATTCAAATATTTCTCTTGACTATCATCTACTATAGAATATACAGACTCATCCATAAGTAGGTCTAGGCACATATTCAAATATTGTCTATAATGCATTAACTATCCTTTTCCCTTTATCAGATGGCTTAATAACCAAATCATTTTGCTTAGAAAATTTTTTAAGTTCTAACTATTCTTTAGTTAAATTGTACTCAATTGACTTTTTATCAAGATTTTTTATAATACATTCAACATCAAAATCAACCATACCATGACAGTTTTTAATCCCCTCATGATGAAAAGGGGGGCATAAAACTACTGTTAACATTCACCCTAGAAGTATCAGTATGACAATATGCATTGGGTTCACTGACGCAAGAAACAAATGATTCATCAGATTCAACAGAGTCATTAATAGAAATATCACCATTATTATTACTAAAATTAAGTATATCATTACTATTCTCACTGTGTGCAGTTAAAAAAAAAAAACAAAGATGGAGTTTCCTAACAAAACAATTCAATTTTATATTCAAATAATTTGGGAAAAACAGGCACAAATTTCAACCCACAATTTAAAATAGAAATGTCAGACAACACTACCAGACAACCATATCAGTAACTTCATGTATTTTAGTACCAATTGTCCATTGACATACATTAGTACCATTTTGTCCTTTTATTACCTCGCCACTGCCTTCGCGATCCTCCTCTCTGATATTCCCGTTCACCAAAACCCCGTTTCTGCTGTTGACTGCTTTCTGCGTCTGTCCGAAAATTCTCTGGAAAAAAAAACAGATTCCCCGGTGACGGTAACTCAGGATACTCATAGGAATCCATATTTTGAGGTCTATCTAAAGCAGGGTTTGGCGTTTCAGCACTAGTAGTGCTGACTGGTCTGGCTTTGTCTCTGTATATAACATTAGAATTACGCACCAAAGAACGTGAACGTTGATTCGCTTTAAAGAGATATACATTGCCCCTATCAAAGTCACGCATATCCCTTTGAATTGTATTCAACTTTTGTTCTATGATTCTTTTTTCCAGAACATTAAGTATCTTTAATATCTTTTAAACAAGATTCTAATCTAGCTCTATCAATTATAGTCGCTAGATTATTGCAGGTCGAATTTATATCTTTTTTTAAATTAAGCAGCTTAACGTCTTTAAATTAAAATTCTAAGCCAGTCTCTTGAACATTGATGAGCCACACATTCCCATTTGTTACTAAATGCCTTGTCTGTGACAAGACATATTAAAGGGCTCTGAAGGAAATTTAATAGCTCTTAAGCCCCTGGGAATAATGTCAAGATCTAGATATCTTTGTAAGCTGCTACAGTTGTAATAAACAGCTGTCTCTTTAGTCTTTACCTCAGCTGGAAAGTCCATGGAGTGTTTTCCTATATGGGCAAATGGATTATTTACCCGTTTATTCCGTGTTTCCAATAAGAAACGCTCAGATACTGGAACATCCATACCGCCTTCTGTATTGGTCCTTTCGGACCGATCAGCAACTCTATCTTGAATGTTAAGAAAGCCATCTATTGTTCATTGAGAGGCACCACCACTAGCCTCTCTAAAAATGCGTCTAACATTTATGGCAGGATCACTGGCCATAAAGAAACTTGATGAAACAATAAAGGAGCAATTTCAAAACACGACAAAACCACTGGACCAGTGAATCCGTTTATTCAGCTCACTTAAGTACAAACAATACACTCTAGCGCCTCGGCCACAGTAAGCCTTCAAGGAGTAAATCACTACACACTTCCAATTATATACTCTCAATTATTAACAATAAAATCAATTAATTAATTGCTAATTAAACTGTTTTACATAACCCTTCTCCAACTGCAATCAACATTCAACCCCCTAGGGCATAATGTGCCATATTTTAAAATAAAAATAGTTTCTTGTTTTAAAAGTAATGCTTCAACCACATTAACATCAATATGTTCAGCAGCTACGTGTTGTTGTAACACTGTAGCTTGTAAAGTTTCGTTAGATCCATTATGATGTTCAAAAAAATGTTTGGCTACTGGACTCTCAATTTTATTGTTCTTAATATCCCTTAAATGTTCAAGTAACCTAACCTTGAACATCCGCTTTGTCTGGCCGATATAAAACTTATTGCAGCCACATTTAATGGCATAGATTACTCTTAGTCCTGCAACTAAATATTCCATTTGAAACAAGAATTCTATTAATAATGTTAATATTAATTAGCAAAGTCGATGCAAACGGTGAAAGATTTCTTA
This sequence comes from Protopterus annectens, assembly GCF_019279795.1. Classification (NCBI taxonomy): domain Eukaryota; kingdom Metazoa; phylum Chordata; order Ceratodontiformes; family Protopteridae; genus Protopterus; species Protopterus annectens. The sequence goes on from NC_056726.1 coordinate 955,702,661, forward strand.
CAGGTTCAACCACCTAAATTTAGCAGAAACTGGCCTTCAAAAAAATTGGTCCTTTCCAGTGTCAGGCCACAGAGGCAGATAGACTCCCAAGAGGCAGATCTTGGCCCCAAGGCTCCTACAGACCTAAACAATGGGGTGCTTCAGCCCCCAAAGGAGAAGCCAAATCACAACCTTATAGGAAACTGTCACAATGACTTCCCTCTGCAAATGCTAAGCTCTTACCAGTTAACAGCACCCCTAGGGGAAAGTTAGCACTTTGCTCAAAAAATTGGCAATGATCACCCAAGACAAATGGGTGCTGAATATTGTTTCTCAGGGGTACAGGTTTCACTTCCAAGCACTTCCAAACCCAAAAGGTATGCCAAACCTGCCACAACCAATGGGCAGAGGCACAACAGATTGCTGCTCTTATGGATATGGGAGATATTCAAAAAGTTCCACAAGAACAGGGACAAGGATTTTACTCTACTTTTCTTAGTTCCCAGAAAAGACTAAGCCTGGAGACCAATACTGGACCTGTCAATCCTAAATACTTTCCTGGATGTTCCAAAATTCAAAACGTTAACACTACAACAACTTCTGCCCATGCTGGGCAAGGAGGCTTGGCTAGTTACTTTGGATCTCAAGGAGGCATACCTGCACATCCCAATCAGACAACCGTGCAGAAGAGACCTCAGATTTATAGCAGACTCAAGGCATTGCCAATTCTCTGCACTGCCCTTTGGCTTATCTGCTGCGACCAGGGTCTTCACAAAATGCCTGGCACCAGCATTTTGCAAACAAAAAGGAATTAGAATATATCCCTACTTGGATGACTGCCTTATTCAAGCAGAGAGCAAGGACATTCTTCTAAAGCACCTGGCGTTTGTAAAAAGATTGCGAATTTGCCTAGGGTACACAGTAAACGAAAAGAAATCAACTCGTGCCCTCTCAAGAGATGATATTCCTGGGTGAAGCTTGAAAACTGCCCAAATGGCTTATCTCATGCTAGACAAAGGCGACTGACTCATTACTTTCAAAATGATGGCAACAAAGACCCAGCTCCCTGCAAGAAAAATTCTGCAGGCCCTGGGTTTCATGGCATCCTGCTTTCTACTAATTCCGTATGCAAAACTGCATATGAGGAAACTACAATGGTATCTAAAGTGTTGTGACTCTGCATTGTCACAGCCTAGAAGCCATGATAACCTTGACCTGCCTACAACAGGAGTTTCGATGGTGGTCCCAGGCCGGTCACCTAAACAAGGGACAGCCCTTCACCTGACATTCAGCCAGGCAGACAATAGCAATGGATGCATCAGATTATGCCTGGCAAGCACGTATGGCAGGAAAAAGTATTCGGGGCACTTGGCCCAAGGAACAAATGCATCTTCACATCAATCAAAGATGCTCGCTGTACAGAATGCCCTGACAGCCTTCAAGGACCTAATACATCCAGGACAACTATTAATAAAGACTGATAATACTGCAGTTGTGTGGTGCATAAACAAGGGGGCACACATTCCTACCCCCTATGCAGACAAGCCAACACAGCACTGACCTACCAGGTACATCTGCAAGCACAATTCCTGCCAGGAACAAAAATTACACTGGCAGATGAACTAGGCAGAAATCTCATGGATCCTCACGAATGGAAGCTAAATCCACAAGTGTTCAACATAAGGGAATGGGGATGCCCAGACAGATCTTTTTGCCTCCCCTCACAACTGCCAAATACAGAAATTTTGCACAAGGACTTATCACTCAAGCATGGTAAGTGGATGCTCTGTCATTCGGCTGGAAAAACCTGACGGTCTCTATGCCCCCCCCCCCCCAATGCCTGTACTCGCCAAGGTGCTTCTAAGTCAGAGAGGCCAAAAATGATCCTGATTGCACCAGACTGGCCACGCCAGCACTGGTACCCAATCCTAAAGACTTTGTCCCAAGGCCCACTTTGGCCTCTACCTCAAATCCCTCCTCTTCTGACAAAGCAAAACAGATTATGCACAGTCAACTCAGGACCTTTAAAACCTGGCAGATAATGTAGCCACTCGGACTACACCTCTGTCTAAAGCTGTTATGGATGTAATTCCAGGAGACCCAGCACAAGGAAATCTTATGCAGAACAATGGAAGAGATTCTGTGCTTGGAACCAGGCACAAGGGCTCGACCCACTGGTCCCTAGTATACCTCAGATTTTACAATACCTGACTGAGATGTTGAACAAAGGCCTATCTTTTTCATCTATTAAAATCCATGCCTCTGCCATTTCAGCTCTTTACAATACGGATCCACCTATTTTTTCACTTTCTCTACTACGACAGTACCTCAGAGGGGCGAAGAATGTAAGACCCCCCCTAGGGGAGCACCAGTACCTACTTGGGACCTCAGTTTTGTTTTAGAAAAACTAACACTACCTCCATTTGAACCAGCCAGCACAGCTGATCTAAAATTCTTATGGAAAACTGCTCTGCTCCTAGTAACTTCAGCGAGAAGAATGAGTTACAGGCATTGATGGCTGTGGAACCTTTCCTCATTTTTCATCAGGACAGGGTTTCTCTTAGGACAAACTCAACATTCATGCCAAAAGTGGTATCCAATGTGGCAAACCATTCATTTGCCTACTTTCTACCCAAATCCCCAGAATAAAGGGGGAAACTTCTGCACGCTTTGGATATACACAGGCAGCTACGATTTTACTTTGGACAAAACAAAAGCTTTCAGGAAAAACTGAGCAACTGTTTGTAGCATATGCTGCAGGATTCCAAGGAAAGCCTATTACAAAGACCATGTCTAAATGGATAGGACACTGCATCCACTTCTGTTATGCACAACATGGGAAATCTGTGCCCAAGGGCATTAGGCCTCATTCTACCAGAGCAGCAGCCACTTCAGCAGCTTTCCTCAGAAGGGTACCAACCAAAAACGTATTAAGCTGCAACATGGAGCTCGGTGCACACTTTTTTACCAAGCACTACCACCTACCTATCTACACCAAATCCAGAGCAGGCTTTGCCACTGCAGTTCTGCAGGGCTTGTTAGCGTCACCAAATAGTCTAGACCCAGCCACCCAACCAGCTTTGGGATTCTACCCAAGTGTAATGACTGCAACAGTGAAACACTATGAACATAGTACAGTTGTGTACCTACCATAAATGTAGATGAGTGTATTCACTGTTGCAGTCTAGGTTACCCACCCACCATCCCCCTCTGCTGGGACTATTCTGTACTTCTCAACTCTATACAACCTGTGGTGTATTTGCTTGAAGATGAAGGAAATGTTTATAGTATTATATGCATGGTTTGGTATATTTATCTTTTCAGCCTTCCTGTCTGGGGGCACCTGACATCTGGGGCAAGAAAATGGTGTCTGTTGCAACTTTTATACCCCTGGTGCACTGGCTTCAGGGAAGAGGTGACTGCAACCGACTGACAGCAACCAACGCCGGACCAAGACTTTGGAACTTGGGTCACCTGCCAGCAGGATAACCCAAGTGTAATGACTGCAACAGTGAATACACCCCAACATCATTTATGGTAGGTACACAACTGTACATTTAGGTGCTTTTTTGCAAAGTACAAGAGCCGTTTTCCCTTACCTTTGCAAGGTACTTTGCAATTATAGGCTGTTTAGTGCTTACGATTAATTTCTCCTTATTGACAAGGAGAGTTGAGTGCTTGTATCAGTTTCAGGCTTCTAGTGCTTTCCCAGCAGGTTCTATAGCAAGTGCTAGTCACAGGGGTTCAGGTTTTAGTGCTACTACTGAGAAACCAGCTAGTTCTAAGGGAAAATTGAGCACACTTTCTGGCACCTGGAATAGTTTAACTGTAGCCTCAGTGCTGCATGATGCAAAAAATGTGCCAACACGTTTTTAATCCAGAAAATTGAAAGGGGTGGAAATCGGCCTGAAAAGGCTAATAAAATTACAATTTCAGAGCTGGAAACCACTCCTTTAACATTAGGCAGTACAATGCTCACCACTGGCAAGCAGTAGGACTTCCCTCTACCACAGCAAGGTCTGGATAGCTTTGAACACAAAATAAAGTCCTGAGACGAGCGAAGCCTGGGATATGGACTGGCTAGGAAAGGTGGGAAACAAGCAACAATGGTATTTTTTTGTTGCTGGTAAGACTAAATGCAATAGTACAGTAAATAAACACAGAAAAGGCACTTGAATGTGTAATCCTAAACAGTAAATGCAATTAAAACTCTACAAAATTAGCAATTTAAAGCTTTTTTAATGATGCAAGGCAAGTGCACAACCAAAACTAAGAGGCAGTAATACAGCAGAATAAGTAGCTAGAGTACATAGAGAAGTCTATATATACAGAAAAGCAGCTAAAACTGTTCAGATACAGTGCAACCTAGGGAGTTGTAAGGCAATTAGTTACAATGAATGCTCTAAAATACTCTATTTCCAGAATGTTTGAGAAGCAGTCGGAACACAAGGCGATTCAGGCAATTTTTTCTTTTTAAAAGGGAAAAACAGGCCGCCTCAGATGTTCTCCCAGTCTAGTGTCATTAGCTCATTCTACCTAATGCCAAAGGAGTGTCCCAGATCAAATTTACAGTAGGGGCGGGCAACTGCAAAGCCACATATAACAAGACACGAAACGGGAGGGTGGGGACCAATACAAAAGCTGTTAGCCTACACTGTTTAGACAAACACTACAGCCACAAAATGAAAGATCTGAAGTAGTTAACTTTCTGCGTCAACCTATGGGTCTTCGTATCCATATTGGATCCGAGCCGGCAGTTTCCAACAGCATAGATCAGAGCTCCAAGTTCCTCCCCTACCCATAATCCCCTGCCCAACCCTACCTGACCCCAGATCTAGTTTGCCGTGGTTTCATCCAGCAGCTTGATCAAAGTTCTAGGCTTAAGCATCTTTTGTGAGAAATGTACCTTTTTCTCTTTGTAAATTCAGTGTGCGTGTGTTGTGTACAAAATTCCCTTTACCTGTTAATCTTAGTTTTCCTTCCCAACCCTCGGTGTGTTAGGGAGTGTGCTCTGTGTTGGGGCCTAGCGTGTGTTTTCTTTTCATTATGTCTGAGGCCCCAAAAGCTGTTTTTTCTAAGTGTACCGAGTGTGGCCATAAGCTATCCCCGGCAGATGGCCGCACTCAGTGCATGTTGTGCCTTGAGGTTGGACACCTGTCAGGTTGCTTATATATATATGCGGCGTTCAACCCCAGGATACTTGAGGACCGGAGGACTAAGCTGGTTCTGGCGTGACAGCTGTCCCCAGACTGCTTCGGCCGCCAGTCCCACGGTGGCTCCTGCTGCAGCTACTGCCACTCCTGCTTCCCTTCCTCTGGCCGGGACTCAACCTCCCACTTCGGGCCAGGAGGATAGGGAGTCCAGGAAAATGGAAGGAGCACCACAAGTGGCAGGTCGAGGCCTCTTCATCGGCCCCACCGTAATGGTCTTCTCCCTCCAGGACTTCCGAGCTTCCCACCCCTTGGCTCCGTCTCCACTTTTTCACCAGGACTGGAGGAGGCCCAGCCCCCATCGAGGCGGCACTCCCGTCCAGCCTCTGTGGCCTCATCCAGATCCACCCAAAGCCTGACTGACAGACTTGGACCGGATAAGATTCCTCCAGGCCCAGCTGCAGATGGGGAGTGCTCCTGCCCCCCCCCCCTCCAGGGGGGAGCTCTACAACCTTTTTTTTGCCCCAATTGCTCCTTCTCTGACCCGCTTCCTGGGTTCTGAGTTTTCAGAGCCAGGTAGCATTGGTGCCGGGGGGTATTGGCGCTGACTGTACCGGGTACTTCGGCGCCAATGCCCTAGAGTCTGTCTGGTCCCTTTTTTCGGATCCGAAGTCTCAGCTGAGCTTTGGATCAGAGGGTCTGTGTGCCTTCGGCTCTGCACCAGTCGGAGCATACTGGACCTTCAGATCTGACCGTGTCTGCCCCGATCCACCCATCGGATCAGAGGGTGGGTCTGCTCTCGGATCCAAGAGAGCTGCTCTCCTTCAGCATTCAACGTGGTGGAGAGGGTTCTGTCGGATTCCAGACCCCCGGCCTTGGCTACGGCTCCACCCTGCACCTAATCTCAGATGGGCCAGACTTCCATCAGCCAGTCCCAGGGACAGCCTGCTCCCACATCCCAGGTCATTCCGTTGGAACATGACATTGCTGATGTCTCCTCAGACAGCCCCCCAAGGAGATTCCTAACTAGCGCAAGTGCAATGGAGGAAGGGGAAGGTTCCCCAAGATCACCCCCCAGAGGACGTCTCATTTGGAGACATCATGGAGATGCTCAGGATTAGGGGGGGTGGTCTGCCCCAAAGCCTACCTCTGACAAATCTGTGTTCCTGGAGGTGTTTGAGGTAGGCCCGTCTACCTCTCGGGGGTCTCCTCCAGCTGGAGCCTAACACTGTGGAGCCAGTCCCAAAAAGACCTGACAAGATACTTAGTCCACCCTTCGACAGCTCACTGGAGTAAGGGAACCCCTGTAGATGCCATGTTGGTGGAGGTGGCCACTAAGGGAATTAGCCTAGGAGAGTCCCTCAGTCCATCCTCCAGACAAGGAGCATCGGTCGATGGATCTATTAGGGAAGCTGGTTTAGTTCAGCTACCTTCTCGGTGAGGTCACAGAACTATATGGCACGTCATATGACTGCAGCGAGAACTTAGTACGCCGCGTCGCCCCTCGAGTCCATGTCGGCAGAGGACAAACAGCTGTACTCTTCCTGAATGGCCACTCTTAGGTCTATCTCTAGCACCTCTATGTGGCTACTGTCCCACACCACGGAAGGGGCCGCTAGAGCTAGCGGAGCAGGTGTAGTTATGAGGCGACAGGCCTGGCTCTGCCACTGATCCTCGACCTATCCCTCTTGAACCTGTCGGTAACAAAGGAAAAGTTCTGGATGGTCACTCTTCAATCCATTCTCCCCCTCCTGCGGGTGAACGACTGGATGTGCTTTATAGACCTCAAGGATGCATACTACCACATCCTGATGGACAGACTATTCAGGAGGTTTCTCTGCTTCCGGCCAGGAGGTTTCTCTGCTTCCAGCTAGGAGCCAGCCATTACCAGTTCAGGGCCCTTCCCTTTGGTCTCACCACAGCCCCCAGGGTGTTCACCAAAGTTCTGTCAGTGATAGCGGCCCACCTGTGACTGCATGCATTCAGGTTTTCCCATACCTAGACTACTGGCTCCTGACTGCCCCCACAAGGCATCTACTCTGCGCAGCCAGAAACTCCTTTCTTCACCTAGCGGCAAGGCATCTACTCTGCGCAGCCAGAAACTCCTTTCTTCACCTAGCGTCCCGGCTGGGGATTACTGTCAACCTAGAGAAGTCTTCCCTTTCTCCAACTTAAACCATAGATTTCATCGGCGCAAGGTTGGACACAAACTGGCATCTAGCCCTCTACTCCAGACAGAGTGCGGACCTCAGGACTCCATGTGCGGGCCATCCTCCTCCCCCAGGCACCCCTGGCAGAATTGGTCCTGAGGGCTTTGGTTTCGATGGTGGCCACAATCAACCTATTGCTGATAGCATGTCTGAACAGGAGTCCTGCAATGGAGTCTCCAAGTTCAGTGGTCTTCCCTCTACCACCCTATTCCCCTCAGCAGGGTTTGCAAAGAGGCCCTCTTATGGTAGCTCCAATCCCCAGAGCTCCAGAAGGGGTGCCATGGCCCCCTCCCCTAACCACTGTGACCATGGATGCCTCTCGCCTCAGGTGGGGGGGGCATTGTGCGGGCAGGTCAGTCCAAGGCACGTGGAACAGCACAGACCTCTCTGCATATAAATGTCCTAGAGATGAGGGCAGTGCTTTTGGCGTTGCAAGCACTACAGAGCCTTCCCGTAGGAACGATTGCAATCCAGACCAGACATGGCAGTAGTCTGGTACATCAACAAACAGGGAGGAACTAGGTCTTATCCCCTTTGTCGAGAGGCCATGAGAGTGTGGGAATGGGAGATTTCCACCAACCGCTTTCTCAGTGACGCACATTCCGGGACGGTCCAACATTCTAGCAGACAAGCTGAGTTGCACCATCCTCTAGCCGTAAGAGTGGTCTCTGAACCCAAAAGTAGCAAAGTGGATATTCTCCACTTGGGGTCAACCTTGTTGCGATCTTTTCGCCTCTCCTTCAAATGCAAAATGCAACTACTTCGCTCCAATTCCCCCACCCGGGGAATCCCCACAAGATGCTCTGGTGCATGCTTGGCCCCCTGGTCTCCTTTATGCTTATCCTCCTCTTCTGCTGATGAAGTTTCTTCAGAAAGCCAGTCTTGTTGCAGAACAAGATAATCCTCATTGCCCCATTCTGGCCTCACCAGGCTTGGTTCCCATATCTTTGGTCTCACTTAGTGAATCTTCCCTGGATTCCATTCTGGATCTCATAACCCACCCATTGGATCTTCCGACCCAGAATCTAGACAACCTCAAGCTCAATGGCTTGGTTGATCCAGTTCCAAGCTTAGCGAGAACTCCCAGTATCTCTTCCAGGTCAAAGCTATTCTGGTGGCGGCGCATAAGCCCTCCACCAGAAAGGTCTATGATAGCAAATGGAAGTGGGCGGAGCACAAGAGATCTAGATCCTTTCACAGCTCCGTTGCCTACGGTGTTAGATTTCCTATTGGGACTCTGCAAGCAGGGCGCCAGCTCCTCTACAGTCAAGGTTCAGTTGGCGGCTGTCTCACTATCACGTAGGAAGCGACCTTGGACCGTTTATCTCCAAATTATGCAAGGCCTTTCTGAAGGGTACCTTCTTACTCAGACCCCCGGTGAGGGAAGCAGTCCCTCCTTGGGACTTTTTGGTATTGCAGGCACTTACAGCCCCTCCCTTTGAACCTGCAGCCTCAGTAGATCTAAAATTCTTATGGAAAACTGCCTTTCTTGTAGCTATCACCTCAGCCCGAAGGGTTTCCGAAATTCAAGCCCTTTGTGCAAAACCACCTTATTTGTCCTTCCACAGTCTACCTCAGGACCAGTCCCTCCTTTCTTCCAAAAATTGCATCCGAATCTAATATTAATCAGTACTTTAACCTACCAGTTTTTTTCCCAACTACCAAAACAAAGGGGAACATTTACATCTGTTGGACCTGCACAGACAACTGCGCTTTTTACACACAACAGCTGATCATAGGCAATCAGAACAGCTGTTCACTTTTGCCAAATTTAACTTGGGAAAGGCTGTCTCCAAAGTCACACTGTCCAGATGGATTTCTCAGTGTATTTTGTTGGCATATGAAAGTACTGGTCGGCCTACACCTCTAGGAGTTCATGCCCACTCTACCCAGTCTCTCTACCTCTGCAGCCTTTCGTTCTAGACTCTATTTGGATGATACTGCTCAGCAGCAACATGGGGCTTTGTCTCATACCTTCATTAATCACTACAAGCTGGATATGGTCTCCAGAGGGAGAGCATCCTTTGGTTCTGCAGTGCTCCGGAACATCCTTCCTTGAGGACCGCCCAAGGTTTAGGTAGCTGGGGACTGTCCCATAGGTTGATGCACAAATGAAGTTAACTACTTCAGATTAATAAGTTATGTACTTACCATAACGTTCCATCTGAGTAGGTAAACTTCATTTGTCAGCAACCGACCCCCCCCCCCCCTCAGTCCCCCTGACCTTCGGATGTTCGAGATGTTACCTTCCTAAGGGTATGTAGCTAGTTTTGCGGGTGAGTTTGTATGCTTATCTAGCTGTGGGCAAACTCTGTCTGAGGTCAGGTTGGGTTGGCAGGGGATTGTGGGTAGGGGAGGAGCTTGGAACTCTATCTATGCTGTTGGAAACTGCCGGATCTGATACGGATCCGAAGACCCATAGGTTGCTGACAAATGAAGCAGCTCCATCAGACAAAGAATTTTTATCAAAAGGAGTCTCTGTGGGATGCTGGGTGGTAGCGCCCACAAAGAAGGAACTGGCTGATCCTTCAGTGCCTGTCCATCCACCTAACAAGGAATCTAGGTCCATGGATAATGGAAGCGGATGGGATCCCTCAGCTTATTACTTACTATGCTGCCGCTGAATTACTTAAAAGTACCATTTCACTCATCAAAGGGACTTGATCAAAGCTTCTATTTTACCTACTCGGATGGAACGTTATGGTGAGTACATAACTTATTTTTAAACGGATAAAGGTGCAGAGACTCTACAGAATGCTTTTAACTGCAAACAAATCAGTTACCCGTGCAGATTAGTTAATAGCAATAAAATACACTAAAAACTATGCAGCAGGCAATTGCTAGAAACAATCAGTATAAATCCAAACAAAATACTTGTATATCTCAGATCAGAGTTGTAGTAAACGCCCATCCACTCTGTTCAGTGTGTATAGACAGAAATCTTCACAGGGCCTTGGACAACTTTAAGAACCGGCCCCCACTAGCCAGCAGTTCAAGTAATGCAAAGTTGCAGACTTGGAGCTCCCCAGAGTTGAGACTGACCTGGTGAGCTTGTCAGGCTGAAGGGAAAAGTAGAAAGAGGAGTAAAGTGGCAGAGCAGGCTTATGTAGCTCCATTCCTAGCTAGGAGCAGTTCTGACTCTGCAGAGCCCCTCCCCTACCACCCCTAGAAAGAGTGGTAGTCCAAATGGGTGCTAAACTTGAAAGCCAGGATGCACAATGCTGTTGATGATTTGATATTACCTCTTCCTTGGGGCTGGCTTGTCTGCAGTCTTGGTCCTGCCTATTTAACTCCTTGATTTGGTCTCATCAGGCTTTGAAGCAACCTGATGTAGTTGAGCAGATTCCTAGATAACCTGACGATCCTGTTTCTCACAGGAATGGGCTGTATTAGAGCAAAGGCCCCACTATAGGTCCTGTAGTAGTGACTGCTACACAGCTCTTTCCACGAAGAGCACCTCTGTCCATTTCCTATTGTCCTGGTTGTTAGACATTCTAGCATTTGTGCTGTTTGCTCTTCAAGCTGTGAATATGATCACCAGGAGCGAGTAGAAGGGCAAAACTGTCGGAGGATAACTTTTTTCCTTGGAACCACAAGAGTTGAAACATTTTGGTTTTCAATCCCAGAATTTTGCATAGGACTAGTCTGGTGGCGGACCCCATACCCCTGGGAGAACTTCAGTGGACCTCTCCTTATGGGCAGTGTGGGACTGCAAAAAGCTAGTAATTGCCCAAGATTCTTGATGCAGGACTTCAAGCTGCAGACTGATCAGCAGTTTAATTTCTTCTTTTCCCAGTGCCATTGAAACTTCTGGATTCAAAGAATCTGGGGGGGGGGGGAGATGGAAGAACACTGCCTGGGAGGGATCATGGGTAGCTACTAGGCTATTGGCCCTGAGGGCCTTACAAGCCTAACCAAGAGTTTAGCCCATGTTCCAATCCTGCAGGTGTTGGGCAAAAAGCAGTACAATCTTCAGATTTTGTTTGAGATGGCTTCCAGTAATTGAGAAAAAAATTTTCTTGGAGGTATTTAAAAAAAAAAAGAGGGGGGGGCATGTCAACTGAAGCTTTATCTATTCAGACGAAAGTAAAACTGAGGAACTAAAGGTGTAAGATAATTGAAGCACCAGCACTTGGAAGAATGTTATATCAAACGAGGGTGAAGGTCTATCGGATCAGGCCTACCATTTCAATTTTAAACCGATTTGTCTATGCTACCTAAACTAAAGGCAAGTGAGTTGCCTAACTTGGTCTGGCTCACTAGTTTTTGTTTGGGTTGGCCAAATGTGACAACGTGTGATCCCGTTTATTTCTAATCAGTGTAAACATCTTGCTTTTTGTGGATCTTGGTAAACCTTTGTGTTTCCTCCTAACCAGCCTTTACTGAACTATCAAATGCTAGTATTACATTTGAGCCATTGGTAACTGACTCCAATTCAAGGATATAATTGGGTAAAGTATTTGCAGTTATTTTATATTTGAGGTTGTCATGTTAACTGGGTTTGAGAAGGGTTCTGTACCAGTAAGCTACACTTGGTAGGTTTTAAAAATATGCTCTGCTGGTCTGTAAGTTGGACAGATGCTTTTCTAATGTAAACTAGTTTACGTCAGACTGCTAAAATCTGGATGTGGGGTTTTGCAGGAATGATTGGGCAGCAAGTTTTTATATGAATAGTCTGTCTAGATAATGTGGTAGCCTGCAAAATTGTGGGATCTGGGCAGGGAAGTAATACTAGTAAAACTTAGCCACTGGAAGAGCTTTCATACTTGGTGCTTTTTGTTCTGAAGTACTTTATAGTAGGGGATCCAATGCCTGTCAGCTTGGGATGATATGTTCAACAAGCCACGATGCTTCGCTAGGGACGGATTGCACTTGTCACCCCTGGGCTTTCGGATATTGGCAAAGGCTCTTGCTACCCCCATAGTGCCTCTTTTTAGGCAAGGCTCAAAAGGCAAACCCACCTCCCATAGATATCACAAGGGATAAGAAACTAAGTAATGCTACTCCACGCCAGAAGTCTAAATCTCAAGATGCACGCACTCGAAACTCTCCTTAGCATGGAGAACATGGATATCTGTGCAGTAACAGAAACCTGGTTCAGGGCTCCCGAGAGCACCCCAGCACTACCAGGTTAGACCTCATACCATGCTTTTTGGCCCCAAAACTTGGACCGAACCACAAGGAGGGGGAGTATCGATATTCATCAGACCACCACACCTCCAGGTTGGTGGCAAAGCACGAAGCATCAGACTATCCATGTGCAACTAATGGTGGGTAAAACTGTCTTCCAGTTTATAGCCTGCTACAGACCACCCTCCCAAACCCAGGAACCCCACTCGGCCTTCCTGAGAACACTGGAAAATGAGGGTCTCTCCAAACACCATTATATTGGGCGATTTCAACTACCCAAACATAGACTGGGAGCATTACTTTAGCTCAAACACCCTAGCCCAAAGGTTCCTAGAATTTATAAACTCAAATGCTATGGAACAACTTACCACTCCCACAAGAGGGGAAAACGTACTGGACCTGATAATCCCCAACATGGGGACTCTGTGCTCCAGACCAGAAGTGTATCCCTCACTGGTAAGATCAGACCATAAACTCTCACGGGATATTCACATCCCGACCCCACCCCCTGCCCAGAAAACCACAGTGAAAAACTTCTCTAAAGCAAATTTCACACTCCTCAAAACCGAGGTGGAATCCTTCAAAGCCCCTGGGCCTGTGGAAAATATGGCCCAGACCGCAGAATCCTTTATAAACACATTCTATGAACACCTTCAGGAACGCATGGATCATGCGATCCCAGATAAAACCAAGACCCAGTCCTCCAAAGGCAGACGTCCTGTTGGTGGACCCCAGCCATAAATAAACTATACAATAGAAGAAAGCTACTAAATGATGGAGCAAAATCCCAAAAAGGGATGGCATCACTGATCAGTATTAGCAAAAAACTACGGGCACTCATAAAATTTGTCTAAGGCCAGCTTTGAGAGAAAAATTAAAATTGCACAGGACACTAAGGATAATCACAAGGCTTTCTTTGTTAGGAACCTGGGTGGTAATTCCCAGATATGCTCAGAATTAGTCCAAAATGACAAATACACTGAACCCACAGGCATTGCCAACATCCTAGCTGATAGGTTTGGTGCAAACTCCCCCCCACCAAAAGGGCAAATATCTATCCCAGCAGAGTGCTGCCCCCCTGACATCTCAGATGCTCAGGTGAGCCGCCCTCTTCAAAGCAAAAAAACACAGCATCAATGGGACCAGACAGTGTCCCGGGCTGCGTCCTACATGAACTCCCAAGAAGAGCTAAACCCAAACATAAAACTACTGTTCAGTCTGTCTCAGCCTTACTACAGGATATGTGCCCAGAGTGGCGTACAGCAACAATGATTCCTCTCCATAAAGGTGGTGCCTCAACGGATCCTGGAAACTATCGCCCCATAAGTCTGACTAGCTTGGTCTGCAAAGCTATGGAAAGGATCATCATGGACCTCATAAATAAAGATATTGGGGACCTACAGACACTGGATCCTACCCAGATGTTCTTCATCCCACATTGCTGCAGTCCTAACACTTGGGGTAGTCCGCTGTCCCAGTCGGCCCAAATACCAAAGTATAAGGCTGACGTCGGTCAGGGCGCATTAGTCTGACGTCAGGACGTCAGGGTACAAATGCGCATGACCGACGTCATATCCTCAGTCTTTTTTGCCGCATGGTCCGATGCAGAAGCAGTTTTGCGAGTGCAGGTTGGCGTTCTGAAATTTTCTGAAGTCGGAGTTTCAGACCGAATCAAAGTTGGCAAAGTACCCCGTTGGGGAATATTTTGGTTTTTTCTTGCCTCAGTATTTAACCGGATGTCAGAAAAAGTGAATAATTGTATTTCTTGTGGGAAGCAGATACCTCATAGGGATTACCATACCTTGTGTATACCTTGCTTAGGGCCTGAGCACGACGTTGTTGGATGTCGCTCTTGTGCTAGATTTAACAAACGCACTATTAAGAGAAGGCTAGACTGTGCCAGGTTAGTTTTTGGGAAGCGTTGTAATTATAAAATGCCGTCGGATGCTCCGCCCGAAGCAGCAAAGCCTAGGTTGGAAGAACCGTCTGTCCCGGACGTCGGTTCTTTAGAGGGCTCGGTGGAGCCGGAGGTTCTGCCAGAAGTCTCTCTGCAGTCTCAGAGACTTTACTGTTACAGGATGTTTCCTCTCAGGAGGTAGGCCAGGCTGAGGGGGCTTCTCAGGTAGCTGTTCTCCCCTCCCTTCCTAAGGTGGTTAGGCCCTCCCCTTCTGTTTCCAAGGCTTCTTGAGAGGCAGGCCAGGTTTAACTTCAGTGGGGGTTTCTCCTATTTCTTCAGGGTCTCTGCCTAAGAAACATATGCTTAAAATGGCAGAAGATTTGATTACTATGATTAGAGGTTCTATGCCCCTCCTGATAAGAGGCCTAGGGTGGAACCTGAGCTTGAGAGTTTTGAGCAGTGTTCGAGGCTTCTGAGTCTTCGGCTGAAGACTTGCAGGAGTATCCTCCTTATTCTGATTCTGATGTAGATGATTCTACTCCTTCGCTTCTCCTCCTGAGGATTTTTCTTTTCAGAGACTCTTCATTCCATGAGGGAGCATTTTAAATGGGAAGGTCAAGATTTTTCTGATTCCAGGAAAAGGCTAGGGAATTTTGTTTTACCCCAGCACAGGCCTTTGGCTATACCTCCTGTTCTGGATGTGGTGGAAGATGTTTTTGCAGAGGCTTCCCTGAACCCTGATTCTTTGCCTCCTGCCCCAGTTAAACCGGATAGGTATTATAGGGTGCCTGAAGCTCATAAGTATCTTTTTAAGAGTCCTAGGGCAGACCCAGAAACCGTTTCTCAGGGGCCTAAAGGTGTTAAGGCTTCTGTTAAAAATCCTGTTCCTCCTGATAGAGGCAAGGGCTTTGGATAGATGGGGAAAGAAGGTGTATACTTCCACTTTAGCCATGAGGGCTTTGAATTGCCAGTTCCACATGTTAAAATACCAAAATTATCTCCTTTCACAATTGAAGTCTAAGGTGGATGCTCTGGCAGAAGGTATTGAGTGTAAAGAGTTGCAGGATTTAGTTCATGTTTCTGAACAGGTGGGTAAGCATTCTTTGCAATGTGGTTTTGATGCTGTACAGGCCTCTTCGAGGGTGGCTGCCACTGGTTCTGTTCTTCGCAGGCACGCCTGGTTGAGGGATCAGAATTTGGCTGAGCATGTTAAGACAAGGATTTTAGATGCTCAGTTACAATCTGATGTTTGGTTCGCCTGTGGAAGCAGTTTTAAAGAAAATGGAGGACAAGGCTAAGTCTATGCAGACTGTTAAAGATTTTTTGCAGGTTCAGCCTCCAGTTTAGTAGAAATTGGCCTACTAAGGGGTGGACATATCCTTCTTATGATTCCCAGTCTAGGGGTAGGTCTAGGCGTGGCAGGGGCAGAGCTCAAGGTTCTTTTAGGCCTAGAACAGGGAGTTCACCTGCTCAGTCTTCTGGTGAGGGCAGGGGTCAGTCCTTTCGTAAACAGACCCAATGACCTGCCTTTTCAGCTGCCAGAGCCTTCTCGTCTGGCAGCACCTTTGGGAGGAAGGCTGCCACTTTTCAAAGAAAATTGGAGTTTAATTACCCAAGACAGATGGGTATTGGATATCATTCACCACGGTTACAGGTTTTATTTCCATACCTTGCCTCCTTTCAAAGGCATGCCAGACATTCCTCCTCTACAAAGGAAAGAGGCTCACAAGCAAATTTCTCTGTTACTCCAAATAGGGGCCATTCAGCCAGTTCCTGTGCCAGAAAGGGGCCTAGGATTTTATTCTCGCCTGTTCCTAGTACCAAAGAAGGGGAACACGTGGAGACCAATTTTGGATTTGTCTATCCTCAACACTTATCTGGACATTCCCAAGTTCAAGATGTTGACGTTGCAACAGCTTTTACCTCTGCTGGGAAAAGATCATTGGATGGTAACTTTAGATCTCAAGGAGGCTTACCTTCATGTGCCTATCAGACTAAGTTGCAGGAAGTATCTGCGTTTTCGAGCTGGGAATTCTCATTATCAGTTCTCTGCATTGCCCTTTGGCTTATCTACTGCGCCCAGAGTATTCACAAAAGTTCTGGCTCCAGTGATAGCTTACTTCAGGACAAAAGGCATACAAATCTATCCTTACTTGGACGACTGCCTGATTCTGGCTCAAGAAAAGGAAGACCTTTTTCAACTTTTGGAATATGTGATAGCAGTGCTAAGATGCCTGGGGTATTCTGTGAACGAAATAAAGTCCAGTCTAGTACCCTCTCAAGACATGTGCTTTCTGGGTGTGAGACTGAATACAGCAGCCCAGATGGCCTTTTTAACCCCGGACAAACAAAAGAATCTGTCTCTTTACTTCAACTATCTCTTCAGTCCGGGCTGACTGCAAGGACAGTCCTTCAAGCCTTAGGGTTCATGGCATCTTGTATTCTGGTGCTTCCCAATGCCAAACTGCATATGAGGAAGCTGCAATGGTATCTCAAAAATGTATGGACACAGCACTGCCAGGATTTGGACACTGTCATTCAAATAATACCTTGCATTCAAAGGGAATTTTTGTGGTGGGCTCAGGAATGTCACCTAAACAAGGGACTCTCTGTGACCCGGCCAGAGGCGAGTCAAATTCTTCGACAGATGCCTCAGACATAGCTTGGGAGCTCATCTGAATGGAAAGTGGATACAAGACAAGTGGCCTGCCAGACTACAGCATCTACATATCAACATGAAGGAGATGTTAGCAGTCCAGTTTGCATTAATGGCTTTCAAGGAGTTACTACTTCCAGGGCAGGTGTTGATTCTAACAGACAACACAACTGTCATGTGGTACATCAACAAACAAGGGGAACTCATTCTTATCCTCTATGCAGGCAAGCAATGATTTTATGGGAGACTGCGCTCAGCTTGCAACTAAATCTTCAGGCAAGGTTTCTGCCGAGCACAGAACTCCTTAGCAGATGTGTTAAGCAGGCAAATCATGGATCCCCACGAGTGGAAACTGGATCTTCATGTATTTCAGAAATTGAGTGTCATGGGGAACTCCAGACATAGATCTGTTCGCTTCTCCACTAAACCACCAGCTGCCAAAGTTTTGCACCTAAAAGGTTTCATCACACAGCTTGGAAAGTGGATGATCTTTCTTTCAGTTGGAAAAATCTTCATGTGTATGCCTTTCCACCTCTGCCTCTCCTCCCAAAGGTACTCCTAAAGGTCAGACAAGACAAGCCAAGGATGATTTTAATAGCTCCAGATTGGCCTCTGCAACACTGGTACCCATTACTGAGGAGTCTGGTAAGGAAGCCTCCATGGCCTTTACCTTTGATTCCACACCTATTGTCTCAGAGGGACGGTCATCTACTCAATGTCAAGCTTCACTCTCCATCTAACAGCCTGGCATATTCTGTTTTGAAACACAGCAGGTCTCAGCTTCCTCCAAGTTTTGAATGTGATTGTGGAAGCCAGAAGACCTAGTACAAGGAAAGTGTACGCAGAAAAATGGAAGAGATTTTTATTTTGGAGTGCAGCAAAGGATTTGGAGGTTTCTGAGCCTAATTTGAGTGTGGCTCTTCAGTATCTTACTGAGTTATTGGACAAAGGTTTGTTTTTTCCATTAAGATTCATGCTGCAGCGATTTCAGCTCACTATGATTTTGACCCACCATTGTTTTCTCATCCTTTGTTCAAGCAATTTCTTAGAGGGGCAAAGAATATAAGACCCCCACGTAGAGCTCCTACTCCTGCTTGGGACCTCAATTTTGTGTTGGAGAAACTTACTCTACAACCTTTTGAGCCTGCGGCTACTGCTGAATTGAAATACTTGTCATGGAAGACTGCTTTTTTGTTGGCCATTACTTCTGCAAGAAGGGTTTCTGAATTGCAGGCCCTTATGGCGGTTGAGCCTTTTTTGATTTTCCACAAGGATAGGGTATCATTACGTAATAATGCTTCCCTTATGCCTAAGGTGGTCTCTAGTGTGGCTTTAAACCAAACTATTCATTTGCCCACTTTTTATTCAGATCCCCAAAATAAGGGGGAAAAGATTTTGCACACTTTAGATGTACACAGGCAGTTGCGTTATTATTTAAGCAGGACTAAGGATTTTAGGCAGTCTCAGCAGTTGTTTGTTTCTTTTGCTTTGAGTTCTCAGGGCAAGCCTGTGTCAAAACAAACTATTTCTAAGTGGATTGGGTTTTGCATTGCATTTTGTTGTTCCCATCATGGCAAGGAGATTCCAGCTGGGATTAGGCCTCATTCCACTAGGGCTACTACCACTTCAACAGCATTTCTAAGTGGGGTGGCAACTAAGGATATTTTGGAGGCAGCTACTTGGAGTTCAGTGCATACTTTCTCTAAGCATTACCACCTTCCTCTCTACTCTAAATCTAGGGCTGGTTTTGCCACGGCTATTTTGCAGGGCATGTTGACAGCTCCAGCTTCTTTATGATTTGCCAGCCTCCCTTACCTCTGCTTTGGGATTCTACCCAAGTGTTAGGACTGCAGCAATGTGTGATGAAGAACATAGTACAGTTTTGTACCTACCATAAATGTAGATGTTCGAAGATCCACATTGCTGCAGTCCAATTTACCCTCCCTCCTTCCCCTCTGTGTTTAGGGGTGGTTGTGTGGGTGGGGTTGTACTTTTGTAAATTGTATATATTGTATATATATTTGGTACAGGAGTGTTTTGTGTTTTTTGGTTTTGGCCTTATCTTTTTAGGGTCTTCTGACATCTGGGGCAAGAAAAGACTGAGGATATGACGTCTGTCATGCGCATTTGTACCCTGATGTCCTGACGTCAGACTAATGCGCCCTGACCGTCAGCCTTATACTTTGGTATTCGGGCCGACTGGGACAGCGGACTACCCCAAGTGTTAGGACTGCAGCAATGTGGATCTTCGAACATCTACATTTATGGTAGGTACAAAACTGTACTTTCGGCTTTAAGGGCAGATCCTGCCTCTTCAACCTGGTTGATTTCTTTGAAACTGTCACAAAGGCCATTGACAAGGGGAAGGTGATCCACACAGCTTACCTGGACCTCGCAAAAGCCTTCGATACAATACCCCACTCGGGCATTATAGATAAGCTCACCAGTTTAAATATAAACCCCTATGTCACTCTGATTGCAAACTGGCTCAAGGACCGAGAACCCACATGGTTAGAATTGCTGGAGCCATGTCGGACTCCAAATCTGTTACAAGTGGTGTCCCACGAGGCTCAGTCCTGGGACCTCTCTTATTCTGTATATATTTCTTGGAGGTACAGGCCAGCATGGAAGGACTGTGGCTGACCAAGTTTGCAGATGACTGCAAACTGGGTGCCGTAATACTATCCAGCCGACCCAAGCATCCTCCAAAAGGGCCTTCTAGAAACACAACTGGTGCCAGAGCCATGGCCTCAAGCTAAATGCCAAAGTGTATAGTCATCCCCTTTGGAAAAAAAGTGCCCACAAATTACCACATGGGTGATCTTCCATTAAGTACGGAAGATGTAATTAAGGACCTGGGGACCCAAGTTGATGGCAATCTCATTTGACAACAACGTGGCCAAAGTGGTTAGAAAAACATTTTATATAGCCCACCTAATCATGAAGGGATTCACATCTAGATCAGGGGAGAGGTCATGGTGCCTCCCTCATCAGGCCCATAATTGAGTACAATGCCCCTTTTGGGATGTACCTTACCAGACACCTGCAGCAACTGGAAAGACCCCAAAAGTACCTCACCAAGAGGATCAAAGGGCTCAAACAGATGCCATATGCTGCCCGGTTAAAGAAACTCCAGCTCTAATCTGTGGCATACCACCTGTTCAGAGGCGATCTGTGCCTGACATATAAAGCTATGTCCAACCCGGAATTAATTGACATGCTGCACCTCAGAAAATCCAAATCCCATCGAGCTACACGCTCGAGACTTTAACCTCTGCACTGAAATAAGTAGGACATGCTGGAGCGACAGATTCATAACCCAGAGGCTCCCTTCACTCTGGAATAAAATCCCAGTCCACTTTAGGCAGAGTCCCTCATTTCTTGTCCAAGAGGAATCTTGAGTGGATGGGAGATCGTAGGTTTACCCCAGGTATCACTTGTGTGTCCCTGTTCGACAGAGGCACAGTATACCAACTCCGAAAAAGGGCATAGCAAAATAAATTTAAAATGGGTGGCGAAAGCCAAACATTCTGGCTAGGCTTATAAATGCCCTTGGGCAGAGCCTAGTATGAACCTATAGAGCCTTAAGAGTGGCTGTCCAGGTGCTGCATAATCCATCACTTTGTTATGGTTATCCACTTGACAGCTCAGCACTTCTGCAGGCCACCCCCATATGTCTTATCCATTCTGAAAATAAGTCTGAAGCTGATCTTGTCCTTATAACCTGTCCTGTCATAAGCTCTGAAGATGTTTAGTCTGACCCCCCCCCCCCCCCCCAACAGTAGCACTGACTTCTGTTCCGGCAGAATCTTGCACTCCTTTATGAAGACGCTGTACACTGAACCTATTAACAGGTACTGCTTATCTGAATATAGTCTGGGGAAACGTCACTTCTGTAAGATCATGCACAATAAAGTGCACATTTCTGAACAGTGTGCAGCTACAAGAATTCTTGGAGATGGGGGGGGGGGGCAACAGGCAATATTCAAAACTGGTGGTTGATGTGGCCCATGGCGAAGCACCTCCAATTTGAGACTTGGTATGGATGTTTTAAGTTGCTGTAAATTTTGAGGCAGTTTAAACCTTTACTTTTACTTGGGTGACCAGGTAGTGCAGCGCGGCCAGCCTTCATCTAAAGCAACCATGAAAACACCAAGGCCAAGTGAGAAAGACTTGTCATTTTTTCTTCAAAGATGTCCGTGTGTAATGGCCATTTGAACTGCAGTCCATACTTCGTGACTGTTAAATCCAGGGGAAAGGTAGAGTTCTCCACTGAGTTCACTATTTCTGTGGGGTACATAATCTCCTTCGGGCACTCTGGTCATGCTACTGCTATGCTTAAGTATTCCCTTGTCCATGAAGCTGTCTTTACAGCAGTGATCCATGTGGTGAACGCAAGTATAGATCTTCTAATAAAAAAATTGTTGCTGCAGTATTTGTTTCTGGCCAGCATTCCTCATCCCCAAGAACTTGTTGTAGTATTTCAGCTTCTGTTGGGTGGGGGGGTGGCACAGCACGGCACTCTTGTGCACGTTGGAGGCCTCTACATGGTGACTTGCAAGTCTTGAGATTTTGAGTGAGAAGACTAGCTTTTAGGGCCATGTTTGGGTGGGGGGAGCGTATTCTGGCTGCTTCCATAAAATTAACACTTCAGAATGCTTGCTTTACTCTGTCATATTAATCCCTTCAGCATGAGGAGGCAGCAGTTTTATACTGTAAAGGCACACCTGTGTATATTGTGCTGCAGTTAAATTGGTGTGTGTATACTGTGTAGCGAGTAATTGGCAGATAGACGTGTTCCTGGGCTGAAGACATTTGGTAACTTTGTAGCTTTTTAATGTTTTAGTATATGACTGAAATTGTATATCCAGCTGAAGTGACCTGTCTTGTGTTAATTTTTTCTTAATCAGGCTTTTGATGATGCCATCGCAGAACTTGACACACTGAATGAAGATTCTTACAAAGACAGTACTCTGATCATGCAATTACTTAGAGACAACTTAACGGTATGTATTTACCAGGGATACTTTCTCAATTTTTCCAGTTTTAGGATATTGCCAGGTCATTTCACAAGCAGTGACCCACTAAATATTTAAACTGTTAACCAGTTTTGTCCCCCCTTTCCGCTTCACCTAGGTCATTTGGGCATGTTAACACACCATACTGGTATGTATCCACACTTCACTTGAGTAAAGACATTTTCCTTAGCACAAATGTAAAATGACGTTTGTTTCCATACAGCACTCCTTCCTAGCTTTTTCCCATTCTAAGCACATGGGTATAAAGCTGGTTTTGGTAAAGCACTGTTAATGGTGACCTGCATGTAGGCTGCTGTTTCCAGTAGTTCTTAATATTGGAACATTTAGCTGCAGGTAGGAAGCCTCATGTCTAGTCTGGCACTGGAAACCTTTTTCCCCTCCAGGCCAGGTAGACTTATGTAATTCATCAAGATGCAAAAGTACACTTACATTAAAAGATAATTATCAATATGCAAGTACTGGGAGGAGCTCAACTAGTCTCCATGTGGACTGTGCCCCCACTCAGTTTATATACTGACTGGGAACAGGGGCTTCTTTGCCCACTGTTTGTGGTCTTACACAAACTTGACATTAGCAGTTTTGATCACTTGTGGTTGAAAGTCTTTTTTTTTTCTTCGAGCAGTGTGCCTTCCCCCTTGAAGGCAGGCTGTCTGCTGTCCTGTAGTGGTAAGGGTTATAGGTTCATAGCTGGCTATTGGCACAAGAGCCTTTATAAGCCTAGCCAGTAAGACCCAGGATGTGACCATCGTAATACCGCATATATCTGCAGAATTATCAGGGTATTGGGTTTTGTGTTGGGAGTCCCAATTCATTTTAGACTGCCCCAGGAGTGAATTTACAGATTTCCTTCAAGGATGCATCTGCAGTCATAGCATATGGGTTGTCCTGCCTCAGGCAGCCCTTCGGTCGGCCGGATTCCAAAGTCTGGGTCTGGCCTCTGCTGATGTTGCACTTTCCCCGACGTCAGAGCATATGGGGTATAAAAGCATCAGCCAACGCCATCTTCCTCAGTCTTTCTTGCCGCGCGGTGCCCGAAGCAGAAGCAGTTCAAGTGCCGGTCGGCCAGCTCTTTTGATTCAGCTACCAAAGACTTCGAAAAAGCTAAGTACCCCGTTGGGGACTCTTTCATGCCTCAGCCGATGTCAGATAAAGTAAATTGTTTAACTTGTGGGAAACAAATACCTCATAAGGATTTCCATTCGTACTGCCTCCCTTGCTTAGGCCTGGACCACGACGTCTCGGCCTGTGCTTCCTTCAACCGACGAACACTTAGGCGTCTGTCGGAGTTTGCAGAGGAATATTTTGGGGCTAGTTTTGCATATAAAATGCCGTCAGACTCCGACTTCACATGTAGTTAAACGGAAGGACAAGGACCGACCCTCGCGGCCCGCTGTTTCGGCTGAAACCTCGGTCAGGCCTACCGCGAGTGTCTCTTGCTTCCTGTTGCCGAAACCTTACAACAGACTACCTCTGCCTCAGGCTCCGGCCGAGTCTGTTATTGCACTACCTTCGGAAACCAGTGTCCAGGACATGTCCGACACCATCCCTTTAGATAAGTCCACCCCTGCACGTGGTGCAGCCAGACCCCCTGCATCCATGTCCATTAAGGCCTTCTCTAGGGCTAAAGCTGACAAACTTGCCAAAGCTTTGCCTCCCAGGTTTACCTCTCAGGGGCCTTCTACCAGCACTCAAATTCTCAGCCTAGCAGAGGATCTTATCTCCTTAATTAGAGGTTCTCAACCTCACCCGGACAGGGGCCCTCTCCCACCTCCAGAAAAAAGGCTCAGGGTTGAGCCCTGTGACCCCCCACTCTTCAGATGAGTCTACAGATGAATCTGTGTTAGAGCACCAGCAGGAGGCTTATTCGGCCTACGAGGATTCTGATGCTGAAGAATCTATTCCTTCGGCCTCCCCTCCTGAGGAGTTTTCTTTTGGTGAGACACTGCAATCTGAGAACATTTCTAATGGCAGGGCCAGGATTTTTCTGACTCCAGAAAAAGATTAAGGACCTTTTTGCATTTACCTCAGCATAGGCCTTTGGCTAATTCCTCCTGTTTTGAATGTTATTGATGTGTACTCTGATGCTAGTACAGCCCCTGATTCTCTCCCTCCGGCTCCTGCCAAACCTGATAGGTACTACAGGGTCCCGGATTCTCATTTTCACCTGTACAAGGCCCACTCTGCAGACCCAGAAACCATTTCTCAGGGCCCAAAAGGGGTGGCAGCTGCCACTGCTAAAAATCCTTTACCTTCTGAAAGGGAATCTAGAGCTTTAGAGCGATGGGGAAAGAAACTTTATTTCTGCAACTCTTTCCGTGAGGGCATTAAATTGTCAATTCCATATGATTCATTACCAAGAGTATTTGTTAGATGAATTGTATAAGAAACTTTCCTCCTGAGCCCCTTGACCGTAAATCACTTCAGGATCTGTTACATAACTCACAGCAGGTTAGCAACCATTTTTTGCAATGTGGTTATGATGCACTGGAAGCTTCATGTAGGTCAGCAATGACGGGCAGTTATACGAAGGCATGCCTGGTTGAAGGAACAATCTCTACCGGACCATGTTAAAGCTAAGCTCCTGGATGCTCCAATGGAAAAACAAATTATTTGGTTCTACGGCCCAGGAGGTCTTGGAAGTTTGAAGAAAAGGCAAAATCTGTGCAAACAGTGAAGGACTTTCTGCAGGTACAACCACAGAGATTCAGCAGAAATTGGCCTACTAAGAATTGGTCCTTTCCGGACTCAGAAAGATCAGAGGCAGGAACAAGCGTACCAGAGGTAGAAGGCAAGCTAGAGGCCACTACAGAGGCAGTCAGTGGCAGCCACCAAACCAGAGAGGTAGTGCAGGAACAGCAACAACATCTGCAACACCAGGACAAGCACAATGACTTATTTTTGACTCCGCCAACCAGGGCTCAATTAGAAGCACCATTGGGCGGAAAGCTTTCTTTATTTTCAGAAAATTGGCATTACATTACAAGGGACTCATGGGACACTGCAAGTAATAGACAAAGGCTACAGGTTCCATTTCCACACATTGCCAAAAAGAAAAGGAATGCCAGATCTGCCACCAAATCAGAGGGCGGAGGCTTTGAAGCAAATCACCAAATTGTTACAAATGAAAGCCATAGAGAAGGTGCCTCTCAGAACAAGGCCAAGGTTTTTATTCAAGGCTATTCCTTGTTCCAAGGAAAGAAAATCAATGGAGGCCTATTCTCGATGTCCGCATTGAACACTTACCTCATTGTGCTGAAATTCAAGATGCTGACCCTACAGCAGCTTCTTCCCATGCTGGGCAAGGAGTCTTGGCTGGTGACTCTAGATCTCAAGGAGGCATATCTGCATGTCCCCATTCGACAAAGTTGCAGAAGACGCCTCAGATTTCTTGCAGGATCAGAGCATTATCAATTGTCAGCATTGTCCTTTGGCTTATCTACTGTGCCCAGAGTATTCACGAAATGCCTGGCATCAGTAATTGCACACTGCAGACTTCAGGGGATTCAAATCTACCCATATCTGGACGACTGCCTGATACAAGCGGACAGCAAGACAAATTTTGTTAAAAGACTTGGACTATGCCATAAAGCTATTACAGGCCTTGGGATACACAGTCAACATCCAAAAATCAAGACTTGTACCATCCCAAAGGATAACCTTCTTGGGTGCAGATCTAGATACAGCCACCCAAATGGCCTTTCTCACAGAAGAAAAGCAGAATTCTTCCAGATTACTTCAAGAATCTGACAAGACAAACTCAGCTAACTGCAAGGAAAATCCTGCAGGCCCTGGGTTTCATGGCATCCTGCATAATACTAATTCCACAAGCCAGGCTGCATATGAGAAGATTGCAATGGTACCTAAGGAGTGTATGGACTCGGCATAGTCACAGCTTAGAAACTCTGATTCCAATCATACCTTGCCTTCAGAAGGAATTCCTGTGGTGGGCTCAAGCCTGCCAGACCAACAGAGGGTTGCCTTTCATCAAACCAAAAGCAAACCAAACCATCACCACGGACGCTTCAGACAGAGGTTGGGGAGCACACATGGAGGACAAATGTATCCAAGGACTATGGTCTCAAGGGCAGCTGCAAATGCACATAAACCAAAAGGAAATGCTGGCAGTGATGCATGCAATTGAGGCTTTCAAACCTCTCCAGCAAGGTCACCTGCTAATAAGGACAGACAACACCACAGTTATGTGGTACATAAACAAGCAAGGAGGCACTCGCTCCTACCCTCTATGCAGACTGGCTATGAATCTATGGGATCTTTGTTTGAAACACAATATACAACTACAGGCCCAGTTCATGCCAGGGAAAGACAATACACTGGCAGACAGCTTAAGCAGAACTACCATGGATGCTGCACCCAGACATCATCTTACTCATAACAGACATGGGGAAGGCCCGAGATAGATCGGTTTTGCCTCACCCCAAAATCAACTGAATTTTTTGCACCAGGACATACCATCCACAAGCATGGAAGGTGGACTCTTTCAGCTGGAAAGCCAGAAAAGTCTATGCTTTCCCACCAATCCCATTAATGTCCAAGGTTTTACTGAAGATCAGAGCAGAACAGCCAAAAGTGATCCTGATAGCTCCAGACTGGCCAATGCAGCATTGGTACCCACTGTTGAAGAACTTGTCAGATGAAGCCGTGGCCTCTCCCAATATGGCCTCTTCTTCTGAAGCAGAACATTTACAAGATCCTGCATCCCAACTAGACCTTGCAGCTGACTGCCTGGAGAATACCATGACCCCTTCCCAGGACAACTTATCCCAGAGGGTAAAGGGCATTATTATGGAAGCTCGCCGCCCTTCCACTAGGAAGGCATACTCAGCAAAATGGAAAAGATTTCTCACTTGGAACACAACAAAAGGCCTTGTTGTGACAGTGATGAACCAGTCACATATACTGGAATACTTAGCAGAATTGTTCCACAATGGCCTGTCTTATTCTTCCATTAAAATACATGCCTCTGCAATTTCAGCAGAATACAGTGTGAATCCTCCTGTCTACTCGCATCCTCTCAAGACAATTTCTCAGAGGAATCAAAAAAATCAGTCCTCCAAGGAGACCACCTTTACCTACTTGGGACCTCAACTTTGTGCTGGAAAAACTAACACTTCCATTTGAACCAGCAGCATCGGCAGATCCACAGTTTCTATCCTGGAAAACTGCATTCCTCCTGGCCATAACTTCAGCAAGAAGAGTATCTGAGTTACAGGCTTTAATTGTAGAGCAGCCATTTCTTATTTTTCATCAGGACAGAGTTTCATTAAGAACCAATCCAACTTTTATGCCAAAGGTGGTATCTAGAGTATCCTTGAACCAAGCAATTCATTTGCCTACATTCTTCCCAAATCCACAAAATAAAGGGGAGAAACTTCTACACACTCTGGATATCCACAGACAATTACGCTACTATTTGGACAGAACTAAGCTACAGAAAGACTGACCAACTGTTTGTAGCTTATGCTGCTGGGACATGGGACACAAGGAAAAGCAATTTCCAAACAGACCATCTCAAAATGGATAGGAAATTGCATTTGCTTTTGCTACTCCTTTCATGGAAAGACTGTTCCTGTGAATATTAGGCCTCATTCCACGAGAGCCACAGCCACCACTACAGCCTTCCTAAGAGGGGTGGCTACAAAGGACATTTTAGAAGCTGCTACATGGAGCTCCGTGCATACTTTTGCCAAGCATTACAATTTACCCTTATACTCCAGATCCAGAGCAGGTTTTGCAACAGCAGTCCTGCAGGGTTTCTTAACTACACCATCATTTTCTTAGTACCTCCACCCCCAGATTGGCTATGGTATTCTACCCATATGTTATGACTGCAGATGCATCCTTGAAGGACATAGTACAGTTTAGTACCTACCAGAAATGTAGATTTCCGATAGGTATGCAGCTGGGGGAATCTGTTATGGTGTATTTGTTTGTATATAGATACATATATATGTATATATTTTTGCATTATGTTTGGAAATTTTTTGGCATTTTATCCAAATTTAGCCTTCCTAGAGGGCACCTGGCATCTGGGGCAAGAAAAACTGAGGAAGATGGCGTTGGATGATGCTTTATACCCCAGACGCTCTGACGTCGGGGAAAGTGCGACATCAGCAGAGGCCAGACCCAGACTTTGGAATCCGGCCGACCGAAGGGCTGCCTGAGGCAGGACAACCCATATGTTATGACTGCAGATGCATACCTATCGGACATCTACATTTATGGTAGGTACAAAACTGTACTTTCCCATTTATTCAAATTCTTTTTGGAGAGGGACAGGCTTTATTTTAAGTGGGGAGTTTAGTCCATAGACTAGGTAGTCCATAGACTAGGTAGTCTTTGGGATATGAATCTCCAAGTTCTTAAATGGGTGTGGTCCCTAGAACATGTAACCCTTGTGTAATTTGTTGCTAATTTTTTTCATCTGGGCTGGATCATGGTATGCCTTGTAGGGTCAAGCTCAAGCCCCCCCCCCCCCCCAACTATGAGGAGTAAAGATAAAGATCATCTTTCTCCCCTATTGGACAATGTAATCAGTCTCCTGTGACTGGGGGGTCCTCACTACTATACTAATGAAGTTATGGGGTCTGTAAAGGGTTTACATAGTGAGCAAATGTATCATTCCCTGCAAAACTAGACTGGAGGTGACTGCCTTGGTTAGCACTGAAATAGTTGGTCCACCATACCTCACATGTTCCGATGTTCATAGGGTTTCACTGTTGCAGTCATTACACGTGGGGTTATCCTGCTGGCAGGCTACCCGCAGTCTGCCAGAGTTCCAAAGTCTAGGTCCGGCGTCTGTTGCGGTTTCCTCTTCAATGACGTCAGTGCGCCAGGGGTATAAAAGAT
The DNA here is from genome assembly GCF_019279795.1 of Protopterus annectens. Lineage (NCBI taxonomy): Eukaryota > Metazoa > Chordata > Ceratodontiformes > Protopteridae > Protopterus > Protopterus annectens. The sequence continues at coordinate 955,731,589 of NC_056726.1, forward strand.
GCAACTGACGCCATTTTTTTCTTCAGTCTTTCTTGCCTGCGTGGTGCCTGAAGCAAAAGCAGTTCGCAAGTGCCGGTCGACTCCTGAGATTTTCGAAATGGTTTCAGAACCGAAGTCTTCAATAAAGGTAAGTACCCCGTTGGGGAAACTTTTTTTCTTGCTCCAGACCGATGTCAGTAAAAGTTTAATTGCATTTCTTGTGGGAAGCAAATTCCTCGTAAGGACTTTCACTCTTACTGTATTCCTTGCCTACGCCCTAACCATGACGTTACTAGTTGTCCGTTTTGTTAGATTCAACAAACGCACTAAGCGTCCGTTTGACTTTGCTTTACATTACTTTGGCCGAAGGTTTAACTACATAATGCCGTTGGAACAACCGACCACCGGAATTCATAAATGCAAAGAAAAGGACAGGTATCTACGACTCTTCTAGGCCAGTCGCCAGTTCTCAGTTTGGTGCTTTCGCAGCCCGTGACACCCACTACCTCAGAGCCACAGGCCATATCAGATACCCACGTGGAGACACCTAGGCCTGTGGAAACTCAAGGTATTGGGCCTGCAGAGACTTACCTCAGATGGGTCTGGAGCCGCTAAGCAGGCATCTGCTTCGGAGGGTGTTTTCAGACCTTCGCAGCTTAAGTCCACTGCAGCAGCCAAGGCAAAGTCCAAAAAGCCATTAAAGACAAGGAAACAAGTACAGCATTCTCCTGAACTGTCAACCATGCCAAAGAAACAGATAGATATTTAAAATGGCCGAAGAACCAGTTACTTTGATCAGGGGTTCCCATCCCCCTCATGATTCAAGGCCTTGGCAAGACGCTGACTGATTCCTCTGACCAGGTTTCTATTTTCTCTGATTCCTCTTCAGATCAGGGGTATTCTCTCCCTCCCTATGAGGACTCTGATGCAGAAGAATCTATATCTTCAGCCTCTCTGCCTGAGGATTATTTTTTGGGGAAACCCTGCAACACCATGAGGGAGCATTTCCATTGGGAGAGCCAGAATTACTCCAGAATCCAAGAAAAGGCTCAGACTTTCTTTTACTGCCTCAGCACAGGCCCCTGGCTATTCTCCCTGTGCTTGATATTGCTGATGTTTTCTCTTAGTCCAGTCTGTCTCCTGATTTCTTTACCCCCTGCACCATTCAAGCCAGACTGGTACTACAGGGTCCCTGACTCTCATAAAAACTCTGCTGCGGACCCAGAAACAATCAGGGTCCCAAAGGGGTTAAGGCTTCCACTGCTAAAAACCCTGTCCCTTCTGATAGGGATTCCAGAGCTCTGGATAGATGGGGGGAAAAGTTTACACTTCTGCTACTTTAGCTGTAAGGGCTTTAAATTGCCAATTTCACATGCTTAAATGTCAGCAGTACCTCATGTCTTGTTAAAACAGAAAATGCTTACAAACTCAAAGCCCTGACAGTAAGGAAATGCATGATTTATTGCATGCAGCTAAACAAGTGGGAAAGCATACTCTGCAATGTGGTTTTGATTCATTAGAGGCTTCTTGTAGAGCCGCTGCTGCAGGCTCCATCATTCGAAGGCATGCTTGGTTGAAAGAACAAAGTTTACCTGAACATGTTAAAGTAAAATTATTGGATACTGCACTACAGCATGATACTTTGTTGTTAAAGCAGAAGAGGTGTTAAAGAAAATGGAGGATAAAGCTAAATCAATGCAGCCTGTAAAGGATTTCTTACAGGTTCAACCACCTAGGATTAGCAGAAACTGGCCCTCAAATTGGTCCTTTCCAGTGTCAGGCCAGAGGCAGACACCCAAGAGGCAGATCTCGGCCCCAAGGCTCCTACAGACCTAAACAATGGGGTGCTTCCGCCCCCAAAGGAGAAGACCAGTCACAACCTTATAGGAAACAGTCCCAATGACTTTCCTCTACTAATGCCGAGCACTTGCCTTTTGGCAGCACCCCTAGGGGGAAAGCTAACACTTCTCACAATTGGCACATGATCACCCAGGACAAATGGGTACTGAATACAGTTTCTCAAGGTTACAGGTTCCACTTTCACACCCTTCCAAAATCAAAAGGTATGCCAGACCTGCCACAAAACCAATGGGCAGAGGCACAAAAACAAATTGCTGCTCTCATGGATATGGGAGCTATTCAGAGTACCACAGCAAGGACAAAGATTTTACTAGAGACTTTTCCTAGTACCCAGCCTGGAGACCAATACTGGACTTGTCAATCCTAAATGCTTTCCTGGATGTTTCCAAAATTCAAAATGTTAACAATGCAGCAACTTCTACCCATGCTGGTCAAGAAGGCTTGGCTAGTTGCAGGTATGCCTCCTTGAGGTCCAAAGTATGTCCCAATCAGACAATCTTGCAGAAGATACTTCTGATTCATAGCTGGCTCAATGCATTACCAATTCTCTGCACTGCCCTTTGGCTTGTCTACTGCACCCAGGGTCTTCACAAAATGCCTGGCATCAGTAATTGCATTTTGCAGACAGGAATTCGAATATATCCCTACTTGGGACGACTGCCTTATTCAAGCAGAGACAGGACATTTTTCTGAAGCATCTGGCGTTAAGATTACTAATTTGCCTAGGGTACACAGTACACAAAATCAAAATCAAAACTAGTGCCCTCTCGAGAGATAATATTCCTGGGTGCAAGCTTAAATACAACTACCCAGATGGCTTATCACACCAGACAAGCCAAGGCAACCGACTCATTACTTTCAAATGATAGCAACAAAGACCCAGCTCCCTGCAAGAAATTCTGCAGGCCCTGGGTTTCATGGCATCCTGCATTCTACTAGACTGCATATGAGGAAACAATGGTATCTAAAAAGTGTTTGGACTCAACGTTGCCACAGCCTGGAAACTAACTTTAATAACCTTAATTCCCTGCCTGCAACAGGAGTTTCGATGGTGGTCTCAGACCTGTCACCACAAGGGGCAGCCTTTCACCTTACACACAGCCAGGCAGACAATAACAACGGATGCATCAGATTATGCCTGGGGGGCACATATGGCAGGAAAATGTATTCAGGGCATGTGGCCCAAGGAACAAGTGCATCTTCACATCAATCAGAGATGCTAGCTGTACAGACTGCCCTGACAGCTTTCAAGGACCTACTACAGCCAGGACAACTAATAAAGACTGACAATACCACAGTTGTGGTACATAAACAAGCAAGGGGGCATACATTCCTACCCCCTCTGCAGGCAAGCCATGACTTTGTGGAACACAGCACTGACCTATCAAGTACATCTGCAGGCACAATTCCTGCCAGGAACAAAAAATACACTGGCAGACTAAGCAGAAATCTCATGGATCCTCATGAATGGAAACTAAATCCACAAGTGTTCAGCATAAGGAAATGGGCGCCCAGACATAGATATTTTTGCCTCCCCTCACAACTGCCAACTACAGAAATTCTGCACAAGAACTTATCACTCACAAGCATGGAAAGGGGATGCAGCTGGAAAGCACTGACAGTTTATGCCTTCCCTCCACTGCCTCTTCTTCCCAAGGTGCTCCTAAAAGTCAGACTGAGGCCAAATATGATCCTGATTGCCCCAGACTGGCCACCCCAGCACTGATGCCCATTCCTAAAGAGCTCTTCTCAGGGCCCAGCCTGGCCTTTACCTCAAATTCCTCATCTTCTGACTCAAAACAATCCTTCTGCAGTAAACGCAGAACCATAAACTTGGCAGCATGGCAGATTAATGTAGCCACTCAGATCTCACCCCTGTCTGAAGCTGTTATGGATGTCATTTTAGAAGCCAGGAGGCCCAGCACTAGGAAGTCTTGTGCAGAAAAATGGAAGAGATTCTGTGCTTGGAACCAGGCCCAAGGGCTCGAACCACTTGTTCCAAATATACCTCTGATATTACAGTACCTAACTGAGATGCTGGACAAAGGCCTATCTTTCTCATCTAAGATCCATGCCTCTGCCATTTCAGCTCATTACAGTACGGAACCTCCTAATCTGAAGTAGGAAGTTCATTTGTCAGCAACCTGTGGGTCTTGGATCCGATATCAGATCCGAGCCGGCAACTTGTTTCAAGCTAATGGATCTGAGCTCCTAGCTCCTCCCTTCACCCATAATCCCCTGCTAACCCTCCATGACCTCGGATCTAGTTTGCTGCACTTGTGGATGGCTGGATCCTCGTGCTTGTCAGCTAAGTGGAATTTTACTGTATTTCCTGTCAATTAAAAGTGTGTGTTAGGTTCCCTTATTTTTACTTTAATATAGTTCCCCCTCCCTTCGCTGGTCGTTAGCGTGTGTTGTGTTTTTTTGGGGACCTATGTGTAGTTTTTTTCTTTAAGAAATGGCTGAGGCCCCAAAAGCCATACATTCTAAATGTACAGAGTGTGGCCATAAGCTCTTCCCGGCTGATGGCCACACTCTGTGCGTTCGGTGCCTTGGGGTTGAACACCTTACCTCAGGCTGTACCATCTGTGCAGCGTTCAACCCCAGGGCACTGAGCGGAGGTCGAAGCTGGTCCTTGCAGGACTTTTACCCCTGGGCTCGTCTTCGGCCTCCGCTGTCTCTGCTGCTCCCATGGCTCCACCACAGCCTGTGGTTGCTGCCACTCCTGCCCCCCTGCCTCCGTCCGGGACTCAAAACTCCCGCTAGTGTCGGAGGGCCAGGAGGGAGAAGCACCACAAGCGGCGGGCCGAGACCTCCGTTTCGGCCCCGCCAGCTAAGCGGGCTTCTCCCTTCACTGCTTCTAGGTCTCCTCGGCTCAGATCCCCTTGTTTCTCCCTGGGGCCCGAGAAGGAGGAGACCTGATCTCCGTCTAGGTCGAGGCAGCATTCCTGGCCTGCCTCGGTGGCCTCTTAGAGATCTACTTTTTAGTATATCCGATGCAGACTTGGACCGGATGATGCGAAGATTCATCCAGGCCCAGCTGCAGATGGGAGTGCTCTTGCCTCCCACACACCCCCCCCCCCTCCGGGGGGAGCTCTACACCCTTTCCATCCTATTGCTCCTTCTCCGACCCGCTATCCGGGTTTGGAGCGTTGGAGCCGGGGGTGGGTCTGCACCAACAGTACTTGGTACTTCGGACCCGACCCTGCCCTCGAGCCTATCTAATCCGACCTCGGAGCCGTGGTCCGAGCTTCGGATCTGGGAGATTCAGTGTGCCTTCGGCTCCGTCCAGGTCGGAGCCCACTGGTCCCTCTGATCAGATGGTCTCTGCGCCTGCTCTGATCCCTTCATCGGATCAGAGTGGGAGCCGATTTTTGGATCCAATAGTGGCTCTCCCTCTGCCTTCGATGTTATGGAGGGGGCTCTGAGAGCATCCGGACCCGCAGTCCTTGCATCGGCTCCTCCCTGCACTCCCTCTGCTGGGCCAGGCTTCCATCACCCAGCCAAAGGGACAGTGCTTCGATGTCACAGATGGTTCCATTGGAACAAGATGTTGCTGGTGAGGCCTCTGACAGCCCCCCCCCCCCCGAGGAACTTCCCCGCAAGCATAAGTGCAAAAGAAGGCATGTGGACTCCCCTGAGTCCTTAATCGAGGACACAGACTTGGAGGAAGGGGAAGGCTCCCCAAGATTGCCCCCTGAGGAAGTCTCCTTTGGAGACATCGTGGAGATGCTAAGGATCAGAGGTGGGTGGTCTGCCCCCAAGTCTTCCTCTGTCGAGTCCGTGTTTCTGGAGGCATTTGAGGCAGGCCAGTGTACCTCTTGGGTGTCCCCTCCGGCCGACCCCCTGGTGGACCTCATTACCACCAGGGCGTGGAAGAATCCGGACACCGTGGAGCCAATACCAAAATGCCCGGATAGAATTCTTGACCCCCCTCAGACTGACCACATTGGAGTAAGGGGCCCCCTGTAGATGCCATGTTGACAGTGGCAGCCACGAAGAGGGAATTGGCTCAGGAGAGCCCCTCAGTCCATCCACCGAGCAGAGTCCCGTTTGGACCGCTTAGGGAAGTGAGTTAGTTAAGCGACCTTCTCTGTGAGGTCTCTGAACTATATGGCACGTCATCAGGATGCAGCGGGATCTTATCAAAGAATACGCTGCATCCCCCCTGAGTCCATGTTGGAGGATGACAAACAATTTTACTCCACCTGAATGGCCACGGAGATCAATTTCAAACACCTCTATGCGGCTATTGTCCCACGTCAGAGGGAGCCGCTAGGGCTAGCGGGTCAGGCCTGGCTCCGTCATTGTGATTTTGCGGAGCCCTTTAAAGCATCTTTCGCAAACACCCCTTTTGATGGTTCTGCCCTCTTTGGCAAAACAGTTTGCGAGAGACTTGTCCAGAGTGAGAAGGACGGGAAGACTAAGTCTGCCGTCTGAGTCCGCTTCTCTGCTCCCCAGCGGTCCTTTTCGAGGAACCAAAAGGGTCAGAAGATGTGGTTCTGAAAATTCACAACATTCCCAACCCGCTCCGGACAACCAGTCCTACCGTGGCAGAGGACCGTGAGGATGTCGCCCCAGGGGCAGAGGGGCTCCGAAAAACTTTGGGTCCAAAGAACCTTTCTCTGAACGGCCCGTGCAGCAGCCCTGAGGAGTTGCCCGGCTGCTCCACTCTGGAGGCAGTCGGGGGGGGGGCGCTTCTCGAAACACCTAGCGGCATGGGAGTCCATCGCAACAGACCGCTGGGTGCTTCGCATTATATCCAGAGGGGTGCACAATACCATTACTCCCATGTCCCCAAATCCAGGAACCTCCCCGATGTACCACCCGACCAGAGGGAGGCCGCAGCTGCAGAAATTCAGCAGCTGTTGGGAAAGAGCCATCCAGTCCATCCCCCAAGACCAACTCTGATTAGGGTTCTATTCCAGGTTCCTTTTGGTGCCAAAAAAGACGGGGGACTTGAGACCGATCCTAGACCTTTCCTGCTTGAACCTGTCAGTAACCAAAGAAAAATTCCGAATCGTCACTCTTCAATCGATTCTCCCCCTTTTAAGGGAGAACTATTGGATGTGCTCCGTAGACCTCAAGGATGCGTACTACCACATTTTAATGGACAGACTATCCAGGAGGTTCCTTTGCTTCCGGCTGGGGGCCAGTCACTGTCAGTTCAGGATCCTTCCCTTTGGCCTCACCACAGCCCCCAGGGTGTTTACCAAGGTATTGGCAGTGATTGTGGCCCACCCGAGACTCCAGGGAATACAGGTCTTTCGATACCTGGACGACTGGCTCCTGACCACACCAACAAGGCATCTACTTTGCTTAGCCAGAGATTTTTCTCTCTAGCCCCACAGTTGGGCATTACTATCAACCTCGACAAATCCCTTCTGGCTCCAACGCAGGTCATAGAATTCATAGGCACCAAGAGTTGCGAGCCTTCCTAACTCCCGAGAGAACCCAGAACCTCAAGTGCGGGCTATCCTCCAATCAGACTTCAACAGCGGAATTGGTCCCGAGGGCACTAGGCTCCATGGCGGCAGCGATCACGCTCCCATGCACCCATTTGAACATGCGGGTACTACAATGGACTCTTCTAGTGCAATGGTCTTTTCTATCCCTTCCTCTCCGCCACCCCATTGCCATCAGCAAGGCTTGCAGGAGGACGCTACTATGGTGGCTCCAAGACTTGAACCTCCGTACAGGCCGTCCCTTCTGCACCTCTTGCCACGGTGACCATGGATGCTTCCTGCCTTGGGGGGGGGGGGGGCATTATTCAGGCAGGACAGTCCAAGGCACGTGGAACGATAGAGACCTCCCTGCATTATCAACGTTCTGGAGATGAGAGCGGTGCTGTTTGCGTTGCAAGCACTTCAGGACCTCCTCCCCATAGGAACGGTTGCAATCCAGTCGGACAACATTTCGGTGGTCTGGTACATCAACAAACAGGGGGGAACCAGATCTTACCCTCTGCCGCGAAGCCATGAGAGTGTGGGAATGGGCGATCTCCTCCAATCGCTTTCTAATTGCAACGCACATTCCGGGGAGGACCAACATCCTAGCGGACAAGCTCAGTCGCACCCTTCTTACCCCGTACGAGTGGTCTCTCAATCCACTAGTAGCGAAGCAGATATTCGCAGCTTGGGGGCAACCCTGCTGCAATCTTTTTGAGTCTCCATCAAACACCAAATGCGGCAATTTTTTCGCTCTAATCCCCCCTCCAGGGGAAACTCCAAGAGACGCTCTGGTGCATGCTTGGCCACCCGGTCTACTCTATGCCTACCCTCCTCTACCACTAATGCTACAACTCTTACAGAAAGCCTCACGGTTGGGGAGCAGAGGATGATCCTCATTGCCCCGTTCTGGCCTTGGCAAATTTGGTTCCCTTACCTGTGGTCTCACCTTGTGAATCACCCTTGGATTCTAGATCCCACTCCGGATCTCATCTCCCATCCGTCAAACTTACCGACCCCAAACCTGGACAATTTGAAACTGACAGCTTGGTTGCTCCAGTTCCACTCCTAGTTTTGACTCCCGGTATCTCTTCACCAGTCAAAGCCATCCTCGTGGCAGCGCATAAGCCCTCCACCAGGAAAGTGTATCACAGTAAATGGAAACGTTTTTCCATTTGGGTGGAGCATCATTATCTAGATCCCTTTACAGCTCCTCTTCCATCCATTTTAGACTTCCTAACTGAACTCTTTCAGGAAGGCGCTAGTTGTTCAACTGTCAAAGTGCAATTGGCAGCCGTATCACATTACCATGTGGGACATGATGCAGGGCCCTTTGTCGGCCAAATTGTGTAAAACCTTTCTCAAGGGCACCTTTTTACTTAGACCCCCCCTGTAAAAGAAGCCGTACCACCCTGGGATCTTACACTAGTTCTTCAAGCCTTGACTGCTCCACCCTTTGAAACCCGCTGCTTCAGTAGATCTCAAATTCTTGTCATGGAAAACAGCATTCCTTGTTGCCATCACTTCAGCAAAGAGTGTTGGAGCTTCAAGCTCTCTCGGTGAAGCCTCCTTACCTGATCTTTCACCCAGATAGTGTACCTCGGGATCAATCCTTCCTTCCCAAAATAGCGTCGGAAGCCAACATAAATCAATCCATAAATCTACCGGTTTTCTTCCCTAAATATCAAAATAAAGGAGAATACAAGCTGCTAGGCAGCTTCGATTCTATACTCTGACAGCTGGCCATAGACAATCCGACCAGCTGTTTCCTTTGCCAAATTTAACCTGGGGAAAGCAATTTCAAAAGTATCTATCACGCTGGATTTCTCAATGCATCATATTGGCGTATCAAGCCTCGGGTAGACCCGCACCCGAAGGAGTTCGTGCCCATTCCATCCGCTCCATTTCTACCTCTGCAGCCTTCAAGTCTAGAGTTCCATTGGATGATATTTGTTCTGCAGCCACTTGGGCCTCATCTCATACCTTTATTAACCACTACAAGCTAAATGTGCTTTCTAGAGGGAGAGCATCCTTTGGCTCTGCGGTGCTTCGTAATATCCTTCCATGATGGCCACCCAAGGTGCAGGTAGCTGGGGACAAGGTCCCACAGGTTGCTGAACTCCCTACTTCAGATTAAGAAGTTATGTACTCACCATAACGTTCCATCTGAGTAGGTTGTTTCATTTTGTCTACAACCATCCCCCCTCCTTCCCCCTGGCCTTCTTTGGATCTACTGGTAATTGGATACCCTTTTTTGGGCATATATTGAGGGGCAAACTCTATCTGAGGTCATGGAGGGTTAGGGGACTATGGGTGAAGGGAGGAGCTAGGAGCTCAGATCCATTAGCTTGAAACAAGTTGCCGGCTCTGATCAGATATCTGATCCAAGACCCACAGGTTGCAGACAAATGAAACTACCTATTCAGAACGTTATGGTGAGTACATAACTTCTTATTTTTTCACATCCACTACTAAGGCAGTACCTCAGAGGGACAAAAACATAAGACCCCGCAAGGAGAGCACCAATACCTACTTGGGATCTCAATTTTGTTTTAGAAAAGCTCACACTGCCTCTTTTTGATCCAGCCAGCACAGCTGATATAAAATACTTATGGAAAACTGCTCTGCTCCTAGCAATAACTTCAGCAAGAAGAGTCTCGGGAGTTACAGGCATTAATGGCAGTGGAACCTTTCATCATTTTTCACCAGGGCAGGGTCTCTCTTGGGACAAACCCAACATTCATGCCAAAGGTGGTATCCAATGTGACTCTTAACCAAACCATTCACTTACCAACTTTCTATCCAAATCCCCAGAATAAAGGGGAGAGACTTCTGCACGCTTTGGACATAAACCGCTACGATTCTACCTGGACAAAACAAAAGCTCTCAGAAAAACTGAGCAACCGTTTGTAGCCTGTGCTGCAGGATCACAAGGAAAGCTCATCTCAAAGCAGATACTTTCAAAATGGATAGTACACTGCATTTGCTTCTGTTATGCACAGCATGGCAAATCTGTGCCTAAGGGTATTGGGCCACATTCTACCAGAGCAGCAGCCACTTCACCAGCCTCAGAGGAGTACCAACCAAAGACATTTTAAAAGCTGCAACCTGGAGTTCAGTGCACACTTCACCAAGCACTACCACTTAACTCTACTCTAAATCCAGAGCAGGCTTTGCCACTGCAGTTCTGCAGGGCCTGGTAGTCTCTCCTAAGCCTATTTAGGCCCAGCCACCTTTGGGATTCAACCCAAGTGTAATGACTGCAACAGTGAAAGACTATTAACATAGTACAGTTGTGTACCTACCTTAAATGTAGGTGTTGGAGTGTATTCACTGTTGCAGTCCAGATTACCTACCCACCATCCCCCTTCTCATTGCTGAGACTTTTCTGTACATCTCAACTCTATACAACCTATGTGGTATATTTGCTTGTAGACTAAGGAAATGTTTATTAGTACATGCGTGCTTTTTGGCATATTTTCTTTCAGCCTTCCTATCTGGGAGCACCTGACATCTGGGGCAAGAAAAGAAAATGGCGTCTGTTGCATCTTTTATACCCCTGGCGCACTGACGTCAGGGAAGAGGCAACAGCAACCGACGCTGGACCTATACTTTGGAACTCTGGCCAACTGCGGGGTAGCCTTCCAGCAGGATAACCTCGTGTAATGACTGCAACATTGAACCAAGCATCTACACTTATGGTAGGTACACAACTGTACTTTACAGTGCATGACCAAGATTTACTTTGCTGTTTTGGATCAGATGAAGTTTGGGGAAGGTTCTTGGTATGAGGCCAACGTTGTTGGCCCTCATCTGGTCAGGTGACTACCCACAGGGATGGGTATTGTCAGAGCAATTGGTCTGATCAAGTGATGCACCTGGTTAAGGCTTCAGGCCCTGCCAGAGGATGTCAAAGCAGAGCTCTTTAATGTTTGGATATAGAGAATGTAATTGCAACCCCACTGTCAAAGTACTTAAAATGCAGGAAGGGGGGAAGACTTTGCAGTCTGAGTAACTTGTCACACCTTTATGAAGTCTGGTCCTTGTACAGCAGACTAAATGGTAAGTGGGGCCAGTGGCACAATTGCAGGGAGACTAGTGACATTGACCTCCCAGAGCCCTGCTCCCCATGAGAGCAGCTGTAGGAGGACCTGGAACTTTAAACATTTCCACCATGTCCCAGAGGGATAACAAAGTGCTTAACTGAGCACCAGGAATAGTGGCAGGTCTCCATATAACAAGCAGGAATGTCTTGTATATGCCCATCTTGGACCTGTTAAGACTACCTGTCTAAGTGATTGGCTTTTAAATGTAAGCATTTCCAATTAAAGTGTTTATTCCTTTTCATTTCTTAGTCTTTGGGTTTCTAATACCATGACTGGAATGGACCACATTCCTAAGTCAAAGTACAATTAAAGTTCATGCAATTAGTGTTTCAATCGTGGCCAAAGGTGCTCTTCGCAGCACTTGCAACTTGCTGCAATTCGTATGGGGGTTGCATGTTTTGGTAACATCTAAATATGATTGTAGATCTTTTTTATAAGACCGTTGCTCATACTACTATTGAAACTCTGGGTATCTTCCACATTGCTCTAGTTTCTGCCTGCAAATCCTGATTTTTTTTATCTCCCTGTACACAAGACGCTAGTCACTGGGTATGGTGATTTCATGACCAGTGCTACTTTTCATGGACCACTATCCAGTTTTGTAGTATTTGTAACTAACGCCAAAAAATGTGTAGTCATACCCTTTGGTAAAAACAAGGTAACCCCAAGTTACCACACAGGTGGCAATCCATTAAGCACAGAGGAGGTTATCAGGGACCTGGGGACCCAAGTTGACAGTAACCTTTCTTTTGACACTCATTGCCAAAGTGGTTAGGAGGACCTTCTACATTGCCCACCTGATTATGAAGGGATTCACATCCAGATCAAGGGAGGTCATTGTTCCCCTGTACTCTTCACTTATCAGACCAATGATGGAGTACAATGCCCTATTCGGAATGTATCTTACCAGACACATGCAGCAATTGGAAAGACCCCAAAAGTTCCTCACCAAAAGGATAAAGGGGCTCAAATATGCCATATGCTGCCAGACTGAAGAAACTCCAGCTCTATTCAGTCAGTCTGCTCAGAGGTGACCTGTGCCTGACATACAAGGCCATGTCCAACCTGGAATTAATGGACATGCTCCACCTCAAAAAATCCAAATCCACCAGAGCCACAAGAGCAAGAGACAAACCTCAACACGGATATAAATAGGATGTGCTGGGGGGTCAGATTCATCACCCAGAGACTCCCTATGCTGTGAAACAGAATCCCGGTCCATGTGGGACAGAGCACCTTGCTGGCTCTGTTCAAGAGGAATCTTGACCAGTGGATGGGAGATCGTAGGTTTACCCCGGGGATCATCTCTGTATCACTGCTGGACAGAGGCACGGCAAACTAATGGGTATAGTATTCAACCTAAGGGGTGGTGAAAGCCACACAACTCTGGCTAGGCTTGTAAATGCCCTAGGGCAGATAGGTTCATACTAGGCTATGTCTTGAATTGTTGGTAATGGGTGATCCCATGTGATGTAAACATTTTCTATTATGCCTTGTGGCTCATGTTTCCAGTGTTTCAGCCACTTCAATACCATAATGTTTGCACAATTCCCAGTGCAACAGTCTTGCCATGTTATGACTTGTATTAGTATGTCATAACCAGCAATGACTTTCCAGTTAGGTTTTACAAACGTACATTTCTCCTGCATGTTCACTGGACTTTGTAAACCAGTTTGCATGTAGCCCACTGTCTTGGGCTGCCAATATTAACCTTTCATCCCTTGGTTTGAATTTGCTTCTTGCACATTCCTATGTTCATTCTTGATCAACATGAGGTTCTCCCAGAAGTTTACTATACTAAAAACTATATGCATTTTTCACACTTCTTGCCTTCTCATCTGGTCCTTCACCTTTATTGTGCCACATTCAGTTGCCTGTTTTTTTTTTTTTTTTTTTTTTTTTATTTACTTCTGGTATGATTTTCATTCCTGCTTGAGAGATGCTTCTGCTAGGTTAAGCTTTATTCTCATGTTTCAAAACTTTCACTATATTTGGGTCTTCAGATGTGCAGAGTCCCATGATAGAGCTATACGTGTAATTTCAAGGAGGCCCATCCTGTTTTGGGGCTGGTCACTCTCCAAAAAAAGGTTGGATTTTGTTCCTAGATGTTAGTGCTGTTTTCAGGATTTAAGTCTGAAGTATTCCTTAGTTTTATTTTAATTTGTTCGTTTTATTCCTTCAATTCCCAAATATTTGTATACTCCCACTTGCTCAATTTCTCTTGTATCACATTCTTGTCCCAAACAATTTTTTTCCTGGTGCTGCAGTTTTCCTGCTTTAAATGTTGCTTTTGCATGTTTATCAAGACTAAATGACATTTGTCTTAAAGTTTTGACTATTTGCAGTTATACTTTCAGTTCCTTGTCTGAGCCTGCAGTTTTAAATCTTCAAAGACCAGTCTTTACACTGTTTTCTAGGAGTCAAATTATAGCCATGGCCTAAGCTAAGTAGACAACATAGTGAGTTGAGGGTAAGGCAGAACAGCAGTGGTGACTGCGTCTGCATATATATTCAAAAGTACTTCCAGGTGGAACTGTGGTGTGCACATTTCCTTGAATGTGCTTGCAGGCTTTACAATGTTAGGCATGGATAAGTTCCCTTGATGCCTGGATTTTTAAAATGCATAGATTCTTGACAGAATCTTTCAAATTTTTATTTTAAAAATCTAGCTAGTGTCCCTACAACTATTTTCTCATCTATTAAAAGAATTCTCAAGATGTTCGTGTTTCACTGTTGCAGTCATTACATTTGGGTAATCCTGCCGGCAGGTTGCCCTCAGCCGGCCTGAATTCCAAAGTCTCGCCCTGCGTCTGCTCCTAAGGATTTTCATTCTTACTGTATTCCTTGCCTAGGCCCTGATCACAACGATGTCCTTCAAGAATGCAACTGCAGTCATAACATATGGGTTGTCCTGCCTCAGGCAGCCCTCGGTCGGCCGAATTCCAAAGTCTGGGTCCGACGTCGGCTGATGTCGCATTTCTCTCAGACGTCAGAGCGGCTGGACTATATAAGCATCAGCCGACGCCACTTCAGTCTTTCTTGCCGCGCAGTGCCCGAAGCAGAAGCAGTTCGCAAGTGCCAGTTGGTCAGCTCCTGTATTCTTCGATACCGAAGTCATCAAAAAAGCTAAGTACCCCGTTGGGGACCTTTTCTTGCCACAGCTGATGTCAGAAATAACTGAAAAAGTTAACAATTGTCTTTCTTGTGGTAAACAAATACCTCATAAGGATTTCCACTCTTACTGTCTTCCTTGCCTGGGCCCAGACCACGACGTCTCGGCCTGTGTAGCCTGTGCTCGCTTCAACAAGCGCACTCTCAGGCGCTGGGCGGAGTTCGCTGAAGACTTTTTTTGCCGATAAATTTGCTTACAACATGCCGTCGGATCTTCCGACATCGCAAACTCCCAAAAAGCGAAAAGACCGGGACCGACATCCTCTGCCTGCGTCTACCACTGACTCAACGCCAAAACCCAGCGTGAGTGCTCCGGTTCCCTCAGACGGTCTCTCCACCGCTCCGAACCGAAGACACCGCGTTACTGACTACTCCGATTCCGGACATCACTCCGCCAGTTATCGATTTTCCTCCGGATACCAAAACCGAGGAAATGCCAGAGACCATTGCTGTAGACAAGGTCACTCCTGCACGTGGAGCTGCCAGGCCTCCTATGGCCATGTCTATTAAGGCCTACACTAGGGCTAAGGCAGCCAGCAAGACAAAGCATATTGCTTCTAAATCCTTACCTCAGCCTACTCCAGAGACACAAATTATGTCCATGGCTGCTGATTTAATTTCCATGATTAGAGGTTCACAGGCCCATCCTGAGAGGATCCCAGCCTCCTGATAATAGGCCCAGGGTTGAACCCTCTGAACCTATTCCTTCAGATGAAGACTGAGGGCTCTGTCCCCTCTGGCCAAGAAGAGCTCTTCCAGACCTATGAGGACTCGGATGCAGAAGATTCCATCCCCTCTGCCTCCCCTCCTGATATTTCTTTTGGGGAAGTTCTGCACACCATGAGGGAACATTTCAAGTGGCAGGGTCAGGAATATTCTGATTCTAGAAAACGTCTGAGGACTTTCTTAAGAAGCCCCAAGCATAGGCCCTTGGCTATTCCTCCTGTACTTGATGTTCTGGATGATCTATATTCTGACTAGTGCTACCCCTGATTCTCTTCCTCCTGCTCCAGCCAAGCCTGACAGGTATTACAGGGTCCCAGAAACTCATTCCCATTTATTCAGGGCCCATTCTGCTGATTTGGAAACTATTTCACAGGGGCCTAAAGGAGTTTCAGCCTCCACCTCTAAAAATCCTTTGCCCTCCAACAGGGAGGCCAGGTCTTTAGAGAGATGGGGTAAAAAAGTTTACACATCTACTACCTTATCTATGAGTAAATTGCCTTTCATATGTTACAATATCAGGATTACCTTTTAGAAGATTTACAAAAAACTCTAGCCACTCCTGATCCTTTAGATAGGAAGGCTTTGCAGGAAGCTGTACATAACCCTCAGCAAGTAAGCAACCACTTCCTGCAGTGTGGGTATGATGCACTGGAAGCTTCATGTAGGGCAGCTATGACAGGGGCAGTCATTAGAAGACATGCTTGGTTAAAAGATCAACCTCTACCAGATCATGTAAAAGCAAAACTTCTGGATGCACCTTTGGAAAAGAACAAGCTTTTTGGTGCAAATGCTAGGGATGTGTTTAAGACCATCGAAGAAAAAGCAAAATCAGTTCAGATGGTGAAAGATTTCCTCCAAGCTCAACCCCCCAGATTCAGTAGGAATTGGCCTTCTAAAAACTGGTCCTTTCCTAATACAGAAAAGTTTCAAAGGGGTAAGAACAGATGTGGCAGAGGAAGAGGCCAATAGAGGCCCTTACAGGGGACGACAATGGCAGCCAGGAAACCAAAGAAGTGATGCAGGGGTTTCACCTGCCCCACAACCACAATCTCAATGACTTTCCTCTACTACCGCCTACCAGGGAACAAATAGAAGCTCCCTTGGGTGGGAAATTATCTCTGTTTGCAGAAAACTGGCACAGACTGACAAAGGACAAATGGATTTTGGACATTATAGACAGAGGGTACAGGTTTCATTTTCATACCTTACCAAGAAAACAAGGCATGCCAAACCTACCACAAAACCAGAGGGCAGAGGCTATCCAACAAATCACTCTGCTGACTCTGAAAGCAATAGAAAGAGTTCCACAACAAGAACAAGACCAGGGGTTTTACTCAAGACTGTTCCTGGTTCCAAGAAAAGAATCTCAATGGAGACCAATACTGGACTTGTCCGCATTAAACACCTTTCTCATAGTACCAAAGTTCAAAATGCTGACTCTACAGCAACTCCTTCCCATGCTGGGCAAGGGGTCTTGGCTGATTACTCTGGACCTCAGGGACATACAGGTATGCCTCCTTTTCAGACACAGCTGCAGAAGATACCTCAGATTTCTTGCAGGGCCAGAGCATTATCAATTCTCAGCATTGCCATTTGGCTTATCTACTGCGCCCAGAGTATTCACAAAATGCCTGGCTTCAGTAATTGCTCATTGCAGGCTCCAGGGGATACAAATTTACCCGTACCTGGACGACTGCCTCATACAAGCGGATGACAAATTGATGACAAAAAACCTGGATTATGTCATATGATTACTTCAAGCTCGGATACAGTCAACTTCCAAAAGTTAAGACTGCAGCCATCCCAGCAAATCTTCTTAGGAGCCAAACTAAACACAGCCTCTCAGATGGCTTACCTGACAGAAGACAAACAAGAGAAGTTAACTCATTACTTCAAAGGTTTAGCAAAACTCACCCAGATGACTGCAAGGAGGGTCCTACAGGCCCTGGGTTACATGGCATCCTGCATTCTCCTGGTTCCATTAGCAAGACTACACATGAGAGCTTCAATGGTACCTAAAAAGCATTTGGTCTCAACACAGCAACAACTTGGAGACCATCATTCCGCTCATTCCATGCCTACAAAAGGAATTTCTATGGTGGGCCTCGGTGAGCCAGGCAAACACAGGTATGTCATTCAAAAAACCACAGATAACCCAGACCATGACCACAGACGCCTCAGACCTTGGATGGGGGGCCCACATGGAAGGCAGGTGTATACAAGGACAATGGTCGCCAAAGGAAACACATCTGCATATAAACCAAAAGGAAATGCTGGCAGTAATGCATGCCATCGAGGCTTTTCAACACCAACTCCAGCAAGGCCATTTACTGATACGGACAGAACACCACTGTGATGTGGTACATAAACAAGCAAGGGGGCACCCACTCTTACCCCCTTTGCAGACTGACAATGCATCTTTGGGAGAAATCAGAGTCTAAACATCCAGTTACAATCCCTGTTTGTCCCAGGAAAAGACAATGTATTGGCGGACAGCCTAAGCAGGAATTTCACAGATCACATGAGTGGAGGTTACATCCGAAGGCCTTCAGACAACTCACTTCGACATGGGGCAAGCCGGAAGTGGACCTATTTGCCTCTCATCTCAACCATCTTCTACCAAAATTCTGCACAAGGACATACCATCCAAAAGCTTGGAAAATAGATGCCCTCTCATTCAACTGGAACTCACTAACAATCTATGCATTCCCACCTCTGCCACTGATGACCTCAGTATTACTAAACATCAAAGCAGATTCCCCCAAGGGAATCATAATAGCTCCGGACTGGCCAAGACAACACTGGTACCCACTACTACGGAGCATGTCACACCAGGAGGTGGGCCCTTCCCCAATGGCCTCTACTTCTGACTCAACACAACTTCGAAACAGTGCATCCAAATCTACAGGCAATGCAGCTAACAGCCTGGGAGATCCCATAAATAACTTCAGCCTATCTCTCTCCAAGGAAGTTCAGCGGATACTAACAGAGGCTCGAAGACCCTCCACCAGAAAGGTTTACTTGGCAAAATGGAAAAGATTCAGCAATTGGAATACCAGCAAGGGACATGATGCATAATTGTTGAACATCCCACTCATCTTGGAATATTTGGCAGATGTTAAAGAACGGCCTCTCATATTCTTCCATAAAGATACATGCATCTGCTATTTCAGCTAGATAAAACACTGATCCTCCTGTTTTTTCACACCCTTTGCTAAGGCAATTCCTCAGGGGAATCGAGAACATTAAGCCACCAAGAAAGGCCCCAGTGCCAGCCTGGGACCTAAATGTTGTCCTAGAAAAACTGACTCTACCTCCATTTGAGCCAACATCTTCAGTTGACTTGCAATTTCTCTCTTGGAAGACAGCTTTCCTGTTGGCAATTACATCAGCAAGAAGGGTTTCGGAGCTACAGGCCCTAATGGCAATACCACCCTTTATTATTTTTCAGAGACAGTTTCATTAAGGACCAACCCTACTTTCATGCCAAAGGTGGTATCTAGGGTTTCTTTAAATCAAGCAATTCTGCTTTCGTCCCCAATCCTGAGAACAAGGGGGAAAGACTGCTGCATACCTTGGGCATTCAGCCAACTTCGTTACTACCTGGACAGAACCAAGGCCAGTAGGAAGTCTGAACAACTTTTTGTAGCTTACGCCCCTGCAGTCCAAGGAAAAGCAATTTCAAAACATTTCAAAATGGATTGGACATTGCATCAGATTCTGTTATTCCTTTCATGGAAAGACTGTTCCAGACAATGTCAGACCACATTCCACCAGAGCTACAGCCACCTCTACAGCATTCTTGAGGGGTGCCTACTAAGGACATTCTAGAAGCTGCTACATGGAGCTCTGTGCATACCTTCTCCAAACACTACAATCTTCCTCTATTCCAGATCCAGAGCAGGCTTTGCTTCGGCAGTCCTGCAGGGTTTGATTGCCACCATCTTTATCCTAGAGCATTCCTCCTCCCCCAGCTAAGCTATGGTATTCTACCCACATGTTATGATTGCAGTTGCATTCTTGAAGGACACAGTACAGTTTTGTACCTACCATAAATGTATATGTCCGATAGACATGCAACTGCAGTCGGATTTTCCCACCCTCCATACCCCATCTATGCGTAGGGTCCACTCCTATCCCTGTTTCTCTTGGCTGGGGATATCTGTTATGGTGTATTTGTTTTATTGCTCATTTATTTGTTTGGAATCCTGTTTTTGTCTTCCAATTTGATTACAGCCTTCCTTGGAGGGCACCTGACATCTGGGGCAAGAAACACTGAAGAAAATGGCGTCGGCTGATGCTTATATACTCCAGCCGCTCTGACGTCTGAGAGAAATCAGCCGACGTCGGACCCAGACTTTGGAATCCGGCCGACCGAGGGCTGCTGGAGGCAGGACAACCCACATGTTATGACTGCAGTTGCACGTCTATCAGACATCTACATTTATGGTAGGTGTGCTAGATTTAACCAACGCACTAAGCGTCAGTGACTTTTGCTTTAAACTATTTTGGATGCTGGTTTAATTATCCAGAGATAGCCATCCAACTACCTGAGTTCACAAGAAACGCAAAGAAAAGGAAAGACAACAGAGGCCCAAAACAGAAGCTTCTAAGCCAGTTGCTGGTTCTCATTGAGGTGCTTTCACAGCCCCTGACACTAATTTAATTTAGAGCGCGGCGACCCTACCGACACGTAGTCTGCCATGCTGCTGGAAACTCAAGGTATTGGAGCCTCTGATATTATCCCTTCAGATGGGTCTGGAGCTGCTGAGCAGGCACCGGCTTCTAAGGGTGTATTCAGACTTAAACATCTTTACACCCAACCGACTTGCTTCACGGGCAAAGACTAAAGCACCTTCAGATGCAAAGAAACAAACTCGAGCCACGTAGTCAGGCCTCTGTCCAAAAAAGATTCTCAAAATAAGACTATTACCTTGATCAGAGGTTCCCATCCCCCTCCTGATAAGAGGCCTAGGCAAGAGACTATGAATCTTCAGGTTTCCATTTCTTCTGATTCGTCTTCTGATCAGGAATATCCCCCCCACCCCCCAAATAAGGATTCTGATGCTGCAGAATCTATACCTTCAGCTTCTCCTCCTGAGGACTCTTTTGGAGAAACCTTACATACCATGAGGGAGCACTTCCACTGGGAGTGCCAAGATTTTACAGAATCTAAAGAGGCTCAGGGATTTCCTTTTACTACCTCAACACAAGCCACTAGCCATCCCACCTGTTGGACATTGTAGATGTGGGAGTTCTAGTCTTGCCCCAGACTCCTTGCCTCCTTGCCTCCAACTCTTGTTAAGCCTGACAGATAGGGTTCCCGACTCATAAATTCCTTTTAAAAACCTTGCTGCAGACCCAGAAACTATTTCTCAGGGTCCCAAAGGAGTTAAGGCTTCCGCTGCAAAAAACTTGCATCTCTGACAGATTCTAGGGCACTGTATAGATGGGGGGGGGGGTTACACATCTGCTACCTTGGCTATAAGGGCCTTAAACTGTCATATGCTCCAATGTCTGCAACATGTGCAGAAAACGAGGAATGCAGGATTTATTGCATGCATGTGAACAAGTTGGAAAGCGTACTTTGCAATGTGGATTAGATTTTTTTAGAGGCCTCCTGCAGGGCTGCAGTTACAGGTTCTGTAATTAGGAAGCATGCTTGGGTTAGTCAAATTATTAGATGCACCTTTACAGCATGATACTTTGTTTGGTGTTAAGGCAGAAGAGGTGTTAAAATAGGACAAAGCTAAATGTATGCAAACTGTCAAAGATTTTTTTTACAAGTACAGCCACCTAAGTTTAGTAGACACTGGCCAACAAAGACCTCAGCAGATCCAGACACCCTAGAGGCAGATCCCAGGCACAAGGTTCATACCGCTCAAAGCAGTGGAGGGCTACTACCTCAAGTTGAAAATCACAACCATACAGGAAACTCTCCCAATGACTTCCCCTGCCTGCACCAAGCACTTGTCTCCTGGCAGCACCCTTAGGGGGAAAATTAGCACTTTTTCATAAAATTGGCACATTATAACCCAGGACAAATGGGTCCTAGATATTGTCACAAGGCTACAAGTTCCATTTCCATACCCTGTCAAAAGCAAATGGCTGGCCAGATCTGCCAAAAAAAAAACAATGGGCAGAGGCACAAAAACAAGTCTCATCCCTCATGGACATGGGGGCCATTCAAGTACAAGAGCAGGGACAAGGATTTTACTCTACTGTTCTTGGTACCCAGAAAAGACCAGGCCTGGAGGCCAATACTGGACTTAACACTTTACTGGCTATACCAAAATTCAAGAGGTTGACTTTGCAGCAGCTACTGCTCATGCTGGGCAAGAATGCTTGGCTTGTGACTTTAGACCTAAAAGAGGCATACCTGCATGTCCCAATCAGACATATGTGCAGAAGATACCTCAGATTCAAGGCTGGCTCAATGCATTACCAATTCTCTGCACTGCCCTTTGGCTTATCTACTGCGCCCAGGGTCTTTACAAAGTGGCACCAGTAATTGCATTCTGCAGACAGTGGAATACAAATATATCCTTACTTGGGACGAGTGTCTAATTCTAGCAGAAAACAAGGACATTCTTCTACAGCATCTGGTGTTTGTGAAAACCCGTCTAACATGCCTAGGGTACACAGTCTACGAAAAGAAATCATAACTAAGTACCCTCTCAAAAGATTCCTGGGTGCAAGCTTAAATGCAACTGACTGAACATTTCAAAATGTTGGCAACAAAGGCCCAGTTATCTGCAAGAAAAATTCTGCACGCTTTGGGCTTCATGGCATCCTGCATCTTACCAATTCCATATGCAAGACTGCATATGAGGAAACTTCAATGGTACCTAAAGTGTTTGGACTCAACATTGCCACAGCCTGAAAACTCTAATTTACTCATATTCCCTGCCTTCAACAGGAGTTTTGATGGTGGGCAAAGGCTTGTCACCAAAACAAGGGACTGCCATTCACATTACCCCCAGCCAGGCAGACACTAACAACGGATGCATCAGATTATGCCTGGGGGGGCCCACATGGCATGAAGATTCATTCAGGGCACATGGACCTCAAACCAAATGCACCTACATATCCATCTGATGCTAGCAGTTCATTGACTTGCCAAGTACATCTGCAGGCACAATTCCTGCCAGGAAGGAAATACTTTCTGCAGAAGAACTAAGCAGAAACCTCATGGATCCCCACGAGTGGCACCTGGACCCACAAGTCTTCAGCATAAGAAAATGGGGGTGCCCGGACATAGATGCGTTTGCCTCCCCTCACAACTACAACTGCACAAGGATTTATTGGACAAGCATGGAAAAGTGGAAACCCTATCTTTCAGCTGGAAAAACCCATCACTGTGTGCATTTCCCCCTCTGCCTCTCCTCCCCAAGGTAATCCTAAAGGTCAGACAGGAGAAACCAAGGATACTGATTGCCCCAGACTGGCCCCACCAGCACTGGCTTGGACCTTACCTCCAATACCTCTGCTACTGTCCCAGCAAAAGTCAGATCCTACACAGCCAACTCGAAACTTTAAACCTGACAACATGGCTAATGTAGTCATACAAAACACACCTCAAAGCTGTGATGGATGTCCTTTTGGAAGCCAGAAGGCCTAGTACTAGAAAATTTTATGCTGGAAAATGGAAGAGATTCTGTGCTTGGAACCAGGCACAAGGAACTGAAACAGTTGTGCCAAATATTCCTCAAATTTTGCAATACTTAACTGAGATGCTGGACAAAGGCGTATCTTTTTCATCTATTAAATTTCATGCCTCTGCCATTTCGTCTCATTACAATGTAGAGCCACCGATCTTCTCATCCCTTATTAAAGCAGTACCTCAGAGGAGCCAGACATTTAAGACCTCCAAGGAGATCACCAATGCCTGCATGGGACCTCAACTATTGTCCTGGAAAAACTCACCCTGCCTCCTTTTGAGCCAGCAGCTACTGCTGATATAAAGTTTTTATCTTGGAAAACAGCTCTGCTCCTAGCAATAACTTCTGCAAGGCGAGTAGAGCTACAGGCACTCATGGCTGTGGAACCTATCATTTTTTATCCAGACAGGGTCTCTGAGGACAAACTCTACATTTATGCCTAAGGTGGTGTCCAGTGTGGCTCTCTACCAAACTTTCACCTGCCAACCTTTTACCCAAATCCACAGAACAAGGGGGAGAGAATTCTGCATTCTTTGGACGTACACAGACAGCTTAGATTCTACTTGGACAGAACCAAAGTTTTCAGAAAGTGCAATTACTAGTGGCATATGCTGCAGCATCGCAAGGAAAGGCCATCTCAAAGCGGACAGTTTCAAAGTGGATAGGCCACTGCATTCATTTCTGCTATGTAAACCATGGCAAGCCAGTACCTAAGGGCATTAGGCACACTCGGAGCTGCAGCCACTTCAGCAGCCTTTCTCAGGGGAGTACCTACCAAGGACATTTTAGAGGCTGCTAGTTGGAGTTCATTGCACACCTTTACAAAGCACAATCATCTGCCATTCTACTCTAAATCCAGGGCAGGCTTTGCCACTGCAGTTTTGCAGGGCCTCATAGCCGCTCCTAATGCTTTTTAGCTCCAGCCTCCCAACCTTAGCCTTGGGACTCTACCCAAATGTAATGACTGCAACAGTGCAACACTAAGAACATAGTACAGTTGTGTACACTTACCATGAAATGTAGAGGTTAGCTACCATGCTATACATTGGTTTCAGTTTAATCTCTAAAGACATCAGGCTGTCCTATGGCAGGACAAACTCAACCTTTCTTCCCATTGCCCTTGGGAGTCCCCAGGGCTCTATATTGGGCCCCCTTTTTCTCTATCAATGGCCTCTGCACTAATCCCAGAAGCAACCTGTGTACAATATGCCGATGACTCCACCCTGATTTTGCTTACCCTCTTCCCAAACAGCTCTTCAATTTTAACCCAGAAAACTTTCAACACAATTGAAAATTGGCTCTAATCAGCAACTGATATGAAACCCGAATAAAACAAAGCTATTGCTTTTCTCCCCTACTAAAGTCCTTTCAACCTTCATTTACTTTAACATTTAATAATGGCAACATAATTTTCACCAGATACCAAACAGTTTTATAATGGCTTTAAGTATAACATGCATGTCAATTAAAACCATTGATAAACTTTGCTCTCTATATAAAAATAAATAAACCTTTCCTTGCCCCTCTAGTTTGGACTGCCGTTGCCCATACTACTTTCAACTCTCCTTTATACCTGTCCAATACTTACTAACCTGAGCAAGTCTGATCTCTGCAAACTCTGCAGCTTCTATAACCAAATTGCCAGGCTTGCCACTGGTAGTGCGTATGTGACAACTGAGAATCTAAACCTCTTGGGATGGCTAGAACTCCCTAGACTATTCCAGTATAACAAACTCATTGTTGCATTCAAAGTTTTTAACCATCCAGGAAAAACGCCCTCACTCATTGTCCATACCTACAAAAACCCTAGGCCACATCAGTCTTCACACAACTTTCTGTACAAACTGTTAAAGGTAACCTATCTGGAGACTGTTTGCAAATTTAGTTGGCAAAACCTGGAATTTGCTCCCAGCTGCTCTTACTCTGGAACCCTCACTGGCTTTCCCCTTGCTCTAATCCTGACTCCTCTGCTACCATATGTGTACTCTTTTTTTTTTATTCACAATTACTACTTTTGTAACCTTAATACTATTAACATTTAACTTTGCTTGCTTTTACGATAATTTTTCTTTGGGAGTTTTTCTCCCCAGGCCTCTGCTGAAAATGGGCATGTATCCAGTTGGGACTAATACAAGAAAAACGAATGTAATATAAAAATAAATCTGTTCTCCCTTCTATAGTCTAACAGTGACCATCTTAATTGCTTTAGTTTTCTCTTCGATTCTGTTTTTTACTCTTCCTTTCCCTTACTACTGTTTTAGCTGCACAGTAGTGTATCTTGTTTACTTGTAATGCATGGATTACTGTTAACAGTCCCAATAACTTTTGTTCTGTCACACTTCTGACAGCTGTCCTTTTAGCTTGTTTTTCTTCTAAACTGAGCATTTTTATTCTATATAAAGTTCTATAGCATCTTCCTGTGGAACATTCTCCATAGGTTCATAGGTTGGTACTAGGCTATCAGCCCTAGGGCCTATACAAGCCTAGCCATAATTCCCTGGCTATTTCTTCCCACATTATTTACTTTCCTGGACCCCTGTCTAGCAGGGCGACTGACGTGATCCCTGGGGTGAATTTCCTTTCTCCCATCTAATCGTCAAGGTTCCTCTTGAAGAGGTCCAAAGAGGCACTCTGCTTGACATAGATGGGCAATCTATTCCAGAGTCTGGGGAGTCTCTGGGTCAGGAACCTATCCCGCCAGCATATTTTGTTTATTGTGATAAGGTTTAGATCCCTGGAGCGTGTAGCTCTGAGGGATTGGGATTTCTTTAAGTGTAGCATGTCCAACAGCTCTGGGTTTGACATGGCCTTGTATGTTAAGCAGAGATTGCCTCTGAGTAGACGATATGCGACGGAGTATAGCTGGAGTTTAAGGCGGTCAGCTTAGGGCATCTGCTTTAGGCCTGTGATTCTTTTAGTGAGGTATTTCTGAGGCCTTTCCAGTTGCAGGTGTCTTGAGAGGTACATACCAAATGGGGCGTTGTATTCTATAATGGGTCTGAGGGATGAGTACAGTGGGACAATGACCTCCTTTTTTTCTGGATGAAAAGCCCTTCTTGATGAGGTGTGCCACAGAAGGATTTCCTGACTGTTGTGGCGATGTGGTTTCATCCTCTCCAGTTTCATCCTGTGCTGTCTGGCCTGTCACTCCTCAACATTGACTCAGTTTCCAGTTTCTTGATCTTCATGTTTCACTGTTGCAGTCATTACATTTGGGTAATCTGCTGGCAGGTTGCCCTCAGTCTGCCAATCTGCTGGCAGGTTGCCCTCAGTCTGCCTGATTAACAAAAGTCTTGGGTCCTGTGTCGGTTGCTGTCCCTTCCATGACATCAGGGGTATAACATGCAGCTGATGCCATTACATCAGTCTTTCTTGCCATGCGGTGCCCAAAGCAGAAGCAGTTAGCAAGTGCTGGTCAGCCGACCCCTGAAATTTTTGTTTGAGTTTCAGAACAGTCTTCAACTAAAAGCTAAGTACCCCGTTGGAAACTTTTTCTTGCTCTTTTCCGGTGTCAGTAAAGGTTAATTGCATTACTTGTGGGAAGCAAATACTGCAGGGATTTTCATTTGTACTGAATTCCTTGCCTAGACCCTGATCATTGGGTACCTTGTCTGTTTTGTGCTAGATTTAATCAATGCACTATTAAACGTCGGTACTTTTGCTTCTAAATATTTTGGCTCGCTAATTAACTATCCAGAAATTACATTTGTTAGCAATCTGTCTACCAGAATACCTTTAAAAAAAAAAAAAAACGCAAAGACAGACCGAGGTCCAAAACTGACTACTAGGCTTAGGAAGCCAGTCGCTAGTTCACAGTTGCTCAGTGAGGTGCTTTCGCAGCCCCTGATGCCCACTACTTTTGATTTGCAGGCCTCTACTGAGACCCATTCGGAGTCGGGTATGTTGTGAGATGCTTTGATTTGTATATTAAAAGCCATCTTCAAAACTAAGGCCAAAATCTACTTCTCTGTCTACCAAAGCTTGGGCCACGTGTGCAGGCCCCTATGCCTAAAACAAATTATCAATGGCTGAAGATTTAATTACCTTGATCAGGGGTAACCAACCCCCTCCTGCTAAGAGGCCTAGGCAAGACATTGACTATGAATCTTCAGATCAGGATTCTATTTCTGATTCCTCTACTGAACAGAATTTATCTATACCTACTTATGAGGGCTCTGATGCAGAAGATTCCATCCCTTCCCTGAGTATTTCTTTTGGAAATACTTTACATACCTTAAGGGAACATTTCTACTGGCAATCAGGATTTCTCTGAATCTAAAGAGACTTGGGGATTTTCTTCCTCAGCATAGGCCTTTGGCTATACCTCCTGTTCTAGAATCTAGTACGACTCCAGCTTCTCCTCCGGCTCCAAGTAAGCCAGACAAATACTACAGGGTTCCTGACTCCCAGAAATTTCTTTTCAAACCCTACTGCTGA
This sequence comes from Protopterus annectens, assembly GCF_019279795.1. Taxonomy (NCBI): domain Eukaryota; kingdom Metazoa; phylum Chordata; order Ceratodontiformes; family Protopteridae; genus Protopterus; species Protopterus annectens. Next base: position 955,758,976 of record NC_056726.1, read on the forward strand.
TCCTGAAACCATTTCTCAGGGTCCCAAGGGCATTAAGGCCTCTACTGCTAAAAATCCTACCCCTTCTGTTAGATTCCAGGGCGCTGGATAGATTCTAGGGTGCTGGACAGATGGGTAAGGTGGTTTACACGTCTGCAACCTTGGCAGTCGGGGCTTTAAACTGTCAATGCTTAAATGTCAACAGCATATGGGACTAAAACAGAAAATTGTTAATCTGTGTGGAAAATCAAGATCTGAAGTAGTTAACCCACAGGTTGCTGATCAAATTTATCTGATCTGACCCCGGATCCGAACCGGCAGCTATCCGAGCTCTTGGCTCCTCCCCCTTACCCATAATACCCTGCTACCTCCCTCCAGTCCCCAGGTCTAGTTTGCCGCAGCTTCTGAAGCATAAGGGACAAACTACAAACTTAATGTTTTAGGTGAGAGGAATTTAGGAGTATTTTTCTTAAATAGCTGTGTGTGGTAAACCCATAGTTTAAACCGTGCTTTACTTTTATTCACTAATAAATTAGTGGGTTTTCCCCTTCCCCTTACTGTGTTAGGAGTGTGCTTGTGTGGCCAGGGCCCTAAGGACATTTTTTCAAAATTTGCGAGGCTGGTCATAAGCTGTCCCAGCGGATGGCCACACCCAGTGCATTCTTTGCCTGGGGGTAGCCCACTTAACATTGGGCTGCCAGTCGCAGCTGCGACTGTCCAGCCTTCAGCTCCCCCTTCCCTGGCTGGGACTCTACCTCCCGCTGCTTCCCAGGGAGAGGGACTCTTCTAGTAAAGAGAAGACATAGAGAGAAGGAGAGTGATAGGCACAAGAGCCATAAGCAGCAGGCCGAACCAGTTCCTTCGGCTCTGCAGACTAAACTGATTTGTTCCCCTGAGGGTTTCCAGATCTTCGCCCTCTCTGCTCAGTTTTCCATGCTTCTCTCTGGAGGAGGAGTCCCGGTCACCTTCAAGGTCATCTAGGTGGCCTTCCCAGCCAGCCTCTACAACTTCCAGGTCTACCAGGAGTCTGTCCATAGATATGGGCCGGTTGTGTGTCTTCCTGCAGGCCCAGCTGCAGTTAGAGTGCTCCTGCCCCCCTCCGGGAGGGAGCTCAGCCCCTTTCTTTGCACCCATTGCTCCTTCTCCGATCCACTGTCTGGTTTCGAAGCCGTCTGAGCGGAGTAGTCTCTGAGCCGGGGCCGCAGATGGTTGCTACTTCGCTGGCCTTACCCTTGAGTTTGTCTGGTTATCTTTCGGATCCAAGCTTTCTGGGCCGAGAGCAGAGCTTCGGATCCGCAAGAGTGAGTGTCTTCGGCTCTGTCTGAGCACAATTTTTTTGGTCTGATCGCGTCTGCTCTGACACCGGTCCTCATGTCAGAGCCTCGGGACTACTTTCGGAGCCAGGGGAGATTGGTTCACCTTCGACGTGGTGGAGAGGGTGCTGTCAGTTTGAAGTCCCTGGTCCGTGCTAAGGCTCCACCCTTCACTCCCTCACATATGGACCTGTCTTCCATCGTCCAGCCCCAGGGAAAGCCTGTGTCTGTGCCCCAATTCCCATAGAGGAACAGGACCCCATTGGTGAGCCTTCCTCTGACTGCCCCGCTGAGGAGGTCCCTCACAAACCAGTGTAAGAGGCACTTGGACTCCCCACCCCAGAGTCCCTCACTGAGGACACTGACTTAGAGGAAGGGGAAGGTTCCCCCAGGTCACCCCCAGAGGATGTCTCCTTTGGAGACATTATGGAGATGCTGCACATAAGAAGGGGGTGGTTAGCCCAGAAACCTTCCTCAGTCTGTTTCTGGAGGCGTTCGCAGGCCTGTATCTCTTGGGTGTCCACCTCCTGGTAGACTTCATTACTACCAGGGTTGGAAGGAGCTGGACACTGGAGACTATCCCTAGGAGACCGGATAAAATTTTGTCCACCTGACAAGCCAGCGTGGAATAAAGGTTTCCTGGTAGATGCCATGGTGGTGGCGGCTGCCACCAAGAAGGAACTAGCACAAAGTTCTCGGTCCATCCTCCTGATTCTCGGACGATGTACCGTATTGGAAAGCGGATGTTTGCTTCGGCCACATTTTCTATAAGGGCGGTGAATTATCTGGCACACGTAATTAGGCTTCAGCGGGATCTGATAAGAGTACTCTGGGTCTCCCCTGGAGTCCATGGCAGCGGAGGACAAACTGACCATCTTGGCTTGCATGGCCGATCTAAAGTCAATATCTAATCTGTTACTTCTGTGCGGCTTCTCTCCCATGCCATGGAGGGGGTGGTGAGCCAGCAGAGCAGGGTCGCCTTGCGGTGCCACGCCTGGCTCAGTCTTTGGCTTTGCGGAACCCTTCAAGCCGTCCTTCACAAACGCTCCCTTTGACTGTTCTATGCTATTTGGCAAAACTGTCCGACACTACTCCAGAGCGAAAAAGATGGGAAGACTCTGTCTGCGGTCGCAATCTGCTTCTCTGCTCCTCAAAGGTCCTTCCGGAACCACATCTGGTTCCGGAAGTCTTGGCAGTTTCGTCCTGCTCCTGACCCTTCGTCCTTCAGAGGCAGAGGACAAGGTGGACACAGAGGCAGAGGGGGGCCAAAATTTCATGTTGAGAGAACTCTTCAACCGACCCACGCAGCAGCCCTGAGGGGTTGCCTGACTGTCCCTCTCTGGAGGCAGTTTGGGGGGGGGGTGTTTTTCAGAGCATATAGCAGGGGGGGGGGCGTTTTTCAGAGCATCTAGCAGGTTGGGATTCCATTACTACAGATCGCTGGGTGCTCCGAATAATATCCAGAGGTTAGTCTATCCCCTTCCAGAATCTTCCCCCGCTAGGGAAGAGCCTCCCCGATGTCCCACCCAATCAGAGGAAGGCTGCGGCTTCAGAAATGGTGGTTAGAAAAAAGTGCCATCCAGCACATCCCCACAGAGCAGTCCAGGTTAGGCAACTACTCCAGGTTCTTTTTGGTGCCAAAAAAGACTGGTTACCAAGGCCGATTTCTAGACTTATTGTGAACCTGTTCATTCCCAAAGAGAAATTCCAGGTGGTCACTCTACAATCTGTTCTCCCCCTCCTGCAGGAGAAAGACTGGATGTGCTCCATAGACCTCAAGGATGCGTACTACCACATTCTCATGGACAGACTATCCAGATGGGGGCCAGTCATCAGTTCAGGGTTCTTCCATTCTGCCTCACCACAGCCCCCAGGGTGTTCACCAAGGTCATGGCAGTTGTGGCAGCCCACCTGAGACTTCAGGGAATTTGGGTCTTTCCATACCTAGACTGGCTCCTCACCGCCCCCACCAGGCATCTACTCTGTTCTGCCAGGGATTCTTTACTCTTGGCCCATCTAGGCATTACCATAAATTTCAGGAAGTGTCTTCATCCTGTTAAAGTTCTGGATTTCGTAGGGGCCAGGATAAACGCTCTTCAGTCCAGGGCGCTTCTGACAGCAGACAGGTTACGCACCTTAGCACTTCTACAGTCCCCAACCCCACCCGAAGAATTAGTCCTGAGAGCCCTAGGATCCATGGCTGCAGCCATCAGCCTTTCACCTCTGTTACACACGAGTCCTTCAATGCACCCTTCAGGTCCAATGGTCCCGCCTCCTTCACCCATTGGATTCACATAGTCCCCTAAGCCAGGGATTGCAGGAACTCCCTTTGGTGGATCCATTCCAGAGAGCTCAGAGAAGTGAGACTGTTCATGATGCCTTAACCCCAAACCACGCTGGCCATGGACGCTTCTAGTCTCAGATGGGGGGGGGGGCATTGCATGGGCAGAACAGTCCAAGGCACATGGACCCCTGTAGAGACTGTTCTGAGATGAGGATGAGGGCGGTGCATTTAACATTGCAAGCACTTCCCAAGACCACCTTCCTCCGGGGACTATTGCAATTCAGACATGGCGGTAGTCTGGTACATCAACAAACGAGGAACTAGGTCTTGCCCTCTTTGTCGAGAGGCTATGAGAGTTTGAGAATGGGTGATTGCCACCAACCACTTTCCCAACCACTTTCTGATAGCAACGCACATTCCGGGTCGGTCCAACATCCTAGCGGGCAAGCGGAGTCATTCTATCCTCTCACCTTACGAGTAGTCTCTAAACCCCTTAGTAGCAAAACAGATCTTCCTCTGATGGGGTCAGCCTTGCTGCAAGCTTAGTCTCCTTCAAACAAATGCAGCAAATTTTTCGCTCCAATTCCCCCACTGGGGGAAGAGTCCCAGATATGCTCTGGTTCATGCTTGGCCGCCCAGTCTTTATGCTTATCCTCTTCTGCTAATGACCAAATTTCTGCAGAAAGCTCATCGGTTGGGGAGTAAAATCCTCAGCCTCGTTCTGGCCTCGCCAGATCTGGTTCCCGTACCTGCGGTCTCTCATCATAGCTCCTCCTTGGGGCTTGGATCCCATTCTGGATCTGATTTCTCATTCTTCGGGGTTGTAAAGTCCAAACCTAGACTACCTCAAGCTCAGCTTGGTTGATCCAGTTCACTAATGGCTAGGACTCCAGGTATCTCTTCTGTAAAATCTATTCTGGTAGTGGCACATAAACCTTATACCAGGAAGATCTACAAGAGTAAATGGAAGTTTTTCCATCTGGGCCAAACCTAGGTATTTGGACCATTTTACGGCTCCCATTCCAGCAGTTGAATTTTTGTCCCACATTTTTCACCAAGGGGCCAGTACTTCTACTGTCAAGGTTCAGATGGCTGCTATTTCTCATTTCCACATTGGGGACAACCTTGGTCCCTTAGCTTCAGTTGACCTTTTTGAAAGGCACGTTTCTGTTAAGACCTCCGGTCAAGAATGTGGTCCCCCATGGGACTTAAACCTTAGTTCTTCAGGCACTAACTGGTCCACCCTTTGAACCTGCAGCTTCTGTCGATTCCAAGTTCTTATCTTGGAAAACTGCTTTCCTGATTGCAATTACTTCAGCTAGAAGGGTATCTGAACTTCAAGCCCTTTGTACAAAACCCCAGTACCTGGTCTTCCATAAGGACAGAGTTTCTCTCAGGACTAATCCTTCATTCTTGCCTAAGGTAGCCTCAGAGACCAATATCCATCAAACCATTGATTTGCTTGCTTTCTTCCCCAACTTTCAGAACAAAGGGGAATACAGACTGCACTTGGATGTGCATAGACAATTGCGAGTTTACTTGCACAGGACAGCTGCTGCTTGCAAATCGGAGCAGCTTTTCATGTCTTCCACAAAGCCATCCTTAGGCAAGCTTATTACGAAAGTTACCTTGGCTAGATGGATATCCCACTGCATCTTGCATGCATATACAGCTTCTTGTCAGCCAGAACCCTTGAGGGTTCATGCTCACACTACCCGTTCTATGTCTACCTCTTAAGCATTTTGGTAGAGTTCCCTTAGATGAAATCTGCTCAGTGGCTACTTGGCCCTCTTCTCATACCTTCATTTCTCATTACAAGCTGGATCTGATATCCAGAGGTAGGGCAGCCTTGCTGTTCAAATGAAGTTAACTACTTCAGATAAAGAAGTTATGTACTCACCATAACGTCCCATCTGAGTAGGTAACTTCATTTGTCGGCAACAGACCCCCCCCTTCCCCCTAGCCTGTTTCGTGGTCATATTCATGACTTTTTCCTTCTGTCACACATCAGGTTAGCGTTACTCTTTCGAGTATGTTTGACTGTTGGTGGATAATTTGGCAAACTGAGGACTGGAGGGAGGTAGGATATTATGGGTAAGGGGGAGGAGCTGAGAGCTCGGATCTTTAGCTTGGAAAGCTGCTGGCTCTGATCCGGGGTCAGATCAGATGCTCACAGGTGGCTGACAAATTAGGTTACCTACTCAGATGGAACGTTATGGTGAGTACATAACTTCTTTGTTTGCAGAATGTATTGCATTCAGCTGAACAAGTTGAAAAACCTACTTTGCAATGTGATTTTTGATTCCTTGGAGGCTTCTTGCAGGGCTGCTGTAACTGGATCTGTGCTAAGGCATGCTTGGCTCAGAGCAAACTCTGCCTGACCATGTTAAAGAAAAATTGTTGGATTGTTGGATGCTCCTTTACAGGTTTGGTAATAAGGCTGAAGAAGTGTTAAAGATGGAAGATGAGCTAAATCTATGCAAACTGTGAAAGATTTCTTACAAGTGCAACCTCCAAGATTTAGTAGGCACTGGCCTACTAAGAAATGGTCCTTTCCAGTCCCTCAGAGAGCTGTTCAAGTCAAATCCAGACATTCCAAAGGCTCCAGGGTTCAGTCGCAAGGTTCTTTTTAGAACAAAAACAATGGGGTGCCTCTACCTCCAAATCTGGAAACAAGGCAAATGGAGCCAAAATCAAATGCACCTACATATCAATCAGATGCTAGCTGTACAGAATGCACTGACAGCCTTCAAGACTACCTTCATCCGGGACAACTAATAGTGAACACCAGCTATGTGGTACATAAGCAGGGGGCTACACATTCCTACCCCCTTTGCAGACCAGCCATGGCATTGTGGAACACTGCCTTGACCTATCAAATACAGCTACAAGCTCCATTCCTGCCAGGAAAGCTAAAGACTCTGGCAGACTAAGCGGAAGTCTTATGGACCCACACAAATATATATCCCAGGGATGCACATTTCATTTCCACACATTGCCAGTACCAAACAGATGGCCAGATCTGCCCCTGAATCAGTGGGCAGAGGCCCAGAAACAAGTTCTGTCCCTCATGAATATGGGGGATACTCAACCAGTACCAGAAGAGGAAAAGGGGCAAGGTTTCTATTGGACTTTTCCTGGTACCCAGAAAAGACAAATCATGGCGTCCAATTCTGGACTTTTCCACTCAACACATTTCTGGACATTCCAAAATTCAAGATGCTGACTCTTCAACAGTTACTACTTATGCTAGGCAAAGATGCCTGGTTGGTAACTCTAGACTTAAGAGGCTTGCCTGCATATCCCAAACAGGGAATCTTGCAGAAGATACAGCTGCTTCAAAGCAGGCTACTTGCATTACCAGTTCTATGCACTGGCCTTTGTGAAGACCCTGGGCGCAGTAGATAAGCCAAAGTGCCTGGCTCCAGTAATTGAGTTTTGCAGGCAAATATTCAAATATATCCATACCTGGACGATGGTCTAATTCAAGCAGAAAACAAGAGTATTCTTCTAAAGCATCTAGCGTTTGTAGAAAGGTTCTAACGTGTCTAGGGTACACAATAAACGTGTCTAGGGTACACAATAAACGAAAAGAAATCACAACTGGTTCCTTTCAAAAAAAATTACATTCTTGGTGCAAGCTTGAATACAACTGCCCAGATGACTTGCCTTGCGCCAGAAAAGCAGTCAATTGGTGATTAGACTGGCCACAAAAACCCTGCTATCTGCAAGGCAAATTCTGCAAGCCTTGGGGGTTTCATGGCCTCCTGCATTCTTCTAATTCCATATGCAAGACTGCATATGAAGAAACTTCAGTGGTGCTTAAGTTTATGGAGTCAACATTGTCACAGCCTGGAAACAGTTCCTATTATACCTTGCCTGCAACTAGAGTTCCTATGGTGGGCAGAGGCCTGCCACCAAAACAAGGGACTACCATTCACTCCACCCCCTGCCGCCCAAACCCTAACTACAGGTATCAGACTATGCTTGGGGGGTGGGGGGGGGCTCATCTGGCAGGAAAGTGCATTCAGGACAAATGGAGCCAAAATAAAATGCACCTACATAAATCAGAGATGCTAGCTGTACAGAATGCACTGAGCCTTCAAGACTACCTTCATCCGGGACAACTAATAGAGAACACCAGTTATGTGGTACATGAGCAGGGGGCTACACATTCCTACCCCCTTTGCAGACCAGCCATGGCATTGTGGAACACTGCCTTGACCTATTGGCTACAAGCTCCATTCCTGCCAGGAAAGCTAAAGACTCTGGCAGACTAAGCGGAAGTCTTATGGACCCACACAAATGGAAACTGGAACCACAATTTTTCAACATGTTGGCACCCAAATTGGCAGCCCAGACAGATCTTTTTGCCTCACCCCAGAACTATCAGTTGGACAAATTCTGCAAGAAGTGATCACAAAAGCTTGGATAGTGGATGCTCTCAGTCTATGCATTTCCCCCCTCTGCATTTGCTCTCCAAAGTTGTACCAAGTCAGGACAAAGTGATTCTGATTGCTCCAGACTGGCCTCACCCAACACTGGTACCCACTCCTGAGCAATGTCGCACCTTCCTCTGGCACCTGCCTCAGACTTTGCCTACTATCTTGGCAGAACTGCCTAATTCTGCACACTCTGCTCCAAACTTTGAATCTTGCAGTGTGGCTAATCAACTAATTTCACTAATTTCACCCTTTGCATCCCTCGGCAAACCTGTGATGGATGTCATTTTGGAGGCTAGAAGGCCTAGTACTAGAAAATCTTATGCTGACAAATGGAAGATTTTGTGCCTGGGCCTGGAACCAATCACAAGGAATAAGCACAGCAATGCCCAACATTCCTCAATCTGCAATACTTAACTGAGATGCTTCACAAGGGCCTATCTTTTTCTTCTATAAAAATCCATGCCTCTGCCATTTCAGCTCATTACAACACAGAACCTCCCCTCTTCTCTCATCCTTTGCTAAAGCAGCATCTGAGGGGCCAAAAATGTAAGACCTCCCAGGAGAGCACCATCTCCTGCATGGGACCTCAGTTTTGTTAGTCTCTCCCTCCTTTTGAGCCAGCTGCTACTGCAGACCTAAAATTTCTCTTGGAAAACTGCTTTCCTTTTAGCAGTCACTTCCTGTAGGATTTCAAAATTACAGGCTCGTGTGGCAGTGCAGCATTTCATTTTTCCTGCGGACAGAGTGGCTTTTGGGACCAGTCTATCTTTCATGCCTAAGGTGATGTCCAGTGTGGCTCTTAATCAGACCATCTGCTAACCTTTCCCAATCCACAGAACAAGGGTGAGCAGATTCTGCATTCATTCGATGTACATGGACAACTTGGATTCTACTTAAACAGGACAAAATCTCTAAGAAAATATGAACTATGGTGGCATTTGCTGCGGGGGCAAAGGGAAAGGTTATTTCAAAGCAGACTATTTCCAAATGAGCAAGCCATTAGTTTGTTATATGCACCATGGTAAACCTATCCCCGAGGTGATTAGATCTCATTCCACCAGGGCTTCTGCAGCCTTTCTCAAAGGGGCTCCTAGCAGAGACATTCTCGAAGCTGCTACCTGGAGCTCAGTTCATACATTCACCAAACATTACCATTTACCTCTCCTCTCCAAATCCAGAGCTGCCTTTGCCATTGCTGTCCTGCAGGGCCTTATAACTGCTCCTAATGCTGTAAAAGTCCATCCTCCCAATCATAGCTTTGGGATTCTACCAAAATGTAATGACCAACAGTGAAACACTAAGAACATAGTACAGTTGTGTACACTTAAATGTAGATGTTAGTGTATTCACTGCTGTAGTCCTGGTTACCCACCCTCCAGCCCAGTTTTTCTTTTACTATTCACTGCTGTAGTCCTAGTTACCCATCCTCCAGCCCAGTTTTTCTTTTACTATTCACTGCTGTAGTCCTGGTTACCCACCCTCCAGCCCAGTTTTTCTTTTACTATACCTGTCCTTTGTTTTACTGTGCTTAAAAGCCTTTATGGTTTATTTGCTTTTGTTTGGAGGTATATTTTGTCCGTGTCTGTGTCTCTCTGGAGGCGTCTGTGTGTGTCTCTGGAGGCGTCTGTGTGTGTCTCTGGAGGCGTCTGTGTGTGTCTCTGGAGGCGTCTGTGTGTGTGTCTCTGGAGGCGTCTGTGTGTGTGTCTCTGGGCGTGTGTGTGTGTGTGTCTCTGGAGGTGTGTGTGTGTGTGTGTGTGTGTGTGTGTCTCTGGAGGTGTGTGTGTGTGTCTCTGGAGGTGTGTGTGTGTGTCTCTGGAGGTGTGTGTGTGTGTCTCTGGAGGTGTGTGTGTGTGTCTCTGGAGGTGTGTGTGTGTGTGTGTCTCTGGAGGCGTCTGTGTGTGTGTGTCTCTGGAGGTGTGTGTGTGTGTGTGTGTCTCTGGAGGTGTGTGTGTGTGTCTCTCTGGAGGTGTGTGTGTGTGTCTCTCTGGAGGTGTGTGTGTGTGTCTCTGGAGGTGTGTGTGTGTGTGTGTGTCTCTGGAGGTGTGTGTGTGTGTCTCTCTGGAGGTGTGTGTGTGTGTCTCTCTGTAGGTGTGTGTGTGTGTCTCTCTGTAGGTGTGTGTGTGTGTGTCTCTCTGTAGGTGTGTGTGTGTGTGTGTCTCTCTGTAGGTGTGTGTGTGTGTGTGTCTCTCTGTAGGTGTGTGTGTGTGTGTGTCTCTGGAGGCGTCTGTGTGTGTGTGTGTCTCTGGAGGTGTGTGTGTGTGTGTGTGTCTCTGGAGGTGTGTGTGTGTGTCTCTGGAGGTGTGTGTGTGTGTCTCTGGAGGCGGCGTGTGTGTGTGTGTCTCTGGAGGCGGCGTGTGTGTGTGTGTCTCTGGAGGCGTGTGTGTGTGTGTCTCTGGAGGCGTGTGTGTGTGTGTGTCTCTGGAGGTGTGTGTGTGTGTCTCTCTGGAGGTGTGTGTGTGTCTCTCTGGAGGTGTGTGTGTGTCTCTCTCTGGAGGTGTGTGTGTGTCTCTCTGGAGGTGTGTGTGTGTGTCTCTGGAGGCGTCGTGTGTGTGTGTGTGCGTCTCTGGAGGTGTCGTGTGTGTGTGTGCGTCTCTGGAGGTGTCGTGTGTGTGCGTCTCTGGAGGTGTCGTGTGTGTGTGTGCGTCTCTGGAGGTGTTGTGTGTGTGTGCGTCTCTGGAGGTGTTGTGTGTGTGTGTGTGTGCGTCTCTGGAGGTGTCGTGTGTGTGTGTGCGTCTCTGGAGGTGTCGTGTGTGTGTGTGCGTCTCTGGAGGTGTCGTGTGTGTGTGTGCGTCTCTGGAGGTGTCGTGTGTGTGTGTGTGCGTCTCTGGAGGTGTCGTGTGTGTGTGCGTCTCTGGAGGTGTCGTGTGTGTGTGTGCGTCTCAGGCTCGCTCTGTCTCTGAAGAAAGTGATGTAATAGCATTGGCTGCATGTTTTATACACCTGACATCATGGAAGAAGGGACAGCATCTGATGCAGGACCCAAGACTTTGTTAATCAGGCTGACTGAGGGCAACCTGCCAGCAGATTACCCAAATGTAATGACTGCAACAGTGACTACACTCTTAACATCTACATTTATGGCAAGTGTACACAACTGTTCTGTCCAGCTTCAAGTGAACATTCCTGTTTTAAGGCTCCAAAATAACTTCATATGGCACCTGACAATTGCCTCCCTTTCAACTGGTTTCCCTTGATTTGGATATCCATTGCTCTGTCCTGTTGTGGTTTCTGAATTATTCCTTTTTTAATTTCTCCATATCTTTTGGGTTTCTAATACTATGGAATGGTCCCTATTTGTAAGTCTAAGTACAAGTTATGAAATTAGTATTTCACTGTCAGCCAAAAGTGCTCTTCGCAGCACCCACAATGTGCCTAGTAATGACTCCTGAAATTCGTATGGAGCTGTATATTTTGGTAGTATATCTAAATTACTGTAGACTTTTAAGACCCGTTCCTCTTTCTGTTGGAACTGTATCTGGGTATATTCCACTTTCTTTCCTGCTTGCAAATCCTGATTTTTGACAGCAGGACACTAGTCACTGGGTGTGGGTTTTTCACTTATCAGTGCTATTTTTGTCTTGCCCCTATCTGGTTTTCTAACACTTCTTATGATCCCATGTGATGTAGATGGACTTCATTTTCTGTGATGCTTTATGGCTAATGATGTTCTTCATCTCACATTGCTGCAGTCCTTACACTTGGGTAGTCCGCTGTCCTCGGTCGGCCCGAATATCAAAGCATTAGGCTGACGTCGGTCAAGGCGCTTAAGACTGACATCAGTACGTCAGGGTACTAATGCGCATGACCGACGTCATATCCTCAGTCTTTTTTGCCGCATGGTCCGATGCAGAAGCAGCGTTGCAAGTGCCGTTGGCGTTCTGAAATTTTTCGAATTCGGAGTTTCAGACAGTCAAAGTTGGCTAAGTACCCCGTTGGGGAATATTTTAGTTTTTTTCTTGCCTCAGTGGTTTACCGGATGTCAGGAAAAGTGAATAACTGTATTTCTTGTGGGAAACAGATACCGCATAGAGATTGTCATACTTTGTGTATTCCTTGTTTGGGGCCTGAGCACGACATTGTTGGGTGTCGCTTTTGTGCTAGGTTTAATAAGCGCACTATTAAGCGAAGGTTAGATTGTGCCAGGTTGGTCTTCAGGAAGCGGTGCAAATACAATATGCCGTCGGATGCTCCGACGCCCGCTTCTTCGAAGAAGCGCAAAGACAAAGCAGCTAAACCCAGGCAAGAAGAGTCATCTGTACCGGGCGCCGGTTCTTTAGAGGCGTCAGTGGAACCGGTGGTTCCGCCAGAGGCTTCTCTGGAGTCCCAGGGGGAGACTTTGATATTGCAGGATGTGGCCTCTCAGGAGGCAGATCAGGCTGAAGGGGTTTCTCAGGTTACTGTACTCCCCTCCCTTCCTAGGGTGGTTAGGCCCTCTCCTTCTGTTTCCAAGGCTTCTCCCAGAGGCAGGCCAGGTTTAGCTTCTGTTGGTGTCACTCCTAGTTCTTCAGGATCTGTGCCCAAGAAGCACATGCTCAAAATGGCAGAAGATTTAATTACTTTGATTAGAGGTTCTTTGCCCCCTCCTGATGAGGCCTAGGGTAGAACCAGAGTTGGGGAGTTTTGAGCAGGTTTCGGATGTTTCAGAGTCTTCGGCTGAAGACTTGCAGGAGTATTCTCCTTATTCTGATTCTGATGTGGATGATTCTACGCCTTCTGCTTCTCCTCCAGAGGATTTTTCTTTTTCAGAGACTCTTCATTCCATGAGGGAACATTAAGTGGGAAGGTCAGGACTTCTCTGATTCCAGGAATAGGCTTGGGGAATTTTTGCTTTTACCACAGCATAGGCCTTTGGCTATACCACCTGTTCTGGATGTTGTGGAAGATGTGTTTGCAGAGGCTTCACTTAATCCTGATTCTTTGCCTCCTGCTCCTGTTAAACTGGACAGGTATTACAGGGTGCCTGAAGCTCATAAATATCTGTATGAGTCCTAGGGCGGACCCAGAAACAGTTAGTCAGGGACCTAAGGGTGTCAAGGCCTCTGTGGTAAAAAATCCGGTTCCTCCAGATAGAGGCCAGAGCTTTGGATAGATGGGGAAAGAAAGTCTATACTTCTTCCACCTTAGCTATGAGGGCTTTGAATTGCCAGTTTCACATGTTGAAATATCAAAACTATCTTCTTTCTCAATTCAAGTCTAAGGTAGATGCTCTGGCGGAAGGCATTGAGTGTAAAGAATTACAAGATTTGGTACATGTTTCTGAACAGGTGGGTAAGCATTCTTTACAATGTGGATTTGATGCTGTACAGGCCTCGTCTAGGGTGGCTGCCACTGGGTCAGTTCTTCGCAGGCACGCCTGGCTGAGGGATCAGAACTTATCTGACCATGTTAAGACAAGGATTTTAGATGCTCCTTTACAGTCTGATGTATTGTTTGGTTCACCTGTGGAGGCAGTTTTAAAGAAAATGGAAGACTAGGCTAAGTCTATGCAGACTGTTAAAGATTTTTTGCAAGTTCAGCCTCCGAAGTTTAGTAGGAATTGGCCTGCTAAGGGGTGGACGTACCCTTATGATTCACAGTCTAGGGGAAGATCTAGACGTGGTAGGGGTAGAGCTCAGGGCTCTTTCAGACCTAGAACAGGGAGTTCGCCTGCACAGTCTTCGGGTGAGGGCAGGGGCCAGTCCTTTCGTAACACGCCCAATGCCCAATGACTACCTTTTCAGCTGCCAGAGCCTTCTTGTCTGGCAGCACCTTTGGGAGGAAGGTTGGCACTCTTCAAAGAAAATTGGAGTTTAATTACCCAGGACAGATGGGTATTGGATATTATACACCAAGGTTACAGGTTTTATTTCCTTACCTTGCCTCCTTTCAAAGGCATGCCAGACGTTCCTCCTCAGCAAAGAATAGAGGCTCACAAACAAATTTCTCTGCTGCTGCAAATAGGGGCCATACAGCCGGTCCCTCTGCCAGAAGTAGGCCTAGGATTTTATTCGCCTGTTCCTAGTACCCAAGAAAGGGAACACGTGGAGACCAATTTTGGATTTATCTATCCTCAACACTTATCTGGACATTCCCAAGTTCAAAATGTTGACGTTACAACAGCTTTTACCTCTGCTGGGCAAAGATCACTGGATGGTGACTCTGGATCTCAAGGAGGCTTACCTTCATGTTCCTATCAGGCTAAGTTGCAGGAAGTATCTGCGTTTTCGAGCTGGGACTTCTCATCAGTTCTCTGCATTGCCCTTTGGCTTATCTACTGCGCCCAGAGTGTTCACAAAGGTTCTGGCTCCAGTGATAGCTTTCTTCAGGCTAAAAGGAATACAGATCTATTCTTATTTGGACGATTGCCTGATTCTGGCCAAAGGAAGGACGAGCTTCTTCATCATTTGCAATATGTGATAGCAGTGCTAAGATGCCTGGGGTATTCTGTGAACGAAATAAAGTCCAGTCTAGTACCCTCTCAGGACATGTGCTTTCTGGGTGTGAGACTGAATACAGCATCCCAGATGGCCTTTTTGACCCCGGACAAACCAAAGAATCTTTCCCTTTACTTCCATCATTTGTCTCATCAGTCCAGGCTGACTGCAAGGACAGTCCTTCAAGCCTTGGGGTTCATGGCATCTTGTATTCTGGTGCTTCCCAATGCCAAACTGCATATGAGGAAGCTACAATGGTATCTCAAAAATGTATGGACACAGCACTGCCAAGATATGGACACTGTCATTCAGATAATACCTTGCATTCAAAAGGAATTTTTGTGGTGGGCTCAAACAAGGGACTCTCTGTGACCCGGCCAGAGGAGAGTCAGATTCTAACGACAGATGCCTCAGACAAAGCTTGGGGAGCTCATCTAAATGGAAAGTGGATACAAGACACGTGGCCTGCCAGACTACAACATCTACATATCAACTTGAAGGAGATGTTAGCAGTCCAATTTGCATTAATAGCTTTCAAGGATTTACTTCTTCCAGGGCAGGTGTTGGTTCTAACAGACAACACAACTGTCATGTGGTACATCAACAAGCAAGGGGGAACACATTCTTATCCTCTATGCAGACAAGCAATGATTTTGTGGGAGACTGCTCTCAGTTTACAGCTCAATCTTCAGGCAAGGTTTCTGCCGGGAGCACAGAACTCCTTAGCAGATGTGTTGAGCAGACGAATTATGGATCCCCACGAGTGGAAATTGGATCCTCATGTATTTCAGAAATTGACAGAGTCATGGGGAACTCCAGACAGATCTGTTCGCTTCTCCACTAAACTACCAGCTGCCAAAGTTTTGCACAAAAAGGTTTCATCCCACAGCTTGGAAAGTGGATGCTCTTTCTTTCAATTGGAGCAATCTTCATGTGTATGCCTTTCCACCTCTGCCTCTCCTCCCAAAGGTACTCCTAAAGGTCAGACAGGACAAGCCAAAGATGATTCTAATAGCTCCAGATTGGCTTCGACAGCACTGGTACCCATTACTGAGAAGTCTGGTTCGGGAGCCTCCATGGCCTTTACCTTCGATTCCACACCTGCTGTCTCAATAGAACAGTCATTTACTCAATGTCAAACTTCACTCTCTTCACCTAACAGCCTGGCATATTCTGTTTTAAACCCTGGAGGGTCTCAGCTTCTGCAGCAAGTTTTGAATGTTATTTTGGAGGCCAGAAGGCCTCGTACAAGGAAAGTATACGCAGATAAATGGAAGAGATTTTTATTTTGGAGTGCAGCAAAGGAATTTGATGTTGCTAAGCCTAATTTAAGTGTGGCTCTTCAATATCTTGCTGAGTTACTGGACAAAGGTTTGTCCTTCTCCTATCAAGATTCATGCTGCAGCAATTTCTGCTCACTATGACTGTGACCCACCATTGTTTTCTCATCCTTTGTTTAAGCAATTCCTTAGAGGGGCAAAGAATATAAGACCCCAAGAGAGCTCCTACTCCTGCTTGGGATCTCAATTTTGTGTTGGAGAAACTCACTCTACAACCTTTTGAGCCTGCAGCTACTGCAGAGTTGAAATATTTATCATGGAAGACTGCTTTTTTGTTGGCCATTACCTCTGCGAGAAGGGTTTCTGAATTACAGGCCCTTATGGCAGTTGAGCCTTCCTTAATTTTCCATAAGGATAGGGTATCTTTACGTACTAATCCTTCCTTTATGCCTAAAGTGGTTTCTAGTGTGGCTTTAAACCAAACTATTCATTTGCCTACTTTTTATGCAAACCCCCAAAATAAAGGGGAAAAGATTTTGCACACCTTGAATATACACAGGCAGTTGCGATATTATTTGAGCAGAACTAAAGGGTTCAGGCAGTCTCAGCAGTTTGTTTCTTTTGCTTTGGGTTCTCAGGGCAAGCCTTTGTCAAAACAAACTATTTCTAAGTGGATTGGGTTTTGTATTGCTTTCTGTTATTCCCATCATGGTAAGGAGATTCCAGCTGGGATTAGGCCTCATTCCACTAGAGCTACTGCCACTTCTACAGCTTTTTTACGGGGGGTGGCAACTAAAGACATTTTGGAGGCAGCTACTTGGAGTTCAGTGCATACTTTCTCTAAGCATTACCACCTTCCACTTTACTCTAAATCTAGGGCTGGGTTTGCCACTGCTATTTTACAGGGCATTTTGGCAGCTCCTACTACTTTATAGTTTTGCCATCCTCCCTTACCTCTGCTTTGGGATTCTACCCAAGTGTAAGGACTGCAGCAATGTGAGATGAAGAACATAGTACAGTTATCTACCTACCATAAATGTAGATGTTCGAAGATCCACATTGCTGCAGTCCAATTTACCCTCCCTCCTTCCCCTCTGTTAGAGGCGGTTGTGGGGTTTGGGTTGTAAATATTGTGGATATTGTATATATTCATATGATTAGTGCAAGGGTGGTTGGTTGTTTTTTGCTGTCTTTTGGATGTCCTTCATGGATGCATCTGCAGTCATAACTGGGTTGTCCTGTCGTCAGGCAGCCCTTCAGTCGTCCGGATTCCAAAGTCTGGGTCCGGCTTCGGCTGATGTCGCACTTCACCCGACGTCATCTTTGTTGGTCTTCGGGTATAAAAGCATCAGCCGACGCCATTTTCCTCAGTCTTTCTTGCCGTGTGGCGCCCGAAGCAGAAGCTGTTCGCAAGTGCCGGTCGGTCGGATCCAGAGATTACTTCTACCGAATACTACTTCGAAGACTTCTAAAGCTAAGTACCCCGTTGGGGACTCTTTCTTGCCTCAGCCGATGTCAGAAAAAGTTAATAATTGTTTAACCTGTGGGAAACAAATACCTCATAAAGATTTCCACTCTTATTGTCTGCCTTGTTTAGGCCCAGCCCACGACGTAGCAGCCTGTTCGGCCTGTGCTTCTTTCAACCGACGAACGCTTAGGCGTCGGTCGGAGTTTGCAGAACAGTTATTCGGTTCTGATTTTGTGTACATTATGCCGTCGGATCCTCCGACTACCCAATCTGCCAAAAAATGCAAAGATAAAGACCGACACTCGCGGTCCGCGGTTTCGGCCGAAACCGAGAACTGATCAAAGTACAGCTGAACCTATCTCTACAACTGAGGCCCCTGCTATCACTATTGAATCGGCCTCAGAAATTTTATCCACTACGGTGGTTGCCACTGACTTATCAGACACCATTCCCTTGGATGTCTCTACCCCAGCACGTGGTGCTGCTAGGCCTCCAGCAGCCATGTCCATTAAGGCCTTCGCCAGGGCTAAAGCAGCCAAGACTACTAAGACAGTGCCTGTTAAACCCCCCACAACCAGGCCCTCTGCTAGTTCTCAAATGCTTACTTTGGCAGAAGATTTAATTTCTTTAATTAGAGGATCTCAATCTCACCCAGACAGGGCCTCGCAGCCCCAGAGAAGAGACCTAGGGCAGAGCCCCTGAGCCAGTGTCCTCTGATTCTGCTGACGAATCAGACATAACTGACCAGCCAGAGGCTCCTTTCTCCAATTTTGAAGATTCTGATGCTGAAGAATCCATTCCAGCTGCTTCCCCACCAGAAGAATTCTCCTTTGGGGAAACCTTACATGCCATGCAGAGCAGTTCCAATGGCAGCAACAGGATTTTTCAGACTCCAGAAAAGACTTAGGACCTTTCTGCACCTCCCACAGCACAGGCCCTTAGCTATACCTCCTGTTCTCTCTGTGGTGGATGATGCTTTCAATGATGTCTGCTCCGCTCCAGATTCTTTACCCCAGCCCCTGCCAAACCAGACAGATTTTACAGGGTGCCAGATACTCATCACCACCTTTACAAGGCCCCACTTGCAGACCCGAAACTATATCCCAGGGTCCCAAGGCAGTAGCCACGACCATAGCTAAAACCCTATTCCTTCTGAAAGGGAAGCAAGGTCATTAGACAGATGGGGTAAAAGGTCTACACTTCAGCTACTCTCTCAGCTAGAGCTTTAAACTGTCAGTTTCACATGATACAATACCAAGAGTTTATGCTTGATCAGTTAACTAAAAACTAACCACTGATGAATCTCTTGATAAGAAATATGTATTAGAAATGGTAAATAACATACAACAGGTTAGCAACCATTCATTAAAATGTGGCTATGATGCACTGGAGGCTTCATTTAGATCAGCCATGACTGGCACAGTGATAAGAAGGCATGCATGGCTAAAGGAGCAAGCTTTACCGGATCATGTTAAAGCTAAGTTGCTAGATGCTCCTATGGATAAGACAAGTTTGTTTGGTACACCTGCCCAGCAGGTTATGAAGAAAATGGAAGAAAAGGCAAAATCTGTTCAAACGGTTAAAGATTTCTTGCAGGTTCAACCCCAAGGTTTAGCAGGAACTGGCCTGCCAAAATTGGTCCTTTCCTGACTCCACAAAATTTCAAAGGGGCAGGAATAGACGTTCCAGAGGCAGAAACCAATCCAGAGGAGGTGCCTACAGAGGACGACAGTGGCAAGGTAACAACAGAGGCACAGACACAACCACTGCCACTACATCAGCACAACCACAGTGACTTAACCCTAAATCCGCCTACCAGGGAACAAATAGCAGCTCCTCTAGGCGGAAAATTAACCTTATTTTCAAAGAACTGGCACTACATAACAAAAGACAAGTGGATTTTACAAACCATAGATCAAGGTTACCGGTTTCACTTCCACACTTTACCAGTCAAAAGAGGAATGCCAAATCTACCTCCAAATCAAAAAACAGAGGCACTACAACAGATAATGGAGTTAGCAAACATGAGAGCTGTGGAAAGAGTGCCAACAGCAGAGCAAGGAAAGGGATTCTACTCCAGACTATTCCTAGTTCCAAGAAAGGAAAAAAGTTGGAGACCAATTCTCGACCTGTCCACCTTAAATACATACATCATTGTCCCAAAATTCAAAATGTTGACCCTACAGCAACTTCTTCCCATGCTGGGCAAGGAGTCTTGGCTGGTAACTCTAGATCTCAAGGAGGCATACCTGCATGTCCCCATTCGACCAATCTGCAGAAGATACCTCAGATTTCTTGCAGGATCAGAGCACTATCAATTCTCAGCATTGCCCTTTGGCTTATCTACTGCCCAGAGTATTCACAAAATGCCTGGCATCAGTAATCGCCCATTGCAGACTACAGGGAATTCAAATTTACCCATACCTGGACGACTGCCTGCTACAAGGGGCAACAAAAGCAAGCTGACAACAGATTTACAAAGGGTCATTTACTTGCTACAAGCACTGGGATACACAGTCAATTTACAAAAGTCAAGGCTGATACCATCCCAAACAAGGACATTCTTGGGTGAATTGGACACAGTAAAACAAATGGCATTCCTGACTACAGAAAAACAAAAAACTCCCTCTTTACTTCTTGGCACTAACAAAACTGAACAAGTTAACAGCAAGAAAAATACTGCAGGCCTTGGGCTTCATGGCATCATGCATAATCTTGGTCCCATTTGCCAGACTACATATGAGAACTACAGTGGTACCTAAAGAATTTATGGTCCCAACACAGACACAGCCTAGAAACAGAAATCCCACTAATTCCATGTTTAAAGCAGGAGTTCCTATGGTGGGCTCAGGCATGTCAGTCAAACCCAGGCCTACCCTTTCGCAGATGTCAAGCAAGCCAGACCATCACAACAGACGCTTCAGACCTAGGATGGGGGGCCCACATGCTGGACAAATGCGTGCAAGGATTGTGGACACAGGATCAACTTCACCTGCACATCAACCTAAAAGAAATGCTGGCAGTAAAACTGGCAATCCAAAAGTTCAAACCATTTCTCCAAGAGGGCCAGTTGATAAGGACAGACAACACCACAGTCATGTGGTACATCAACAAACAGGGAGGCACTCATTCATACCCTATGCAGAATGACTTTGGAGCTGTGGACCCTGGCACTCAGCTACAACATCCAGTTACAGGCAATATTTGTACCGGGAAAAGAAAATACTCTAGCAGACATATTAAGCAGAACCACATCGGATGCCCACGAATGGAAGCTGCACCCGGACATCTTCAAGACCATCTCAAAGAAATGGGGAATGCCTCAGATCTATTCGCATCACCTCTCAATCACCAGCTCAAAAAGTTCTGCACAAGGACATTCCACCCACTAGCATGGAAAGTGGATTCGCTCTCCTTCAGCTGGAAAGGCCTAACAGCATATGCATTCCCACCTCTTCCCTTGATGCACAAAGTACTACTAAAAATCAAGGAAGAACGTCCAAGGATAATCCTGATAGCTCCAAACTGGCCAAGACAACACTGGTACCCACTGCTGAGGAGCATGTCTCGGAACAATATGTGGCCAATACCCCTGATGCCTTTGATGTTAACTCAGAACAACTACAGCATCATACATCCAAACCTAAAAACGTTGCAACTGACTGCATGGAACATCACATAGCAGCAGCTAAACCAGAACTTTCCCAAAGAGTTAAAGATATTATTCTTGAAGCACGCAGACCTTCAACAAGAAGGAACTATGCTGGAAAATGGAAAAGGTTTGTCATTTGGAGTACGGAAAGAGGAAAAGATGTGTCAAACATAGATATGCCTAACATTCTGGAGTATCTGGCCGAACTTCTTCATTCAGGCCTGTCCTACTCCTCCATCAAGATACATGCATCAGCTATTTCAGCAGAATACAGCTTTGATCCACCTGTTTTTTCGCACCCTTTGCTCAGGCAGTTCCTCAGAGGAATCAAGAATGTAAAACCTCCAAGGAAACCACCATTACCAGCTTGGGACTTAAACTTTGTGCTAGAAAACACTATCACCCTTTGAACCAGCAGCAACAGCAGACCTACAACACCTGTCATGGAAAACTGCTTTCCTACTGGCAATTACTTCAGCAAGGAGGGTTTCAGAACTACAGGCCTTAATGGCAGTGCAACCCTTCCTAATCTTCCACCAAGATAGTGTCCATGAGGACTTAATCCTACATTTATGCCTAAGGTGGTATCCAGAGTGTCTTTAAACCAGGCAATCCACCTACCTACCTTCTTTCCCAACCCACAAAACAGAGGGGAAAGAATACTGCATACCTTGGATGTACATAGACAGCTACGCTACTACTTGGACAGAACAAAAAATAGCAGAAAGACTGACCAACTTTTTGTAGCCTATGCAACAGGAAGGGAAGGAAAAGCTATTTCCAAACAGACGATCTCCAAATGGATAGGAAATTGCATACGATTCTGTTACTCCTTCCATGGAAAACCAATTCCACAGAACATAAGACCTCATTCTACAAGGGCAACAGCCACTACCACAGCCTTCTTACGAGGAGTGGCAACCAAAGACATTATTGAGGCGGCTACTTGGACCTCCGTGCATACATTTGCCAAGCATTATAATTTGCCTCTATATTCCAGATCCCGAGCAGGGTTTGCCACTGCTGTACTGCAAGGGATCCTAAACACACCATAATCTACTTTTATCCTCCTCCCTAGTTGGCTATGGTATTCTACCCAGTTGTTATGACTGCAGATGCATCCATGAAGGACATAGTACAGTTTTGTACCTACCATAAATGTAGATGTCCGAACTGGATAGCATCTGCAGTCAGGATTACCCTCCCTCCTTCCCCTTTGTGGTACTCCTAGGGTGGTTACCCTCCTAATAGCTAGCTGGTGGGGGGGAGTCTTTTATGGTGTATTTGTTTGTATATATGTACATACATGCTTATTTTTGTGTTTACCTCTATCTTTTTGGAAACATTGGCATCTATCCAAATTTTAGCCTTCAAGAGGGCTACTGGCATCTGGGGCAAGAAACAATGAGGAAAATGGCGTCGGCTGATGCTTTTATACCCGAAGACCAACAAAGATGACGGGTGAAGTGCGACATCAGCCGAAGCCGGACCCGGACTTTGGAATCCGGCCGACTGAAGGGCTGCCTGACGACAGGACAACCCAGTTGTTATGACTGCAGATGCTATCCAGTTCGGACATCTACATTTATGGTAGGTACAAAACTGTACTTTTTGACCTTTCTGTTTAGGGTCTTCTGACATCTGGGGCAAGAAAAGACTGAGGATATGACGTCGGTCATGCGCATTTGTACCCTGACGTCCTGATGTCAGTCTTAAGCGCCTTGACAGACGTCAGCCTAATGCTTTGATATTCGGGCCGACCGAGGACAGTGGACTACCCAAGTGTAAGGACTGCAGCAATGTGGATCTTCGAACATCTACATTTATGGTAGGTACAAAACTGTACTTTTCCAGTGTTTCAGCCACTTCAGTTCCATAATGTTTGCACAGTCCCAGGACAACAGTCTCCATTTATTATGCCTGTCAGTGTACAGTCCTCTTGCTATTGGTGTCGCAACAAGGTGTAAAACTATTTCCTATTCTGTTACAAAACCAACATTATCCTTCTCCCACATTTTCAATGGACTCTGTAAACTAGCCTATAAGTAGCTCACTATGTTGGACCGCCAATAATTACCTTTCCATCTGTTTGCTTCTCCTTAACCAGTCCTGCATTTGTTCTTTATCAACACGAGGCTCTTCCAGATGTTTTCTATACTCGCAACTGTATTTATACATTTTTACACACTTCTTGCCTTCACCTTGTATTTTTTTTTGCACATTCAGTTTCCTGGTGTTTATCCACTTGTGGTTTGATTTCCATTCCTGCTTGATACCAATGTGCTTCTGCTAGCCTAAGTTTTATTCTCCTGTTTCAAAGCTTTCACTACATTGGGGTCTTGTAAGGTCAGCAGGTGTGTGGATTCCCATGAGGTCCATCCCTCCTTTGGAACAGGGAATATATAATATTGGTGTGCACTGATTTTTATTAAAAAAAAATAAATCATTTGAGCATGGAGCATCAAGCATCCTATCTACACATTTTGAGGCCAGCCAGTCAGTCACTCCAAAACTAAGTTGGGACAGGAAGAGCAAATAGCTTGGATTTTGTTCCTAGATGTCAACACTGTTTTCAGGATTAAGTCTTCTAAAGTACTCTAGTTTTATTCACATTTGTTCATGTTTTGTTGACCCTTCAATTCCCAAATATTTATACACTCCCTTTTGCTCAAGTTTTTGTATTGGATTCTTGTCCCAAGCTGCTGATTTCTTGGTGCTGCCGTTGTGGTTGCTTTTCCACACCTTTTTTTTATCAGGACCAAATAACATTCTTTTGACAACTTGCAGTTGTACTTTCAGTTCCTCATGTGATGAGCTATACAGTTTCAGATTGACAGATTAAGTCTTTACACTTGTTTTCTAGGAGCCAAATTATAGCCATGAGATGAGCTATACAGTTTCAGATTGACAGATTAAGTCTTTACACTTGTTTTCTAGGAGCCAAATTATAGCCATGACCTTAAGCTGTTAATTGGGCTGCTTAATTGGGTTAAGGGCAAGTTAGAATAGCTGCAGTGAGTCACCCCGGAATATCCCCCTTTTAATTTTTATCTTTGGAGTGATTTGTCCTTTATCGTGGCTTAACTGCAAAGTTGTTTGGCACTTTCATGGTAACTGTAATGTAGTTGATCAGTGTGGGGTGCATCTTTAAGTGTTTCTATCCATGAACATAGGATACTGTCATATGCTTTTTTGTGATGAAAATCATAATGGAGAACTGGATTAAACAGCAAGTGATCCTTGGTTCCATGTGTCTCTGTTGCCCTTTTGTATTGCCATTATCCCATTAAGGTGGCTACCATGTATATCTAGGATGCCTGTTATCTCCTGTCTGTACATTGGGGCTATAAGTGCTTCCCCAAATTTGAGGTTGGGGGTTTCCCATTGTTTGGCTTGAATGCTGTATCCATAATAAACTGCCTGGGTATACTGGAGCAGTCTGCTCTCCAGGTCCTTGGAACCAAGTAACTGGAGCCTCCTTGTACAAATCCTTGCAAGGGAAGCCAGTACACTTGGGACCCCTTCCTGAATTCCCTGTCGCCCACTATACTGCCATCTGCTGAAGTGTTGAGCCAGATGTTTCATTTTTGAAGGTGGACTGTCTGGCTGCAGGAATCTGAAAAGGCATCCAGGAACAACACTTTAAGATGAGACACTATTTTTGTTTTGAGAGCAGTCCATAAACTGCTCAGCTCTACCCACATCCTCTTGGAATAGTGCCTGAATGGCAGTTATCCAGGAAGAGGCACATGTGAAATGGCACTGTATCTGTATACTAACATGTTACCAAACAGCAAGTGTTGTAGTCCTCCAGATCATATAGAACTAAGGGAGTTTCTGATCTTAAAAGGAGTTGATGCCCTAGTGTTGCCACTTGAGGGGTTTTGAACATGAGAACTGGCAATATTACTAAATGTTCATTACATCAACTAGCAAGTGAGGATGCTGTCATCCCTTATGCAAGCTGCTCCTGTGTGGCTGGTAGACTACTGTTCATCCTAAACTATCTCCGTTGAATTATCAGCAAAGTATATCCTGGCCCCCCCCACACACACACACACACAGATACACATGGCATCCAGCAATGTTGCCCTAGTTCCCATCTAGGGTGTCTTTGGGATGGACTAGTTTGTGTGTATGCAGCAGCTGAGGAATTTCTGCTCCAGACACTAGTTTTGGGTTGCTGAAAGTTTTGGGTTGCTGAATGCTTTCAAATGGGCTTGCATTTTGTTGCATAAGTCTGACTACCTTTTCAGCAGTGCCTAGAGACTCTCCCAGCACAGAAGTGTACATCAAACTTTAACATCCAGTAGCATACACCTATTGCACACTGGGCCCACATTGAAATTCAAAGAGTTTGATTAGTGCTCAAAACTAATAAGGCAGACAAGGTGTTGGTACATCGCATACATTAGAGGACGATTGAGAGTGCTGTGCAGATAGTAAAGCAGCACAAGTATAGATTGATGTACACTGCTAGAGATTAGAAATACAAATACAAAATCTTTTGGGGTGTGCATTGTGAGAACAAAGTACAGCAGGCAGATGTCCTTCAAGGATGCATCTGCAGTCATCACATATGGGTTGTCCTGCCTCAGGCAGCCCTTCGGTCGGCCGGATTCTAAAGTCTGGGTCTGGCGTCGGCTGATGTCGCATTTTCCCCGACGTCAGAGCGTCTGGGGTATAAAAGCATCAGCCGACGCCATCTTCCTCATTCTTGCCGCGTGGTGCCCGAAGCAGAAGCAGTTCGCAAGTGCCGGTCGGCCAGCTCCTGTAATTCAGCTACCGAAGACTTTAAAAAGCTAAGGTTGGGGACTCTTTCTTGCCTCAGCCGATGTCAGATAAAGTTAATTGCTTAACTTGTGGGAAACAAATACCTCATAAGGATTTTCACTCTTACTGCCTCCCCTGCCTAGGCCCAGACCACGACGTCTCGGCCTGTTCAGCCTGTGCTTCCTTCAACCGACTAACGCTTAGACGTCGGTCGGAGTTTGCAGGGGAATTCTTTGGGGCTAGTTTTGCTTACAAGATGCCGTCGGGGACTCTGACTTCACATTCCGTTAAACGGAAGGACAAGGACTGACACACGCGGACCGCGGTTTCAGCTGAAACCACGGCCAGGCCTACCGCGAGTGTCTGTCTCTGCAGAGTCCTTGGTACCTCCGATTACCAAAACCGCGCAACCAACTACCTCTGCCCCAGAGGCCCCGGCCGAGTAGGTTATAGAATTACCTACTGAAACTGGTGTCCTGGAACCTTCAGACACCATTCCTTTAGACAAATCTACTCCAGCACGTGGTGCAGCCAGGCCTCCTGCATCCATGTCTATTAAAGCATTCTCTAGGGCTAAAGCTGCTAAACTCTTAAAAGCTTTGCCTCCCAAGGTTACCCCTCGATCCCCACTCATCTGAGGAGTCCTCTGGTGGCTCTGCTCTCTCAGACCACCAGGAGGAGGCTTATTCGGCCTACGAGGATTCTGATGCTGAAGAATCTATTCCCTGGGCCTCCCCTCCTGAAGAGTTTTCCTTTGGAGAGACACTACACACAGAGCATTTTCAATGGCAGGGTCAGGAATTCTCTGATTCCAGGAAAAGATTAAGGACCTTTTTACATTTACCTAAGCATAGACCTTTGGCTATACCTCCTGTTTTAAATGTCATTGATGTGTACTCTGACTCTAGTACAGCCCCTGATTCTCTCCCTCCGGCTCCTGCCAAACCTGATGGGTACTACAGGGTCCCGGACTCGCATCTTCACCTGTACAAGGCCCACTCTGCTGATCCAGAAACTATTTCCTAGGGCCCTAAAGGGGTTGCAGCTGCCACTGCTAGAAATCCTCTACCCTCTGAAAGGGAGTCCAGAGCTTTAGAGAGATGGGGTAAAAAAGTGTATACTTCATTTCTATGAGGGCATTAAATTGTCAATTTCATATGATACAATACCAAGAGTATTTGTTAGATGAATTGAATAAGAAACTGTCCATCTGAACCCCTTTATCGCAAATCCTTTCAGGATCTGGTACAACTCCCTGCAGGTTAGTAACCATTTCTTGCAGTGTGGTTATGATGCATTGGAAGCTTCATGTAGGTCAGCTATGACAGGTGCAACTCCCTGCAGGTTAGTAACCATTTCTTGCAGTGTGGTTATGATGCATTGGAAGCTTCATGTAGGTCAGCTATGACAGGTGCAGTCATACGTAGGCATGCTTGGCTGAAGGAACAATCTCTGCCAGACCATGTTAAAGCTAAGCTTCTGGATGCTCCTCTGGAAAAGCAAAAATTATTTGGTTCCACGGCTCAAGAGGTCTTAAAGAAATTTGAAGAAAAGGCAAAATCTGTGCAAACAATCAAAGATTTTCTGCAAGTCCAGCCACCAAGATTCAGCAGAAATTGGCCTACCAAGAATTGGTACTTTCCGGACTCAAAGATTTCAGAGAGGCAGGAATAGGCAGACCAGAGGTAAAGGGCAAGCTAGAGGCTCCTACAGAGGCCATCAATGGCAGCCTCCCAACCAGAGAGGTAGTGCAGGACCTACAACTGCTACACAAGGACAGACTCTATGACTTTGCTTTGACTCTGCTGACCAGGGCTCAATTACAAGCACCTTTGGGCGGAAAGCTTTCTTTATTCTCAAAATTGGCACAGCATTACAAGGGACACATGGACACTGCAAATAAGACAAAGGATACAGGTTCCATTTCCACACACTGCCAAAAAGAAAAGGCATGCCAGACCTGCCACCAAATCAAAGGGCAGAGGCTTTGAAACAAATCTCCAACTTAATACAAATGAAGGCTGTAGAAAAGGTTCCTCTTTCAGAACAAGGCCAAGGATTTTATTCCAGACTATTCCTTGTTCCAAGAAAAGAAAATCAATGGAGGCCTATTCTCGACTTGTCCGCACTGAATACTTATCTCATTGTGCCAAAATTCAAAATGCTGAGACTACAGCAACTCCTTCCCATGCTGGGCAAGGGGTCCTGGCTGGTGTCTCTAGACCTCAAGGAGGCATACCTGCATGTCCCTATCGGACAATGTTGCAGAAGACACCTCAGATTTCTTGCAGGGTCAGAGCATTATCAATTCTCAGCATTGCCCTTTGGCTTATCCACTGTGCCCAGAGTATTTACGAAATGCCTGGCATCAGTGATTGCACACTGCAGACTTCAGGGGATTCAGATATACCCATATCTGGATGACTGCCTTATACAAGCGGACAGCCAACAAACTTTGTTAAAGGACTTGGATTATGCCATCCACCTACTACAGGCCTTGGGATATACAGTCAACATTCACAAATCAAGACTTGTTCCGTCACAAAGAATAACTTTTTTCTGGGTGCGGATCTAGACACAACCACCCAAATGGCCTTTCTCACAGAAGAAAAACAAAGACAACTACCGGATTACTTCAAGAATCTGACCAGACAAACTCAGCTGACTGCAAGGAAAATCCTGCAGGCCCTGGGTTACATGGCATCTTGCATTCTTCTGATTCCACAAGCAAGGCTGCATATGAGAACTACAATGGTACCTAAGGAGTTTATGGACTCAGCACAGTCACAGCTTAGAAACTTTGATCCCACTCATTCCATGCCTCCAAAAGGAATTTCTGTGGTGGGCTCAAGCCTGCCAGTCGAACAAGGGGCTGCCCTTCAGCAAGCCAAGAGCCAGCCAAACCATTACTATGGACGCTTCAGACCAAGGTTGGGGAGCACACATGGGCAGATGTATCCAAGGACTATGGTCACAAAGGGAGCTACGCATGCACATAAACCAAAAGGAAATGCTGGCTGTGATGCATGCAATCGAGGCCTTCAAACTTTTTCTGCATCAAGGCCACCTACTAAGGACAGACAACACCACAGTTATGTGGTACATAAACAAGCAAGGAGGCACCCATTCTTACCCTCTTTGCAGACTGGCAATGAATCCATGGGAACTTTCCTTATATCT
Organism: Protopterus annectens; assembly: GCF_019279795.1. Lineage (NCBI taxonomy): Eukaryota > Metazoa > Chordata > Ceratodontiformes > Protopteridae > Protopterus > Protopterus annectens. The sequence continues at coordinate 955,787,763 of NC_056726.1, forward strand.
CAATATACAGCTGCAGTCCCAGTTTGTGCCAGGGAAAGACAATGTACTGGCGGACAGCCTAAGCAGAAATATCTTGGATGCACACGAATGGATGCTGCACCCAGACATCTTCCTACTCATAACACAATCATGGGGAAGGCCGGACATAGATCTATTCGCCTCCCCCCACAATCAACTGAAGAAATTCTGCACAAGGACATACCACCCACAAGCATGGAAAGTGGACGCCCTCTCTTTCAGCTGGAGAGCTTTAACAGTGTATGCATTTCCACCTCTCCCATTAATGACCCAGGTTTTACTGAAAATCAGAACAGCAGCCAAAAGTGATTCTGATAGCTCCGGACTGGCCAAGACAGCACTGGTACCCACTGTTAAAGAGCATGTCACATACGAAACCATGGCCTCTTCCTCTATGGCCTCTTCTACTGACACAGAACAATTTCAAAACTCTGCATTCCAACCTGAAAACCTTGCAACTAACAGCCTGGAAAATACCTTGACTCCTCCTCAGGATAAGCTTTCCCAGAGAGTGAAGGATATCATTATGGAAGCTCGCCAGCCTTCCACAAGAGACATATTCAGCAAAATGGAAAAGATTTCACATTTGGAACACAGCAAAGGGCCAAGATGCGACAATGATGAACATGGCACATATCTTGGAATATTTGGCAGAAGTGTTCCACAATGGTCTGTCTTACTCTTACATTAAGATTCATGCTTCAGCAATTTCAGCCGAATACAATACTGATCCACCTGTCTTCTCTCATCCTCTCCTAAGATGGTTTCTAAGAGGAATAAAAAACATCAATCCTCCAAGGAAACCACCTCTACCTACTTGGGACCTTAACTTCGTGTTGGAAAAACTAACACTGCCTCCCTTTGAACCAGCAGCATATGCAGATCTACAGTTCTGTCTTGGAAGACTGCCTTCCTTCTGGCCATAACCTCAGCAAGAAGAGTATCTGAGTTACAGGCCCTAATGGCAGTGCAGCCATTTCTTTTTCATCAGGACAGTTTCACTGAGAACCAATCCTACATTTATGCCAAAGGTGGTATCCAGGGTATCATTGAACCAAGCTATTCACTTGCCTACCTTCTTTCCAAATCCACAAAACAAAGGGGAGAAACTTCTGCACACCCTGGACATACACAGACAGTTGCGCTGCTACTTGGACAGAACTAAAAGTTGCAGAAAGACTGACCAGCTCTTTGTAGCATATGCTGCTGGTGCACAAGGAAAAGCAATTTCCAAACGGACAATTTCAAAATGGATAGGGAATTGCATTCGTTTTTTTTTTACTCCTTTCATGGAAAAACTGTGCCAGCTAACATTAGACCTCATTCCACGAGAGCCACAGCCACCTCCACAGCCTTCCTAAGAGGGGTGGCTACCAAGGACATTTTAGAAGCTGCTACATGGAGCTCCGTGCATACATTTGCCAAGCATTACAATTTACCTTTATATTCCAGATCCAGGGCAGGCTTTGCTACAGCAGTCCTGCAGGGTATTTTAGCTACACCATCCTTTCAATAGCTCCTCCACCCCCAGATTGGCTATGGTATTCTACCCATATGTGATGACTGCAGATGCATCCTTGAAGGACATACCATAAATGTAGATGTCCGATAGGTATGCATCTGCAGTCAGGTTTACCCTCACTCCTTCCCCTCTGGTATTTCTTGGGTGCTTACCCCTCTTATAGCTAGCTGGGGGGATCTATTATGGTGCATTTGTTTTTATATTACTGTGCATGTTTGGATTTTTAAATGCATCTCTCCAAATTTAGCCTTCCTTAGAGGGCACCTGGGGCAAGAAAAACTGAGGAAGATGGCGTCGGCTGATGCTTTTATACCCCAGAAGCTCCGACGTTGGGGAAAGTGCGACATCAGCCGACCGGACCCAGACTTTGGAATCCGGCCGACCGAAGGGCTGCCTGAGGCAGGACAACCTATATGTGATGACTGCAGATGCATACCTATCTGACATCTACATTTATGGTAGGTACAAAACTGTACTTGTTTATCCATGGGAGTAGCATGGTGCAGTCCTGATTTCCTCTCTGGGTTTTCCACAGAGAAAAGGATGGAGGAGCCAAGGATGCGGTCAGTAGTGGCTGGGCCAAAAGGATGCTAATGGTTTCTTTAGATGTCCAGAGTGAAATGTTCTTGTGCTATTTTTGCAGATTGCCTGACTGTTAATTTTGGGGTGTATTAAGATATTGCAGTTCTAAATATGTTCAACCTTCTTGCCTTTCAGGCACAAGTTTGTGGAAATGTGTTGAACAAAGTTGCCACAAGATAACTTTGTTCAAATGGAAGCTTCTCTCTAGTGATCCAGAAAGGAACAATGCATGCTCTGTTTCACTGTTGCAGTCATCACATTCTGGTTATCTGCCTGCAGGTAGCCCTGAGCTGGCCTGAATAAGTCTTCGGATTTCTGCGTCTGATGCCGTTCTTTCCATGATGTCAGGTTGTCAGGGGTATAAAACGTGCAGCCGATGCAATTAAATCAGTCTTTCTTGCTATATGGTGCCTGAAGCAGAAGCAGTTGGTCGGCAGTCTCCTGAAATTTTCATTTTAGTTTCAGACCCAAAGTCTTCAAAGATAAGTACCCCGTTGGGGATCCTTTTTCTTGCTCCAACTGATGTCAGTTAACAATGGTCTTGCCTGTGGAAAGCAAATACCTCAGATTTTCATTCTTACTGCATCCCCTGTTTAGCCCCAGACCATGATGTCCATCACTGTCTGTTTTGTGCCTTGTTAAACCCCTGAACTGTCAGGCTTTTTTTTTTTTTCAGGCAATTCCTGTTGTACTCTCTCAGTACTCCGAAGTGGCTTGATTAAGCCATCCAACTACCGATTTTCTGAAAAAACGTAAGGATAATGACCACATAGGTCCAAAACGAACGGTGACTCTTCAGTTAAGCTAATCACCAGTCTGCCAGTACACAGTGAGGTGCTTTTGCAGCCTTTGCTACTTCAGATTCACAGACCTTTGAGATGCATTTGGCTTCTGGTATGCCGCAAGATGCTTAGACTATGGAATGTGCGGATGTCTCTAGCTTGGATGTTTCCGGAGCTGTTGTGCAGGCACTGGCTTCTGAGGGGTGTATTTGACATTCATATTAAACCAGCACCATCATTGCCATCCAGGCGGGAAACTCGCACTACGCCTAGAAACCAGACTGCCAAACCGCAGGCTCAGCCCATATGCCTCAAAAACAAATGCTTAGAATGGCTGAAGACCTTATCCCCTTAATTACGGGAGGGCAGCATCCCCCCTCTGAGACCTAGAACTGAATTTTTCTGATTCTTCTGGTCAGGAATCTGATATTTCTGCTCCTTCTGATTACCAGGATTTGCCCTTATTTACTTATGAGAATTCTGATGCAGAGGATTCCATTCCTTCTGCTTCCCCTCCAGAAGAGCTTTCTTTCAGTGAAACCTTGCATACTCTTGAGCATTTCTGCTGGGGAAAGCCAAGATTACTCTTTAGCTGTTCCTCCTGTTCTGGACAGTGTAGATGATGCTTTGTTGGAATCTAGCCTTACCCCAGACACTCCAGCTTCCAGAAAACCTGACCGGTACTAGAGTATCTGACTCAAGTTCCTCTTAAAGAATCCTTCTGTGGATCCAGAGACCATTTCCCAAGGACCAAAAGGCATTAAGGCTACTGCTGCCAAAAATCCTACCCCTTCTGATAGATTCTAGAGCCTTAGAATGGGGTAAGAAGGTGTACATTTCTGCTACTTTAACATATGAAACTGGCAATTTAAAGCCCTAATGGCTCAAGTATCCACAGCATATTATGGGACTAAAACAGAAAATTGATTCCTGACTGTGCTCAACACAGTTGCAAGATTTAATGCATTCTGCAGAACAAGTTGGTAAACATACTTTGCAGTGTGGTTTTGACACTTTAGAAGCATCTTGCAGGGCTGCTGTCACTGGGTCTGTACTTAGAAGGCATGCTTGGCTTAAGGAACAAAACTTGCCAGATCATGTTAAAGCTAAATTACTGGATGCTCCCTTAGACCGCCTTTTTGGCAACAAGGCAGAAGTCCTCAAAAGCCATTGCATTTTGCCAGGCATCTTTGGCTAGCCTAGGAAATCTCTATGCAAACTTAAGATTTCCTACAAGTACAGCCTCCCGAATTCAGTAGGCATTGGCCTTCAAAGAATTGGTCCTTTCCAGTCCCTTCCAGGCCTTCAGTCCAAATCCAGGAACAGCAGACCACCTAGGCTACAGTCTCAGGCTATGCACAGACCTAAGCATTGGGTGGCTCCCACTTCAAAAGCAGGGAGTCAAGTCCCCCCTTATGGAAAAATGGCGCAATGACTTCACCTTAACCCTTCCTAGCCCTGCTCCCTTAAGAGGAAAGCTCGCCCTGCATGTAAACTGGGAACTCCTTACCCAGAACAAATGGGTTTTGAACATAGTTTCCCAAGGATACAGATTCCACTTCCACACATTACCACCCCCAAATCATTGGGCGGAGGCCCAACAGCAGCTTCTGTTCTCTCTATCAGAGCTATTGAACCTGTCCCAGCAGAAAAAAGGGGACAAGGTTTTATTTTTTTCTGGTACCCAGAAAAGACAACTTCTGGTGTCCTATCATGGACCTCTCAACACCTTTCTGGTAGTGCTAAAATTCAAAATGCTAACTCTTAAACAGCTTTTTCCTAGGCTAGCCAAAGATGCCTGGCAACCCTAACTTGACACTTACCTGCAGATCTCAATAAGGGAATCTTGCAGGAAATGCCTATACTTCAGGGCGGCTCCATACACTGTTTTCTGCACTTCCCTTTGGCTCATCTACTGCACTGTGCCCAGGGTATTCAGTGTCTAGCTACAGCCATTGCATTTTGCACGCAGAGAAATATTCAGATTTACTCATACTTCAGACAATTCTGATTCAGGGAGAAAGCCAGGACTTGCTATTACAACACCTGGCATTTGTAAAACTTCTAACCTCACTGGGGTGCACTAGTACCCTGCCAACAGATTGTGTTCAAGCTTGCTCCCAGGAATACAATTTCCCTGGTGGCATTCCTCACTCCGGAGAAACAAGTTTGTGACAACCTACTTTCATGACCTCGTGCATTCTACTAATTCCATATGCAAGACTGCATATGAGGAAACTCCAGTGGGATCTAAAAAGCCTATGGTGTTCACATTCTCAGGACTTGGAAACTGATTCTTCACTCCTTATATGAATTTCTTTGGTTGGCAGAGGCCTGCTACCACAAGGGACTACCTTTCACCCTACCCCCTGCTGCCCAAACCCTAACATGCATCAGATTATGCATTGGGGGGGCTCACATGGCAGGGCAGTGCATTCAGGGCAAATGGAACCAGAGACAGATGCACCTGCATAACAATCAAAGAAATGTACAGAATGCTCTGACAGCCTGCCTTCAAAAACTGTATTCCAGGGCAACTATTGTAGACAACACAGTTGTACATAACCAGGGGGAATACTCTTACCCTCTCTGCAGACTAGCCATGGCTCTGTGGAACACTGCCTTGAGCTACCAAGTACACCTGCAAGCTCAATTCCTGCCAGGAAGTCACTGGCAGGCGACTTAAGCAGAAATCTCATGGACCCACGTGAATGGAAACTAGAACCCAAAAATTCCACCTCTTGAACAAATGGGGGACTCAGAGGTAGACTGTTTTTTGCCTCCCCTCAGAACTACCAGTTGAACAAATTCTGCACAAGAACTCCCCATAGTCAAGCTTGGAAAGTGGATGCTCTGTCCTTTACCTGGGAAAGCCTCTCTTTATGCTTTTCCCCCCACTGCATCTTCTCTCGAAGGTTCTAAAAATTAAACTGGGCAAGCTAAGGTTCATAGGTTCATACTAGGCTATCTGCCCTAGGGCATTTATAAGCCTAGCCAGAGTGTGTGGCTTTCACCACCCCTTAGGATGAGAATACTATACCCATTAGTTTGCTGTGCCTCTGTCCAGCAGTGACACAGATTCCTGGGGTAAACCTACGATCTCCCATCCACTCTTCAAGATTTCTCTTGAACAGAGTCGGGACAATACTGATTGCACCAGACTGGCCACGCTAGCACTGGTACCCCCTCTTGTGCAGTATGACACTGCTGCAACCATGGCACCTGCCTCAGACCCCTTCCCTGCTGTCCCAGCAGGTGGGTTAGATTCTGCACCCTCTGCTTCAAACCGTGAACCTTGCAGTCTGGCTAATTGCTTGATCTCTCAAGCATCCCTCAGTAAGCAGGTGCTGGATGTAATTCTGGAGGCAAGGAGGCATAGTACTAGAAAATCCTATCCTGAAAAGCGGAAAAGATACTGTTCCTGGAACCAGGCTCAGGGGGTGGGCACAACAGTGCCCAGCTTACCTCATATGGAGCATTTCTGAAGTACTGTAGAATAAGGGCCTATCCTTCTAATCAAAATTCATGTCTCTGCCATTTCAGCACATTAATACTGAGCCACCCCTCTGCTCACCCCTTACTAAAGCACTTCCTTAGAGGGGCCAAACAGTTGACCCCCCCAGGAGAGCTCCCACTCCAGCCTGGGACCTTAATTGGAAAGGCTCACCCCCCCCCCCTTTGAGCCAGCTGCAACAGCAGAGTTGAAATTCCTCTCTTGGAAAACAGCCTTCCTTCTAGCCATCACTTCAGCAAGAAGAGTATCTGAATTACAGGGCCTTCATGGCAGTGAAAACCCTTCATTATCTTTCATGAGGACAGTGTTTCTCTCTGGACTTCATCCTTTATGCCCAAGGTGGTGTCTAGTGTGGCCCTAAATCAGTCATTAATTTGCCTACTTTTTTCCTTAATCCATAAAACAGAGGAACTAATACTGCACTCTTGGATGTGAACAGACCACTTGGATTTTATTTGGACAGGACTAAGCCTCAAAATCTGAACAGCTGCTAGTTGGTTTTGCGGCAGGGCTAGAGGGGGAAGGCCATTTCAAAGCTTTTCCAAATGGGATAGCACATTGCATTCATTTCTGCTACAAGCACCATGGAAAACCTACCCTACAGGGGATAAGATCACATTCCACCAGGGCTGCATCTACCTCTGTTTTTTCTCAGAGTCCCTATCAGGGACATCCTAGAAGTTGCTACCTGGAGCTCTGTACATACCTTCAAGCATTACCACATGCCTATCTTTTCTAAATCCAGAGCTGGATTTGCCACTGCAGTCTTGCAGGGCTTAATAGCTGGCCCTAACTTCCTCCTCCCTTTAGCTTTGGGAATCAACCCAAATATGATGACTGCAACAGTGAAACACTAACATAGTACAGTTGTCTCTACTTGCCATAAATGTAGATGTTGGTGTATTCACTGTTGCAGTCCTAGTTTCTAGTTTCCCTCTCTCCAGCCCCCTGACATCTCTTGGCTCTACCTTTCCTTCTTTGGTATATTTTTTTCTGGTATATTTGCTTTTTGATGGGGGTTTGCCATACCATATAATTGCTTCCTGTTGTGGGGACACCTGACATCTGGGGCAAGAAAAACTGATGTAATGGTGTTGCTGCATGTTTTATATACCCCAGAGTATCTGATGTCATGGAAGAAATCAGACACAGAAATCTGGTGACTCTGGTATTCAGGCTGGCTGAGGGCTACCTGCAGGCAGATGACCCAAATGTGATGACTGCAGCAGTGAATACACTTAGGTTTACATTTATGGTAAGTGTACACAACTGTACTTTCTAGCAGAGGGAGTCTGTATTCCTAACCCTGCAGTTTGGGTGTGCATGTCTTTCTGTAGAGATGTGCCTCAAGCATTTCAGCCTGCATACCAGTGCATCTCCTTGCATTTTTTCAGCCTTTTTTACACTTCCCAATTTCTTTTCTGCATGTCTTTCATTTTAAGACCACAGGGAAAGATTGCTGCTGTACTGGAACCACCTCTCAAGTCTGCTTCTCCTTCCCCCTTTAATGTCTGTACTGGAAAAATTTGTCTAGCTAAGATGTCAAAGGTAGAGGCTTTCATGTGTGAGTAGTGACCCTCATTTGCCAGTTTTCTTAAACCCCTGAACATACTTTGCAACTGTCTGTAATCTGAGATTAATTGAAATTAACTTCTGTGCATCAAATTAGCTTTGTCCTTTGCATTCAGCGAGAATAATTTTCTAAGCAAACTGGCTGGCCCATTGCATTTAAGCAATTGCTAAGGCAAGAATTGAGATGGCTGCTGATTGAGTTCTAGCATCCTGGTAATAGATTGGACTACAGCAGTGATTTAGTTTTCCTTATACAGTAGATCTGTTACACTACTGGTTGCCTCTCCTTTCCCCTGTTGCTGCCCTTGGGTTGGGATACTGTGCATGTACCTATCCACTTGAGACATTTCTATGTGAATGTTCATATGTAACTATTTGGCTTTAGGACCTTTTTTTGTCTACGAGAAGGTAAGGTGGATATCCTGCTATGTCACTAGGCAGGAATTCTACATCAGAATTGTTGCACAGGAATATCCTGGTGGGTGGTAGGCATCCATTTGGCCTTTGGTTGGGCAGGGGATTTTTAACTTTGGAAGTCATTGGAAAGTCCTAGCATTAACAGGGCTCTGCTTAAGCTTATAGACGTTTAGATAGAATATTTTACAACTTTTGTCCTCAACAGTAAGACTTTTTCCTTTTTTTTTTCTTAGTTATGGACGTCGGAAAATGCAGATGAAGGTGATCCTGAAAGTACAGGAGACGGCCAAAATGCATAGTGGTGCTTCTGCTCCCCATACTGAACCTTTTTACACATGTCCATTCCTTAATGTTCAACAAGGATTTCCTTTTGCAGAGAACCCATTCGTACTGAGCAACAGCCTATGGAAATTCACTTTGTAGTCCTTTCACACTGCAGCTTTGGAAACAGAGAGTTGCTATTCCCTGGTTTGTGGTGTTTTTTGTCCTGGCCTATTCTGGTGTGCGGTTACTGTTGTAGAAAAGCATTTAATAGCTTCACTTTGTGTAATCAAACCTCAGCAGAAAGCGGACTAAAATGTATGTGTAAACAGCAGGTTATGCTTGTTGTATTACTGCAAAAAGTAATTCACATTTGGTATTTGGTTTATCCTTTTATAAGTTCCGAATTTCCCAGAGTAATTTTTACTTGACTCATGTGTTAACTTTTGTAAGGTTTTCTGGCTCAGATTTTCTATGCAGAGAGGGCCAGTTTATGTATGTTTGAGGAATGTTCCCTGGTGCTTTTACATGACCAGACTGCATGTTCCTTTTTAATGCACTAGCATGGAAATTTAAATTATATTGGGGTACAAAACAGAATTTAATACTTTTCCATGCAGAATGTGCACATGCAAGAGGATGTTTAAAACAGATCAGTTGAACACAATTTTAAAAAGTGGACTGCTGTTATGCAGATTGATTGTAGCCCCCCAAGAGTCTTGTGAAAATGTTAAGTCCTTATGTCAAAACAGTGTAACAAAATAAAACATTTTATAAACCATTTCTTTATAGATGCTGTTAAGATGGTATTTGCAATTTCATGAAAAATACATGTATGTTGGATTTAAACAGTGTAAATCTGATTTAATCTTGGCACTGCATAACTAAGCATTACAGGGTGTTACTACTGTTTTTAGTAAAATACAAAGCAAGATCATTTAGCCTTTACTGTGTAGTTGGTTGTGGTCTTTTTGCTTAGTACTAAATAGTAAAACTGGGTAACGTGGGTTCCAATCCTTGCTCTGAAAAAAAGTTAATTACACTAAAGTTGTCCTATCTATTGTCCGTTAAACCTAGGTCCATTTTCAAATGCATCAGAGAAACACTGGATTTTACCTGTCTGAAGCAGTGTTCAATGCACACGCATGTGCATGACATAGTGTGGTAGAACCGCTCAATTCATCTGCAGACATGTGCAAAACATTTATTAGACTACAAGGATTGGTAACCTTTTTCTTTTCCTGGTTTATCACTTCTCCCCTGGATGACCTCCACCTTGGCTGACCACAGGTCCTTCTGTAGTGAACTGCAAGCCTTTCTGCCTTTTATTAGTGGAGGGAATAACACGCAGCTTTTCAGGCTTACTTCCAACCAGCACAATATCAGCAAAATTGGCATGGTGCTAAAGTAATTTTTCTATTTGGAGAGTTTCTGTGGCTTAAGTGCCGATTTCATTTTCTGAAGGCACTTAGTAAAGCTTGAATGATTAGTTGTCATCTCCTAGGATGTCGAAAGGTGGCATGTACCATGTAAGTTTATTTCTGACAAGACTGCTGTCTGACCAGATTTCTGTATAAACCATAAATTGCTATGAGGTGTTATGTATAAACCATAAATTACCTATGAGGTGTTAATCAGCTAAATTCCTTGCTGCTTTTTTGCTACCATAGTCAGTTTCTTCACCTGTCAAAGAATGGGATGTTTGCAAAGGTACAAGTGCACTTAGAAAATGCCTCAATTTGTTACAATGCAGTTTTTAAATCTGAGACGCTTCAGTTTTGTATTTTATTTCATGAAGCCTTTGCACAACACCGAGATGCCACAGCAGTTGCTCAGCACCTCATTTCCCAGGCTCAAACCAACTCCTCTAGTTCCCATAGTGCACTGCACCCAGTTTTCTCCATCTTGGTTTGCCATGTTCCTGCAAGCATAAAGTGGAGCTTCCCTGCTTTAGGTAGTAGTATTTAGACTTGCTGAAAATTAAATTCTTAATTCAGGTCCTGGTCAGATTTTTAGTGAGCAGTTGCAGAACTGGACTATTTGTCTATTCCTCTTGCTGCTGTTAAAGGAAAATTCCACCCTATAACTAAAAAAACTGTTTCTTTACCTGTTTTAACACTTCAAAATCACTAGGTTTTTTATTTGTAATTTTTAGTCTGTTTTCCACAAATGGCTACCAATGGGGCTTTATGTATCAATTTGATCTTGTTCTTCCTCAACCCTTTACATTTCCTGTAATGCTTTGCATGACTCATGCCAGACATAAGTAACTGAATTCCCATGCCATTGGCATACCTTATCTTCTGTAAAGACTGCTCCTTTTCTCTCTGCCACCTTTTTTTGTGGCTAAAACCAGACCAGTCACACCCCTTGCACGGTCTAACACCACCCCTCTCCTGCCCACTTTCTGCCCATTTTTCACTGTCAGCCTGTGGGAGACACACCTATCAACTGCAGAATGAAATCAGAATTCATGCACTTCAGAAATCTGACAATACAAAACCTTGTTCCTATGTAAGAGCAATATTTAAAATTTGTCCCTATTTTTGGGCCTTTGTCTCGCTTGGCTTTGTCCAAACTTTTTGCTCTAAAGGTTGAGGGGTAACACTTTTTTTCATTCCTGCTGCTGTTTTTGCATTTTTTGCTAAGCTTTTCTGTGAAAGCATAAACTCTGATCTGAGTTTTTGAAACAGAATACCAGACTTTATCTGGAAAACACTACAGTCTGATTTCTGGATAGTCCAGAATAGCTGAAAGGTAGCAACCCTAGTCGCTAATTTGTTTGGCTCTGAGCTTGTTCTACACTGTACTTGGAAGTTATCCGGCTACAGCCAGAGAAGTAGCTAAATTGCAGGCTTGTGTTCAGGGTTCTCTTTCCTCGTCCAAGAGGAATTGAGTCACCCTCCCACCATTCTACTGCAGAGGTGTTTAAAACTGTCACTACACCGAGAGACCCTTGCAGAATCAAGTGCAGTTGAAATGGAAAAGGGACTTCAATATAAATCTTTCCCTCAGCTTGCAGTAGGAAGATCTATAAAGTTTCATTTTTTTCTGGGTGCAAGAAACAACTTTATTTTTGGTTTGTGTTGCTAGTAACAGTTCATTTATAGTATTGCAAATCAGTAACTTAGGTTTGTGTAACTTCATTGAGGGAGCACCTGTCTTGTGGCATATTTTTTTCTGTAATTTCCTGATATTTTAGTCTCCAGATTTGTTAAATTGCAGCAAAACGGAAGGAAAGATTTGTGAGCTGTCAATTGCACTTGATTCTCCAAGGGGGGTCTCGGTGCATTGACAGTTTTAATGCCTGGGCAGTAGTGTGGGAGGGAGAGGGGACTGTCAGTTCCTGTTGGACTACAAAAGACCCTTTACAAAGGCCTGCAATTTAGCTACTTTTCTGGCTGTAGCTGGATAACAAGTATAGCGTAAAGCTCAGAGCCAAACATAAATGAGGGTGATTAGAGAAAGCAGCAGCAGTCCCTTTTAAAAGTCTAGAAGATGACTGACTAATCCTATTATGTCAATGGCATGGGAATTCAGTTACTTATGTCTGGCATGAGTCATACAAAGCATTATGGGAAAGAGGGTTGAAGATGCATCAAGCCTCATTGGTAGCCATGTTGTGGAAAGCAGACTAAATTACAAATAATGCACTTGAGTTTTGAGGTTTATAGGTAAAGAAACGTTTTTTAGTCCTAAGGTGTTTTCCTTTAAGTTGCTATTTTGACTTGAGTGAATGTTGCTCTGAATCTCTTGGGAGAGTTTGCTTTTGGTTGGGAAATGGATAAGGGAATGGAGTTGGGTTTCTGGAAACTCAAGTCCTGCTTCAGGATTTTCATGCGTGTGTCTTTAGGGTTGAAGTCTTTGTTAGGAATCCCATCACAAATATTGAAACTTCCTTTACAAAGAGGAAAAGCAGAAACTATCCATTTTCTAGTTCTGAAAAAATGGATAATAGCATTTCTGATTAGAGATGCAGAAACTTCATCCACTGCTTCTAAAGTGGGTGGGGATGGCTTCCACTAGCTGTGTTGGTGTTGGGGAGTGCTGCTGTTAACATACCTAGTGGTAGTGTTCAGTCTTCAGCAAGCATTTTTCATGTTTGTTCATTGCAGTATTCAGTGTTGCAGTCCTGTAAATTGGAATGTCCTGCCTACAGCTGTTTTGTAACTGGTCAGGTTTCATAGCTTTGATTCTCTGGGGCTGTGGTTGATGCGCTATATGCCATTGATGATGCAGTGGGATAGAATCTACTGCAACCATCTTAAGATCTTTCTTTCCATGTAGTTCATATTAGTAGTTGCATGTAGCACTTGAGTCAACCTTAGTCCAGCAGGCTGAAGTAACCCATAAGTATTTGTCTTGCCAGTTGATTCACCCTCCTTGTTTCCAGGAGTTTGCATTTGAAATGGGGCAGGAACCAGGATGTCCTTCAAGGATGCATCTGCAGTCCTCACATATGGGTTGTCCTACCTCAGGCAGCCCTTCGGCCAGATTCCGAAGTCTGGGTCCGGCGTCGGCTGTCGCCCTTTCCCGTCCGGCGTCGGCTGTCGCCCTTTACCCAACGTCAGAGCGCCTGGGGTATAAAAGCGTCAGCAGACGCCATCTTCCTCGGTCTTTCTTGCCGCATGGTGCCTGAAGCAGAAGCAGTTATCAAGTGCCGGTCGGCCAGCTCCTGTAATTCAGCCAAGTAACCCCGTTGGGGACTCTTTCTTGCCTCAGCCGATGTCAGATAAAGTTAATAATTGCTTAACTTGTGGGAAACAAATACCTCATAAGGATTTCCACTCTTACTGCCTCCCCTGCCTAGGCCCAGACCACGACGTCTCTGCCTGTTCAGCCTGTGCTGCCTTCAATTGACGCACTCTTAGACGTCTGGCGGAGTTTGCAGAGGAATTTTTTGGGGCTGGTTTCTCCTACAACGTGCCGTTGAAGACTCAGACTCCTCATTTAACCAAGAAACAGAAGGACAAGGACAGACACGCAGACCACGGTTTTGGCTGAAACCACGGCTAGGCTGACCGAGTGTCTCTCGGCTGAAACTGAGTCCTTGGTACTTCGTCCACCGAAACCGCTCAACCGACAACCTCTGCCCTGGAGGCCCCTTCTGAGTCTGTTATTGAATTTCCTTCAGAAACTGGTGTCTTGGAAACTTCCAACACCATTCCTCTAGACAAAACTACACCAGCACGTGGTGCAGCCAGGCCTCCTGCATCCATGTCCATAAAGGCATTCACCAGGGCTAAAGCTGCTAAACACACAAGCTATGCCTCCCAGGGTTATTCCTCAGGGACCCACTACAGGTTCACAGATTCTAAGTTTAGCAGAGGACCTCCTTTTCTTAATTAGGGGTCCTCGGCCCCATCCGGACAGGGGCTCTCAACCTCCTAGACAAAAGGCCCAGGGTTGAGCCCTCTGATGGCTCTGCTCTCTCTGACTACAAGGAGGAGGCCTTTTCGGCCTATGAGGATTCTGATGCAGAGGAATCTATCCCCTCGGCCTCCCCTCCTGAAGAACTATCCTTCGGGGAGACCCTTCACACAGAGCATTTCAAATGGCAGGGCCAGGAATTCTCTGATTCCAGGAAGAGATTAAGGACTTTTCTGCATTTACCTCAGCATAGACCTTTGGCTATTCCTCCCGTTTTGAATGTCATTGTGTACACAGTCTAGCATAACCCCTGACACTTTCCTCCAGCCCCTGTCAAACCCGATAGGTACTACAGGGTCCCAGACTCATTTTCTTTAAAAGGCCCACTCTGCTGATCCAGAAACTATTTCCCAGGGCCTTAAAGGTGTTGCAGCTGCCACTACTAAAAATCCACTTCCCTCTGAAAGGGATTCCAGAGCTTTAGAGAGATGGGGTAAAAAAGTGTATACTTCTGCTACTCTTTCTAGGAGGGCATTAAATTGTCAATTTCATATGATACAGTACCAAGAGTATTTGTTAGATGAATTGCATAAGAAACTGTCTTCATCTGAACCCCTAGATCGCAAATCACTTCAGGATCTGGTACACAACTCCCAGCAGGTTAGCAACCATTTCTTGCAGTGTGGTTATGATGCATTGGAAGCTTCATGTAGGTCAGCTATGACAGGTGCAGTCATACGTAGGCATGCTTGGCTGAAGAAACAATCTCTGCCAGACCATGTTAAAGCAAAGCTGCTGGATGCTCCACTGGAAAAGCAAAAGATGTCCTTCAAGAATGCAACTGCAGTCATAACATATGGGTTGTCCTGCCTCAGGCAGCCCTCGGTCGGCCGGATTCCAAAGTCTGGGTCCGACGTCGGCTGATGTCTCATTTCTCTCCGTCAGAGCGTCTGGAGTACATAAGCATCAGCCGACGCCATCTGCAGTCTTTCTTGCCGCGCGGTGCCCGAAGCAGAAGCAGTTCGCAAGTGCCGGTCGGTCAGCTCCTGTATTCTTTGAAACCGAAGTCATCAAAAAAGCGAAGTACCCCGTTGGGGACCTTTTCTTGCCTCAGCCGATGTCAGAAATTACTGAAAGTAAATGTTTGTCTTGTGGTAAACAAATACCTCATAAGGATTTCCACTCTTACTGCCTCCCTTGCCTTGGCCCAGACCACAACGTCTCGGCCTGTGCTCGCTTCAACAAGTGCACTCTCAGGCGCCGGGCGGAGTTCGCTGAAGACTTTCGGCGATAAATTTGACTATACAATGCCGTCGGAACATCCGACAACGCAGACTCCTAAGAAATGAAAAGACCTGGACCGACATCCTCGGCCCGCGTCTGCCACCGACACCACGCCAAAACTTACCGCGAGTGCTCCGGTTCCCTCTGAGGCGGTTATTCCACTGCTCCGAACCGAAGACACCGCATTACTGATACCTCCGATACCGGAGGCCACTCCGACGCCAGTTATTGACTTTCCTCTGGATACTGAAACGGAGGACATGCCTGAGACCATTGCTGTTAAGGTCACTCCTGCACGTGGAGCGGCTAGGCCTCCCATGTCCATGTCTATCAAGGCCTACACGTGCCAAAGCAGCCAGCAAGTCCAAGCATCTTTCTGCTAAAGCCTTACCTCAGCCTACTCCTGAAACTCAATGGCTATGGCCGCATATTTAACTTCCCTGATCAGAGGTTCCCAGGCCCATCCTGAGAGGATCCCAGCCTCCTCCTGATAAGAGGCCCAGGGTTGAACCCTCTGACCCTCTTCCCACAGATGAAGATTCTGAGGACTCTGTTCATTCCGAAAGCCAGGAAGAGCCCTTCCAGACCTATGAGGATTCAGATGCAGAGGATTCCATTCTCTCTGCTTCTCCTCCTGAGGATATGTCTTTTGGGGAAGTTCTGCATTCCATGAGGGAGCATTTTAAGTGGCAAGGCCAGGAATATTCAGATTCCAGAAAGCGCCTTCGAACCTTCCTTAAAAAGCCCCAACACAGACCCTTAGCTATACCTCCTGTGCTTGATGTTTTGGATGATTAATACTCTACTCCAGTGTTACCCATGATACTCTTCCTCCTGCTCCTGTCAAGCCTGACATACTATAGGGTCCCAGAAACCCAATTTCCCAGGGGCCTAAAGGGGTTTCAGCTACCACCTCCAAAAACCCTTTGCCCTCCGACAGGGAAGCAAGGTCCTTGGAGATGGGGAAGAAGGTCTACACCTCCACTACTTTGAGAGCTCTCAATTGTGTCTCACGTTTCAATATCAGGATTCCTGTTAGATGATTTACAGAAAAGATTGGCCTCCCCTGAACCTTTAGATAGGAAGTCTTTGCAGGAGGCTGTACACAATTCTCAGCAAGTTAGCAATCATTTTCTACATTGTGGATATGATGCATTGGAAGCTTCATGTAGGGCAGCTATGACAGGGGCGGTCATTCGTAGACATGCATGGTTAAAAGATCAACCTTTACCAGATCATGTTAAGGCAAAGCTTGATGCACCCTTGGAAAAGAACAAGCTTTTTGGTGCTAATGCTAAAGATGTGTTAAAGTCCATTGAGGAAAAAGCCAAGTCAGTTCAGACAGTCAAAGATTTCCTCCAGGTTCAGCCACCCAGATTCAGCAGGAAATGGCCTTCTAAAAACTGGTCCTTTCCTAATCCTGAAAGATTTCAAAGGGGCAAAAACAGGCGTGCCCGAGGAAGAGTCCAATACAGAGGATCCTACAGGGGACGACAATGGCAACCAGCAAACCAAAGAAGTGACACAGGGGTTTCTCCCGCCCCACAGGGACAATCTCAATGACTTTCCTCTAGTTCTGCTGACCAAGGAGCAAGCAGAAGCTCCTTTGGGCAGAAAATTATCTCTTTACAAAAAATTGGCACAAACTGACAAAGGACAAATGGATTTTGGACATCATAGACCACTGTTACAGGTTCCATTTTCATACCTTGCCAAGAAAACTGGGCATGCCAAACCTTGCACAAAATCAGAGGGCAGAGGCTATCGAGCAAATTTCTCTGCTTGCTCAGATCAAAGCAATAGAAAATTCCACAACAAGAACAAGGTCAGGGGTTTTACTCAAGACTGTTCCTTGTTCCAAGTAAAACTCTGAGACCAATACTGGACTTGTCCGCTTTAAACACTTTTCTCATAGTATCAAAGTTCAAAATGCTGACTCTACAGCAAATCCTTCCCATGCTGGGCAAGGGGTCTTGGCTGATTACTCTGGACCTCAAGGAGGCATACCTGCATGTCCCTATCAGACACAGCTGCAGAAGATACCTCAGATTTCTTGCAGGGCCAGAGCATTATCAATTCTCAGCATTGCCATTTGGCTTATCTACTGCGCCCAGAGTATTCACAAAATCATTGCCATTTGGCTTATCTACTGCGCCCAGAGTATTCACGAAATGCCTGGCTTCAGTAATTGCTCATTGCAGGCCCCAGGGGATTCAAATCTACCCGTACCTGGACGATTGCCTCATACAAGCGGACGACTAACTTTGACAAAAAACTTGAATTATGTCATACAGTTACTACAGGCTCTGGGATACACAGTCAACTTTCAAAAGTCAAGACTTCAGCCATCCCAGCAAATTACCTTCTTAGGAGCCAAACTAGACACAGCCTCTCAAATGGCCTACCTGACAGAAGACAAGCAAAAGAAGTTAACTACTTCAAAAGTTTAGCAAAGCTCACCCAGATGACTGCAAGGAGATTCCTACAAGCCCTGGGTTACATTTGTTCCTGCATTCTCCTGGTTCCACTAGCAAGACTACACATGAGAAAGCTTCAATGGTACCTAAAAAGCTTATGGTCTCAACACAGCAACAACCTAGAAGCAACCATACCGCTCATTCCATGTCTTCAAAAGGAATTTCTATGGTGGGCCTCAGTAAGCCAGTCAAACACAGGTATGTCATTCAAAAAACCTCAACAGACCATGACCACAGACTCTTCAGACCTTGGATGGGGGGCGCACATGGAGGGCAGATGTATTCAAGGACAATGGTCTCCAAAGGAAACACATCTGCATATCAACCAAAGAAATGCTGCCAGTAATACATGCCATCAAGGCCTTTGGTCAACAACTACAACCAGCCCACCTACTAATACGGACAGACAACACCACTGTGATGTGGTACATAAACAAGCAGGGGGGCACTCATTCTTACCCCCTTTGCAGACTGACAATGAATCTTTGGGAAAAATCAATGAGCCTAAACATACAGCTGCAATCCCAGTTTGTTCCAGGCAAAGACAATGTTCTGGCGGACAGTCTAAGCAGGAATTTCCTAGACCCCCACGAATGGAGGTTACATCCAGAAATCTTTATACGACTCTCTTCGACATGGGGCAGGCCGGACGTAGACCTATTTGCCTCCCACCTCAATCATCACTTACAAAAGTTCTGTTCAAGGACATATCATCCACAAGCATGGAAAACAGATGCTCTCATTCAACTGGAGCTCCCTAAAAATCTATGCATTTCCACCTCTGCCACTGTGATGATCACAGTGTTACTAAAGATCAAAGCAGAGCAGCCCAAGGGGATCCTAATAGCTCCAGACTGGCCAAGACAACACTGGTACCCACTTATACGGAGCATATGTCACAAAATGTGGGCCCTCCCCCAATGGCCCCAACTTTTGACTCCACACAAGTTCAGGACAGTTAATCCAACATCCAGACGCTACAGCTAACAGCTTGGGAGATCCCATGAATAACCTCAACCTACCTCTTTCCAAGGAAGTTCAGCGGATACTGACAGAAGCCCGCAGACCATCCACCAGAAAGGTTTACTCAGCCAAATGGAAGAGATTCTGCATTTGGAATACCAAGGGCCATGATGCATCACTTTTGAGCATCCCACTCATCCAGGAATATTTGGCAGATATGCTACATAATGGACTCTCATACTCTAAAAAAAATACATGCTTCAGCTATCTCAGCTAGATACAACACTGATCCCCCTGTGTTTCACATCCTTTAAGGCAATTTCTTAGAGGAATCAAGAATATAAAGCCCCCAAGAAAGGCACCAGTACCAGCTTGGGACCTCAACTTTGTCCTTGAAAAATTGACACCCCCCCCCCCCTTTGAGCCAGCAGCTTCTGTGGATTTACAATTTCTTTCCAGCTTTCCTGTTGGCCATTACCTCAGCAAGAAGGGTTTCGGAATTACAGGCCCTAATGGCTATACCACCGTTCATAACCTTTCACAGAGACAGGGTCTCCTTACGAACCAACCCTACCTTTCTCCCAAAAGTGGTATCTAGGGTCTCTTTAAATCAAGCAATTCACCTGCCTACCTTTTTTCCCAATCCTAAAAACAAAGGGGAAAGACTGTTGCATACCTTGGACATTCACAGACAACTTCGCTACTACCTGGACAGAACCAAGACCAGTAGGAAGTCTGATCAGCTTTTTGTAGCTTATGCCCCTGGAGTAAAAGGAAAAGCAATTTCAAAACAGACAATTCCAAAATGGATTGGACATTGCATCAGATTCTGTTATTCCTTCCATGGAAAGTGTGCCAGCCAATGTCAGACCACACTCCACCAGAGCCACAGCCACCTCTACAGCATTCTTAAGAGGGGTGCCAACAAAAGACATTCTAGAAGCTGCTACATGGAGCTCCGTGCATACATTTTCCAAACACTACAACCTTCCTCTATATTCCAGATCCAGAGCAGGCTTTGCTTCGGCAGTCCTGCGGGGATTGATAGCTACACCATCCTTTTCTTAGAGCATTCCACCTCCCCCAGCTAAGCTATGGTATTCAACCCATATGTTATGACTGCAGTTGCATTCTTGAAGGACATAGTACAATTTTGTACCTACCATAAATGTAGATGTCCAATAGATATGCAACTGCAGTCGGGTTTTCCCTCCTTCCTTCTCTATCCTTTGGGTCCACTCCTATCCCTGTTAACCTTAGCTGGGGATATCTGTTGTGGTGTATCTGTTTATTGCTTATTTGTCTGGAAACCTGTTTTATTTTCCAATTTGATTACAGCCTTCCTTGGAGGGCACCTGGCATCTGGGGCCAGAAACACTGAAGAAGATGTCGTCGGCTGATGCTTATGTACTCCAGCCACTCTGACAGAGAAATGCGACATCAGCCGACGTCTGACCCAGACTTTGGAATCCAGCCGACAGAGGGCTGCCTGAGGCAGGATAACCCATATGTTATGACTGCAGTTGCATATCTATCGGACATCTACATTTATGGTAGGTACAAAACTGTACTTTATTTGGCTCCACTGCTCAGGAGGTCTTAAAGATATTTGAGGAAAAGGCAAAATCTGTACAAACAGTCAAAGATTTTCTCCAAGTCCAACCACCAAGATTCAGCAGAAATTGGCCTACCAAGAATTGGTCCTTTCCAGACATTTCAGAGGCAAGAACAGGCATGCCAGAGGTAGAGGGCAAGCTAGAGGCTCCTACAGAGACATCAATGGCAGCCTCCCAACCAGAGAGGTAGTGCAGGACCTACAACTGCTGCACAAGGACAGACTCAATGACTTTGACTCTGCCAACCAGGGCTCAATTAGAAGCGCTTTTGGGCGGAAAGCTTTCTTTATTCTCAGAAAATTGGCACAGTATTACAAGGGACAAACTGACACTGCAAATAGACAATGGATACAGGTTCCATTTTCACACATTGCCAAAAAAGAAAAGGCATGCCAGACCTGCCACCAAATCAAAGGGCAGAGGCTTTGAAACAAATCTCCAACTTAATGCAAATGAAAGCTATAGAAAAGGTTCCTCTTTCAGAACAAGGCCAAGGATTTTATTCCAGACTATTCCTTGTTCCAAGAAAAGAAAAACAATGTAGGCCTATTCTCTACTTGTCCGCACTGAATACTTATCTCATTGTGCCAAAATTCAAAATGCTAACTCTACATTAACTCCTTCCCATGCTGGGCAAGGGGTCTTGGCTGGTAACTCTAGACCTCAAGGAGGCATACCTGCATGTCCCTAGCAGACAAAGTTGCAGAAGACACCTCCGATTTCTTGCAGGTTCAGAGCATTATCAATTCTCAGCATTGCCCTTTGGCTCATCTACTGCACCCAGAGTATTCACGAAATGCCTGGCATCAGTAATTGCACACTGCAGACTTCAGGGGATTCAAATATGCCCATATCTGGACGACTGCCTTATACAAGCGGACAGTCAAACTTTGGTAAAACACTTTAATTATGCCATCCACCTACTTCAGGCCTTGGGATATACAGTCAACGTTCACAAATCAAGACTTGTTCCATTCCAAAGAATAACTTTTCTGGGTGCGGATCTAGACACAACCACCCAAATGGCTTTTCTCACAGAAGAAAAACCGACTACTGGATTACTTCAAGAATCTGACAAGACAAAGTCAGCTGACTGCAAGGAAAATCCTGCAGGCCCTGGGTTACATGGCATCTTGCATTCTTCTGATTCCACAAGCAAGGTTGCATATGAGGAAACTACAATGGTACCTAAGCAGTTTATTGACTCAGCACAGTCACAGCTTAGAAACTTTGATCCCACTCATTCCATGCCTCCAAAAGGAATTTCTGTGGTGGGCTCAAGCAAGCCAGTCAAACAGTGGTCTGCCCTTCAGCAAACCAATAGCCAGCCAAACCATCACAACGGATGCTTCAGACCACGGTTGGGGAGCACACATGGAGGGCAGATGTATTAAAGTACTATGGTCACAAAAGGAGCTACGCATGCACATAAACCAAAAGGAAATGCTGGCAGTGATACATGCAATCGAGGCCTTCAAACTCTTTCTGCATCAAGGCCACCTGCTAAGAAGGACAGACAACACCACAGTTATGTGGTACATAAACAAGCAAGGAGGTACCCATTCCTACCCTCTTTGCAGACTGGCAATGAATCTATGGGAACTTTCCCTAAAACTCAATATAGAGCTGCAATCAGTTTGTGCCAGGAAAAGACAATATACTGGCGGACAGCCAAAGCAGAAATATCATGGATGATGCACCCAGACATCTTCCTTCAGATAACACAATCATGGGGAAGGCGGACATAGATCTGTTTGCCTCCCACCACAATCAACTGAAGAAATTCTGCTCAAGGACATGCCACCCACAAGCATGGAAAGTGGACGCCCTCTCTTTCAGCTGGAGAACTCCAACAGTGTATGCATTTCCACCTCTTCCATTAATGACCAAGGTCTTACTGAAAATCAGGACAGAGTAGCCAAAAGTGATTCTGATAGCTCCGGACTGGCCAAGACAGCACTGGTACCCACTGTTAAAGAGCATGTCACTCACGAAACCGTGACCTCTTCCTCAATGGCCACTTCTCCTGACACAGCACTTACAAAACTCTGCATTCCAACCTGAAAACCTTGCAACTAACAGCCTGGAGAATACCTTGACTCTTTCCCAGGATAAGCTATCCAAGAGTGAAGGATATCATCATGGAAGCTCGCCAGCCTTCCACAAGAAATGCTTACTCAGCAAAATGGAAAAGATTTCGCACTTGGAGCACCACAAAGGGCCTAGATGCGACAGTGATTAACATGGCACATATCCTGGAATACTTGGCAGAAATGCTCCACAATGGCCTGTCTTACTCTTCCATTAAAATTCATGCTTCAGCAATTTCAGCAGAATACAATACTGATCCACCTGTCTTCTCTCATCCTCTCCTAAGACGGTTTCTAAGAGGAATTAAACATCAATCCTCCAAGGAAACCACCAGTGCCTACATGGGACCTTGACTTCGTGTTGGAAAAACTAACACTGCCTCCCTTTGAACCAGCAGCATCTTCAGAACTACAGTTCCTGTCTTGGAAGACTGCCTTCCTTCTGGCCATAACCTCAGCAAGAAGAGTATCTGAGTTACAGGCCCTCATGGCAGTACAACCATTTCTTATTTTTCATCAGGACAGGTTCTCATTAAAAACCAATCCTTCATTTATGCCAAAGGTGGTATCCAGGGTCTCATTGAACCAAGCTTCACCTGCCTACCTTGTTTCCAAATCCACAAAACGAGAAACTTCTGCATACCCTGGACATTCAGACAGTTGCGCTACTACTTGGACAGAACTAAGTTACAGAAAAATTGACCAGCTGTTTGTAGCATATGCTGCTGGTGCACAAGGAAAAGCAATTTCCAAACAGACCATTTCAAAATGGATAGGAAATTGCATTTGTTACTCCTTTCATGGCAAAACGGTGCCAGCTAACATTAGACCTCATTCCACCAGAGCCACAGCCACCTCCACAGCCTTCTTTAGAGGGGTGGCTACCAAGGACATTTTAGAAGCTGCTACATGGAGCTCCATGCATACATTTTCCAAGCATTACAATTTACCTTTATATTCCAGATCCAGAGCAGGCTTTGCTACGGCAGTCCTGCGGGGCATTTTAGCTACGCCATCCTTTACATAGATCCTACCACCCCCAGATTGGCTATGGTATTCTACCCATATGCGAGGACTGCAGATGCATCCTTGAAGGACATAGTACAGTTTTGTACCTACCATAAATGTAGATGTCCGATGGGTATGCATCTGCAGTCAGGTTTATCCCTCTCATAGATAGCTGGGGTTATCTATTATGGTGTATTTGTTTGATGTATGGGTATAATATATATATATATGTGTATGTATGTGTGTGTATATATATATATATATATATATATATATATATGTATATATATATATATATATATATATGTGCATATATATATATATATGTATGTGTATATATGCATGTGTGTGTGTATATATGTATGTGTGTATATATGTATATATATATATATATATGTATGTATATATGTATGTATGTATATATATATGTATATATATATATATATATATATATATATATATATATATATATATATATATATATATATATATATATAATAATATAATTTCTGTGCATGTTTGGAATTTATTGCATTTCTCCAAATTTGGCCTTCCTTAGAGGGCATCTGGGGCAAGAAAAACTGAGGAAGATGGCTTCTGGTGACGCTTTTATACCCCAGGTGCTCTGATGGGGAAAGGGTGAAATCAGCGGACGCCGGACCCAGACTTTGGAATCCGGCCGACCGAAGGGCTGCCTGAGGCAGGACAACCCATATGTGAGAACTGCCGATGCATACCTATCGGACATCTACATTTATGGTAGGTACAAAACTGTACTTTGTGCTACCATGGCAACTACCAAGCCTTCAGGAGTCTTCCTCCCAAAGTGTAATAGTCAAAGCAAAGCCATATTTAGGATGTAGGGGGGGGGCTTTCCCAAAGTCCTGCAAACTTGCACACACATTGAAGTGCTTTTGTAGCCCCTGCCTACAGAAGGGGTTTCAGCGAAGTCCTGTGACATAACTGCAAGCACCAGTCCAGTGGTTTTTCCCATGTGTCCACTAGTGGTAGACCCTTTGTTGCCTTACTACAATGGGAAGATACTATGTCCACTATTTCATGCAAGGAGATCTGACTGCATTGAGGTTACCAGTTTCCCAAGTGCTGCTAGAGGCACTCAGGCCAGTAGGTTCCAGTGTTCAGAGGTACACAGCACAAACTGTTTATGTAGGCCAGGCAATACTTCTATTCAACGTCTTGTTTCCCTAGAGTACTTGGCTGAGCTGCTTGAATAAATTTGCCGTTGTTCCCCACTCAGTTCTGTAAATGTTGCACAAACAGTTCAGGCACTTGCAGATACCCAAAATACTGGTTGTCCTATCCTAGCATCCACACAATTGTACAAATGCAAATGGAATCTCCCACTAGCTTGCACAGTGTCTGTTAAATCCAATTTAAAACTCCATAAACTTCAACTACCCTGGCCGCTGACAGTTTACCAGCAGAATTCCTTCAGCTAGCTGCAGAGACTGTAGCCTATCTTGTTGCTAATGTCCTTTATCTATATATCAGTGCAAAGTACCTGCTGTAAGGGAACCCATATAATACCACTGCACAACATCCAATTGCTGCTATTCTATCACCCTTGTCAGAAATACTAGAGTTCACTCTAATAACTACCTCCTAAATTTTAAATCCCAGCACAGCTTTTAGACCCTTCCACAGCACTGTCCTTTACTAGCACTGTCAACTACCACAGAAACAGTGTACTACTTGTATCTACCATATTTTTATCTATCTAAAGCTTTCAACATGGTCAACCACAATGTGCTTTATGTCCTTCAAGGATGCATCTGCAGTCCTTACATATGGGTTGTCCTGCCTCAGGCAGCCCTTCGGTCAGCCGGATTCCAAAGTCTGGGTCCGGCGTCGGCTGATGTCACCCTTTCCCCGACGTCAGAGCACCTGGGGTATAAAAGCGTCAGCAGACGCCATCTTCTGTCTTTCTTGCAGCGTGGTGCCCGAAGCAGAAGCAGTTCGCAAGTGCCGGTCGGCCAGCTCCTGTAACTTCAGCTACCGAAGACTTCAAAAGCTAAGTACCCGTTGGACTCTTTCTTGCCTCAGCCGATGTCAGATCAAACGCTTAAAGTTAATTGCTTAAAGTTAATTGCTTAACTTGTGGGGAAACAAATGACTCAAGGATTTCCATTCTTAACTGCCTCCCTTTTCTAGGCCCAGACCACGACGTCTGCCTGCACTGCCTGTGCCTCCTTCAATCGACTCACTCTTAGGCGTTGGGCGGAGTTTGCAGAGGAATTTTTGGGGGCTAGTTATTGTTATAATATGCCGTCTGAGACTCAGACTTCTCATTTAACCAAAAAATGGAAGGACAAGGACCGACACACGCAAACCGTGGTTTCGGCTGAAACCGCACCTAGGCCTACCGCGAGTCTCTGCTGAAACAGAGTCCTTGGTACTTCCGACAGTGGAAACTGCACAACCGACAACCTCTGCCCCGGGGGCCTCTTCTGAGTCTGTTATAGAATTTCCCTCAAACATCCGTCACCATTCCCCTAGACAAAACTATGCCAGCACGTGGAGCAGCCAGGCCTCCTGCATCCATGTCCATAAAAGCATTCACTAGGACTAAAGCTGCTAAACAGCCAAAAACTCTGCCTCCCAAAGCTATTCCTCAGCGATCCACTACAAGTTCGCAAATTTTAAGTTTAGCTGAGGACCTTATTTCCTTAATTAGGGGCTCTGTCTCATCCGGACAGGGGCTCTCAACCTCCTCTAGACAAAAGGCCCAGGGTTGAGCCCACTGATCCCCAGTCCTCTGAGGCCTCAGATGGCTCTGCTCTATCAGACTACCAGGAGGAGGCCTACGAGGATTCTGATGCAGAAGAATCTATTCCCTCTGCCTCCCCTCCTGAAGAGCTGTCCTTTGGGGAGACCCTTCACTCCATGAGAGAGTATTTCCAATGGCAGGGCCAGGAATTCTCAGATTCCAGGAAGAGACTAAGGACCTTTTTGCATTTACCTCAGCATAGACCTTTGGCTATTCCTCCTGTTTTAAATGTCATTGATGTGTATTCTGAGTCTAGCATTACCCCTGACTCCCGGCTCCTGTCAAACCCGATGGGTACTGCAGGGTCCCGGACTCGCATCATTTCCTTTACAAGGCCCACTCTGCTGACCCAGAAACTATTTCCCAGGGCCCTAAAGGGGTTGCAACTGCCACTAAGAATCCACTCCCCTCTGAAAGGGAGTCCAGGGCTTTAGAGATGGGGTAAAAGTGTATACTTCCACTCTTTCTATGAGGGCATTAAATTGTCAATTCCATATGATACAGTACCAAGAGTATTTGTTAGATGAATTGCATAAAAAACTGTCTTCACCTGAACCCCTAGATCGCAAGTCACTTCAGGATCTGGTACATAACTCACAACAGGTTAACAACCATTTCTTGCAGTGTGGTTATGATGCATTGGAAGCTTCATGTAGGTCAGCAATGATAGGTGCAGTCATACGTAGGCATGCTTGGCTGAAGGAACAAACTCTGCCAGATCATGTTAAAGCAAAGCTTCTGGATGCGCCACTGGAAAACCAAAAGTTATTTGGCTCCACTGCTCAGGAGGTCTTGAAGAAATTTGAGGAAAAGGCTAAATCTGTACAAACACTCAAAAGATTTCCTCCAGGTCCAACCACCAAGATTCAGCAGAAATTGGCCTAAGAATTGGTCCTTTCCAGACAGATTTCAAAGAGGCAAGAACAGGCGTGCCAGAGGTAGAGGACAAGCTAGAGGCTCCTACAGAGGAAGTCAATGGCAGCCTCCTAACCAGAGGTAGTGCAGGACCTACAACTGCTGCACAAGGACAGACTTAATGACTTCACCTTGACCCCGCCGACCAGGGCGCAATTGGAAGCACCTTTGGGTGGAAAGCTATCTTTATTCTCAAATTGGCACAGTATTACAAGGGACAAATGAACACTGCAAATAGGCAAAGGATACAGGTTCCATTTTCATACATTACCAAAAAGAAAAGGCATGCCAAACCTGCCACCGAATCAAAGGGCAGAGGCTTTAAAACAAATTGCCAACCTATTGCAAATGAAAGCTATAGAAAAGGTTCCTCTCACAGAACAAGGCCAAGGATTTTATTCCAGACTATTCCTTGTCCCAAGAAAAGAAAAACAATGGAGGCCTATTCTCGACTTGTCCGCATTGAATACTTATCTCATTGTGCCAAAATTCAAAATGCTGACCCTACAGCAACTCCTTCCCATGCTGGGCAAGGAGTCTTGGCTGGTAACTCTAGACCTCAAGGATACATATCTGCATGTCCCGATCAAAGTTGCAGAAGACACCTCAGATTTCTTGCAGGTTCAGAGCATTATCAATTCTCAGCATTGCCCTTTGGCTTATCTACTGCACCCAGAGTATTCACGAAATGCCTGGCATCAGTAATTGCACACTGCAGACTTCAGGGGATTCAAATATACCCGTATCTGGACTACTGCCTTATACAAGCGGACAGCCAACAAACTTTGGTAAAACACTTGAATTATGCCATCCGCCTACTTCAGGCCTTGGGATACACAGTCAACATTCACAAATCAAGACTTGTTCCATCCCAAAGAATAACTTTCCTGGGTGCGGAACTAGATACAACCACCCAAATGACTTTTCTCACAGAAAAACAAGGACACCTACCAGATTACTTCAAAAATCTGACAAACTCAGCTGACTGCAAGGAAAATCCTGCAGGCCTTGGGTTACATGGCATCGTGCATTCTTCTGATTCCACAAGCAAGGCTGCATATGAGGAAACTACAATGGTACCCAAGGAGTTTATGGTCTCAGCAGTCACAGCCTAGAAGCTTTGATACCACTCATTCCATGCCTTCAAAAGGAATTTCTGTGGTGGGCTCAAGCAAGCCAGTCAAACGGGGGTCTGCCCTTCAGCAAACCAATAACCAGACAAACCATTACATCGGATGCTTCAGACCATGGATGGGGAGCACACATTAAGGGCAGATGCATCCAAGGGCTATGGTCACAAAGAATTGTGCATGCATATACCAAAAGGAAATGCTGGCAGTGATGCATGCAATCGAGGCCTTCAAACACTTTATGCATCAAGGCCACCTGCTAATAAGGACAGACAATACCACAGTTGTGTGGTACATAAACAAGCAGGTACCCATTCCTACCCTCTTTGCAGGCTGGCAATGAATCTTTGGGAACTTTCCCTAAAGCTCAATATAGAGCTGCAATCCCAGTTTGTGCCAGGAAAAGACAATATACTGGCGAACAACCTAAGCAGAAATATCATGGATCCACACGAATGGATGCTGCACCCAGACATATTCTTCAGATAACGCAATCATGGGGGAGGCCGGGCATAGATCTTTTTGCCTCCCACCCCAACCATCGGCTTTAGAAATTCTGCTAAAGGACATACCACCCACAAGCATGGAAAGTGGACGCCCTCTTTCAGCTAGAATACTCTTAACAGTGTATGCATTTCCACCTCTTCCATTAATGGCCAAGGTCTTACTGAAAGTCAAGACAGAGCAGCCAAAATTGTGATTCTGATAGCTCTGGACTGGCCAAGACAGCACTTGTACCCACTGTTAAGGAGCATGTCACGTACGAAACCGTGGCCTCTACCACAATGGCAACTGCTTCTGACACAGCACAATTACAAAACTCTGCACTCCAGCCTGAAAATTCTGCGGCTGACAGCCTGGAGAATACCTTGACTCCTCACCAGGAAAATCTATCCAATAGTGAAGGATATAATCATGGAAGCTCGCAGGCCTTCCACAAGAAAGGCATATTCAGCAAAATGGAAAAGATTCCGCACTTGGAGCACCGCAAAGGGCCTAGATGCGACAGTGATGAGCATGGCACATATCCTGGAATACTTGGCAGAAATGCTCCACAATGGTCTTTCTTACTCTTCCATAAAAATTCATGCTTCAGCAATTTCAGCAGAATACAATACGGATCCACCTGTCTTCTCTCATCCTCTCCTAAGGCAGTTTCTAAGAGGAATTAAAAACATTAATCCTCCAAGGAAACAACCAGTGCCTACATGGGACCTTAACTTAATCTTGGAAAAGTTAACTCTGCCTCCCTTTGAACCAGCAGCATCTTCAGAACTTCAGTTCCTGTCTTGGAAAACTGCCTTCCTTCTGGCCATAACCTCAGCAAGAAGAGCATCTGAATTGCAGGCCCTCATGGCAGTACAACTATTTCTTATTTTTCATCAGGACAGAGTTTCCTTGAGAACCAATCCTTCATTCATGCCAAAGGTGGTATCCAGGGTCTCATTAAACCAAGCTATTCACCTGCCTACCTTCTTTCCAAATCCACAAAACAAGGGTGAGTAACTTCTGCATACCCTGGACATTCACAGACAGTTGCGCTACTAGACAGAACTAAGGCTTACAGAAAAACTGACCAGCTGTTTGTAGCATATGCTGCTGGTAAAGAAGGAAAACCAATTTCCAAACATACAATTTCAAAATGGATAGGGAATTGCATTCTATTCTGCTACTCCTTTCATGGCAAGACTGTGCCAGCTAACATTAGACCTCATTCCACCAGAGCTACAGCCACCTCCACAGCCTTCTTAAGAGGGGTGGCTTCTAAGGACATTTTAGAAGCTGCTACATGGAGCTCCGTGCATACATTTTCCAAGCATTACAACTTGCCCTTATTCCAGATCAAAGCAGGTTTTGCTATGGCGGTCCTGCAGGGCATTTTAGCTACACCATCCTTTTCTTAGATCCTACCACCCCCAGCTTGGCTATGGTATTCTACCCATATGTAAGGACTGCAGATGCATCCTTGAAGGACAGTACAGTTTTGTACCTACCATAAATGTAGATGTCTGATAGGTATGCATCTGCAGTCAGGTTTTCCCTCCCTCCTGCCCCTCTGTGGTATTCCTTGGGTACTTATCCCTCATTCTAGCTAGCTGGGGTTATCTATTATGGTGTATTTGTTTTATATTGCTGTGCATGTTTGGAATTTTTGCATCTCTCCAAATTTAGCCTTCCTTAGAGGGCACCTGGCATCTGGGGCAAGAAACTGAGGAAGATGGCATAGCCTGATGCTTTTATACCCCAGGTGCTCTGACGTCGGAAAGGGCGACATCAGCCGATGCCGGACCCAGACTTTGGATTCCGGCCGACCGAAGGGCTGCCTGAGGCAGGACAACCCATATTTAAGGACTGCAGATGCATCCTATAGGAAATCTACATTTATGGTAGGTACAAAACTGTACTTTTTTTGTTTTCACATTTGTAGTGCTCCAGTACTCTGCTTTACCCTTTTTACTTGGTAACAGTTTGACTACCTTCATCTGACACTATCGCAGTGAGTGAAGTCTGATCCTGTTTCAAGTATTGACATGAGTGACTCATTTTCGCAGATTTTTTCCTGAAATAATCCCATCAATGATTTTCTTACAAATGTATATGTATTGCATGGTTTTTTTGTATTCTTAACTGACTAATGTTATCCGAAGTGGGTTGCTGTGTACTGCTTGACATGTTATGTTTTTCATCCTATTTGGATGTATGATCTGGAGTTTTTCTCCCTGGGCCTCAATTGAAAATGGACTTGTCCGGTTGGACTTTCCCAGTAAAAGTAGGCCAGACTATACTGGAGGTCAGTCTCCTGAAGGAGGGAAATGTGGATACTTTGGATATCCTTCAAGGATGCAACTGCAGTCCTAACATATGGGTTGTCCTGCCTCAGGCAGCCCTTCGGTCGGCCGGATTCCAAAGTGTGGGTCCGGCGTCTGTTGTCGCCCTTTCCCTGATGTCAGAGTGCCTGGGGTATAAAAGCATCAGCCGACACTATTTTCAGTCTTTTCTTGCCGCGCGGCGCCCGAAGCAGAAGCAGTTCGCAAGTGCCGGTCGACCAGCTCCTGTGTTTTCAGCTACTGAAGTCTTCAAAAAAGCTAAGTACCCCATTGGGGACCTTTTCTTGCCTCGGCCGATGTCAGATAAAACTGTAAAAGTG
Source organism: Protopterus annectens (assembly GCF_019279795.1). Taxonomy (NCBI): domain Eukaryota; kingdom Metazoa; phylum Chordata; order Ceratodontiformes; family Protopteridae; genus Protopterus; species Protopterus annectens. Next base: position 955,819,220 of record NC_056726.1, read on the forward strand.
AATTGTTTAACTTGTGGGAAACAAATACCTCATAAGGATTTCCACTCTTACTGCTTACCCTGCCTTGGCCCAGAACACAACGTCTCGGCCTGTACAGCTTGTGCTTCTTTCAATGACGCACTCTTAGGCGTCTGTCAGAGTTTGCACAGTATTATTTTGGGGAAGATTTCGGTTATATCATGCCGTCGGAGCTTCTGACAGCACATTTACCTAAAAAACAGAAGGACAAGGACAGACACCCGCGGTCTCGGCCGACACCACGCTTAGGCCTACTGCGAGTGTCTCTGTCTCTTCTGAGCCGGTTTCACAACCAGTACGGACCGACGACACTGCCCCACCGGTTACTTCGGTACCGGAGGCCAGCTCTGTGCCGGTTTCTGTTCTCCCCTCTGAGACTGAAGCCCAGGATATTTCTAGCACCGTTTCAGTGGATAAGACTACTCCAGCACGCGGGGCTGCCAGGCCTACACACGTGCTAAGGCTGCCAAACAGGCCAAGTCTCTCCAAGATCTGTTTCTGGGATCCACTTCTGGTTCTCAAATTTTAAGTTTAGCTGAGGACCTTATTTCCTTAATTAGGGGTTCTCTGCCACATCCCGATAGAGGCTCTCAGCCACCTTCTGTCAAGAAGCCTAGGGTTGAGCAGGTAGATCCCCAGTCCTCTGAGGCCTCGGGTGATTCTGCACATTCAGACTACCAGGAGGAGGCCTTCCTGGCCTACGAGGATTCTGATGCGGAGGAATCAATTCCCTCTGCTTCTCCTGAGGAGTTTTCCTTTGGGGAAACGCTTAATTCCATGAGGGAACACTTCAAATGGCAAGGCCAAGAATACCCAGACTCTAGGAAAAGGTTTTATGGAATTTTTAAAGCTACCTCAGCATAGACCCTTAGCTATTCCTCCAGTTTTAAATGTTTTAGATGATATGTACTTTGATTCTAGTGTTTCCCCTGACTCCTCCCCCCTGCTCCTGTCAAGCCAGACAGGTACTACAGGGTCCCAGACACGCATCAATTTCTGTACAAGGGCCATACTGCTGACCCTGAAACTATTTCTCAGGGGCCTAAAGGGGTTTCCTCCACTACTGCTAAGAATCCACTTCCTTCAGAAAGAGATTCTAGGGCTTTAGAAACGTGGGGCAAAAAAGTACATACATCTTCCACCCTTTCTATGCGAGCATTAAATTGTCAATTTCATATTATTCAGCATCAGGAATACATGTTGGATGACTTGCAAAAGAAATTGGCTTCCCTTGAACCACTAGATAGAAAGGGGTTACAGGAATTGGTTTATAAGACTCAGCAGGTTAGCAACCATTTCCTTCAGTGTGGATATGATGCATTGGAAGCTTCATGTAGAGCAGCAATGACAGGTGCGGTCATAAGCAGACATGCTTGGTTAAAGGAACAAACATTGCCAGACCATGTGAAAATTTAAGCTTTTGGATGCACCACTAGAGAAACATAAGCTATTTGGTGCTACTGCACAAGAGGTTTTAAAGAAAATAGAGGAAAAGGCAAAATCAGTGCAAACAGTCAAGATTTCCTCCAGGTACAGCCTCCAAGATTCAGCAGGAATTGGCCTTCCAAGCATTGGTCCTTTCCAGACAGACAAATTTCTCAGAGGCAAAAACAGGCGTGGTAGAGGGCAATCTCGAGGCTCCTACAGAGAACGTCAATGGCAGCCTCCGAACCAGAGAGGTGGGGCAGGACCTTCCACTGCTCCACAGGGACAATCTCAGTTACTTGACTTTGACTCCGCCATCCAGGGCTCAATTAGAAGCACCTTTGGGCGGAAAATTATCTTTATTTTCACAAAATTGGCACAGTATTACTATTACAAAGGACAAATGGATACTGGACATAATAGATAAAGGATACAGATTCCATTTTCATACACTACCAACAAGACAGGGCAGGCCAAACCTGCCACCAAATCAAAGGGCAGAGGCACTCAAGTAAGCAACCTACTTCAAATAAGAGCAATAGCAAAGGTTCCTTCTGCAGAACAAGGCCAAGGATTTTATTCAAGACTGTTCCTTGTTCCAAGAAAAGAAAACCAATGGAGACCCATGCTGGACTTGTCCGCACTGAATACTTACCTTATTGTGCCAAAATTCAAAATGCTGACTTTACAGCAACTCCTTCCCATGCTGGGCAAGGGGTCTTGGCTGGTAACTCTGGACCTCAAGGAGGCATACCTGCATGTCCCAATCAGACAAAGTTGCAGAAGATACCTCTTTCTTGCAGGCTCAGAGCATTATCAATTCTCAGCATTGCCCTTTGACTTATCTACTGCTCCCAGAGTGTTCACGAAATGCCTGGCATCAGTAATTGCACATTGCAGACTTCAGGGGATACAAATATACCCTTACCTGGACGACTGCCTTATACAAGCGGACAGCCAACAAGCCTTGTTAAAAAAAAACTTGGACTGTCATTCACCTACTGCAGGCCTTGGGATGCACGGTCAATATTCAGAAATCAAGTCTCGTACCATCCCAACAAATACCTTTCCTGGGTGCCACACTGGACACAAACACCCAGATGGCGTTTCTGACAAAAGAAAAACAAACAATTACCAGAATACTTCAGAAAATTAGCAACACATACCCGGATGACTGCAAGGAAAATCCTGCAGGCCCTGGGTTTCATGGCATCTTGCATTCTTCTGATTCCACACGCAAGGCTGCATATGAGGAAACTACAATGGTATCTAAAAAGTCTATGGTCTCAACACAGCCACAGCCTGGAAGCTTTGATCCCACTCATTCTATGCCTTCAAAAGGAATTTCTGTAGTGGGCCCAAGCAAGCCAAATAAACAAAGGTCTGCCTTTCAGCAAGCCTCATACAAGTCAAACCATAACAAACTCCTCAGACTATGGATGGGGGGGGGGGGCGCACATGGAGGGCAGATGCATTCAAGGACAATGGACACAAAGAAAAGCACCTGCACATCAACCAAAAAGAAATGCTGGCAGTGATACATGCAATCAAGGCCTTCTTCATGCATCAGGGCCATCTAAGGACAGACAATACCACAGTTATGTGGTACATAAACGAGCAAGGAGGTACCCATTCCTACCCTCTTTGCAGACTGGCAATGAATCTCTGGGATATTTCCCTTCAATTGAAAATAGAGCTACAATCCCAGTTTGTACCAGGGAAGGACAATGTTCTGGCGGACAGCCCAAGCAGAAATGTCATGGATCCACATGAATGGATGTTGCATCCAGACATTTTCTTACAAATAACTCAAGCATGGGGAAGGCTGGACATGGATCGGTTTGCCTCCCACCTCAACCACCATCTGAAAGTTTTGCACAAGGACATACTACCCTCTAGCATGGAAGGTGGACGCTCTCTCCTTCAGTTGGAACTCCCTAGCACTATATGCCTTCCCACCTCTTCCTTTGATGACCAAGGTATTACTAAAGATCAAGACAGCGCAGCCGAAAATCATACTGATGGCTCCAGACTGGTGAAGACAACACTGGTATCTACAATGGAGCTTGATACCAATCCGTGGCTCCTTCCTCAATGGCCACTTCTGACACAGCACAATTGCAGGACACTACACCCCAGCTTGAAAACATTGAAGCTGACAGCTTGGAAGATTCCATGACTATTCCTCAGGAAACACTTTCCCAAAGGGTAAAATATATCATCCTGGAGGCGCGCAGACCTTCCACTAGAAAAACTTACTCAGCAAAATGGAAGAGATTTCTTATCTGGAACAGCAAAAAGGGTCAAGACCCATCGGTGATGAGCATTCCACAGAGCCTAGAATAAAAATACATGCTTCAGCAATATCTGCCAAATATAACACTGATCCGCCTGTATTTTCTCACCCATTGCTAAGACTGTTTCTAAGAGGTATAAAGAACATCAACCCTCCAAGGAAACCACCAGTGCCTGCATGGGACCTCAACTTCATGCTTAGAAAAATTAACTTCCTCCCTTTGAACCAGCAGCATCTTCAGAGTTGAAATTTCTGTCTTGGAAGACAGCTTTCCTACTGGCAGTAACCTCAGCAAGAAGAGTCTCTGAGCTACAGGCCCTTATGGCAATACAACCATTTCTCATTTTTCATCAGGACAGAGTTTGAGAACTAATCCGTCATTCATGCCAAAGGTGGTATCCAGGGTGCCCCTGAATCAAGCTATTCACCTGCCTACCTTTCCCAATCCTCAGAATAAAGGAGAGACTTCTGCACACCTTGGACATACACAGACAGTTGCGCTATTACTTGGACAGAACAAAGTCTTTCAGAAAATCTGACCAGCTTTTTGTAGCTTGCGCTGCTGGATTGCAAGGAAAAGCAATTTCCAAACGGACAATTTCTAAATGGATTGGAAATTGCATTCGATTCTGCTACTCTTTTCATGGAAAAACTGTGCCAGCTGACATCAGGCCACATTCCACCAGAGCTACAGCCACCTCCACAGCCTTCTTAAGAGGAGTGGCAACAAAGGACATTTTAGAAGCTGCTACATGGAGCTCCGTGCATACATTTTCCAAACATTACAACCTGCCTTTATATTCCAGATCCAGAGCAGGGTTTGCTTCTGCAGTCCTGCAGGGCATTTTAGCTGCACCATCTTTGTCTTAGTGCCAACCACCCCCAGGTTGGCTATGGTATTCAACCCGTATGTTAGGACTGCAGTTGCATCCTTGAAGGACATAGTACAGTTTTGTACCTACCATAAATGTAGATGTCCGATAGGTATGCAACTGCAGTCAGGTTTTCCCTCCCACCTACCCCTCTGGTCTTCTTTTGGGTTCTACCCCTCATTTTAGCTACCTGGGGTAATCTTTTATGGTGTATTTGTTTTTATGTTGTACCTGTCTGGAATTTTTTCTCTAAAATTTAGCCTTCCTTAGAGGGCACCTGGCATCTGGGGCAAGAAACACTGAAGATGGCGTCGGCTGATGCTTTTATACTCCAGGCTCTGACATCGGGGAAAGGGCGACATCAGCCGATGCTGGACCCAGACTTTGGAATCCGGCCGAACGAAGGACTGCCTGAGGCAGGACAACCCATATGTTAGGACTGCAGTTGCATACCTATCGGACATCTATATTTATGGTGGGTACAAAACTACTTTTTTCATACCTACAACTCTGAAGCTGAGCTTGTATATAAGCCAGAAAGCAGACTACTTCAAACTGACTTGTTACTGCACTAGACTGATCTTCCATTGAAGATCATTTACAAGACTAAGGAAGCGTTCCAGTGGAAAGCTAAAGAATATTCTGAACACTACCAGTTTTACAGGGTTAGGATGACACTTTGGGTCAGGTCTGCTTTTTCTGGACTCCCAACATCTGTCAGGATCATGCTCCAACCAGATTTTTTTTACTTAATATCTTTAAGGACCTCTGCACAGACTATCTTCAGACTGATGGGGGAAATGCTTCCCAGAGTACAAGGCAAATTTTCATACCCTCTACTTCCAAGAACAAGTGGATGTTCGTGTTTCACTGTTGCAGTCATTACACTTGGGTTATCCACTGGCAGGCAACCCGCTGTCTGCCTGAGTTCCAAAGTCTTTGTCCTGCATCGGTTGCGGTTACCTGTTACTTGACGTCAGTGTGCCAGGGGTATAAAAGTTGCAACGGACGCCATTTCTTCAGTCTTTCTTGCCGTGCGGTGCCCGAAGCAAAAGCAGTTCGCAAGTGCCGGTCAGCCGACTCCTGAGATTTTCAAAATTGAACTTCAGATCCAAAGTCTTTAGTAAAGCCAAGTACCCCGTTGGGGAAACTTTCTTGCTCCAGACCGATGTCCGTAAAAGGAAGCAAATACCTCATAAGGACTTTCACTCCTACTGCATTCCTTGCCTAGGCCCTGACCATGACGTTACTAGTCTGTTTTGTGCTAGATTCAATAAACACACTATTAAACGTCTGATTTTGCTTTACATTATTTTGGACAAAGATTTAATTAATGCAGTCGGAACAACCGACAGGAATGTATAAACACACAGGCATCCGAGGTCCAAAACCGACTAAGCCTCTTCTAGGCCAGTCGCCGGTTCTCAGTGAGGCGCTTTTGCAGCCCCTGGCACCTGCTACCTCAGAGCCACAGGCTGTAACTGAGAGCCAGGTGGAGACACCAAGGCCTGTGGAAATTCTAGGTATTGGGCTTACGGAAGCTATCCCCTCAGATGGGTCTGGAGCTGCTGAGCAGGCACCAGCTTCTGAGGGTGTTTTCAGACCTTCACAGCTTACAATTAAAGCTACTACAGCAGCAAAGGCAAAGTCAAAAACATCCGTAAAGACAAGGAAACAAGTGCAACATTCTTCAGTCATCCATGCCAAAGAAACAGATGCTTAAAATGGCTGAAGATTAATCAGGTTCCCATCCCCCTCCTGACAAAAGGCCTAGGCAAGACACTGATTATGATTCCTCTGATCAGGTTTCCGTTTCCTTTACTTCTGACCAGGGCTATTCTCTCCCTCCCTATGAGGACTCTGCTGAAGAGTCCATTCCTTCAGCCTCACCGCCTGAGGATAACTTTTGGGGAAAACCTGCACACCATGAGGGAGCATTTCCATTGTGAGAGCTAGGATTACTCAGAATCCAAGAAAAGGGTCAGATTTCCTTTTATTGCCTCAGCACAGGCCCCTGGCTATCCCCACTGTGCTTGATATTGTAGATGTTTTTCTGAATCCAGTCTGTCTCCAGATTCTTTACCCCCTGCACCAGTAAAGCCAGACTGGTACTACAGGGTCCCTGACTCTCAATTTTCTTTACAAAAATCCCACTGCAGACCCAGAAAATATTTCTCAGGGTCCTAAAGGGGTTAAAGCTTCCACTGCCAAAAATCCTGTCCCCTCAGATAGAAATTCCAGAGCTCTGGACAGATGGGGGGGGGGGGGTTACACTTCTGCTACTTTAGTTGTAAGAGCTTTAAACAGTCAGTTTCACGTGCTTAAATATCAACAGTCTCGTGTCATTGTTAAAGCAGAAAATGGTTACAAATATAGAAAGTCCTGACAGTAAAGAAATGCAGGATTTATTGCATGCAGTTGAACAAGTGGGAAATTATACTCTGCAATGTGGTTTTGATTCATTAGAGGCTTCTTGTAGAGCCGCAGTTACAGGCTCAGTTATTCGAAGACCTGCTTGGTTGAAAGAACCTGACCATGTTAAAGTAAAATTATTGGATGCTCCACTACAGCATGATATTCTCCATTTTCTTTAACACCTCTTCTGCCTTAACATCAAACAACGTCAGTGCAAACTGTGAAAGATTTCTTACAGGTTCACCATCTAGATTTAGAAACTGGCCTTCAAAAAATTGGTCTTTTCCAGTGTCACAGGCCACAGAGGCAGATACAGATGCCCAAGAGGCAGATCTCTGCCCCAAGGCTCCTACAGACCTAAACAATGGGATGCTTCAGCCCCCAAAGGAGACAAATCACCACCTTATAGGAAACTGTCACAATGACTTCCCTCTGCAAATGCCAAGCTCTTACCAGTTGACAGCACCCCTGGGGGAAAGCTAGCCCTTTTCACAAAATATTGGCACATGACCCAAGACCAATGGGTGTTGAATATGGTTTCTCAAGGGTACAGGTTCCACTTCCACACTCTTCCAAAACCAAAAGGTATGCCATACCTGCCATAAAACCAATGGGCAGAGGCACAAAAACAGTTTGCTGCTCTTATGGATATGGGAGCTATTCAAAAAGTTCCACAAGAACAGGGCCAAGGATTTTACTCACGACTTTTCTTTGTACCCAGAAAAGACGAAGCCTGGCAACCAATACTGGACCTGTCAATCCTAAATACTTTCCTGGATGTTCCAAAATTCAAAATGTTAACACTACAACTTCTGCCCATGCTGGGCAAGGAGGCTTGGCTAGTTGCTTTGGATCTCAAGGAGGCATACCTGCACGTCCCAATCAGACAATAGTGTCTAAGATGCCTCAGATTTATAGCAGGCTCAATGCATTACCAATTTTCTGCACTGCCTTTTGGCTTATCTACTGCACCCAGGGTCTTCACAAAATGCCTGGCACCAGTAATTGCATTTTGCAGACAAAAAGGAATTCAAATGTATCCCTACTTGGACGACTGCCTTATTCAAGCAGAGAGCAAGGATATTCTAAAGCATCTGGCATTTGTAAAAAGATTGCTAATTTGCCTAGGGTATGCAGTAAACGAAAAATCAAAACTAGTGCCCTCAAGAGAATATTCCTGGGTGCAAGCTTAAATACCACTGCCCAGATCTCATGCCAGACAAAGGCAACTGACTCATTACTTCCAAATGATGGCAACAAAAACCCAGCTCCCTGCAAGAATAACTCTGCAGGCCCTGGGTTACATGGCATCTTGCATACTAATTCCATATGCCAAACTGCATATGAGGAAACTACAATGGTTTCTAAAGTGTTTGGACTCAGCATTGTCACAGCCTAGAGACAATCTTAACCTTGATTCATAGGTTGGTACTAGGCTATCGGCCCTAGAGCCTATGCAAGCCTAGCTATAACAATTCCCTGGTTATTTCTTCCCACAATATTTACTTCTCCACGCCCCTGTCTAGCAGGGTGGCTGACATGATCCCTGGGGTGAATTTCCTATCTCCCATCCAATCAAGGTTCCTTTTGAAGAGGGCCAAAGAGGCACTCTGCTTGATATGTATGGGCAGTCTATTCTAGAGTATGGGGAGTCCCTGGTCAGGAACCTATCTCTCCAGCATGTTTTGTTCATTGTAATGACTAGGTTTGGGTCCCTGGAGCGTGTGGCTCTGAGGGATTGGGATTTCTTTAAGTGGAGCATGTCCAACAGCTCAGGGTTTGACATGGCCTTGTATGTTAAGCAGAGATCGCCTCTGAGTAGACTATATGCCACAGAGTATAGCTGGAGTTTTTTTAGACTGTCAGTATATGGCATCTGCTTCAGGCCTGTGATTCTTTTAGTGAGGTATTTCTGTGGCCTTTCAAGCTGTTGCAGATGTCTTGTGAGGTACATACCAAACAGGGCATTATACTCTATAATGGGTCTAATGAGGGATGAGTACAGTGGGACAATGACCTTTTTTTTCTGGATGAAAAGCCCTTAGTGATGGTGTGCCACATAGGATTTCCTGACTTGTTGTGGCAATGTGGTTATCGAGAGTGAGACCACTGTCCACCTGTGTCCTCAAGTGTCATCACACTTTCGATGTTTAGTGTCCTGCCACCTATGTGGTAGGTAATTCATGGGCACATGTTTTTTTCCAAAGAGGATAACTATACATTTCTTAGCATTAAGCTTGAGCCCATGGCTCTGACACCAGGCATCTGTTTCTGTAAGGCCCTTTTGTAGAATATCAATTTGGGGATTCAATAATGGCTCCCGGTTTGCAGTCATCTGCAAACTTTGTTAGCCAGAGTCCCTTGGTGTTAGCCAGAGTCCCTTGGTGTTAGCCAGAGTCCCTTGGTGTTAGCCAGAGTCCCTTGGTGTTAGCCAGAGTCCCTTGGTGTTAGCCAGAGTCCCTTGGTGTTAGCCTGTACTGCAGAGAAGTAGATGCCAAACAGAGTGGTCCCAGGACTGAACCCTGAGGTACTCCACTTGTCTGGAGCTGGATTTGGAGTCTGCTACTTTGGGTTCTGTCAGTAAGCCAGTTTAGCAACCCATCAAGTGGCGTAGGGATTTATGCCCAGCTTAGTAAGTTTATCTATGATTCCAGAGTGGGGGATGGTGTCAAAGGCCTTGGCGAGGTCCAGATAGGCTGTGTGGACTGCCTTACCCTCGTGCACAGCTCTGGAGACTGATTCGAAGAAGTCAATCAGATTCAGGAGATCTGCCCTTCACAAACCCAAACTGGGTGGGGTCTAGTGTTTGAAGGTTGCCAATGTCTTTGTTCATAAGTTCCATGATAATGCGTTCCATGCCCTTGCATATCAGGCTTGTCAGACTGATGGGACGGTAGTTCCTGGGATCCAAGGTGGATCCTCCCTTGTGGAGCGGGATAAATGTAGCTGTGCTCTACTCAGTGGGCATGAAGCCTGAGGTGAGGCTATGATTAAGCATCACACTTGGGTGAGGTGCCAGTTCATTTTGTAGTTCATGTAGTACACAGCCTGGGATGTCATCTGGTCCCACGGATGCTGTATTCTTAGCTTTGGAGAATGCGATTTCTACCTGTGTGGCCGTGATTATTGGAATTTGGCAATCTTTTGGTATTGAGATGGGCCCTTTAGGGGGGTGAATGGGGTGAAGTTGGCACTAAATTGATCTGCCAGGATATTGGCAATATCCTTGGGATCAGTATATTTAATGCTATTCTGTTGCAACTCAGAGCAGATGTGAGCATTGCCATTTAGATTCTTGACATAACTATAGAATGCCTTGTGGTTGTCTTTGGAATCTTTGACCATTTCATTTTCGTAACTAGCTTTTGAGGATTTTGAGGGATCTCAGCTTCTTACTGAGGCTGTTTTTTTGCATCCTGGGATTTTCTTCTCTTTTGCAACAGTTTCTTCCTTCCCTGCCTACAACAGGAGTTTCGATGGTGGTCCCAGGCCTGTCACCACAAGGGACAGCCTTTCATCTTACCTACAGCCAGACAATAACAGATGCATCAGATTATGCCTGGGTAGCACATATGGCAGGAAAATGTATTCTGGGCACGTGGCCCAAGGAAACAAATGCATCTTCACATCAGAGATGCTAGCTGTACAGAATGCCCTGCCAGCCTTCAAGGACCCAATACTTCAGGACAATTAATAGACTGACAATACCACAGTTATGCGGTACATAAACTAGCAAGGGGGCACACATTCCTACCCCCCATGCAGACAAGTCATGACTGTGGAACACAGCACTGACCTACCAGGTACATCTGCAAGCACAATTCCTGCCAGGAAAAAAAAATACACTGGCAGATTAAGTAGAAATCTCATGGATCCTCACAAATGGAAACTAAATCACAAGTGTTCAACATAAGGGAATGGGGATGCCCAGACAAATCTTTTTGCCTCCCCTCACAATTGCCAAATACAGAAATTTTGCACAAGGACTTATCACTCTCAAGCATGGAAAGTGGATGCTCTAGCTTAAACCTGCCAGTCTGTCTTCCCTCCGATGCATCTTCTCACCAAGGTGCTTCTAAAAGTCAGACGAGAGGCCAAAAATCCTGACTGCACTAGACTGGCCACGCCAGCACTGGTACCCAATCCTAAAGACTTTGTCCCAAGGCCCACCTTGGCCTCTACCTCAAATCCCTCTTCTGACACAGCAAAACAATCCTCTTCTGCACAGTTAACTCAGAACCTTAAACATGGCAGATAATGTAGCCACTCAGACTGCACCTCTCTAAAGCTGTTATGGATGTAAATGTCCTTCAAGAATGCAACTGCAGTCATAACATATGGGTTGTCCTGCCTCAGGCAGCCCTCGGTCGGCCGGATTCCAAAGTCTGGGTCTGGCGTCGGCCAGTGTCGCCTCCTCTCAGTCAGAACGGCTGGAGTATAAAGGCATCGGCCGACGCCATCTTCTCAGTCTTTCTTGCCGCGCGGTGCCCGAAGCAGAAGCAGTTCGCAAGTGCCGGTCGGTCAGCTCCTGTGTTTTCAGTACCGAAGTCATCTAAAAGCCAAGTACCCCATTGGGGAACATTTTTTCTTGCCTCAGCCGATGTCAGAACAAATTGAGAAAGTTAATTGTTTGTCTTGTGGTAAACAAATACCTCATAAGGACTTCATTCTTACTGCCGTCTCAGCCTGTGCTGCCTGTGCTTGCTTTAATAAGCGCACTCTCAGGTGCCTGGCAGAATTTGCCAAAGACTTTTTTGGCGAATCTTTTGCGTATATCATGCCGTCGGATCAACCGACAACTCAATCTTCCAAAAACCGCAAGGACCGGGACCGAAAATCCTCGGCCCGCGCCCTCCACCGATGCAACTCCTAAACCCTCCGCTAGTGTTTCGGTCCCTTCGGAAGACTGATGACACAGCGTTAACATGTCCTTCGGTTTCGGAGACCACTCCGGTGCCGGTTGTTGATTTTCCTCCGGAAACCGAAGTTCTGGATCTACCCGACACCATTCCTGTAGATAAGGTTACTCCTGCACGTGGGGCTGCTAGGCCTCCTGTTTCCATGTCAATCAAGGCCTTTGCATGTGCTAAGGCCGCCAGCCAGGCCAAGGCCCATCCTACTCCTGCTGCCCAGGCCCCTTCTAATAAACAGATCATGTCTCTTGCTGCAGATCTTATTTCTCTTATCAGGGGGTCTCAGCCTCACCCAGACAGAGGTTCTCAGCCGCCTGCAGAGAAAAGGCCCAGAACTGAGCAGACTGACAATCTCTCTTCAGATGAAGCCTCTGGGGATTCTGAGCTTTCAGATACCAAAGAAGAATCCTTCCAGGCCTATGAGGGTTCGGATGCTGAGGAATCAACTGCCTCTCCTCCAGAGGATTTCTCGTTTGGTGCAGTCCTACACCGAGGGAACATTTTAAATGGCAGGGTCAGGAATTCTCTGATTCCCAGGAAAAGACTACGAACCTTCCTTAAGCTTCCCCAGCACAGACCTTTAGCTATTCCCCCAGATGTCCTTCATGGATGCATCTGCAGTCATAACAACTGGGTTGTCCTGTCGTCAGGCAGCCCTTCAGTCGGCCGGATTCCAAAGTCCGGGTCCGGCTTCGGCTGATGTCGCACTTCACCCGACGTCATCTCTGTTGGTCTTCGGGTATAAAGGCATCAGCCGACGCCATTTTCCTCATTGTTTCTTGCCGCGTGGCGCCCAAAGCAGAAGCTGTTCGCAAGTGCCGGTCGGTCGGATCCAGAGATTACTTCTACCGAATACTACAAGACTTCTAAAGCTAAGTACCCCATTGGGGAACCTTTCTTGCCTCAGCCGATGTCAGAAAAAGTTAATTGTTTAACCTGTGGGAAACAAATACCTCATAAAGATTTCCACTCTCATTGCCTGCCTTGTTTAGGCCCAGCCCACGACGTAGCAGCCTGTTCGGCCTGTGCTTCCTTCAACCGACGACGCTTAGGCGTCGGTCGGAGTTTGCAGAACAGTTTTTCGGTTCTGATTTTGCGTACATTATGCCGTCGGATCCTCCGACTTCCCAATCTGCCAAAAGCGCAAAGATAAAGACCGACACTCGCGGTCCGCGGTTTCGCCGAAACCACGGTTAAGCAACTGAAGTGTCCCGGTTTCGGCTGAAACCGAGAAAACTGCTCAAAGTACAGCTGAATCCATCTCTACAACTGAGGCCCCTGCTACCACTCTTGAATCGGCCTCAGAAATTTTATCCACTACGGTGGTTGCCACTGATTTATCAGACACCATTCCCTTGGATGTCTCTACCCCAGCACGTGGTGCAGCTAGGCCTCCAGCAGCCATGTCCATTAAGGCCTTCGCCAGGGCTAAAGCAGCCAAGACTACTAAAACAGTGCCTGTTAAACCCCCCACTACCAGGCCCTCTGCTAGTTCTCAAATGCTTACTTTGGCAGAAGATTTAATTTCATTAATCAGAGGAACTCAACCTCACCCAGACAGGGCCTCTCAGCCCCCAGAGAAGAGACCTAGGGCAGAGCCCCCTGAGCCAGTGTCCTCTGATTCTGCTGATGAATCAGACATAACTGACCAGCCAGAGGCTCCTTTCTCCAATTTTGAAGATTCTGATGCTGAAGATTCCATTCCAGCTGCTTCCCCACCAGAAGAATTCTCCTTTGGAGAAACCTTACATGCCATGAGAGCAGTTCCAATGGCAGCAACAGGATTTTTCAGACTCCAGAAAAAGACTTAGGACCTTTCTGCACCTTCCACAGCACAGGCCCTTAGCTATACCTCCTGTTCTCTCTGTGGTGGATGATGCTTTCAATGATGGTTGCTCCTCTCCAGGTTGTTTACCCCAGCCCCTGCCAAACCAGACAGATTTTACAGGGTTCCAGATACTCACCACCACCTTTACAAGGCCCCACTTGCAGACCCAGAAACTATATCCCAGGGTCCCAAGGCAGTAGCCGCGACCATAGCTAAAAATCCTATTCCTTCTGAAAGGGAAGCAAGGTCATTAGACAGATGGGGTAAAAAGGTCTACACTTCAGCTACTCTCTCAGCTAGAGCTTTAAACTGTCAGTTTCACATGATACAATACCAAGAGTTTATGCTTGATCAATTAACTAAAAAGCTAACCACTGATGAATCTCTTGATAAGAAATATGTATTAGAAATGGTAAATAACATACAACAGGTTAGTAACCATTCTTAAAATGTGGCTATGATGCACTGGAGGCTTCATTTAGATCAGCCATGACTGGCACAGTGATAAGAAGGCATGCATGGCTAAAAGAGCAAGCTTTACCGGATCATGTTAAAGCTAAGTTGCTAGATGCTCCTATGGATAAGACAAGTTTGTTTGGTACACCTGCCCAGCAGGTTATGAAGAAAATGGAAGAAAATGCAAAATCTGTCCAGACGGTTAAAGATTTCTTGCAGGTACAACCCCCAAGGTTTAGCAGGAACTGGCCTGCCAAAAATTGGTCCTTTCCTGACTCCACAAGATCTCAAAGGGGCAGGAACAGACGTTCCAGAGGCAGAAACCAATCTAGAGGAGGTGCCTACAGAGGACGACAGTGGCAAGGTAACAGAGGCACAGACACAACCTCTGCCACCACATCAACACAACCACAGTGACTTAACCCTACACCCGCCTACCAGGGAACAAATAGCAGCTCCTTTAGGCGGAAAGTTAACCTTATTTTCAAAGAACTGGCACTACATAACAAAAGACAAGTGGATTCTACGAACCATAGATCAAGGCTACCGGTTCCACTTCCACACTTTACCAGTCAAAAGAGGAATGCCATATTTACCTCCAAATCAAAAAACAGAGGCTCTACAACAGATAATGGAGTTAGCAAACATGAGAGCTGTGGAAAGAGTGCCAACAGCAGAGCAAGGAAAGGGGTTCTACTCCAGACTATTCGTAGTTCCAAGAAAGGAAAAAAGTTGGAGACCAATTCTCGACCTGTCCATCTTAAATACATACATCATTGTCCCCAAATTCAAAATGCTGACCTTACAGCAACTTCTTCCCATGCTGGGCAAGGAGTGTTGGCTGGTAACTCTAGATCTCAAGGAGGCATACCTGCACGTCCCCATTCGACCAATCTGCAGAAGATACCTCAGATTTCTTGCAGGATCAGAGCACTATCAATTCTCAGCATTGCCCTTTGGCTTATCTACTGCGCCCAGAGTATTCACAAAATGCCTGGCATCAGTAATCGCCCATTGCAGACTACAGGGAATTCAAATTTACCCATACCTGGACGACTGCTTACTACAAGGGGACAACAAAAGCAAGCTGGCAACAGATTTACAAAGGGTCATTTACTTGCTACAAGCACTGGGATACACAGTCAACTTAAAAAGTCAAGGCTGATACCATCCCAAACAAGGACCTTCTTGGGCGGAATTGGACACAGTGAAACAAATGGCATTCCTAACTACAGAAAAACAAAAGAACTCCTCTTTACTTCTTGGCACTAACAAAACTGAACAAGTTAACAGCAAGGAAAGTACTCCAGGCCTTGGGCTTCATGGCATCATGCATAATCTTGGTCCCATTTGCCAGACTACATATGAGAAAACTGCAGTGGTACCTAAAGAATTTATGGTCCTAACACAGACACAGCCTGGAAACAGAAATCCCACTAATTCCATGCTTAAAACAGGAGCTCCTATGGTGGGCTCAGGCATGCCAGTCAAACCCAGGCCTACCCTTCGCAGATGTCAAGCAAGCCAGACCATCACAACAGACGCTTCAGACCTAGGATGGGGGGCCCACATGCTGGACAAATGCGTGCAAGGACTCTGGACACAGGATCAACTTCACCTGCACATCAACCTAAAAGAAATGCTGGCAGTAAAACTGGCAATCCAAAAGTTCAAACCATTTCTCAAGGAGGGCCAGTTGATAAGGACAGACAACACCACAGTCATGTGGTACATCAACAAACAGGGAGGCACTCATTCATATCCCCTATGCAGAATGACTTTGGAGCTGTGGACCCTGGCACTCGGCTACAACATCCAGTTACAGGCAATATTTGTACCGGGAAAAGAAAATACTCTAGCAGACATACTAAGCAGAACCACTTCGGATGCCCACGAATGGAAACTGCACCCGGATATCTTCAAAACCATCTCAAAGAAATGGGGAATGCCTCAGATAGATCTATTCGCATCGCCTCAATCACCAGCTCAAATTCTGCACAAGGACATTCCACCCACTAGCATGGAAAGTGGATTCGCTCTCCTTCAGCTGGAAAGGCCTAACAGCATATGCATTCCCACCTCTTCCCTTGATACACAAAGTACTACTAAAAATCAAGGAGGAACGTCCAAGGATAATCCTGATAGCTCCAAACTGGCCAAGACAACACTGGTACCCACTACTGAGGAGCATGTCTCGGAACAATGTGGCCAATTCCCCTGATGCCTTTGATGTTAACTCCGAACAACTACAGCATCATGCATCCAAACCTAAAAACGTTGCAACTGACTGTATGGAACATCACATAGCAGCAGCTAACACAGAGCTTTCCCAAAGAGTTAAAGACATTATTCTTGAAGCACGCAGACCTTCAACAAGAAGGAACTATGCTGGAAAATGGAAAAGGTTTGTCATTTGGAGTACTGAAAGAGCAAAAGATGTGTCAAACATAGATATGCCTAACATTCTGGAGTACCTGGCCGAACTTCTTCATTCAGGCCTGTCCTACTCCTCCATCAAGATACATGCATCAGCTATTTCAGCAGAATACAGCTTTGATCCACCTGTTTTTTCGCACCCTTTGCTCAGGCAATTTCTCAGAGGAATCAAGAATGTAAAACCTCCAAGGAAGCCACCATTACCAGCTTGGGACTTAAACTTTGTGCTAGAAGTTGACACTATCACCCTTTGAACCAGCAGCAACAGCAGACCTACAACACCTGTCATGGAAAACGGCTTTCCTACTGGCAATCACTTCAGCAAGGAGGGTTTCAGAACTACAGGCCTTAATGGCGGTGCAACCCTTCCTAATCTTCCACCAAGATAGTGTCCATGAGGACTAATCCTACATTTATGCCTAAGGTGGTATCCAGAGTGTCTTTAAACCAGGCAATCCACCTGCCTACCTTCTTTCCCAACCCACAAAACAGAGGGAAAGAATACTGCATACCTTGGATGTACATAGACAGCTACGCTACTACTTGGACAGAACAAAAAATAGCAGAAAGACTGACCAACTTTTCGTAGCTTATGCAACAGGAAGGGAAGGAAAAGCTATTTCCAAACAGACAATCTCCAAATGGATAGGAAATTGCATACGATTCTGTTACTCCTTCCATGGAAAACCAATTCCACAGAACATAAGACCTCATTCTACAAGGGCAACAGCCACTACCACAGCCTTCTTACGAGGAGTGGCAACCAAAGACATTATTGAGGAGGCTACTTGGACCTCCGTGCATACATTTGCCAAACATTACAATTTGCCTCTATATTACAGATCCCGAGCAGGGTTTGCCACTGCTGTACTGCAAGGGATCCTAAACACACCATAATTTACCTTTATCCTCCTCCCCTAGTTGGCTATGGTATTCTACCCAGTTATGACTGCAGATGCATCCATGAAGGACATAGTACAGTTTTGTACCTACCATAAATGTAGATGTCCGAACTGGATAGCATCTGCAGTCAGGATTACCCTCCCTCCTTCCCCTCTGTGGTACTCCTAGGGTGTTTACCCTCCTAATAGCTAGCTGGGGGGTCTTTTATGGTGTATTTGTTTGTATATATGTACATACATGTTTATGTTTGTGTTTACCTCTATCTTTTTGGAAACATTGGCATCTATCCAAAATTTTAGCCTTCAAGAGGGCTTCTGGCATCTGGGGCAAGAAACACTGAGGAAAATGGCGTCGGCTGATGCCTTTATACCAACAGAGATGACGTCGGGTGAAGTCGACATCAGCCGAGCCGGGCCCGGACTTTGGAATCCGGCCGACTGAAGGGCTGCCTGACGACAGGACAACCCAGTTGTTATGACTGCAGATGCTATCCAGTTCGGACATCTACATTTATGGTAGGTACAAAACTGTACTTTATGGATGATGTCCTTCAAGGATGCATCTGCATTCCTTACAAATGGGTTGTCCTGGCCTCAGGCAGCCCTTCGGTCGGCCGGATTCCAAAGTCTGGGTCTGGCCTCGGCTGATGTCGCACTTCACCCGACGTCATAGCTGCAGTTCAGCGGGTATAAAGGCATCAGCCGACGCAATTTTCCTCCGTCTTTCTTGCTGCGTGGCGCCCGAAGCAGAAGCTGTTCGCAAGTGCCGGTCGGTCAGAACCAGAGATTACTACTACTACCGAAGACTTCTAAAAAGCTAAGTACCCCGTTGGGGACTCTTTCTTGCCTCAGCCGATGTCAGAAAAAGTGAATAACTGTTTAACTTGTGGGAAACATAGCTCATAAAGATTTCCCCTCTTACTGCCTACCTTGTTTAGGCCCAGACCACGACGTAGCAGCTTGTCTAGCCTGTGCTTCTTTCAACCGACGGACGCTTAGACGTCGGTCGGAATTTGCTGAGGAGTTTTTCGGCTCCGCTTTTGCTTACAATATGCCGTCGGAAACTCCGACTTCACAATTAACTAAAAAGCGCAAGGAAAAGGACTGACACTTGCGGTCTGCGGTTTCGGCCGAAACCGCGGTTAAGTCAACCGCGAGTGTCTCTGTTTCGGCTGAGAGTCCACGGTTCTTCCTTCGGCCGAAAGCTTGCCTCCTACCGAGGCCTCATCCAGCATGGCTGAATCTGCTACTGAAATCCCACCTGCTCTTGCAGGTTCACAGGATTTATCTGATACTATACCTTTAGATATATCTACTCCTGCACGTGGAGCTGCTAGGCCCCCTGCATCCATGTCGATTAAGGCTTTTGCCAGGGCTAAAGCAGCAAAATCTACCAAAACTGTGCCTGCTAAGACCCCCTCTCACTGGCCTAGCTCTAATTCTCAAATGCTTAGTCTAGCAGATCTCATTTCTTTGATCCGGGGATCCCAACCTCACCCTGACAGGGCCTCTCACCCACCTCCAGAGAAGAGGCCTAGAGCAGAGCCCCCTGAGCCAGTTTATTCAGATTACTCCTCTGATTCAGATATTACAAACCCTCCAGAGGGCCCTTATTCTCCTTATGAGGACTCTGATGCAGAAGACCCCATTCCTTCTGCCTCCGCCTGAGGAATTTTCTTTTGGGGAAACCTTGCATGCTATGAGGGAACAATTTCAATGGCAGGGCCAGGATTTTTCAGACTCTAGGAAAAGGCTTAGGACCTTTTTGCATTTGCCACAGCATAGGCCTTTAGCCATTCCTCCAGTACTCACTGTTGTGGATGATTCATTTAATGATGCTTGTACTGCTCCTGATTCTCTTCCTCCGGTCCCTGCTAAGCCCGACAGGTACTACAGGGTTCTGGACACACTATCATTTGTATAAGGCTCCTTTTGCAGATCCCATCTCCCAGGGACCCAAGGCTGTAGCAGCTTAGAGAGATGGGGTAAAAAAGTTTACACTTCTGCTACTCTTTCGGCTAGGGCCTTAAACTGTCAATTCCACATGATTCAGTATCAGGAATTTGTTAGATCAGTTAACTAAAAAACTGTCCTCGTCTGAACCATTAGACAAAAAATCTGTTCAGGAAATGGTACATAACATTCAGCAGGTCAGTAATCATTCTTTAAAATGTGGCTATGATGCACTGGAGGCTTCCTTTAGATCAGCTATGACTGGTACAGTGATCAGAAGGCATGCATGGTTAAAAGAGCAGTCCTTACCAGACCATGTTAAATCAAAGCTCCTAGATGCTCCCATGGATAAGCTCAATTTGTTTGGCTCCCCTGCACAGCAGGTGCTGAAGAAGGTGGAAGAGAAAGCAAAATCTGTCCAGACAGTCAAGGATTTCTTACAGGTCCAGCCTCCAAGGTTTAGTAGGAACTGGCCTTCCAAGAATTGGTCCTTTCCAGACACCTCCAGAGCTCAGAGGGGCAGAAATAGGCGCCCAAGAGGCAGGGGTCAATCCAGAGGTGCCTACAGGGGACGTCAGTGGCAGCCTAACAACCAGCGAAGTACTGCCACAGATCCAGCCACTTCCACAGGACAATCACAGTGACTTGGCTCTGAGACCGCCTACCAGGGAACAACTAGAAGCACCCTTAGGTGGAAAACTAACCTTATTTTCAGTAAACTGGCATCACATCACAGGAGACAAATGGATTTTACAGACAATAGACCAAGGTTACAGGTTTCACTTCCATACTCTACCAAGGAAGAGAGGAATGCCAAACCTACCTCCAAATCAGAAGACAAAAGCTCTAGAACAAATACACCACTTACTAAGGATGAGAGCTATAGAAAGGGTACAGTCTATGGAACAAGGGCAAGGATTTTACTCCAGACTTTTCCTAGTGCCAAGAAAAGAAAGCCAATGGAGACCTATTCTCGACCTGTCCGCTCTAAACACATATCTCTGTTCCAAAATTCAAAATGCTGACCCTACAGCAGCTTCTTCCCATGCTGGGCAAGGAGTCTTGGCTGATAACTCTAGATCTCAAGGAGGCATACCTGCACGTCCCCATATGACCAAATTGCAGAAGATACCTCAGATTTCTTGCAGGATCAGAGCATTATCAATTCTCAGCATTGCCCTTTGGCTTATCTACTGCGCCCAGAGTATTCACGAAATGCCTGGCATCAGTAATTGCTCATTGCAGGCTTCAGGGAATTCAAATTTACCCTTACCTGGACGACTGCCTGTTACAAGCGGATAACAAAAACAAATTAGAAAAAGATTTGAAAGGTCATTCATCTATTGCAAGCCCTGTGATACACAGTCAATATAAAAAAGTCAAGGCTGATACCATCCCAAAGGATAACTTTCTTGGGTGCAGAGCTGGACACATCAAATCAAATGGCATCCCTCACAGTAGAAAAACAGAAGCATCTTCCTCTCTATTTCATGGCATTAGCAAAGCAGAACCAATTAGCAAAGCAGAACCAGCTAACAGCAAGGAAAGTCCTGCAAGCCCTGGGTTGCATGGCATCCTGCATAATATTGATTCCACATGCCAGACTACATATGAGAAAGTTACAATGGTACCTAAGGAATTTATGGTCTCAGCACAAGCACAGCCTAGAAACCCAAATTCCAATAATTCCATGCCTGAAGCAAGAATTCCAATGGTGGGCTCAGGCCTGTCAATCGAACAAAGGGCTGCCCTTCCCACAGCACTCAACCAAGCCAGATTATCACAACAGACTCCTCAGACCTCGGTTGGGGGGCACACATGTTGGACAAGTGCATACAAGGCTTATGGACTCAAGACCAGCTGAACCTACACATAAATCAAAAGGAGATGCTGGCAGTAAAACTGGCAATTCAGACATTCAGACCATTTCTTCGACAGGGTCAATTGCCAAGGACGGACAACACCACAGTTATGTGGTACATCAACAAACAGGGAGGCACACATTCATACTCTCTATGCCGGATGGCAATGGACCTCTGGAATGTGGCCCTGAGCTTCAACATTCAGTTACAAGCAATGTTTGTACCAGGAAAAGAAAATATACTAGCAGACATCCTAAGCAGAACTACCACGGATGCCCACGAATGGATGTTACATCCAGACATCTTCAAATCCATTACAGAGAAATGGGGACTACCAGAAATAGGCTTATTCGCATCCCCACCCAACCACCAATTCTGCACGAGGGCATACCACCCACTTGCTTGGAAGGTGGACTCCCTATCTTTCAGTTGGAAAAACCTGACAGCATATGCATTCCCACCTCTTCCTTTGATGCACAAGGTGCTATTGAAGATCAAAGAAGACCGTCCAAGGATCATCCTGATAGCTCCAGACTGGCCAAGGCAGCATTGGTACCCATTACTGAGGAGCATGTCTCGGGAACAAATATGGCCTCTGCCCCTAGTTCCCTTACTGTTAACACAGAACAACTTCGAAACCCTGCATCCAAACCTGAAAACACTGCAGCTGGCTGCCTGGGCAAAATAACCCAGATTTATCTCAAAGGGTTAAAGACATTATCTTGGAGGCTCGCAGACCCTCAACAAGAAAAACTTATTCAGCAAAATGGAAAAGATATCTCATTTGGAGTGCAACAAAAGGAGTAGATGCATCATTGGCAAACATAGCTAACATCCTGGAATATTTAGCAGAGCTTTTCCACAATGGTCTGTCTTACTCCTCCATTAAGATTCATGCATCAGCAATTTCAGCAGAATACAACATGGATCCACCAGTCTTTTCTCAACCTCTACTCAGACAGTTTCTCAGAGAAATTAAAAATGTAAAACCACCAAGGAAACCACCATTGCCTACATGGGACTTGAACTTTGTGTTAGAAAGGTTAACACTAGAACCCTTTGAACCAGCAGCAACAGCAGAATTACAGTACTTATCTTGGAAGACTGCATTCCTGCTTGCAATCACTTCAGCTAGAAGAGTTTCTGAATTACAGGCATTAATGGCAGTACAGCCCTTCCTTATCTTCCATCAGGATAGTGTCCATGAGAACTAATCCTACCTTTATGCCAAAAGTGGTCTCCAGAGTATCTTTAAACCAAGCAATACACCTACCAACATTCTTCCCCAATCCACAGAACAGGGGGGAAAGATTGCTGCATACCTTGGATGTACACAATTGCGCTACTACCTGGACAGAACCAAGAACTATAGAAAAACTGACCAGCTTCTGGTAGCATATGCCACAGGAATGGAAGGAAAAGCAATTTCAAAACAAACAATCTCAAAATGGATAGGAAATTGCATTAGATTGTTACTCTTTTCATGGAAAGGCAACTCCAGATCAGACCTCATTCCACAAGGGCTACAGCCACTACTACAGCTTTGAGGAGTGGCTACCAAAGACATTTTAGAGGCTGCTACTTGGAGCTCCGTGCATACATTTGTCAAGCATTATAATCTGCCTTTATACTCCAGATCCCGAGCAGGTTTTGCCACTGCTGTTTTGCAAGGGATCTTAACTACACCATAAACTCTTAGTGCCTCCTTAGTGCCTCCTCCCCCAGTTTGGCTATGGTATTCTACCCATTTGTAAGGACTGCAGATGCATCCTTGAAGGACATAGTACAGTTTTGTAATGTAGATGTCCAAGAGGTATGCATCTGCAGTCAGGATTACCCACCCTCCTTCCCCTCTGTGGTACTCCTAGGGTATTTGCCCATCTTGTAGCTAGCTGGGGGAATCTATTATGGTGTATTTGTTTGTATATATGTATATACATGTTTATTTCTATTTGCTCTCTATTGTTTGGAAACATTTGCATTTATCCAAATTTAGCCTTCCTAGAGGGCACCTGGCATCTGGGGCAAGAAACACTGAGGAAAATGGCGTCGGCTGATGCCTTTATACCTGCTGAACTGCAGCTATGACGTCGGGTGAAGTGCGACATCAGCCGAGGCCAGACCCAGACTTTGGAATCCGGCCGACCGAAGGGCTGCCTGAGGCCAGGACAACCCATTTGTAAGGACTGCAGATGCATACCTCTCGGACATCTACATTTATGGTAGGTACAAAACTGTACTTTTTGGATGATGTTTTCTCCGACTCCAGTGCTAACCCTGATTCTCTCCCACCTGCTCCTGTCAAGCCAGACAGATACTATAGGGTCCCGGACACTCTCAAACATCTTTTTAAGGCCCACTCTGTGGATCTAGAAACTATTTCACAGGGCCCCAAGGGAGTGGCTGCTTCCACTGCCAGCGGATAGGGAAGCTAGGTCCCTGGAGAGGTGGGGTAAAAAAAAGTTTATACCTCTACCACCCTAGCCATGAGGTCACTTAATTGCCTTTTTCATATGTTTCAGTACCAGGATTTTTTACTGGATGATTTACAGAAAAAAATTCTCTCCTGAGCCTATTGATAGAAAGGCATAGCTAGGTCCCTGGAGAGATGGGGTAAAAAAAGTTTATACCTCTACCACCCTAGCCATGAGGTCACTTAATTGCCTTTTTCATATATTTCAGTACCAGGATTTTTTACTGGATGATTTACAGAAAAAATGTGTCTCTCCTGAGCCTATTGATAGAAAGGCATTGCAGGATCTAATACATAACACCCAGCAGGCTAACAGTAATTTTCTTCAGTGTGGTTATGATGCATTGGAGGCTTCATGTAGGGCAGCTATGACTGGGGCTGTGATACGTAGACATGCTTGGTTAAAAGATCAGCCACTGCCAGACCATGTTAAAGTAAAGTTACTGGATGCACCTCTGGAAAAACAGAAGCTTTTTGGTGCTAATGCACAAGATGTGTTGAAGTCCATTGAGGAAAAAGCTAAGTCAGTACAGACAGTCAAGGATTTCCTCCAGGTTCAGCCACCCAGATTCAGCAGAAACTGGCCTTCAAAGAATTGGTCCTTCCCAGACTCTAAGTTTCAAAGGGGAAAAAGCAGGCGTGCCCAAGGTAGAGGGCAATACCGAGGCTCCTACAGGGGCCGCCAATGGCAACCTCCAAATCAAAGAAGTGGCGCAGGCAGCCCTGCTGCACCACAAGGACAATTACAATGACTTGACTTTCATACCACCTACAAAGGCTCAAAAAGAAGCACCTTTGGGCAGAAAATTATCCTTCTCAAAAAGCTGGCATATCTTAACCAACGACAACTGGATTCCGGATTTAATAGACAAGGGCTACAGATTCCACTTCCATACTTTGCCAATAAGACAAGGCATGCCAGGCCTGCCACATCAAAGGGCAGAGGCCCTCATTCAAGTTCATAGGTTGGTACTAGGCTATCAGCCCTAGGGCCTATACAAGCCTAGCCTTAACAATTCCTGGCTATTTCTTCCCCACATTATTTACTTTCCTGGACCCCGGTCTAGCAGGGCGACTGACGTGATCCCTGGGGTGAATTTCCTTTCTCCCATCCAATCGTCAAGGTTCCTCTTGAAGAGGTATAAAGAGGCACTCTGACATGTATGGGCAATCTATTCCAGAGTCTGGGGAGTCTCTGGGTCAGGAACTTATCCCTCCAGCAGGTTTTGTTTATTGTGATGACAAGGTTTAGATCCCTGAAGCGTGTAGCTCTGAGGGATTGGGATTTCTTTGTGTAGCATGTCCAACAGCTCTGGGTTTGACATGGCCTTGTATGTTGAGCAGAGATCGCCTCTGAATAGATGATATGCAACAGAGTATAGCTGGAGTTTTTTTAAGGCGGTCAGCGTAGGGCAATCTGCTTTAGGCCTGTGATTCTTTTCGTGAGGTATTTCTGAGGCCTTTCCAGTTGCAGATGTCTTGAGAGGTACATACCAAATGGGGCGTTGTATTCTATAATGGGTCTAATGAGTGATGAGTACAGTGGGACAATGACCTCCTTTTTTCTGGATGAAAAGCCCTTCGTGATGAGGTGTGCCACATAGAAGAATTTCCTGACTGTTGTGGCGATGTGGTTATCGAAGGTGAGACCACTGTCCACCTGTGTCCCTAAGACTCTTCTCACACTTTCTGTGTTTAGTGTACTGCCACCTATATGGTAATTCATGGATACATGTTTTTTCCCAAAGGGGATAATACATTTCTTGGCATTGAGCTTGAGCCCATGGCTCTGGCACCAAACATCTGTTTCTGTAAGGCCCTTTTGTAGAGTATCCACATCATTTGGGGATTCAATAATTGCTCCCAGTTTGCAGTCATCTGCAAACTTTGTTAGCCAGAGTCCCTTAGAGAAGTAGATGCCAAACAAGAGCGGCCCCAGGACTGAACCCTGAGGTACTCCACTTGTCACTTGTCTGGAGCTGGGTTTGGAGTCGGCTACTTTTACAGTGTGGGTTCTATCAGTAAGCCGTTTAGCAACCCATTGGGTGACATAGGGATTAATGCCCAACTTAGTAAGTTTATCTGATTCCAGAGTGGGGGATGGTATCAAAGGCCTTTGCAAGGTCTAGATAGGCTGTGTGGACCACCTTACCCTTGTCCATGGCTCTGGAGACTGATTCAAAGAAGTCAATCAGGTTCAGGAGACTAGATCGGCCCTTCACAAACCCAAACTGGGTGGGGTCCAGTGTTTGAAGGTTGCCAATGTCTTTGTTTATAAGTTCCATGTTAATACGCTCCATGGCCTTGCAGATAAGGCTTGTCAGACTGATGGGACGGTAGTTTCCGGGATCCAAGGTGGATCCCCCCTTGTGGATTGGGATAACTGTAGCTCTGCGCCACTCAGTGGGCACGAAACCTGAGGTGAGGCTATGATTAAACATGACACTTAGGTGAGGTGCCAGTTCATATTGTAGTTCATGTAGTACACAGCCCGGGATGTCATCTGGTCCCATGGATGCTGTATTCTTGGCTTTAGAGAGTGCGTTTGTACCTGTGTGGCCGTTATTACTGGAATTTGGCAATCTTCCGGTATTGAGATGGGCCATTTAGGGGGTGAGAGGGGGGTGAAGTTGGCACTGAATCTATCTGCCAGGATATTGGCAATATCCTTTGGATCAGTATATTTAATGCCATTCTGTTTTAGCTCAGAGCAGATCTGAGCATTGCCATTTAGATTCTTGACATAGTTATAGAATGCTTTGTGGTTGTCTTTGGAATCTTTGGCAATTTTATTTTCGTAACTAGCTTTGGAGGATTTTGAGGCATCTGTTTCTTACTGAGGCTAGTAAGGGAGTTTTTTGCATCCTGGGATTTTCCTCTTTTCTGCAATAGTTTCTTCCTTTTGTTGTAAAGTTTGTTTATAGCAGGGGACCACCAGATCGGCTTCCTTTTTTTGGATGAGAGCATTTTGGTTCTATTTGGGATGGCACGATTCATGCATGAGTGGATGTGCTCGTACAGTGCCTTAGTGTAGGATTCAGCAGTTGAACTTTCAGTTCCCATCTGCATGGGTGTTACGAAGTTTGTCACTTCTGACTTGAGTAGCATGAAGTTGGCTTTGGAGAAGTTTTTTTATGGTGGTTTCTTTACTGGGGGGTGGAGGTGGGATGTGGATGTTAAGGGTGATTAGCTTATGGTCAGACCTGACTAACGAGGGGGTGACCATAGGTATGGAGCATTGATTTCCCATGTTGGTAATGACCAGGTCTAGGATATTGGAGCCCCTGGTGGGACTATGGATTAGTTGATCCAGAGCATTGGAATTTATGAATTCCAAGAACCGTTGTGCAAAAGTGTTGGGACATGAGTAGGATGTCCTTCATGGATGCATCTGCAGTCGTAACAAATGGGTTGTCCTGTCGTCAGGCAGCCCTTCGGTCGGCCGGATTCCAAAGTCTGGGTCCGGCTTCGGCTGATGTCGCACTTCACCCGACGTCATCTCTGCTGGTCTTCGGGTATAAAGGCATCAGCCGACGCCATTTTCCTCAGTCTTTCTTGCCGAGTGGCGCCCGAAGCAGAAGCTGTTCGCAAGTGCCGGTCGGTCAGATCCAGAGATTACTACTACCGAATACTACTTCGAAGACTTCTAAAAGCTAAGTACCCCGTTGGGGACTCTTTCTTGCCTCAGCCGATGTCAGAAAAAGTCAATAACTGTTTAACTTGTGGGAAACAAATACCTCATAAAGATTTCCACTCTTACTGTCTGCCTTGCTTAGGCCCAGACCACGACGGCGCAGCCTGTTCGGCCTGCGCTTCCTTCAACCGACGAACGCTAAGGCGTCGGTCGGAGTTTGCTGAACAGTTTTTCGGCTCAGACTTTGCGTACATTATGCCGTCGGATCCTCCGACTACCCAAATTGTTAAAAAACGCAAGGAAAAAGACCGACACTCGCGGTCCGCGGTTTCGGCCGAAACCACAGTTAAGCAAGCCGCGAGTGTCTCTGTTTCGGCCGAAACCGAGAAAACTGGTCAATCTTCAGCCGAATCCATGGCTACTACTGAGGCTCCTGCTACCTTACCTGAATCGGCCTCAGAAATTTTGCCTACAACTGTGCTTTCTAGTGAGTTATCAGACACCATCCCTTTGGATGTCTCTACCCCAGCACGTGGTGCTGCTAGACCCCCTGCAGCCATGTCTATCAAGGCCTTTGCCAGGGCTAAAGCAGCCAAATCTGCTAAGTCAGTGCCTGTTAAACCTCCCTCACACAGACCCACTTCTAGTTCACAAATGCTTACTCTGGCAGAAGATTTAATATCCTTAATTAGGGGATCCCAATCTCTCCCAGACAGGGCCTCCCAGCCCCCAGAAAAGAGACCTAGGACAGAGCCCCCCGAGCCAGTGTCCTGATGATTCTGCGGATGACTCCGACATTACAGAACAGCCAGAGGATCCTTTTTCTACTTAAGACTCCGATGCTGAAGAATCCATTCCAGCTGCCTCTCCACCAGAGGAATTTTCCTTTGGGGAAACCTTACATGCCATGAGAGAACAATTTCAATGGCAGGGACAAGATTTCTCAGATTCAAGAAAAAGGCTTAGGACTTTTCTGCACTTACCACAACATAGGCCCTTAGCTATACCTCCTGTTTTGCCTGTTGTGGATGATGCATTTAATGATGTCTGCACTGCTCCTGATTCTTTACCTCCAGCCCCTGCCAAACCTGATAGATTTTACAGGGTACCAGACACTCATCACCACCTATACAAGGCCCCACTGGCAGACCCCGAAACTATTTCCCAGGGGCCTAAGGCAGTAGCCTCGACCACAGCAAAAAACCCTTTTCCTTCAGAAAGGGAATCTAGGTCCTTAGACAGATGGGGGAAAAAAGTTTACACCTCTGCTACTCTCTCAGCTAGAGCTTTAAACTGTCAGTTTCACATGATCCAATACCAAGAGTTTATGCTTGATCAGTTAACTAAAAAAGTATCCTCTGATGAATCTTTAGATAAGAAATATGTATTAGAAATGGTGAATAACATACAACAGGTTAGTAACCATTCCTTAAAATGTGGCTATGATGCACTGGAGGCTTCATTTAGATCAGCCATGACTGGCACAGTGATAAGAAGACATGCATGGTTGAAAGAACAGGTCTTACCGGATCATGTTAAAGCAAAGCTATTAGATGCTCCTATGGATAAGGCCAGTTTATTTGGTACACCTGCCCAGCAGGTAATGAAGAAAATGGAAGAAAAGGCAAAATCTGTACAAACAGTTAAAGATTTCTTACAGGTTCAGCCCCCAAGGTTTAGCAGGAACTGGCCTGCCAAAAATTGGTCCTTTCCTGGCTCCACAAGATCCCAAAGGGGCAGGAATAGACGCTCCAGAGGCAGAAATCAATCCAGAGGAGGTGCCTACAGAGGACGACAGTGGCAAGGTAATAAGAGGCACAGACACAACCACTACCACTGCAACAGGACAATCACAGTGACTTGGCTCTAACTCCGCCTACCAGGGAGCAAATAGCAGCACCATTAGGCGGAAAGTTAGCCTTATTTTCGAAAAATTGGCACTATATCACAAAAGACAAGTGGATTTTGCAAACCATAGACCAAGGCTACCGGTTCCACTTCCACACCTTACCAGTAAAAAGAGGAATGCCAAACCTGCCTCCAAATAAAAAAATAGAAGCTCTACAGCAGATAACGGAATTAACAAAGATGAGAGCTGTGGAAAGAGTACCAATGACAGAACAGGGCAAAGGATTCTACTCCAGACTCTTCCTAGTACCAAGAAAAGAAAAAAGTTGGAGACCTATTCTCGACCTGTCCATCTTAAACACATATATCATTGTCCCAAAATTCAAAATGCTGACCCTACAGCAACTTCTCATGCTGGGCAAGGAGTGTTGGCTGGTAACTCTAGATCTCAAGGAGGCATACCTGCACGTCCCCATTCGACCAAATTGCAGAAGATACCTCAGATTTCTTGCAGGATCAGAGCATTATCAATTCTCAGCATTGCCCTTTGGCTTATCTACTGCGCCCAGAGTATTCACAAAATGCCTGGCATCAGTAATCGCTCACTGCAGACTACAGGGAATCCAAATTTATCCATACCTGGACGACTGCCTGCTACAAGCAGACAACAAAAGCAAGCTGACAACAGATTTACAAAGGGTCATTTACTTGCTACAAGCCCTGGGATACACAGTCAATTTACAAAAGTCAAGGCTGATACCATCCCAAACAAGAACATTCTTGGGCGGAATTGGACACAGTAAAATAAATGGCATTCCTAACTGCAGAAAAACAAAAAGAACTCCCTCTTTACTTCTTGGCATTAACAAAACAGAACAAACTAACAGCAAGAAAAGTTCTGTAGGCCTTGGGCTTCATGGCATCATGCATAATCTTGGTCCCACATGCCAGACTGCATATGAGAAAACTACAGTGGTACCTAAAGAATTTATGGTCTCAACACAGGCACAGCCTAGAAGCAGAAATACCACTAATCCCATGCCTAAAACAGGAGTTCCTATGGTGGGCTCAAGCATGCCAGTCAAACCCAGGCCTACCCTTCCACAACTTTCGAACAAGCCAAACCATCACAACAGACGCCTCAGACCTAGGATAGGGGGCGCACATGCTGGACAAATGCGTACAAGGATTGTGGACTCAGGACCAGCTGCACCTGCACATAAACCAAAAAGAAATGCTGGCAGTAAAACTGGCAATCCAAAAATTCAGACCATTCCTCAAAGAAGGCCATTAGATGATAAGGACAGACAACACCACAGTCATGTGGTACATCAACAAACAGGGAGGCACTCATTCATACCCCCTATGCAGAATGACTTTGGACCTTTGGAATCTGACACTCAGCTACAACATCCAGTTACAGGCAATATTTGTACCGGGAAAAGAACACCCTAGCAGACATGTTAAGCAGAACCACCTCGGATGCTCACGAATGGATGCTACACCCAGACATCTTCAAGACCATCACAAAGAAATGGGGAATGCCACAAATAGATCTATTCGCTTCCCCTCTCAATCACCAGCTCAAAAAATTCTGCACAAGGACATTCCACCCACTTGCATGGAAGGTGGATTCTCTCTCCTTCAGCTGGAAAGGTCTGACAGCATATGCATTTCCACCTCTTCCCTTGATACACAAGGTATTACTGAAAATCAAAGAGGAATGTCCAAGGATAATCCTGATAGCTCCGAACTGGCCAAGACAACACTGGTACCCATTGCTGAGGAGCATGTCTCGGGAGAAAATGTGGTCAATACCCCTGATGCCTTTGATGTTAACTCAGAACAACTACAGCATCATGCATCCAAACCTAAAAACTTTGCAACTGACTGCCTGGAACATCACATAGCAGCAACTAATCCAGATCTTTCCCAAAGGGTTAGACATTATCTTTGAAGCCCGCAGACCTTCAACAAGAAGGAACTATGCAGGAAAATGGAAAAGGTTTGTCGTCTGGAGTGCTGAAAGAGGAAAAGATGTGTCGAATATAGATATTGCTAACATTCTGGAGTATTTGGCAGAGCTTCTACATACAGGCCTGTCCTATTCCTCCATCAAGATACATGCATCATCTATTTCAGCAGAATACAGCTTTGATCCACCAGTCTTTTCACATCCTCTACTCAGGCAGTTCCTCAGAGGGATCAAGAATGTAAAACCTCCTAGGAAACCACCATTACCAGCATGGGACTTGAACTTTGTGCTAGAAAAGTTGACGCTCCCTCCGTTTGAACCAGCAGCAACAGCAGATCTACAGCACCTGTCATGGAAAACTGCTTTCCTACTGGCAATTACCTCAGCAAGGAGGGTTTCTGAACTACAGGCCTTAATGGCAGTACAACCCTTCCTAATCTTCCATCAAGATAGGGTGTCCATGAGAACTAATCCTACATTTATGCCTAAGGTGGTATCCAGAGTGTCTTTAAACCAGGCAATCCACCTACCTACCTTCTTCCCCAATCCACAAAACAGAGGGAAAGAATGCTGCATACCTTGGATGTACATAGACAGCTACGCTACTACCTGGACAGAACCAAAAGTAACAGAAAAACTGACCAGCTTTTTGTAGCCTATGCAACAGGAAGGGAAGGAAAAGCAATTTCCAAACAGACAATCTCCAAATGGATAGGAAATTGCATAAGATTCTGTTACTCCTACCATGGAAAACCAATTCCACAGAACATAAGGCCTCATTCTACAAGGGCTACAGCCACTACCACAGCTTTCTTACGAGGAGTGGCAACCAAGGACATTATTGAGGCGGCTACTTGGACCTCCGTGCATACATTTGCCAAGCATTATAATTTACCTCTGTATTCTAGATCCCGAGCAGGGTTTGCCACTGCTGTACTGCAAGGGATCCTAACCACACCATAATTTTTCTTCCTCCTCCCTAGTTGGCTATGGTATTCTACCCATTTGTTATGACTGCAGATGCATCCATGAAGGACATAGTACAGTTTTGTACCTACCATAAATGTAGATGTCCGAACTGGATAGCATCTGCAGTCAGGATTACCCTCCCTCCTTCCCCTCTGTGGTACTCCTAGGGTATTTACCCTCCTAATAGCTAGCTGGGGGAGTCTCTTATGGTGTATTTGTTTGTATATATGTACATACATGCTTATTTTTTGTTTGCCTTCTATCTTTTTGGAAACATTGGCATTTATCCAAAATTTAGCCTTCCAAGAGGGCAACTGGCATCTGGGGCAAGAAACAGAGGAAAATGGCGTCGGCTGATGCCTTTATACCCAAAGACCAGCAGAGATGACGTCGGGTGAAGTGCGACATCAGCCGAAGCCAGACCCAGACTTTGGAATCCGGCCGACCGAAGGGCTGCCTGACGACAGGACAACCCATTTGTTATGACTGCAGATGCTATCCAGTTCGGACATCTACATTTATGGTAGGTACAAAACTGTACTTTTTCCCAGTTAATGGCAGGGTAGTTAAAATCACCCAGTATTAGGGTGTTTGGTTCTATCTTAATATTTTCCAGTATGTTTAGAAAGGTGTAGTGAGAATCTTGGGGTATGGTGTGGGATCTGTAGCAAGCTACAATTTGGATTGCAGTCTTACCTAGTGTTAGTTGCACTTGGAGAATTTCAGACACATTGTGTTGGCCAACTAGCCTGGTGGTGTGAATATCCTTGGTGAATATTGACACTCCTCCACCTTTAGTGTTTCGGTCCTGGTTTGGTGGTCGAAAAGTGTGGTAAGAGTTGTAGCCTGTTATTGCAGGGGTGCTCTCTGGAGCCTTGAACCAGGTCTCAGTTACTGCACAGATATCGATGTTCTCCATTTTTAGGAGTGCCTCGAGAGAGTGTATTTTGAGGTTTAGACTTCTAGCATTGAGTAGCATTACCTTCAGATTTTGCATGCTTGTACCTGTTACGGTGGTGGTTTTGTCCTTTGAAGTTTGCCTAAAAAAGGCACTATAGGGGTGGCAAGAGCCTTAGCCAGTAACCTGAATCCCAGGGGTGACAGGTGCAGACCATCTCTGGCAAAGCATCGTGGTCTGTCAATCATGTCATCCCAGGCAGACGGATACTGGATCCCCTTTGAATGACACCATAAGCTTAGCCAATTGTTGAAGTCAATCATTTTATCCTTATATTGTGGTATCTTTGTGGGCGAAGGCAGGATGCTACTCAGGGCTAGGGTCATACCTGCCTGGGCCACATGATCCGAGAGCTCTTCCATGTCTCTTCATGTAGTCCAGGGAGGTACGTCTCAAGTCATTCACTCCAACATGGACAATGACAGTCATATTTGTACTTGTGGAGTGACTTGAGTGCATGTGTTATGTGGCAGTTAAGTATAAAAACAATAGAAAAGGATCCTCCTCACGAACAAGGCCAGGGATTTTATTCAAGACTGTTCCTTGTTCCAAGAAAAGAAAACAAATGGAGGCCTATACTGGACTTGTCTACTCTAAATACTTTTCTCATTGTGCCAAAGTTCAAAATGCTGACGTTGCAGCAGCTCCTTCCCATGCTGGGCAAGGGGTCTTTGCTGGTCACTCTGGACCTCAAGGAGGCATACCTGCATGTCCCAATCAGACAAAGCTGCAGAAGATACCTCAGATTTCTTGCAGGGACAGAGCATTATCAATTCTCAGCATTGCCGTTTGGCTTATCTACTGCGCCCAGAGTGTTCACGAAATGCCTGGCATCAACTTGGACTATGTCATTCAATTACTTCAGGCCTTGGGATACGCAGTCAACATTCAGAAATCAAGACTACTGCCATCCCAACAGATTATTTTCCTAGGAGCCAAACTGGACACAAACACAAATGGCCTACCTCAGAGGAAAAACAGCAGTTACCAGAGTACTTCAAAGGCCTAGCAAAGCTCTCCCAGCTGACTGCAAGGAAAATCCTGCAGGCCCTGGGGTTCATGGCATCTTGCATTCTTCTGGTACCCTTGGCAAGACTTCATATGAGAAAGCTGCAATGGTACTTAAAAAGCTTATGGTCCCAACACAGCCAAAGCCTAGAGGACGTAATCCCACTCATTCCATGTCTGAAAAAAGAAATTTTGTGGTGGGCTCAAGCAAGCCAGTTAAACAAAGGCATGTCTTTCATCAGACCTCAAGCAGGCCAAATGATTACAACAGACGCCTCAGATCATGGATGGGGGGTGCACATGGACGGCAGATGCATTCAGGGTCAATGGACACCAAGGGAAAGGCATCTGCACATAAACCAAAAAGAGATGTTGGCAGTGATGTATGCAATAGAGACTTTCAAAAAATCACTACAAGGACATTTGCTAATAAGGACAGACAACACCACGGTCATGTGGTATATAAACAAGCAGGGAGGCACTCATTCTTATCCCCTCTGCAGACTAACAATGATTCTCTGGGAAAAATCCCTGAGTCTGAAGATACATTTGCAATCCCAGTTTGTGCCAGGCAAGGACAATGTGCTGGTGGACAAGCTGAGCAGAAATTTCTTGGATCCACATGAATGGAGGCTGCATCCTCACATTTTCTCACAAAGACATGGGGAAAGCCGGACATAGATCTCTTTGCTTCTCACATGAATCATCACCTGGAAAAGTTCTGTACAAGGACCCACCATCCTCTAGCCTGGAAAACGGATGCTCTCTCCTTCAGCTGGAATTCCCTAAAAATTTATGCATTCCCTCTGCCACTGCTGACCAAGATGATACTGAAGATCAAAGCAGAACAACCAACAGGCATTTTGATAGCTCCAGACTGGCCAAGGCAGCACTGGTACCCATTGCTGTTGAGCATAACTCTGACCAAACCGTGGCCTCTGCCCCCTGCTTCTAACACAACACAATTACAGGACTGTTCATCAAAGCCTGAAAACACTACATCTGACGGCCTGGAGGTTACCATAGCTCCTTCCACTATCTCTCCTTCCAAAACAGTTCGAGATCTTACTGGAAGCACGCAGACCTTCCACCAGAAAAGCCTATTCAGCCAAATGGAAGAGATTCAGCATCTGGAATGCCAACAGGGGTCAGGATACAAAAGTACTGAGTATATACCCCAGATATTGGAATACTTGGCAGAAATGTTTCATATCGGTCTCTCTCATTCTTCCATAAAGATTCACGCCTCAGCAATCTCAACAAAATACAATTGTGATCCACCGGTGTTTTCACATCCTTTGCTAAGACAGTTCCCAAGAGGGATAAAGAATATCAAACCTCACAGAAAACAGCCAGTACCTGCATGGGACCTCAATTTCGTTTTGGAAAAACTAACTCTTCCTCCCTTTGAGCCAGCAGCAACTTCAGAAATGCAATTTCTATCATGGAAAATTGGCAGTCACATCAGCAAGAAGAGTCTCGGAGATACATGCACTCATGGCAGTACCTCCCTTCCTCATTTTTCATCAGGACAGAGTCTCTCTAAGAACCAATCCTTCATTCATGCCAAAAGTGATTTCCAGGGTGTTTCTGAATCAAGCTATACACCTGCCTACTTCCCCAATCCTCAAAACAAGGGGGAAAAACTACTGCATACTTTGCACATACACAGGCAACTGCGGTACTACTTGGGCAGAACTAAGGCCACCAGGAAGTCTGACCAACTGTTTGTAGCCTATGCTGCTGGAGTACAAGGGAAAGCAATCTCCAAGCAAACAATTTCAAAATGGATTGGACACTGCATCAAATTCTGCTATTCTTTCCACGGAAAAGGTGTGCCAGCCAATATTAGGCCACATTCCACCAGAGCTATAGCCACATCCACAGCTTTCCTAAGAGGAGTGGCTACAAAGGACATTCTAGAGGCTGCTACATGGAGCTCCGTGCATACATTTACCAGGCACTACAACCTGCCTTTATACTCCAGATCCCGAGCAGGCTTTGCTTCGGCTGTCCTGCAGGGCTTTTTAGGTACACCATCCCTTTCTTAGTTCCATCCACCCCCAGCTTGGCTTTGGTATTCAACCCATATGTTATGACTGCAGTTGCATTCTTGAAGGACATAGTACAGTTTTGTACCTACCATAAATGTAGATGTCCGATAGATATGCAACTGCAGTCGGATTTTCCCACCCTCCTACCCCTCTGCAACC
Organism: Protopterus annectens; assembly: GCF_019279795.1. Classification (NCBI taxonomy): domain Eukaryota; kingdom Metazoa; phylum Chordata; order Ceratodontiformes; family Protopteridae; genus Protopterus; species Protopterus annectens. Next base: position 955,855,674 of record NC_056726.1, read on the forward strand.
TTCTTTTTGGGTCCACTACCCCCTTTTTCTATTGGCTGGGGGTATCTCCTATGGTGTATCTGTTTGTTACTGTTGTGCATGTTTGGAATTGTTTATCCATTCACCAAATTTAGCCTTCCTAGGAGGGCACCTGGCATCTGGGGCAAGAAACACTGAAGAAGATGGCATCGGCCGATGCCTTTATACTCCAGCCGTTCTGACGTCGGAGAGGAGGCGACACCGGCCGACGCCGGACCCAGACTTTGGAATCCGGCTGACCGAGGGCTGCCTGAGGCAGGACAACCCATGTTATGACTGCAGTTGCATATCTATCGGACATCTACATTTATGGTAGGTACAAAACTGTACTTTTTGGAAGCCAGGAGACCCAGCACTAGGAAATCTTATGCAGAAAATGGAAGAGATTCTGTGCTTGGAACCAGGCACAAGGGCTCGCCCCACTGGTCCCTAATATACCTCAGATTTTGCAATACCTGAGATGTTGGACAAAGGCCTATTTTTCATCTGTTAAATTCCATGCCTCTGCCATTTCAGCTCATTACAATATGGATCCTCCTATTTTTTTCACATCCTTTACTGCAACAGTATCTCAGAGGGGCAAAGAATATAAGACCCCCTAGGAGAGCACAAGTACCTACTTGGGACCTCAGTTTTGCTTTAGAAAAACTAACACTGCCTCCATTTTAACCAGCCAGCACAGCTGATCTAAAATTCTTGTCATGGAAAACTGCTCTGCTCCTAGCAATAACTTCATCAAGAAGATTCTAAGTTACAGGCATTAATGGCTGTGGAACCTTTCCTCATTTTTCACCAGGACAGGGTTTCTCTAAGGACGAACCCAACATTCATGCCAAAAGTGGTCTCCAATGTGGCCTTAAACCAAACCATTAATCTGAAGTAGGAACTTCATTTGTCCAGCAACCTTTGGGATACGGATCCGATCTCTGATCAGAGCCGGCAACTTGTACCACAGCATAGATCTGAGCTCCTAGCTCCTCCCTTTACCCATAATCCCCTGCCAACCCTGACTGACCTCAGATCTAGTTTGCCATGCTTCAAGCTACAAGCTGGATTTCGAGCTCCTATTTGGATAAGTTTTGAGAGAAAAACTTTACATTTTTTCTTCCCTTTTCTTGTGTGAGTGTGAACGAGTGTTTAGGTATCCTATATTTAACTTATTTAACTTATTTTGTGTTTATTTTTCCTCCCTGCCCTCGCTGGTCATAGTGTGTTTGTGTGTAGGGGCCTAGTGAGTGTGTTTTCTGTATTACTATGTCGGAGGCCCCTAAAGCCATCTTTTCAAAGTGCACCGAGTGTGGCCATAAGCTTTCACCGGCCGATGGCCACACCCGGTGTGTTAGGTGGCTTGGGGTTGAACACCTCTCCTCGGGATGCGCAATTTGTGCAGCGTACAACCCCAGGGCACTTGAGGACCGGAGGTTGAAGCTGATTCTGGCGGGCCTTTTGCCCCCGGATTTGGCTCCGGCCTCCGGTACTTCTGTGGCCACTACCCAGCCCTTGGTGGTAGCCACCCCTGTCTCCCTCCGGTCAGGACTCAACCTCCTGCTTCGGCTCCGGAGGAGAGGGAGGCCGGGAAAGCACCAAAAGCGACGGGCCGAGGAATCCTCGGCCCCGCCCACCAAACTGACTTCTCCATCCAGAGCTTCTGGATCGCCTTCTCATCGGCTCCAGTCCTCTTGTTTCTCACCGGGACCCAGGGAGGAGGGGACCCAGTCCCCATCGAGGTCATAGAGGTTACACTCTACGTCTGCCTCGGTGGCCTCTTCGAGGTCCACCTTTAGCATGTCAGATGCAGACATGGACTGGATGGTGAGGTTCATCCAGGCCCAGCTGCAGATGGGAGTGCTCTTGCGCCCCCCTCCCTCCGGAGGGAAGCTTGACCCCATTTTTTGCTCCAATCGCTCTTCCTCTGACCCGCTTTCCAGGTTCGGAGCCGAGCCGTGTTGGATCCGGGGGGTGGGTCGGAGCAGATAGTACTGGTTACTTCGGCTCCGACTGGTCCCTTGAGTTTGTTGGATCCGACCTCTCGGAGCCGTGGGCTAAGCTCCGGATCCAAGGGATTCGGTGTGACTTCGGCTCTGTCCTGGTCGGAGCACATGGGTCCTTCGGATCAGAGGGTCTCTGCCCCAGATCCGGTCCCCGCTTCGGATCTGAGTGGGAGTCTACTCTCGGATCCTATCAAGTGGCTCCCCCTCAGCTTTTGCGGTGGTGGAGAGGGCATTGAGTGCATCCGGGCCTCCGGTCCTGGCTTCAGCCCCCCCTGCACTCCCTCAGCTGGTCCAGGCTCCCATCACCCGGCCTTCGGGGCAGCCTGCTTCAGCGCCTCGGTGTTCCTTTGGAACGTGACATTGCTGGTGAGTCTTCCTCTGACAGCCCCCCCCGAGGAGGTCCCTCACAAAGCTAAGTGCAAGAGGAGACGCGTGGACTCCCCAGAGTCCCTTACAGAAGATACGGACTTAGATGAAGGGGAAGGCTCCCCAAGGTCACCCCCCCCTGAGGATGTCTCCTTTGGAGACGACATGGAAATGCTCAGGATTAGGGGAGGGTGGTCTGCCCCCAAGGCTTCCTCCGATTAGTCTGTATTCCTAGAGGCGTTCGAAGCAGGGCCGTCTACCTCTTGGGTGTCCCCTCCCCCGACCCCCTGGTGGACCTTATTTCCACCAGATCTTGGAAGGAGCCGGACACTGTAGTCAGTCCCCAAGCTAGGATCCTGAGTCCCCCTGCAAAAAGAACCCACTAGAGCAGAGGTCCCCCTGTGGATGCCATGTTGGTGGCGGCCACTGAGAGGGAGTTGGCTCGAGAGCTCCACGGTCCACCTGCCGAGCAAGGAGTCTCGAGCGATGGACCGGCTTGGGAAGCAGGTCTTTAGTTCAGCAACCTTCTCCATGAGGGTGCTGAACTATATGGCACACACCATCCAGATGTAGCGAGATCTAAAAAGAATACGCTGCCCCCCACCCCCCCCAGAGTCCATGTCGGAAGGGGACAAGCAGCTGTACTCCTAAATGTCCACTCTACATTCAGTTTCCAACACCTCTGTGGCTCTTGTCTCACACCACGGAAGGAGCTGCTAGAGCTGGCGGAGCCGGCCTGGTAATGAGGCGCCAAGCCTGGCTCCGACATTGACTTCTCGGAACCCTTTAAGGCGTCATTTGCGAATGCCCCTTTGATGGTTCTGCACTGTTTGGCAAAACCGTGACACTTTAGTCCAGAGCGAGGAAGACGTCTGCCGTCGGAGTCCGCTTCTCTGCTCCCCAGAGGTCCTTTTCTAATAACCAAAAGGGTCAGAAGATGTGGTTCCGGAAATCGCATCAGTCCCAGTCTGCTCTGGACAACCAGTCCTCTCGTGGCAGAGGAGGACAGGGAGGATGCCGCTCAAGAGGCAGAGGGGGTCCCAGAAATTTTGGGCCCAGAGAACCCTTCTCTGAGAGGCCCACGCAGAACTCCTGAGGGGTTGCCTGGCTGCTCCACTCTGGAGGCAGTCGGGGGGGGGGGGCGTTTTTCAAAACACCTAGAAATGTGCAAGTCCATAAGTTTGCTGGGTGCTTCGCATCATATCCAGAGGCTACCAAATTCCTTTATTGTAACCCCCAAAACCAGAAGCCTCCCCGACGTACCACCCAATCAGAAGGAGGCGGCTGCTACAGAAATTCAGCAGCTTTTACAAAAGAGCCATCCAACCCGTCCCCCCAGATCAGTTCAGATCAGGGTTTTACTCCAGGTTTTTTCTGGTGCCAAAAAAGATGGACTTTAGGTCCATCCTCGACCTCTCTCTTGAACCTGGCAGTACCCAAAGAAAAGTTCCGAATGGTCACGCTACAATCTATTCTCCCCATTAGGGAGAATGACTGGATGTGCTCGATAGATCTCAAGGATGCGTACTACCACATTCTTGTGGACAGACGTTCCAGGAGGTTCCTCCGCTTCTGGCTGGGAGCCAGTCACTTTCAGTTCAGGGCCCTCCCCTTCGGTCTCACCTCAGCCCCCAGGGTGTTCACCAAAGTCTTGGCGGTTATAGCAGCCCACCTGAGGCTTCAGGGAATTCAGATCTTTCAGGTCTTTCCATACCTCTACGACTGGCTCATCGCCCCAACAAGGCATCTGCTCTGTTCAGGCAGGGATTATTTCCTCAGTCTTGCTCCACGCCTACGGGTTGACTGTCAACATGGCCAAATCCTCTCTGGCTCCTACACAGGTAATAGATTTCATAGGGGCGAGATTGGATTCCAGACTGATGCTTGCCTTCCTGACTCCCGATCGGCTTCAGAACCTGAGGTTGCATGTTCAGGCCATTCTCCAGCTTCTTGCTCCACTGGTGGAATTGATCCTGAGGGCTCTAGCGTCCATGGCAGCAGCAATTCCTCTGCTGCCCCTAACCCATCTAAATATGAGGGCCCTGCAGTGGACCCTCCAGGTACAATGGTCCCTGTCTCGCAAGCCCCTGCCCCATCCTATTCCCCTAAGCAGGGCTTGCAGAGGGTTGCTCATGTGGTGGCTCCAGTCCCAGAGTCTTCACATGGGACGACCATTCTCTATGCCTTCCCCCATCGCCACAGTGACCACGGATGCCTCTCGCATGGGGTGGGGGGGGCACTATTCAGGCAGAACGGTCCAAGGCATGTGGAACGACAGACCTCCTTGCATATCAATGTCCTAGTGATGAGGGCAGTGCTTTTGACATTGCAGGCATTTCACAGCCGCCTTCCGATTGGGACGATTGCGGTACAAACTGACAACGTCAGTTGTCTGGTACATCAACAAACGGGGGGACCAGGTCTTATCCTCTTTGTCGCGAGGCCATGAGATTGTGGGAATGGGCTATATCCACCAATCGCTTTCTCATTGCGACGCACATTCCAGGACGGTCCAAAATCTTAGCACAGGCTCAGTCCGATTCTGACCCCATACGAATGTTCTCTCAGTCCTCTAGTAGCAAAACAAATATTTGCCCAATGGTGGCAACCCTGTTGCGATCTTTTTGCCTCTCCTTCAAATACCAAATGCAACAGTTACTTCGCTCTTAATCCCCCCTCGGGGAGTCCCAGAGAGAGACTCTAGTACATGCTTGGCCTCCCGGTCTCCTTTACGCTTACCCTCCATTGCCCATGATGCTAAAACTTACAGAAAGCCAGTCAGCTGGGGAGCAAAATGATCCTCATTGCCCCATTCTGGCCTCGTCAAACGTGGTTCCCGTACCTGTGGTCTCATTTGATTCATCCACCCTGGATTTTGGATCCCTTCCCAGATCTCATTACTCACTCTCTGGGTCTTCCGACCCCCAACCTGGTCAACTTCAAGCTGACTGCTTGGTTGCTCCAGTTCCACTCCTGATAAGGACTCCCAGAATCTCCTCACCAGTCAAAGCCATCCTAGTAACAGCACATAAACCTTCCACCAGAAGGGTCTGTCGAAGTGGAAATGTTTCTCCATTTGGGCGGAGCACCATCACTTAGATCCTTTCACGGCACCTCTTACGTCGGTTTTGGATTTTCTAACTACTCTTTCATCAAGGGGCTAGCTGCTCTACAGTCAAGGTACAACTAGCAGCGATTTCGCATTATCAAGTAGGGCATGAATCGGGCCCTCTAATTACTTCCAAGCTTTGTAAAGCTTTCCTCAAGGGTACCTTCCTTCTCAGACCTCCGGTCAGGGAGGTAGTACCCCCATAGGATTTATCTTTGGTTCTACAGGCCTTGACAAGCCCCCCTTTCGAGCCGGTTGCTACGGTTGATCTTAAATACCTCTCTTGGAAGACTGCCTTCTTGGTGGCCATTACTTTAGCTAAAAGGGTCTCTGAGCTTCAGGCTCTGTTAAACCACCGTACTTAGCCTTCCATCAGGATAGTTTACCTCAGGATCAATCCGTCCTTTCTGCCCAAGGTAACTTCGGAAGCTAATATCTTAATCTTCCCATGTTCTTTCCCAATTACCAGAACAAAGGAGAGTACAAACTGCATTCCTTGGATGTGCACAGACAATTACACTTTTATATTCATCGAACTGCTGGTCATAGGCAATCTGACCAGTTTGTCTCCTTTGCCAAAACAAATTTAGGCAAGTCAATTTCTAAAGTTACCCTGTCACGGTGGCTAGCTAGTTGTATCCTCTTGGCATATCAGAGTTCGGGAAGGTCTGCACCTCAGGGAGTCCGAGCTCATTCTACTAGGGCCGTCGCTACTTCGGCTGCTTTTAAATCTAGGGTTCCCTTGGATGATATTTGTTCTGCAGCCACTTGGGCCTCATCTCATACCTTTATCAGCCATTACAAACTGGATGTCTCCAGAGGTAGGGCGTCCTTTGGCTCTGCAGTGCTACAGAATATTCTTCCATAAAGGCCACCCAGGATTCAGGTAGCTGGGGACTCTGTCCCAAAGGTTGCTGACAAATGAAGTTCCTACTTCAGATTAAGAAGTTATGTACTCACCATAACGTTCCATCTGAGTAGGTATCTTCATTTGTCTGCAACCATTCCCCCTCCTTCCCCCTGACCTATAGGATTCTGTTTAGGGGTCTATCTTAGATAAGCCCCTTCCGGGGCACAGTAACAATGGTTATATCAGGCAAACTTGATCTGAGGTCAGTCAGGGTTGGTAGGGGATTATGGGTAAAGGGAGGAGCTAGGAGCTCGGATCTATGCTGTGGTAGAAGTTGCCGGCTCTGATCCCAAAGGTTGCAGACAAATGAAGATACCTACTCAGATGGAACGTTATGGTGATTACATAACTTCTTAATTTGCCTACTTTCTACCCAAATCCCCAGAATAAAGGGGAGAGACTTCTGCATGCTTTGGATATACACAGGCAGCTACGATTTTACTTGGACAAAACAAAAGCTTTCAGAAAAACTGCGCAACTGTTTGTAGCATATGCTGCAGGATCAGAAGGAAAACCTATTACAAAGCTAGACCATCTCCAAATGGATAGGACACTGCATCCACTTCTGTTATGTGCATCATGGCAAATCTGTGCCTAAGGGCATTAGGCCTCATTCTACCAGAGCAGCAGCCACTTAAGCAGCTTTCTTCAGAGGGGTTCCAACCAAAGACTTATTAGAAGCTGCAACCTGGAGCTCAGTGTACACTTACCAAGCACTACCAGGTGGAGCCCCCTCTACTCCAAATCCAGAGCAGGTTTTGCCACTGCAGTTCTGCAGGGCTTCAGCCTCACCAAATCCAATCTAGACCCAGCCACCCAACCTCAGTTTTGGGATTCTACCCAAGTGTAATGACCAACAGTGAAACACTATGAACATAGTACAGATGTTCGTGTTTCACTGCTGCAGTTATTACACTTGGGTTATCCTGCCATCAGGTGGTCCCGCAGTCGGCCAGAGTTCCAAAGTCTTGGTCCAGCGTTGGTTGCTGTCTCTTCTTCCCTGACATCAGTGCACCAGGGGTATATAAGATGCAGCCGATGCCATTTTCTTCAGTCTTTCTTGCTGCACAGTGCCTGAAGCAAAAGCAGTTTGCAAGTGCCGGTCAGCCGACTCCTGAGATTTTCGAAGTCTAATTTCAGAACCGAAGTCTTCAATAAAGCTAAGTACCCCATTGGGGAAACTTTTTCTTGCCTCAGACCGATGTCAGTAAAAGTTAATTGCATTTCTTGTGGGAAGCAAATACCTCATAAGGATTTTCATTCTTGTATTCCATGCCTAGGCCAAGACCACGACATCACTAGTCTGTGTTAGATTTAACGAGCGCACTATTAAGTGTCTGATTTTGCTCGCTTTTATTTTGGCTGAAGGTTCAATTATACCATGCCGTCGGAACAACCGACTGGAATACACAAACGCAAAGACACAAGGACAGGCATCAGAGGTCCAAAACAAACTATGAAGCCTCTTCTAGGCCAGTCGCCCGCTCGCTGGTTCTCAGTGAGGTGCTTTTGCAGCCCCTGACACCTGCTACCTCAGAACCACAGGCTGCCTTAGATTCCCACGTGGAGATTACTAGGCCTCTGGAAACTCTAGGTATTGGACCTACGGAAATTAACCCCTCAGATGGTCCGAAGCCGCTGAGCAGGCATCTGCTTCTGAGGGTGTTTTCAGACCTTCACAGATTACCATCAAAACAATTAAGTCTAAAACTCCATTAAAGACAAGTATAGCGTTCACCTGGACAGGCCTCCATGTCTAAAAAAACAGATGCTCAAAATGACCGAAGTCCTAATTACTTTGATCAGGGGTTCCCATCCCCCTCCTGATAAAAGGCCTAGGCAGGATACAGACTGATTCTTCTGACCAGGTTTCCATTTCTTCTGATTCCTCTTCAGAAGAATCAATCCCTTCAGCCTCTCCTCCTGAGGATTACTCTTTTGGGGAAACTTTGCATTCCATGAGGGAGCATTTCCATTGGGAGAGCCAGGATTATTCAGAATTCAAGAAAAGGCTCATTTTCTTTTATTGCTTCAACACAGGCCCCTTGCTATTCCGCCTGTGTTGGATATTGTGGATCATGTGTTCTCCGAAGCCAGTTTAACCCCTGATTTGCCTCCAGCAGCAGTCAAGCCAGATGGGTACTACAGAGCCCCTGACTCTCTCAAATTTCTTTAAAAACCCTGCTGCTGACCCAGAAACCATTTCCCAGGGTCCCAAAGGGGTAAAGGCTTCCACTGCTAAAAATCCAATTCCCTCTGACTGGATTCTAGAGCATTAGACAGATGGGGGAAGAAAGTTTACACTTCTGCAACTTTGGCAGTAAGGGCTTTAAACTGCCAGTTCCACATGCTTAAATACCAACAATATTTAATGTCTCTATTAAAATAATGTTTACAAGCTCAGAATGTCCTAATTATAAGGAAATGCAGGATTTATTGCATGCAGCTGAACAAGTGGGAAAACATACTCTGCAATGTGGTTTTGATTCTTTAGAGGCTTCTTGTAGAGCCACAGTTACAGGATCTGTGATTCGAAGGCATGCTTGGTTAAAAGAACAAGGTTTACCTGATCATAAGGCAAAATTATTGGATGCTCCTTTACAGCATGATATTTGTTTGGTGTTGAGGCAGAAGAGGTATTAAAGAAAATGGAGGATAAGGCAAAATCTTTGCAAACGGTGAAGGATTTCTTACAGGTACAGCCACCTCAATTTAGCAGAAATTGGCCTTCTAAAGATTGGTCCTTTCCTGTGTCAGGCCACAAAGGCAGATAAACGCCCAAGAGGCAGATCTCAACCCCAAGGCTCTTACACAGTGCTTCAACCCAAAATGGAGAAGACAAGTACTGTCCCAATGACTTCCCCCTTCAAATGCCAAGCACTTACCTTTTGGCCGCTCCCTTAGGGGGGAAACTAGCACTTTTTTCACAAAATTGGCTAATAACCCAAGACAAAATGGATGCTAAATATTGTCTCAAGGTTACAGGTTCCACTTTTACACTCTACCAAGGCCAAAAGGAATGCCAGACCTGCCAAAATATCAATTGGCAGAGGCACAAAAATTACAGCCTCATGGACATGAGAGCTATTCAAACAGTGCCACAACAGGAACAAGGACAGGGATTTTACTCTTGGTCCCCAGAAAGGACAAAGCCTGGAGACCCATACTGGACCTATCTACTCTAAATACTTACCTGGATGTTTCAAAATGTTGCCACTACAGCAGCTTCTTCCCATGCTGGGCAAGAAGGCTCTGCTAGTTACCTTGGACCTCTGAGGCATACCTGCATGTCCCAATCGGACAAAATTGCAGAAGATACCTCAGATTTATATAAGGCTCAATGCATTACCAATTCTCTGCACTGCCCTTGACTTATCTACTGCGCCGAGGGTCTTCCCAAAATGCCTGGCACCAGTAATTGCTTTTTGCAGACAAAAGAATTCAAATATATCCCTACTTGGACTGTCTTATTCAAGCAGAGTGCAAGGGCATTCTTCTAAAGCATCTGGTTTGTAAAAAGTTTGCTAATTTGCCTAGGGTACACACTAAATGAAAAGTCAAAACTAGTGCCCTCAAGAGATAATATTCCTGGGTGCCAGCTTAAATACAATAGTCCAGATGGCTTATCTCATGCCAGACAAGCAAAGACAACTGACTCAGTACTTTCAATTGATGGCAACAAAAACCCAACTCCCTGCAAGAAAAAATTTGCAGGCCTTTGGGTTCATTGCGTCCTGCATACTACTAATACCATATGCCAGACTGCGTATGAGGAAATTACAATGGTACCTAAAAAGTGTTTGGACTCAACACTGTCACAGTTTGGAAACAGTAATACCACTTATTCCCTGCCTACAACAGGAGTTTTGATGGTGGGCATAGGCATGTCACCACAACAAGGGACAGCCTTTCACTTTACCCACAGCCAGGCACCAGGCAGACACTAACAGATGCTTCGGATTATGCCTGGGGAGCACACATGGCAGGAAAATGTATTTGTGGCAAGTGGCTTGCAGACAAAATGCATCTTTACATCAATCAAAGAGATGCTAGCTGTACAAAATGCCCTAACCGCTTTAAAGGACCTTCTGCATCCAGGACAACTATTACTAAAGACTGACAACACCACAGTTGTGGTACAAAAACAAGCAAGGGGGCACTCATTCCTATCCCCTCTGCAGACAAGCCATGATTTTGTGGAACACAGCACTGACCTATTAAGTTAATCTGCAAGCACAATTCCTGCCAGGAAAGAAAAATACTCTGGCAGACGATTTAAGCAGAAACATGGATCCTCACGAGTGGAAATTAAATCCGCAAGTATTCAGCATGATGACACAAAAATGGGAGTGCCCAGACCTAGATCTATTTGCCTCCCCTCAACTGCCAACTGCAGAAATTCTGCACAAGGACTTACCACTCACAAGCATAGAAAGTGGATGCTCTCTCGTTCAGCTGGAAAACCCTAAACGTTTGCCTTCCCAGTGCTGCCTCTCCTTTCAAAGGTACTCCTAAAAGCCAGACAAAGGCCAAAAATTATCTTGATTGCCCCAGACTGGCCACGCCAGCACTGGTACCCAATCTTAAAGAATTTGGTTCAAAGCCCAGCATGGATTTTACCTCAAATTCCTCAACTTCTGACTCCACAAAACAATCCGATCCTGCACAGCCAGCTCAAAACCTTAAACCTGGCTGTATGGCAGATTACTTGGCCAAGCAACCAACACCTCTCTAAAGCTGTTATGAATGTTATTTTGGAGACCGAGGCCCAGCACCAGGAAATCCTATACAGAAAAGTGGAAGAGATTCTGCGCCTGGAACCAGGCTCAAAGCTTTGACCCTCTTGGTCAAATATTCCTCTGCTATTACAATACTTAACTGAGATGCTGGACAAAGGCCTATCCTTTTCATCCATTAAGATCCACGCCTCTGCCATCTCAACTCATTACAACACGGATCCTCCAATTTTCTCATCCATTATTAAAACAGTACCTCAGAGGGGCTAAAACATAAGACTGCCCCGCAGAGCACCAACACCAACTTGGGACCTCAACTTTGTCTTGGGAAAACTAACTTTACCTCCTTTTGAGCCAGCCAATACAGCAGAATTAAAATGTGTCATGGAAAACTGCTGTGCTAACCTCAGCACGAAGAGTCTGTTACAGGCACTAATGGCAGTGGAATCTTTCATCATTTTTCATCAGGACAGGGTTTCTTTAATAACAAACCCTACATTTATAGGTTCATAGGTTCATAGGTTCATACTAGGCTATCTGCCAGAGGGCATTTACAAGCCTAGCCCATAGTTTTGTGGCTTACGCCACCCCTTTAGTATGGGGAACTATACCCATTATTTTGCTGTGCCTCTGTCGAGCAGTGACACTGAGGTAATCCCTGGGGTATATCTGCGATCTCCCATCCATTGGTCAAGATTTCTCTTGAACAAGGCCAGCGAGGTGCTCTGCCTCACATATACCGGGATTTTATTCCACAGCATAGGGAGTCTTTGGGTGATGAATCTATCCCTCCAGCACGCCCTATTAATAGCGTGTCGAGGTTTAAGTCTCCCGCCTTGTGGCTCTGACGGATCTAGATTTTTGAGGTGAAGCATATTCATCAAATCTGGGTTTGACATGGCCTTGTATGTTAGGCAAAGGTCACCTCTGAGCAAGCGGTGGCGACTGAATAGAGCTGGAGTTCTTTCAGTCGGGCAGCATAGGACAGATGTTTGAGACCCTTTATCCTTTTGGTGAGGAACTTTTGTGGCCTCTTCAGCTGCTGCAAGTGTCGGGTCAGATACATTCCGAATGGGGCATTGTACTCAATCATTGGTCTGAGTGATGAGTATAGGGAGACTATGACCTCCCTTGATCTAGATGAGAATCCCTTCATGATAAGGTGGGCAATGTAGAAGGTCTTCCTAACTACTTTAGCTACATGGGTGTCGAATGACAGACTACTATCAACCTGGGTCCCCAGGTCCCTGATAACTTCTACTGTGCTCAGTGGATTGCCACCTATTTGGTAGCTAGGGGTAACCCTGTTTTTCCCGAAGGGTATGACTATGCATTTTTTGGCATTTAACTTTAGGCCATGGCTCTGGCACCAGTTATCCGTTTCTGTGAGACCCTTCTGAAGGATATCTGTGTCAGATGTGTTTTCTACTATGGCCCAGTTTGCAGTCATCTGCAAACTTTGTCAGCCATAACCCTCCTGTGTTTGCTTGTACTTGGAAAAGTAGATGCCAAACAAGAGTGGGCCCAGGACTGAGCCCTGTGGTACACCACTTGTGACAGGCTTTGAGTCTGACATGGCGCCAGCAACTCTGACCCTGTGGGTTCTGTCACTCAGCCAGTTTGCAACCCATCTTGTGATGTATGGGTTAACATTTAAGCTGATGAGTTTTTCAATGATACCCGAGTGGGGTATTGTATCAAGGCCTTCGCCAGATCGAGGTAGGCTGTATGGACTGCCTTTCCTCATCAATGGCTTTGGTGACTGTTTCGAAAAAGTCAACCAAGTTTAGAAGGCATGATCTGCCTTTGACAAAGCCAAACTGGGATGGATCCAAAGTCTGCAAATTCCCTATGTCTTTATTTATGAGGTCCATTATGATCCTCTCCATGGCTTTGCAGATAAGGCTTGTCAAGCTAATGGGCCGGTAATTTCCAGGGTCGGTGGAGGCACCGCCTTTGTGAAGTGGGACCACAGTTGCAGTGCGCCACTTCCTGGGTACATATCCAGAGGTAAGACTATGATTAAACAGCTGTCCTAGCTGTGGGTTTAATTCCTCGTTGAGTTCGTGGAGCACACAGCCGGGGACACCATCAGGTCCCATGGATGCTGTGTTTTTTGCTTTGGAGAGAGCAGTTCTCACTTGGGCGTTGGAGATGTTTGGGGGGCTGCAATCGCTTGCTCTAGATATCTCTCCTTTTGGGGGGGAGGGGGGGGGAGAAGTTTGCACTGAACCTGTCAGCCAGTATGTTGGCAATGTCTGTAGGATCAGTAATCTTCACATCATTTTGAACTAGTTCTGAGCATATCTGGGAGTTGCCAAAGGTGGTATCCAGTGTTGCTCTTAACCAAACGATTCACTTGCCAACATTCTATCCAATTCCCCAGAATAAAGGGGAAAGACTTCTGCACTCATTGGACATGCACAGTTACACTTCTACTTGGACAAAAAAGCTTTTAGGAAAACTGAGCAATTTGTTGCATATGCTGCAGGATCACAGGGAAAGGCTATTTCAAAGCAGACCATTTCAAAGTGGATATGACACTGTATCCGTTTCTGCTACACACAGCATGGAAAAACTATTCCTAGCAACATTAGGCCACATTCCACAGGGCAACAGCCACCACTTCAACTGCCTATCTTAGAGGAGTACCTACAAAGGATATTTTAGAAGCTGCAACTTGGAGTTCAGTACATACCTTTACCAAGCATTACCACTTGACACTTTACTCTAAATCCAGAGCTGGCTTTGCCACTGCAGTGCTGCAGGGCCTCATACTCCTGGTGCACTGACGTCAAAAGCGACAGCAACTGACGCCGGACCAAGACTTTGGAACTCCTGGCCAACTGCGGGACCGCCTGCCAGCAGGATAACCCAAGTGTAATGACTGCAGCAGTGAATACACTCTACATTTATGGTAGATACAAAACTGTACTTTGTGTACCTATCATAAATGTAGGAGTGTATTCACTGTTGCAGTCCTGGTTACCCACCCACCATCCCCGTCTTTGGGACTATTCTGTACTTCTCAACTCTATACAACCTATGTGGTGTATTTGCTTGTAGATGAAGGAAATGTTTATAGTAATATATGCATGGTTGTTTGGCATATTTTTCTTTTCAGCCTTCATATCTAGGGGCACCTGACATCTGGGGCAAGAAAAACTGAAGAAAATGTCATCCATTACAACTTTTATACCCCTGGTGCACTGACGTCAGGGAAGAGGTGACTGCAACCGATGCCGGACCAAGACTTTGGAACTCGAGCCGACTGCGGGTCGCCTGCCGGCAGTGTAATGACTGCAACAGTGAATACACTCTAACATCTACATTTATGGTAGGTACACAACTGTACTATGTGTTTCACTGTTGCAGCCATTACATTTGAGTAATCTGCTGGCAGGTTGCCCTCAGTCAGCCTGAATTCCAAAGTCTTGGGTCCTGCGTCAGTTGCTGTCTCCTCTTCCATGATGTCAGGTCATCAGGGGTGTAAAACATGCAGCATACTCCATTTTCTTCAGTCTGTCTTGCTGCATGGTGCCCGAAGCAGAAGCATTTAGCAAGTGCTGGTCGGCAGTCTACTGAAATTTTCAAGGTTTGAGTTTCAGAACCGAAGTTTTCACTAAAGCCAAGTATCCCGTTGGGGAAACTTGTTTTTCTTGCTTTTGTTAATTGTGTTACTTGTGGGAAGCAAAGGATTTCCATTTATACTGTGTTCCTTGCCTAAGCCCTGATCACAACGTGCCTGGCTGTTTTGTGCTAGATTTAACCAACGCACTGAGCATCTGTATATTTTTGCATCAGTGTTTTGGAAACTGATTTAACTACCCAGAAATGTCGTGTGATAGCAATCAGACTACCTGAGTACATAAACGCAAAGCAAAGGACAGAGAAAGGCAGAGATCAAAACAGACTAAGCTTCTAAGCCAGTCGCTGGTTCGCTGGTACCACTCTGGTGCTTTCACAGCCCCTGATGTTCATAGTGTTACCCTGCTGCAGTCATCACACTTGGGTTATCCTCGTCAGGCGGTCCTGCAGTCGGCCTGAATTCCAAAGTCTTGGTCCGGCGTCGGTTGCTGTCGCTTCTTCCCTGATGTCAGTGCGCCAGGGGTATATGAGGCATCTGACGCCATTTTCTCCAGACTTTCTTGCCACGCGGTGCCCGAAGCAGAAGCAGTTCGCATGTGCCGGTCGGCCAACACCCAAGATTTTCAAATCGAATTTCAGTCCGAAGTCTTCAAAGCTAAGTACCCCGTTGGGGAAACTTTTCTTGCCTCAGTCCGATGTCAGTTAATTGCATTTCTTGTGGGAAGCAAATACCTCTTAAGGACTTTCATTCTTATTGTATACCTTGCCTAGGCCCAGACCAACGACGT
The DNA here is from genome assembly GCF_019279795.1 of Protopterus annectens. Taxonomy (NCBI): domain Eukaryota; kingdom Metazoa; phylum Chordata; order Ceratodontiformes; family Protopteridae; genus Protopterus; species Protopterus annectens. Next base: position 955,871,180 of record NC_056726.1, read on the forward strand.
CAATGGTTGTCTGTTTTGTGCTAGGTTCAATAAGCGAACTATAAAGCGACGCTTTGATTTTGCACGACACTACGGTAGGAAATTTAATTACACTATGCCGTCGAAGCAACAGACTACTGGCGTGCATAAAAAATGCAAAGATAGGCAGCCTAGATCCAAGCTAGACTCAGAGGCCTCGGCTGGGCTGGTCGCCGGTTCTCTGGTTTTCAGTGAGGCTCCTACACAGCCCCTGGCGACCGCAGAATTGCAACCCCAGACCGCTTCGGATTCTCAGAGTTCTAGGCTGGCGCCGCCATTTTCGTTAGGCCCTACCGACAACATTGCAGAAGAAGCCGGTGCTGTGGAAACACCTTCGGTTACAGAAGGTGTCTTCAGACTGCACTCACCATAAAGTCTTATGCTAAGCTCAAGACTCCTCTAAAAAAAAGACTGCACATCAGTCTCCAGTTCAAGGCCCCATTCCTAAGAAACAGATGCTTAAAATGGCTGAAGATTTGATTTCTTTAATCAGAGGTTCCCAACCCCCCCCCCCCCCCAGACAAAAGGCCTAGACAAGAGGATTGTCTCCTCTGATCAAGTGTCTATTTCCTCAGGCTCCTCTGAGGAACAGGATTACTCCTTCCCCCTTATGAAGATTCTGATGCTGAAGATTCCAATATTAGAGTGCCTGACTTGCACAAATTCCTTTACAAAAGCCCTGTTGCTGATCTCCCAGGGTACCCAAGAGGCTAAGGCTTCTATGGCTAAAAATCCTGTACCCTCTGAAAGGGACTCAGAGCACTAGATAGGTGGGGGAAGAAGGTTTACACCTCAGCTACTCTAGCTATGAGCACTAAATTGTCAATTTCACATGCTGAAATACCAGAAATTCCTAATGTCTCAAATAAAACAAAAGATGAGCACGCACCCTCAACAGTCTGAATTCAAGGAAATGCAGGATCTATTGCATGCAGCTGAACAGGTGGGCAAACATACTTTACAATGTGGATTTGATTCCTTGGAAGCTTCCTGTAGAGCAGCTGTTACTAGGTCTGTTATACGTAGGCATGCTTGTTTAAAGGAACAAACTCTGCCTAATCATGTTAAAGCAATTACTAGATGCACCTTTACAGCAGGATGTCTTATTTGGAGTTAAAGCAGAAGAGGTTTTAAAGAAAATGGAGGATAAGGCAAAATCTATGCAGACTGTCAAAGATTTCTTATAGGTACAACCCCCACGCTTCAGCAGAAATTGGCCAACAAACAATTGGTCCTTTCCAGCTTCTGACAGACCATAGAGGGGAAATACAGATGCCCAAGGGGCAGAGGTCAAGCACAAATCCCTTACAAACCTCGCCAATGGGGCAGTGCAACACAGAAGGTAGGAGAAGACTGGTCCCAAACTACTAGACAAACACAATGACTTAAACCTCAAACTGCCAAGCAAAGCTCTCTTGGCAGCTCCCTTGGGAGGAAAATTAGCACTTTTTGCAGACAACTGGTGCATCATCACAAAGGACAAATGGGTCCTAGACATCATCTCACAAGGATACAGATTCTATTTCCACACCTTGCCAAGGATAAAAAGAATGCCAAACCTGCCACAATCAATGGGTAGAGGCACAAAAACAAATTACAGCTCTCATGGACATGAGAGCCATTCAACTGGTACCTACACAGGAGCAAGGCCAAGGATTTTACTCTAGGCTCTTTCTAGTCCCCAGAAAGGACAATGCTTGGAGACCCATTCTGGACCTTTCGATTCTAAACACCTTCTTGCAAGTACCCAAATTCAAGATGCTAATACTACAGCAGCAGCTTCCGATGTTGGGCAAGAAAGCTTGGCTAGTAACGTTGGACCTCAAGGAGGCATACCTGCATGTCCCTATCCAACAAAATTGCAAAAGATACCTCAGTTTCATTGCAGGTTCAACCCATTACCAATTCTCTGCACTACCCTTTGGCTTATCTACTGTGCCCAGGGTCTTCACAAAATGCCTGGCACCAGTAATTGCATACTGCAGACAGAGGAATTCAAATATACCCATACCTGGACAACTGCCTCATCCAAGCAGAAAGCAAGGACATTCTTACATCTGGCTTTTGTAAAACACCTAAGTTGCCTGGGGTACACAGTAAACAAAATCAAAACTAGTGCCCTCACAAAATGACATTCCTGGGTGCCAGCTTGAATACAATGGCCCAGATGGCTTATCTGACGCCAGACAACTACAACTAACTCAATACTTCAGAATAATGGCAACAAAGACCCAACTCCCTGCAAGAAAAATTCTTCAGGCCTTGGGCTTCATGGCATCTTGCATACTAATACTATTTGCAAAACTGCATATGAGGAAATTACAATGGTACCTGAAAAGTGTATGGACTCAACATAGCCACAGCTTGGAAACAATGATACCTCTCATTCCCTGCCTTCAACAGGAGTTTCTATGGTGGTCACAGGCATGTCACCTCAAGGGTCAGCCTTTCACCTTACCCCCAGCCAGGCAAACTGACAACAGATGCATCGGACTATGCCTGGGGGGCACACATGGCAGGACAGTGCGTTCAAGGCATATGGACTGCAGATCAAAGAAATCTGCACATCAATCAAAAAGAAATGCTAGCTGTACAGAATGTTCTGACAGCCTTCAAGGACCTCTTGCATCCAGGACACCTTATAATAAGGACAGACAGCACCACAATAATGTGGTACATAAACAAGCAAGGGGGTACACACTCCTACCCTCTATGCAGGCAAACAGTGGCCTTGTGGAATGCAGCACTGGCTTACCAAGTTCAATTACAAGCTCAATTCCTGCCAGGAAAAAAGAACACATTGGCAGACCACCTAAGCAGGAACATCCATGGATCCCCATGAGTGGTAACTGGATCCACAAGTATTTGCAATAACTCAAAAATGGGGGTGCCCAGACAGTTTTGGGGGTTGGCAAACAGTTCTATCAGCTATCAAAATTTTGCGCCAGGACATTTCACAGTCAAGCTTGGAAAGTGGACGTGCTCTCATTCAGTTGGAAAATGCTGATAGTATATGCCTTTCCTCCATTGCCCCTTCTCACAAAGGTGCTGCTGAAAGTCAGGATGGAGAGACCCCGGATGATGCTCATTGCCCCAGACTGGCCACGCCAGCACTGGTACCCACTACTAAGGAACATGGCCCACGGCCCACCATGAATTTTACCACAAATTCCTCATCTGCTCACACAGCACAGTCAGATTCTACACAGCCAGCTCAAAACCTTAAATTTGGCTGCATGGCAAATCACCTAAGCAACCAGCCAGCTCCTCTTTCACAAGCTGTTATGGATGTCATTCTGGAGGCCAGGAGGCCCAGCACCAGGAAAGCCTACTCAGACAAATGCAAAAGATTTTGCGCCTGGAACCAAGCTAAAGGCCAAAATACTCGAGCCGGACATACCTTAGATTGTACAATATTTAACTGAGATGTTACACAAAGGACTTTCTTTTTCATCTATTAAAATCCACACCTCAGCTATTTCAGCTCACTACAACACTGATCCTCCCTTATTTTCACATCCACTTCTAAGACTGTACCTCAGAGGCCTCCTAGGACAGCACCAATGCAAACTTGGGACCTCAACTTTGTTCTGGAAACTTACGCTGCCACCTTTTGAGCCAGCTTTCTCAGCTGATTTAAAGTTTATATCATGGAAGACTGCCCTGCTACTAGCAATTACTTCAGCCAGAAGAGTCTCGGAGGTACAGGCACTAATGGCAGTAGAGCCTTTTCTCGTTTTTCATCAAGACAGAGTTTCTCTACGAACTAACCCCTCCTTTATGCCAAAGGTGGTATCCAGTGTGGCTCTAAATCAAGCCATCCATTTACCCACCTTCTTCCCAAATCCACAGAACAAAGGAGACTCCTGCACTCTGACATTCACAGGCAACTACGTTACTACTTGGATAAAACTAAGGTTTTCGGAAAATCTGACCAGCTTTTTGTATCCTATGTTACAGCATCACAAGGAAAGGCTATCTCGCAGACCATTTCCATATGGATAGGACATTGCATACGTTTTTGCTACACCCATCATGGAAAACCAGTTCCTGCTAGCATAAGGCCCCACTCCACTAGGGCAGCAGCTAAATCTATAGCCTTCCTCAGGGGGGTGCCAACCAAGGATAGTCTGGAAGCTGCAACTTGGAGTTCAGTACACACCTTCACCAAACACTATCACTTCAGTCTAGAGCTGGCTTCACCACTGCAGTTTTGCAGGGCCTTCTAGCCTCCTTTAACCCTGTTTGACTCCACTTCCATCCTTAGCTTTGGGATTCAACCCAAGTGTGATGACTGCAGCAGGGTAACACGATGAACATAGTACAGTTTTGTACCTACCATAAATGTAGATGTTTGAGTGTATACCCTGCTGCAGTCCAGGTTACCCTCCCTCCATCCCCTCTGACCTAACTGAAACCTTTCAATTCCTTAAAATCTGATACAACCTTTGTGGTGTATTTGCTTATAGCTGGAGGGATGTTTTGTTTGTGCTAAACTTTTATTATTGGTACTATCTCCTGACTACCTTTTGGGGGGGGGGGTACCTGACATCTGGGGCAAGAAAAACTGAAGAAAATGGTGTCTGATGCCTCTTGTATACACCTGGTGCACGGTCAGGGAAGAAGCGACAGCAACCGACGCCGGACCAAGACTTTGGAATTCAGGCAGACTGCGGGACCGCCTGACTAGGATAACCCAAGTGTAATGACTGCAGCAGGGTATACACTAACATCTACATTTATGGTAGGTACAAAACTGTACTATACCCGCTACCTTCAAGTCATAGGCCTCTACTGACGGCCATGTGGAGTCCGGCATGCCACAAGATACTCAAGGTATTGGACCGACAGATTTATCTCCCTCTGATGGGTCTGGAGCCGCTGAGCAAGCACCGGCTTCTGAGGGTGTATTCAGACCTCAGCATTTGTATATCAAACAGACAGCTGCAAAACCAAAGACAAAAGCAACTTCTAAAACTATAAAAAAAACTGACACATGAGCCACATGCACAGGCCTCTGTGCCTAAAAAAAAATGATCAAAATAGCCGAAGACCTTATTACCTTGATCAGGGGTACCCATTCCCCACCTGATAAGAGGCACTAGGCAAGACACTTATGAATCTTCAGATCAGGTTTCTATTTCTTCTGATCAGGAATTATTTATACCTCCCTATGAGGATTCTGATGCAGAGGAGTCTATTCCATCTGCATCTCCTCCTGAGGATTATTCATTTGCAGAAACCATGCATACTTTGAGGGAGCATTTTCACTGGGAGAGTCAAGACTTCTCAATCGAAGAAGCTTAGATTTCCTTCTCCCTCAGCACAGGCCTTTAGCCATTCCCCCGTTTTAGACATTGTGGATGATGTATTTTCGGAGTCGCTTGTCCCCTGACTCCTTACCTCCAGCTCCCAGTAAGCCTGACCGGGTCCCTGATTTCTAAATTTTTATTTAGAATCCCTGCTGCTGATCCTGAAACTATTTTACAGGGTCCAAAGGTCCAAAGGGCGTTAAGGCCTCATCAGCAAAAAATCCTACCCCCTCTGACAGATTAAAGGGCACTGGACAGATGGGGGGAAGGTTTATACATCTGCAAGTTTGGCAATCGGGGCCTTAATGTCAATTTTGTATGCTTAAGTACCAACAACATGTTATGTGATTGCTGCAACAGAAAATGATTATTTCAGAATGTGCAGAAAATAAAGAATTGCAGGAATTATTGCATGCAGCTGAACAAGTTGGAAAGCATACTTTGCAATGTGGTTTTTATTCCTTAGAGGCCTCTTGCAGGGCCACAGTTACTGGATCAGTGATTAGGAGGCATGCCTGGTTAAAGGAACAAAATGTACCTGATCATGTTAAAGCTAAATTGCTAGATTCACCTTTACAGCATAAGTCTCTGTTTGGTATTAAGGAAGAAGAGGTTTTAAAGAAAATGGAAGAGAAAGTTAAGCCTATGCAAACTGTGACTTCTTACAAGTGCAGCCACCAAGATTCAGTAGACATTGGCCTACCAAAAATTGGTCCTTTCCTGTGTCAGCTCAAAGGGGCAAATCCAGATGCCCTAAGGGTTCCAGATACCAGGCACAAGATTCATACAGATCAAAGCAAAGGGGTGCTTCCACCTCCAAATCTGGAGGAGATGAAGCGCATACCTACAGAAAGCAATCCCAATGACTTCCCTCTGCCTTCACCAAGCACTTGCCTTTTGGCAGCACCCATAAGGGGGAAAATTAGCACTTTTTGCTCAAAACTGGCAGTTAACCCAGGACAAGTGGGTACTAAACATCGTATCACAGGGATACTGATTCCATTTCCACACTCTGCCAATGGTTGGCCAGATCTGCCAAAATCTGGACGTGGGCCAGTCGGATAGTACCAGAACAGGAAAGGACAAGGCCGTGTTTCACTGTTGCATTCATTACATTTGGGTAATCCTGCTGGCAGGTTGCCCTCAGCCGGCCTGAATTCCAAAGTCTTGGGTCCTGCATCGGCTGCTGTTGCCACTTCCCTGTCGTCAGGGGTATAAAAGAAGCAGCTGACGCCATTTTCTTAAGTCTTTCTTGCTGCGTGGTGCCTGAAGCAGAAGCGGTTCGCAAGTGCCGGTCAGCCGACTCCTGAGATTTTCGTATGAGTTTTCAGATCCGAAGTCTTCAATAAAGCTAAGTACCCCATTGGGGAAACTTTTTTTTTTCTTGCTCCAGACCGATGTCAGAAAAAAGTTGGAAGAAAATACCTCAAGGATTTTCACTCTTACTGTATTCCTTGCCTAGGCCCTGATCACGTTTCTGGTCGTCTGTTTTGTGCTAGATTTAACCAATGCACTATTAAGCGTGTATGATTTTGCTTTTAAACTATTTTGGACGCCAGTTTCATTATCCTGAAATGTCGTCTGATACCCATCCATCTACCGGAGTTTACAAAAAACGCAAATAAAAGGATAGAGAAAAACCACAGATGCCCAAAACCGAAACTTCTAAGCCAGTCGCCGGTTCTCAGTGCGGCACTTTTGCAGCCCTTGATGCCCGCTACTTTAGTCGCAGGCTGCTAAAGATTCCCACATGGAGTCGGCCATGCCGCTGGATACTCAAAGTATTGGAGCTGTGGACGCTAATCCCTCAGATGGGTCGAGCTGTTGAGCAGGTACTGGCTTCTGAGGGTGTATTCAGACCTAAACATCTTTACATTAAAACAACCTCTGCTTCAAAGACTAAAGCACTTTCTAAAGCAAGGAAACACTCGAGCCACTTGCACAGGCCTCTCTGCCCAAAAAACATATGTTCAAGATGGCCGAAGACTTGATTACCTTGATCAGGGGTTCCCATCCCCCTCCTGTTAAGAGGCCTAGGCAAGACACTGACTATGAATCTTCCGATCAGGTTTCTATTTCTTCTGATTTTTCTGATCGGGGATATCCCCCCCATGAGGATTCTGATTCTGACGAATCTATACCTTCAGCGTCTCCTCTTGACTATTCCTTTGGGTAAACCTTGCACACCATGAGGGAGCATTTCACTGGGAGAGCAAAGATTTTTCAGAATCTAAAGAGGCTCAGGGATTTTCTATTACTACCTCAGCACAGACCTCTAGCCATTTCACCTGTTAGACATTGTAGATGTGTTTACGGAGTCTAGTTTGACCCCCTAACTCCTTACCCCCCAGCTCCTGTTAAGCCTGACAGATATTACAGGGTTCCTGACTCGCACATTTCTTTTTAAAAACCCTGCTGCTGACCCAGAAACTCTCTGGGTCCAAAGGGGGTTAAGGCTTCCACTGCAAAAAAAAACCCCTCTGACAGACTCAAGGGCACTGGATAGATGGGGAAAAAGGTTTACACTTCCAACTTTGGCTACAAGGGCCTTAAACTGTCTATTTCATATGCTTCAGTATCAGCAACATGTCATGGGATTGCTTAAACAGAAAATGTTAAATTTTGAATGTGCAGAAAACAAGGTAAATGCAGGATTTATTATATGCAGCAGAACAAGTTGGAAAACCTGCTTTGCAATGTGGTTTTGATTCTTGGAGGCCTCCTGCAGGGCCGCAGTTATGGGTTCTGTAATTAGGAGGCATGCTTTGTTAAAGGAACAAAATCTGCCTGGTCATGTTAAATTACTAGTTGCACCTTTACAGCATAATTTGGTGTTAAGGCAGAAGAGATGTTAAAGAAAATGGAGGACAAAGCTAAATCTATGCAAATGGTCACTCACTGTTTTTACAAGTGTAGCCATCTAGATTTAGTAGACACTGGCCAACAAAGAATTGGTCCTTTTCTGTCTGACCTCAAAGGGGCAGATCCAGACGCAGATCCCAGGCGCAAGGTTCATACTGCGCAAAGCAATGGGGGGGGCTTCTACCTCCAAAGTTGGATATTAAAAATCACAACCATACAGAAAACGGTCCCAATGACTTCCCCCAGCCTGCACCAAGCTGGCAGCATCCTTAAGGGGAAAATTAGCACTTTTTTCGCAAAATTGGCACATTATAACCCAGGGCAAATGGGTCCTAGATATCATGTCACAAGGCTACAAGTTCCATTTCCATACCCTGCCAAAGGCAAATGGCTGGCCAGATCTGCCAAAAAATCAATGGGCAGAGACACAAAAACAAGTCTCATCCCTCATGGACATGGGGCCATTCAACAAGTACCAGAGCAAGAGCAGGGACAAGGATTTTACTTAACTGTTCTTTATACCCAGAAAGGACAATGCCAGGAGGCCAATACTGGACCTGTCTATTTTAAACACTTTCCTGGATATACCAAAATGCAAGATGTTGACTTTGCAGCAGCTACTGCCCATGCTGGGCAAGAACGCTTGGCTTGTGACTTTAGGCCTAAAAGAGGCATACCTGCATATCCTAATCAAATGAATATGCAGAAGATACCTCATTCAAGGCTGGCTCAATGCATTACCAATTCTCTGCACCTGCCCTTTGGCTTATCTATTGCGCCCAGGGTCTTTACAAAGTGCCTGGCACCGGTAATTGTGTTCTGCAGACAGAGGAATACAAATATATCCTTACTTGGTCGACTGACATTCTTCTACAGCATTTGGCATTTGTGAAAAGACTTCTAACATGCCTAGGGTACACAGTTAATGAAAAATCAAAACTAGTACCCTCTCGAGATAATATTCCTGGGTGCAAGCTTAAATACAACTGCCCAGATGGCTTATCTCATGCTAGACAAAGGCAACTGACTACCCATTTCAAAATGTTTGCAACAAAGGCCCAGTTATCTGCAAGAAAAATTCTGCAGGCTTTGGGCTTCATGGCATCCTGCATCCTAATTCCATATGCAAGACTGCATATGAGGAAACCTCAATGGTACATAAAAAGTGTTTGGACTCAACATTGCCCCAGCCTGGAAACTATGATTACTCATTTCCTGCCTGCAACAGGAGTTTTGATGCTGGGCAAAGGCTCGTTACCAAAACAAGGGACAGCCATTCACATTACCGCCAGGCAAACACTAATAACGGGTGCATCGGATTATGCCTGGGGGGCCCACATGGCAGGAAAATGCATTCAGGGCACATGGAACTCAAACCAAATGCATATACATATCAGAGAGATGCTAGCAGTTCAAAATGCCCTGACAGCCTTCAAGGACCAATTTCATCCAGGACAACTACTGATAGAACACCACGGTCATGTGGTATATAAAGCAAGCAAGGGGGGTGCACATTCTTACCCCCTTTGCAGACTAGCAATGACTTTGTGGGACGCAGCACGTACTTACCAAGTAAATCTGCAGGCACAATTCCTGCCAGGAAGGAAAAATACTCTGGCAGAGAAACTTAAGCAGAAATCTCATGGATCCCCATGAGTGGCACCTGGACCCACAAGTCTTCAGCATAACAAGAAAATGGGGATGCACGGATATCTATTGCCTCCCTTCACAACTACCAACTAAAAAGATTGTGCACAAGGATTTATCACAGACAAGCATGGAAAGTGGACGCCCTCTCAGTATATGCATTTTCCCCTCTGCTTCTCCTCCCCAAAGTACTCCTAAAGGTCAGACAGGAGAAACCAAGGATGATACGGATTGCCCCAGACTGGCCCCGCCAGCACTGGTGTCCAATACTAAGGAGCTAGTCTCAGTGTCCAGTTTGGACCTTACCTCAAATACCACTGCTACTGTCCCAGCAAAACAGATCCTACACAGCCAACTCAGAACTTTAAAACTGACAGCATGGCTAATAATGTAGCAATACAAAACAAACCTCAGTAAAGCTGTGATGGATGTCATTTTGGAAGTCAGAAGGCCTAGTACTAGAAAATCTTATGCTGGAAAATGGAAGAGATTCTGTGCTTGGAACCAGGCACATGGAACTGATACAGCTGTGCCAAATATTCCTCAGATTTTGCAAAATGAGATGCTGGACAAAGGCCTATCTTTCATCTATTAAAATTCATGCCTCTGCAATTTTGGCTCATTACAGTGTAGAGCCACCAATCTTTTCTCATCCCTTATTAAAGCAGTACCCCCGAGGAGCCAAAAATGTAAGACCTCCAATGTGGTCACCAATGCCTGCATGGGACCTCAAGTATGTCTTGGAAAAACTCACCCTGCCTCCTTTTGAGCCAGCGGCTACTGCTGATATAAAGTTTTTATCTGGGAAAACAGCTCTGCTCCTAGCAATAACTTCTGCAAAATGAGTTTCAGAGCTACAGGCTCTTATGGCTGTGGAACCTTATTTTTTTATCCAGACAGGGTCTCTGAGGACAAACCCAACATTTATGCCTAAGGTGGTGTCCAGTGTGGCTCTCAACCAAACTATTCACCTGCCAACCTTTTACCCAAATCCACAGAACAAGGGGGAGAGAATTCTGCATTCTTTGGATGTACACAGCTTAGATTCTACTTGGACAGAACCAAAGTTTTCAGAAAGACTACTAGTGGCATATGCTGCAGCATCACAAGGAAAGGCCATCTCAAAGCAGACTATTTCAAAGTGGATAGGCCACTGCATTCGTTTCTGCTATGTACACTGTGGCAAGCCAGTACCTAAGGGCATTAGGCCACACTCAACCAGAGCTGCAGCCACTTCAGCCTTTCTCAGGGGAGTACCTACAAAGGACATTTTAGAGGCTGCTACTTGGAGTTCAGTGCACACCTTTACAAAGCGCCATCATCTGCCATTCTACTCTAAATCCAGGGCAGACTTTGCCACTGCAGTTCTGCAAGGCCTCATAGCTGCTCCTAATGCTGTTTAGCTCCAGCCTCCCAACCTTGGCTTTGGGACTCTACCCAAATGTAATGACCAACAGTGAAACACTAAGACGATAGTACAGTTGTGTACACTTACCATAAATGTAGATGTTAGTGTATTCGCTGCATTCCAGGTTACCCACCCGCCGTCCCCTTTATTCTGATGGAACCTATGTGGTGTATTTGCTTGTAGATGAAGGTAAAGTTTATATTGGTGCATGTGTATAAATATATATTTTGGCTACCCTTGTAGGGGGCACCTGACATCTGGGGCAAGAAAAACTAAAGAAAATTGTCTGCTGCATCTTTTATATATACCCCCTGGTGTCGGGGAAGGGGCGACCACAGCCGATGCAGGACCCAGGACTTTGGAATTCAGGCTGGCTGAGGGCAACCTGCCAGCAGGATTACCCAAATGTGATGACTGCAACAGTGAATACACTCTAACATCTACTTTTATGGTAAGTGTTCACAACTGTACTTTCTTGGTACCCAGAAAGGACGAGGCCTGGAGGCAGATACTGGACCAATCTATTTTGAACACTTTCCTGGCTATTCCAAAATGTTGACTTTGCAGCAGCTTCTGCCCATGCTGGGCAAGAATGCTTGGCTTGGACTTTAGACCTAAAAGAGACTTACCTGCATGTACCAATCAGGCAATCATGCAGAAGATGCCCAAGATTCAAGGCTGGTTCAATGCATTACCAATTCTCTGCACTGCCCTTTGGCTTATCTACTGCACCCAGGGTCTTTACAAAGTGCCTGGCACCAGTAATTGCATTCTGCAGACAGAGTAATACAAATATATCCTTACTTGGATGACTGTCTCAAGCAGAGAACAAGGACATTTTTCTTCAACATCTGGTGTTTGTGAAGACTTCTAACATGCCTAGGGTACACAGTCAACAAAAAGAAATCAAAACTAGTACCCTCACGAGATAATATTCCTGGGTGCAAGCTTGAATACAACTGCCCAGATGGCTTATCTCATACCAGACAAAGGCAACTGACTACCTATTTCAAAATGTTGGCAACAAAGGTCCAGTTATCTGCAAGAAAGCTTCATGGCATCCTACTAATTCCATATGCAAGACTGCATATGAGGAAACTTCAATGGTACCTAAAAAGTGTTTGGACTCAACATTGCCACAGCCTGGAAACTGTCATTAATCTCATACCCTGCCTGCAATGGGAGTTTTGATGGTGGGCAAAGGCTTCTCACCAGAGCAAGGGACAAAGCCATTCATATTACCTCCAGGCAGACACTAACAACGGATGCAGCAGACTATGCCTGGGTAGCACACATGGCAGGAATATGCATTCAGGGCACATGGTCCTCAAACCAAATGCATCTATCTACATATCAATCAAAAAGAGATGGCTGTTCAAAATGCCCTGACAGCCTTCAAGGACCTACTTCATCCGGGACAACTACTGATAGACAACACAGGCACACACTTACCCCCTTTGCAGACTAGCCATGGCTTTGTGGGACACAGCTTTGACTTACCAAGTACATCTGCAGGCACAATTCCTGCCAGGAAAGGAAAATACTCTGGCAGACGAACTAAGCAGAAACCTCATGGATCCCTATGAGTGGAAGCTGGATCCACAAGTCTTCAGCTTGATAACAAGGAAATGGGGATGCCCGGGCATAGATCTATTTGCCTCCCCCCTCAATTACCATTCTGCACAAGGACTTATCACAGACAAGCATGGAAAGTGGACACCCTATCAGTATATGCCTTTCCGCCACTGCCTCTCCTTCCCAAGGTGCTCCTAAAGGTCAGACTGGACAAGCCAAAGATGATACCGATTGCCCCAGACTGGCCATGCCAGTACTGGTATCCAGTACTAAAACTTATTTCTATACCCAGCTTGGACCTTGCCTCAAATACCTCTACTACTAAGACAATCAGATCATGCACAGCCAACTCGGGACATTAAACTTGGCAGCATGGTGAATAATGTAGTCGCACAAAAAAACACCTCTCAGTAAAGCTGTGATGGATGTCATTCTGGAAGCCAGAAGGCCTAGTACTAGAAAGTCTTATGCTGGAAAATGGAAGAGATTGTGCCTGGAACCAGGCACAAGGAACTGATACAGCGGTACCAAATATTCCTCAGATTTTGCGATACTCAACTGAGATGCTGGACAAAGGCCTATCTTTTTCATCAATAAAAATTCATGCATCTGCCATTTTGGCACATTACAATACAGAGCCACCACTTTTTTCTCACCCTTTATTAAGACAGTAATTCAGAGGAGCCAAAAATTTAAGGCCCCCAAGGAGACTCTGCATGGGACCTCAACTATGTCTTGGAAAAGCTCACCCTGCCTTTTTCTGAGACAGCTGCTACTGCTGATATGGCATTTTTATCTTGGAAAACAGCTCTGCTCTTAGCAATTACTTCTGCAAGATGAGTCTCAGAGCTACAGGCACTCATGGCGGTGGAACCTTTCATAATTTTTCATCCAGACTAGGTCTCCCTGAGGACAAACAACATTTATGCCTAAAGTAGTGTCCAGTGTGGCTCTTAACCAAGCCATCTATCTGCCAACCTTTTACCCAAATCCACAGAACATGGGGGAGAGAATTCTGCATTCTTTGGACGTACACAGCTTAGATTCTACTTGGACAGAACCAAAGCTTTCAGGAAGACAAGAGTAATTACTAGTGGCGTATGCTGCAGGATCACAAGGAAAGCCTATCTTAAAGCAGACTATAAGTGGTTAGGCCACTGCATTCGTTTCTGCTACTTAACACCATGGCAAGCCAGTGCCTAAGGGCATTAGGCCTTATTCCAGCAGAGCTGCAGCCACCTCAGCAGCCTTTCTCAGGGGAGTTCCAACCGCAGACATTTTAGAGGTGGCTACTTGGAGTTCAGTGCACACCTTTACAAAGCATTATCTGCCACTCTACTCTAAATCCAGGGCAGGCTTTGCCACTACAGTTCTGCAGGGCCTCATAGCTGCTCGTACTGCTGTCTAGTTCCAGCCTCCCAACCATAGCTTTGGGACTCTACCCAAATGTAATGACTGCAACAGTGAAACACGAAGACGATAGTACAGTTGTATGCAGATGTTGGAGTATATTCACTGTTGCAGTCCAGGTTATCCATCCGCCTTCCCCCTTTTTTCTTTTGGATTGTATCCTTCCTTCTCTGATTTATACTACCTATGTGGTGTATTTGCTTATAGATGAAGGTAAAATTTATATTGGTGTATTCCTGAAATTATATATATATATATATATATATATATATATATATATAAAATTTGGCTATCTTTTTTGGAGGCACCTGACATCTGCGGCAAGAAAAACTGAAGAAAATGGCATCTGCTGCTTCTTTTTATATACCCCTGACGACCTGACGTCAGGGAAGGGGTGACAGCAGCCGAAGCAGGGCCCAAGACTTTGGAATTCAGGCTGGCTGAGGGCAACCTGCCAGCAGGATTACCCAAATGTAATGACTGCAACAATGAATACACTAACATCTACATTAATGGTAAGTGTACACAACTGTACTTTCTTGGTACCCAGAAAGGACTAGGCCTGGTGGCCAATACTGGATTTATCTATTTTGAACACATACCTGGACATTCCAAAATTCAGAATGCTGAGTTTGCAGCAGCTTCTGCCCATGCTGGGCAAGAATGCTTGGCTGGTGACTTTAGACCTAAAAGAGGCATACCTGCATGTCCCAGTAAGACAATCGTGCAGAAGATGCCTCTGGTTTTAAGGCTGGCTTAATGCATTACTAATTCTCTGCACTGCCCATTGGCTTATCTACTGCGCCAAGAGTCTTTACAAAGTGCCTGGCACCAGTAATTGCTTTTTGCAGACAAAAGTATACAAATATATCCTTGGACGACTCTCTCAAACTCAAGGACATTCGACACCTGGCGTTTGTGAAATGGCTTCTAACATGCCTAGGGTACACAAACGAAAATAAATCACAATCGTTACCCCTCTCAAACGATAACATTCCTGGGTGCAAGCTTGAATAGAACTGCCCAGATTGCTTACCTCACGCCAGACAAGCAAAGGCAACTGACTACTTCAGACTGATGGCAACAAAAACCCAGTCTTCTGCAAGACAAATTCTGCAGGCTCTGGGCTTCATGGCATCCTGCATCCTACTGATTCCATATGCAAGACTGCATATGAGGAAACTTCAATGATGCCTAAAGTTTATGGAGTCAACATTCTCAGTCTGGTAACAATGATTCCTCTCATTCCCTGCCTGCAACAGGAGTTTCTATGGTGGGCAAAGGCATGTCACCACATGGGACAGCCATTCACTCTACCCTCTGCCAGCCAAACCATGACAACAGACGCATCAGATTATGCCTGGGGGCCCACATGGCAGGAAGATTCATTTGAGGCATATGGAACCAAAACAAGTGAATCTACATGTCAACCAGAAAGATGCTAGCTGTTCAAAATGCCCTAACAGCCTTCATCCAGGACAACTACTGATGGACAACACCAGTCATGTAGTATATAAACGGGGGCACACATACCCCTTTTGAAGATTAGCCATGGCACTGTGGAACATGGCTTTGACCTATCAAATCTTCAAGCTCGATTCCTGCCAGGAAAACAAAACACTCTGGCAGATGATTTAAGCAGAAACTTTATGGATCCTCACAAGTGGAAACTAAATCCACAAGTCTTCAGCATAACAGAGAATTGGCGGAGCCCAGACATAGATCTATTTGCCTCAAAATTATCAATTGAAAAGATTCCGCACAAGGACCTATCAGATAAGCATGGAAAGTGGATGCCCTATTATCAGTTTCTTTCTTCCTCTGCCTCTTCTCCCCAAGGTGGTCCTAAAAGTCAGACAAGAGAAACCAAAGATGATACTAATTGCTCCAGACTGGCCCCGCCAATACTGGTACCCAGTCCTAAGGAACTGGTCTCAATACCCAGCTTGGACCTTGCCTCAAAGACCACAACTACTGTCCCAGCAAAACAATCGGATCCTGCACAATCAACTACAAACACTGAACCTGGCAGCATGGCTGATCATGTAGTCAAACACCTGTCAGTAAAGCATTGATGGATGTCATTTTTGGAAGCCAGAAGGCCTAGCACTAGAAAATCTTATGCTGACAAATGGAAGAGATTATGTGCTTGGAATAGAGTACAAGGAACTGATGCAGCTGAACCAACTATTCCTCTGATATTGCAATACTTAACTGATGCTTGACAAAGGCCTATCTTTCTCATAAATTAAAATACATTCCTCTGCCATTTCGGCTCATTACAATAGAGCCACCAGTATTTTCATATCCTTTACTAAAGCAGTATCTTGGAGGAAACAAATTTAAGGCCTCCTAGATTGCCATTGCCTGCATGGGACCTCAATTATGTGTTGGAAAAGCTCACCCTGCCTCCATTTGAACCAGCTGCTACTGCTGATATAAAGTTCTTATGGAAAACAGCTTTGCTTCTAGCAATTACTTCAGCAAGAAGAGTTTCAGAGCTACAAGCCCTCATGGCTATAGAGCCTTTTATTATATTTTACCCAGACAAGGGTATCTGAGGACAAAATCCTACTTTTATGCCTAAGTTGGTTTCCAGTGTGGCTCTTAACCAAACAATTCATCTGCCAACCTTTTATCCAAATCCGCAGAACAAGGGGGAAGAGAATTCTGCATTCCTTGGACGTACACAGACAACTAAGATTCTACTTAAGCAGGACTAAAGCTCTAAGAAAAACTGAGCAATTACTAGCAACATATGCTGCAGGATCAGAGGGCAAGGCTATTTCAAAGCAGACCATTTCAAAGTGGATAAGCCACTGCATCAGTTTTTGCTACTTACACCATGGTAAACCTGTGCCCAAGGGCATTGGGTCTCATTACATCAGAGCTGCAGCTACTTTAGCAGCCTTTCTAAAGGGAGTACCAACCAAAGGCATTCTAGAGGCTGCTACTTGGAGTTCTGTTCACACTTTTACAAAGCATTATCATTTGCCTCTTTACTCTAAATCCAGAGCAGGCTTTGCAACTGCAGATGTTAATCGTGTTTCACTGTTGCAGTCATTACACTTGGGTTATCCTGCTGGCAGGTGACCCGCAGTCGCCCCGAGTTCCAAAGTCTTGGTCCGGCGTTGGTTGCGGTCACCTTTTCCCTGACGTCAGTGTGCCAGGGGTATAAAGGGTGCGACCAATGCCATTTTCTTCAGTCTTTCTTACCGCACGATGCCTGAAGCAAAAGCAGTTCGCAAGTGCCGGTCAGCCGACTCCTGAGATTTTCAAAATTGAGTTTCAGAACCAAAGCCTTCAATAAAGCTAAGTACCCCTTTGGGGAAACTTTTTCTTGCTCCAGACCAATGTCGGTAAAAGTTAATTGTATTTCTTGTGGGAAGCAAATACCTCATAAGGGCTTACACTGTTGCTGTATTCCTTGCCTAGGCCCTGACCATGACGTTACCAGTTGTCAGTTTTGTGCTAGATTCAATAAACGCACTATTAAACGTCAGTTTGATTTTGCTTTACATTATTTTGGCTGAAGGTTTAATTATATAATGCCGTAGGAAACGGACTGGAATATATAAAGAATGCAAAGACAAGACAGGCATCAGAGGTCCAAAACAGACAAAGCCTCTTCTAGGCCAGTCGCAGGTTCTCAGTGAGGCGCTTTCACAGCCCCTGACACCCACTACCTCAAAGCCACAGGCCGTAACCGACAGCCACGTGGAGACACCGAGGCCTGTGGAAACTCAAGGTATTGGGCCTACGGAAATTATTCCCTCAGATGGGTCCGGAACCACTGAGCAGGCTTCTGAGGATGTTGACCTTCACAGCTTACAATTAAGGCTATTACAGCTGCAAAGGTAAAGTCAAAAACACCATTAAAGACAAGGAAACAAGTGCAGCATTCTCCAGAACAGTCATCCATGCCAAAGAAACAGATGCTTAAAATGGCCAAAGACCTAATTACTTTAATCAGGGGTTCCCACCCCCCTCCTGACAAAAGGCCTAGGCAAGACCCTGATTATGATTCCTCTTCTCTCCCTCCCTATGAGGACTCTGATGCAGAAGAGTCCATTCCTTCAGCCTCACTGCCTGAGGATTATTCTTTTGGGGAAACCCTGCACACCATGAGGGAGCATTTCCTTTGGGAGAGCCAGGATTATTCAGAATCCAAGAAAAGGCTCAGATTTCCTTTTATTGCATCAGCACAGGCCCCTGGCTATCCCCCTGTGCTTGATATTGTAGATGTTTTTTTAATCCAGTCTGTCTCCTGATTCTTTACCCCCTGCACCAGTCAAGCCAGACTAGTACTACAGGGTCCCTGACTCTCATATATTTCTTTACAAAAACCCCGCTGCAGACCCAGAAACAATTTCTCAGGGTCCTACAGGGGTTAAGGCTTCCACTGCCAAAAATCCTGTCCCCTCAGATAGGGATTCCAGAGCTCTGGACAGATGGGGGAAAAAAAGTTTACACTTCTGCTACTTTAGCTGTAAGAGCTTTAAACTGTCAGTTTCACATGCTTAAATATCAACAGTACCTCATGTCATTGTTAAAGCAGAAAATGGTTTCAAATACAGAAAGTCCTGACAGTAAAATGCAGGATTTATTGCATGCAGTTGAACAAGTGGGAAAGCATACTCTGCAATGTGGTTTTGATTCATTAGAGGCTTCTTGTAGAGCCACAGTTACAAGCTCTGTTCAAAGACATGCTTGGTTGAAAGAACAAGGTTTACCTGACCATGTTAAAGTAAAATTATTGGATGCTCCATTACAGCATGATACTTTGTTTGGTGTTAAGGCAGAAGAGGTGTTAAAGAAAATTGAGGATAAAGCAAAGTCAATGCAGACAGTGAAAGATTTCTTACAGGTTCAACCACCTAGATTTAGCAGAAACTGGCCTTCAAAAAATTGGTCCTTTCCAGTGTCAGGCCACAAAGAGGCAGATACAGACGCCCAAGAAGCCGATCTCAGCCTCAAGGCAAGGCTCCTACAGACCTAAACAATGGGGTGCTTCAGCCCCCAAAGGAGAAGACAAATCACAACCTTATAGAAAACTGTCACAATGACTTCCCTCTGCAAATGCAAAGCTTTTACCTGTTGACAGCACCCCTAGGGGGAAAGCTAGAACTTTTCTCAAAAAATTGGCACATGATCACCCAGGACCAATGGGTGCTGAATATTGTTTCTCAGGGTTACAGGTTCCACTTCCACACGCTTCCAAAATCAAAAGGTATGCCAGACCTGCCACACAACCAATGGGCAGAGGCACAAAAACAGATTGCTGCTCTTATGGACATGGGATCTATTCAAAAAGTTCCACAAGAACAGGGACAAGGATTTTACTCGAGACTTTTCTTAGTACCCAGGAAAGACAAAGCCTGGAGACCAATACTGGACCTGTCAATCCTAAATACTTTCCTGGATGTTCCAAAATTCAAAATGTTAACACTCCAACAACTTCTGCCCATGCTGGGCAAGGAGGCTTGGCTAGTTACTTTGGATCTCAAGGAGGCATACCTGCATGTCCCAATCAGACAATCATGCAGAAGATACCTCAGATTCATAGCAGGCTCAATGCATTACCAATTCTCTGCACTGCCCTTTGGCTTATCTACTGTGCCTAGGGTCTTCACAAAATGCCTGGCACCAGTAGTTGCATTTTGCAGACAAAAAGGAATTCAAATATATCCCTACTTGGACGACTGCCTTATTCAAGCAGAGAGCAAGGACACTTGTAAAGCACCTGGCGTTTGTAAAAAGATTGCTAATTTGCCTAGGGTACACAGTAAACGAAAAGAAATCAAAACTAGTGCCCTGTCAAGAGAAAATATTCCTGGGTGCAAGCTTAAATACAACTGTCCAGATGGCTTATCTCATGCCAGACAAAGGCAGCTGACTCATTACTTTCAAATGATGGCAACAAAAACCCAAGTGCCCTGCAAGAAAAATTCTGCAGGCCCTGGGCTTCATGGCATCCCACATTCTACTAATTCTATATGCAAAACAGCATATGAGGAAACTACAATGGTATCTTAAAAAGTGTTTGGACTCAGCATTGTAACAGCCTAGAGACAGTCAACTTTGATTCCCTCCCTACAAAAGGAGTTTCGATGGTGGTCCCAGGCCTGTCACCACAACAAGACAGCCTTTCACCTTACCTACAGCCAGGGAGACAACGGATGCATTGGATTATACCTGGGGAGCACATATGGCAGGAAAATGTATTCAGGGCACGTGGCCCAAGGAACAAATGCATCTTCACATCAATCAAAAAGATGCTAGCTGTACAGAATGCCCTGACTGCCTTCAAGGACCTAATACATCCTGGACAATTATTAATAGACTGATACCACAGTTATGTGGTACATAAGTAAGGGGGCACATATTCCTAACCCCTATGCAGACAAGTCATGACTTTGTGGAACACAGCACTGACCTACCAAGTACATCTGCAAGCTCAATTCCTGCCAGGAATAAAAAATACACTGGCAGACTAAGCAGAAATCTCATGGATCCTCACGAATGGAAGCTAAATCCAGAAGTGTTCAGTATGATAAGGAAATGGGGACGCCCAGACATAGATCTTTTTGCCTCCCCGCACAATTGCCAAATACAGAAATTTTGCACAAGAACTTGTCACTCTCAAGGATGGAAAGTGGATGCTCTATCATTCAGCTGGAAAGGCCCGACAGTCTATGCCTTCCCTCCGATGCCTCTTCTCACCAAGGTGCTACTAAGTCAGACAGGCCAAAAATGATCCTGATTGCACCAGACTGGCCATGCCAGCACTGGTACCCAATCCTAAAGAGTTTGTCCCAAGGCCCACCTTGGCCTCTACCTCAAATCCCTCATCTTCTGACACAGCAAAACAATCAGATTCTGCGCAGTCAACTCAGAACCTTGAACCTGGCAGCATGGCAGATAAATGTAGCCATTCAGACTGCACCCTCACTAAAGCTGTTATGGATGTCATTTTGGAAGCCAGGAGGCCCAGCACTAGGAAATCTTATGCAGAAAAATGGAAGAGATTCTGTGCTTGGAACCAGGCACAAGGGCTCAAACCACTTGTCCCTAATATACCTCAAATTTTGCAATACTTAACTGAGATGTTGGACAAAGGCCTATCTTTTTCATCTATTAAAATCCATGCCTCTGCCATTTCAGCTCATTACAATACGGATCCTCCTATTTATTTCACATGCTCTACTACGACAGTACCTCAGAGAGGCAAAAAATATAAGACCCCCAAGGAGAGCACCAGTACCTACTTGGGACCTCAATTTTGTTTTGGAAAAACTAACACTGCTTCCTTTTGAACCAGCCAGCAAAGCTGATCTAAAATTCTTGTCATGGAAAACTGCTCTGCTCCTAGCAATAACTTCAGCAAGAAGAGTCTGTTACAAGCATTGATGGCTGTGGAACCTTTCCTCATTTTTCATCAGGACAGGGTTTCTCTTAGGACAAACCCAACATTCATGCCAAAAGTGGTCTCCAATGTGGCCTTAAACCAAACCATTCATTTACCTACTTTCTACCCAAATCCCCAGAATAAAGGGGAAAGACTTCTGCATGCTTTGGATATACACAGGCAGCTACGATTCCGAAACAAAAGCTTTCAGAAAAACTGAGCAACTGTTTGTAGCATATGCTGCAGGATCACAAGGAAAAGCCTATTGCAAAGCAGACAGTCTCCAAATGGATAGGACACTACATCCGCTTCTGTTATGCACATGGCAAATCGGTGCCTAAGGGCATTCTACCAGAGCAGCAGCCACTTCAGCAGCTTTCCTCAGAGGAGTACCAACCAAAGACATATTAGAAGCTGCAACCTGGAGCTCAGTGCACACTTTCACCAAGCACTACCACTTACCTCTCTACTCTAAATCCAGAGCAGGCTTTGCCACTGCAGTTCTGCAAGGCTTGTTAGCCTCGCCAAATCCAATTTAGACCCAGCCACCCAACCTCAGCTTTGGGATTCTACCCAAGTGTAATGATTGCAACAGTGAAACACGATGAACATAGTATAGTTGTGTACCTACCATAAATGTAGATGTTGGAGTGTATTCACTGTTGCAGTCCAGGTTACCCTCCCACCATCCCCCTTTTCTTTGCTGGGACTTTTCTGTACTTCTCAACTCTATACAACCTATGTGGTGTATTTGCTTGTAGATGAAGGAAATGTTTATAGTAATATATGCATGGTTCTTTGGCATATTTTTATCTTTTCTGCCTTCCTATCTGGGGGCACCTGACATCTGGGGCATGAAAAACTGAAGAAAATGGCATTGGTTGCAATCTTTATAGCCCTGGTGCACTGACGTCAGGGAAGAGGCGACTGCAACGCCGGACCAAGATTTTGGAACTTGGGCCGACTGCAGGTCACCTGCCAGCAGGATAACCCAAGTGTAATGACTGCAACAGTGAATACACTCTAACATCTACATTTATGGTAGGTACACAACTGTACTTTCTGCAAGGCCTTATAGCTGCTCCTAATGCTGTTTAGCTCCAGCCCCCCCAACCATAGCTTTGGGATTCTACCCAAATGTAATGACTACAACAGTGAAGCACAAAGAACATAGTACAGTTGTGTACACTTGCCATAAATGTAGATGTTACTGTTGCAATCCAGGTTACCCTCCTGCCATTCCCCATCATTCTGGATTTTCTTTCCTTTATCTTCTACGACCTATGTGGTGTAGCCACCTAGATTCAGTAGGCATTGGCCTTCTAAAAACTGGTCCTTTCTAGTCCCTCCCAGACCACCTCAGTCCAAACCCAGGGGCAACAGACCACCAAGACTACAGTCTCAGGGTATGCACAGATCTAAACAATGGAGTGCTCCCACCTCAAAAACAGGGAGTGGTAAGCCACCCTTATATGGAAAAAAATTCACAATGACTTGTCCTTCATCCTGCCTAGCCATGCCCAAGTACTTGCACACCTAGGAGGAAAACTCACCCTGCATGCAAAAAAACTGGGTGTATATTACCCAGGGCCGATGGATCTTAAACATTATATCCCAGGGATACAGATTCTTCAGATTCTTCCACTCACTGCCAACCCCAAACAGGTTGCCAGACCTCCTCCAAACCAGTGGGCAGAGGTCCAAAAGCAAGCCCTTTCTCTCCTCAGTATCAGGGCTATTCAACCTGTTCCAACAGAGCAAAGAGGACTGATGTCCTTCAAGGATGCATCTGCAGTCATCACATATGGGTTGTCCTGCCTTAGGCAGCCCTTCGGTCGGCCGGATTCCAAAGTCTGGGTCCGGCATCGGCTGATGTCGCCCTTTCCCCGACGTCAGAGCGCCTGGGGTATAAGAGTCAGCCGACACCATCTTCCTCAGTCTTTCTTGCCGCGTGGTGCCCGAAGCAGAAGCAGTTCGCAAGTGCCGGTCGGCCAGCTCCTGTAATTCAGCTACCAAAGACTTCAAAGCTGGTACCCGTTGGGGACTCTTTCTTGCCTCAGCCAATGTCAGATAAAGTTAATAATTGCTTAACTTGTGGGAAACAAATACCTCATAAGGATTTCCACTCTTACTGCCTCCCCTGCCTAGGCCCAGACCACAACGTCTCGGCCT
Source organism: Protopterus annectens (assembly GCF_019279795.1). Classification (NCBI taxonomy): domain Eukaryota; kingdom Metazoa; phylum Chordata; order Ceratodontiformes; family Protopteridae; genus Protopterus; species Protopterus annectens. The sequence continues at coordinate 955,894,992 of NC_056726.1, forward strand.
GTTCAGCCTGTGCTTCCTTCAACCGACACGCACTTAGATGTCGGGCGGAGTTTGCAGAGGAATTTTTTGGGGCTAGTTTTTTGTACAATATGCCGTCGGAGACTCCAACTTTACATTTAACAAAGAAACGGAATTTTAAGGACTGACACATGCGGGCCGCGGTTTCGGCTGAAACCACGGCCAGGCCTACCGCGAGGGTCTCTCTCGGCCTCTGCTGAAACAGAGTCCTTGGTACTTCCAACCACCGAATCCGCTCAACCGACAACCTCGGCCCCGGAGGCCCCTGCTGAGTCGGTTATTGAATTTCCATCAGAAACTGGTGTCCTGGAACCTTCCGACACCATTCCTCTAGACAAAACCACCAGCACGTGGGGCAGCCAGGCCTACTGCATCCATGTCCATAAAGGCATTCTCTAGGGCTAAAGCTGCTAAACTCTCAAAAGCTTTGCCTCCCAAGGTTATCCCTCAGGGACCCACTACAGGTTCACAGATTCTTAGTTTAGCAGAGGACCTTATTTCCTTAATTAGGGGCTCACAGCCTCATCCGGACAGGGGCTCTCAACCTCCTCCAGAAAAAAGGCCCAGGGTTGAGCCCTCTGATCCCCACTCCTCTGATGGCTCTGCTCTCTCGGACTTCCAGGAGGAGGCTTTTTCAGCCTACGAGGATTCTGATGCAGAGAAATCTATCCCCTCGGCCTCCCCTCCTGAAGAGCTGTCCTTCGGGGAGACACTTCACACTATGAGAGAGCATTTCCAATGGCAGGGCCAGGAATTGATTCCAGGAAGAGATTAAGGACTTTCTTGCATTTGCCTCAGCATAGACCTTTGGCAATTCCTCCTATTTTGAATGTCATTGATGATGTGTACTCTGAGTCCAGCACAACCCCTGACTCTCCCTCCGGCTCCTGTCAAACCCGATAGGTACTACAGGGTCCCGGACTCGCATCTTTTCCTTTTCAAGGCCCACTCTGCTGATCCAGAAACTATTTCCCAGGGCCCTAAAGGGGTTGCAGCTGCCACTACTAAAAATCCTCTCCCCTCTGAAAGGGAGTCCAGAGCTTTAGAGAGATGGGGTAAAAAAGTGTATACTTCTGCTACTCTTTCTATGAGGGCATTAAATTGTCAATTTCATATGATACAGTACCCAAGAGTATTTGTTAGATGAATTGCATAAAAAACTGTCTTCACCTGAACCCCTAGATCGCAAATCACTTCAGGATCTGGTACATAACTCCCAACAGGTTAGCAACCATTTCTTGCAGTGTGGTTATGATGCATTGGAAGCTTCATGTAGGTCAGCTATGACAGGTGCAGTCATACGTGTAGGCATGCTTGGCTGAAGGAACAATCTCTGCCAGACCATGTTAAAGCAAAGCTTCTGGATGCTCCACTGGAAAAACAAAAGTTATTTGGCTCCACTGCTCAGGAGGTCTTAAAGAAATTTGAAGAAAAGGCAAAATCTGTACAAACAGTCAAAGATTTTCTCCAAGTCCAACCACCAAGATTCAGCAGAAATTGGCCTTCCAAGAATTGGTCCTTTCCAAACAGAGAGGTTTCAGAGAGGCAAGAACAGGCATGGCAGAGGTAGAGGGCAAGCTAGAGGCTCCTACAGAGGACGTCAATCGCAGCCTCCCAACCAGAGAGGTAGTGCAGGACCTACAACTGCTGCACAAGGACAGACTGAATGACTTTACTTTGACACCGCCAACCAGGGCTCAATTGGAAGCACCCTTGGGCGGAAAGCTTTCTTTATTCTCAAAAAATTGGCACAGTATTACAAGGGACAAATGGACACTACAAATAATAGACAAAGGATACAGGTTCCATTTTCACACATTACCAAAAAGAAAAGGCATGCCAGACCTGCCACCGAATCAAAAGGCAGAGGCTTTGAAACAAATCTCCAACTTAATGCAAATGAAAGCTATAGAAAAGGTTCCTCTCTCAGAACAAGGCCAAGGATTTTATTCCAGACTATTCCTTGTTCCAAGAAAAGAAAAGCAATGGAGGCCTATTCTCGACTTGTCCGCACTAAATACTTATCTCATTGTGCCAAAATTCAAAATGCTGACTCTACAGCAACTCCTTCCCATGCTGGGCAAGGGGTATTTGCTGGTAACTCTAGACCTCAAGGAGGCATACCTGCATGTCCCTATCAGACAAAGTTGCAGAAGACACCTCAGATTTCTTGCAGGTTCAGAGCATTATCAATTCTCAGCATTGCCTTTTGGCTTATCTACTGCGCCCAGAGTATTCACGAAATGCCTGGCATCAGTAATTGCACACTGCAGACTTCAGGGGATTCAAATATACCCATATCTGGACAACTGCCTTATACAAGCGGACAGCCAACAAACTTTGGTAAAACACTTGAATTATGCCATCCACCTACTTCAGGCCTTGGGATATACAGTCAACATTCAAAAATCAAGACTTGTTCAATCACAAAGAACAACTTTTCTGGGTGCAAATCTAGACACAACCACCCAAATGGCTTTCCTCACAGAAGAAAAACAGTCAACTACCGGATTACTTAAAAAATCTGACAAGACAAACTCAGCTGACTGCAAGGAAAATCCTGCAAGCCCTGGGTTACATGGCTTCTTGCATCCTTTTGATTCCACAAGCAAGGCTACATATGAGAAAACTACAATGGTACCTAAGGAGTTTATAGACTCAGCACAGTCACAGCTTAGAAACTTTGATACCACTCATTCCATGCCTTCAAAAGGAATTTCTGTGGTGGGCTCAAGCAAGCCAGTCAAACAGGGGTCTGACCTTCAGCAAACCAATAGCCAGCCAAACCATTACAACGGACGCTTCAGATCACGGATGGGGAGCGCACATGGAGGGCAGATGCATTCAAGGACTATGGTCACAAAAAGAGCTACGCATGCACATAAACCAAAAGGAAATGCTGGCAGTGATGCATGCAATTGAAGCCTTCAAACTCTTTCTGCATCAAGGCCACCTGCTAATAAGGACAGACAACACCACAGTTATGTGGTACATAAACAAGCAAGGAGGCACCCATTCCTACCCTCTTTGCAGACTGGCAATGAATCTATGGGAACTTTCCTTGAAACTCAATATAGAGCTGCAATCCCAGTTTGTGCCAGGAAAAGACAATATACTGGTGGACAGCTTAAGCAGAAATATCATGGATGCACACGAGTGGATGCTGCACCCAGACATCTTCCTACAGATAACACAATCATGGGGGAGGCCGGACATAGATCTTTTTGCCTCCCCCCACAATCAGCTGAAGAAATTCTGCTCAAGGACATACCACCCACAAGCATGGAAAGTGGATGCCCTCTCTTTCAGCTGGAGAGCTCTAACAGTGTATGCATTTCCACCTCTCCCATTAATGACCAAGGTCTTACTGAAGATCAGGACAGAGAAGCCAAAAGTGATTCTGATAGCTCCGGACTGGCCAAGACAGCACTGGTACACACTGTTCGAGCATGTCACGCACGAAACCATGGCCTCTTCCTCAATGGCCACTTCTCCTGACACAGCAGAATTACAAAACTCTGCATTCCAACCTGAAAACCTTGCAACTAACAGCCTGGAAAATACCTTGACTCCTCCTCAGGATAAGCTATCCAAGAGAGTGAAGGATATCATCATGGAAGCTCGCCGGCCTTCCACTAGAAAGGCATATTCAGCAAAATGGAAAAGATTTCATACTTGGAGCACCACAAAGGGCCTAGATGCGACAGTGATGAACATGGCACATATCCTGGAATACTTGGCAGAAATGCTCCACAATGGCCTGTCTTACTCTTCCATTAAAATTCATGCTTCAGCAATTTCAGCAGAGTACAATACTGATCCACCTGTCTTCTCTCATCCTCTCCTAAAACAGTTTCTAAGAGGAATTAAAAACATCAATCCTCCAAGGAAACCACCAGTGCCTACTTGAGACCTTAACTTCGTGTTGGAAAAACTAACACTGCCTCCCTTTGAACCAGCAGCATCTGTAGAACTACAGTTCCTGTCTTGGAAGACTGCCTTCCTTCTGGCCATAACCTCAGCAAGAAGAGTATCTGAGTTACAGGCCCTCATGGCAGTACAGCCATTTCTTACTTTTCATCAGGACAGAGTCTCATTGAGAGCCAATCCTTAATTTATGCCAAAGGTGGTATCCAGGGTCTCATTAAACCAAGCTATTCACCTGCCTTCTTTCCAAATCCACAAAACAAAGGGGAGAAACTTCTGCACACCCTGGACATACACAGACAGTTGCGCTACTACTTGGACAGAACTAAAAGTTGCAGAAAAACTGACCAGCTGTTGGTAGCATATGCTGCTGGTGCACAAGGAAAAGCAATTTCCAAACAGACAGTTTCAAAATGGATAGGGAATTGCATTCGCTTTTGTTACTCCTTTCATGGGAAAACTGTGCCAGCTAACATTAGACCTCATTTCACCAGAGCCACAGCCACCTCCACAGCCTTCTTAAGAGGGGTGGCTACCAAGGACATTTTAGAAGCTGCTACATGGAGCTCCGTGCATACATTTTCCAAGCATTACAATTTACCTTTATATTCCAGATCCAGAGCAGGCTTTGCTACGGCAGTCCTGCAGGGCATTTTAGCTACACCATCCTTTACATAGATCCTCCACCCCCAGATTGGCTATGGTATTCTACCCATATGTGATGACTGCAGATGCATCCTTGAAGGACATAGTACAGTTTTGTACCTACCATAAATGTAGATGTCCGATAGGTATGCATCTGCAGTCAGGTTTACCCTCCCTCCTTCCCCTCTGGTATTTATTGGGTACTTTTCCCTCTCCTAGCTAGCTGGGGTTATCTATTATGGTGTATTTGTTTTATATATATATATATATATATATATATATATATATATATATATATATATATATATATGTATGTATATGTATATATATGTATATAAAATTCTGTGCATGTTTGGAATTTATTGCATTTCTCCAAATTTAGCCTTCCTTTGAGGGCACCTGGCATCTGGGGCAAGAAAAACTGAGGAAGATGGCGTCGGCTGACTCTGTTATACCCCAGGCACTCTGACATCGGGGAAAGGGCGACATCAGCCGACGCCGGACCCAGACTTTGGAATCCGGCCGACTGAAGGGCTGCCTGAGGCAGGACAACCCATATGTGATGACTGCAAATGCATACCTATCGGACATCTACATTTATGGTAGGTACAAAACTGTACTTTTCCACTCCAGACTGTCCTTGGTGCCCAGAGAAGAGAATTCTTGCTGCCCTATCCTGGATCTGTCAATTCTCAACACCTTTCTGGTGGTACCAAAATTCAAAATGCTTACACTACAGCAGATGCTCCCTATGCTAGGTAAGGACTCCTGGCTGGTCACCCTAGACTTAGAAGCTTATCTACACATCCCCATAAGGGACTCTTGCAGGAAATATTTACGTTTCAGGGCAGGCTGTATGCAGTTCTCTGCACTTCCCTTTGGCTTATCTGCTGCGCCCAGAGTACTCTCAAAATGCCTGGCTCCAGCCATTGCATACTGCAGTCAAACATTCAAATTTACCAATAACTTGGATGATTGCCTGATTCAGGTGGACAGTCAGGAATTGCTACATCAGCACCTGATGTTTGTAAAGAGACTCCTAACTTCTCTGGGGTATACCATCAACAAAAAATAAATCACATCTGGTACCCAGCCTAAAGATTGTATTTCTGGGAGCAAGCTTGAACACAACTTCCCAGATGGCATTCCTCACTCCAGAAAAGCAGGTTTATTTGACAAATTACTTCAAAATACTGGCCACCCAAACCCAACTATCTGCAAGGAAAATTCTGCAAGCACTAGGGTTCATGGCCTTATGCATCCTAATTCCATATGCAAGACTGCATATGAGGAAACTTCAATGGTACTTAAGTCTGTCAACTTTCTCAGGACCTGGAAACAGTGAACGTTATGTAGTTCAATCTCGTCTACATTCTTACCTGTGGGTTCGGAGCCGAATGTCTGCTCTGACTCTGCCAACTTTTTTAGCTCAAAGTCTTTCTTTTGGCTGGGCTAAGATGGTATCCCATGCTGCACTGCTCTCTATCCCCAGATCTCATTTGCCGCTCGTGTAGCTCGGACGTGGTCTCGCTCTTGGCTGTGGCCAAGTACCCTTTTTCTTCCTTATCAGAGAAATTTGTTGCAAACAAAACTATTTTAATAGCTATTGGGTGTTCTTGTCTTGTGAAAAAATTGTGTTTTGGATAGTTCTGTGGTATCCCACTAGCTGTTTCCAATGGGCTAGGCCCATTTTCAGTTAGAGGACCTAGTCTGTCCCCTTGCTTTCCTTGCATCATTAAAGTTTACCGGGACTAAGTACCGTTTAAATTAGAGGTATTAGTCCTTTCTCCCTTGCTTGTGTCTAAGGATAGTTTAACTTGGAGATCTTGTGGTATTTGTGTGTTGTTTTTTCCTGCTTTGTGACTGACCGTGTTGGTCCTTTATTCATTGTTTGTCTTGGTGCCTTGTTATTAACTATGTCCAAAGATACTAAGGAGCACAAGCCCTCAGGCTTCAAGAAGTGCTCTAGGTGCAGTTACAAAATGTCCATTACCGATGGACAACTCCGTCTGTATATTGTCTGGGAGCCATTCATCTCCAGGAGTCGTGCAGCTTCTGTCATGTTTTTAGTCCGCAAGTTCTTCAGGAAAGGAAGAATAAATTGATTTTTGAAGGGACTTCTGAAACCCTCCTTCGAGGAGGGTCTGGAGAGTGCTTCCAGCTCTAAGGCTAAATCTTCTAAATCAAAAAAGATCTCCGGCTCCATCAGTCTCCTTGGAGCCACCGGAGAAAATAGCAAAGTCTGCTTCGGCATCCTTGGCTCCATTGTCTTTGGGGCCACAGGAACTGTCTGTTATGGAACCTGCTTCGGCTCCAATTTTCTTGGAACCTGTTCGGAGCTGATCACCTAGCATTAGGCCAGTATCCCCTCCTCGCAGGTCCCCTTAGGAGAGGAGGTCTCTATCTCCTTTTCTATCCTCTAAATCCTCCAGGACCTTATCAGATGTGGACGTCGATAAGAGTGGTGCAGAGACTCCTTCAGTCGGCAAAATTGTTCTCTGCTCTGACCATCAGCTCCGGAGCCGGTCTCTCAACCTGCTTCAATACTTCCTCCTCTGAGCACACCTCAGCTTTCAGAGCCGGAGCGCTCTGCTCCGCGTGATGTCCCTAGGTTGTTTCCGACAGCCCCTCCTGGCTTATCGGCGCCAACGTTGGCTCCCAATCCAGTCGGCCCCGTCCACGGGGTTCAGGACTCAAGATTCTTCGGTCATACCCAAGAGAGGCTTCGGGACACAGCTCTGCTCCTAGTCTCCCTCTCTGTGCTTCGACACGGGGAAGTTTGACTCCTATCATGGCTTCAGAGGCTGGTTGTTCTTTTGGGGGGGGGGGGCAGCCTTCAAGGCCATGCGGAGCGCGCTGGCCAGGTTGTCAGTGGCATCATGTGGGTCGGTCATTCTGTCCCCTACTACACCGGTGCAGGTCTCTGATTGCCATCTATCTCTAGACAGCAGAGCCCCAAGGCCTCAGAGTACCCCCATGAGTGGTACCCATGTTTCTGAGGGCCCCTCAGTTTTTGCCTGAGGAACCACCCAGAAAGAAGACATGCAAGAGGAAGCACATAGACTCCCAGGATGAGTCTCTCCCATCCGACACCAACCTCGAGGAATCTGAGGGGTCACCCAAGTCATCCTCTGAGGAGGTTTCTTTCTCTGACAACCTAGAGAGTTTGAAACAGAGGTGACTGACCATCCAAAGCCCCCTCCAAGGAGGAGTCACTTCCTGAAGGCCTTTAGTGCTCAGCCCTCTGCCTCCTGGGTATCTCCACCCTTCAAGCTTCTGGATTTGGTTTGTCGAGGGGTGTGAGAAACCCCTGACTCTGTGGAAGCAGTCCCCAGGAGACTCAAATTTGTCTGCTTCTCCTGATAAGGAATTTCTGTCCAAGGGAGTCCCTGTGGATGCCATCATGGTGGCAGCTGCTACTCAGAAGGAATTAACCGAGACTTCTTCCACCGTCCATCCCCCTAACAAGGAGTCTAGGACCATGGACCAGTACGGGAAGTGTTTAACTTACGGTCACTGAATTATTTATCACACTTTACATGGCTCCAGAGAGATCTCAGGGAGCTTGGAGATGCTCTCATGGGTAACGTTTCTGAGGCGGTGGCCAGACTGTTAACGCTCAGATGTCTACCCTCATTTCCATTGCGAACTCCTCCATGAGGCTAATCTCGTATGCAGCCGAAGGAGCGAGTAGGGCAGCAAGTTCAGGGGGTGCTCTTAGGAGGCAGGCCTGGATGCACCTTTGTCATTTTGCGGAGGCCTTCAAGTCTTCATTCACCGCCCCTTTTGATGGTTCCTCTTTGTTCGGAACCAAGGTGAAAGACACACTCACCAGGTGCAAGCAGGAGGGCAAAACTCTGTCTGCCGGAGTCCATTTTTCCCTTCCCTCTATGCCTTATCCCAAGGCCCAGAGGGGGGACAAAATGTGGTTCAAGAAATCAGGTTTTTCCCTGGTGCACAAGGTGAGTTCCCCTCCAGAGGCGGGGGGTGGTTATTCAGGGAGATGCCACCCTAGGGGCAGAGGAGGCCCCCACAACTCAGGAGACCACTATTCCTTTCATGGTTTTCCCTACCCCCGCTCTTGATGGGAGGCCTGACTGCGTTTCCGGAGCCAGTCGGGGGTCGAATCTCATTACACCCGGAGGCCTGGCAAGACATCACCCAGGACCGATGGGTTTTATGGATAATTTCCGGAGGATATGTCACCCCCTTCTCGTCAAATCCCCCTCCAATCAAGAAAATCCCGGATATTCCACCCAGTCAAAGGGATTACGCAATTCAGAAGTTTCAAAGCTGCTAGAAAAAGGAGCCATCCAACATGTCCCCTCAGACCAGATCGGATTAGGGACTTGCACCAGATTCTTTTTGGTGCTGAAAAGGACAGTGGACCTGAGGCCCATATTGGATCTCCGCTGATTGAACACCCACGTGCAAATGTCCAAGTTCCGAATGGTCACATTGCAGTCTATTCTCCCATTGTTGGGAAAAGTGTGGATGTGCTCCATCGTCCTCAAGGATGCATACTACCACATAGATGGACAGGGCATCCAGAAGTCACCTACGCTTCCAGCTGAAAGCCAGTCATTTTCAGTTTTGAGTCCTGCCCTTTGGTCTCACCACAGCCCCCAGGGTGTTTACCAAATGCATGGCAGTAGTGACTGCTCACTTGAGACGTCAGGGGTTCCAAGTGTTTCCTTATCTGGACGACTGGCTCATTACTGCCACCACCAGGCATCTAATATTTCAGACCAGGGACGCTACTATCAACCTATGTCAGCAGTTGGGCATCACATTGAACTGGGAAAAATCTGCCTTGTTGCCCTCACAGCATGTCACTTTTATAGGCGCCAAACTAGACACCGTCCTCATGCGGGCGTTTTTACCACAGGAAAGAATCAGGGTCCTGCAACAAACAAGTTCATGCCTTGCTCCCTCTGAGAAGAGCGAAGGCAAGATGGGTCCTCCAACTGTTGGGGATGATGGCTGCTATGATTTAGTCTCTCTGGCAAGGTTAAATATGAGGCTCCTTCAGTGGCTTCTCTTTGCTCAGTGGTCTCTTCAGCGTCTTCCACTTTCTCACCCTATTCTACTCAAGACAGGTACAAACAGGATCTCAGTTGGTAGCTTCGCACCGACAACCTCGATGCAGGAAAGCCCTTCATTCCTGTGCCCCTGATTGCCATGGTGACCACGGATGCCTCCCAGATGGGGTGGGGGGCATTATCTAGGCAGGACAGTCCAAGGCACGTGGCAAGAACATGAGATGCATCTGCATATCAATGTCCTGGAAATGAGAGCTGCGCTACTAGCTTTGCAAGCATTTCAGAGTTTTCTTCCTCTCAGGATTATTGCAGTCCACTCAGACAATATGTCAGTGGTGTGGTATCTGAACAAGCAGGGAGGAACCAAGTCTTTACCCCCTTTGCAGAGAGGCCATGCGGGTGTGGCAGTGGGCAGTGTCTTCCCAATGTTTTCTGGTGGCAACGCATATTCTGGGGAAGTCCAATGTGATCGCAGACAGGCTAAGCAGACCTATTCTGATGCCTTACGAGTGGTCCCTGAACTGTCAAGTTGCGAAACAGATCTTCCGCAGGTGGGGTCAGCCTTGCTGTGACCTTTTTGCCAGCCCCCTCTATGCCAAATGCCGCAGCTACTTCAAGTTGATCCCCCCTCAAGGGGAGTCACCCAGGGACGCTCTAGTCATCGATTGGCCCTCCGGTCTACTATATGCCTTCCCTCCGGTTCCCTTTCTGTCAAAGGTTATTCAGAAAGTGCAATCCTTGGGAAGCAGAATGATTCTGATTGCCCCACATTGGCCTAGTCAAGTTTGGTTCCCCTTTCTCCATCCCCATCTCAGATGCTCCTTGGATTCTGGACCCACAACCAGACTTACTGACACATGTCAGGGCAGCTCCATCCCTCTCTCTGGACCCTCCGGTTGACAGCATGGGTACTCCACTTCTGTCATTAGGCTTCATCCTTTTTTGCCGGAGGTGGTTCATATTTTATCTTCCTCTCATAAGCCCTCAACCAGGAAGATTTATTTCAGCAAATGGAAGAGGTTTTCAGTCTGGGCGCATACCAAAAAGATTGACCCTTACACAGCTCCAATTTCATCTGTATTGGAGTTCTTGTCTATGCTCTTTAACCAGGGTTCAGCTGCCGCAACCATTAAAGTCCAATTGGCAGTAATTTCTAACTTTCATGTCGCAGATGAGCCTAGCCTGATGGCACACAGACTCTCTAAGGCTTTCCTGAAGGGTACTTTGTTACTTCATCCTCTGGTATCGGAACCTGTTATGCCTTGAGACTTAAACTTTGTTCTACAGGGTCTTACTTCACCCCCCTTTGAGCCTGCAGCCACTTGTGATTTAAAATTCTTAACTTGGAAGACTGTCTTTAGTAGCCATCATGTCAGCCAGACGTGTTTCGGAGCTTCAAGCTTTATCAATCAAACCCCCTTATTTGTTTTTTCATAAGGACAGGGTTTCTCTGACCGAACCCCTTTTCTTCCCAAAGTGGCATCAAGTCAATAACCTTAACCAATCTATTGAATTACCAGTGATGTCCTTCAAGAATGCAACTGCAGTCCTTACATATGGTTTGTCCTGCCTCAGGCAGCCCTTCAGTCGGCCGGATTCCAAAGTCTGGGTCCGGCGTCGGCTGATGTCGCCTCCTCCCCGACATCAGAGTGGCTGGGGTATAAAAGCATCAGCCGACACCAATCTTCCCCAGTCTTTCTTGCCGCGCAGTGCCCAAAGCAGAAGCAGTTCGCAAGTGCCGGTCGGCCAGCTCCTGTGTTTTCAGTAACCGAAGTCATCAAAAAGCTAAGTACCCCGTTGGGGAACCTTTTCTTGCCTCAGCTGATGTCAGATAAAACTGCAAAAGTTAATAACTGTTTGTCTTGTGGTAAACAAATACCTCATAAGGACTTCCATTCTTACTGCCTTCCCTGCCTTGGCCCAGACCACGACGTCTCGGCCTGTGCTGCCTGTGCTTGCTTCAATAAGCGCACACTCAGGCGCCGGGCAGAATTTACTGAAGACTTTTTTGGTGAAAAATACTCCTATATCATGCCGTCAGAACAACCGACAACACATTTCCAAAAAACGGAAGGACCGGGACCGACATTCTCGGCCTGCGACTTCCACAAACACCACGCCAAAACCTACCGTGAGTGCATCGGTCTCTTCTGAGGCGGTTATTCCACCGCTCCAGACCGACGACACCGCTTTATCGTTCACTTCGGCCCCAGAGCCTCCGCCGGTGCCGGTTGTTGATTTTCCTCCAGAAGCTGAAGCCCAAGATTTGCCTGAGACCATACCGGTGGACAAAGTTACTCAAGCACGTGGGGCAGCTAGGCCTCCGGTGTCCATGTCAATCAAGGCCTACACACGTGCTAAGGCTGCCAGCCAGGCTAAGTCTCACCCTCCTAAATCTTTTCCTCAGGGTCCCACTTCTGATAAACAGATCATGACTTTAGCTGCAGATCTGATTTCCTTAATCAGAGGTTCCCAGGCTCATCCTGACAGAGGTTCTCAGCCGCCTTCAGACAAAAGGCCCAGGGTTGAGCAGACAGATACCCTTTCCTCAGATGAAGCCTCTGGTGACTCTGATCACTCAGATACCCAGGAAGAGTCCTTCTAGGCCTATGAGGATTCTGATGCTGAGGAATCTATTCCTACTGCCTCTCCTCCTGAGGATATTTCTTTTGGGGAAATTCTCCACTCCATGAGAGAGCATTTTCAGTGGCAGGGCCAGGAATTCTCTGACTCCAGGAAACTGCTTCGTACCTTCCTTAAGCTTCCCCAGCACAGGCCTTTAGCTATCCCTCCAGTGTTAGATGTATTGGATGATGTGTACTCAGATTCGAGTGCTTCTCCTGATTCTCTCCCTCCTGCTCCTGTCAAGCCAGACAGATATTACAGGGTTCCTGAAACTCATAAACATCTCTTTAAGGCCCATTCTGTTGATCTAGAAACTATTTCCCAGGGGCCCAAAGGGGTGGCCACTTCCACGGCCAAAAATCCTTTGCCCGCAGACAGGGAATCTAGGTCCCTGGAGAGGTGGGGCAAAAAAGTTTATACCTCAACCACCCTTGCCATGAGGGCCCTTAATTGCCTTTTTCATGTTTCAGTATCAGGATTTCTTGATGGATGATTTGCAGAAAAAGTTAGCCTCTCCTGAGCCTTTAGATAGAAAGGCCTTGCAGGATTTCGTTCATAATACACAGCAGGTTAACAATCATTCAGTGTGGTTCTGATGCATTGGAAGCTTCATGTAGGGCAGCTATGACAGGGGCCGTCATACGTAGACATGCTTGGTTGAAAGAACAGGCATTGCCAGATCATGTTAAAGTAAAGCTTCTCGATGCACCTCTGGAAAAACACAAGCTATTTGGTGCTAATGCTCAGGATGTGTTGAAATCAACTGAAGAAAAGGCTAAATCAGTGCAAACAGTCAAAGATTTCCTCCAGGTTCAGCAGGAATTGGCCTTCGAAGAATTGGTCCTTTCCAGACACTGACAAGTTCCAAAGGGGAGAAAACAGGCTTGCCCGAGGGAGAGGGCAATACCGAGGCTCCTACAGGGGACGCCAATGGCAACCGACTAATCATAGAAGTGGCGCAGGGACTTCTACTGCTCCACAGGGACAATCATAATGACTTGACTTTGACACCACCGACCAAGGCTCAAAGAGAAGCACCTTTAGGTGGAAAATTATCCTTATTTTCAAAAAATTGGCACGTTTTAACAAGGGACAAATGGATTCTGGACATAATAGACCAAGGCTACAGGTTCCACTTCCATACTTTACCAACAAGACAAAGCATGCCAAACCTGCCACAAAATCAAAGGGCAGAGGTACTCGTACAAGTTTCAAAGCTGCTACAAATCAAAGCAATAGAAAAAGGTACCTCCTCAGGAACAAGGCCAGGGATTCTACTCAAGACTGTTCCTTGTTCCAAGAAAAGAAAAGCAATGGAGACCTATACTGGACTTGTCCGCTCTAAACACTTTTCTCATTGTGCCAAAATTCAAAATGCTGACACTACAGCAACTCCTTCCCATGCTGCGCAAGGGGTCTTGGCTGGTTACTCTGGACCTCAAGGAGGCATACCTGCATGTCCCAATTAGACACAGTTGCAGAAGATACCTCAGATTTCTTGCAGGGTCAGAGCATTATCAATTCTCAGCATTGCCTTTTGGCTTATCTACTGCGCCCAGAGTATTCACGAAATGCCTGGCATCAGTAATTGCACACTGCAGACTCCAGGGGATACAAATATACCCTTACCTGGACGACTGCCTTATACAAGCGGGCAGCAAGCAAGCCTTGACAAAAAACTTGAATTATGTCATTCACTTACTACAGGCTTTGGGATACACAGTCAAAATTCAAAAATCAAGACTACTGCCATCCCAACAAATAATTTTTCTAGGAGCCAAACTAGACACAAAATCACAAATGGCTTTCCTCACAGAAGAGAAGCAAGAACAATTACCAGATTACTTCAAAAGCCTAGCAAAGCTCACCCAGATGACTGCAAGGGAAATCCTGCAGGCCCTGGGTTTCATGGCATCTTGCATTCTATTGATTCCACTGGCAAGACTACACATGAGAAAGCTACAATGGTACCTAAAAAGTTTATGGTCTCAACACAGCCACAACTTAGAAGCAATTATCCCACTCATTCCATGTCTACAAAGGGAATTCTTGTGGTGGGCCCAAGCAAGCCAGTTAAACAAAGGTATGCCTTTCAACAAACCTCAAACGAGCCAAACCATTACAACAGACACCTCGGACCATGGATGGGGGGCGCACATGGAGGGCAGATGCATTCAAGGGCAATGTGTCCCCCGGGAAGTGCATCTACACATCAATCAAAAAGAGAAGTTAGCAGTAATTCATGCAATCGAGGCCTTCGGAAAATATCTTCAACAAGGTCAACTACTAATAAAGATAGACAACACCACTGTTATGTGGTACATAAACAGGGAGGTACTCATTCTTACCCCCTCTGCAGACTAACAATGGCTCTTTGGGAAAAGTCCCTGAAACTGAACATACAGATGCAATCCCAGTTTGTTCCGGGCAAGGACAATGTTCTGGCGGACAGTCTAAGCAGAAACATCCTGGACCCGCACGAATGGATGTTGCATTTTTGCACAAATAACTCCTGCATGGGGGAGGCGGGCATAGATCTCTTTGCCTCACACCTCAATCATCATCTGAAAAAGTTCTGCTCGAGGACACACCATCCACAAGCCTGGAGAATGGATGCTCTCTCATTCAGCTGGAACTCTCTAACAATCTATGCATTCCCACCTCTACCATTAATGACCAAGGTGTTACTGAAGATCAAAGCAGAACAACCGAAAGGCATCTTAATAGCTCCAGATTGGCCAAGACAGCACTGGTATCCATTACTAAGGAGCATAACTTGCACCAAGCCGTGGCCCCTGCCTCAATGGCCTCTGCTTTTGACCCAGCACAATTACAGGGCGGTTCATCCCAACCTGCAAACTCTGCAGCTGACAGCATGGAGGGTTCCATGATTTCTCCCCATTTCTCGCTCTCCAAGGAAGTTCAACAGATCTTATTGGAAGCACGCAGACCTTCCACCAGAAAAACCTATTCAGCCAAATGGAAGAGATTCAACATCTGGAATGCCAACAAGGGTCAGGATGCATCAGTAATGAGCATCCCACAGATACTAGAATACTTGGCAGAAATGCTGCATAATGGACTTTCCTATTCTTCCATAAAAATACACGCTTCAGCAATTTCAGCAAAATACAAAACTGATCCACCTGTGTTCTCACATCCTTTGCTAAGACAATTTCTAAGAGGGATAAAGAATATCAAACCTCCCAGAAAACCACCAGTGCCTGCATGGGACCTCAACTTTGTGTTGGAAAAATTAACTCTTCCTCCTTTTGAGCCAGCAGCATCTTCAGAATTGCAATTTCTCTCCTGGAAATCAGTTTTCCTGTTGGCAATTACCTCAGCAAGAAGAGTATCGGAGATACAGGCCCTCATGGCAGTACCTCCATTTCTCATTTTTCATCAGGACAGAGTTTCTTTAAGAACCAATCCTTCTTTTATGCCAAAAGTGATATCCAGGGTGTCTCTAAATCAAGCAATTCACCTCCCTACCTTCTTCCCCAACCCTCAAAATAAAGGGGAAAAGCTGCTGCACACTTTGGACATACACAGACAACGGCGCTACTACTTGGACAGAACAAAGGCCAACAGAAAGTCTGACCAACTATTTGTAGCATACGCTGCTGGAGTGCAAGGAAAGGCAATCTCCAAACAAACAATTTCAAAATGGATTGGACATTGCATCAGATTCTATTATTTTTTCCATGGAAAGGGTGTGCCAGCCAATATCAGGCCATACTCCAGAGCTACAGCCACCTCCACAGCCTTTCTAAGAGGGGTGGCTACAAAGGACATTCTAGAAGCTGTTACATGGAGCTCCGTGCATACATTTTCCAAGCACTACAACCTGCCTTTATATTCCAGATCCCGAGCAGGCTTTGCTTCGGCAGTCCTGCAGGGCATTTTAGCTACACCATCCTTATCTTAGAGCCTACCACCCCCAGCTTGGCTACGGTATTCAACCCATATGGTAAGGACTGCAGTTGCATTCTTGGACATAGTACAGTTTTGTACCTACCATAAATGTAGATGTCCGACAGATATGCAACTGCAGTCAGGTTTTCCCTCCCTCCTACCCCTCTGTATATTGGGTCCACTTCCCTCCTTTTCTAATTAGCTGGGGATATCTGTTATGGTGTATCTGTTTATTACTGTTGTGTATGTCTGGAATTTTTTATCCAGTTTCTAAATTTAGCCTTCCTTGGAGGGGCACCTGGCATCTGGGGCAAGAAACACTGAGGAAGATGGTGTCAGCTGATGCTTTTATACCCCAGCCGCTCTGACGTCGGGGAGGAGGCATCAGCCGACGCTGGACCCAGACTTTGGAATCCGGCTGACCGAAGGGCTGCCTGAGGCAGGACAACCCATATGTAAGGACTGCAGTTGCATATCTATCGGACATCTACATTTTATGGTAGGTACAAAACTGTACTTTCTTTCCCCAGTTCTCAAACAAGGCAGTACTCAAATTTCATCAACTGGATGTGCACAGACAATTACATTTTTATTTGCACGGAACAAAAGACCTCAGAAAATCTGATCAGTTGTTTCCTTTTCGGAAAACAGAATTGGGTCTCCTGTCTCCAAAGTCACGTTGTCCAGGTGGAATTCCAGCTATATTTCTTTCATTTATTCCTCAGGGGCTAAAGATTTACCGTTTCGGGTGAAGGCTCACTCTGCTCGGTCTACATCTACAGCTTTTCAGGCAGATTGTCTATGGATGATATTTGTGCTGCGGCGACTTGGGCATCTCCTTACACCTTTTGTTACTCATTACAAGTTGGATGTGGTATCTAGGGGCAGGTCTTCCTTTGGTTCCACAGTGCTCAGGAGTATTCCACTGAGCCTCCCAGGATTTAGGTGCTAAGGATGCTGTCCCACGGGTAAAAATGTAGGCGAGATTGGACTACATAACATCAAGAAGTTATGTACTCACCATAACGTTCGATATATGTTGTCCATCTCGCCTCACATTCTTACTTACCCCCTCCTTCCCCCGTCCTGGAGGATCTGGAGGTTAGGTCTGGTTTTAGAGCTCCCTTCATTCTTGGTTTGTTCTTTCTTTCCTTGTGTTATGCATGGGGAATGAGTGCAGGATGGATTGAAAGGGGTGGACCCACACGAGTGGAAACTAGAACCCAACTCATTCAAGCTTCTAACCCCCAAGTGTGGGACACCAGAGGTAGACCTCTTTGCTTCCCCCTCAAAGCCATCAATTGAGCAAATTTTGCACCAGAACTCCCCACAGCCAAGCATGGGAAGTGGGATGCCCTATCCTTTTACATGAGAGCCTTTCAATCTATGCCTTCCCTCTCTACCCCTCCTCTCCAAAGTACTACTCGAGATAAAACAGGTAGGCCAAGGACAATCCTTTTTGCACCAGACTGGCCACACCAGCACTGGTACCCGCTCCTATGCAGTCTGGCAGCAGTGCCACCCTGGCACCTACATCAGACTCCCTCTCTGCTGTCCTAGCAGGAGGGACATATCTTGAATCCTCAGCTGCAAACCCTGAACCTGGCAGCCTGGCTTATTCCTTGAGTGACATCACCAGCAATCCTCAGCAAACAGGTGCTGGATGTCATCCTTGAGGCCAGGAAGGCTAGCCATAGGAAATCTTATTCAGAAAAAGTAGAAAAGATGCTGTTCTTGGAGCCAGTCTCAAGTAAACGACACAGCTGTGCCCACCTTGCCTCAAATCCTGGATTATCTAACAGAGCTGCTCCGCAAAGGTCTATCCTCAACTAAGATTCATGCCTCTGCCATCTCTGCTCATTGCAATACTAAGCTTACCCCTCTTCTCTCACCCTCTGATCAGTTCCTGAGAGGAACTAACAATTTAAGGCCACTGAGGAGAGCTCCCACTCTTGCCTGGGACCTTCTCTTTGTATTAGAGAAGTTCACGCTTCCTCCTTTTGAGCCTGCTGCTACAGTAGTTAATATTCCTCTCCTGGAAAACAACCTTACTTCTAGCCATCACTTCAGCAAGAAGAGTGTCTTTAGTTACAGGCCCTTTTGGCTGTGGAACCCTTCATTATCTTCCATGCGGACAGGGTTTCCCTCAGGACTAACCCATCGTTTATGCCTAAGGTGGTATCTAGTATGGCTCTTAAACCAATCCATCCATTTACCAACCTTTTTTTTTGCTAATCCTCAGAATAAAGGGGAATGGATCCTGCACTCTTTGGACGTGCACAGGCAGCTCCGGTTCTACCTTGGCAGGACTAAACCTTTCAGAAAATGACCAGCTGCTAATCAGCTTTGCTACAGGGGCAAAGGGCAAGGCCATTTCCAAATGGATAGCACACTGCATCTATTTCTACTACAAACACCATGGAAAACCTACCCCACAAGAGATCAAAACTCATTTCACTTGGGCTACCTCAACCTCTACAGCATTTCTCTGGGGGGGGGTCCTACCAGAGGCATCCTGGAAGCTGCAACCTGGAGTTTTGTACACGCCTTCACCAAGCATTACCACTTGCCTATCTTTTCTAAATCCAGAGCTGGATTTGCCACAGCAGTCTTACAAGGCCTGCTAGCCAGCCCTAATACTTCTTGACTGCCTCCACCCTTCCTCAGCTTTGGGAATCAACTCAAGTGTGGTGACTGCAGCAGTGAAACACTGAAGAACATAGTACAGTTCTATACACTTACCATAAATGTAGTTGTTCGAGAGTATTCACTGATCGTGTTTCATTACCATAAATGTAGTTGTTCGAGAGTATTCACCGATCGTGTTTCACTGTTTCAGTCACTACATTTGGGTAATCTGCTGGCAGGTTGCCCTCAGTCAGCCTGATTGACAGTCTTGGGTCCTGCGTCGGTTGCTGTCCCTTCCATGTCATCAGGAGTATTAAACATGCAGCTGACGCCATTTTCCTCAGTCCTCCTTGCCGCGCGGTGACCGAAGCAAAAGCAGTTTGCAAGTGCTGGTTGGCCGACTCCTGAAATTTTCATTTTTGAATTTGAGAACCGAAGTCTTCAACCTAAAGATAAGTACCCTGTTGGGTAACTTTTCTTGCTCCTTACCGATGTCAGTAAAAGTTAATTGTATTACTTGTGGGAAGCAAATACCTCAAGGATTTTCATTTGTACTGTATTCCTTGCATAGGTCCTGACCACAACGTGCCTTGCTGTGTCAGTTTTGTACTAAATTTAACCAACACACTATTAAGTGTCGGTATATTTTTGCATCTAAATATTTGGCTCAAGATTTAACTATCCTGAAATGTCGGTTAGCAATCAAACTACCGGAATTCACAAAAAACGCAAAGACCGACCGAGGTCCAAAACCGATGAAGCTTCTCCTAAGCCAGTCACTGATGCTCAGTGAGGCGCTTTCACAGCCCCTGATATCTGCTACTTTTGATTCGCAGGCCTCTCCTGAGACCCATTCGGAGTCTGGTATGCCACGAGACACTAATCCGAGGATGTCTCTACCTTAGATGGGTCCAGAGCTGCTGAGCAGACCCTGGCTTCTGAGGGTTTTTTCAGGCCTATTAAACCACCATCTTCAAAACCAAGGCCAAAACTAACTTCTACGTCTAAAAAAAATGATGCTTCGGCCATGTGCACAGGCCCCTATGCCTAAAAAAAAAAAAACAAATGATCAAAATGGCTGAGGATCTGTGATAAGAAGGCATGCTTGGCTCAAGGAGCAAAATCTGCCTGATCATGTTAAAGCAAAATTGTTGGATGCTCCTTTACAACAGGACAGTCTATTTTGTAATAAGGCAGAAGAAGTTTTGAAAAAGATGGAAGACGAAGCTAAATCTATTCAAACTGTAAAAAATTTCCTACAAGTGCAGCCACCCAGGTTAAGTGGGCACTGGCCTACTAAGAATTGGTCCTTTCCTGTACCCACTGGAGCCGTTCAGGTCAAACCCAGACACTCCAAAGGCTCCAGGTTTCAGTCACAAGAAACCTACAGAACAAAACAATGGGGTGCCTCCACCTCCAAATCTGGAAGTAGCAAGGCACCTCCCTACGGTAAACAGTCTCAATGACTTTCCTCTGCCATTTCCAAGCACTTGCTCCTTTGGGGGGGGGGGGGACTAGCACTTCATGCACAAAATTGGCATCTTAATTACACAGAACAAGTGGGTTTTAAATATAGTATCCCAGGGATACAGATTTCATTTCCACACGTTGCCAATTCCAAACGGATGGCCAGATCTGCCTCCAAATCAGTGGGCAGAGGCCCAGAAACAAGTTCTGTCCCTCATGAATATGGGGGCTATTCAACCAGTACCAGAAAAGGAAAAGGGGCAAGGTTTTTATTCAAGACTTTTCCTGGTACCCAGAAAAGACCAATCATGGTGTCCAATTCTGGACTTATCCATTCTAAATACTTTCCTGGACATTCCAAAATTCAAGATGCTGTCTCTACAACAGTTACTGCCTATGCTAGGCAGGGATGCCTGATTGGTAACTAGACTTGAGGCTTACCTGCATATCCCAATCAGGGAATCTTGCAGAAGATACTGCCGCTTCAAAGCAGGCTATTTGCATTACCAGTTCTCTGCACTGTCCTTTGGCTTATCTACTGTGCCCAGGGTCTTCACAAAATGCCTGGCACCAGTAATTGCATTTTGCAGACAAACATTCAAATTTATCCTTAACTGGGCGATTGTCTAATTCAGGCAGAAAACAAGGACATTCTTCTACAGCATGTGGCATTTGTAAAAAGGCTTAACTTGTTAGGGTACACCATAAACGAGAAGAAATCACAACTGATACCCCCTCAAAAAAATTACATTCCTGGGTGCAAGCTTGAATACAACTGCCCAGATGACTTAACTCACGCCAGAAAAACAAAGCCAATTGATGACTGACTTCAAACAAGTGGCCACAAAAACCCAGTTATCTGCAAGACAAATTCTGCAGGCCTTGGGGTTCATGGCTTCCTGCATTCTTCTAATTCCATATGCAAGACTGCATATGAGGAAACTTCAATGGTACCTAAAAAGCTTATGGAGTTAACATTATCACTGCCTGGAAACGATGATTCCTATCATTCCTTGCCTGCGGCAAGAGTTCCTATGGTGGGCAGAGGCCTGTCACCAAAACAAGGGACTTTCATTCATTCCACCCCCTGCCACCCAAATCCTGACTACAGGCGCATCAGACTATGCTTGGGGGGGGGGGGGATCTGGCAGGGAGATGCATTCAGGGTGAATGGAGCCCAAATCAAATGCACCTGCATATCAACCAGAAAGAGATGCTAGCTGTACAGAATGCTGTGACAGCTTTCAAGAACTTTCTTCATCCAGGACAAATACTGATAAAAATGGACAGCACCACAGTCATGTGGTACATAAGCAAACAGGGGGGTACCCATTCCTACCCCCTTTGCAGATTAGCCATAGCTTTGTGGAACACAGCCTTGTCTTACCAAATACATCTGCAAGCTCAATTCCTGCCAGGAAAGCAAAATACTCTGGCAGATGAACCAAGCAGAAATCTTATGGACCCACACGGATGGAAACGATCTGCAAATCTTCAGCATGTTGACACGCAAATGGGGGAGCGCAGACCTAGATCTTTTTGCCTCACCCCAAAACTCAATTGGACAAATTCTGCACAAGAATCCATCACAAAAAAGCTTGGAAAGTGGATGCGCTATCCTTCAGCTGGAAAAGCTAATCAGTCTGTGCATTTCCCCCTCTGTCTTTGCTCTCCAAGGTATTACTAAAAGTCAGACAGGAAAAACCAAAAATGATTCTGATTGCTCCGGACTGGCCTTGCCAACATTGGTACCCACTCTATGCAATGTGCCACCATCTGTGGTACCTGCCTCAGACACCTTATTTACTGTCTTTGCAGAACTTTCAAATTCTGCACACACTGCTCCAAACTCAATCTTGCAGCATGGCTAATCAACTAATTTCACCAGTTACATCTCTCAGCAAACCTGTGATGAATGTCATTTTGGAGGCTAGAAAGCCTAGTACTAGAAATCTTATGCTGATAAATGGAAAAGATTCTGTGCCTGGAATCGGGCACAAGGAATAAAGCACAGCAATGCCAAGTATTCCTCAGATTCTGCAATACTTAACTGAGATGCTTCACAAGGGCATAACTTTCTCTTCAATAAAAATCCATGCCTCTGCCATTTCAGCTCATTACAACACAGAGCCCTCCCTTCTCATCCCCTGCTAAAGCAGCATCTCAGATGGGCCAAAATTTTAAGACATCCCAGGAGAGCACCAACTCCTGCATGGACCTCAATTTTGTGTTGGAAAAACTCACCCTACCTCCTTTTGAGCCCGCTGCTACTGCAGACATAATTTCTGTCTTGGAAGACCGCTTTTCTTTTAGCAGTCACTTCAACTAGAAGGATTTCAGAACTACAGGCTCTCATGGCAGTGGAACCTTTTATAATTTTCTACTTGGACAGGGTAGCGCTCGGGACCAATCCATCCTTTATGCCTAAAGTGGTATCTACTGCGTCTCTCAATCAGATTATTCATCTGCCAACTTTTTTCCCAAATCCACAGAACAAGGGGGAGCAGATTCTGCATTCATTGGATGTACACAGACTGATTCTACTTGCAGGACAAAATCTCTAAAAATCTGAGCAACTACTGGTGGCATTTGCTGCAGGGGCAGAGGGAAAGGCTATTTCAAAGCGGACTATTTCAAAATGGATAAGCCATTGTATTCGTTTCTGCTGCATGCATCATGGTAAACCTGTCCCTGAGGGGATCGGATGCCATTCCACCAGGGCTGCATCTACTTCTGCAGCCTTTCTCCGAGGGGTTCCTACCAGCGACATTCTTGAAGCTGCTACCTGGAGCTCCATTCATATGTTCACAAAGCATTACCATTTATCTCTCTCAATCCAGAGCAGGCTTTGCCACTGCTGTCCTGCAGGGCCTTATAGCTGTTCCTAATGCTGTATAATTCCATCCTCCCAACCATAGCTTTGGGATTCTACCCAAATGTAATGACTGCAACAGTGAAACATGAACATAGTACAGTTGTATACACTTACCATAAATGTAGATGTTTGAGTGTATTCACTGTTGCAGTCCTGGTTACCCACCCGCCAGCCCCCTACTTTCCTCTTTTTATACCTCTTGTTTCTGTTACTACCCTCAAGCCTTTTTGTTGTATTTGCTTTTATATGAGGTATATTTTTTGTGTTATAAATTACGTGTGCATATACATACATACATATATATATATATATATATATATATATATATATATATATGTGTGTGTGTATCTTCCCATTTGAGTGGTACCTGTCATCTGGGGTAAGAAAAACTGAGGAAAATGGTGTCTGCTACATGTTTTATACCCCTGACGTCATGGAAGAAGGGACATTAACCGACTCAGGACCCAAGACTTTGTTTAATCAGGTCAACTGAGGGCAACCTGCCAGCAGAGTACCCAAATGTAATGACTGCAACAGTGAATACACTCTGTTACACCCATTTATGGTAAGTGTACACAACTGTACTTTGGGAGTCCTGGTTACCCTCCTTCCAGCCTCATGACTGTCTATACTTTCTACCTATCCTCTTTTTTTGGCCATATCTTATGGCAATGATATTTACTTTTTACTGGAGCTGTTCCACACCATGTAATTGCTTCCTATTTTGGGTGCCCCTGACAGGGCAAGAAAAACTGATGTAATGGCATTAGCTGCATGTTTTATACCCCTGACTACCTGACGTCATGGAAGAGGGGGTTA